>NC_136748.1:12678418-13993918 GCF_936440315.1 Barbus barbus | reverse complement strand
CTGATTCCCCAAACCCATTTCACTACATCCTATTCATTCATCCTTTTTTGAGATTAGCATCTCCAGTGCTATGACTTTAAAGAGGAAAACTAATAGTCAATTATTATTGTGACCTCTCTTTCAGCATCACAAAACAACTGAGAAGGGATAAAAAGATCTGCTTATACTCAGGTAAAATAGAAAATATGGCTCAAACGCTCTCAATTCACAAAGTACTTAAGGCTCATATACTGTATTAGGTCACCCATTAACTGTTCATTAGACTATACTAAAAGATGACAGTGAGTTGCTGAGGGATCTGTTGTATCCTAATAGAGCAGGAAGCCT
Organism: Barbus barbus; assembly: GCF_936440315.1. Classification (NCBI taxonomy): domain Eukaryota; kingdom Metazoa; phylum Chordata; class Actinopteri; order Cypriniformes; family Cyprinidae; genus Barbus; species Barbus barbus. The sequence goes on along the minus strand of NC_136748.1, from coordinate 13,993,591 downwards.
GGTGTAAACCAGTCTGTAGGATCTTCAAATCTCTGTCAGCGTGAGTTTAAAGATTCCTCCCATTTCCTCCATCTGGATCTGGAAGGTGTCCTCGTTGGAGTAGTGCTTGATGATGTTGTCGTCCATGTTTATCAAGATCCTGAAAAGAAACAGAGATGGAGGGACACTGCGGTTTAGTTTTACCCCTAACTGACCGTGGTTCAGTGATTGATCACTTGATGTTGATGCCACTTGATGGTAGGGCTGTCAATTTAACAGATTTATTTAGTCAAATTATTTAGAAAATACAATCAGGAAAATACATTGAAATTAATTTATTATAAAAATATATTTTGTAATAATTTAATATAATAATTTGCAAACATGTATGCAATTATTTTTACATTTTCGATCTCTCCCCAACCAACAGACAGACAGACAGGTAATATAAAATAAATAAATAAAAAATAATGAATAAATACAAAAATAATCTTGAACTAAAAAAAATAATTACACATTTTATTTGAATGCAATTGAATGCAAATCATAGCCCCTATAAATGTTATCGATTGACAGCCCTAGTTTAAAGAAATCTTTAAAGTCTTACCCTTTCTTGCATTTCTTGCAGATCTTTCCCATCTTCTCAAGAGGAACATCATATTTCTCTGAAATCTGGTGGAGAAACGAATCAGTTAGCAGGAAGTTAAGTCTATTAATTCTATTGTTAACATGTTATTGATAATTACAATAAGCATAGCAATGGATCATTTTAAGCAACTCGGCACAATAATAATGAGAGCTAACACTTTATTTAAAGGTGTTCGTTACCCGTGTTACATGTACTTACTATTATAATAACAATTAATTATGCATAATTACATGTAAGTAACCCTAACCATATAGTTAATTAATCTTACTCAGTACTTAAATGTATAATTACACTGTAACAAGGACACCTTAAAATAAAGTGTAACCAAATGTAAGGGCCAGAAGAAACACTGTTACTCAACACAAGGTGGTCACAATAAAACAAATCCATGTTGAAAAGCACAGACTGGTCCCTTCCTTTAAAAGGATAGTTCAAAATAAGACATTTATACAAAGTATCCTCTTTTATGTAAATGGTAAAAGAATTTTCATTTTTGAGTGAACTATCCATTTAAAGTAGTAATTCGGTGAGTAATGCAACACTATGTACTGATTAAATGGAACATTTGTAGGCCTAAGTACGTTTTCAAGCCAACTACTATCAAAGTTCATCTTATTTCGGGATACGAGTGGTTCAGTTTAATGTTTTTCCAACCCCCCCTGACGTTATCCTAACATTCTCTCTTCTCATTCTCATAGCTGGCTGAAGTGTTGCAATGCTCGGTTCGCGTTGTGTTACGCACACTACATGAAAACACGCACACTCTTAAACCTGTCACAGGAACCTCTTCAGCCCTTGCCAGCTTTTGTGATTATTAGATGGATGTGTTTGTGAGCCAGCGTGATTCTCGTTGTGTCCTCTTGCAATGTTTTAATGCAGATGGCCTGTTGAGAGTCAATCTCCTGCTACGTAACTCAATGTCCTCATTAAATCACCCAGATTCAGACTCTAGTTTCAGGGACTTTTCTGCACTGGCCACATGTTAGTGCACTTCTCTGGCATCTGAATTTCTCTGGGAGGTGCTGCGCTGCATCAGAAACGTAGCTGTGGGTTTGGATGGGATGTATAATTTTTGGTTGGAAGCTTTCTTGGAAGGAGTATTCGTGTGTGTTATTGTCTGTTTGTGTGGTGCAAACGATGCATTACTAAACAAAATTATACTGTTATAATGTTTAGAACATTAAATGAATGTTTTTCTCCATTCTTTCTGTGACTGTGTCCTTAAATAACCCTGCACTAAAGGCAGTGAACCTGTATTAGTTATCTTAGATGAACATTTCCTAAAGAAATGTGAGTGGTTCTTGCCTGAGCAAAATACCATGACGCTCATGTCATGGGTGGTCACTCTTCTAGTGTTTTAGTGCACTTCTATTAGTTTCATCATTAGGCAGGGAAAAAGTCAAAGAATGATTGTTTCAAAAAGTTAATCTGGGTCATATGCAGTTAGCATGTTGCTAAGGTAACAGACCAACAGTCGAATAAGCATAAATTTACAAAGCACAAACATTTTAATTACAATTTTTTTTTTAAATAATTTTAATAATTGTTCTATTACTTTAGCATATTAATTTATTACTTTTTGACATCCGCTATATTGGATTTATTTTATACAGAGCTCATCATATCATTATCATCACATAAGCAAACAATGCAAATGTCTATTAAGCATAAGAATACAAATAACAAAAATATTTTCATAAACCTAAATTAATATTATTATTAGTATTATTTTAGTATCTTAATTTGATCATTATTGTTGTTGTTTAATAAAAAATATATTTTAGGGATAATTTTTTGGGATTTATTTTTACACTGATGGGAATGCTTTAGGTGGTGCAACTGATTTCAACAGAATTTGATGTTAGCCTGTTGTTAATTTAATACAATAATAAGCATAAAAACACAAAGCACAGCCAGATATTTTAGTAAATAAATCTGAATTATAACTAACATTATTGTTATTATTATTTTAGCATCTTAATTTTATTATCATTATTATTATTGCTGCTGTTAAATACAAAAAATTTAAATTTTTACTGAAAATATTATTGGATTTATTTTTTATATTGAGTACAATGATTTGATTTCAATAGTTTGATGTTAGCTTGTTGTTAATCTAATACCATAATAAGCATAAAAACACAAAGCACAGCCAGATATTTTAGTAAATAAATCAGATTTATTTACTTACTTACCCTTTTTTATGGATACTTTTTAATGTCTACTATTGGAATTATTTTATAGACTGAGCTTACCGCAATGCTTAATGGGAATGTGTGTTCACCATTTCCTAACCGTATATGATCAAAAGTGAAGCTTGCCTTAGCAAACGTCACTAATAATTTTGATTGTGGACATTTGGGAAAAGAGTAGTGAACTCACCGCTTCCACCAGGCCTTTTAGTGTGGGAGTTTTCAGCATGAGAGCATCAAACACTTCCTCTGCCTCCTTGCGCACATACAGCAAAACTGAAAACAGAGAAATGTGGTCAGCTATGGTCACTCATGCACAAACTGCAAGCCCAGTTTTCTTGAAACTGAGGCCAGACTGGGAAACCAAAATAAACTAGAACGTCCAAGTCCAAGTCATCAGCCAAGGCTTTCATGTGGCTGTGGCAGATGATTTGATATGCTCTTCTAATGCATGCCTTTAAAAACCTTGTGTCTCACATTCTGTTCCCTGTAGTTGGGGTTGCTGCTGATGTCTATAAACACCGGTGCCGTCCCCTCCTCCCCTTTCACCCAAAAACCCCAGAAGGACTGGGCAGCATCCCAAGCCATTACTGGGAACACTGAGCTACAGCAAGGGAGGTTCTGTGATGTGGACAGTCCGGAGTACACAGATTACACACTTTACATCCTATTTCAAAGCCGACGTGTTGGCTTTGGCAAGAGGGTTTGGTTAAATCCACCCACACATGGCTGACCGTGACTGCTATTCGATAGATAAACAAGCAGAGGATGGCCACAGAGAGACAAGGCATCGTGTTGGGAGGGCTAGCAGCAAATTTCCGTTCTTTATTTACTAAATCCCACCAATGTTTGGTTCTGCATCTTTTGTTAAAGTGATCTAAGCAGTAGTGATTGCCACTGAAATGTTGATACATACTGGTCTATAATTAGGACCTATCTGGGTACAAACAATAGCTGCGTTCCAAAACCTAGTCAGCTGAATCACTGCCTACTACCCACAAAGGCAACTGCCTTGTAAGGCAGCATCCTAACGTCATGGAACCTTCACAAGTGACCGATCTGGAACACTGGACAGAGTGACTCCGCACATCACGTAAACAGTGCCCTACACATGCAATTAATAAAATAAAAATAAAAAAGTTTGGTATGAGCATGAGCCTACCCAGGCTCACTGGAAATATGTGCCTCTATGTACATTTCTGCAAAACTCAAAAAACTTGCCTATACATACGAATCGCTGCAGTTCGCTCCTTTTCACACAAAGTATGATTTACAGGGCCAGAGTTTCAATAAAGAAAGCCTAATATTGTTATTCAAACCAATTTTAACATGCTGCAAAATTTGAAAACTGGTACTTTTAAACATCAGCATCACATATACAGCTTCATATGTATGGGTTTTCTAAGTCAGTAAGTTTGCTCGGTGGTTTGCACTTGTGAGTGGAAGAGCTCCGGTACAAATCTTGGGAAACTGCAGTTTGACAAAACTGCTGATACCTGCGTTTAGGGAAGTATAGCATGGTTGCACCAACGAATATGGTTTTATATCACTTTTGCATTTGTTAACACTATTGGTTAGGTTTAGTGTTGGGTTCGGTGTAGGGGGTGTTTTTCTAACACAATGGTGCATTAACCTTTTAGCAAAATTCACCGCACATTTGAATTCTGAACCACCACAATAAAATGCAGCAACATGTGCCTGTACCAATGTAATAAAAATAAACACGTCGCCATGGTCACGTATTGAACGTGCATTTTAGCATCATTCACTGAACATATCATTTTGAAACTGCAGCGAAACGTGCTGTAAGGTACTTAAAAATGGTGTTGCAGAAACATTGCCACAATCACGTACTTCCTATGAGCCTGGGTTGGCATGAGTATGTTGCTAAGCTAATTAATATTACAATACACATAAAATGAATGACATGCTGTAGCATACACAAATACTGGGTGAAATAATCAAAATAAAGAACAAATTTTTAAAAATCCTACTAATATTATTATAAATAATAATAATAATAACTATAATAATCGAAATACAAAACAATATTATTTTTATAAAAATACATAGTATTAAATCAAATAAAGTATATATTATTATTTTAAATTATATACTATTATTGTTGTTGTTATTATTATATTTTTACCATTATTCAAAATAATTTTTAATTATATAATTTTATGGATACTCTTCAGTACTGCATGAAATGTAAATATAGGTGCGTTCACACCATGAACTTATAAAAAAACATTCCCATCCTCTTAGAACTCATAATTACAACTTGTAAACTCCGAATTCTCTGAGAGCTCTAACTTGTACAACTAATTTCAATAAAGTTTGATAACAGCATGTTGCTAAGCTAATTAATACTCTAATAAGCATTAAATAAAAGACATAGCACACATACTGGGTAAAATAATAAAAATGGAAAACAATAAAACCATATTTTTATATAATTAATAGGAATATAAATAAAAAAATATATATTTTAAAATATTATATAATTTTTTACCATTTACAATTATTAAATCATATCTATTATTATATGTAGATTTTTATATCACAATTTGTTCTGTCAAACGATTAATTGCATCCAAAATAAGTTTTTGTTTACATAATATATGAGTGTGTACTGTGTTTATTATTATATATATATATATTTATTATTATATATAAAATACATACACATTAAGTATATATTTTGAAAATATTTACATGTATATACATTTATATATTTATATTATTATATTCTATATAAATATATTTTATATATGAACACATAACACATATTTTTCTTAAATATATTCATGCATGTGTTTGTATTTATATATACACATAATAAATATAAACAGTACACACTCATATATTATGTAAACAAAAAATTATTTTGGATGCAATTAATCACGATTAATCGTTTGACAGCACTAATTACATTTAAAAAATATTTTATTATACTATTTTATGAATTATTTTCAGTACTGTTCACGTCATGTCAGAATTACTGTAATTATGAGTTTCTGACTTGTAAAAAGCATTGAAGTCCTCATAGAACTTGTAATTGTAACTTGTAAACTCTGAATTTTCTGAGAGCTGTGACTTGCATCACGTGACTGCTGTACCACCTGACTGCTGCATATTCATTTTGCTGTTGATAGTTTTGCCACAGAAACACATAATTCCTAGTTTGTGGACATGAACTCCTCTGAGTAGAACGTCATGAGTTGTCATCTCTTAATTACGGTAATTACAGCATGACTTGAATGCAGCAAACCAATATTTCTCTCAGAAGTCTGCCTTTTTGATTTTTAATGAGCATACTGCAGTGCATTATGGGATTGTCTTTTCCATGAAGGATACATGTGATATTGCCTTAGAGTTAGTCCAAAACAATATATTAGTAGATATCCTTCATAGGCAGCTCACTAAGTTTTGGAACTGAGCAAATGTGTTTTGAATTAGGATGTTTTTGTGTGTGGATACTCACAAGCAACCAAATGGCATTGCACCATAACAGTGCCAATACTATAGTGCCAACAATATTGAAATAAACACAAAAATACCCCAAAAAATCTGTCTCATCCACAGCAGGGGCAAAACAAATGACATATAACCCAGTTCCAGTTAAAACACACCTCTTTTGGGCTCATCCATCCTTGCCAGCTTATTGGGAGGTGATCCAAACTCCTCCTCGGAATAAGGTAATCTCTTCATAGCTGAGCTGAACATTGAAAGAAGGAAGAGAGAGGAGATGAGTGTAGTTCTGAGAAAACCTACATCCCTATAGAAAAAGAAGGCACTAACAAGTACATCATTACCCATGACACAAACAGCACCTGCACATTTCCTGGAAATGCTGTACAGGGAGCAACACTTCAGGGCAGAGCTAAAGGCCGTTTTGCTCTAATAATGCACATTTTAAACCCTCCCCTGTCTTGAACAAACATTGCTGACATAAATGAGCATGAAGTAGGCAAAAGACAGAAACTCACCCCTCCTCTGAGTCCTCCGGAGGGAAAGGCTGTAATGAGAAAAGCCACAAAAGAAGCTAAATAGCATTCATTAACAAATACCTTTAATAGTTCAGAAAAAGGAGGCACTGTAAAACCAGGGATCATTTTTCAAGCCAAGAGCCCCATGCACTGTAATAATGTTGCTCTGAAAATGTTCAGTTGGTTCAAGTGCCAGTGTTAAAAGGCTTTCAGTTCACATCATTTGATTGTGCAAACTGAAAATTTTCATAAAATGTTGAGTTTGGACCTCTCAAATCATTTACAGTATATTAATAATATTAAGCAGCACAATTGTTCAACTGTTCAACATTGATAATAAGACAAAATGTTTGTGAACACCAAATCTGCATATCAGAATGATTTCTGAAGGATCATGTGACACTCAAGACTGGAGTAATGAATGCTACTGAAAATTCAGCTTTGCCATCACAGTAATTCATGACATTTTAAAATAGATTTAAAAAAAGAAAACAGCCGTTTTCAATTGTAATAATATTGCACAATATTACGGTTTTCTACATTTTTTAATTCAATAAATGCAGCCTTGGTGAACATAAGAGAGTTCTTAACCAAAAAAACTATAACAAAAAAATATTATATTGAATAAAGGATATTTATGTACTTTGCCATAAAGATCACATTTCAAGAATGTCATTAAGAATATTACATTTTAATTTTACTTGATATATTTTAGTGTTGGAGGAGAACTAAACATTCAGCTGAACTGCTTCATTTTGTTTGCCACAAAAATCTGTTTAAGATGTAACAACAATTTCCAGCTCCCCTGCTGGACGACTGCAGACACCCTAGCAAAGACCCCTGGGTTAAACCATTAACACGGCTAACCGACATGGGATGATTAATGATGTGCTTGCAAATTGAGACCGTTTTTTTTTGTTTTTTTTGCTCTAGCTCCTGCATACTGCAATGTAAACTCATCACAAAAGACCCCCAGAGTATAAATCTGATCATTCAGAACAATAGCAAGATGCATTGTATAAGCATTTAAAAGCACATCTTTCCACAGCTCTGAAATCGCTTCGTTTGTGTGACACTAGAAAAGTATGGCAAAGTTCACTTTTCTTGTTCTTTTTGTTTGTGATTTTAGTGAAAAGTAAATAACCAGAGGGTTTATTTTTGGATCTAGATATACTCTGGGTTTCAATGTCACACAACTACTTATGATCAAAGGTCATGTTTAAGGACACTGTCTAACATTTGCTCTCCTGTGTGTCATGTGATTTTAGCTGTATAGGTGACCAGGTTTTTGAGTCATAGGTGGACAGTGAAGTTAAAGGAAGGGTTCTACCAAGAAACTGAAATGATTTAAAAATAACTTCCAGGTCTAAGACATGCAAGTCAGTGATGGGTACCACTGATGTTTATGACCAGAATGGTATGCTGCACAAAGCTGGAGGGGTAAATTATGCATGTTTTCATTTGTTGAGAAACCGCGCGTGGGCTTAAGAAGTGATCCCTTGCCAAGAACCCTCTGATAACAGCCAATCCCATGCCATAAATGGCAGATTTCATAACCGTGAGAAATGACTGTATTCCTTCCAACTGACTGCATCATTCTGGTCACCGTGACCCAACGACAATCTGCTGTTTCCGTGAAATGTTTCAGCAGTCTGCACTCACACGTGCAATAAAGAGCACTGAAATGATGATGACAATATGCTTTTACCCTGAGGTGGAAAGAGTACAAAAATATTTTACTCAAGTAAAAGTACCATTACATTAATTACATTACATAAATTTTACTTAAGTACAAGTAAAAGTACCAGTCTAAAAATCTACTCAAGTAAAAGTAAAAAGTAGTTTGTTTAAAATTTTCTCAGAGTAAAAATTACTTAATTACTTTTTAACAGTGGGAGGGATGCAAAAATGGGATAGGCCAAGGGTGTCAAACTCAGTTCCTGGAGAGCCACAGCCCTACAGAGTATAGATATAACCCTAATTAAACATCTGATCCAGCTAATCTAATCATTTAGGCTTATTTGAAAACTACATGGTATGTGTGTTGGAGCAGGGTTGGAACTAAACTCGGCAGGGCTGCGGCCCTCCAGGAACTGAGTTTGACACCCATTGGATAGGCCTATAAATCTCAAACTAGATTTTTTTAATTAAAGGAATCAGAATAATACGACATTTGGGCTGTTACCAGGCAAATTAAATCAGTATCAACAAAATTCATCTTTGCAGTGCAGAGGAAACACAGAAGCTTCATCTGAAGTGTTATTTAGATGTATCTACACACTGTTTAATGCAGGACATGAATGCATTTAAAGGAACACTCCACTTTTTTTGGAAATAGGCTCAATTTCCAACTCCCCAAGAGTTAAACAGTTGAGTTTTACCGTTTTCGAATCCATTCAGCCGATCTCCGGGTCTGGCAGTAGCACTTTTACCTTAGCTTAGCATAGATCATTGAATCGGATTAGACATTAGCATCTCACTCAAAAATGGATACACACTTCAATTTCGGCGCAGACTTCCCCGGTTCAAAGGCGTGGTCATGTCGACAGTTACATGTCGACAGATTCGGCCCGGAGATTGGTTTATCTCGGTGGACCTGAAGTACGCATATTTTCATATCCAGATCGGCCCTCGTCACAGGCGCTTTCTGAGATTTGTGTTCGAAAGGCACGGCATATCAATTCACGGTTATGCCGTTCGGGCTAGCACTGGCGCCACGTACTTTTACAAAATGTGTGGATGCGGCGCTTTCCCCTCTGAGAGCGAGCAGGATATGCATATTAAATTATTTGTACGATTGGCTGGTATTGGCCCATTCAGAGGATGTGAACAACAGCCACAAACACACTCTATTACTTCACCTAGAGAGCCTAGGTCTCTGTGTGAACAAACAAAAAAGCGCGTTACGCCCTAGCCAGTCAATCATGTATCTGGGGGTGCAGTTGGACTCGACCTCGTTGAGAGCGCGTCTGAGTCAGGAGCGCATACAAGATTTAATGAGTCTTTGATTGATTGACTCATAATCTTTCAATAATATTCTTTCTATTCCAAGCCACTGAGTGCATTTACATGCATGATTTTGCACCATTTGTGTTTAATAACCCGCAACACACAAGTTCTTTAAATGGGAAAAGGTGATAAACTGTTCAAACAAAAGCCAGGTTGCTCTATCTTTTTTCCCATTACCCCAATCTTGCACCAGCATTTTCTGATGTCATTCATTTTTCTCAGACTGGACCATCTCTGGCAAAGCCTAACAGATAAGATTCTGAATTGCTAATGAAAAAGCTGCAAATTTAGTGCCATGCAGAACTATCCAGAAACTGGAGAGTTACTGAGGTCAAAATCAACCTAAACTATACGATTGTGCTCACATGCTGCAAAAATACATTATCGTACATTCTCGTATCTTCGCGTCTTATCACCAGTGCTCACATGCAATGTGTCATAACACACACTGCATAATGTACATGTCTAGCAGCTGTATACGTGTAGAGCACAGTGCATTTGAGTTTCATAAAGTCTGATAATGATGGAAATGTAAAAAAACTGCAAATATCATAATCTTTTTAGATTTGTTTCATGGGCAGGTCTATTAAGCTGATATGCACTTATTGACCCCCAACTGTTTCAAAGAGGTCATTTGAAGCTTATAAACTTTTACTGTATATCTGATATTTGTAATTGTGAAATGAAAAAAAAATTCACACAGTGTACTCACATGACGCTGGAAGGTGGAGAAATGGATGTCGGGGATGAAAAGAACAGGCTGCGTCTCGAAGTCCATCATTGTCTTGAAGATGGTGATGTCGCTGCGCTTGTGCAGAAGGGGAACCTTGACATCTGGCCCAACTGGGAAAAATGGAGCAAGGACAGAGTGAAAAACACCTCTTACTGGGGCTCTAGTCACACGTTTCTACTACGAAGCACCATCAAATCAGTTAAATCTACACGTCAAAGTAAAAACCTGAAGCTATGCTCACAGTTTCCCAAAGGAGGGTTGACATCAAGGCATTTGCCCTTCCTACGGGACTGTTTCCTCTCCTCATCACGGATCTTGCGCTCTGCACCCTTGTCGCAGAAGACCTTAATCTGGCAGTAAGCACGGTGGATAGGCTTATTGCTGCGGTTGTTATAGCTGTAGGTGTCAATCTGTATGTTGAGCGGTAGGCCCTTCACTCCCTTCTGAGAGGAGAAGTCTGTGCTCAGACAGTTCACTGAGATGAAGATCTAACGAGGGAAGAGAGGGAACAATTAAATGCCATGCAGCCATCATTTGTTACAAATTGATCATTGGAAATTATCAATGGAGATCAATGGAGTATTGCTATGCTCAGTTCAACTTAAATTTCTTCATATGTGAAGTAAAAAAAGCATAATTCACACTGAATATAAATTTTTACTAGTCCAAAAAAAATTCTATATTTTTTCTTCCAGAATTAAAAAACAATAAAAATAGTAAAATGTTAAAGTGCAGTGAATTGAAAGAACAAGAAAGAGAAAACCTTAAAGTGCTTTTTTAGTCTTAAACTTCATTCACTTTGTGGATAGCTTTGCTTGTTCTGAACTTATGAATATTGTTTTCTGTAAAAGCATGAGGTGAAACTGGGAACACCAGACTGTGATGCCATTATCTGTGTTTGTCGCCCCCTTTTGAAAACAGAATAGAATCACAGCACATAATGTTTTTTAGACTCTGGAACTGCTGTTCCATCATGGTCTATAAAACAAACTTAATATATTATGTAATGAATTGATTTAATTAAAACTGTGAAATTTTAATTATATCAGTTATTATTGTTTCGTCTATATTAATGTTTCTGGAAATACTCCATTTGAAGCATGCAACATGTTTATAGGCAATTTACACTGAAAAAAAAAACAGTTATAGCTAGTAATAATATATATTTTTTTCAGGATTCTTTGATGGATATAAAGTAGACATTTTCTTTGTAACAATATGAAAGTCTTTACTGTAACTTTTGATTAATTTAATGCATTCTCACTGAACAAAAGTATAATTTTCTTAAAATTTTTTTTTTTTTTTACTGACCCTAAACTTTTGAATGGTTGTGTATATGTACAACTCTTAAACAGCATCTGTTTATTCCTAACAAAGCAAAATTTAATTTATCTTTATTCAATGACAATACGGCATTTTACATAATAATAGAATATTAACAATAATCGGCCTGAGACAAAATAAGAATAAGAATTACAAACAAATGGTCTTTCAACTAATCAAATATTTGCACAAGCTTTCACTCAATGCTGGTCATTTCTCAAAACGTCCGCTAGGAAGCGCTACATATCCATTCAAACCGTCCTTTTCCAGACCTCTCCGGGTCTTATCCTTTCTCTCTCTCCACTTTCTGTTTCTCTCTATCTATCTTTCCCAAGCACACAGAATCTAAACCCCTCCCACATGTAACACTGCAAACAGTCGGCACACAGGAGACTGAGCACACGGATGAGTATCCTACAGCGCTGGGTTTATTTTATGATCTGCATCCTGGTTATAGGACAACAACGCTCACTGCAAAAATACCCCATTTCAATTTTTAAACTTTGGATTGTTTACTTTAATGTGACTAATTAGAACTATAATTACATGAATACACAACAAGGACTATTTCTCAGACAGATCTGCTTCAACTTAGAAACCAACAGAAAAATCAAAACTAATCAGACTGAGGCAGAGGATTTGAACAAAAAAGACGGGTTTAACCCGAATAGTCTCTCTCGACACACTTGTCAAACAGGATTCCATTAGCTGTCAGTGCTCACTGCTCCCCCATCAGGGTTTCCTCATACTTCGTGCCATTGTTAGGCGCGTCTCCCCATAAACCCATCAGTTCAGCACAAAATAGGGCTGTCAGGCCTAATGATCTGAGAACTAATCATTTCAGCATTCACATACACCTAATCTCAGTGAACAACAAATATCTACATCAGTCCAGCATCTTCATCTAAAATAAATAAATAAATACAAATTAAGAAAAGGTATTGGCCAATGTTAGAAAACACCATGCCCAGCTCAAGTAACTAAACTAATCTCGGAAAACCCCTTCTTTCTTTGGCTATTTCTTCATGTTTCTCGGGATATAGCACACTTTGTTTTTGTTGCCTTTGCTATGTACTCTAACCCCCAGTTTCACAGACAAGGCTTAAGCAAGTCCCAGACTAAAATGTATGTTTGAGCTGTCTCAACTGAAAATATCTTGCTCTGACATATCTTAATATATGTCAGTGTCATTGTTCTGTGTCAAGATTCACACCTTAATGTTTTCTTCCAAGGCATTTTTGTAAAAGTTGCTTAAATATCTTAATTTAACTAAGGCCTAGTCCTGGTTTAAGCTAAGCCCCGTTTGTGAAACCAGGCCTAAGTGTTATGAACATGGTCTATTTTGAGTGTAAATCTTCATGTTAGTCATCCTTTTCCTAAAAGGTCATGTCTATTTTAAGATCCTTTATTCGCATACCAAAAATACATACCTACAAATTTAACTCATGGAAACAAATAAAAAAAGATGTTTGCTATTATCCACTTTTAAACTCAACCACTTGTTTTCTTTAACAGGTGTAAAGAGGCAAATCAAACAAAAGAGCAATAACGCTGTTTATTAATTAAATCTGTTCACTAAAATTAAGCAAACATTAGAAGTGCCCTAAAATGTCTTTACCTTTGCTTCCTCGCTGATATCCCATGTAAATGAAATGGCGTTATATGAAATCTCCTCAATGTTGCTGATGGTGTTGAAACTTTCTTTGTAGTCCGCTGTGGGAGACAAGAGAGGCTTGATTAATGAGTATAGACAGACAAATAGAAGATTTAGATTTTGTAAGAGAATGGATAAATGGGAAATGGAATATTTTGGTCGTATCATAATTTGAAATCAATAAGACAGGCAGAAGTGACTATCATAGACTATAACTAAATGTTAATGAGCTTCTTAGATAAAATCAAGACAGTTAAATGTAACTAGTTAAGACTTTTTTGTTACATATGTTGTACTTTACTAATATAATATTATGACATTACAGGGATAGTTCACCCAAAAATAAAAATGTATGTTATCATTTACTCAGTTGATGGTAGCCATTGACTTCCACAGTATTTTCCATACTATGGAAGTGAGTGTGAGTGAGTGACGTGACATACGGCCAAGGGTGACCCATACTCGGAATTCGTGCTCTGCATTTATCCCATCCAAAGTGAACACACACACACCGTGAACACACACCCGGAGCAGTGGGCATCCATTTATGCTGCAGCGCCCCGGGGAGCAGTTGGGGGTTCGGTGCCTTGCTCAAGGGCACCTCAGTCGTGGTATTGAGGGTGGAGAGAGCGCTGGACATTCACTCCCCTCACCTACAATCCCTGCCGCCCTGAGACTCGAACCTGCAACCTTTGGATTACGAGTCCGAATCTCTAACCATTAGGCCACGACTTCCCACAGTGAAGTCAACTCTTTAGTTATCAACATTCTTCAAAATATCTTTATGTTCAACAGAAGAAAGAAACTCTTACAGGTTTGGAACAACATTAAGGGTGAGTAAATGTTGACAGAATTTTCATTTTTGGGTGAACTATCCCTTTAAGTCATAAAGGGTATTTTCCCCTCAGAAGTTGACTTTCATTGAAAGCAAGATTATGTTGTGTACCCTTTCATGTTTTACAGTGCTCATCTTTTATTTGTTGTGTTCATTGTGGAGGTCATTGATGGCTCTCCCCTTGACCTATTGTCTTGTCCCCACCTGTAGCCCCCCCTGCATCCACTTTGTCTGTATGCCTGTTTGCTATCTGTACTCGTTACTCCACCCTGAACTACACTGGACCCAGAGAATCAAAGAGACATGAAAGTATGAGTGAGATCAGTGAGTGTACTGATGGTGTACTGATACCCCAAGACAAAGACTTCTCACCAATATCAATGCATCTCTGCTTGGCCGTGTGCTGTCTTGAGTGCCAGTATTTCCAGTGCTTGAGTTGATCATCTCTGGATTTCTCTTCTCCGAACACTACCATCACAACACTCTGAGAAACAACATAGTGTTTGATATATATATACATATATATATATATATAAAAAATTTTTTTTTTTTTTTTTTTTTTTTTTTTTTTTCACACATTCTTCTTACCCTGACTTTACAGATGGGGCCATGCAGCAGTTTGCCATTGTCGGTTTCCTTGAGGGTGATGGGATAGAACTGTCCCTTGTTGAGGTATGTCATTGTGCCATCGCCAGATTTCTGTCTGAGAGACTTGGAGGCTTCTAATGTGTATTCAAAATTATTACTGTTGAAACACAAAAAATGGGTCACCACCACTTAATACATATTTGCACCATCAGACCAAATACACCCATGACAATTTCCATGTTTGCTATTACACAGAAGAGGCAGCTTCAGGTTATATTTGTTGTAGGCTGATGTTCATTTACACATGGGCCATGAGCACCTGTCAGGAGGATGCACCAGTGACATATTCATGCTATTTGCACACCCTCAGCTGATAGAATCTGCTATCTCTTAAATGGAATGAAGCTTTTTTTCTGAGGTTATGTTTGACATACCCTGACACTGTGTCAAAAGTGGTGTAGTCCTCTTGCGGGATGGGACCCATGCCTAACTGGAGATCCCTTGGGAACGCGAACACCTGTGGTACACAAAACACACCACATCACCACTCATTCAGTCAGTGGGAGAAAGCTGATTGCTAAGCAAAAGAAAAAACAAAATGGCTCTCCCTGTGTGTGCAAGGTTTTTGTAGAACTATCACTTCTAAGGAAATCCTCCCTTCAGGTTTAAAAAAAAAAAAGCAGGTAGAGAGAGGGAGCGGGAATGAGAGCGGGCAAGAGAGAGAGAGAGAGAGAGAGAGAGAGGAGAAAAAAAGTCCCTGGCTATTATGTGAGGAAAATACAGCACTTTATTGTGTAAGAGAGACAATGCCATAATGACATGCTAGCTGCTATTTTGGCATGTTCAAATAAAAATAGGGAGGGGGCTCAATACAACAATGTCTTTAGAGTCACCAGGTAAATTAAGTATTGTCTGAGGGCGGGAGACAGGAGATGTGTGTGTGTGTGTGTGTGTGTGTGTGTGTTTGTGTGTGTGTATATGTGTGCATGTTTATGTGGTTTATGAGGACACAAATGTGTATAATGACATGGGTATGACAGAGGTATTACAATATGAAGGTGGTTTATGAGGACACTGCCTACGTCCCCATAATTCAAAAGGCTTAAAAAAACATACTAAATGGTGTTTTTTTGAAAATCTAAAAATGCACAAAGTCTCCTGTGAGGGCTAAGTTTAGGTGTAGGGTTGGTGTAGGGCAATAGCACACACAGTTTGTTCAGTATAAAAACCATTACGCCTATGGAGAGTCCTCATAAACCACAAAAACCAACATGTGTGTGTGTGTGTGTGTGTGTGTGTGTGTGTGTGTGTGAGAACTCACATCTGAGTTCTCTGGGAAGGTCGAGTCTGGGGTGCGTGGTTGTGTGTTCGGACTGAACTGGTTGTGGGGGAGCTGAGGGTCAAATACCACCGTGTGACTGTCTGGTTCTGAGCAGTGGGGATTGGGGACTGTGACGGAGAATCCATGTGATGGACCCTCAGTCTTCACTGGGTAGTTTGGCCCAGGTGCAATGGATACGGTCACCGTAGTATCGGGTGAGGAGAAAAGGCCTCTCTTGTCTTGAGTGTGTTGGTTCCCTGGAAGAACGATATTTAATCCTTTCAGAACCTGGAGTCGGTTCTCCGGCGATGGCACTTGGAGAGTGGTCATCAAGTTTCTGTTGGAAAATGTAAAAAATAACATATACAATATAAAGTTTAAAAAATATTTTCCATGACTTACAAACAACTGATAAATGTAGAAGGTACACATTTAACTGCAACAATAGTTCTTCTTCGCAAAATGCACAGCTGTTAAAAATAAATATAAACCTATCATGTCTAAACTTAATACCAAAGATAAACCAAGTCATACTACCCACTGACAAAAAAAATATATAAACAATACATTATATTTTAAAAATGAAGCTACTAAATGTTAAAAGGTAAACACACCAAGCGTCACCTTTTACAGATATTTGTATACAAATGACTTGCTTTATATATAGAATTTTGTAACCTAAATTGAACGTATAGTAATGGATTATAAAATGAATATGAAATGGATTATAGCCTCCCTTCCCTTTCTGTTGTGTGCTGTTTCTGGTTGACGCGCATGCGCATCTCTACGCGTAAGTGTAATCAACAGCTTGCTTGATTTTTTTTGGTGATATGAATATTTGCTTGGCTTAATAATAAAAAAAAATTATAAAATACAAAGTTCAGATAAAAAATATATCTGCGCTGGGGAAATCCCCTTAAAAGCGTTAAACAACACAAGCAGCGCGGCAAGATATTTGAAACATTTAATATAAAGTTCTCTCATGCTTCGAACAGTTTAGTAGCTACTTTTTTACATTGATGTCAATGACATAGTTTCAGCGTGCTCAGCGAACAAATCGGTCAAATAAATCGTTGCTGACCGTTTTCTCCATGGATTTTTGTAATTAGTAAAATAATTGCAGCCCTAGAAACGAATAACATAAAGTAGGGTCTCATCTTCTCAGTATGGGAAAAACGGCATTCACTATTGCATCTTTGATGAGAGCTTCACCTTTTGTTGGGATCCACATCAGAGCCCAGGACGTCAGCCTTTGGCTGGGTTATTGTTCTCTTTTCCCGCGGCACCTGGGGAAAGTAAACAAACTCTATGTAAGCCTGACCACATCCAATAGCATGAGCTTTAGCCATTATATCTGGCAATGAACATATTTAACATATTCATTTCATTTTATATTTTAATTGTGTTTGGTGTATTCTTGCTATAGCAGTATTTGGGGTTTGTGAAAAGTGCATTACAAATTATTAATATTATTATTATTGATGTTAATCTCTACTAGTCGTACCTTGTAGTATTCATATAGAAAACCCAGAGCTGCGGCACTGTCTTCATCTCCATTGACGCTCATCATGGCCTTAGTGGCGGCCGTGAGGGGGTTCTCCAGGAACGACTTCCAGGCCTCATCTTCACTTGTGTAAGGCCGCCGCTGGTTGTAAGCCGGATCATTCTGTAGCACGAGCACTGCCCGCTTACTGTGAGGAACAGTTCAGAAAGAGCCGTCAATACTAGAACAACAGCTAAATGAATCGTCAGGTGGAGGTAGACGGGCTGTGAGATTTATAAACACAAAGAGTCAAAAGGAACAAAATGATGGATGTTGAGCATCAACAATCTGAAGATGTTTTGGCATTTTTGCTGGTGTCAAAGTTGACAAAAAGAGCTGGCTGTTGTGAAAGGCCTTCTTTATCTCAGGATCTGTGACAAAACCGGCCCAAACAACAAATCTCTGCACAGACCGCAGCTTCCTGTTTGACAGCATGTTTCACTGGTTCTTCCAGTAAGATGGCCAGTAAAGTGTCAGAAAGAGATCTAGTGACTTTTCACAGACTGTGACAAAGTTCATTATGAAAACTGGTTATGGCATTCTTGAGTACCATCATCTATTATTTAGACAAAGGTGGCTTACACAGATTGAATATACTCTGATTCAGTGCTCATTAAATGTATTTATGTGTTGAAATATCTGACAATGAAATAATGCCAAGGTAGAGTTTATTTTTCAACTTTTAAACCTTTTAACTTGGGTGGGAAAGCAGGGCGAGGTTAAGGTAGGGGGTAAAAAAATCTAGGCCCGGTTTCACAGACAGGTCTTAGACTAAGCCAGGATTAGGCCATAGTTCAATTAGGACATTTAAGTAATTTTTATAAACATGCTTAGAAAAAAACGTGCATTTTGAGACAAAACAAGGGCACTGATATATTTTAAGGTCAGTCAGTGCAAGTTTATTTCAGTTGAAACAGCTCAGACTTACATTTTAGTCTAGGACTAGGCTTAAGTCTTGTCTGTGAAACCGGGGGCTATAGTGTATTTAAGGAAGAACAAAAAAAAACAAAAGAAGATGATCGAGTTTTAAAGTTAGTTAAACTTAGAACATGCCTTTTCGAATTTATTCATGATAGTCTTCATCCTGATGATGGTTAGTCTCTTTAGTCTCTTATCACACATCACTCTAGCCTTTAATAATGGAATGAATCCATAAAGAGTTGCTATGAGAAAACTTTGCATCCAGGTTGGTTAACGCAAACGGATTACGAGTAATTTGATAACTAATTGTGCCATTCTTTCTCCCTGTTCGATTTTAGCTTTGCAACCTGATAGATCCGTTATCCTGGGACAATAAAACCTTGTGGACACGCAATCCCACTTCTAAAACAAAAGAGGCGACCAAGCGCAAAATTACTAATGATGTGTTTGTGGCCACATCCGCCAAACTCCAAACACTAACACAGTAGAGTTTTAGTTTTCTCTTCAGGATTCACAGACACAAGGTCTCACGTTGCTTATGCTATGGTGATGGTCGTCAACAAAGTTCTGTTTGCATGGGGGAAGCTCACCAACGGGCAAATATTTTGAGTGTATACTTTAGTTATTGATGTTCTTAAGTACAGGCGAACCAATTCTGAGAAGAAAACAAAGCCAAAACTTTTCCAAAAAGATCGCAGCAGTTTCAGTTTAGATTTGCATGCTTTAAACAATGTCAAAAAGGCTTAAACACTGTTCTTGAGAAGGAATTGCCAACGCCTACAAGTGTGCTGTTTTAATCAACTCTTCTATCAAAACATTAACAACATTTAACTTGAAAAATCATAATATAATAATCCATCAAATAATCATACACTTACTGCCATCACAAGATGTTTTACAATCTAAAAACATTCAGCCAGTATGTTTCACCAATTATTACCTTTCCAAAAACACAGATGTTGTTTCCAGCTGTACCTACAAGAAGCCTTTACTTTCTGAGCCTTTGGGCTCAAATGTGATTTCACTCCAAATGAGGAAAATGTGAACACAAAAAATACAAACAAACAAACCAAATAACACGCAAGTCTGACAAATAGAGCGCGGCGCTCGTAACTCCCGCGGCAGGTGCAGATACACCTGTGACCGAAGCAGGTCTGAACATGACAGGTGAACTGAAGAGCCCAGACAGCACAACTGTAGCTGAATCAGCTCTTGGCTGTCAGTCCGACTCCTCGTGATAAGACACAGTTTCCAGAATTATTGAGACAAGTCAGACTGAAGAAGCTAATCTGTGTCAGTTCCAGCAAATTAACCAAGATTAAGCAGTAAATAGTGCTCTATTTTTCAATCATGGGATCCTTTTCTGTTGATAATCTCTCGGTAGACGATGGACCTAGAGTGGTGAACTTACTTGTCATGCTCCTGTGACATCTCTTATGGTCGAACTGGACTTTCTAGTTGGTACTGTAAATCCGATCCTTCTTCTTATTGTATAGAGCAACGTTTTCAGGATGGGATGAGGGCTGCGTTAGAATTGCCTGTATGAGAACGGGTTTTGTTGGCTTTTCTCGCTTTTTTGGATATACTGAGAAATTGGGGCCGGTTTTACCTGTGACAGGGCACTGGATTGGATTACACCTGAAAGGAGGAGCTTAATATTCAACAACACTCATTGCTTATTGTCTGTGCATGTTTAACTTAACAAAAACCCAATGAAATTAATGGTGCAGTGTTTCTTTATTATTATTTTAGCACTACATGACAGCAAAATCTTAGTATGTTTTTGTTTCTGGATGACCTTCAAATTGTTCAGAGCTACATTTCACTGTAATTAAGACAGTAATTTAATTTTTGCAAACATGCCTAATTCAGATTTTGCATAAAGGATAATTTTTATATTTAATGCAATTGAATATTACTTTTGTAAGTCTTTTAAACCATCTTAATATAGCTAAGGCTTCTGTATTATGACAACATTTACATAAAAAAATTAATTTAGTGTTACAGAAATTAAAGGTTCAACTGTTGCTTTGTCTTACTTTATGCTTAAGATGGCCAGAAGTTGATATAAATGTATTATTATTTTTTACTAAAATGTAGAAATTACCATTTTAACTTCAAATTATATAGAGGCCTATACTGTTATCACCAGAGAGTAAGAGACAGATTTGAACAGTGAAATGTGTGATTTTGCTGTAAATTCATTTTCAAGTTGTAAATCTTCTCGGCAGCATTTGTCTTCATATGTATTCATGTGTCTTTAGTTTCTTGTGAATTGCATGCATAACAATATTAGGTGTTGCCAATACAACATTAAGTACCCTGCGTTCATTTAGCGTTGTAGGATAGGCCCAATTCAAACTGCTGTGAACACCCACACCAACCCAAAACTGAAGATTAGAGTTCCATAACCGAAAAATGCAAGTATATTTAATAAAACTGATCAATCACTTTATAAAACATAATACTATATAATTATAGCATAATAATGTTGCATGCTAATGATGTAAATGTTTAAGAAAAATATTCAGATTTTAACCCAAATGTTGTCTTATAAAATTAAACATGCTAAGCAAATGTGAACAGTAATCTTTTGAACAATCTGTTTGTTTGTTTATGAGCAAAACACTGATTTGTGTTTATTTACATATCATCTTAATAGACTACAAGAAGTCTAAAGCCAAAAGGAGATGTTTATCTTGCTTGCAGTTTCCAAATTCCAAGACATTTACATTTTTTAATATGCAAATCACCCAATTACATGAAACCCGTTTCCTCCTCAGTTTCTATGACATTCTTTTACTGAAAAGGGTAATTAATATATGTGTAAGCATAGAAAGTCATTCTCACTACTGGATAAGTACGTTTATACAGTGAAGCAGAGATAATACCTAAAAAGATACAGAGATGAGAAAATAAACATCACCTCTTCTTAGTGAGAGTGAGCTTTAGAGATGCTATCATTCAGTTTATACTCCCCCTCCATACACACTTCTCCTCAGAGTCCTGCTGCAATGTTTATTTACCCTAATGCCCAGACTCTTACTTGAGCAGGCACACTGTTTATATTTGCTGTCATGGCTTTGAATGTGTGCTGACAGCGGGAACATATTATATAAATTATTTTATCATTAAAAGCAACTTCGAGTCCTAAAGCCCGGTTTGAACTCAAGAATGGGACATGATTGTACACATGAAACTAACTTAATAAGGATTTATTCTCTTGCTCATAGCAAAACAACCGAACCAACACCCATTGAAAAACACCCTATAAAACTATGCATTCAAAGAAAATCCTTAAAAGCCTGAAGCAAATTATAGTCAACCAGACAAAAAAAAATCCCACAATTATTTTTTTATCTGTTGTTTCAGATCTGCAAATTTGTAGCATTTATTTAGCTTTATAATAGAACTGAACAGCAGTCATTTGTCATATTTCTTTTTTTAAATGTGTATAACTTGAACTAGATGAATACTGTAAAATATGGAAGAAATTGTATTATATAGAAAACATCAACAAGGAAGTACAGTAACAGCAGCCTGCGAGTCATAAGAGATTTGCATGGATGACAAACAGATGATCTAGAGACTTTACAAGCTAATGCATCCCTCTAGATTTTAGTCACAAGTGTAAATGAAGATACAGGTCAGGTAGAATCTCAGAGTAGGAGGTTTAAAATGGCTCTCTGAGGCTGTAAATGGGTTCACTGATATATATATATATATAAATTTAGATTTTGTTTATATTTAAAAAAATATATAGACTGTAAAAGCGATTTTTTGAAACTGTATTTAAAACATTTTTACATTTAAATAAAACATGTTTTACAAGAAAATACTATTTTAGTCTTTCTACTTCAAAATTTCACGTTTAATCCAATACTTGCCAATTCTTTTTGATTATTTGTAAAATTTACTGGTAAATTTTGAGTAAAAATTGTTTCTACACCATTTTTTTTTTAGCATAGGATGAAACAAAATATTTACAGAAATATACAATACCTATATATTATATTTACAGTATGCACTGTTAACTAATTAACATATTCCTTAGAAGGACGGATGGATTTGCTTGAGTCTATTTGTAGTTCCCTAAGGATGTGGTGCGTGATTCCTCTCTGTTTGTGTTCCCTCTCCTCGCTCCTGCTCTTGACAGTTATTTGCCAGCTCCAGTCATAAGTCTGAGTGTAGAGCACCAGGATGTGAGGGTAATAAGATGCAAATACAGACCACCTTTAGGCTTGCCAGGACTCATCCTGACTGTGTGTATGTTATAGAGTCTAGTGTTTCTCAGTGTTCAGCCAGGTACCGATAAAGTCGTACTAATAGACATTACATCCAAGCCACATCCTATTTGCTCTCAGTAATGACTGCTCACCTCTTCACAACCATTTGACCAGTTACTGCCTCGAGACAAAAGCGGGATGTTAAGCAAATAGAATAGAAAAACTGAAGGATCTCCATGATGAGCTGAAATTGACAAGCCCAAATGACTAACTGCTTTTTCCGTTTTCCCAATAAACAGAGCAGTGGTGAAGGTTGCTGGGATAAGCGCTGGTGTTTTGGAGAAACTGTTTGGAAGATGTTATCAAGCTGTCTTGTGTGCTTACAGTGCAAACACAGCGAGAGTGTGAGGGTAGCGTGGGCCCGTATGCTGAAGCCTCCTCTATCCCTGTCCCTTCATGTCTGATATATCCTTGAGGTCAGCAGAAAGGTCGGGTTTTATGGGACATCAACAGACCGGTTGATTTAGTTTAGTGGATTATTATTAAATTGCTTGAGTAGTTAGGCTAAAGATTATATTGTTAACCTCACATCAACTGATATCAATCACTTAATTTTTCTTAGTTACTGTAGGCAGATCAATAATAAATAAGAGCATTTAGGAAAAAACTATTTTCAAAATATAATTTAAAACACACGTGCCAAGTTTTGTATTCAAGTTGGTTTCATTTGTTTTCGAAAAACTTTTATACCATTTTTAAAGCCTTAATTTAATGAATTTAAAATGTCATGTGGTGTAACCATTATTATAGTGCCGTCAAACGATTAATTCATCACGTCCAAAATAAGTTTTTGTTTACATAATATATTAATGCGTACTGTGTATATTTATTATGTATATATAAATACAAACACATGCATGTATATATTAAAGAAAAATTTAATGTTTATATATTAAATATATTTATATATAATATGAAATATAATAGTATAAATGTATATACATGTAAATATTTTCAAAATATATATTTATATGTATATACATAATAAATATACAAAGTACACATACATATTTTAGGTAGACAAAAACTTTTATTTTGGATGTGATTAATCGCGATTAATCATTTGACAGCACTGCATTGTATTTATACTCTGAATTCATGCAAGTGTACACATCTTAATCATTATTTTATATTAATATTATTATTATTATTTTTATTACAAATATCATTAATTATTACCAATATTTATAAATGTTTTGGAGGCATTTCTGAATTTTTGAAAATAAATAAAATGAAGCATTAAGTATTTCCTTATATGCTGAATACATGTGAGTGTATACATCTTAATCATCATTATCATTTAATTTTTTTAATTATTATTTTATTATTCACAAAAACAAAAAAAAATGTTTTACAAACTTGTCTTATCATAAGAATGTCAAACTATCTGATATTTTAACAAATCGGTCACACCATTATGAGGATCTGCTGTGATGTCATTTCCTGTTTTATGTTTTCTGCATGTTTCTGGAGTTTTTCTTTGCTGGTCGCACCACATGACTTTTGCAGACAATTGGGACAATGTGGACAGTTGTTTGGCATTTATTCAATTATGCTCCCTAAATATAACAATTAATTGTAAGGCAGAAACTAAAAACAACATAGAAGTCATTTTATTTGTGATTTGTGTTTTTGAATGAATGAATAGTTTATGTCATTGACCAGTGTTACATCTGGGATTTTTGTCTGATCACATATCAAAAATGTATTTGACCAAAATGAAGCATTTCGAAATCCAAATAATGACCAACATCAACCAGAGTTTCGTGTCAGAGCAAGCTGCCAGTGAATCTTGACTCATGTTGTATCCAAGGTTTTGCCCTGTGGGTTGGGTGATAGAGTTCATTTGTACAACAATAGATGGTGGGATGTGTTCCGTTGTGAAGATGTTGCAAGACATCTGATTGGCTTGAGCTTGCAACTGTCAAGACTAAAAAACTGACCCTTTTCCCACAGCAGTTTCACTCACTTATCATTTTCTTTCTTTTTCTCAAGCAGTTGAAGCACGCAGGCTCAAACATGTTTGAAGCGCAGAACAATGCTTCAGCACGCCCATCCAAAAAAACATGACAGGTACATTTGATAAGCAGATACTTGCAGCCGCATAAAATAATTCTCAGAGTTGACAGAACCTGTAATCTGCATGACACTGTCCTCAGAGAAAATAATTGATACAGTATTGTTTAAAGCAGGTCCCCTTTTTAACAGAGGTAATTGCTGAGTGACAAAACTAATTATTAAAGCAAACATGAAGTTAGACTTGTGGGTTGTGTAGTTTGTTTTAAATGCTGTTTTATATGTACATATATTTTGCATTTATGTTAGCCCTAATGGAATGTTATTATTGGCTCCTTGATGCATCTTGTTCATTTACATTGCAGGATGTTTTTATCATGGTGAGGTTGATGATATAATGAAGTTAATGGAGATATAATTCTGTTGTATTCAGTTATATTTCATTAAAATATCAACTTCAGTTCCTCAGTCAGTTCCTTTGTAGAATTAAAATAGACACAACGTTTGAGTTCATGTTGAAAACTCTTGCTTTGACTATGGTAAGTGATCACAGTTAAAATGATGGGACACTCAGGTTTGTTGTTTACTGGTTGCTTCAACAGGAACTGTACATGAATGTTGATGAACAAAACTTTCAGCATTCCATTAGTTCCAGCACCAAAACAAAGACTTACTTTAAAAAACAAAAATCACTTTTAAGATTTTGAATACTGTTACACTTACATTGCCTGCAACAAACCTTTACATTTGGCTCTATTTTAAATGTAACATGATTTAACTGATCCATCAGTTTTATTTTGATTTTTGACAAAGAAGTAAACTAAAGGTTTATGAATTAATTATAAAATAATTAATTTATAATTATTTATATAATTATAAATATATAATTTAATGTTATATATAATGTTAATATATAACATTAAATAAAACACTACGACTAAAATTATAATCATGCACTTTGCAAGTAGTTTTAGTATGTTCGTCAGCATGTCAAAATAAGTGTACTTTTTAAAAGCACGACAAAAGATTATTAAAACAGTTGGATTTAAATGTGCACTGTGTAAAGTATTATTTAACGTTTTCTGCATGTAAAGTTTTTTATTTTTATTTATGCTTTTAAGATTTGAAGTACACTACAAGTGCATGTTCATTGCACATAAGCCTATTTATTCTTCCTTTAATAAATTATCCTATTTGACACATATAGAAAAATTTACTTTACTTACTTTTAGTCATTTAGCAAACGCTTTTATCCAAAGCACTCTCTCTCTCACACACACACACACACACACACACACACGTCTGTCTGTCTCTCGGCATCTCATCTTTCTCATTATATAAAATTTAGAGGGGCAGATGTTTGCAGAACTGATGCAAAGTATCATGAAATATCAGAATTCACCTTCTACTTGGACATTAATGATATTTTTCACAAATTATAGTGATATAGTGTAAACTTTTCATTAAATGATCTAAATAACTACGGCATCAATTTGACTGGAAATGCACTTTGCTTAGACTCTAGAGTTTTGATCGATCAGCTGCAGTTTGACAGAATGTTGCATGGCAGATTTAGTACCTCTCACCTTTGTTTTCAGGTCATAAGACAGAGAGGCGTGACACACACACACCCCTATCGATAGTCACAGTATACTATCACGCACTCAGTACATCGCTGCACTCGGTCCATAGTGAAAAACAGATAAATCTATGCTCCATAAAATATGACATGAGTGCAAAATGAGAAGAGCAGATTTCATGAGCCATGCTATGAAATGATCTCGGTTCATCAAGAGGTAGCATTTTCTTTCTTTCTTTACTACATGCCACTGCTTTTGACACCACAAAGACTTTCATAAGATGACACCTGATGCTCAAAGATACATGGACATGAGCTTGATATGAGGAGAACTTTAAACGAGCAAGTTAACACATGTGTATGTCACACCCTGCACTTTCCTCTGGAGACAACAGCGTTTGAACCTTCATTAGAGTGAAACACTACTGTGAATGTGGCCGTTATAAAGGGCGGTTTACATTGTGAAGAACTGAGATTAGGACCTGTAGAACAACCTCAAACTACAGAAGTTGAACATGCTTCTCCGCCATACCCGGTTAGGCTTCTTTTACAGCTCAGGCAAGTTTTCAGCTACAGAGATTTTAGATTTCTAATTCCATCTTCAACATTCTGCGCTTCAACATTCTGGCGGATATTTTCAGGTTATGCAGGATTCAGTTCTGTAGACCATGATGCAACCACAGACACTAATATTCCAGAATAATGTGAGCGAGAGTGCAAAATGAGAGAAATACACAGGCATTGTGAAAGAAAAACAAACAGGAAGAAAAGCTGGTCGTTTGGCGCACAGATATGCAGACAGATACAGTGTGTATGTGTGATATAGCTGCAGTAACATTCACTCAAAACACCAGGGCAGGTAGAAACAGGCAGGTTTCACTTGAGTCCAAGCCAAAGCCATTACACTGAACTTATTATCGTCACCTCAGTCTCAGAACCACGAAACAGCCCTGAACACACATCTGTCTCCCGTTACAATGCTCTGCCGCCAGGTTAGTGTCAAAGCGTGAAGTGTACACGTTCTTATACAAAGCTTTGAAGAAAGCTGCAAACCGCGCATTTATCATCATAATAAAAGGGCAGAGGCCATAAGAAGTCATTTTTTAAAAGCATTCACCTTTTTGCCCCATAGCTAAAAAATAACAACAAGCTAAAAATCATTTCACATAATCCTTCAGATATCATTGTTATATGCTAATTTGCAGCTCAGGAAGCATTTATGTCATTTATACATATTTTTGTTTAAATGTTTTTTGTTTTTTTTAGGATTCTTTGATTAATAGAAATTTTCAATGAACAGCATTAATGCATGCTTGTGATATTTTCACTAATATATAATGCAAATGCATTTGTCTCTTAACTTTTGGGACACAAAATGTAATAACTAGATTGAATAAAAGACTGTCATTCAGCAGCTGTATGATTGCTTAAGCAGTGTGCTTTAGGCCTTCATCATGTGAAAATGTGATTCACCTTTTTTTCTCATTGAGTTCCTCAGCAGTGTGGATGATGGAGGAGGTGGGTTGTGTGGGATGGAAGCGTCAGTTGTAGATTAGAACTATGATACAAAAATGACAGAGAACTGTCTTGATTGTGTCAGACTGAAAAACTGGAGAAGAATGTAATTTAAAGGTTTCTTGCAAACGGAAATGCTTTGTGACTTGGTACAGTTCGAGTCACCCTAAAAACAGACTATAAAGCACCTCATCATCTCATTTTGCCTCCTGCTTTATTGAAATGACACACTTTCAGTAATTATCCGGGGCATGGTTTGGCACACTAATAATCCTCACAAGTGTGTCATCAATCACAACATGACAAACTACAATCTGAGTCAAATTTACTGGCAATCCCAGACTGAACTACTTGTATTTGCTCTTAGAGAGTTTTGAAACACAGATCATTCGGTCTGAGTGGAAGACCAGCTGATGTGCACTGAGTGAGTGAAGTGTGAAATTGTGTTGTGACTATATGGAATCGAAGAGGATTTCAGTGTCAGATCAACTCAGGGCAAGTCGACTCCCTGTGAAAAACCAACGAGTTTCAGTTGAACCTGAGCCAGATCTTGCAGACAAAGGGGAAAAGGCAGCATTCAGGGTATTACTGAAAGACATCTACTGTAATCCAGTGATTAAAACGCCACTCACAGAAACAGTCATTCAAAGAAAATGCTGTAAATCCATATTCATTTTAAAGGCAAATGTGTATTCAATTGTGTTAAAAGCAAATTGGTCACTTATATTTGACAGATTTAGACTTGGCAATCTCTCTGCTGTACATCTGTCTTTATGTCTTTAGATTGTCAATGTGGTTTGGTTCTCTTGACAACAAAATATTAAAGTTTTAAGATCAGCATCATGGAATTTCAGCTGTGGGTTTTAAGGGACATTTAAGCAACTAAGGGAAAAAATCTTGAACAAGGTAAGAAAATTATACAGCATTGCACATATCTGAGCTACATGTGATATTTGTATTATTTAAATTTGATTATTGATCTACTTTTTGCATTTTAACCTAATTTGTTGCATTTGTCTAGATGAAATTGTCTTATGATGACAGGTCATATATTTTATTAATATGAAAAAGCTTTGTGTGTGTGTGTGATATATAGTGCCCTCCAAAAGTATTGGAACATAAGGCCAATTCCTTTATTTTTGCTGTAGACTGAAAACATTTGGGTTTGACATCAAAAGATGAATATGAGACGAGAGATTAACAGGTATTTTCATCTGGATCTGATACACAATTTAGAAGATAGCACCTTTTTGTTTGAACCCACCCATTTTTCATGTTACCAAAAGTATTGGAACAGATATAATTAACATAGATTAAAGTGAAAAAGACTTAATATTTAGTTGCAAATCCTTTGCTTTCAATAACTGCATCAAGCCTGTGACCCATTGACATCACCAAACTTTTGCATTCTTCTTTTGTGATGCTTTTCCAGGCTTTCAGCACAGCCTCTTTCAGTTTTGGGGGGGTTACTCCCTTCAGTCTCTTCTTTAGCAGGTAAAATGCATACTCTACAGGGTTTAAGTGTGGAGATTGACTTGGCCAGTCTAAAACCTTCCACTTCTTGCCCCTGATGAACTCCTTTGTTGTTTTGTGCTATGTTTTGGGTCATTATCTTGCTGCATGATGAAGGATCTCCCAATCAGTTTGGTTGCATCTTTCTGTAAATTGTCAGAAAAAATATTTCTGTAGACTTCTGAGTTAATTTTGCTGCTGCCATCATGTGTTACATCATTAATGAAGATTAATGAGCCTGTCCCAGAAGAAGTGATGAAAGCCCAAGCCATTACATTACTTGTGTAATGTGTACTATAATGTACACCTGTGTACACTGTGTTTCAGATGAGCTTGTATGGGATCATGAGCATAGCCTTTCTTTCTCCAAACTTTAGCCTTTCCATCACTTTGGTCCATAAAATCAGTCCATAAAACCTTGTCCCAGAATTTTTGAGGCTCGTCTCCTATTCTTCTTGCTAACGAGTGGTTTGCATCTTCTGGTGTAGCCTCTGTACTTTTGTTCATGAAGTCTTCTGCGAACAGTAGATTGTGATACCTTCACTCCTGCCCTCAGGAGGTTGTTGCTGATGTCACTAACAGTTGTTTTAGGGTCTTTCTTTACAGCTGTCACAATGTTTCTGTCATCAACTGCAGATGTTTTCCTTGATCTACCCGTTTGAGGTGTGTTAGTACACCAGTGGTTTCTTTCTTCCTCAGGAGATTCCAAATGGTTGTACTTGCTATGGCCAGTGTTTGTGCAATGGTTTGATTGAGTTTTCATCTTCTCTCAGCTTCACAATTGCTCGTTTTTCACCCGTAGACACCTCTCTGGTTTTCATGTTGGATACACGTCTAACGAACTATAAATGCAGTCCGCACGGATCTGAAACTGAGTGCAGACATTCAGTGCTATTTATTGTTTGAATAATCAATTAATAGGACACACCAGGGCAACTAAACACACCTGTCAGTCACATGTTCCAATACTTTTGGGAACATGAAAAATGGGTGGGTTCAAACAAAAGGTGCTATCTTCTAAATTGTGTATCAGATCCAGATGAAAATACCTGGAAATAAAAGCTGAAATGTTAATCTCTCATCTCATATTCATCTTTTGATGTAAAACCCAAATGTTTACAGTCTACAGCAAAAATAAAGGAATTGGCCTTATGTTCCAATACTTTTGGAGGGGAGTGTATGTGTGTGTGTGTGTGTGTGGAATTTCTGCTGTGGGTTTTAAGGACATTTAAGCAACTAAGGGGAAAATCATACAAAATTGTATACTCTGAGATAAGTGATATTGTTATTATTCATTTGAAAAAAAAATATATATACAGGTCCTTCTCAAAAAATTAGCATATTGTGATAAAGTTCATTATTTTCTGTAATGTACTGATAAACATTAGACTTTCATATATTTTAGATTCATTACAACACAACTGAAGTAGTTCAAGCCTTTTATTGTTTAATATTGATGATTTTGGCATACAGCTTATGAAAACCCAAAATTCCTATCTCAAAAAATTAGTATATTTCATCCGACCAATAAAATAAAAGTGTTTTTAATACAAAAAAAGTCAACCTTCAAATAATTATGTTCAGTTATGCACTCAATACTTGGTCGGGAATCCTTTTGCAGAAATGACTGCTTCAATGCGGCGTGGCATGGAGGCAATCAGCCTGTGGCACTGCTGAGGTGTTATGGAGGCCCAGGATGCTTCGATAGCGGCCTTAAGCTCATCCAGAGTGTTGGGTCTTGCGTCTCTCAACTTTCTCTTCACAATATCCCACAGATTCTCTATGGGGTTCAGGTCAGGAGAGCTGGCAGGCCAATTGAGCACAGTAATACCATGGTCAGTAAACCATTTACCAGTGGTTTTGGCACTGTGAGCAGGTGCCAGGTCGTGCTGAAAAATGAAATCTTCATCTCCATAAAGCTTTTCAGCAGATGGAAGCATGAAGTGCTCCAAAATCTCCTGATAGCTAGCTGCATTGACCCTGCCCTTGATAAAACACAGTGGACCAACACCAGCATCACTGACTGTGGGTACTTGACACTGGACTTCAGGCATTTTGGCATTTCCCTCTCCCCAGTCTTCCTCCAGACTCTGGCACCTTGATTTCCGAATGACATGCAAAATTTGCTTTCATCCGAAAAGTACTTTGGACCACTGAGCAACAGTCCAGTGCTGCTTCTCTGTAGCCCAGGTCAGGCACTTCTGCCGCTGTTTCTGGTTCAAAAGTGGCTTGACCTGGGGAATGCGGCACCTGTAGCCCATTTCCTGCACACGCCTGTACACGGTGGCTCTGGATGTTTCTACTCCAGACTCAGTCCACTGCTTCTGCAGGTCCCCCAAGGTCTGGAATCGGTCCTTCTCCACAATCTTCCTCAGGGTCCGGTCACCTCTTCACGTTGTGCTGCGTTTTCTGCCACACTTTTTCCTTCCCACAGACTTCCCACTGAGGTGCCTTGATACAGCACTCTGGGAACAGCCTATTCGTTCAGAAATTTCTTTCTGTGTCTTACCCTCTTGCTTGAGGGTGTCAATGATGGCCTTCTGGACAGCAGTCAGGTCGGCAGTCTTACCCATGATTGCGGTTTTGAGTAATGAACCAGGCTGGGAGTTTTTAAAAGCCTCAGGAATCTTTTGCAGGTGTTTAGAGTTAATTAGTTGATTCAGATGATTAGGTTAATAGCTCGTTTAGAGAACCTTTTCATGATATGCTAATTTTTTGAGATCGGAATTTTGGGTTTTCATGAGCTGTATGCCAAAATCATCAATATTAAAACAATAAAAGGCTTGAACTACTTCAGTTGTGTTGTAATGAATCTAAAATATATGAAAGTCTAATGTTTATCAGTACATTACAGAAAATAATGAACTTTATCACAATATGCTAATTTTTTGAGAAGGACCTGTGTATATATATATATATATATATATATATATATATATATAAATTTTTTTTTTTTTTTTTTTTTTTTTGCATTTTAACCTAATTTTTGTCACAGTTTTCTTGACAAAACACTAAATTGCCTTATGATGACAAATCATATTATTAATATGAAAAAAAGTGTAAAGTTCAGTTAAAAAAATATTAACTAGGCAAGGCAAGGCAAGTTTATTTATATAGCACATTTCATACACAGTGGTAATTCAAAGTGCTTTACATAAAATAAAGTGAAATAGTCATTAAAAATAATAATCACAGCAATAAAAACAGGGAATTAAATAATAATAAAAACAAGGAATTTTAAAAGATTGATTTAAAATGAATTTACAACAGTAACTACTTAAATTTAATGAACTCAAACATGTGTTTTTATGTTGATCTCTAGATTAGAGCATTATTTATTTTTTATTTATTTTACTTATTTATAAAGCTACGATTTTATGACATTTTATAATCATGAACATATCAAGACTCTAACAGAAAAAAATATCTTTATAGAAATGACCCTGAAACCAGAATTTAGTACGAATGATCAGTGTGGGACTTAAAAAGTAACATAGTCAGCAGTGTCTTGTCATCTCCGGATTGAATCTCAGCACCTCTGTGGATGTGAATGTACTGTTCTTAAAGAAAACCAGTCTGACCTGTCCTGTGTTAACCTCTAAACTAGTCTTACAGCCCATCCCATGCTTCTCAAGATCCAAATCAATGCACTTCAAAAGAAAATGGGATTGTTTCTTCAACTGTCAGCTTGTTGCAACAGCCACGTGGCATTTGTGATCAAAAAAAAAAATAAAAAAAATTCTTATTCAAACAGAGGCATTATGTTATAAATTCATTGAGTTTTCTTTGCGTTCAGTGTATTAGACCTGCAACAAGACAAGTCAAGTCTGGATTTAGTGTACTTATCACACCATATGATGGATATACAGAGTGGCAACTTCCTGCTCATTGGCCCAAATAACTGAACAGTGCATGGATAATACTTATAGATCAAATATAATCCACACATGCTAGGCCAAGACTTTTAGCTGATGTGTGAGCTAACAACAGCACGGGGAAGATTGATGACGCCACTGTTGTGATTCCAGCTTGTTGAATGCAAAGATCTGGGAAATACGAAAAACGGACAAGTATAATTTTTAAAATGTCTATTATTTGTATTTTGCTTTTAAAATATAAATGTAGATTTATTTAAGTTAAACACTGTAAAAATGATTTTCCAAAGTAAATAAAACGTTTTCCAAGAAAATACTAGTTCAGTTTTTCTATGTAAAAGAAGTCATGTTTATCTATCTGATCAACTTTATCCATACAATCCTACTCGAAATCTGAGGTCCGGTGATCAAAACTTCTCTCTGTCCCCAGATCACGTTTAAAGCATAGAGAGGATAGAGCCTTTGCGGTTGCTGGCGCTAGGCTGTTGAACAGCCTTCCAGCCTATATCAGATCGGCAGTCTTTAACTGTTTTTAAATCATCTCTTAAAACCTATTTCTTTTCTTTGGCTTTTAATTCACTGTGAGTTTATGATATGAAACTGTGGGTTGTCCTGTGTTCTATGTATTTGTTTGTTCTGCACTTTGGTCAGCCGTGTTTGCTGTTTTTAAATGTGCTATATAAATAAAACAAACTTGAAATTTGATGTTTAATTCATCATTCATTCAATCAATGTGTTCATGCCTGTATTGTTTGTGATAAAACTACAATCATGGCTGTGAGGTTGGGGATATTTTTTAATGAATTTAAAGAATTACATTTTTTAAATATGTGATTGATTTTATATTTATTCACTTTTTTCAGTTGTTACAGTTGTCCTTAAATATTAGAATCTATCAATGCTAAATATTTTTATTTATTTTTTTACTTGCTGTTTGCGCACGTCTGCTTTTAAAAGCAAACCAAAGGTGGTGGGTTTAATGCAAAGACTGTAGAAATCATGAGCCAAGGAATGATATTAACCATGACCACAAGAGGACAGCATTGGTCTATTCCTGCTGTATGTTATGATGACCCTCTTAACAGAAATGGGTTTTATTTGCACTTTAATATCTATACCCACATTTAGAACAATTCAAACACAGTTTATTTCATGTTCAAAATATTATATAATCAGGCTTCATCACAAATGAACTTATTCTCATGCTCAAGCAGTGTCTTTAGAGAGAAAGCACAAAGAACACATTAATGATTGATGCAGTGTTTTGATTATGCCACACTAACATGACATTAGTTTTGTCTAATGACAGTTGTTCCTCTTTACTCACGGCTATGTTTTATTCAAATTATCCTCTTCATCTAGTGTTTATGGAAATCAGTGAGTGCTGATGCAGTAGATGTGTGGTTTGATAAACTCTCACTCCCACCTCACCTTTACTTACGATGCTTTTGCCTGTTTTGAAGGCACATGACATGATACTTAACACACTTAAAACAACTGATGAGTAGCTACATATGAATATATTATGATAATAAGGCACTAATTTGGTCTCTGCTGCTCTGTGTAGGTCTGTTCTCTGTATGGCCTTTCATATTTCATGTGCATCTGCTTACCTGTGTTTCATGCACTCGTTCACGAAATCGACCTACGGTTCTTCTTCCGAAGGACAGCTATTGTGTTATGTGTATATATATATTCTAATGTAGACTATAATTTTCTTGTGGGCAATTTCTCAAATGTCCTGTTGCCAAAGCATAAGGTAACCACCATCTCTGTCTGTGTGTGTGTGTGTGTGTGTGTGTATGTGTGTGTGTGTGTGTGTGTCTGTGTCTGTGTGTGTGTGTGTGTGTGTGTGTGTGTGTGTGTGTGTGTGTGTGTGTGTGTGTGTGTGTGTGTGTGTGTGTGTGTGTGTGTGTGTATGTGTGTGTGTGTGTGTCTGTGTGTGTGTGTGTGTGTGTGTGTGTGCGTGCGTGCGTGCGTGTGTGTGTGTGTACAGCACAAAGGCATACTCAACAATGAACAAGTTGTAGTCACAAATGTCTCATTCTTATCCAAATTACTGTATATTATATTATATTTTCAGAAAAAAAAGTCTTAATATTTCTAGGGATGTCAAAGTGGAAAGTGGAAAATGAAATTATTTATTTATTTATTTTTCATTCTTTATGAAATGTTTACATGCACATTTTTAACAAAATGCTTATTTAGTGTCAGTATAGTTATTATAGATAAACTTTGAAAATAAAGTTGAATATTGTATAGATTGTGTGTGTGTATAATAATATGAAATGTAGGCATAATAAAAAATAAACAATATACAGCAGGGTTATCATACAAAAACTAAAATTAAACATCTTATTTGATATAAATTAAACATTAACTTAAATAAAATATCAGCTAGTTACCAAGGAAACATTTCTCATTTTCAGTTTAACTGAATATATATATATATATATACACTATATTGCCAAAAGTATTGGGTCACCAATTCTAATGAACAGGTTTGACTACTTTAGTAATTTCTATGAGTACAAATCTTAATGTTTAAGCATATAATGATATTCTAGGGAATTGTTTGCTTCTAATTGTATTGCAACAGTTTGGACAGGACCCTTTTCTAGTCTAACATGACAGTGTCTCTGTGTATAAGGCAAGGTTCAAAAAGAAATGATTGATTCAGTCAGTGTGGAAGAACTTGACTGGTCTGCAGAAAGTAGAGTCCTAATCCCAGCTGAACACCTCTGGTGTGACTTTAAATGCAGACCTTGAGCCAAAACCTCATCACCAAACACCAATGATTTGTACATACACTATACGGACAAAAGTATTGGGACACCCCCTTCTTTAGAACAGAAGAAGGCACTTCCAAAACTGTGGCAACAAAGATGAAAGCATAATTCACGTATTTAAAAACTGAATCAATCATTTCTTGTTGTCATGTTAGACTAGAAAAGGGTCCTGTCCAAACTGTTGCAATAAAATTAGAAGCAAACAATTCCCTAGAAATAGAATATAATTATATGCTTCAACATTAAGATTTGTACTCATGGAAATTACTAAAGTAGTCAAACCTGTTCATTAGAAGGGGGTGACCCAATACTTTTGGCAATATAGTGTATATATATGTATCATTTAATCATTAATTAAAAAACATAGGCTAATAGTATATCAAAGACAGTTTGTACTCTTTTTGTTTTATAGTAAAATAAAAGTTTGAAAACTGCTTTAAAAATATTATAAAAGTTAAAAAGTCTATTTTGCTGTCCTAGCTGTTCACAATTTTATGGTTTGAATATTTGCATTGTGCATCATTTTCCCCTCTTTCCGTTACTGACAAGTGCAAAGCTTTTTGGGTAGTGACCCATAGATAGGACCTACATTTATTCCATTCACCCTACATTACACACACTACATGCACAGAAACTATTTTCACATTTTTCCTCACTGATATTCTCAAAAGATTTGTTATTAGTTTCGGCCCACATTCGGCCCCAGCATATTGGTAACCATGGAGACAAGAGAACAGTGTTAATCACAGAGGATTCGCTGTTTGAAATGCATGTGGCTCTGATTGATTCAAATGCTGGATTGCATTATTGTAGTCGCAGTGTTTAACTTCATTTCACTGAGTATGATGTCACAAATCTCAAACAGAGACTGAAGCAGCAGTTTAACAGTATGTGACTGCGGAGAAATTTAGTATATTTAATAAATTACATTTCTTGCTGTAAAGGCCTTCTATCATACAGTGCCATATGATGTCTAACTGATCTCAGCATGAACTATTTGAAGTTATTAAATTGGCAAGCTACAGCAGCCATCAGTGCATTTCATTTTTGTGGAAATCACTCCAATATTTGCATTACATTAAAGTGAAAATGACAAATCTGCACATTCAGCATTTCAAACTTTGTCTGAATAGTATTTTTATTCTGGATATTTGTAGCAGACTTACTGTAACCTCTGCTATGTAAGAGAAGTATAGTCACGAATTATCCACTCTGTGTATTTATATGTGTGTGTGTGGAACAAGTGAACTCAACAGTGATTCATGGAAAGACATAAGTAATGTCTTTTTGAACCATGCTGTTTATTAAACCAAATCTCCATGACAACAGCAACGTCCAAATGAGTGCTTTATATCATAGAGCATTTATACTGGAGAGGATGAATATGCAAATATGCTATTGGTTTTTCCTATGCTGGCTCTCTCAAACCTCATCTATTCTAACAACTCTGATGTGATATTGGTATCTTTCACAGAAACCATCTGCATGCCAAAAAAATAATAAATGTACTCCCTCCCCCCTCAAGCCATGATGTAGATGAGTTTGTTTCTTCATTAGAACAGATCTGTATGAAATTTAGCCTTATATCACTTGTTCACCAATGGATCCTTTGCAGTGAATGGGTACCGCCAGAATGAGAGTCCAAACAGCTGATAAAAACATTACAGTAATCCACAAGTCAACTCCAGTCCATCAATTAATGTCTTGTGAAGTGAAAAGCTGATCCAATAGTGATGAAGTGATGTAATGTTAAATTTCTCCAAATCTGCTCAGATGAAGAAACAAAGTCATCAACATTTTGGATGGCCTGAGGGTGAGTACATTTTCAGCAAATGTTCATTTTGGGTGAATTATTCCTTTAAATTAAGCTGACTGAAACTTGTCCTGAGTCCAAATTCAACTCCTTTTAGGAAGGTGTCAGTGGGCAAAGCATATCCTGAAGCATTTTTTGCTTGTGAT
This sequence comes from Barbus barbus, assembly GCF_936440315.1. Taxonomy (NCBI): domain Eukaryota; kingdom Metazoa; phylum Chordata; class Actinopteri; order Cypriniformes; family Cyprinidae; genus Barbus; species Barbus barbus. The sequence continues at coordinate 13,955,321 of NC_136748.1, read as the reverse complement.
TATCCACAACAAAGAAGTAAACAAACATGGCCCTGCTGGTTTTGTCCTGTGCATTAAATCTCTACATGTCACAACAAAAGAAAGTGTAGGTTGTCCTGGAGGATTGCTATAGTAACCACGAGGGTGGTGTTTTGCGCATAACAAGACAGGCGGAGGGAGAAATGCAGAGAGATGCATAGACCTTCAAAGAGCAAGATTTTAGTGAGAAAAAAATTGTTCTGGCATATAGTCACTTTATCTTCTTCTCTCATTTTAAAACATGCCCTCACATGTGGCTAGAACAACATAACTAAGCGATGATCAGTAAGTAAAAAAGCATTACAGGATGATTCAAAATGCATCATGTGTGAGAAGGAGGGGGTCGTGATTAACACACGCACTTGTTTAAACCCAGATGGCTGTCTTGAGTGGCCAGAATGTTCTCATAACTCATTCATAAATGTGTAGCAAATAAGAAGAGATTTTTTGTTAATATTTTTAATTTGATTTTATTTTTATATTTTATATAATAGTTATTATTATTTAAAGTGGAAAGTGTTAGTAACTTTGTTTTAATAATTTTATTTATTTAAAAAAAAATATGTCTATATAATTTTAAAGAAAAGAATACTTTACTCAAAAATGAATATTTGTTGAAAATATCATGGTACTCTTGTTAATGGCGGCTTACTGACTCGGAAGAGATGAATTGTTGAATAAAGTCGTGATTTTTGTTTTTCTTTGGACACTAAAAGTATTCTTGTAGCTTCATAACATTATAGTTGAACCACTGATGTCACATGGACTATTTTAATAATGTCCTTATACGTTTCTGGGCCATAAAATGTTTTAGTTGCGTTGCTGTCTATGGGAGGGTCAGAAAGCTCTCGGATTTCATCAAAAATATCTTAATTTGTGTTCTGAAGATGAATGAAGGTCTTACGGGTTTGGAGCGACATGAGGGTGAGTAATTAATGACAGAATTTTAGATTTTTGGGTGAACTATCCCTTTAAGTTTTAGTTTTATAATTCTGGTTGATTTAGATTTAAATGGTGACTAGGTAAAATACATTTTATTTTATTTTATTTCAAGTAATGAAATCTTATTTTTAATGGTTTAGTTTTAGTTAACAGTAATAACCCTGTTAGAGAACACAGTCTGTGCTTCATCACATGTGGTGTGTTTTTTATATTAATAGGCAGCAAGGTTTGTCATGGAGATCAGTGATAACAATCAGCTTATGGTCAAAGGCAAGAATTAAAACATCTTTAAGGCCCAAGAATAAAACTCAAATTCAAAATAACCTTCATTCACCTCTGTTCTTATGTACCATGAATAATGCTGTGAGATATTGTTCACCAAAAAACAAATACACGTATAAATTCAAAGCCTGGTCTATAATGCAACTTTCTCTGCATGACCTCAGTGATCTTTCTGATACTCATCTGGAGGCAAAACAAAGTGACTCAGCAGAACTGTAATTACATTCGCCTTGCAGCCTGCGCTGTTTGTCCCCTGCCCGTGCACTCGCCAACAGAGAGAGAGAGAGAGCTATGCTGCCAATTCAATCAATGTAGGGTGAGAGCTCAGTGCATCATGTACTACTTTCAGTATGACGTCACTATTGGACAGAAGTGCAATTATCAATCTAATACAATCATTTTCAGGTATTCAGGGATTTAGGATGTTGTGAAATAAGGTGTGGTAAAATCCCAACTTGTGATAAGAGCATTTAGCTGACCAATTGTTCGACCTCAGTAGTTGGTAGTTTCACTTCTTTCACCATATCCAAAACATAACATAACCAAATCAGATGATGAGCTGGATATATCAATAAGGAAAGTCATGTCTATCAAGACTGAGTTTCATGTTTCATATTCCATGTTATAAATGTGTATAAATGTATTAAAAATGTGTGTTATAAATATAAATGTGTGCATTTCACACACACACACACACACACACACACATATAATTCATTTAGTTATTTTTAAGTTTTCCTGAGGCCCTCTAGTGGGCCCTGGCTACTGATGATTGCTCTGGTCATATTTGTTGCTTGCTAACAACAACAACAAAATCACAACGCACTGCTAATTAATAATGGCTATTCTATGGAAGTACAGCAGTGGCTAACAGAGGCATGCTAACTAACAAAACTCTGACCTTAAATTTACAACAGCACAAATGACAGTGTTTCTGTGATGATACAAAAGCACGTCTAATAAACCGAAATGCAGCGTAGGGAAAAGAACAATCATCACAGGCTTCAGAAAAGATCATAAGGGGTGATTAACACATAATGGAGGGTAAAGTTCCTATGATTTCACAGCCACACCTGTTAGCTTCACTCTCGCTATAGTCCGCAGCCATTTGATTCCAAATCAGTGAATGGTTTGGGTGTGCTTGAGTTCTCCTGAGTCACCAGCAGCTTCATGAGACACACCCTAAATCTACAGTCAGAGACCTGCATTTCCTCACAGGAAGCAGGTCACTTCACTGTAAAAACACTGTTATTCAGCAATTATTGAGCACAAGACTGAAATTTAATAGACTTCAGTAAATTTCAACCACAGAGAACACCCTAGCAACTGCATAGCAACACCTTGGCAAGCACCACTGTATAAACTGTAAAAAAGAAGGATGTTTACTATGTTTTTACCATTTGAGAATTTACAATTAGTCACTCTGTGCCGCAATCAATGAACAAACATTTTGGTTTTGCAAACAGACTTAAAATATGTAAACATTGATTGTAAATTGTTCTATATTTAGTATTTATGTTCTCAGGGTTGCTATGAAACCATGAAGTATCTTGCCCTGCAGTTGCTTAGCATTGCTGCTGACACAGCACTACAAAATTCCTTCCAGGAAGACGTTTGTACAGTATGTGTGCTTTACGTAATGCAGTCGTGACCTTTGGCACGAGAGTTTGGAAGAAAGTAAGTATAAAAGAAGAGGTGGGAAGGCTAAGGAGGAAGAGAGAAAGTGAAAAGGGACAAAAGCACTTCGTCCCACACAGCAGAGTTGAGCAGTGAAATCTACAGCAGCTAGTAGGAGGACACCCACTTCTTACATAACAGCTCTCCACCTCCACACTGTACAGAGAGCTGAGATTATTGCCTCACACAAGTTATCTATGCGTCCTCCTAACCGCCTCATTGCCCGTCTATATCTTCCTCTGTTAACATTAGCTCTATTAATTGAATTGTTTAGAGACGTGATGATCTCTCATCCCATCAAAACGAGTCAGTGGGAAACTCTAACCTTTCTGAACCCCACAGACGGCTAAATGCCTAAGGAAGCCCATTTCCACCACTGAATGAAAAAAAGGTATTTGTGACTTTTATCTCACAAGGAGCTTGACTGACAGGTGATCTAACCAATCTTAACATCGAATATGCTATTTTGTCCGACAAACAAACCAGTGGATTTAAACTTAAAAAATGGTGACGTCTTTCTGTGGTTGAAATAAAATATGTTCTGATGTTCATTCATGTTTTATTTTGTGCTTTTACTAGTAAATATAAAAAGATGATTGGTTCACATGCCGCTTGAACTGAGGCGCTACAGCGATCTGTCACGACACATTAAAGAGCCACAAAACGGTATTTATTGTTTGAATTTTTTAAAATATGACAAAATTTAAAAGTTGAGAATTTGTTTCATATCAGAAGTAACCTGTTCTGTTCTGTCTTGTCTGTCGGCACGTTGCCAGTTCCCTTTTTGCCCCATGAGAAACATGGACCATGGTCTCAGTTTTCAAATTTTGTCATTTTTAAGACATTCACACAATAAATACCATTTTGTGGCTCTTTAATGTGTTGTGACAGATCACTGTACCGCACGTGAACTGCTCGTCTTTTCAGATTTACTTAAAGCACGAAATATATACATGAATGAACATCAGAACGTATTTTATTTCAACCGCGGAAAGATGTTTACACCAATACACCATTTTTCAAGTTTAAATCCACCAAAGTTAATCTAGCTAATCTCCTGTCAGATCTGTTTAACAGATAAAATAGCGGATTCGGTGTTCTGATTGGTCAGATTGCCTGTCAGTCAAGCTCTTTGCGAAGGGTCAATTGCGAGTTTACATCTTGAAATTCAGAATTTTTTTTCTCCGAACTGCATATGATTTCAAACAAACTAATGCTCTGTTTGTGCTTCTTTATAGTCTGTTTCTCATGTCCTTCTCATCTCTGCATCCACCCATCACTTCAAATGGAGAGGTGATACACATCCATGGAAACAGGACGAAAATATATTCATGATGAGACTATTGGAGCTGACTGAGCTCTTGGTTGTGACTCAGTCTAGGCAGGTTTGAACAAGGCAAAAAATACCACTGACGCCAATATCACACCTTTAACATCAAGAGAAACTTTCACTAACACCTCGTGTAAGGCTGCAAGAGGATGAAGGTGATGAAAGTGTATAGGACGGATGCAAAGAGTGCGAGAGAAGGGACATAATGAATTGAATGCAAAAAGCATGAAGGAACCATTAAGCCTAAGCCTAAAATAGTGCATGCAAACATACACTGACACACACATGCCCACATGCATGCGTATACACATGTAGATGTGTGGTTAAGGTCCTGTGAGCATTCTGCACTTAGTGGGTGCATTATTTATAGGGCAGGACATTCTTGCATAGCAACACACAATCTTTAAATGTTATTAGAAATTAAAGAATAAGTTTGCAGATTTTCACCTTTGTATTGTCACAATGTTGTATGTATTGTATGTATTTTGAGGTATAAACTTAAAATTCTGACTTTTTTTCTTGCCATTCAAAGTTTTACGTCTTGCAATGCTGTTTTTTGTCTCTGCTATGGAGTTAAAAATAAAAAAGGTAATCGTGACTTTTTTTCCTCACTATTGCAAGTTGGCAATATCTCACAATTTTGACTTTTCTTCTCAAAATTATTTATCTAAATATTTTGTATCTTGCAATTCTGACTTAATATCTCACAATTCTGTGAAAAAAAATCTGAATTGTGATATAAAAAGACCCAATTACATTCATACATTCATTCATTTTTAAATCCCATGGCGGAAACCAGCTTTCATAGTACTCTAAACTATTTTAATTTCAATTACTTTACAATTTTAAGTGTTTTGGTAACTCTTGAATTCACAAGGTATCATACACTACAACACTATACACTAAAAATAAACAATAACTTTTATTTCAATTAAATTATTTATAAAGATTACTTACATACTGTATATATACATATATACATATACATACACACATATAAATCACCTAAAAGCATATCAGTAAATGCGCAAATTAGAAGTCAGAAAGAAGCCGAGTTAGAAATGTTTTTGATATTAATTTAATGCATCAGGTATCCAATGTGACGTTTTTCGAAGTGCAACAGAATTATTCAGAGAGAACTTGTTTTTCTGTGAAAAATGGGAGTTCTTTACTAGAATGGAGCTAGTTAGTTGGAGAGGAGGAATAGAAGAGTAAGAGGGATTTGTGACGTCATCCAAAAAGGGAAAGGGTAGTGGTGTGTGGCCAAGTATGGTGACCCATACTCTGAATTTGTGCTCTGCATTTGTGTACACACAGTAGTGAACATGCACCTGGAGCAGTGGGTGCCCGGGGAGCAGTTGGGGGTTCGATGCCTTGCTCAAGGGTCTCACCTCAGTCGTGGTATTGAGGGTGGAGAGAGTGTTGGTTATTCACTCCCCCCACCTACAATCCCTGCCAGACCTGAGACTCAAACCCACGACCTTCAGGTTACAAGTCCAACTCTCTATCCATTAGGCCACGACTGCCTCAGGTGACATCCCTCTTAGAAGCAACACTAAAAAAGGAAAGTCATTTACTACATTTTGATAAAAAAAAGTTTATGAGCATAAGCTATTTTTTTTTAAATAACAATTAATGCGTAGAAAGTAAAGTGCATTAAGAAAGTAAACAGAGTAAATTTGAATGATCTGTAACATTAACAAATGACGCAAGAAGAAGAAAAGTAAGGATTTACTGTATTTGTTGCTGCGTTAAAGCTGTGTAGTAGTGGATCCAACGCTACATGCTCACCGACAATGATCACATTGGTGAAAGGACAGAAAATTAGAGTGCCAAGGGCCAATTACACCCCCTTCACTCCTACACACTCACACACAGCCATGCAGAGTACGAAATACACCCTCGTCTCATTCAATCAGATTGCCTACACAACTCCCTGAGCCCACCCACCTACGTAACTGCTACATCCCCCCGGTCTCCTCATTTACAGTGGGAAAGCAATAAGGTAATCAGTTCTGAAGGTTTGAGCACTTTCAGCAGGGGCTTTGATGTATCCACTGAGACAAGGTTATTGTATTTTTCATATGGTAATTAGAACAGAATCTAATTAAAGTAAAGATGGATGACTGTGTTGAACCAGTGTAGTTAAGCCGATCGTGTCGGTACTGTGTGAAATGGTAGAAATGTAAATGATTTAGTTTGGAGGAAATTTGGACAGGGTGAAGTGCAACACTGACCATGCGTTTGAGTCTTTACAGTATAGCTTGGTGTTTTTGCTTATGGGTGGGCGGATTGTTCGTTTCATGTGGAACAGCTCTTTTAACACCTCCATAGTTGCTACTGTATATGGATCTCTAAGACCACAGGCATAAAAAAACTGTCTAGATTTAACTGAATAGACCTTCTGCAGGCTCAGAGGACAGTCATCGACCACCATGTGCTGGTCTTTGAGGGAAGAGTCAGTGCAGACAGAAAAGCTTGTTATCCGTCTGCTCTCTTACTAACCTTCCGTTTCTATATCCTAGATGAGTGCAGAGTCATGTATCCATACACACACAAGCAGCCATTTTCAGGACTTTGTTGTATGTCGGCAAATGTCTTTGTTCCTCTCTGACAGAACACTGATGCCACATATTGATTCCCCTCAGGCGGTGTGACCTGTGACAGCACCAGACTGCTCAATGCTGCTGCTTCATTCACCAACACAGCACATTTCACGTACTTATATAATTACTATTTTTGTTAACACATAAATAGCGTAACAGTGCTGTATGTCAGCACACTGTCCACAAGGCTTTTGGCACTAATCAATATTATTACAATTTAAACTAACTCTTTTCTAGATTAATTTATTTTAAAATGTAATGTATTCCTGTGATGGCAATGCTTTCAGCACCATTACTCCAGTCTTCAGTGTCACATGATCCTTCAGAAATCATTCTAATTTGCTGATTTGCTGCTCAAGAAACATTTATTATTTTTATTAATGTTGAAAGCATTTTTGCTGCTTAATATTTTTATGGAAGTTGTGGCACACTATTATTTAAAAGTTTGGGATTTGAAAAAGGAAATTAATACTTTTATTCAGCGCAAATGCATTAAATTGTTCAAAATTGAGAGTAAAGACAATAATGTTACAAATAAATGCTATGAAAAAAAATCACAGTTTCCACAAAAATATGAACGGGATAGTCTACCCCCCACCCCTCAAAAAAAAAAAAAAAAAAAAATAATAATAATAATCTGTCATCATTTACTTACCCATATGTTATTCCAAACCTGTATGAGTTTCTTTCTTCTGTTGAAAACATAGGAAGTTATTTTCAAGAATGTTGGTTACTAAAAATACTATGGAAGTCAATGGCAACCGGCATTCTTCAGAATATATTTTGTATTCAACAAAAGAAATTCATACTTGAACAACATGGGGCTGAGTAAATGGTGACAGAATATTTTTTTTTTGGGGTGTACTATCCCTTTAAGCAGCAAAAACTGTTGTCAACATTGATAACAATAATAACCATTAATAACTGAGCACCAATAATAATAGAACACCAATTACTAGAATATTATAATGATTTCTGAAGGATCATGTGACACTGAAGAACACTGAACTATATTCTCATTGGGATGTAGGTTGTCTGTGTAAGGTTGTAGGACATGACATGACCTGCTGGAGTGTAGCACATCACCTTTCAAAGGGGATTAAACAAGCCTTCTCCTCTGTGAGCTGAGCTTGGTCTTTGCCCATGCAGGCTGTGTGTGAGGCTGAAATCCTGCTTCTTTCTAAAATAGATGAGCTTCTGGGTGTGAGTTGTATAAATACAGCTAAAATTCCCATTTTTAAAATATCTGAAAAATTACCTGTTTAATTTACTCCTTGTTTGTTCTTGAAGTCTTTCATCATTTCGGCAAAAAATTATACCAACTATGTTTTACTAACTACAGTCACTGTGAGTTATTGTGTGTTTAAATGGATGACCATAGTTTAACCTGCTCAGACAAAGCTAGGATGTCAAAATTTGTCATGCACTCAGCCCCACCCAGTTACTCAGTCTGATAGTTACCTCTCAGGAAATTGACTGTGGAGAGTAAAACATGCTTCAACAAAGTTAAAAGGCCTATTGTCTAATGGGAGCTCTCAAGGTTTTAGGCTCTAGGGATGGTCAAGCTAAAAAATGTTCTCTGCTGTATGTTATTTATTATATTTCTTTATACAAATATTAAAATATAAAATATTTTTTCAAGAAAAATTTGTGTCCTTAATATTTTAATATGAAGTAAACATTTTATAAAAGCAAAAATGCATGATGCCAATTGTGAATTAAGTCACAGTTAAATGGGTTGCAATGACAGCTTTGTAAAGATGTCCTTTAGGCATGGTTTATTTACTGCCACTCCTACTTTATTGTTTACGTGTAAGTGTATGTATAACTGTTATGTTCAGAATACTTGGGATTACAGCATCTTTTCTTCTCTTAAAACCTGAACTCTGTACATTTTTGCAAAACCCAAACACGTATCGTATAGACTCAGCTAACCCTTAAAGGAACCAAAGCAATTACCTCTGAAATCTGATTAATTATAGAGATGGTTTTTGGGTCTCAGTAGGTAGGCTAGATCTGCCGCTGCTGCATCCCGTTCCCAATCATGATGCTGATGGTGATGCTGGGGATGAGTAGGAGGAGGGGGGATCACCATAGCAATAGTGACGTCATCCCCCTTGCTCTTATTGGAGGAAACCCCGTGGCTACAAGTCAGAGTCTACGGGGCAACCGAACACATTCGCATCGGCCCGCCTCCTTTCCCCGCGCTAATCAGCTATTGGATGATCATTTGAAGTATAACGAGTGACAGGAGGCAAGCGCGGCATCTGATTGGCTGACAGGCGGGATTAGCGACGTCCTACAGTAACACTTTCGATTGTCTTTCTCTACTACGTTTTTTTCCTAACCATCCGAGCTCAAAGGCTATCAATCCGGTGGAGTCAACCGTTGATCAAGAGGTGAGATGCAGCCTAATATATTTTAGCTTTAAAGTTTTAGGTTTATTTATTGTACAAGCTTATATTCTTATATACAATTTTTATTGTTTCAATGGACGGCGGAATCGTTATAACCGCGCTGAGAGGCAGGAGGGGCTGCCAAACTGCCTCCATATCGATCAGGAAAAAGGGTTGATTTGCTTATTACAATGTAGTAAACATATATTTACCTTGTATATGGGACGCTTTTATTCTCCGACTGCGTATTTGTTATATATTTGTTGTCTAAAATAACAAGGAATTGGACAAGACGAGACCCATCGCTGTTAAAGGCGGGTCGTCAGATTGCTACAGTTGTTTTTTTAAAAGATTTATGTAGCTATACTTTGATCTAGATAGAGCTATTTGTCATATAAACTAAAATGTGTTTTAATATATGGTAATGTGCATATCTGACTGCTGGGATTGTTAAATTAACGCTTTGTATAGTGAGCCAGTAAGTTAACCTCATTGCTACGGAAATCAGGCTGGGTTTCATTGATTCATATTGACTCCGTATGATTGTGATCGGTGTGTTGAACTGCAGTGTCCTATTTTGTGTTATAACCAAGATGATGCTAAACCGTGGGTCCACTTTATAGATATGCACATTTTAGTGAACAGGGCAGGGCTGTACGGATCACACTGACACAGATGTGTTAAGATGCACACACCCTTGTCCGTGTCTCCAAACCTAGTGACTTACCTACCTAGACAACATCTGTCGGAACGCGCCCCAAAATGCTGTTTTGGTAGGCAACTCGCTAGGTTTTAAGACGAATTTTAGTATGTGTGGAAAATGAAAGTGTAAGATTCACACGGAACGGTGGTATAGGGACTTTGAGTCATTTCAGTGATTCGAATCTTTTGAATCATTTACCAAAAAGATTTGTTCACTGATTCGTTCAGTGACTCTGTCTAATCGTTACGCCAGTAGGTGGCGACAAATTTGTCTTTTGATACGAACGATTCTTTGAATCATTCTATTAACCAGTTCTGTTCGTTCAATAGCGAGATATCCCAGTTTATTTATGTCAAGACAAAACTCTTAGAGACCCTCAGAGTTCAAGACATTGATTTGCTCAGTAAATGGTGTGTTTGTTGATGAAATGCTCCACAACTTGTATTCAAATCAGTCTTTGAAATAGGTTAGTCACACGCTTCAAAAAGATAAGTCGTCAATCAGATTGATGAAAGAACAGAATGATTGCTTCGCATAAATGATTTGTGACCACTATTCTCTAATCAATATATGGAGTCTGACTGTCATTATCTTCCTCTCAGCATCTCCAGGGATTAAGCAGCAGTTCATTCCCCTCCATTGATCAGTCAAGAGTCCCATAGACCTAGAAACACTCACAGACTTAAAGAAAAGCAGCAGGATGGACAGAACAGAGCTCATCCAGAAGGCGAAGCTGGCAGAGCAGGCCGAGCGCTATGATGACATGGCGACCTGTATGAAGTCGGTGACCGAAGCTGGGACTGAGTTGTCTAATGAGGAGAGAAACCTGCTATCTGTCGCCTATAAGAATGTGGTGGGCGCCCGGAGGTCTGCCTGGAGGGTCATCTCCAGCATCGAGCAGAAGACCGAAGGAAACGACAAGAAACTGCAGATGGTGAAGGAATACCGGGAGAAAGTGGAGTCTGAACTGCGGGATATCTGCAATGATGTGTTGGTGAGTTTACACATTCATTCAATGTAAAAGAATAGTGTAAAAGTTTTAGATAAAATAATTTGCATTAGCAATGGATGAACAGGAAGGAAGGAAATACCAGTCACAGTTAAGAACACAAATGTCTGTAACAGGGCTACGCAGTAAATCAAAATAAAACCAAAACTGTGATATGGCTTAGTGTGATTTATCATTGAATTAAAGAAATACATGACTGTTTTAGAGCGAAGCATGGCACTGTGTTCAATTACACACAAGCAGCTCATGAGCTGGAGTTTTCAGCAGGAAAAGCTGCTCAAAAAACACAAACTCATCTCTACATGTGCTCTCTGTTTCGGTCACTTATATTGTGCATTTGGGAACGCAATGTGCCATCTTCCCAAATAATGTTTGGCAAGTGCTTGTAAAACGTCTGTTGTGAACAAAAGAGAGGCTTCAAGCGCTTCTGGCTGTCTTTTCCCTAAATAACAGCTTGATGGTTTAATACAACACCAAAGAATAAATAAATATATATATGTGTGTGTGGTTACATAATCATATATTTATATATATATATATATATATATGATTATGTAACCACATTCTTTGGCCATATTGTGCAGCCCTACACAATTGCAATTGTCATCAGAAAAAGTAGTCTGTACTAATCCAAATTACTATGTAAATGGATATCATTGCTCTTGGATTGATTTTTTTTTTGTAGCTTTTTGTTTGTTTAAACATGTACAATTTGAATCTGTACATTTCAGTGGTCTTTGCTGAATTAACAAAATTTTTAATATAAGCACAGCTATGATTTGACCATATTCATATGTATGTATCATATCAGTATGTGTTCATCACATGTGTGTGTGTTACACATAACATGATAGAGAATATGTCCTCTTTTCTGATGGAACAGCAGCCCAGTTTTGGCTCTCGCAGGAGACGAGGGTGTCTATATTAAGGGGAGCATGCACAGTCTTGCACAAGGACAGTCACCGTCTCATTATTTTATACCTAGAATATGTTGTGATGAGTCCAATTTGAAACCGTGCAGTTTGTATTTAATAGCTTTATGTAAAGCAAACCTACAATGATCTAATTGGTATGATGTAAAAAGAGATGTGTTTCCTGATAGACACTTCCCACAGAAGGAAGTGTTTGTTTATATAATCAAATCATAGCCCTGACCGTGATGAGATGATCAAAGTTCAGCAGTGGGTGTGTGTGAAGGTGCATTCAGGTGCAGTTTAGTAACACTTTCTGAATGCCTGCTGGGTAATAGTGAGCTATGCAGTTCCTCATTCTCAGTGCTTGTGCTACTGGTGGAATACTTTAGCCCTCTCCACTCAGACACTTTAAACACTTCTTTAAATAAATGCAATAATGTTTAATGTTGCCTGAAGGAGGTTTGTTCTAAAAATGGATGTGGTTTATTTTCTCACAGAAAGAGTTGCAATGGTAGCATGAAATGGTAGCTCTTATTGTGGTCTATTCATAGAAGAAGACCACAATTCATTACTATTAGACCATGTTTTATGGGTGTTGTATGGACAATTGCTATATGTATTATTGTAGAACAATATTGTAAAATTCATTTATGTCTTATGTGGTCCACCAATGTGTTTTTTTTTCAATGGCAGATGACAGTATTAGAGGTGATATCTAGGTGGCTTTACTGGCTTATATATGCATAATACAATTTAGTGACATCATTAGCTATAGACAAAGTTGCCAATGTTAATTATATTCATTTTTTATCAGTATTGGATAAAAATGATGGGTATGGCTTGATACTGGATATTTCCTCTATTTTTACACATCTAACACGTGTTTTAATCTTTAAACTACTAATAATAATCTTTAGAAAATCTCAAAGTTAACAACCATTTTTCTTAATGTACATAATGTTATGATGCCTAAATCCAGGTAGCATTTAAAACATTTGATTTTAGTATTTCTTTTTAATTGATTTAGACTAAATAGTGTTAAATTTAATATTAAAGTGGTGCAGTAACTGGAATACTGATAGAAGACTGAACAGTGACATTGTGATTAACAATTAACAAAATAATAAAAAAAAGAGCTATTAACATACATGGATCAATCATTCACGATAGTTAGAATATAGATGGGTGGATTTTCGTTTCATGCCAACTTCGGCCATTTATCGATTATCTGCCACTACCCGGACTTCCAGAAAATGCCTCCTGTGGAAATAGAAAGCATTCACAATCAGTCGCTGTCTTTCTGGCAAGTCAGTGGTGCTGTTAGCAGTGGTTTTGCTGTAGTCCAGTCTAAACCCATGTAAGTGCTGAACTGTGTTTGTGCAGTGAGTCATGGCCGTTTCTGTGTACAGCTTTAGCGAGAACTCCAGCTTGATTTCCCAACTCGTCTGTGATGGCTGAGGGTGTGTCTGTGACTCATCTCACTGTTGAATCTGCTCTGGGATCAAGGTTGTTCCACACCCCCACCTGTCCAGACAGCCTGCCACATGCTGCCAGCTCTCATACTCTCAGTAGGGAGGACTGCACTCACTGAACAAGGGTTTCCTGCATTTATCATTGATTGTATTTGTTGAACATCAGGGGAATCCATAAAGACATTCGCCTGTGTATGTTCATGATCAACAACTAAAAATATTTGGAGTCTGACCATAATTATCTCAAAATGTATTGTATGTGGTGGATTTGTAACAAAAAAAATGCACTTTCACTGTAGCTGGGATGAATTTAGAAACATAAATTCTCAGAAAGGGTTTTAGCTCCCAGAATGTACAGAAATTACACTTAATCCTCACTGAGAAGTGATTTCTCTAAATTATTCCCTTTTATAGAACCACCATTAAAAAAATATTAAAGGGATCATCGGATGCCCATTGTACACAAGTTGATATGATTCTTTAGGGTCTTAATGAAAAGTCTATAACATACTTTGGTTAAAATTTCTCAATGGTAGTATAAAAAACACCTCCTTTACACTGACAAAATCAGCTGTTTTCAGCACGCCGTTTTTTAGTCCATGTTGCTTTAAATGCTAGTGAGCTCTTCTGACTCCGCCCCTCTCTTCTGTGGAGTGACGAGCAGACCATAGATATGTGTAGATTCCCTATTCGACCACTCCAGATACATTGACGCATCAGCCATCTCGCATTCACCATAATAATCAATGAATATTCAAAGATACACAAGCGTATAACTTGCTGTTGTAGACGCACACAGTCAATGCGCTCAAAGATTCATAGACCGTTCCAAAAATGGCGGATGGCTTGCGTATCGCGGCACATAGAAACAGTCCATAATGAGGCATCTAGGTATATATTCTATGGCGCATACTAATTTCAGCCGCGAAACTGGCTAACTAGCACACTATTAGGAAAGGCGATTTGCAAAGATTCATAAAAACCCTTATACTCACTTCTTCTGTAGATAAAGCTAGATCACGAATGATTCAGGTGCACATAGACGCATTTAGGCAGATCGGGGATCATAGCATTCACTTGCGAAAGTAACGTTAATCTTTTGCGTCTTCAGAGTCTTTTTCTTAACCCAGTCAGTTGTTGGAAGTATAGTCGACCATCCTTAGTATATTTTACGGTTCAAAAGTTTGTGGTAATGAGGTTTTTTTTCTAAGTCTTCATGTTCAGCAAGCCTCAGAAATCCACTTAAAACCGTAATATTGTGAAAGATAGCAATTTAAAATAGGTTTTCTATTTTAATATATTTTAAAATGTAATTTATTTCTGTGATGGCAAAGCTGAATTTTCAGCAGCAATTACTCCAGTCTTCCGTGTCACGTCCTTCAGAAATCATTCTAATATATTGATTTGATGAAACATTTCTTATAACTATTGAAAGTCACAGTTGTGTTGCTTAATATTTTTGTGGAAACGTGATATGTTTATTTTAGGATTTTTTGATGAATAGAATGTTCAAAAGAACATAAATGAAATAGAATCTTTTGTGATGATGTTAAAGTCTTTGTTGAATTAGTGTTTTTAAAGTTTTTCAGGTTGTCCCTGAAAATGTAATGCATCCACATAAATTAGGCTTGTCACAAAGATTGTTGATTGTTTGGAAGCTCAATTGTGTGCTATTTTATGTGCATCTGCCTTTAGTCTTCTCAGAAGCTTCTACATTTTTAGGCCAGAAATGGGATGCTGGAATAGCACTGACCTTGTTTCTCTGGATTGGTCATCAATGACTGGCATCTCTGTGCTGAGAATCCTTTATAAGTGTGACGAATGAAAAATAATTCTCTGGCAGGACTTTCTATTCAGGCAAGCAAGAATAAACAGGCCCTCATGCCGGAGAATGTTTCTTACACTTTTGATTTTGTCTATTTTGAAGCTTCTGGGTGCAGTTTTTACTCCTCAAGCCAAAACATTATTTAAAACATTACTTAAAGGGAAATTCTGTCATTTACTCATTTCACTTCAAACCTGTATGATTTTTCTTCTGTGGAACACAAAAGGAGTTGTTTTGAAAAACTGTACAATGGAAGTCAATTGGCTTTCATCGTAAGGCCAAAAACATGTCATGATCCACAGAATAAAGTAAATCATTCAGGGTGAGTAAATGTTGACAGTTTTTATTTTTGGGTGAACTATCGCTTTAATCACGGAGAAAGCAATAGATTTGAGCAAACCTCTGCTGATCTGAAGCTGAGCTGATCTGTTTCCTAATGATTTTTGTTGTAACGGTGTTTCTGAGGTTTGTGAAGCAGAACGCTGTGAAGTGTAGGAGGATGGAGAGAAATATTATGCTTTTGATGGTATATTTTCTGACCTGTTCTTACCATAGCGTGGTAAGGAGTGGGTCATACCTTATGATGTTGTGTTGGCGTTTCTGTGGTAATCCATCTCATCCTTGGTGTGGTGAATAATCTGGTATTTACTCGTGCCTTAAAGCTGTTGCTGTCACTGAAACCGATTACTGCTGAAGATGTCTTCGACGGGTAGACGGATGCAGACTTGGAGCGCTTCAGCTAGGGGCTAGTCTCTGAGACAGAGATTAAGCTTAATCCTGGACTAAATTGAAGGAGGGAAATCCCTTTAAACTGCTTTGAGTTGGCATTGGAACGGCACTAACAGGAGGATGAGCTGATATTTAACCTGTATTTAAGATCATTCACCTCGTGATTTGCATGTTTCTTGTGGCCTAAAGAAATGACATGAAAATGTCTAAATGTGGATTTGAAGCTTTTCCACTGTTTAATTTCTTTCTTTTATTCTTCTACAGGAGCTGCTGAACAAATATTTAATCCAGAATTCCACAAATCCCGAGAGCAAAGTCTTCTACCTGAAGATGAAGGGCGACTACTACAGATACCTTGCTGAAGTCGCCTCAGGAGATGACAAGAAAGGTAAGAATGCTTGACTGCTGGTTTTCTGGGTTTTACAAGCATTTCCGTAAAATGTAGGACTGGACTTTCCTTTGTATGATGTAACTGGAAACATCTAAATAAGGGGAAGTTTGTCTTGTGTCTGAGTATAGGCTGATCATTATCTGCTCAAGAGAGATACTCATTCTCAGCAACAAACGTTTGAACTTTTTTTTTTTTTTTTTTCTTATATTAGTAATTTCATTTTTATTTTTTGGATGGCCTAGTTTTAGTAGTGTTTCTTTTTGTAGCTTTGTAGACCTCAACAGGAAGGATTTTTTTCTGCTGTCCTCATTTTCACTGGTCCCACCACAAAAACATACAAAAAAATATATATATTATATATATATATATATATATATATATATATATTTATACAATATTTATAGTAGTCTATTATTTATCATATTAGCAAAACATTTTGTGCAAATATTTATAATATTAATTGTAGTATTTATTGTATAATTTTTTATTTTATAATATTTATTTAATTTTTTATTATTATTAGCCAATTATAAAGTTAAATTTTAAATGTATAATATTTGCATACAATATTTATATTTATTGTATTATTTATTATATATTTTATTTTTACTAAAAATATATTGTTTTAATTTGTTACAAAAGGTAGAAATGACAAAGCTAATGTAACTACCTGAATTCATCATAATCACAATTTTGCTAATGAAGATGCAAAATATTACAAATAATACACTGACTAATGACTATGAACCCATTCAAAATTATTCTCCAGTCTTTTTTGCATTTTCAACATTCTCATTTATGTTAGCAAACTAGATAATGTAACATTTAAATCACAATTTTCAACAACAGTTTAGCAAATAATTGCAAGACAAATGCATGTACATCATCAGCAAATGTAAGATTTAGTAATATCAGCACTGGCCTGGAACTTCACCATATTATGGAGCGCTTCTACATTTTTGTACCTGATATGAATTGCGAGCCTAATCAAGTATTTTATAATTTTTTTTACAGCAACCATAGAGAACTCTCAGGATGCTTATCAGAAAGCATTCGATATAAGCAAGACAGAGATGCAGCCCACACACCCCATACGTCTGGGTCTGGCCCTCAACTTTTCTGTCTTTTTCTACGAGATCCTTAACTCTCCAGAAAAGGCCTGCGCCCTTGCTAAACAGGTACTTTTTAAATGACCACGCTTGCGGTATATCTTTAATTTTATGATATATATATATATATAAACTTTTAAGTTTTTTACTAATGTGTTTTTGTACAAATTTAGGCATTTGATGAGGCCATAGCAGAGCTTGATACGCTGAATGAAGAGTCTTACAAAGACAGCACTCTTATCATGCAGCTACTGAGAGACAACCTCACAGTAAGTAACAGCAGAGAAATTTCATTTTCTCACAGGTGATTCGATTTTTGAGGGCAAAGATGACCAGTTATGGTTTGATATAGTGGTGTGGTGTACCGTAAAAAGAGTGATGCAATTTAAGAGATCAGTCAAGGAGAAAATGGCCATTGTTTTCAGTGTTATCATTGGCAAACTATTTGAAACATTTTTGTTAATTTAAAATAGCTTAGATAAAAAACAAAGAAACTAACTGAAATAACAAAATTTCTAACAGAATTGAAAATATTTAGAAATGTGATTAAAGATAGACATTAAATTTATAATGAAAACTGAAAAAAAGGCTAGTTGAAAATACTGATAATAGTGTATAATTAACACTAAAATAATACTGAATGTGTTCTGACCATGTCATATTTTCGTTTTCCACCAGTTATGGACATCCGACAACGCACCAGATGAGGTAGAGGGAGGCGAGGGAGGAGAGAACTAGACCACACACTCCTTCAACAAAGAAAATGACCTTTTTACACATCTCCATTCCTTATCACTCCATGCCAGAATTCAGAATGATAAAGATCAAACCCATGATTAATGAGAGCTGTTTATGGAAAAAAAAAAAAAATCATTTAGTTTTCACAGTGCAGCTTTTGGACAAGAAAAGAAAGATATTTGGGGAGAAACCCTGTTCCTTAGTTTGTTTGTCTTGGCCTTCCATAATGTGCAGTTTCTGCTGTAGAAAAGTATGACTAGTGTCATTTTATACAAACATAATCTTAAAGTTATAGTTAATGGATAATAAATGAATGAATAAATTAAAAGTAAGGACATGCATTTCATCACAGGTAAGTCTGAGACTAAAAAGTAATTGCAGGGATATTAAAAGCATTTAGATAACCATATACACCTACTGTATCTTGTACTTTAACACTCTTACCTGTTTCACCTCAGCACTACCACGGGTTGTGCACTTCCACTGAAACCAGTGGTCAGTCACGCTTTAGATTTAAAAAAGACACTTGATGAAATGGCATACGTTTCAAGCTGCATTTCAGATTTTACTTGGAAATATTAGCATCTGCAGTGGTATGTAGTATCTGACGGTCCTCAGTTTATAAACGGTTTAATAATATATTTACTGTTTTTTGCTTGATTTTGGCCTGTTTAGTGTTCCCTTTGCTTTTATTTTATGGAAATCGAAATCATCCATAGAAATTTGAACCATCTGTAAGACAACTTAGGGCATATTTGATTTGATTTGATTAGTAATGCTGTGTTAAAAGTGAAACTGTTTGGCGAGCAGTACCCCACTAGCATGCAGACCAAATCTGACACAATCTGTGGCACAGTTTGGTCATATGGTTTTGATGGTCATGTATAAACGACCCACTCTAGAAATTAGTTTCACATAACGCATGTTATGACTAATAGAAACCAAGAACGAGTATCTTGATTCTGACTGCTAGTGGTGAATTTGTGTTGCCTGTGTATGTCCAGAACACTGGAATGGGAATCAATTGCCATATCGCCAATATTAAAAGTTCTGTTCAGTACTTTTCAATGCACTGTGCAGGTGTGTGGTTGTCCAGAGAGTGTCATTGTAGATTCGACCACTATTATGTTTTGTTTCTCCTTTATGTCTTTTATTCTACTGTGTATGTGATTTAATTTTTATTTTCCTCTTTTTTTTATTTTTTCCCATGAATTTTAGTCTCACAAAAGCCTTGTGAAAATGTTTTATGCCCTATGTATGTTATGTAACATGCTTAATTACATTTTATAAACCAATTAACTGTCTTGTGTGTTTTTTGTTTTGTTTTTGTTGGGGTGGGGTGGGGGGTAACTTTGGATGCCAAACATATAATTCAGCTCAATCCTTCAAAATAAAATTTGTTTATATTCTAGTAGTAACATATGCACTGGAAAAATGCAGGAAGATTTGAACTTATTGGTGTTCTTGGATAAGGTTTTCAGTATCATGCATATCTTAAAATAGTTATTAGTATGTGTGTGTATGTATATATATATATATATATATAAAATACAATATTTTTGCCCCAAACAGTGGTTTGGTATTCTTAAATGCGACTTTTCACATTTTCAGTTTGTTTAATAATTATTTTAACAGCAACAACAATATTTTTGTTCCAAACAGTGGTTTGGTATTCTTAAATGCGACTTTTCACATTTTCAGTTTGTTTAATAATTATTTTAACAGCAACAACAATATTTTTGCTCCAAACAGTGGTTTGGTATTCTTAAATGCGACTTTTCACATTTTCAGTTTAATTTAAATTTTAATTAATATTTCAACAGCACGCCATTTAGTGTAACAACCATATTTTTTCTTAAAAAAAAATCCTGGAAATGTAAATTACAAGTTTATTTACAATTAACTTTTGCCGAAATATTACACTAAAGATGGACTATGAAGACATTATAATTCGCATAGTATTATGCTGCCTTCACGTGCTATCGGAATGATCGTAAATACAAATGTACTAATTGGACGAGAACGGCCTCTCAAGTAATATTTATTACTGGGAAATTCGGAAATAATTTTGATACCAGAGTTTCCGAGTTGGGCTGGTCATATACTTTAAACATGGTGGAGGGCTTGTCGCTAAAGTAGTGCATTTATAGGCTAGATTATATGAACGATCAATCGAAGCATATGTTTTATAAGCAGTGAAATAAGCATGTATTTGACTGAAATTCCAGAATTGTCAGCAAACTGCGTGTATAGCGTGGTTAATGTTTATAATATGATTGTCAACCAATGGTATTTATTCTTTCCGACATTAAAGCACTTGAATACGACAAGCTCGTAATCACGAGTTAGCACGTGATGAAGGCACCCTCAGTTGGTTGTGAGAGTAATTTACATCTTTTTATCATTACTCCAAATAAATAAGGACGCAAAAACTGAAGATAGGATTTACCGTTTTAGTTGTGCAGAAGCTTATATTAAATTAAACAACAACATAATGTGAAGTAAAAAAAAACAACGCTGGGGGAATCAGCCTTAACTAATTGTGTTTCACTTTTTAAATAGACAAGATTCAGTTTGGATACATTTGCCGTATGTATTTGAATATTTTGCCACAAGTACAACAACACTTTTCACAATAAATTAAATATATATACAATCGATTTCGTTAAGCAGGTGTAGGACTTTTGTTATGAAATGTTTGTAAACGATGACCAGGAAGTACAAACTACGTCAGTCGTTTAGTTCACGTTCACGTTGGATTGGATTTAAAATGTTTAACAAAAAGCCACGCAGAAATTTCAGGCAAAGGAAAAATGAATCCAGTGAAGAAGATGAGAATGAAAAGCTCAGCGGTGGTGATGTCGGAAAGGAAACAGAGAAAGCGGATTTGCCGCGAAGTAACGTTAGTCCAGAGTGTGACTCTAGTGATCCTGAGCAGCCCTCAGTCACTGCACTGCAGTCCAAAGACACAAAACACCAGTCTAAGAGCAATACACTCAGCTTTCTTGATGAAAAAGACTGTGAGTATTTTATTACAACCTCTCATACGCACTAAATAGATTCGTTTTAACGAAGAAATGTGACTCTTGCAGCCACCGAGGAAAGTTTTACAGTGAAGCGTTCAGTCAACAGAGAAGTTGTGTTCCAGGCTCGGAAGAAAGCACCTTTACCAGGCTCTCAGGGTGTGTCTGTTGTTTTAATAACGGCATAGTTCTGCAGATTGGCTGTTATGATCAATAACACTTCATTTGTTTCCAGTTAAGAAGAGTAGGGATGTCAGTGTGAGGTCTGCCAGCGATTCTGATTCCTCGGTTGAAGATATTCCTCCTGACAGCGATGATGGAAGCTCTTCTACCATCTCAAGCTCATCTGGTTCTTCAAAACCACAAACAGGTTTGACTGCAGCAATAACCCTCTGGAATTCCTCACTTAGGGGCCACACTTGTGATATTTTGCTTCAATAATTAATCTTTGATATTTTGTATTTTGAGGGGATTTCACCATGCTACTAAAAATATTCATTTCTAATTTACACACCGTTTATTTCTGTATAAAATAAAACAAATATTAGGAAATCCATATTATTTTCAGTTAATACAGTTTATCCCATTTGACCTTTTCTAATGAATTTTCACAAAATGTTTGTACTTTTCCGAAGTATAAATTTCATAATGACCAAAGACCACCAGAGAGTTTAAGCAATAGTTCACTGAAATATGTAATTTGTCATTATTTACTCACTAACACTTAAGTCTGGTTGTTAATGTCATTATTTGTTAAATTCTGCAGTCGTCATTCCTGATGCGAAAAATATTCATGCTGCCAAAGAGAAAAGGAGACAAGCCAGAGCCCAGCAAGATTACATTTCACTGGATTCACCCCGCACTCCTGGAAGCCTACAGGAAGAAGATCCGAGCAATGGAGAACAAGACAGTGACAATGAGCTGGACGATCATGAGCGCAGAATCGAGTTTGCACCCAAACCCAAGACTCTGAGAGAGCGAATGGCTGAGAAGATGGGTGAGAAACTTGTGCTGCTACAGTACATATGTATATTAAAACACTGAAGTAGATATCGAGATAGATGACATGTTCTTTATAGGGATGCAACGATGCCATTTTTTTCCTGATCCGATCCAGAAAATTCTGAGTATCGGCTGATTCCAATCCCATACCAGCGTAGTTTTTTTTTTTTAAATCAATGTAGAATTTCTATACTTCTGTGTGTTGACCTGATTGTTGTGTGTGTGTTAAACACAATTACTAAATATTAGGGATGCACGATATTGGATTTTTGGCAATATCTGACATGCCGATATTTTTCAACTCATTTTGGCCGATACCGATGCCGATACTGATATATTTCCTTTTGTTTGGAAACAACGCCAAGTCTCTCCTGTGTAGGAACTGTAAGCAAAATATTTTTCAGTTTGGTTAGTTTTTAACAAGAACTTATTTATTAGAATTAAATTAAAAAATAATGAAGGTTTTTTAACAGTACAGTGAAGCTTTGAAAATAACCATAAATAAACTCTATCAATTGCTGCATTTTTTCCCCCCAGAAAGATGCAGTGTTAACCCTAACATTTTATTTTAAGATTTAACATTTGTAGATGGTCTAAAACAAGAGTTGTAAAAATTCAGAAAATCTTTTAGAGCTCATGATTTGTTTAAACAATAAAACATTACACATTAATAAATAAATCAGTATATATAAAATTATTTAATTTACAAGTGTAATGTTTGTGATTTTTTTTTTTTCATGTAAGCTATAGCTTCTGACCATTAAATAAAAACATACTCATTATTTTATGACATCAACTACTGCTTTATTTAAATGTTATTTGTATAGGCTATTTTACTTTTAATTTAATTAGAAGTAGGCCAACAGCGCCCCCTACAGATTAAAACTCCTTACAGAACAGGCGTTAGGACCCAGGGGAGGCTGCCGCTGCACATGCTATTACTGTTTACTTTACATGCTTTCACAGATTAAATGCAGTTATCCAAATCAGTCAATCTAATCGTCATTCAGACAAAACTTTGATTCAAGAATGAGGCACACTGTTGACGTGATCTAATCGCTAGCACACCGTGAGCACATGTGAGTTAATGTATTCCTCTTATCGGCAAGACATATCGGCAGAATTTTTAATATTAGACCGATGCCGATATTTACATTTAAAGCCATTATCGGCCGATTCCGATATCAGTCCAGTAATATCGTGCATCCCTACTAAATATAGATAACTATAATT
The DNA here is from genome assembly GCF_936440315.1 of Barbus barbus. NCBI lineage: Eukaryota > Metazoa > Chordata > Actinopteri > Cypriniformes > Cyprinidae > Barbus > Barbus barbus. Next base: position 13,931,922 of record NC_136748.1, on the reverse strand, counting down.
ATAAACTAGGTTAGTGGATAATTTAGCAGCAAAAGTTATTCTAGAAAAATCATGAGTGCACAATTTTAGAAAATCTAAACATTTAGTGAAATAACATTATTTAGTGGGAAACAAATACAAGTGAATAAGTGTAGCACTAAATCTGGTTAAATGTTATACATTGCTCTTTGTATTGTTGTAAAATACATTAATGAAAACAAGTAAATGTATTTATATATAAATATAAACTATAATAAAATTAAAAGACATTCTTTTAAATGTATAGCACAGTAATGAAGGCAGCAACATAATAGGAGTCCTATCTATCATATGTTGCTGCCTCCATTACTGCGTTATACATTAGATTATTAATAGCCCTCATAGGACAGAACAAGAAACGCTAAAAATAATCTTTTGCAAAAGTATTATAGTATGAAAGGCTTAATACAGAGCAGCACAAAAGCCCTTATGCACATCCTGTGCGCAGAATGATGTGCTTGCAGCATCACAGAGTCACAGCGTGCAGCTCCGCATAGAGAAGTTCAAAGCACAAAGGAAAGAGATATTGGTGCGTAGTGTATTAAATCTGTGCGATAGTTTATTGAGCCTTTTCTTTTAACAGTTTTAAATATCCGTTACTGTGCACTCTTGGAGAGAGTTTCATCGTTTTGACTGTTGTAACTGAACGCTGAGTGGAGGATGACAGACAACTGCAGCGGAGAGAAGAGTTTACCTGAACTTGACTTAAATATTCATCTGTACCTCACATTAAACTATGGAACGGCTTCAGAACACTTGGACTTTGACTTTAAGGTGCTTTAGAATGTTTTTGTGCTTTCGTGGGGCTTAACAATAACAGAATAGTATACGCACAAATATCGGATTTGGATCGGTCTCGTCTGACCGATACCCGATCCGGCAGAAAATGCCAGTATCGGAGCTGATACCTGAGTATTGGATCGATGCATCCCTATTTCTGTATGTTCTGTGTTTGTTTTCTGTAGGGAGTGATAGTGATGAGAGTTTTTCTGATAGCCAAGAGGAGGAAGACCAGCAGATATGGGAAGAACAGCAAATTGGAAAAGGAGTCAAAAGACACCAAGTGAGACCCTTCACTGTGACATGAAGGCTTAATTAATCTTGAGGCATTTTGGATTGTAAATAACAACTTTAACTTGCTTTTTATTGCACACTGCTTCCATAGTGTTTCAAGGATCTTTCCTTGTATTCTCAGAAGGAATGGCAGGCTCCTAAACCAAGCCGACAGAAGAAAATGGACATCCCCGAAACACTTCCACCAGTCAGTATTGATGTCATTAAGAAGAGAATCATTTTAAAGTAAGCTGCAGAAATGCATTTGTTTTATACTTTAAAAAAAATATAAACTACTGTTCAAAAGAGTGGGGTTTTTACCTATGTCCTAACTTTTTGTCACACCTGCCAATGGCCGGTGACTTGATAAAATTTACCGGGCAAATTTTTTTTTTAACCGGCCACGAAACTCTTTTTGCAAAAGCAGGCAGTTATTACTACTACAATGAATAAACATATTTACAATGTTTTTAATTTGTCCTGCTACTGGTGTCTCTATTAAATGCATTTTCCTTCAATTTGACCTATTATAGCCATTCGACATTACAGTATAATTGAAAGCCATTATTTTTAACATTTAATAGGCTCTGAAATATATAACAACTTTTAATTTAAGTGATTTTAAAACAATCTTCACAAACTATAAATTGTATATGCATAAACTATACAGATGAATCTTTATGCAAGCTACAAAAGTTAATCAGCGACTAGAACAGTCCAATGATTTCTCTTTTTCTTTTATTCTTTGATTTACATCTGTGACAGACTTCAGCAGGTTTAACTTTAAAATCAGCGCTGTCTCTTTAAAACCTGATGCACATGAAGCGAATCTGTCACATATCTGATTTTTTCCCAACTCTTTACGGTCATTTAAGACTTTATAACTCATTAAGAGTTATAAGACTACATTTACGAGGTAACTCGCCAAACCGCACATTTTGACATAATTGTGTGTGTTTTCGCCTGTTTAAGTGCTACTGGTGCGCTGTCTGAAGCTGCTCAGTGTATGCATACAGCCAAACACGTAGCCTTTTAAACTATAGCCTACTTCACTGCACCGTTTAGGCGGTTAGTCAAAACGGCAGGCCTAGTGAGACTGACTTGGTTTAAAGGGGATTAAAAAATGAGGAGTGTGTGGATTTTTATCAGTGTCCTGCACCCACTAGTAAAAAAATAAATAAATAATTATATCTGATGTGTGAACAGTTTTTGGTTTGATGACTGTGTGTGTGCGTGTGTATAATATATATATACATACATACACACACACAGTGGTTGCCAAAATTATTTGAACACTAGTATTTCTTTTCTCTAGCTAAAAAAATGTTTTTAGTCAGTTATTTCTATCTTTTTCTGTAGTGTGTCAGTAGGAAATATCAGTTTACATTTCCAAACATTTATTTTGCCATTAATTTGAATAATCCAGTGAGATTTTTGTTTGCATGAGTCTGACAACAGGCAGAGATCGGATCTCATCATCATCCAGTCTGTCTGGAATGACATGACACTAAATCCAGAAGAACTATGGCAATGTCTCCAAGATGCTTCAAGAATCCTCCCTGCAAAACTACAGTACTGTTAAAAGTTTTAGGCGCTTGTGTAAAAATGCTGTAAAATGATGATGCTGTCAAAAATAATGTAATACGTAGATTTTCTTTATCAATTAAATCAACATTTGGTTTGACCATTCTTTGCGTTTAAAGCAGCTTTTGCCCTCGGTGCACTTTTGCATAGTTTTTCAGGTAGCTTTGCAGGTAGGTTTCTTGAAGCATCTTGGAGGCGTTGCCACAGTTCTTCTGGATTTAGTCTGTCTCAGTTTGTTCTGTTTCATCTAGAGCTGCACGATTAATCGCATGCGATTGTCATGTGCATTTAATACACAGAGCCGTAGATCCATTCGATCCATCTGAAAGCAGGTGATTGAGATTTACTGCTAATCACAGAACCGGCTTTACTGACGAGATTCGCATGACAATCACATGCGATTTATAGTGCAGCTCTAGTTTCTTCATGTCATTCCAGACGACTGGATGATGATGATGATGATGATGATGATGAGACCAGGGGCCTGTACCATGAAGCCAGTTTAGCTGGCTAGCCAGGTAAGTTTGTTTAGTTTGCACCAATCCTGGGTTTTAGGTACCATGAAAGTGGCTTGGCTTTTAGCGGAGTTCATTGCTGTAACACATGTCTGACACACAAAAAGTCACTCTCCCAGTTTCTCTTCCTACAAATTAAAGGTCACTATGAAGTACCTTAAAAAAATAAAAATTTATGATAATTACAATTTACATATGATTTATATAATATATGATTTATATTATATTTATTAATCCATTCAAGCACTGTCTTTCGGATGAGACTTTAAACCGAAGTCCTGACTTTCTGTGGTCATTAAAATCCCATGGGACTAACCTGGCCTGGCCAAATTTCTTCCACTGGCCCTTATCAGTCATGGACTCCTAATAATCCCCATCCACTTGATTGGCTCTATGACTCTCTCTCCTCTCCACCTGTAGCTGGTGTGTGGTGAGCGCACTGGCGCCATTGTTCTATGGCTGCCGTCGCATCATCCAAGTGGATGCTGCACACTGCTGGTGGTTGAGGAGAGACCCCCCCACATGATTGCAAAGCGCTTTGGCTGTACAGCAATAGACAAAGCGCTATATAAATGCATTATTCATTCATCATTCATATGTATTACAAATAAGTAGCAGAATCAATAGATATCACTTTAAACATGGTGACATGTGACCTTACATGTTCGAGTCTCTATCGCTATATATTATCAACTATATAAACTAACTTCACAAGTTTCACTTGTGACTGCACTGACAGAGCAAGATAATTTCCTTTATTTGTCCTTTTTCATGGACAAGTACTTAAGTGGAAATGCATTTAAATTCCTCATTCTTTAATCTCTTAACCTTTTACAAAATAATTTAGAATCTCACTGGCTCTCTCGCGAGAAGTGAATCACACTTGCTCTGTGTTGTGATTGGCAGTTCGCCACTGATGTCACACATTCATGTGCACGCGCTCCACAAACTCAGGATCAAAGCCTGTGTTGACAAAGAAAGCTGATGATCAGCATCATGGTACCAATAAAGTTAGATTGGAGTGGTTTGGTTTCGTCAACTCAAAACTAATCCTATAATTCTGAATTTGTTCATCTGCCAACATGGTACAGGCCCCAGATCTCTCTGTTGTCAGACTCCTTATGCAAACAAAATTCTTACTGGATTATTACAATTAATGGCAAAATGAATGTGTGGAAATATAAACTGATATTTCCTATTGACACACTACAGCAAAAGATAGAAATAACTGACTTAAAACCATTTTTAGCTGGTGAAAATACTAGTGTATGTATGTATGTATGTGTGTATATATATATATATATATATATATATATATATATATATATATATATATGTTTGTATGTACAGTTGTGGTCAGAATTATTGGAACCCTTGGTAAATATGATCAAAGAAGACTGTGAAAATTAACCTGCTTTGTTAATCCTTTTGATCTTTTATTTAAAAAAATCACAAAAAGCTAACCTTTCATTGGATAATAAGAATTTAAAATGGGGGGAAATATCATTATGAAATAAATGTTTTTCTCAAACACACGTTGGACACAATTATTGGCACCTTTTTATTCAATACTTTTTGAAACCTCCATTTGTCAGTTTAACAGCTCTAAATCTTCTCCTATAATGCCTGATGAGGTTAGAGAACACCTGACAAGAGATTAGAGACCATTCCTTCATCCAGAATCACTCCAGATCCTTTAGATTCACAGATCCATGTTGGTGCTTCTTCTCTTCAGTTCACCTCACTCATTTTCTACAGGGTTCAGGTCAGAGGACTGGAATGGCCATAGCAGAAGCTTGGTTTTGTGCTCACTGACCCATTTTTGTGTTGTTTTCGAGGTTTGTGTTTGGATTATTGTCCAGTTGGAAGATCCAAACATGGCCCATTATAAGATTTCTAATAGAATCAGTCACTTATTGATTTTTTATCTGTTGGTATTTGATAGAATCCATGATGCCATGTGTCTGAACAAGATGTCCAGGACCTCCAGCAGAAATATAGGCCCACAACATCACAAATACAGCAGTATATTTCATTGTACACATGGGGTACTTTTTATCCCTGTGTTCACCAAACCCATCTTGAGTGTTTGCTGCTAAAAAGCTAATTTTTTAGTTTCATCTGACCATAGAAGCCAGTCCCATTTGAAGTGCCAGTCCTGTCTGATAACTGAATATGCTGGAGTTTGTTTTTGGATGAGCTAGGAGAATTTTTCTTGAAATCCTCCCAAACAACATGTGGTGATGTAGGGGCTGTTTGACTTTTTTTTTTTTTAAGGTTTTCTGACCCCGAGACTCAACTATTTTCTGCAATTCTCCAGCTGTGATCCTTGAAGAGTCTTTAGCCACTCGAACTCTCCTTCTCACCGTGCATTAGGACGATATAGACACACGTCCTCTTCCAGGCAGTTTCATTACATTTTCTGTTGATTGGAAATTCTTAATTATTGCCCTGATGGTGGAAATGGGGATTTTCTGCTCTAGCTCTTTTCTTAAAGCCACTTCACTAATTTGTGAAGCTCAATTATCTTTTGCTGCACATCAGAAATATATTCTTTGTTTTTTCTCATTGTGATGGATGATTAAGGGAATTTGGGCTTTGTTTTCCCTCCTATTTATATTTCTGTGAAACAGGAAGCCATGGCTGGATAATTTCATGTTCATAATCACCCTGCAGTGCTCAAAATTGTGAATATGAATGGGAGTATACTTCAGAGATATTTTACTCTTAAGAATTTCTAGGGGTGCCAATAATTGTGTCCAACGTGTGTTTGAGAAAAACATTTATTTCATAATGATATTTCCCCCCATTTTAAATTCTTATTATCCAATGAAAGGTTAGCTTTTTGTGAATTTTTTAAATAAAAGATCAAAAGGATTAACAAAGCAGGTTAATTTTCACAGTCTTCTTTGATCATATTTACCAAGGGTTCCAATAATTCTGACCACAACTGTATATGTAGATATATGTAGATAGATAAAAATATATATTGTATCTATTTTTATATATACATTAAACGAATAAAAAAACGTTTTTCTCCAGATTAGATTCGCTGAGGGAGGTGCACAGGGCACGGGAGGCGGAGCTAAGGAGGATGCAACTGGATATGGAAATGGCCAAGAGCTCATTGGAGAGCCTTGAAAACCATGCTGCAGATGAGCAGCTGCGGTTCTACCGTACCATGAATATATTCTCACGGAACCTACTGGAATGCCTGTCTGAGAAGGTTCGTCTTTGCTAAATTAACCATGTATGCAATTTAATATAACTATATACAGTTTATGAAATATTGGTGATATGCTTTATTTTTAAGATGGCTTTAATAAACTCTGTTGAGCTGGACATGCACAGTCTCTATATTGACCAGGCAGAGGCACTGATGAGTCAGAGAAGAGAAGCACTACAGGAGGAGTCCTCACGGATTCAGAAGTTAACCTGTAAGATTACTACTGTCTTGTAGTATGTAATATTTTGTAGAGGACGCTTCATATCTTATGCCCACTCACGTGATTCTAATGATCATATCTTCCATCTATCACAGGACTGAATGCACATTCATTCATATAATATTGTGTATTGTTGCTGTCTCATAGATAACACTGATTCACACAGCAATGGTGACACAAGCGGAGGCTCTAACCCAATTTGGCAGAGGTGAGATGAATTATTATGTTTGCACTTTCACCATTACTGACTGTTGTTGCTGTAAATATTGCGTACGTTAAGCCTGACATTTTGAAACTCTATAGATTACAGCCTTTGGAGGCTTTGTGAGATGCTCATAATCTGTAAATTACAGCTGTCAAAATCATTTATCATCAGTTGTTCAATTCCCCATGTGTTTTCATGTCCTAGCTTGTCTGAAGAAGACATTGGGTGTGTGCCGTGCGACTGGGAACCTACGACTGAGCAGCAGGCAGAGCTACAAAGTAAAAGAGGTGTGAGAGGCTTCATGGAAGCACAAATAAGATTATTTTTAAACAGTGTCGTCAGAGTCTAGAAATACTTCTAAAATACAAGGACCACATACATGCTTGCATTTTGAGTCCATATCAAATGTGTCGCTGCATCTATAACTTGGATTCAATTTCAGACGATCTGCTGAAAAAGGCAAAGGAAGTGTTTGCAGATGTTCAAACAGACTTCTGGGATGTGCAGAAAATCCTCTCTAGATTTGATGAGTGGCGTGTCTCCTTTCAGGACTCTTACAGTAATGCCTACATTGGCCTATGCCTCCCAAAACTCCTGGCACCCCTGATCCGACACCAGCTTATTGGCTGGAATCCTCTTCAGGTGATCTATGGCTTGTCTACAGTGTATTGTATCAGAATTCATTACAGGGAATTCTGAGAAAATTCATGGCAGTTTTGCTGTTCTATCAAATATTATAAATATTCAGTCTTTACAGCTTAAGCATATCACAGGTCTACTGGGTATTTTTAGGTATTGATAGTTTTAAACCATATTTCTCCAACTGCATTACACATTTGAGGGTGTTTTATTCAACAATTTGTTATACATCTGACAAATTATTACAATTGCAGGACTGTGCATTGCTAAAACTAAAAGCAGTGTCACAATATACCGTATTAATGTATTAATGATAACTGATATTTAACTAAATATTGTATTCATACTATACACAATACATTATACAATACTGTCATTAATTACTCACCCTCATGTTGTTCCAAACCTGTAAGACCTTCGTTCATCTTTGGAACACAAATTAAGATGATTTTGATGAAATCCGAGAGCTTTCTGATCCTGCATAGACAGCAATGGAACTACCATGTTCAATGCCCAGAAAGGTAGTAAAAGGACATCGTTAAAACAGTTGGTACGTCCTCCCCTTTCAATCTAGGGGTAAGTTGGGAATGACGAACAATAAACAGTGGAGAGACTTTGAGGATCTCCAGCTCCCCAGGCCCAGAAAATCACAATCAACCATAGATTTCATTTTTAAATGGCTGAATTGCCTTTTATTTGAACTCAATCAGGAGTTCAAAAGGGAAAAATAACAATATGAAAACAGAAAATTAAAACAAAGAAATATTACATAACTTCCCTCACTCCCTAACTAATCATTAAACAGGAGAAAACATATGGGTATCCTCCACCCTACGTTACTCAAAAACTCTTAACTAATAATTAAAGAAACCATCAATTCAGGAAACATTGTGACAACTCAAAGAGCGCAACAAGCACGATAAGCACTCATGGGCTTGGAGAGCGGAACAACCTCAAACGCCGCAATGTCTCTCTGCTTCTCCACGTTCTCTCTGCCATTTTTGTACTAGAAGCCAGCGAACACGCACCAATCAGGGCGTGGACAGCACAGTAAGCACACACAGGTGGATGAGCGCAGATGATCACCATTAGCCTATCAGGCACAGACACACAAGAAGAGAGAAAGAGAGCAAAAATACAAATGCCAATAACACACTTTGTATAATTAATAAGAACAAAAGGTAATACGTCATTAGACGCAACACAGTCCATGTGACTGTCTATTACGGTTTATGCAGGTCAGAAAGCTCTTGGGTTTCATCAGAAATGACATGAGGGTTTGTAATTAATGACAGAATTTTCTTTTTTTGGGTGAATCATTGGGTTAATGATTGCTATTATATATACACATGCATTTCACTGTATATTTTTTTCCTGTAGGCAGATGAAGACTTTGAGGCATTGCCGTGGTACTCTGCTGTTGAGAGGTTCTGTCACGGTCAGGGTTATGAGGAATCAGAGAACATGGATAAGACGACGTTTCCTACCATAATTGAGAAGACAATCCTCTCTAAAGTTCAAGGTGACTATGGCATTTGCACATAAATTCCATTAACTGCTTTATAACACCCATCAGCCCGCTGCATTTTACATTGAATTTAGGAACAGAATGTTTCAGAGAATCATTTAATATCACTCTTTTGGTTTTAATGAACTATTAAACATCAAAATGTCTTGTTCTGGCTGTCGTTTAGAAGTGCAGAATGAAATCCAGAACTGTAATTACCTTATTAAAATGCAGCTTGTTTTTGGTAGGTTTCGTGGAGCTGGTGTGGGATCCTCTGTCTGCGCAGCAGTCTCAAACCCTCACGACACTGTGCAAGAGAATACAGGATGATTATACCGTATTTGATGGTGAACAAAGCAAACCTGTCAAGGTATTGTCTTTTGATGTTTTAAAACTTGTAACTTCATGGATGTAATGTCACTAAATATAATCAGCTTGTGATTTCATCCTGCAGGCCTTTGTAGAAGCAGTTATTCAGAGGTTAAGGAGTGCAGTAGACAATGATGTCTTTGTACCGCTGTACCCAAAAAAGTAAGTTTTATCTGGATTTGTGTTTTTTAATATTTTGATTAACATTTCAAAAACTCTTTGTGCTTTTCTGGATAATTATTGCATTCAGATATTTGTGTGTGATTGTCAAGTTGTTGTAATAATGAGGTAATCAAGACATTGTGCTTTTTGCTTAGGTTTTTAGAGGATAAGAGGTCCCCACAGTTCCAGTTTCAGAACAAACAGTTTTGGTCAGCAGTGAAGGTTTGACATTTCACTTCTGGTCATGTTGTGACTGTTAACATGCCCTTGCTGTTTACTTGTACATTTCAAAAGTTTGGGGTCAGTAAGTATTTTTTTTTGTTTTGTTTTTTTTAAAGAAATTAATACTTTAATTCAGCAAAGATTAATTACAAGTATTGAATGCTGCTGAAAATTCAGCTTTAAAAACACCTATTTTAAATGTAAAAATATTTCAGAATATTGCTGTTTGTAATGTATTTTTGATCAAATAAATGCAGCCTTGGTGGGCATAAGACGTCTTTTAAAACCATATGCAAGTGTTCTTTCAAAAACAAAAATCCTACTGACCCCAAACTTGTTGACGGTAATATACATTAGTATACAGTATGTTCATGAAGTCAAACCAATGTTTAGGGTAAAATGTTTGAATGCTGAGTGTTATATGAAATCTTTGTGTTTTTCAGTTGCTTGGTAACATGGCATTATGGGATGGTTTGATTCCTGAACATATCCTTAAAGAGCTGATGTTGGAGAAGCTTCTCAGCCGTTACTTGATGATAACTGTTCCTAATGAATCTGATCCAAAACACACCATCCAGAAATGTAAAAAGGTGCCTGTGCTTACAATGTCAATCTAATCTCATGGTTACTGGGTTTTTTTTTTTTTTTTTTTTTAGGTTGTTCATTGTAAAGGTAGTTCATTATAAAACTAACTTTAATTCTTCTGAAAAGATTGCAGATTGCTTTCCAGAATCATGGTTTATTGATGTGCACACTGGATCGTCACTACCTCAGCTGCAGAACTTCAGCAAACATCTTCTTCAGACCTCTCATGCCTTATTTAAAGACAACAATGACTGCAGCAGCACTCGGTAATGTACAACAGTGAACCTCAGACTAATGTATAATTATACGGCAGTCTTTTCACAATATTTATGCTATTAAATGATTCAAAAGTATAATAAAATGATTCCGAATAATATGGGATTTGTAAGAAAAGGAATCAAATTATTTTGTATAATAGTTCTAATATTTTTTTCTTTTTTCCTAGGGCACTTTTATCTGATGTGCTGTTTGTCCTGAAGAACATAAAGGCACATGACAGTATTAGGACTATAACAGAAAAATATCATTGTGAGGATCTGTTACAAACTCTCCAGTAGCAGCCATCTTGTGTCGGCAGCGTGTTTTTAAGGTGCCAAGTCACTTTGTATGTATAGTGAATAAAATGTTTTATTTTGGTCCACATAGTTTTCACTTTCCTTTACCTTCGTCAGAACTGTCATTTAGTCCTGTCAGAAAAAATGAAATATTTTACTATTCCACAATGTAGTTATTTTTATGAAATGATATATGGTTCTCATTGTACCTATTTATGCATGCCACATATATTATGGTCTGACATCTCTGGAACGTATGTCCCAAAAGAGCTATTTCGTGGAATTGGAATAATTCTTGTCTTGGATCAAATATTACTGGCTTAGACCAAGACGTACCACTCATGAACCCATGAACGGGTGATTCTTTTTTTTATTTATTTAGTTTTTTTTAAGAATTCCTGTTGTGAAGTAACTCAGCCTTCCAAGAAAATACTCTTGCAGATGTTTGAAACTGAGAAGCTATCCTGCCATCAGCATAACTGATGTTCATCAGCTGGAAAAAAAAACATTCTTAAAGTGACTCCATCGATATCGTTTCTCTGTGCCTTTATCATTATTGGCTGAAGTGTTATTTGGAATGTTTTTTACAACTATCACTATTGTTCTTGATGTGAATGAGCCTTTAAAGGGCAACTCCACTCTTTACACCCTCATGCCTCCCATATGCATAGTATGTACTTTGTACTATAGTATGTACTGTATTATATAGCATAGTATTTTTTTCTTCAGATTAACACAGACAGATTTTTCTCTGCCTATAATGCAAGTGCACAGTACTTCCATAAGATAATGCTCCCCAAAACTACACAAAGTGAAAAACTTTTCAAAAAATTTAATTTAACCTTATGTTTCACCCAATTCGAAGCCCGAAATTTCGATAACGAATGTTAGAATAACTGAAGCTGTAACGTGTGTATTTGACGCGCAAAAGCAAACATCACTGGTTCTCACATCAAGCATGCATGTTTGAACTTCCGTTTACCATATTTACCAAAAATGCAATGGAAGAGAATAAAATGCTTTTTATGCAATTTCACTTTGCAGTGAGATCAAGAATCTCTTCCGTTTTTATTTTTGCTAGATTACTTCTACATTTTAAGTTAAATTAAACAAAAGTGACAGGAAAACATTTTTGTTACAAAAGTTTTCTATATCAAATAAATGCTGTTCTTTTAAACTTTCTATTTAAGAATCCTGAAAAAATATATAAAGATAAACATATTAAGCAGCACAACTGCTAATCAACACTAATAATAAAAAAATAACATAAGATAATTCTTTTAAAAACAAAAAATCACGCATCCAGAAAATATACAAGTCTGGTTATATTTTATGGGTATTTTTATTTCTCAGTAGAGACTCGATAAATAGGTTTATTGTTTTGTTGTGGCTTGTTTTCCTGTGCATGTTTCAGTTTATGAGGATGACATCATTACCGCTAAACCAAACAATGGCATTTTATTGAATGGATCCTCGAAGACAACTTGCATATCCAGAATGCATGTCTAATAGGCCAGTCTAACCAGATATTTACATAAGAACATATTTACTTCTTTAATATGTGGCGATAGAGTTCCTCAGCATGGACATTTCAGACTTCGAGTTGCACTATAGTCACTGAGTGACCTGTGCAGATGTGAATATCTCACTGTGAGAACCGTAGAGCTCTCACCTCTCAACAAGTCTGTCACTGCACTGTGAGGTTTGTTTCACTCTGAATATTTCTCTTTGATTCTACTATGGTGAGATATTTCATGAAATGATTCCATAACTGTCATAATGCCAACCAGAAGCCTTTTGAGAAACGGTATGCAACAGCCCAGTGGAATTGCTCCACTCCAAAGATAATCTTGTTCATGCTGTGCAATATTTACCTTTATTTCCTTTGACCCTTGAAGTGGGACTTTGCAATCTTAACAATCGGATAAAAAACTAGCAGGAAAGATCTGCTAAATGGGGAATGAATAAAGCAAGTAGGTTTCAAAAGTCCTCATTGAAAACTGGGATTTAAAATATCATATAACCCTGGAAATGATACAACCAAACCAAGCTTCCAGTATCAACGTAAGATGCTCTTTGTAACATTTTTGAATCATGCTGGATAACATGATGGATTGTTGTGATGGATGTGAGACTGTGAAACAGGAAGCGGAATTGGTGTGCAACAAAAGGCTAACCACATTTATCTTGCATTTAAAAGTCGGTTGACAGTAGTCTCTGTTCAAAATGATCAGTCATGTGATATATCACAGGTTTCCAAAGTTTTGAAGTGCTGAATCACATCTGATACAGCAGAACCAATATGAGCAGGAGTTTCCGATCAGCTGTGCTGTAAAGCGTTTCCTCATGCTGAAAGAGGTTCTGCCACATGACAGATGAGATCTCAATTGTTTTATAAAGATACACAGGGGTTCTGTTTGTTATCTTCTCCCATAATTTTGTCAGTTCTGGAGTTCATCTGATGGTCTCAGAGCTGAATATATTCTCAGATATCAAATATGCATCAACCATGTACATTTTCCAGGAACTGCAACTCTACGTTTCAAATGTTGTAGCTTTTTGGTCACATTTGTAAAAACGTGTGTCATCTATCGGCTATGTTATAAAATTGGATGAGAAACCAGGGGGAAATAAGTTGAAGTTATTTATTCTATCTATTTATTTTTTCAAAGAAATTAACACTTTTATTCAGCAAGTATGTGTTAAATTGACATTTATGATGTTACAAAAGAGTTGTATTTCAAATAAATGCCATTTCTATTCATCAAAGTATCCTGAAATGCATCCCAGTTTTCACTAAAATATTAAGCAGCACAACTGTGAATTTCAATATTGTGTCTTAAGCAGCAAATCAGCATATTAAAATGGTTTCTGAAGGATCATGTGACAGTGAAGGATGGAGTAATGATGCCGAAAGTTAAGCTTTGTTGTCGCAGGAATAAATTACGTTTAAATTATATTCGTAGAAAAAGTTAAATTATAATAACATTTCACAACATTACTATTTTTACTATACAGTATAGTTAATAAAATAAATGCAGCATTGGTGAACTTCTTTCAAAAACATTAAATTCTTTTCAATAGGAAATTCATAAAGACAGGAAAGAAAACTGCTCTCATTAAGAAGTTTCATTGCATCTAAAGCCTCTGTATAGTGAACTAACCTAAAATGTCCCTGACTTGAACCTTCTTACCCCAAAGATCTTTTCTCTGAAGTTTAGGTTTGCAGTTCAAAAGCTCTGATCCAGGATTTGCAATGGCATGAACGTTAGATGCCAACTCTGGACTGTAAATGTACACTTAGTGATCAAATGGTCTAAAGACCTCGTGAAAAGTAGATCTGGAGCAAAGGCTAGGATTCGGCATCCATTCTCAAATTGAATTAGGTGTTCGTATTAGGATCAAAGTACTTATTTTCTCATAAAAAAGGGTCTCATAAAACTACAAGTCTTCCTTCCCTCAGGCAGAGGCATTTGACCCTTGTTGTGCTTCTCTTGATTCATTCATGTCTTTTTGGTTACACAAAATACCTACAGAGGTTATCCCAGGGGTAGAGTTTGATGGGGATTCAAATTTTCCGGTCTCGGTCAGGAGGGGGTGGTAATCCTTCCTAATGACTTAAACAGACACAGAGTTCAACTTCTGTGAAAACAAAGGCTGAACATTTTAATGGGAGTTGCTGAATACATATATTTCGCCTCATCCTGAACTTCTGCGTTCCTAACGGATTTCTCCATCTTATGAGTCACAAGATAGAATTATATTATCAGCCCTACTTCGTACAGAGAGCCGTTTGCGTCAGTTCTGAAGATGACTCAGAAAGAATACAAAGAGCATGTCAATCAAAAATTAACATTCTGTCATTATTACTTATACCTCAAGTACCCGTATGAATTTCTTTCTTCTGTTGAACACAAAAGAACCTATCTTGAACAATGTTGATAACCAAACAATTGGTGGTAGCCAATGACATCCATGATATTCTTTAACAGAAGAAACTCAAACATGTTTGGAACATCTTAAGGGAGTAACAGATTTGGGTTTTTTTGGTGACAACTATCCCTTTAAGAGTAAAATGAATACATATATACGTATATTTAGCATTTTTATATATAAAAAAGTTGAATTGAAACATTTACTATGTTCCAAAGACCATCTCAATCCTTCGTTGTTTTAAATATTTAAAATCCTTAATGTTTTTTGGGGGCTCGAGCCCTTGCCCTTTTTCTAAATTATTCAAAAGTGCCCCTCTCGGACAAATAGCAATGATATTGTGGTCAATAAAACAAAATGCATTTTAATTCTAATTAACATGACAATTTGAACAAAACAGGAACTACTCGCTCAAAATTCTGAATATTCCTGTTTTACATATCTGTCAATCTGAGGCGTCCGCCTGCGTTTTCGGGAACCATATATAGTTCTTTCAGTGAGTGCCTATGGGTCGACGGAAGGAAAAAATAAACCAAACAATATTTTAAACATATTTAATCAATAATCAAAGCTAGTGTGTCGATTTAATTAAAAGTCCACATTACATATTTTAGAATATTACATAATTCACCAATGCCCATTAGTCATGTAGCTACACCAACCAATCATGATCTGGCACAAGAAGTTCAAATTTAATTGGACAATATATTTGTCTAATTTTATAAATCAAATTACATCGCTGGGAAAATGTATGCTAAATGACTACAAAAGCACTCCATAAGACCGTGCAGCGTCAAAAGCGTCGCAATAATGGTAATCAGTAGGCTATTCAATTCACACCGTTTACTATTTGATGAAACTATCTTAGTTAATGAAGCCCAAGTGCCACCTACAGTTATGTGAAGTGTAGGCTGGCGAAATGGTGACGTGAAAGGACTTTACCATTTTTGATAATTATGCAGCATTATGAAAGTGTCTTATGCTCATCAAGCATGCATTTATTTGATCAAAAATACAGAAAAAAAACTGTAGCCTAATATTGTGAAATATTATTACAATTTAAAAGAATGTTTTCCTATTTTAATATACATTTATACCATTTTAATAAAATATCATTTATTTCTGTGATTCAAAGCTGAATTTTCAGCATCATTACTCCATTCTTCAATGCATGGTCCTTCAGAAATCATTCTAATATGCTGATTTATTATCAACGTTGAAAACAGTTGTGCTACTTATTTAAAAAAACAATATATATATATATTTATTGGAACCTGTGATACTTTTTTGGGGGTTAATTGATAAATAAAAAGTTTAAAAGAACAGCATTTATTCAAAGTAGAGATGTTTTCTAACAATATCAATCTTTACTATCACTGTTTCTATCAATTTAACAAATCCTTGCTGAATAAAAAAATATTTCTTTAAAAAAATGAAAAATAAAACACTGACCTCAAGCTTTTGAACGGTAATGTATATTGTTACAAAAGTTATCATTTAAATAAATGCTGTTCTTATTTAACTTTTTATTCATGGAAGAATCCTGAAAAAAGTATCACAGGTTTTCAACATTGTTAATAATTCAACATTGCATAAAATGCAAAGTAAATAAAGTAAATTAATAAAGTATACTAAAATTTGATTTGATCAAATAAAAGCAGGCTTGATGACTATAAGCGACTTCTTGCAAAAATATAAAATAGTAATGTATCCAATCTTTTGACCTATATTTTTTCCCCCTCATATTGCCCCTTTTTGAGCCCCTGCCCCTGAGGAACTCTCTGCATGTCCCTGTTCTGTAAAGATGTTCAGCAAAAACGTCTGATGTGTTTACGGTTTACATGGCGTGAGAACGTGAAAAACTAGGCTAAATCTGATCTGACCGGTCAGACTGAAACGGTTTTCCAGAATGCGATTTAAATAGGATTTCAAACCACATACGAATGTAGCTCAAAACCAGATTTGCACAAATCGGATTTCATGTAGTTCGTTGCCGTTCAGACCATCTAAATATGAACGGATTTCAATCGGATTTGGGCTGACAGTCTGAACGAGGCTAATGTGACTCTTGAGCCCCACTGAGGTAATATTGGTCTGCTATCTTCACAGAGTCCATATTTTTGTGTCATGCCAAAAGGATGTGATTAATTGTGTCTTCTGGCGAGGCTGTTAGACAGGAGAGAGTTAAGTGCACTCAGGTCTAATGCACTCTGACTGTACTGTCAACTCTATGTTAACACACGCTATCTGGAGGCAACCAGAGCAGGACTCCAAATGTCAAGCACTGTTAAAGTAACTCTACATCTAGTGCTGCAGCCATGCTCTGAATCCTAATCTCTTTGTTTATGTGATTGCTTTTATACAAGTAAATTATGCTCATCTATCTCTTATATATGTTCACAGATTTCAACATGAGAGTGAATGTTTGTGTATATTATATATGTTTGTAAATGTACACATTTTAATAATTCATTCAATTCTTTTATTCAGTGGTCTCAAAGGGAATATTATTTTTTCTTATGTATTTTTAAAAGTGAGACTTTTTAAAGATGTTCAACTAATGTAATATCAATAAGAAAAGCATCACCAAGACATTTTATGAGAAAGCAGACATAGCCAGCAGGAAAAATAGGAAATAGGGCATATAAATGCTTGGGTGGGCATTGTTCAGGCAGCCTGTCATGAGACCAGAATAGCTTCATCTCCAAGCACTTTGTTGGCAGCATGTTTTCCCCCACAAGAGGCACATTTTTATTTTGTAATTAATATTAATAATAATAATAATGTGAAACACAATAAGCTCCCATTGTTTAGCGTTAATTATTGCATTATATAACTTCAACTAACAATGAACAATACATTTGTTATAGTACATATTAATCTTAGTTCGTTAATAGAAATACAACTGTTCATTCTAGGTTCATGTTAGCTCAGGTCTATTAAATAATTCTAGTAGATATACAACATTTGATTTTAATAATGTATTAGTAAATGCTTTAGAAGTATTTTTCATTATTAGTTTATTTTATGTAGTTAACTAATATTAATCAATTGAACCTTTTTGTAAAGCTTTACCTGATAGTAGAAGAAGAATTGTATTATGTGCGCATTTTTAAAGTTTTGTTACTTTTAGAAATGGACAACAAAATCAGTCATAAGGGTCAAAAGAATTTTGAAATTGAGATTTAAATATCATAAATAAGCTTTCCATTGATGTATGGTTTGTTAGGATTGGACAGTATTTGGCTGAGATACAACTATTTGAAAATCTGGAATCTGTAAGCGTGCAAAAAAATTTAAATATTGAATATTATCCCTCTTAAATTTGTCCAAATGTAGTTCTTAGCAATGCATATTAGGCTACTAATCCAAAATTAAGTTTTGACATATTTACGGTAGGAAATTTATAAAATATCTTCATGGAACATGATCTTTACGTAATATCCTAATTATTTTTGGCAAAAAATAATAATTTTGACCCATACAATGTATTGTTGGCTATTGCTACAAATATACCCGTGCTTCTTGGTTTTGTGGTCCAGGGTCACATATAATCTAGCATATATTATGGATACAGAATTCTACATAACACACAAAACATTTTTAAATGCTGACACATTCCAAAGTTTTATTAGTCTGTATGGAGGGTGTCCCATTTCCTAGTACAATAAAAGGTAACACTTTATTTCAATAGTCCACTTTAGACATTCTACTAACAGTAAGTAACTTTGCAACTACATGTCAACTAGCAGTCATTAGAGTATTAGTAGACTGTTTGCTTAATATCTTCTAACACTTTATTTTGATGGGTCCACAACATACTACATACTGAGTATTAGAAACTTATTCTACTAACCCTAAACCTACCCTACTGAGAGTTAGTAGACATGTAGTTGCAAATTAATGAGAATTGGTTTACATGTAGTTGACACGTAGTTACAAAGTTACTTATAGTTAGTAGAATGTCTAAAGTGGACTATCGAAATAAAGTGTAACCCAATAAAACAACTGTGAGGATTTATGCATTAACTGAACTGAAAATATGTCCTTGTGGCTGCTAACTTCTACTTTATAAATGGGGATCCTCTCACCCTAATAAATCTTACTTGTCTTTAGCATCACAGAAGGCAAACTGCAGGTAGGTCAACCTCAAATGCATTTTCTGTATGTAGTTAAGCTTAAGATGTAAGATGTTACACGACTAAATTGATGAAATATATAGGCATCAAAATCTTTTTTGTCTGTGTAATGCACAAAAAAATAATCATTGCTATAACCCACACACTTGAACTGAACACTGATGAAAGTCCTTCTATTTGTGGATACACTGTGTTAATGTATTTAATACAGTTTCAAATGATGAATTTTCCAGTGCTGACCCATCAGAAGCTGTGTCAAATGCAAGCACAACCTATCAGCCCTGGTTTGTTGACTCTGGGCAGCGGAGCAAAAATAATTCCAGCACATGGGGTCTGGGCCATGGGGCAGCAGAATGACTTATGCTTAATTGTGCTGCTTCAGCAGACCCTTAGGTCCAATGTTTCAGCATTGGGAACTTCATTTTGAAATGCAAAGCTGTTAAGTCATAATGTTTCACATTAGTTTCACAGACATTTTCACAGTTTAGTTGAACGCATTGATTTTTTTTGTGTATATTTTAACTTTATGTGCATCGTCAATATGGATTTTGCTATAGATTTAATCTTTAGCCTGGTGAAGATTTCCTAATTTTTTCCCAGAGATGCTCCAGCATTACGTAAAGCTTTTGGACAATCACGCTAATCAAATCATCTCCGTGAGTGAGTTTGGACTTTAGTAGCTCTGCAATCTGCTACATAATGTGCCTTCAGAATTTGTGGATCTCATCTGGCAGAGCACGGCTCTGTCTCTCTGCTTTTATTCGCTCACGTGGTCTCGTGTGCTGTTGGTGAACTACTAACATGCCCATTAAATGCTTAATTACCTTCCCTGGGAAAAGTGGTTTTCTCAATCATCATTAAGTTTAACTGGTTAGTGACAGTGTTTTTAAACCTGTTGAGAATTGAAAATAAAAGACGGACAAGACAACAATGTATACAGAGCTCATTGTTTTCCATTGTTTGTTTATAACTGGTTATCTCTAATTGAATAGCTTTATTACTAGCTATTAACTAGTCAGCTTATCAATAGACATTTCACTTGAGATATGACAACACTCGGCTACTCTTTGATCGTGCGCTCTCATGCAATATTGTAACTACACTTTTTTGTGCAAATTTGACACACTTTTTAGTCACTTTCCTTATTTCAACATTGATTCAGATCACATTTCAGACTCTGTTTGTTAGTGATTTTGCTTGATCTTAACCCTAGATCGTTCCTGTCACATTCATAATAGTAGAAACCAACTTTGATCATTTCATGGATGGTGGTGGGTGGAGTTGTTGGAAGATCAGGCTGAGTGATCAAAAGCTCAGGTCTCAATCACAGACAGACAGCTATAGTGGTTTCTATCAGATTAGAGGAAGATGGTCACATTGGGAGGGGGAGACAGGTCAAAGACTATCTAAAGCTTTTATGGTCTATAAAAGGAACAAACTCAGCTTAGTGAGTGTGCTCAAAGGTCATGGGAATGCTCACTGTTTATATGGACAAACGCGGGTTTAAAAGCATTAAACTTTTTTGTTAAATACAAAAGCATTTGGAAATGTAAGCCACATTTTTTAAAAATGTATGAATTTCATTGCATTTAACAACATTTCAAGTGGCATCTGTAAACAAATGATGCTAGTCTTTTTCTTAGAACTTCACTTTTTAGTTATATTTGTTTGGTCCTAAAGTCACATTTAGTAAATATGACAATGAAATTCAAAAGTTTAGGGTCCGTAAAATGTTTTGAAACCTGCCATACACCTTTTAGGATTCTTTTATAAAGAGAAAGTTCAAAAGAACAGCATGTATTTGAATTAGAAAACACTTTTGATCATAAGTGTCTTAATTCTTATTTTTTAAAGGTGCCATAGAATGCATTGATACAATATTTTAAATTGTTCTCCGATATCTATATAGGAGGTATATGGCTTAGGTAAGGGCAAAAATTCTCCAGAAACGGTTTTACATGTGCATTTACAACCCTAGGATTTCTCCCCAGAATGAAACGGTCTGTTATTGGCTTATTTGGAAGGGACATGAATAATAATGTTGAGCTCTGCTCTGATTGGCTGTTTCACAGTGCGGCTCAATCTTGAGCTCTGCTCTGATTGGCTGTTTCACAGTGCAGCTCAATCTTGAGCTCTGCTCTGATTGGCTGTTTCACAGTGCAGCTCAATCTTGAGCTCTGCTCTGATTGGCTGTTTCACAGTGCAGCTCAATCTTGAGCTCTGCTCTGATTGGCTGTTTCACAGTGCAGCTCAATCTTGAGCTCTGCTCTGATTGGCTGTTTCACAGTGCGGCTCAATCTTGAGCTCTGCTCTGATTGGCTGTTTCACATTGCAGCTTATTTCAGTAGCTCACAGGAAGGAAACACAGGGAGGAAAATATATATTTCAATACTTTCTCTCGCAGTTATATCGTCGGGTAATAATACTGTATATGAAATGCGGGCATCAGGGAGCCGCTATTAATAATGCGGGCCATTGAAATTGCTGTCAAATGCACGATTGCTTTTTACTTTCACTTTCGAGATTCGCGATCGCACAAACTCTGTTTATACTATGCAGCGGCAGTACCACACATTTTACAAGATTAGATGTTTGTAAGTGGTGCTCAGGATCTGTAAATCATTTGCCATCATCCTCAGTCATCTCTCCTTACTCTGTTTATATGGGAAGTGAATTAGAACGCTTTTATTTGCTTTCCGTGCCTTTCTGAATACAGACACCAACCCATCCCTGCACTTCACATCCCCAGCACAGCCTGGACCATAACATTTATTTCCATGATCTGCCATTTTCACTGTTGTCCTCGCTTGTTTCTTCACGATACCTGCAGAACTTCTGATGGTTCGGCTGCCGGCTGGCCTAGAACATGGGCGGGTTTATGCAAATGTTGGGGGCGTAACTATTAGTGATCCCGACTGTAACGTCACAGTCGGTGTTATGTTCTGATTCGCCTGTTTTTCAGTGGTCTTTTTAAATCACGAGATTTACATAAGGAGGAGGAAACAATGGTGTTTCAGGCTCAAATGTCATTTCCATGTACAGAACTGTTATTATTAAACTATGCCAAGGTAAATACAGTTTTCCATTCTATGGCATCTTTAAAAAACCTTTCAATGATACGGAGTTTCCTTCAAGTTCACACAGATGTCCTACGGGGAACCACAGATGTAGTTTGTCACATTAACTATGAACATGATCCACTAACATTTCATAACTAGAAAGTGTCAGAATACTTATAATTTTGAACAGTATATCTATTGTTTTTTTTTATTAAAACCTAGCAAACTCTCTTTGAAAGTGCACTTGTGCTGTTCGTCTTCCAAATAAAAGCCACTTGATATGATATTTTGATATATTGCAAAGAATTTCATACATTATTAATTGTGGTTTATGTGTACTAATATATTCTGTGGTCACTTTGTATTTTTCATGGCTGTTTGATGGTAATGCATTTTAATGAGCATTAATTTTCTATGAATTTCACTCCTGTACACAAAAATGCTTTTTTCCAGAGAGCCTCAGGGTAGAATTCCCAGCAAAAGTTCAGGCTGAATGAAATTCCCATGTCATGTCGTGTTCTCTACTAGTCGTCCAACCATCCCCCTCCTTCTCCTTCTTTTCCAGACTCCCTCCCTCCCTCGCTCTCTCTATCTCTCAATCTCGCAGACCTCCCTCTTTCTCTTTCTTTCATACTCACTGCTCTCCAGAGTTTCATTCTGACTCGTCTGTGTCCGTCAATGTGGTGAATATTTCTGCCTCCTGCCTTTTCCGTGTCACATTCCAGCTTCCAGGGCACAGCGTCCTTCTGACATGGGTTATAAAGAGAAGCACAGCTCCAGTATGCATTCGCACACGGCGTTAAGATCACCTTTTACCTCCAGTGACTTTTTTGAACTGTTTTGAATAAGCAAATAGACTCTCCAGGAGAATTTACCTTTCCTTTTTCTTCCTTCCTTTTTTCTTCTACTTGAGTTTTTCTACCAAGTTTTTTTCTACTTGAATGCAATCTCACTTACACAGAAAGCGCACTTACAGACAGTGGAATACTCAAGTAAAACAGTGTTTTACGGCTTCAGCTCAGATGTGTGTGCATGGACAAGAGAAAGGACAGGATACATTGGGTGAGTTTGAGTGCACCTGAATGATGATCAAGTTGTCATTGTGATTGTGGATTACCAGTTACTCAAATTTAAATTAAATGAGTTACACTTATTAAATAAATATATATTATTATTTTAAATGATATAATATACATTTTTTATAAAAATATTATATTATATATTAAAGGCTGCTTCATAGGTCCTTTAATGCCCAGTTGCTTTAAAGTTTTTAATAACCCAGTTTTCACAAGTGGAATGTCAATTGTGTATTGACTACAACTGTAATATGAATATATGTAAATAGACAGAAGTGAGGTTCTCCTCAACACAATTCAATGCATTTGACTTCATTTCTCCTGTCTCTGGCCATATATACACACATGATATAAATCCAGTAATCTACCGTATTAATATTTTCCATAAAATGGTTGAGAGCTCACTAGGAAGATGATTTATGGAAGATGTAATTGCACAACGTGCCAATTTATATTTTTTTTTTTGATAAAACAGTCATTTCAATTGCCAGATTATCTATATTCACAGGTGTATATTAGACTCAAAGTCAGTTCATCAGTCTCAGGTGGGGGGTTTGTGAGTGAGCACCATGCTGAAGTTGAAAGGGAACACCTTTGCTCTCTGTGTTAAATAAAAGCTGTTGAATGACTCTCAGGGGTTATGGACTCTGTTTGAACAACAGCACGCTCGCAGGATTTCCTTTAACACTTCACATTAGATTGATGTCTTTCTCTGCTAGGGAGGGCCGAACAGGGTCAACATTGTCCCTCGAGCACAACCAGACACCCACTGAGACTGAAATAAAACCTAGATGTTCATTATGGCTGTTTGTAGACACTTTGTAGAATTACCAAAGTAATTAAAGCAAGTTTAGGGTATTTTTTGTGGATTTTTGATTAACACTTTACAGTAAGGTTCAGCTCAGTACCATTAGTTAACGCATAATGTATCATGCATTAACAATAAACCACATCACTTATTAATCTAGGCTAATGTACATAATGTACATTGTTAATTCAGTAGTGTTCATAGTACATTAGCCAGTGCTAATTTCTACACCTTGAAATGTTAAAATTAGTATATATAAAAAATTAAAATAAACTAAATTAAACTGATTTAATTGAAAGTCATTTCATTTTCAGCTACTAAGTTAACATACTGAATCGGATTTCAAAATGTTGATACTTTTAATTAGTATTTAGACAGAAATTGCACGTAAACATGTAAACGCACACTGCAAGTCCAAATACCTCAATCAGGATGTTTAGCATAATATTCTTCTCTAACAGAAGATTCTCTGTGCTGGTCACTGGGGTCAATGGAGAGGAAGTCACTCCTCCTGTTTTATACCTCTATCCTCAAATACACAAAGACCTCAATGTCTAAACCATAATTGAACTATTAGCTAATAGCTACCTAGCCAATTGTTAGAATGTGATGTCCTTGTGGCCACAGACCTCATGACTAGAAACAATACTTTCACTCACCTTTAGAGTCTGCCTGCTGTCGTCTGCTCTGGCTCTCAAGGGTCTCTAATAGAAGGACCAGATGTTGGCAGGACTTCCTGCCACCCTAGTGGTGTCAGACAGCTGCTTTGTGTCAGCTCCTGTCCCGCTCCTAAAGCAGTAACCGTGGGGCCAGTGGCCCTGAACACACACTGGGCGGCATTGTTCAGTGAAACAGGCTGGACACACAGGATTCAAACAGGTCTGAGTTGAAGTAAGTGTAGTGACCAGTGACTTCAAACTGAATGGTCATGTTGTTCCAGACCTGTATGACTTTCGTTCTCCTGTGGAAACACAAATGGAGATATTTAGTAGAATGTTCTTGCTGCTCTTTCCTGGTCATTGAAAAAATACAGTAAATGCCTGTCCAGATCCATAAAAGACAAAAAGCTCAGTATAATTTCTATAAAAGTACTTGAAAAGTAGTTTGTGTCACAATGAATAACATTTTTAATCACCAGCATGTTTTTAGATTTTTCCTGAAGTATTTTAAGGAGTCTGTTGTTGTTGTTGTTGTTATTATGCTCCCTGTTTAATGTTTTTTTTCTTTCTTTATGTTTTTAGCTATTCTCCAAACGTAATTTCCATCTCTTGCCTGTTGGTTTGGCTGGTTGAAGTCACTATATGCACTGTTATAATATTCAACAAAGTGGAAAAGGCCTTCTGTCAGTCTGAATCAGGCTCAATAATACACAGGACTCTGGCAGCGAGCAGTGGTATTTTATGAGCCCCTATGCCATTAAACTCAAGGATTTGCCTATGTTTTGTATGAGATATTTGTTTTATGCTGCACTATGGCCAGCCTATCACATACCTTCATGATTCAGCATACAGCAGCTCTGCCAATGGGCTGCAGTTAAGCAATTAAAAAGAAAACAAGAACAAGTGGCTATGGTTAAACAGAAAAACACTAGGAACAAACTAAAAACAATGGGCCTTTGTGTTGTCTGTTTTAAGGTTTACGTCATTAAAATAAGCCTGCCTCAAAACTGCAATGCTTACCATTTTCAAATGTTTCATAAGTCTTCAGATCTTTGAACATTGAGTCCAAAATTCTCGTCTGAAATATTTGCACGTTAAAAAATAAATACTACCTCACATTGCGTCAATCACATATACACACTGCCTCTGAAACTTTCGTCCATCATAAAAAAATTCAGATCAGGTTCAATTTTCTGCGTTTTTGTATCTGTAGCAAGCATTTTGATAGGAAAAGATGACGAATATGAAATAATACAACTCTTTACTGCTGACAACTTGATGCATTGCAAAGTGACACATCTAGTGTAGCTTCGTTGATCATAATGGGTTTTATTTGCTTTTGACAGGACATGCAGCTTGCATCTGCTGTGAAGTCAGCATGCTTCATTACAATTCTGAAGGCATTTCAGCTTCAGACAGCATTAATTATAGTAGTTAAAATAGTTCAAAACTTCACTTAATTACGTGTTCTGTGAAAGAAATTCATATGGGTTTGGAAGACGTGATGTGAGTAAATAATAAAAGAATTTTAATTTTATAGACACTAACCCTTATTATGTCTTTTATGAGCTTGTGTGGTGAACAAGTTCAGCATAATAAGACCCCAAATGCTTTTAACAGTCCTGTGGCTGTGGCAGCCAGGAAGTCTAATCTGCATTAGAAACTGATCATAGTTTCTGTTCAAGCTTGATCTTGCATAAATATGGTAAAACTTAGCATCTGTCCACACAGACAGTTTATTTCCTAGTGAAACAGATTGGTTAATGTCTGATGTTAACGGAGCTGACTCTTTGACCTATAATTATGGAGAAGCTAATTGTTTAACTCTGAGCCAGGTGTACGTCGCCTCGAGCAGATCAACCGTGCAGGCAACAGTTCAGCTGTTCACTACTAACCATCGCTACTACACAATGGCTTCCTTTTCTTTCAGAACTGAGATTATTTTGCACGCAGTGTAGCAAGTCACTTCAGCCAGTTGTTTTAATTTGTTGGGGTTCTCTTGAAGGTTAACCAACATTTTTTGGTAGGCAACTAACACAAATGGATAGCGTATGATACTTTCTAAGACGGAATTAAAATGAATGATCAAATCAAATATTTGAATAGGCCTCTCAGGTACCTGATCAAAGACGATACTGTGTACCACGTGTGCGACGATGGTAAGAGGACTGGCTGAATGTTTGTTTATCCTGTGGGGTCTGCTGTGCATGCGCTTCAATGTTCGTGTGATCTGTCAGTAAGAGCATAATCTGGCCTCCGGCTTGCTTACGTGGTAAAGATGGGTCTGTGTTCTCAGAGACAGGACTTTTGTGAAGGAGAGCTTACAAGGTATACATTATTACTTTAGTACAGAGCCCTGCACATGACATGCAGACAAAAATATATTTATCGTGGCCTGAAATTTTGAATTTATTCCCTTGTATTATTAATCCCTTCCCTACCTTTAGTTAAAGCATGGCCACAAATTAAGAATTCATCAGACAATTTATTAATTTGTTCCCTCTTTTTAGTAAACGTAGCCATGTTGTACTAATTTGATTTCATTAAAACGAGGGAACAAATTAGTACAACTTATCCATGATTTACAATATGATTTAAAGTGAGGTAATGAATTAATCAATTGTAAGACGAATTCTTAATTCATGGTGACGATTTACTAAAACAAGGCAGTGAATAAGTAGAATGTGGCCACGTTTTAATAAAACGATGGAAATTAGTTAGTGTAATGTCACCATGATCTACTAAAACCAAGGAACTAATTAATACAATGTGGCCACGATTTAATAAAATGATGGAACAAACTAGCATGATGTGGCCACGATTTAACACAATTATAGTAACTGATTAGTACAAAGTGGCAAAGAAAATGAGACAACAAATTCTTAATCCGTGGTGATGATTTAACTAAAATTAGAAAATTAAGTCATGGGAACGAATTCTTAATTTGTGGCAACAATACTTTTTTCCCCCCACATCATGTGCGGGGCTCTGTACTTTAGTGTGAGTATTATTATTATTAGTTTAAATGTAAGCTTCACCATTGCCGTTTTAATTTAAAAAAACATTTTTCTACATGGAGGAGAATATGGCTCAATAGCCTCTGGTTATATGTTTCTGCTTGAACTACTGCTGTAGGCTTATTTATTTTATGCCCATATGGAGGTTGTGCATTTCAAGAATAATTACCCATAACCCCAAACTTAAAGAAACGTTCACTTGAAGATAGGATTCAACTGGGAATGTTGTGCCAGTCACTTAGAGCCAAGGTACACAGAGCCGTACAAACACAGAACACACACTAACATCCCTTGGGGCCGGTTTGAACATAATTCTCCACTAAAGTGCTCAAAAAAGAGGTGATTCTACTAAAAAATTCTCTTTAGTCAATTGTTCTGTTTCCAGGAAGCCAGCCCTAAATGAACTCATCATGTTAACTTGCTGTTACAGCAAAAACCAGCAGCATGTTAAACACGGCTCTCCCAAGCACCCACTTTTCTCTCATAGTGGTTATGGGTCAAAGAAACTGATGCTAAATCAGTACAAAAGGGCAACATCCATCTAACTAAATCTCACATCATGACAATAAACAGTTAAATGTGGCATTATAAAAACAATTCTGAAAAGAAAACGGCTATAGTGACGTTAAATAATAGAAGTGCTCTGTCCATCTATCTTCTTTCTAGGCAGCTGAGGAATGGAAAAGCTTTAGTTTCCCATCTGTGTGGGGTTAAGTACATTTAGGTCCTCCAGCTCCACTGTTCTGCTTTACTGAGCTAAGAGAGGCTGAGTTGAAGAGAGCCGAGACTGGCCCTGCATTCTGAAACCTAATATTAGAGAAGAAAAAAACAAGGCAGAGAGGAAGTGTAGCATTAAGGCTGGCAAATGAATCTGCCCAAAGTCATGTTCTGTGATTATAATGAGGGTGAAGCGGTGTGGCGCAGACAAATGAGAGTGAAATAAATCATGGCTGTATTTAGGCTCTCAGGTCCTAACATGAAATACTCAGTAATACTGATTTAATTCTGCTTTAAATTCTGGTATTTTTCAAGTTTTTGAAGATTATATCTCTAAATTGGACATTTGAGTATTTTTGCTTTGGATATGCAAGAAATGTATTTATTTATATTGTTATTTTTTCTGTAAAATTGTATTTAAATCTTAAAAGTTATTATTTATCATTTTTAGTAACTAAATTAGTAAATCATGGAGCTTATCAATTTGTATATGTATAAAGTGAACAATATAGAAGATTTAATATGAAATATGATTTCATATGAAACATGAAATTATTTGAATATTAATGTTCAACAATATATGTTCAATAACAGTTTATATATGTATTCTTTGTGTATAAGATAAAGACTTTAGGGCTTAGTTACTGAAAAATGTTAAAAGCTTCTCATTCTGTTGTTTTTAAATGACAGTGTCTCTGTAAATGTGCACTTCAGTTTAGTCTATAAACCATGCAGGCTCATAGTGGATTAGGTGAAGTGAATTATTAGGCAGAGTCAAATGTGTCTGTGGGATTATGCGATCAGACATAGACATTCATATGTGCCGTCTCTCCTAATCTTCTTTTATGAGGTGTGAGGAGATTGAGTGGTTTGTGGTTACAATCAACTCTGGATAGGACAAAAAATTGAATGAAACAAAAAAACAGTCATAGTGGTGGGAATTCAGTTTGCTTTACGTCTGATGAAATGCACACCCACTCATTTTACTCTGTTTATATTTGAAGGGTTTGATTATGTAGCAAAGACAAGACTAGCTGAGGGATTCCGTTGTTTTACACTCTCTTTGTCTTATACGCTGCATTGTAATACATCATATATATTTCTTTCTCTGAATATTGTAAGCAGAGCTCCATTTTGTCATTCCTTCTGATCAGAAACAGCTGTTGGAAAACTGTATATTGTCCTCATGTTGTTTTAAACATTTCCTCTAAAAATAGAAATCTGAAACCCCCTATAATGAATCTTTTTTGTGAGGACTAGTTTAATCTCTCTCTTCTATGAAAACAAATATGAAGTCTCTTTAACTCCCTCTGCTCTTTCATTTCTCCGCTGGATCTCATAAGTTCATGATAAACAGACCCCAGCGAGAGGACATATTTTTATAAGGCCACTTCATAAGGACAATAAAAGGCTCCCTCTGATATTTAGGGATTTAAATGGTCTTGCACTTGTACGCAGTTTGTCTCCCAATCCTCTGATGAAAAAGTTTATGTAATGTTTTTTTCCACAAGATGTGGTCTGTTTCTGTTTATTTTCATGCTGAAAGAAAAGTTTGTAGGAAACTCTCTTTTTTTAGCAGTCAACATTTAGCATGTGGAAAAGCAGAACTTTTAACCGATTCTTATAGTAAAATTTTGTATAACCGATTCTTATAGATAAATTTTGTATGTTGTTAGATTTTTATTAATTAATTAAAGTCAGTGGGGTCTAAAGTTGTTACTGACTTTTACTGTATGGGGGGAAAAAAGGAGAAAAATTCTTCAAAATATATTTTTCCACAGAAGCATAAAAGTCATACAGGTTTACATTGAAGCTGACTAAATGATGCCAGAATTTGATTTTTTTAGGTGAACTATTCCTTTAAGAACTAAAAAAAAACACTTGCAAAATGCACCTGTTTACTGCTCCACCTGTTTGTTTGTTCTTGAGGAACTGACACGGGTGGCACAGGAAAATGCCTGGCCAGCTAAAAGTGACCTGCTTGATCAACAATGCTTTGCAGCAGGCTGGTTGGCATGCTTGTGGGGGGTCTAGTTGACATTGACTCATTTTACTAATACTAATGACAGCAGTTGTGCACCCATTATTGTCTCAACTTAAATATCATGTTATAGTTGGGAAACAGGTGCTTGGATTTCTGTTAAAACTATTAGAGCCTGCAAAAGTAAAATAAGTGTATTATTTGTGACTATGCGAGAGTTGAAACGAGAGAACAGCCACGCTGCTCAACTTGTTCAATGAGGAACAACATCATTTTAAAGTGAAAAATAAAATTTTCACAAATAGACGTTTGCTTGACGTCTATTTGTGAAGTCAAATGAAAGAGTATTGGCTCATGCCAGCTTTGAAGCTCAGGTTTGGCTCGGTGTCTGATTAAAGCCAGGCACCGTTGGTCAAGGCCCTGAAATACTACAGGCTGCTGGCTTCAAAAAAGCCCTGCCAAAAATGAGCTGCCGCTTTCCTCTCTTGATTGCGGTACATAACTGTGGTTCCATCTGCAGGACAATGGTGAAAACTCTCTCAAAGTATTTGTATGGACAATTCTAGAGAAACCCAGTGAACAACTCCAGTCCAGTCCATCAATTAAAGGGGTCATATGATGCAATTTCACGTTTTCCTTTCTCTTTGGAGTGTTACAAGCTGTTTGTGCATAGATGAGATTGCTAAAGTTGCAAAGACTAAAGTTCCCAAAACCAAAGAGATATTCTTTGTAAAAGTTAAGACTCGTCCACGCCCCCCTAAAACAGCTCATTCAAACACGCCCCATATGTCTACGTCATGATGTGGAAATATTTGCGTAATGCTGCCAAAATGTTCATGCAAAGAAAGAAGTTGTGGTTTCAGTAACCGCAGTAGTGTTGATGCAGCCATGTCAGGGAGACGCTGTGAAAGTGTGAAAGTGATGTGACCTGTGGCCAAGTATGGTAACCCATACTTGGAATTAGTGCTCTGCATTTAACCCATCCTAAGTGCACACACACAGCAGTGAACACACACACACACCGTGAACACACAGCCAATGCTGCGGCGCCTGGGGAGCAGTTGGGGGTTCGGTGCCTTGCTCAAGGGCACCTCAGTCGTGGTATTGAGGGTGGAAGAGAGCGCTGTACATTCACTCCCCCCCACCTACAATCCCTGCCAGACATGAGACCTGAGTCTGACTCTCTAACCATTAGGCTACGACTTCCCCGTATGTGTCTTCTGTGTGTTTCTATGCGAAAGCAAAAGCACTTTATTTGGCCTTCCAAAAGTAGATGCAATTAGGAATCATATGGTTAAGATTATTTACAGCAGAACTTGTACAACTTGTGTTCAAATTTGTGCAACGCATTTTATGGACGACAGTTTCGTGAACCTAGGAGAGTACAAGGCTGGCTATGCACGAAGGCTATTTCCAACAACAACAACAAAAAAAGGGTCAATTCTGACTTTGCTATGACAATCTGGCGCTTCTGAACCAGAGACTGTAAGTATGTTTTGTTATTAGTTCAAGTATTTGCTATTGACCGTTCAAATGCAGAGTTTTGCGTGTTACGCGTCGTGTGTGTGTTTGTGTGTGTGTGTGTGTGTGAGGGAAACAAGGTCACAGCGGAGTGTACAGCCCGTCAGAAATCGTCTTAACCGCGGCTTGTGTACTGCAAATACATACGAGCATCATCACTGTGTCTGTCACGCGACTCTGTTCCCCTCTCGGGCTTGAACTGATAAAACTAACTTGAAAGCTGAAGATTATGGTAAGGGGCGTTACATTTCCGATGCGTGCTTGTGGTGTTCGGCCAATCACAATGCACTGGGCCAGTTGGCCATTCAGAGCAGACTGCACTTGTTGGAAGGAGAGGCTTTGTAGAAAACAACGCGTTTGCGAGAGGCGGGGCATAGAGGAACTACAATATTGTACAGTATTTGAAAAATAATGCGTTTTTTGAACGTTAAAGCATGTCAACATATTCTGTTACACCAAATACACAAAATAATGATAGTTAAAATAGCATCATATGACCCCTTTAATGTCTTGTGAAGTGAAAAGCTGCATGTTTGTAAGAAAGAAAATCCATCAAGATGTTTAAAGGGTTACTCCACCCCAAAATTAAAATTTTGTCACTACCCCCATGCCGTTCCAACCCCATAAAAGCTTTGTTCGTCTTCGGAACACAATTTAAGGTATTTTGGATGAAAACCAGGAGGCTTGTGACTGTCCCATTGACGGCCAAGTATATAACACTGTCAAGACCCAGAAAAGTATGAAAAACATTGTCAAAATAGTCCATCTGCCATCAGTGGTTCAATCTGAATGTTATGAAGCGACAAGAATACTTTTTGTACGCAAAGAAAATAAAAATTATGACTTTATTCAACAATTCATCTCATCCGCATCACCGTAGCACCAATTTGGAGAGTATCCACTGGACGCAAACTGCGTATGTTCTGTGTCAGCCGCACCACATGTCGTTCAAATCAAAGCGTGAATAAATGTAGAAAACGTATCCGTTTGGCACAGCTGACACAGAACAGCGTACGCAGTTTGCGTCCAGCAGATATTACATGGCGCTACGGTGACGCGGATGAGACAAATTATTGAATAAAGTCATAATTTTCAGTCAAAAAGAAATTAAGGTTTGTGAGGAAAATATTCCAGGATTTTTCTCTGTATAGTGGACTTCAATGGGACCCAACGGGTTGAAGGTCCAAACTGCAGTTTCAACGCAGCTTCAAAGGGCTCTACGTGATCCCAGGTGACAAATAAGGGTCTAATCTATTGAAATGATTGGCCATTTTCTAAAAAAAAAAGTTTATACTTTTTAACAACAAATGCTTATTAGCAAATTAGCACTGCGATGAATATGTGAGACTTCACGCATTACATAATCACATTGCTAAGGTCACACGTGGTTAGCTCTTCATCTGCGTACTCCGGTTCAAAAAGGTACCATAGGGTGAAAAATCTCATTTTCTCCTCCAACTTCAAAATCGTTAGACATCGTTGTTTTACCTTTTTTTGTAAAGGGCGTTTGATTTTCTTTGCATGTTCACTTTGTATACACTGGGTCATTACTTCCACCTACATCACATGTGATTACGTAATGCGTCAGGTTGAGCTAGTGCAAGATGAGCATTTGTGGTTAAAAAGTATATATATTTTAAAATGACCAATCGTTTCTCTAGATAATTCCTTGGCTGGGATTGTGTAGAGGATTTTGCAGCTGCATTGAAACTGCCATTTGAACCTTCAAACCATTGGCTCCCATTGAAATCCACTATATGGAGAGAAATCCTGGAATGTTTTCCACAAAATTTCTTTTCGACTGAAGAAAAAAAAAACAAAAAGACATGAACATTTCGAATGACATGGGGTGAGTAAATTTTCATGAAACTTATTCTGGAAGTGAACTAATCCTTTAATGATGGTTTTGTTTAAACATACAGCTTTTTACTTCACAAGATGTTAATTGCCGGACTGGAGTCATGTGGATTACTTGAGTATTATTGTAATGCTTTTATCAAATGTTTAGACTCTCACTGCTGAAGATCCACTGGTGGACAAGTGATGTAATACTAAATTCCCCTTTGCTTTTGTTTTATCTCTCATTAATTAGTTAAATATTTTCCTAAAATATTATGCTGTGTAAACTTTAAAAACACTTTACCACTGAATTCAGTTACTTAAGTTGATGTAATCATCCTTTTCAAGTTTTAAGATTAAATTACATGCCTCTTTTAACTTTGTATTGATATTGGAAGAAGTTAAGCAATATAGATCTATTTTAATATGAACACAGGATACGACCCATGAG
The DNA here is from genome assembly GCF_936440315.1 of Barbus barbus. Lineage (NCBI taxonomy): Eukaryota > Metazoa > Chordata > Actinopteri > Cypriniformes > Cyprinidae > Barbus > Barbus barbus. The sequence continues at coordinate 13,897,863 of NC_136748.1, read as the reverse complement.
ATTTCTGTGGGAAAGAAGGACTTGTCCAGGGAAAAGTCCAGTGCAGTTTCCAAAAACATGAAAAGATAAGAACAACAAGAACAAGAACAACAGTTTAGTCATATACTGTTTTCCAACCATAAAAATAGCCTGAATTACAGATAGGGCCACAGATAATGTTTTTACACTGTACATGTGCATAATTAATTCGAAAGGAATGCTCACTGACTAGTTATCTCTCAATATACTGCTCTCACATCACATCACATCCTGATATGATTCATTCTTACAAGTTCATGTCCTAATTTAGTAGCAGAAATTTGTACTTTACGCACTGTGGCTTTCAAATAGTCAGATAATTGGCCTGGCCCAGGCGAACGCCATACAACTTAAACACACACTATTGTTTTTTTTTGTTTTTCTGTCTAGTTAGGGAGGGTTTTGGTCTTGACTAATCACTGTGGTTGAATGGAGGAGTGTGTGTACCAGAAAAGGAATCATAGTGATACTGGGTGATGTACAATCTCTGACACACACAAACACAGGAACACAAATTGGGAAAGAGTTTTTCCACTGAAGGTCTTATCATAACACTGAGGGGGCTGCTCTGTTATATAGATCATTATGACTCATACAGTAGCCCTTCGTTTTTTTTTCTTTTGCTTTGTCCATCAATTCTGAAGACCAAAGGGAGGCTGCTGAAGTTCCTTTCTCAGTTTGTCCTACTTTCTTTTGTTCTAATTTCTCTGCAGTGTGATATCGCATAGATGGACTTCAATGTATCAACACACTCCAGGTAAGACTAAATTTATAGTGTTAATCAGGGAAAATGAATCAAAAATTGTAGTCACAAAACACTATCAGTAGATAGAGTACTTGAGTATTAATAATAGTAATTAATTCATGTTGCTGTAATTTTTGTGAGATGGTACAAGACCGTAGCACTTTGTAAAAGGTTATGAGATTGCCTCGCACGGAGGCTTCACAGTGTTTCGAGTATTTACACCCGAAAATACTGTTTAAACATCAAATTATGGTGCAGAGCCTGGGAGAGATTCATAATTATAAGATAGTAATGAGGGTTAATGTAGAGCGTTGCAATGTAAGATTGCACAGAAGAACAGACCCAACAGTTAAATGAGCTTAGGAAAGCTTAACAGATACTTTCCACATATATGGTACAAAATAAGGCTTTCAATTCGTACATTTTTAGAGATATAAACTAAATTTTATAAAAGCTATTTAATTTTCTATTGATTTTAAGGTTAGCAATTTTTGCAACATTACATTAATATTATCATATCTAAAACAAACAAAACTAAAACAAAAGCAGATCTTTTTGTTATAAAAATGTAAAAATAAAGACAAAAATACAGATAGATAGATAGATAGATAGATAGATAGATAGATAGATAGATAGATAGATAGATAGATAGATAGATAGATAGATAGATAGATAGATAGATAGATAGATAGATAGATAGATAGTCTGGGCTCAAGATTTTGTTTTGAAAGAAATTATACTTATATATATATACTCAGCAAGAATCCATTAAATTGATCCAAAGTGACAGTATAGATACACTTATAATTTAAAGTTTTCTATTTCAAATAAATGCTGTTCATTTAAACTTTCTATTTATCAAAGAATCCTAAGAATATATCACAGTTTCCACAAAAGTATTTGTTTTCAACACTGATAATAATAAGAAATAGAGGATCATGTGACACTGGAGACTGAAGTAATTGCTATTAAACAATTTTAATTGTAATAAATATATTAAAGTTATTTTAAATTGTAAAAATACTACAAAATTATTTTAATCAAATATATAAATTTGCCGGGGAGTGAAAACTTTTTTAATTTGAAGATCAGGGTAAATTTAACTTATTTTTTTCTTCTGGGAAACATGTAACTATCTTCTGTAGCCTCTGAAGGGCAGTACTAAATGAAAAAATATGAAATTTAGGCAAAATAAGAAAAAATTATCTCCATTCTCTTCAACAGTTTTCACCCCCAGGTCTTAATGCATGGTTTTTCCTTCTGGAGCATCAGTGAGCGTTCTGTAATTGCTGCATATGAGTCCCTCAGTTGTTCTCAGTGTGAAAAGATGGATCTCAAAATCCTAGTTATTATTGGAAAGGGTTCAAATAGACAAGAATGCTGGAAAACCAAAGAATTTGTGGGACCTGAAGGATTTTTCTGAAGAACAGCAGGCAGTTTAACTGTTCAGGACAGACAAGGGACTCATGAACAACTATCACTAAACAAAAAAACACCGCTGTGGATCATTCAGGTAACAACACATTAAGAATCGTGTGTATGTAAACTTTTGAACAGGGTCATTTTTTATAAATTCAACTATTATTTTCTCTTGTAGACTATATGTAAACATCTTTTATGTGAAATATCTTATTCAGGTCAGTACTAAAACAATAACATGCATTTTGAATGATCCCTCTTATTTTGGTAAAATAATTAGCATTTAGCAGATTCTGAAAGCAGGATGTAAACTTTTGAGCTCAACTGTATATATAAAATGGAATAAATTTCTTCCTGCAATTATTAAAATGAGTTAATAAAATAGTTTTCACTACAATGAATGGAATATCAGTTATCAGTTGAGCATATTATGTCAGAATGATGATATTGTTTTATGAAAGTAATGGTTTGATACAGATACGGTAAAGAAGGTCGGAGAGGGCAAAAATCACAATTTTAAGGACACTGACATTCGATGTTTTTAACATTTACTAATGTGTACCTATATTTGTTGGAAGTGCCACCAGTCTAATTCCTCATTTACACTAAAAGAGGAGCCTGTCTTCCTCTAAGTGAGACAGACCGAGACTCTACATTCCATTACACCCACGTGAATGACTGGCCCTGAGTGCCGTCTACCTTCAGCCCAGACTACTGCTGAAAAACATCTGACTAACTCAAGCTTTCTGATTCGAGCTGATTCTCGGTTGTTTGTGTACAACCTCCTTTGTTTTATTACATTTTTTTCTCTTCTTCTTGGGATGAAAGACAAAAAACAGCCAATATGTCCTGGCAATTTGGCAATAATTTACTAGTAAACTTCCCCGATGCCTAGAAGTGGTTTTACGAGGGGGAGAGAGAATGACAGAATGTCAGGGGTAGGATGGCATTCTATAATTCATTCTTTATGAAAGGTTATAATTTCTATTATGATTGTCTCAACTATCGTCAATCATCTTGTCAGTGAATAATAATAATGTATATGTTGGATCAGAATGTTTTTTTTGTCTGATCTTGTGTGACAGTTTGATGAGGAGAATTAAACTTTAGGTTGCTACTAATGTCTGTGGTTGCACAGTAAGATATAGCATTATTCTGCTGTTCGGAAATTTCCAGCCTGTCTGTAAAAATAGTTTTCTCTGACAGGAGGTTATGGTACAGCCTAAATGTAGGGAGAAATCCCAATATAATTACAATCTTTAAAACAACATCATTATAAGCTACAGTTCAGCGCTTCTCTTTATAGGGATTTTAAAAAAATGAAGGTGGGTTCAGACCGGTTTTAACTTGCGGTCTCTCCCTTTCACTTTCTTTCAGTACCACACAATAAGTGATCCAGAGAGCGTCTGTGGATGAAATGGTTACAGCTTTCCTCAATGAAAGGCAAGCCACTACTGAGGAGATGGCTTTAGTAAGCAATGCACTGGCTGCTTACTCCTTCATAGCAGGTAAAACAGGTTTTGGTACACTACAATACACCAACAGCCCAAGACTATACTCTGTACTAAAGCTGGGTGATTCATTGAATTTTATTTTCAATTACAATTTTGTCTTCCAACAGTTGAACAAAAGATAATCTTGTGAATAATCATAAGATAACAGTGCCGCATTCCTTTTTACGATGATGGTTCTTCTTTGTCTTTTATATATCCAGGGCACTTTTTTCTTTTACATTGGCACTCTTTGCTTTACATGGCAAAATGTTTTTTTTTTTATATTTAAGATGTTTGTTTTTTATATAATCTAAACCTTTTATAAATATTGTTAAATTGCTGAGTAGTTTTTTACTGAAAACTACTAATCATTAATTAAAGCTGCAGTCCCTAACTTTTTTGGGCTCAATATTTGAGCAAGTACATAACCAGCCAGTGTTCCAGTGGCACGGGGTCGAAAATGGGCACAACACTAGGCTATCGCATGCGAGGATCCTGCAGGTGGCGGATCGTTTATAGCCTTTTCTCCCAGCAGCTAGATTAGAATAATTAAATGTATCATTTTGATGGCGGATTGTAATCCAAAAAGGATTGTGTTTATGAAACATACTGTATGTGAGTGAATTTAAATTATATTCCAGTTTTAAATGTGCTTCCAATTACACATAGCCTGGGATTACACAAGATTTGTATTTTAAAGACAACCAGTTCGAAGGGAGCATAGTTTACTTTTTGGGTTAAAAGAATTTCTTAATATGAAATTCGAATGGTATGACAATTAGACAGTATGGAAATTGCAATCTACATGCTAATACACACTATACTCATTGTCAAGCAATGCTGATGTTGTTAACATTAATATTTTGAGAATAAAGTATAACAATAATAATAATTTGCAAGGCTAGATGTGATAGTGATATGATAGTGATATGAGCTAATCGATCGTTAGATTTAATTACCATTGGTAGCGCGATTTATTGTAATGCTTTTTTCCTCAGTTGGTCAGAACAAACGTGGCAGACTTGTTACTTACTTGTTCAGATAACTATATACGGTGAAAATTCTTATTTGGGTCATATATTCCAAGACGTAGGCTAGAATCTGTGATTCCTAAGTACAGTATCCACACCGGTGTGGTAAGATTCATCCACGCTGGAGCCGTGCCAGAGCACAACCCCACGGATGGAAGATAACTCCGCACAGAGCTGCAATTCCAGGTTTTCAAACAGAGATGGCGACAAAGAGGCAAAACTTATGGACTGCAGCTTTAAATATACACAAACTTTTGATGCAATATATATAGATATTACATTAGCCTACACTCTTAAAAAGGATGTGTTTAAAACAACACACCTCTGTTAAGGACAACACATTTTGTGTTACTTTTAACTCAACCATGTATTATTTCTACAAATTTTCTACACCCAAATGTGTTATAGTTACACAATTTATGTCAATTATGTACTCAAAATGACGTGTTAAAAGTCAAGACAACAAATGTGTTAATTAACAGATCCTTTTTGAGAGTGTATTAAAAATGGCTAATTTGTAAGAAATCATAAGATTATGCAGAACCATTTCAAAGAATTTCATCCTTTAAATGTTTCAATCATTAAAATGTCCTTCATTATCAGGATAGATATGTCACCTGAATGCTTCCATATGGACACACATTTAGCTAGGCTATAATTTATTCATTTAGAAATCAAAAAGATTACTAAAGAAGAGGTGTGTGTAAGTTATTAGGCTATAAACAAATGATTACAAGCCAGGACTACTTTGCATTCAACGTAACAGTGGTCCAATGCAAACTGTTACTAACCTTCTGAATTGTTTCTGCAGATCACCCGGAACGGGCGGCACTGTATTTTGTGTGTGGAGTGTGTTTGGGACTGGTTCTCACTCTCATCGCTTTAGTGGTGCAGATCTCCTGTCGAACCGACTGCAAAACGCAACAAGCGCCCAAGAAAACCGGCAAGACCGCGGAGAGCACCAGCGACACGAGCGACAGCGACTCGGACTGGGACAATAGCTCCGACCTGTCGGCACGCCGCCACCGGCGCTTTGAACAGACGCTCGGTAACGTGTTCACCTCCGCGGAGGAGCTGGAGCGCGCGCAACGACTAGAGGAACGCGAGCGGATTATCCGGGAGATCTGGATGAACGGACAGCCGGCTACACGCAGCCTCAACCGCTACTATTGAAGTCTCTGAAGCAACGAGACGGAGGGTTTGAGGAAATATTATACAATAGCTATTCATTTGTTTTGGAATACAGTAAGGGACTGAAATATGGGAAAAGCCAACACTTAATACGTTTTGGATCATCTCATCTGGCGGCACTGGCACTACTAGTGAAGCATTTGTGTTTTTGAATGTGCACTCAGTAACTTTTTTTGTTTATGTTGCGCTGATAGTCATTTTGTACTTATACTGATGACACCTATACTGACACCTGGTGGTGTGGATGCTATGTTTTTAGTTAGGGGTAAATTGATGTAAACTGAGACACTTTTTGCCATTGAGATGTCCTAATTAACTGATAACACAGTAGAAATGCTTTATTCGACATTTTAATTTATTCCAAGAGTGAGTAAGCAACTTCAACAAATCTACACTCGACCTAGCTCCATGTGAATCCGATTGATTTGACGGACGACTTCATGATTTTAAACATTTTTCAAATTGCTATTCATTTCTTTATGTTAATAAAATTTAATGAGGAAAACTTACTGAGTGCACCTTTAATGAAACTTGTTTTAATGAAGAATTCCCCATGACTTGTAAAACAGGTGGAAAATGTATATGCTTGACTTGAAATACTGTATTTTTTAAATGGAATGAATTTTGTCTGAAATTAGGTTTGGCCATGTGGAAATTGGACAATTCAGACACGTATTTTTATTGAGATTCTTTAGTTGGCTAATATCTTTTTTATTTAAGCAAAATGTATTTCTGTTACAAACACTTTTATTATACTAAAGCTTTGTCTTGCAGCTCAGGGTTTTCATGACCTCTGTAAAGGATTTCTCTTCATTTGTCATATTTTGTTAACCGACAAAACAAAATGATGGTCTGTGCCTTCATTTTAGAAAAAAAAAATCACTGTAAAAATGAAAAGATACTTACTTCTAAAAGATCAGTTCTAGAGGGTTCTGCATTGTGGCAATCAGAGTATTTTTTCATTTTTACAATGTATGCCTTCTTCAAGCAAGTATTAATTATGCGTGGAAGACAATCACCTGTTTATACTAGATTTTTCACAGGATAGGGCCTAGCACCAATTTTCTACATGGTGCTATAGGTAAAATCCATCCGTGCGTGAGCACAGTTCATGGTCCAGAAATGTCAGATATATCAAATATGTTCCTGTCCTTACTTCACCCTTTGGTGTTCAACACATGCCGCATTTTAATAATGTAACCAAGAGGCTCACGTGCTTCCTCTGTTTCATTCCATACTTATTCAGTTTAAGTGTTTCAACAATATTTTAATTTCATATAAATATATGGATTATTAGAAAATTAATTTGCATTTGGTTGTCTTTTAACATGGTTGTTTTGAATGTGTATGAAGTAATGTGCCAAAAGTTTGTCTGTGGATAAAGTCACTACATCTTTCCATAAAATAAAAACAAAGATTTAAAAAAATAAACTTTTGTTTATGCCACTACTCCTGTAAATCTTTGCACAAACCCTAATTGAATGCAATAGTGCCCTCTGCTGTCTGATGAACAGCTATTATGACAGAATCATAAACATTTCAAAGATTTGTATTCCCATCTGAGGACATGCAGACAAATAGATGGGCAGTATAGACAGAAGGAAAATGTATAAAGACATGTCTAAATTAGAATTGAATGGTACATGACTATGCTTTATATTAGTACAAATAATAAAAACTTTTTTTGAAAAAGTGTAAATGCAGAATGTTTAGTACTTTAAACATTTTTAAACTTATTTTGACAATGATTTATAAAATTATTTTAAAAAACTATTTTCTCCACAGATTAACTATAACTATAACATTTGTTATAAAAAAAATAAGTGTTCCCTTTGCATATACTTGATAAAATAAAATTTTAAAATATAAATAAAATATACATAAAACCATAGAAATGTATCAAACATTATGATAAGCAAAAAAAAAAAAAGAGCAGCAAGTAAAATGTGTCAATGTAACTTATAGTAAACGTACATAGTAAATGTAAACCAATTTTAATTCACTGAGCTTATAACTAATGTTACCAAACTGCAGATACATAAAACTTCCAGCTTATAGTGGTTATAACATTTGCTAACCAGTTTCTACAGGTTTAATGGAGGTAAACGAAAGACTTTTTAAAGACCACTTAAAGAAAATGTAAGGAATAAATAGAAAATTGGAGTTGTAATGAGCAACTATTATTGTATTATTATTGTTATATTATTGTATTAGCAACACTTCAACTGATCGCCATTATACTTTTTAATAAAATAATAATAATAATAAGGCTTAAGGCTTGAATAGCTCTGCTTCAAACCACTAAAATATGGAAATAACTTACTGTACCTTCTGATCATGCTGCAAAAATGTCCTCAGTATTTTTGTCTTATTTTAAAATTTTCAAGATTCTTAAATGTATATTGATTAAAGGATATTTAGACATTTGGATTGGAAAACAAAAATACAGAGGAACTCATGCAACATTTATTTCCATGACTTCGATTTAAGATTCAAGTTGTGCAAGGGGGTGAATTAAAAATCTTTAAGACCTGCAGAAACATAGTAAAATGAAAATATTTACCAGCTTTATCCCAAATAATACCTAGTATTAAAAATGTGCCTGTCTTCTCACCCCTCCTGATCGAAGACATGTACTCTGCATTGTTATGAGGTCTGGTATTGGAGTTGAGGTATAACACGGGTTCGTGTTTAACAGGTGTTTGGCAGTCAGGTGCAGTGCAGCTCCATTCATAATGGGACTGATCACAGCCATACTCTCTTTATCTAACGTAGCATCGCTGACACTGTAAGAGGAGAGGGGTTCTGCACTGAAGTAAACAGTGCTACTGCAGTTTGCAGGGCAGGTGTTATACACTGCACCCTTCTCTGCAGACTGTTGTCTCACTTCAGCAACAGAAAATCCCTCACGGTTTTCAATTGGACAACTTTTAGATCGTTCACCTGCTTCCATGTTTGGCTGGAAACAACCATCCTCTCCAGAGTCTATGTCGGGTGCATCATCATTCTCCAGGATGACTGAAAGCCCTCTGTCTCCATACATACAGTTGATCTTGTCAGTGTTTCCAGTTTTGAGAGCCAGACGTATTAACATATGATGATGGTGCCAGTCGCCCTCTAGAGGCTGAACAGAAGAACCTCCAGCATGCTTATCAGGAGCAAAACCAGTCACTGAGAAAGTGCTATGTTCGTGTGTGGATTCGAGTGTTGTGTCCTTGCAGTCCACATCGGTTGTTCTGTCAATAGTTGTCAGGATCATTTGGAGTCTGAGACTCTGGAGGATCGGTAGTAAAGAACAACAAAAATCACTCCTAGAAAATAGAGAACAGAGCAAACTATAATTGTAATGTTACATTACACTACATCAGCTTTTTTTGTTATTTTTCTTATAACATACTTTTAGATTACTTTTGACATAACTTGAATATCACATTGCTCTAGGATATAGGATAATAGGATAATCTTGTACCATTTTGATGTAAAAATACAAAGAGGAAGAAAATAGTCCATTCGTTGTTTTTAAAAACATGAAGTGCATTAAACATAATATTATGTCAAAGTTTCCAAAACTAAAGGAACTGCAGGGGGTTCATGAGTTTAATGAAAATCTATTAATAAATTAAATCATAATGTTAAATTAAAATATTATACCTATTTACCTGCATGTCATGTGACCATGTGAATAATATGTTATCAATAAAAATTATATTATATTTGTAGTCTGATTATGAGTATTTTAAAATCACAAGTTCTTATGTCAAATTACAAGTACTTAATTTTTGGAACCTGATTATGTAATCCAGATTTAATGTAATTGGTTACTACCCAGCACTGATTATAATATAGTGATCCACTTGTAGCATTTAAAACAATTGATTTTAGTTTTTTCAGACTTCATTTTTTATTTATTTAGACAAATATAATTATAACAATTATCAACATCAGGCATTTTTATATTAGTGTATTCCAGGGGTAGGCAACGTCGGTCCTGGAGTGCCGCTGTCCTGTAGAGTTTAGCTCCAACCCTAATCAAACACACCCGAACAAGCTAATCAAGGTCTTCAGAATTACTAGGGCTACATGCAGGTGAGGGTTTTTTTCAGGGTTGGAGCTAAACTCGTCGGCACTCCAGGACCGACATTGCCTACCCCTGGTGTAGAGGTGCATCTCAGAAAATTAGAATATGTTGAAAAAGTTATTTTTTTCTTGTAACTTATTTCAAAAAGTGAAACTTTTATATATTTTAGATTCATTACAAGTATTCATTAAAGTAAAACACTTCAAAAGTTTTTTTGTTTTAATTTTGATGATTAGAGCTTACAGCTCATGAAAGTCAAAAATCAGTATCTCAAAATATTAGAATATTTCCTAAGATTAATTAAAAAAAAAAAGGATTTGCAAAGCAGAAAAGTTCAAGTTCTTTAAAGTATGTTCATTAATGCACTCAATACTTGGTCGGGGCTCCTTTAGCACAAACTCCAGCATCAGTGAGGAATGGCAGGGAAGCGATCAGCTTGTGGTTCTGCTGAGGCACTATTGAGCCTTCAGCTCGTCTGTATTGTTGGATCGACTGTTTCTCATCTTTCTCTTGAAAATATACCATAGATTCCATATGGGGTCCAGGTCAGGCATGTTGGCTGGCCAATCAAGCACAGTAATATCATGGTCAGCAAAGCACTTGGAAGTGGTTTTGGCAGTGTGGACAGGTGCTAAAGTCCTGCTGGAAAAGGAAATCAGCATCTCCATAAAGCTTGTCAGCCGATGGAAGCATAAAGTGCTCCAAAATCTCCTGGTTGACGGCTGCATTGACTCCGGACTTGATAAAACACAATGGACCAACACCAGCAGACGTCACAGCACCCCAAATCATCACTGACTTTGGAAACTTCACACTGGACTTCAAGCAGCTTGGATTCTGTGCCTCTCCAGTCTTCCTCCAGACCTTGATTTCCAAATGAAAAGCTAAATTTACTTTCATCTGAAAAGAGGACTTTGGACCACTGAGCAACAGTCCAGTTCTTTTTCTCCAGTTCTTTTTCTCCAGAGCCCAGGTAAGATGCTTCTTACGATGTTTCTGTTTCAGAAGGGGCTTGGTAGCCCTTTTCCTGAAGGCGTCTGAGCGTGGTGACTCTTGATGCACTGACTCCAGCATCAATCCACTCCTTGGGAAGCTCTCACAAGTGTTTGAATCAGCTTTTCTTGACAGTATTCTCAAGCTTGCGGTCATCCCTGTTGCTTGTGCACCTTTTCCTACCCAAATTCTCCCTTCCAGTCAACTTTGCATTTAATATGCTTTGATACAGCACTCCTTGAACAGCCACCCCTTTTAGTAATGATCCTCTGTGACTTACTCTCTTTGTGGAGGGTGTCAATTACCGTCTTCTGGATCATTGCCAAGTCAGCAGTCTTCTCCATTATTGTGGTTTCAAAGAACAAGAGATACCCTGAATTTATACTGTAGGGATGGTTATTTATTGAAACTCAAATGTAAATATTCTAATATTTTGAGATACTGATTTTTGACTTTCATCAGCTGTAAGCTCTAATCATCAAAATTAAAACAAAAAAACTTTTGAAGTGTTTTACTTTACATGTAATGAATCTAAAATCTGAAAGTTACACTTTTTGAAATAAGTTACAAGAAAAAAATGAACTTTTTCACCATATTATAATTTTCTGAGATGCACCTGTATTCTTAATCTTTACTGATAAGGAAGCTGCATAAGACATTCAGAGGAACACTCATGCTGTCCCACGAAATCCCGCTGAGCGAGTCTGATGCCAGAAGCAGAAGGAACGTGTTCTCCAGCAACAATAGCTACAACACAGATAAAAGCTCTGGATCATCGATCTTTGAAATCAGTAAACAGAAATAAAAAACAAATACTGTATGTTAACAAAGATGTGAGCTATAAAGGTGAAAACAGCCTTGCAGCATTTCACACACTCCTGGCAGTTTTCTAAATATTTTGCGCAATGGTTCAGTATTCTGAAGACTACACTTTTATTACTGACAGTGCACTGTTATCTAAAACTATTAAAAATCATTTTCGTTAATTGAAATAAAGCTGAAATAAAATATTAGATGGATGGATAAAAATTACTACAATTAAAAATATTAATGAAATTAAATATTAAAAAATTAAAAAATATATTAAATATTGCATGAAAATTAGAAATATTCTTTTAAAATTTCGTTTAAATTTTTTACTTGCCAAGTGAAGTACTAAAATCATTCAAACTAAAAATTAAATACAAATAAAAGACAAAAGATAAATAGAAATATATTAAAATAATATATATGTATATTTTAAAAAATATATAATATATATATATATATATATATATGAATTTTAAATAACTAAAAAATTATATAAATGACTAAAACATAATAAAATGACTAAAACTCAAAAACTGCAAACAAAAGCTAATTAAAAATATTAATAAATATTTTAAAAGTATATAAATACTACTAAAATAAAAGTATTGCAGTGCAGAGACCAACCAAATAGAATCCAGTCATGCGATACCGAGAGGGCCCATCTTTAACGTTAAGAAAGAGGAAAATGTGCATTGCCCCTATGATGAAGTTGAAGAGCTGCCAGGAAGCACGGTTAATGCAGACGTCTGTCTGCTGGGACACTTGCCAGAATGTCGTAATGAGCCAGTGGAAACCTGAGCAGGGATTTAAAGAGACAACCACAAAGCAGACAGTTATTAACAAGTCATCCCTTTCCAGGTAAGAGTTGGGCAATGACAAATTACTTAAAAAGCACTCATGGCTGTCACGCAAACTAACTGTGAAAGCTTTTGTGTGTGCAGGATTTGTCTACACAAAAACACAAAGCTTGGCTCACCCACGACTCCACAGGACCACCGGTGAAACGTACTGCAGAAGAACATGAGGCTGGCCACCCTGGCACCCAGCATGCCCCCTCTCCATATGAGCTGGCACAGCATTGCAGCGGGAGTCATGTGCAAGTGACCAGGACGGAGCAGAAAGCATGAGCGGCTGTACAGGACCAGAAACCAGGACACATTCAGCTGGCTCACCCCGACACATAAGACCACTGTAAAAACGTTGAAAGAGATCCAGGGAATAAACGGTTTCCTGTGACTAAGAAACTGATTCAAGGAACAGTTTACAGTTTACACAATTTGATATTGACAATAAAGATTTCTACAAATACTTACAACTTAGACATTTGATAAACGATCTTCTTGCAAAGGGTCATATCTCACTGGAACTATCTAAATTAGAAACCATTCTAGAGAACACATCAATATTGAAAGGGGAAATATCTGAGATATTTATTAAACTGGAAAAAGGAACCCCCTCCAACATTTGAACTATTTAAAAATATCATAAACGGCACACTACATATGGAATATTTAACATACAGTTTAAAAAACAAAACCCACATTTTCTTAGAGACCTGGAATATTTTTTTGAACCTATGAACCCTTTGACTCGTGCCTATACAACTTGACATTGTTATCATATTGACCATTCATGTTCTGTCATTCTATATCAATTTGCTAACACAAATTGGATTTGATGATGCATGTTTTTATATTTTATATTTGTATACTCTGATACCTGTTTTTGTTTTTCTTGTATTGTAAATCGAAAAAATTCAATAAATAAATAAAAGAATTACATCACTTGCTCAACAATAGACATTCACTGCAGATGATCCATTGGTGAACTAGTGATATAATGCTATAATTTCTACAAATCTGTTCTGATGAAGAAACAAACTCATCTACATCTTGAATTGCCAGAGGGTTTCATTTTTGGGTGAACTTTAAGTATTGTGCACAGCAAGAATTATGAATTCACAACTGCACAGTACAGTTTGTCTTGTGTTACCATAATAACATTTACAAAAGCACAACAAAACTTGTTTTTTTTTTATTGCTCAATGACTCATTCAATAATAGTCACTGACTAATTTATTACTTCCACAGAAAATTGTTGACGTGACGCTAGTTCTGTTCTGTGCCAATGGGAAGTTGTGTACCTGGTGACAGAAAGCCAGGGTGAAAGGTGAATAAACTGTAGGTCTGCAGTAGACTTTGAGGCAGGCTGACTGTCAGGGCCTCGATCAGGCACAGAGCAGACACATCAGCCTGCTGCATTAATAATGCACCAAACTTAACCTCCCCACCCTGAGACTTCATACAGCACCATAACCTGCAAACATAAAAAAATATATGTACACATCTCAGAAACAAGTAGCCTATTGTAAGATAAATAATATCATTGGGTGAAACCTGATATGAACATGCACAGGTCATATATCAACCACCATGAGGTATTACACTACAGTTCAAAAAGTTTTTTTTTTTAAATATGTTTTTGATAAAAAAATATAGTAAAATTGTGAAATAATATTACAATTTAAAATAACTATTTTATATTTTAATATATTTTAAATATAATTTATTCCTGTGCTGGCAAAGCTAAATTTTCAGCAGTCATTAGTCATCAGTGTCACATCATCCTTCAGAAATCATTCTAATATGCTGATTTGATGCTCAAGAAAAATGTTCTTACTATTATCGGTGTTGAAAACATTTGTGCTGCTAAATATTTTTGTGGAAATTGTGATAAATTTTTTCATGATTCTTTGATGAGTAGAAGGTTAAAAAACATTTAATTTGACACAGAATGTTATGTAACAATATAAAGGTAACTTGTGATCAATTTAATGCACCCTTGCTAAAAAATATGAATACATACATATATATATATATATATATACACACACACACAGGCCGATGGTTGGTTTTTGTGGTTTATGAGGACTCTCCATAGGCGTAATGGTTTTTATACTGAACAAACTGTGTGTGCTATTGCCCTACACCAACCCTACACCTAAACTTAGCCCTCACAGGAGACTTTGTGCATTTTTAGATTTTCAAAAAAAACACCATTTAGTATGTTTTTTAAGCCTTTTGAATTACGGGGACATAGGCAGTGTCCTCATAAACCACCTTCATATTGTAATACCTCTGTCATATTGTAATACCTCTGCACTTCATCCTGCAGCATCTGGACAGACCAGGGACTTATGTGAGGATCCTGTTTGTGGACTTCAGCTCTGCTTTTAACACCATTATCCCGGAAACCCTTCAGAATAAACTAACTCAGCTCTCCGTCCCCACCTCCGTCTGCCAGTGGATCAACAGCTTCCTGACAGACAGACAGCAGTTAGTAAAGCTTGGCAAATTCACATCCAGCACTCGAACCATCAGCACTGGAGCTCCTCAGGGCTGCGTACTCTCCCCACTGCTCTTCTCCCTCTACACCAACGACTGCACATCTAAAGACCCCTCTGTCAAGCTCCTGAAGTTCGCAGACGACACCACACTGATCGGCCTCATCCAGGACGGTGACGAGTCTGCTTACAGACAGGAGGTTAAGGAGCTGGCTGTCTGGTGCAGTCTCAACAACCTGGAGCTTAACACACTCAAAACGGTGGAGATGATCGTGGACTTCAGGAGAAACCCCCCTGCTCTCCCCCCTCTCACCATCATGAACAGCACCGTGACTGCAGTGGAGTCATTCAGATTCCTGGGCACCACCATCTCTCAGGACCTGAAGTGGGATATTCACATTGACTCCATTGTCAGGAAGGCCCAGCAGAGGTTGTACTTTCTTCGCCAGCTGAGGAAGTTCAACCTGCCACAGGACTTACTGAAACAGTTCTACTCTGCCATCATTGAATCCATCCTCTGCACCTCAATAACTGTCTGGTTCAGCTCAGCTACCAAATCTGACCTCAGAAGACTACGGAGGGTAGTCCGGACTGCTGAGCGAATCATTGGTACAACCCTCCCCACTCTCCAAGAACTGTACTCATCCAGAGTGAGCAAAAAGGCTGGTAAAATCACTCTGGACCCCTCACATCCAGCACACAACCTCTTTGAACTTTTACCATCTGGTCGACGCTACAGAGCTCTGAGCACCAGAACAACCAGACACAGGAACAGTTTCTTCCCTCAGTCAATACATCTCATGAACACTCAATAAATAAACGTAAAACACACAACTAATACATTATCCATTCACCACACTCACTTATTTTATTTTCTCATTTCTAATTTGCACATACTTGACCTGTACATACATAGTCGCCTATATTATATATTATATATTGTGTATTTCTTTTTTTTTTTTTTGCTGCTTGTACATTGGTCATTGGCTATTTCCTGTTATTTTGTTTCATTACCTGTGTCCTGTCCTGTTACTGTCCTTCTGTTGCACTGTGGAGCTTCTGTCACTACAACAAATTCCTTGTATGTGTAAACATACCTGGCCAATAAAGCTCATTCTGATTCTGATTCTGATACCCATGTCATTATACAAATTTGTGTCCTCATAAACCACATAAACATGCACACACACACATACAGTGCCCTCCAAAAGTATTGGAACACATATACAATGCATATATATATAGTGCCCTCCAAAAGTATTGGAACAGTAAGACTGAAAACATTTGGGTTTGACATCAAAAGATGAATATGAGATGAGAGATTAGCATTTCAGCTTTTATTTACAGGTATTTTCATCTGGATCTGATACACAATTTAGAAGATAGCACCTTTTGTTTGAACCCACCCATTTTTCATGTTCCCAAAAGTATTGGAACAGATAGAATTAACATAGATTAAAGTGAAAAATGCTTCATATTTAGTTGCAAATCCTTTGCTTTCAATAACTGCATCAAGCCTGTGACCCTTTGACATCACCAAACTTTTGCATTCTTCTTTTGTGATGCTTTTCCAGGCTTTCAGCACAGCCTCTTTCAGTTTTGGGGGGGTTACTCCCTTCAGTCTCTTCTTTAGCAGGTAAAATGCATACTCTACAGGGTTTAAGTGGAGATTGACTTGGCCAGTCTAAAACCTTCCACTTCTTGCCCCTGATGAACTCCTTTGTTGTTTTGGTGCTATGTTTTGGGTCATTATCTTGCTGCATGATGAAGGATCTCCCAATCAGTTTGGTTGCATCTTTCTGTAAATTGTCAGACAAAATATTTCTGTAGACTTCTGAGTTAATTTTGCTGCTGCCATCATGTGTTACATCATTAATGAAGATTAATGAGCCTGTCCCAGAAGAAGCGATGAAAGCCCAAGCCATTACATTACTTGTGTAATGTGTACTATAATGTACACCTGTGTACACTGTGTTTCAGATGAGCTTGTATGGGATCATGAGCAGATCCTTTCTTTCTCCAAACTTTAGCCTTTCCATCACGTCTCCTATTCTTCTTGCTAATGAGTGGTTTGCATCTTCTGGTGTAGCCTCTGTACTTTTGTTCATGAAGTCTTCTGCGAACAGTAGATTGTGATACCTTCACTCCTGCCCTCAGGAGGTTGTTGCTGATGTCACTAACAGTTGTTTTAGGGTCTCTCTTTACAGCTGTCACAATGTTTCTGTCATCAACTGCAGATGTTTTCCTTGATCTACCCGTTTGAGGTGTGTTAGTACACCAGTGGTTTCTTTCTTCCTCAGGAGATTCCAAATGGTTGTACTTGCTATGGCCAGTGTTTGTGCAATGGTCTGATTGATTTTTTATCTTCTCTCAGCTTCACAATTGCTCGTTTTTCACCCATAGACACCTCTCTGGGTTTCATGTTGGTTACACGTCTAACTATAAATGCAGTCTGCACGGATCTGAAACTGAGCGCAGACATTCAGTGCTATTTATTGTTTGAATAATCAATTAATAGGACACACCAGGGCAACAAAACACACCTGTCAGTCACATGTTCCAATACTTTTGGTAACATGAAAAATGGGTGGGTTCAAACAAAAGGTGCCATCTTAATATAAGTTGTGTATCAGATCCAGATGAAAATACCTCTAAATAAAAGCTGAAATGTTAATCTTTCATCTCATATTCATCTTTTGATGTCAAACCCAAATGTTTACAGTTTACAGCAAAAATAAAGGAATTGGCCTTATATTCCAATACTTTTGGAGGGCACTATATATATATATGCATTGTATATGTGTATATATATATATATATATATAAATGTGTGTGTGTGTGTGTGTGTGTGTGTATAAAGTAGTGCTGTCAAATGATTAATCGTGATTAATCGCATCCAAAATAAAAGTTTTGTTTACATAATATATGTATGTGTACTGTACTGTGTATATTTATAATATATATATATATAAATATACACACATGCATGTATATATTTCAGAAAAATATGTTATTTTTATTTATAATATAAATTATATGATTATAAATATAGACATGTTTTCAAAATATATACTGTATGTGTGTGTATTTATATATACATTATAAATATACACCGAACACACACGTATATTATGCAAACAAAAACTTTTATTTTGGATGCGATTAATCACGATAATCGTTTGACAGCACTAATATAAAGCCTATTACATGACCTTTAAAATGTTTTACAATGTGACATTTTCATGATTTAGGAGTTAAATGAGACCTGAACATTTTCTCATGAATTCACTCAATTATATATCACTGCCATTATAATGTACAGTAATTCAGTACAGTTTTCCACCTCATTCTTTTTAACTGAATTAAAACAGTTCTAAATGACAGAATGTTTTTGACCTGTGATAGATGCCCAGATGCAGACAGTGCACAAGGAGAAGTGAGGGCTTGGACTGTTGTGCATCAGTGATGTACCACTTCAGACCGAGCAGCTGCACAAGCATGAGCGGCAGACACAGAGCCAGAGTCAGCAGCTCCTTTCCCATCCAGAGGTAGTGAGTAAAACACAGTACAACTGAAGACGTAAACAACAAATACGTCAAACAACAGAGTCCAATTTCAACAACAACACTGAACTGACTCGAGCTGAATAACGACATTGTCTTCTGTAGAGCTGCTTATAGCTGAACTGAACTTATTTCATTATTGATCAACTTTACAAAGTTATTGAACTAAATCAACACTGAAAGACTTTTGTCTATAAAGTTTGCACAATGATTCTTTTATTTTTCTTGTAGAGAATATTGCTTTATTTTGTTTAGGTAGAACTTTGTAAATGTGTTTACTTTTGACAGCATTTAATCTTTAATCATCTTTATATTGGTGTGATTGCACAGCAAATATATATATATATAATACAATTATATATATATATATATACTATTTTACACTTCTTTTTAATGAACAGCTAGTATAAGTCCTTCACAAGCACTTATAATGCGAATATGTATGCACAAACTAATGAATCAGAATGAGCAGAATCAGAATGAGCTTTATTGGCCAAGTATGTTTACACATACAAGGAATTTGTTGTAGTGACAGAAGCTCCACAGTGCAACAGAGAGACAGTAACAGGACAGGACACAGGTAATAAAACAAAATAACAAGAAATAGCCAATAACCAATGTACAAAGCAACAAAAAAATAATAAAAAATACACAATATATAATATATAATATAGGCGACTATGTATGTAATGATTTAACGATCTGTCAAGTATTTTATAATTTATTAATGTTATTTTTAACATTTGTGTTAGCGTTCCCACTCTTTCTTCTCGGGGTGTGTGTCTAATGTATTATATGTGTCTCATAATACAAAATGAACAAACAAGCTAAAACCACATCCGTATGCCGATGCAGTTGCCAAAATATGTTCCGTAACTGTAAGCAGAGATAGCGGTCTGGAAAGGAATGATTCACCGGAAAATATCTTGCGTGCTTTCTCCAATAAAGCAATGACTCCTGAAAAAGAGCAGAGGCAGACTTGACTCCATATGATCGCACTTCCCTTTCGATTCTGCATCGTTGCACTAAAACATATTTTTTTTGCTGTTGTTGTATTTTTTTCAAAGTTTGTGGTATTAACAATACTTCTGCTATTCAGGGACAGTGAGCTTATGCGCCAGCCGCGCTTTGTGTGCGATCATGTCTTTCCGAGCAATATTACAGATGAACACAGTATGAAACACATGTAATATATTAAAATTAACCCAAGCTTTTCTCCTTTCCAAAATATTTTTAAAAAACGTCTACCTCCAAAAAAGCTAATAGTACTTGAACCGTTTGCTCTTATTTGGGGTATTTTAATATTTTATTTAAGTTTTTTTACTTATTCATAATTTAAGGGGGTTTTACATTTGTGATTTTTACCTGTTTTCTTGATCTCTATTTAGCTTGTTTGGTTTATTAAATAACTGTCTTTATTTCATTTTATTATTATTATTATATTTTGCCTATGTGTGAACTCTTGGATCTTACCCCTTAGATTTGTTTGTGGTCTGCAATCTTAAATATTTTTGTATGCAATTATTGCTTAAATTAAATTTAAAATAAATAAAATAAACAAATCTATCTACAATAATCTAAACTAAGTTAAGTTAATTAACTTAGTTTAGATTATACACCTGTGTTATTATGACGTAAAAGTCGAAATTATCCTCTAAAAAGGTAGAAAATTAGTTTATGATTTATGGTTCCTGCCTTTATGATTTACCAGAGCATGATTTTCTTTGGCTTTCATACTATTTATCACATTTGCATACTAAACCAAATTAACAAACAGTACAGTGATTACACAAAGCAGAGATTTGATCACGTGAGAGTCATGAGACCGAGCGCACATGATTTATCACGTGATCCGTCGTTGCTCTATAAAGCACTCTGCACTATTGTTTGTTTCCGTCCAGTGTAACCTTTGGGGAGTGAGACACACATTTAAAAGAGAACAATAGCCAGCAGATGAAACACAGGTAGGACTTTGTTCTTAAAATTCTGCTTTTAAATCACGCGGACGTAGGTTATTATTTCTTGTTTGTTTGTTGTATAATTTGACCTCCAGATAGATTTGGAAAAAAAGGTCATGGCCATATAGCAAGCATGTCTTCTGTTATCATACGAAACATTTCAATTGCATTACTTTATTTCAAAGGCACTTCCTGCTCTATGAAATATAATGTTAAAGGCTTACAGCGGCTTCCTTTAATCTTTAAAATATGGATTCATTGTTCGTTCGTCTATGTAAACCAGGCCTGAAACCAGAGCTTATGAACGCTTCAGTTGCTCTAAATGACATTAAGCTGCTCGTTTACTTACAAATACACTATTAGGTTTCAAACTCGCACTACTACACTAACGTGGGAACTTTAATTGCCGCGAACAATCTTATATTTGCATTCTTCGCTATATAACTGGCTTCTGACGGTGTTAATACCATTTAAATCAGTATTATTAACAAGTGCGAGGTTTAAGATCCTTGAAATTGCTTGCTCATTCACGTCTTATGATTGGTGATGTCATTTTAGAGGAAGTGCAACCCAGCATGTATGAAAGTGTTATTGAGAAATTGGTGCTTTGTGAAAATTCTCTATAGTTGTCAAGATTGTGGTGAGTCAGTAATGGGAAATAGTGAAGTAACAAACCATGTCTGCTGTTAAACTACTGAGTTAGGGGCCTTTTTTTTAAAAGCTTAAAATGTAGAATTCTTGGAGTAAGGCTTGTTTGTCTTGTTGTGTAGCCATTAGGAATCTTGGCCATGTTTAAGATATCTAAAGCTTTCCCTTCTGCATGACTGCAGTCTGAAGATGACACTACTGTAGTCAGTGATGCATTTCACCTGACTGAGAAGTGTTCTTGATGTGTTTCCTGACGACTGTTGATTTAAGGCTATAAGAACTTTACACCTTTAGTTGAAACTATACATCAAACTGGCCAAGATGCAGTGTTTTAGCTGCTGTTTGTATTAAGAGTGGGTAAAGTGGGATTTGTACTATTACAATTACATGTAAAGTCTCCTTTTTGTATACAAGTGAGATTCATTTAATTTGTTTCAGAATGGGGTGGCTGGCTTTCCTGTGCGTGATCTCAGCCCTTTCGGTTAGCTGGGCTCGTCCTCGCCTCGCTCCCCTCTCCCATGAGATGGTCAATTTCATCAATAAAGCAAACACTACTTGGAAGGTAAAAAGCCGTTCTATTCGCTGATGCATTAAACTGTATCCTAGTGAGGATAAATGAGCCACTATTGGAGAGACCTTTTGTATTGAGGCATTTTCTTTAGCGCCTCGAGTAATTTCACATTAAACTTAATTCTCACCAATAGGCTGGACACAACTTCCGTGATGTGGACTACAGCTATGTGAAGAGGCTGTGTGGGACTTTGCTGAAAGGACCCAAACTCCCTGTCATGTGAGTTCTGTTGAATTTGTTGTGAGAGGAGTAATGAGTGGAGAAGAATCAAAGAAGTGCAACTAGTTAACATTTCAGTCATGGTATACTTATGAATCCTGTCATATGATGCTGTTCTTTACGCTTCCTCATACTTATTGCTTTCAGTTTTGCATTCTGGTATAACAGATTTTGCTCTTTCTTTAACCAGAGTACAGTATGCTGATGACATGAAGCTCCCCACTAACTTTGATGCCAGAGAGCAGTGGCCCAACTGCCCCACTCTTAAAGAGATCAGAGACCAGGGTTCTTGCGGTTCATGCTGGGTGAGGTCTTGTCTCCGGTGGATGAGCCTTAACTTTGGATTTATTTGTACATTTCGTGTTTTTACTGCGGTGTGAGCATCTTCATTCTCTTTGCAGGCATTTGGGGCTGCTGAAGCCATATCTGACAGAGTATGCATCCACAGCAATGCCAAAGTGAGTGTGGAGATCTCCGCTCAGGACCTGCTTACCTGCTGTGACGGCTGTGGTATGGGGTAAGTTTGACTGCTATAATGTTATTACAGCTACAAGAGGACCCGGTGTATGCTAATACGTTCTGGATAACACCAAGCAAGTATGCTTGCTTTAAATGCCATCATTGTGCCATGTATGGCTTAATCTATTTGACAAGGTCAAGACTTCAAACTATTTTTGGCCTTTCTCCTGCAGTGATGGATTTATGTATTTGAAGCTTATGAATAATTGACCAAAGGCTGGAGAACACTACATGATTCATCAAGATCAAAAAGTTCTAATTTTAAGTAATAGGCTATTTTCTGTCCTGTTTTGAACCCCCCCCCTAAGAACGCTTTGAATTTGAATAGACGTGGTGGATAGTAGAGACTGAAGTAAATGCCCACTGGCTAACAGTTGTGTATGCCTGACAGCCTACATCCTTCATTAGGGTTGGAAATCAAATTGATTCCGATTCCAGAATCGGATACTTAAGGTCATTTAAGTTTAATTTTACAAAGTTTGATTTCGTCTATCGATTCCTGTGTGCATATCTTGTCTTTCCATCTGTGAGGACCTGACCTGGTGATCTGCCAGGGCCTTCAATTATTCAAGCGCTCCAAAGTTTGTCTACACTTGCGATCAGAAGCCATAAGTATAATTGTGATAAGCTAACCCGTTGCAAAAGAAGTGTCACCACCAACATGACAAAGCACTTTAATTTAACAGATGTCATGTATATGTATGAAACGGCTTTACAAAGAGTCTTTATTAAGAGTATCATTATTTGTTACAAACATTCAAGTAATCACAGAAGTACTGGGATAAATTTATAATTTGGATGTAAACACTGCGGTTTTAAAAGAGTAAATCATCTTTTGAAAGTAAAGCTGACCGCACACTATTTTCAAGTCTTAACTAAATTTAAAACCATGCGAGGCAACTGACATGAAGACGGTTTCAACTGATTTTTTGCCTTATCCTCTGAACGTACACTCTAGACTATTCGACAAGACCGTAAGACCACACACTTGATCAGTATAGGAACGATTTCACAGTGACACGAGATCTCACAGAGACTAGCGAGATCAAACTTGACTAGAGAGGAACAATCAACATCGTCAGCTGGCTCTCCTGCCATGGGTTTATTTTCGCAGTGAGAAACCACGAAAAAAAAAAGAATATGGGTGATGTATTCTGCTTTTGTGGCTGTCAAGGTTCACCTAGAAGCACGCAACATCCGGTTAGGGGTGCTTGCTCGCTCTCATTGGCTATCGCGGGTATCACGTCAGAGGCAGCCCGATCAAGAGTCGTAAATATCAAACATGTTTCATATTTACAACGTAGTTCGGGGATGCTCCGTCTCTATCGGGAGCAGATAAATATTTCTAATGACCCCACACAATAGATGCATTTTATTTTTTATTTTTGGACAAAAATCACTTGCGACAAACCGTGAATCGGGCACACAATCGTCTAATGTGTGGCCAGCTTAATGTTTCAAACTAGATTTATCAATTAAGTTATGTATAAAATCTTTCATAAATGGACGCTGCTGTGATTTACATTAAAAACTCATAAATACTTATCAGCCGTTCTGTTTAACAGACAAAGCAATAGTGGCCTGGCCACATAAGTTACTCACACTTGCAACATTACTGTCGGATCCAATATAGGTGGCACAGAATTGTCTTTCAGTTACAATATTTCTGAAAATCCCACGTCAACGTGTGTCTTGTTTGTAAATGAATCTGCAGTAAAATGTAGTGAACAAAGGACCAAGTTCTTACTGATGTGTGCTCTTAAAATTGTGCAGCTTGGCCTTTCCATCCTGTTGATGTTTTTATTTTATATATATATATATATATATGCGCATGCACAAATAGTTGGATAGAAACATGGTCAGTGTCTTGTGTTTTGAGTGATATTTATCATTTAATTTGCATAGACCTGCATTTGCCTCTTATTTACTCTACGTGCGTTGATCATCTTCGGAGGCAGGGTTTAGCCACTCTATTACATCATAGAGCGGCACATTCCAGAAGCTGTGGTTTTGGCAGACTGGCTTCAATACAAGCTGTTTTTAGACTAACGAGAAAGTTTTGAATTTGGAAACTTACAGGGTGTTTTTATAGTACAGTGACCTCTTATATGTAAAAGGACCAGCAGAATTTTGGTTTCTCGGTTCATGACCCCTTTAAAGCTGGTTTTTTTTGTTTTGTTAAATTGGCACAAGATGTTAATTTTTTTTTTTTTTTTTTTTTTTTTTTTCTCTCTACATCTCAGATGTAATGGTGGATACCCTTCTGCTGCTTGGGATTTCTGGACCTCAGATGGTCTGGTCACTGGTGGACTGTATAACTCCCATATTGGTTAGTGACTTTATTTTTGTTCTTATTGTTTATTGCATTTGGAAACCTTGAACTTAATAAAACTTGTATTTAGGCTGTCGTCCATACACCATTGAACCCTGTGAGCATCATGTGAATGGCAGTCGCCCTCCTTGTACCGGAGAGGGTGGAGATACTCCTAACTGTGATATGTCCTGTGAACCTGGCTATAGCCCCTCTTACAAGCAGGACAAATACTTTGGTAAGATTTTACAGAACACAATTAGTTCAGTACAGGGGGCCCGTTCTTTGTACGTCGCTAACTCCGTTAGCTGGATTTGATTGTTACTGATTTCACTTGATCTTGGATTGTTTGGTTCTTCGAAGCTCATGGCAACAGTTCCGTAAGCTTAAACCTGCTCGGGAGCAGGCTTATTGTTAATGTAAACAGGATTATTGCATCTTTTTAAGCAGAATTGATTCTTAAAATCTGCCCCTATCACCGCTACTTTATTAGAGTACCCTACTGATCCAGGGATAAAAAATTAAAATGATGATTCAATTTTTTTTCTTGAATATAATGTGTAGTCTATAATACTAGACACTGCCAGTTTTATTCACTGAAAGATTTATTAGGGATGAAATAATTACTTTATAATCGTATTGGAGTCTTACACACATGCTATCATTTGAGTGTGGCAGCTATTATGGGAGTGGCTTGATGGAGCGCAGGAGATGCAGATAACTTGATCTTGACCCTTAAGAAACTTTAATGTCACGTAACAAATCGGTTTCAAAGATTAAAATTCGCTGCATTGCTGATCGTGGTTTCGAGTATCGATACATCTGCCCTTTTCGGGGAACACGAGAATACGCAGCTATATTGGACAACTTAATCTAGATGTTTTAATTCAAATCCGCAAATTCGTTTGAAGAACCAAATTAGCCAGAGATCCATTATCAGGATTAGAAGATCCGGCATCTTTTAAATCTCAGATGTATTAAGCGAGGTACGAAGAACGAGCCCCAGGTTTCACCCTCATTTATTTGCATCTAGTCAGACATCACTTCAGATCAGCTGTTAAACCTATTTGACTCAAAGCCTCCCCATTGTCCAAAGGAATATTTAAAGGCCCCCAGACCCCCTATTTATTTATTTTTTAATTCTTTCCCTGTTGTGGCCCCCAGGTAACGAACCGCTGATTTTTAAAGTCAGGGTGTTTTTTGTTTTATTTTAACTCATTAGGTTTTTATTTACTTTACTCATTGAAATTGGTTGTGGTCTTTGTTTGTCACTGCAGGAAAGACGTCCTATAGTGTCCCATCTAATCAGAAGGACATTATGAAAGAGCTCTACAAGAACGGCCCGGTAGAGGGAGCTTTCACGGTCTATGAGGACTTCGTGCAATATAAATCTGGTTGGTTTCGGTCTATTCACGTGCATGGCAAGAGTACAAATATAACATGGTACAGTTAATAATTTGGTGGTTCCTTACTTTTTGTAGGTGTATATCAGCACGTGAGTGGATCTGCACTAGGTGGTCATGCCATTAAGATCCTGGGCTGGGGAGAGGAGAATGGTGTCCCCTACTGGCTTGCTGCTAACTCCTGGAACACTGACTGGGGTGATAATGGTGAGTCACTTTTTGTATGATAAAATGCTTTTGTTGTCTGCAGTTTGTTACCCAACTTTTTTTTTTTTTTTGCACCACTTTAGGATATTTCAAGATTCTCAGAGGCGAGAACCACTGTGGCATTGAATCTGAAATTGTGGCTGGGATCCCAAAGTAACCACCAAAAACCTCAAGAGGATCTGAAACGAGCACCCTATTCAAAATGTGGACATTGAATGTCTTCAACTTAAGCTGACTGCCATCTTCTATGGCCATGTAACATTATTGTTAATCAGTGAGTTTTATATGAAATTCTTTTTAGACGGGGATCCTCAATCAGGTACGTTTTAGAACTGGAGTGACCTTTTTATGAATCGCAAAATGTTAACTAGTCCAGGTCATTGGTGTCAGTTTTAGACAGTCTATAAAATTTCAGCACAACTTGATGCCTCAGCCACATTTATCCAGTATGTTTGACTTTTTACATTTGCTTATTTAGGTTGAATGGTTTTTACTTGATTTTGTCATAATTTTTAATGCACTGTCTAAAATGTAATAAATATTAAAACCAAAGTATGTACTTTATTTTATTTTTTTCCCCCAACTAAAAGTAACTAGGTACAGAATGAAAGAATATCAGACCAAAAAGCAAAACTGTGGGGTTTCGCACTTCGTATAGAAAGCTGAGGCTCTATGGCTGAGAAATCTGTACTGGAAATGAAGCACAAGTGATCTTCTGTCTCCTTGGAAATGTGACCTGTTCAGCAATACTGCAGAGCTAAATTTCACTTCTAGCAATAAAATATCAGCTCTCTACATCCTGATCCATCCAAATTCTGTTGCATGCTCATCAGAGAAATTAAACCCTTTCAGGAATATTCTTAAAGCTCAAAATACACTCTCCACTTCTAATTGAGCTGTTTATTTCAGAGGCATTAAACCTCAAAGAGGAGCTGGGTTTACGAATATGCCAAGAGTTTGGAACAAAAC
Organism: Barbus barbus; assembly: GCF_936440315.1. NCBI lineage: Eukaryota > Metazoa > Chordata > Actinopteri > Cypriniformes > Cyprinidae > Barbus > Barbus barbus. The sequence goes on along the minus strand of NC_136748.1, from coordinate 13,870,374 downwards.
ACTAACAATGGTTGCTAAACCTTGGCTGTGACTAGATTTCTGAATTAAACTCAGTAAATCTAAGCAGTACTTTCTGGGTTTGCATAGTTTCAACAGGGCATTACTAATTCAGATTGTGTTTGGGTTCCATAATTCAGTTCAAAGGATTTACAATAACTTTATGTACCACAATGCTAATATCATTAACACATGCTCTTGTACTCATAACTTTCAATATCCATAATTAAATTATGCATCAGCCGTACAGTATATGCAGCAGGTAAGTGGTTTCCAATGTAAGGCTGATTTGTACAAGTCTCTAAAGTTGCACTTAATGCTTAATTTGGCATTATATTTCTGGTTGATCTTGATGGACTGGTATGTTCTTCTTTTCCTGGTGATCATCTTGCAGCTCCTGCCCTTCGGGAGGCTGCAGTTGGTCCTGATGTTCTTCAAGCTTTTCAGGTATCTGGTTGTGATTCTCAGCCTCCATGTTGTCGTCTTTAGCGGAGTCCTGTGCCTCTGCATCTTGTTGGTGAGTTTCAGAAACTCCATCCTCTGATTTTGTATGCGTTTGCTCCCGAGCGGGTGGAACAATTTTGTTTTCTTGCTGATGGTCTATCGTGGAGGATAACAGCTCTGAAGGAGCCAGTAGACCATCCTGGTTCAGATCTTGAGTTTGTAGCAGATAATCCACCAAAGATACAACCTAAAGTGTAAAAAAAAAAAAAAAAAACTTTGTCGTAACAGAATTCAAGAGCTTTTTTTTGTACTTTGAATGTGACAACAAAGCAGCGCTCACAGAATCTGCAGCCTTTGGCAGCATTTCATAAGTCAGAAAATCTGTTAGTAGTTGCATCAGCTCAAGGCCATCCATCTGCCCACTTCTGTCGTAGTCGTACAGAGAGAAAAGGAAAAATACCTCTGAGACAAGAAGAGAACAAATCAGACAATAAGACGTTTATGAAAACCTGAGAGCACCCAAGGTAAACCGCACAACTGAGAACATCTGGTCTAACTTTTGTATAAATGTCAGTTCAAACAAGTTTCATTTGGTAGATGCAACATATTACAATCAATATAATTATGGCAATTATAAACAATCATTTTATTCATATTATACCGATAAGTTGAATATTTACTATATTTAACAAATGTGTAATTAATGCTGTTTGAGTGTAGATCATCTGCTGTGATTCTAGGAAAAGGCATTTTACAAAAAAATAAGTGGCAAACTTTATAGAACTAACTTAATCTAGGCAGTGGAATTATCTTAATATGAAAGACTATTAAAAAAAATCTGAAATTGTATGCAAAATGGAAAAGCACACAGAAGTAGTGAAAATAAAAATGGTTAACCGAGACTGTTAATAATGAACTATATTAACCTTGTTCCCTGGTGTTCAGCTCTGGACTGGTCTGTCCTTCCTTCAGGCTGCTCTTGATGTAGCTTTGCAAGAGCCTGTCATACAGAATCAAACTTTAGTTCCACTTTATATGATTACAGTATTTATAGAGGAAAAAGGGCAAGGATTTGAATTCCTGCAGAACTTTCCTGAATTGGAACATTTTAAAACTTACACTTTGAAGATAAATATTGGACGCATTGTGTTAAACGTGCACAACTGCATAATGTCTTTCTTTAGGTCTTATTTCACTTTAAATAAATTGGAAGACACAACTATGATTTTGTTTTGCCACCTTTTTTAGCTATTGCTTGTTCAGCATCACTGTGTCAGCTGTGGAAATCTAAGCATTATCTCTGTGACAAGACTTCGAACCTTGGGGCAACTGTACTAACTTATTTGATCAGGCGGGTTCGAAGATAGTAAAGCAATACTCGGGGAGAAGTAGTCAAAAAATTAACCTGCGGCTGTCTTCGCTGGAGCCAAAAGGATTTGCAAGGTCTGGTACAACAATGTCATCACTGGAAAAACAACAATCACAAGAAAAATGAGCCAAGTTTTTCACGTTTAGAAAAAAATCAATGCCAAGATCATTATATTTGCTATTGGATAACTATCTATCCATCCTAATCAAAATAAGTCCATCCACTTTGGTAAATAAAAATCGGAAAGAGCTTAAAATATGTATAATTTATTAATGTACAGATGTTATTTACAGGTATGCACATCAAGATGTTACTTACAAATGTACAATTCTGAGATGTGTTATGTACAATTGTTCAGACTGAATATAGCCTAATCTAATACATAATGGCCCGTTTTCACAAACAGGGCTTAGCTTAAGCCAGGACTAGGCCTTAGTTAAATTGAGCTATTTAAGCAACTTTTACAAAAAATGCCTTAGAAAACATCAAGGTGTGCATCTTGACACAGAACAATGACACTGACATATATTAAGATATGTCAGAGCAAGATATTTTCAGTTGAGACAGCTCAAACATACATTTTAGTCTGGAAATAGCTTAAGCCTTGTCTGTGAAACTGGGGGGTAAGTCTAATATACATTTATTCATATAGTTATTTCAATTAATATAATCCACTATAATAATTAACTCATGAGTTATATTTAATCCTTCTTGCCTGTAGGCCAATTGTAAAAACATTCAATCTGGATTCAATCTATTGCTTTTTATTTGATTTGTCATTATTCAATGATTGCTTAAATTACTCAACTAATTTGTCAAAACACATTTTCATAGAATATTTTATATTGCATTTCACTTATTTTCCAATAGATGGTGGTGGTAGTAGTAGTAGTAGTAGTAGTAGTAATTGGGAAAAAAATACATAGTTAAAATTTATATCAGATGCATTTTACATATTCTACTTTTTTTTTTTTTTTTTTTTTTTACATCTAAATGAGCAAATGTAGGCTATATTGGATGATCCTTTCTAAATATGTTTCAATTTTTTAGTTAAATTCCACTGGGGGGCACCAATACTATACTATAATATATTACAGTCTCATAGTGCAGTACAGTATACTAGCACAGCGTTAATGCGGCCTACCTGAGTGTCTGCTGAAGTTGTGGAGCACACAGGCTCAGTGAAGGGAGGATGAGCAACAACAGAAGCCGTGTTGTGATCATATTAACTGCTCCACTGGGTCGCTTTGCCACACCTGTCACCACAATCAAACCATTCGTCAATCATTAGAGAGAAAAATCGATCACTCGAGAATGATACAGCAACTATGGTACTGTTTGAATCAAATACCAAAATGATATGAGGAGGAGTATAACAGCGAACGAGCTACACAGCGAGAACAATGAAGCCTGCCCTTCTTTTCTTTTCTTTTTTTATGTGCATTGTACTAATGGATGCTAGTATGATTTAATGACGCCCAAAGCCAACAGTAAGGCTGTAACAGAAAAGCTAGAAGTGAAACGTGCCTGTACCTCTCGCAGCGGCGGTTAGCGGTCGCTCCATGATGAAACCCACCCCGGCTGATGAGAGCAGAACTGCCCCGTATGTTTGCATCAGTGACGGGCTACACGTGGATTCTGTGGACGTGTCGTTGACCGAATAAGACCAGCTCCTCCTCGCGCTCTCCACCGGCTCCATCATCGCCACGTAGAGTCTCTGACACTGCATTTACAACATGCACCGCCTCTTGTGTGCAATATCTTATCCGTTACTGAGGAAAACATCCTGTCAGTGAGTGACCAGTGTAGGTAAGAAAAGAGCTGTTTCTTATAGTAGCCTTTGGAGGACAAGAGAATACAGGACGTCAGCAGAAAAAGTCTTTATTTTTTCCCCTTTTAAAAGTGTGTAATGCACAAACGTTTCATACAATCCTGCTGCTGACAAACCCATTCCTGCTTTATTCAAAATCAATGGTTTTGCACAATTTAGCCACAAGGTGGCACACAACAATAATGGAATAATACCGTTTCTTTGTGAAACCTACTCACCAATGAATTTACACGTTGATTTAATAATTAAGTTAATTAAGAATTAATGCTAATTACTGTGAAAAAGAATAAAAAATACAGTGGTAGTTGCCTAGGTTTACTGTATATGAGGCTGATGTTTTACACTGTTTTGCCACATGACAAAGTATTAAAGTGAAAACCTCCTATCTATCTTCTGTCTGATTATGATCGCATTTACAGCTTTTAAGTCAAAGTGCACAAATGCTTAGTTTATGGAAGGTAAATCAATACCTGCCTTGCTCGCAGTTAGTCATACTGTACATGAATCTAATGTTGATTGAATATTTCTTCCCATTGTATATCATCTGTGCCCAGTTGATCATTGATCTCAGCACAGGGCAAAGGTCATTGGGTGGTGCTGTCAGAAACAAATGGAGGTAAAAGCATCATTTGTACTGCACCCAAGAGTACACATGTTTCCATAGCATTTTCATGGTAGGAAGTATTTATAAATTGCTAAGAATCTAATGATAATGCACATCAATCTTCAGTCTTAAGTTAAGTATTATTTGATAAGGTTGTTTTCGCTGGTTTGATAAAATACAGTTAGTCACATACATGAGAATACATCGAACAGCTTTTTCTTAGCCATTTGTAAATCTCACAAGTGTTTGTTGTGTGTGGATGATGTTTGATTTCCTAACAGCTGTGCCTGTTTCATGTATTGCTTTTGGTACCATCTGTTCTGCCTCACTGCCAGATAGAGAGTTCAGCCAAAATGCTATTGTATTTTCACAAACATTATGAACAATTTTATGCTAATCCTTCTAATCCAGTGCTATAGGAACCAAGCTTTTCCTTATGGTTAAATTCTGTTTGTTTAACCACACCTGAGTAAACTGATATTACAGTTGTTGTTAGCCGATCATAGGGGCATCAGGTCAAAGGTCAAAGCAGATGGAGTATTTCCGGGAATGTATTTATGCTACACCTACATATTTTATCAACATTATTTATCAACAAATTTTATACACCTACGTTTTATCAACATTATATGAACATTAATTTGAAAATGTTTGAAAATTTGAAGGAAAACCTTACAGTTGAGATTAAATATAAAATACTTGATTTCATAAGCCTAATTCAGCAAAATTGCATTGTAGAGTTAAATGTAATTTGATGTTTACTTCAATTTAATCAACCTATAGGGGGCAGAATGGGTAAACCAAGATATTTCCTGAAAATAAAATAATCAGTAACACCTACTGAGATGTGATTGGCCTAAGAATAAAACTTAAATAGTGTGACAAACAATGACAAATTAAACAGTTGCAAGGAATGATCAATTAACTGAAAGTCAAACAAGGAGGTCTATACCTAAAACTATCTGTTAGCATTCTCATTCATCTCAATGACACGTGCATGGATGGTGCAGGACCCCACAGAAGTGTGTGATGGGAAATAATTTTTATTCATGGGGACTCAGTGCTGCCATCAGGTTATTTTGAGCCACTCATCTGAGCTGTAAATTACACAATTTTAACTACCTGTGCATTACACAATTTTAACACACACCTTCCATCCAATCAGGATTCACGTGGATCATGCTATAAATACAAATATTATCTATGCAATGTGATACTAAATGAATGACCACAATCAGATATGCAGATATGTTTTTAAAAGCCTGTGTGGAGCCAGAGAGGAGCACTAGTGCACTTCTCGGCCAAAATGCAAATTGTTGCCAATGATATGTAGAGCACGATAAAGATGATGAGCATATTCTCACTGTTCTGACTGGTGTGAACAGCCCTTCTGTACATTATGCATGAGCTGTTCTTTTCTTTTCTCGCTCCGATCCCACTGTCTCTGGGTTGAGCAGCACAAACAGAACTCGGTCAGAAAGTGCTGCTCAACTGGGACAGACATTTCTTCACAGTGTTATATGAGGTCAGCTGGGTTACATTCAGGATCTTTTTTTAAAGTAGTCATCCTGCTGAATAGACACCCAAACTGAAAGCACAATGATTGCACATTAAAACAATGTAATTAATAAAAAAAGTTCTTATAGACAGGAAGGCGGCTGTTATTAGTCAGAATGATGAATGTGTTGATGATTAGAGCTGACTAGCTTAGACTTTCTCAGTCAACCAGCCTCACCTGAAAGATTAATACCTTGTCAACTTGCTTAAACAGTTAAGATTTTAGTTAAGAACAACAATAATACTAACAAAATATTAATAGTTGTGATCAAAACAATTAAACAACAACAAAAATATACAAATAACACAACTAAATATATACAAAATAAAACATTTTAAATAATAAAATAATTTTTTTAAATAATAAGATTAACAAAATATTAACAATTAAATAATAGACCGGTTAACAACAATAAGTAGAAGAATTGTTATATAAAAGTTATATTTCACTATAAGCAGATCTATTTACACAGTGGCTTTCCTCTGTTTGCATGTAGCAGTGTGTGAATGTTTTGCTTTCTCATCAGACATCACCTTTGGGAAAGTGAGCTGTGTGTTTGTGTGAGGAAGTGTGTCGCTTGGCTGTCACTCAGACTCTGGATTAACTGATAGTGGAGGTCTGCTGCATCATGTCTGTCTGCCTCAGTGGGCCGCTCAGCTCCCTTGAGAACCGAGCGATCGATGGGGTTCTAGTGGGAGCTGCTGTAACTCTCAGGGCTCTCATTAAGGGAACCGCTCATGGATAGAGGAGGAAAAACGTAATAATGGATTTTTTGTGTGTTTTATCAATCGAAACTGTGTGTAAAGGGTTTCTGAATTTTATTAGCTTATACTATTGCTGAAATCAAAGTTTAAAGGTTAATGGAAAAAAGTGACTATTAATAATATTTATCAAGTTAAAAGTCTGATATTCAAAAGATCAGGGGAATATCAAAAAGCAATAAATGTAAAAGCATGTTGGATATAGTGCTGCATTAGTTGTTCTGCTGTAACATCAAAGACCTGGGCACTAGAGAACCCCTCGGAGGCGTCCCACCGCTGCTGCATGGAAATATCCACACTTCAAACTCAAGAGGCTTTTTGCGGTGTGCAAAGTGCAGGCTCAGAGGTTTGGCCAGGGAAATCAATGCTCAACTGGAATGTAATATCATTTCTGTGGAGGGTTAAAATTGTTTTGTGTTAATTGTATTTTGATTTGTTGTTTTGTGAGGCTGCCTACAGTTTAATCAAGTCTTGTAAATGCAAATAAAAGTTCTTCCCACCCTCATGACCCAAGACTGCTATTTTGTCAGCAAATGCACCATGGTAACAGTGAAAAAATAGAATAGTACAATAGAAGCAGAACAGACCTGTTAACAAAAGTTAGAAGGCAGAGAGAACAGAAAGCCAGCAATTCATCTGCACTATGCACCCTTTCCTTCCAGTGCCAAATAGAAATGTAAATCACACTGACTCAACAGATTGTTTGTTTTGTTAAAACATGCATCAATTTCTATATTTACATGAAATATAAGATTATTTTATTTGCTTTAAAATATTATATTGGAAGTGAATCACCTTTAAAGACGGTTCTATTTTTACTAGCTTTTTGTAAGTGTGCATGTTAAAACATAATCCTTTATGGGAGCAGTCAGTGTTTATTAAATAATATATTATGACATTCAGTTCTATGCACACATCTAAATTATAAATGAGAACAAACACAAGTTCAGCTTGATATTTCCCACCAAATTTATCTCTACATTCCGTCTTCACCTTCAAATAGCTCTATAGATATGAAAGTGTTTGAATAAACCTAAAAATACAAATATTTTCTAGATGAATAGACATATGGATGGATGGATAGACGAGCGGACGGACAGACAGACGGATAGATGGAAAGACAGTTGGGCAGATAGATAGATAAAACAGATAGATCATTTAGTGGAGTTGCTGAAGTTCACACAGGTTGTGTTTACAGATATAAAGTCTGGTGTTGTTTTTGTTCTGGATGTCCTCTTATCAAACTAGTGGCATAGCAGCAGGATTTAATGAGTGGAAAAGTTCTTTCACACTGTGGCTCTTGTTTTCTTTGGACACTCAGACATGCTTGCATAACATCTGCTCATGCTTGAAATGCAGAGTCCTGATTGGCTCTTGATGACGGCAAGACTTACCGTCAGCTTCCGACTGTATCAGGGACAGAGAGCAGGATCTATGAGTGTGTGGCACTTGTTTACGGTAACTTTGCTCTTTCCCACAAGGACCAGATCCAGCCCAGTTTCCCACAAAGGGCTGATCTAAAGGTCTTCAATTCAGAAACAGAAAGAATTTTCTAAAAGTGCCAAAAATCACCCTTAATCTTCTGAAGAATAAGAATATTTTTTGTTTATTTGCTTATTTAAAGGCAAAGCACCGAGATGTAAAACTGTGTAGAAACATCACAAATAATGCTCAGGGAACGCTCATAAAAATGCTGCTGAAAAAAATACAAAGGTAATAGCATCACAACAACAATCCGAGCTTAACAAGCAAGACTTCTAGCAGTTTTCAAGAAATGTTAGCTTGAGTGGTGAAGACAGAGCAAAGGAAAGATGAACATACTGTTATTACAGTTAGTCTGGCACTGCTCCTCTGATAATCGGACAAATCAAATGTGGTAAAGAAAATTGTGATTTTTTTTTTGTTGATTTTGCAGTTTCTCAGTTTTCTTAAACCAGAAAATATCATCACAATGTAATGCATATATCTAGTTTAAATAAACCACATTTCTACATTGAAAAAGTGTAATAAATTGGATGTTTAGCTGGTGTTGAAAATCTTTCCAATCATAATTACTGTACCATTGCTAAACTAATAATACATTATAAAGAGATGCTACAGGCAAAGTTTCAGTTCATGCCAGTGTCAAAAATAAAGCTTTTGCAATAAAAAAAAAAAAAAAAAAAAAAAAAAAAATATATATATATATATATATATGTATATATATATAAATTGACACAAATCCTACATGCATTTGACAGAACATTCATGGTCATTCCTCCTGTACATTTAGTCCTCAAAGCATCACTTAATGGCAAATGTATGCTATTATTAAAAACATATGGCAAAAAATTATTGTGACAAAATAAATTGTAACTGAACAGTCTGCACAGTCATAGCTTTTTCTCAAGCAGTGATAAAAACACTTATCTTTGGCCATTCCTCTGTTCACCAGCTTCCACAGTCATCAAGTGGCATTTCATTTGGCTTTAAAGTATGTGAATTTAAAGGAAAAGTTCACCTAAAAGTCAAATTCTGTCATAATTTATCAAACTTTTGTTATCAGAATCATAAACCGATAGACTGAAAACATCCAGATCAAAAGAATGATTTGTTGATTCACACCGAAGAAAGTCATATTACGGTAGTCACATTAGAATCATATACAATTATAGTTTTATTAGTATTTTGAACCTGTTTCTATTTAGTTATTTTCCATTTTAATTTTAATGTTTTAGCAATTTTATTGTGTTTTTGTAGTATTTTAGTAGTTTTGGTAACATTTTAGATTAGGGAACACTGTTCACTATTAACTAGTTGTGTATTAGTATGCATATTACTAGCATATTGTCTGTTTATTAGCACTAATAAAGCACATATTAAAGCCTTATTCTACATGACCATATTCTAGGTCCCTTAACCAATACCTAAACATAACCGCTACAAACAACCTTCCTATAAATAAGCAGCAAATTAGGAGTTTATTAAGGGAAAACTCCTATTTAATAATGAATGCGCTCTCTAATCATTTTTAAAATTCATTTTATTTCAGTTTTAGTTATTTTAGTAAAAGCAATTAAAATAAATTAAAGAAACATGCTGCCTTGTAAAATAGTTAATATATATATATATTTGGTAACACTTTAAAATAGGGAACATTTATTCACTATTAACTATGACTTTTCCCTCAATAAATTCCTAATTTGCTGCTTATTAATAGTTAGTAAGGTAGTTGTTAAGTTTAGGTATTGGGTAGGATTAGGGATGCAGAATAAGGTCATGTAGAATAAGGCATTAATATATTAGTACTAATAAATGGCTAATGTTCTAGTAATATGAATGCTAATAAGCAACTAGTTACCTAGTTTCTAGAGACCCTAAAATGAAGTATATATATTTTTTTCTCAGGTAACATTTTTTTAATAGTTCACCCAAAAATAAAATTTGATGTGTATCTGCTTACCCCAAGGTCATAACTGTTTCTTCAGTAGAACACAAACGAAGACTTTTAACTCAAACTGTTGCAGTCTGTCAGTCATATAATGTCAGTCAATGGTACGCACGGCTTTGAGAGAGAGAAAAAACATACACAGACAAAACCAAATTAAATCCAGCAGCTCGTGACGATACATTGAGGTGTAAAGACCTGAAGCAATCGGTTTGTGCAAGAAACTGAACATCTGGATGCCCTTGGGGTAAGCAGATACACATACAATTTTAATTGTTGGGTGAACTATCCCTTTGATGGTTTTATTTTTAGTTTCAGTTTTAGTTAACTATAATAACCCTGGTGGTTAATGATGCCAGAAAGTCATTTTTGGTTGAGCTATCACTTTAAGGCAAATATAACTGCCATAAAATGTTACAAGATTTATGCTAAAAAACATTTATACATTGCATTAACACACAACTCTTTTTATTCAGCAGGCAATGAAAGATTAATGATTGTGTATTGGTCATATATCCAATTATGACCAATTCTATCAGAAAAATTGCATTTGCTTACAGAATCATGCTATCAGTGCACATCATATCTAAAATTATGCAATGAAACAAGCTGAGATGCTTCAACTCCAACCCTGTTTCATATCTTTTTGGTCACAACTGGATTTGAAAAAAAAATGCATGTGCTAATGCAAGATATAAACTAAATTGGTGAACCACCAATCACAGCTGTGTCAATATCATAAACGCTCAGCCATTCTTGCATGATACCCTGTAATGGTTTTTGAGCAGATGCTCACACATGCTGGGTTTGGATACGCATCCAAAAACCAATAAAGTTTGTCAGTGTTTGGACAAGATTGGTGGTTCATTCTCTAAAAAACAATACATTTCTCAGTATCATTCAGTGTAGCAGCTTTCTGGGAAGTCTATTCCTGGTGATTTTAAGGCACAAATATGATTCACTGGATAATAAAAGCTTCTGTCGTGTTTTGCTCAAGAATACAGACTTTGTTATCCTACAAAATGTATAGACAAGATTCATTTGACTGGAACAAGGCATAAAGTCACCCGCTCACTGATTCCAGTATACATCCAAGAAAGATATGAATGCTTCTGATAGAGCTTTGTGAACAAACATAGTTGTAGACACAAATGCATCTTCCTGTTTTTGTATGTGCAGAAGAAGCTTGAGCTTTATTTGAGATGTTCAATGATGGAGATCTCGCCGTAATCTGGGCAGTCCGGAGTTAGATCGTTTAAGTATAGGCTGCCATTTTTTGTCAAGGTAGGGAGACCTTCTTTCTCAAGTTCATCCGTGAAGTTTACAGATAGGGTCCTCTTGCATGGCATCATGTCCTGACCTGGATTTTGGCCTAGCTCTGATGACAGCTTGCGCTTGATGTATGCTGCTCGCTGAAACTTGTCGTAAATGTCCACGCTCAGGCGGCGGCGTGTCTCTTTGAACTCCGCTGACACATTAGCCGTCCATTCTGCGGCGTGAGCGCGGAACTCTCCCACCTGGAACAGAAGGAATGTTCAGTGGGACCAAACGCAGTCGAGTGTCACATGTGTTTAGAAGCATTTAAGAGGTGCAAATCAGACCCTCAAAAACCTGTTTTCTGTGAAAATGTTTCAGCTCGAGGGAACGAGAAGCATGTGGGCTGATTCTGCCTCAATGCTACTGGGAGTGTTTTAGAAAGAAATTCAGGCCTACTGCTATGAGACTGTACAGTTCATCCACCATGTGCAGACATGCTATGGATGTTTAGGACCCCCTCATACCAATACATAGCTATTAATGGACTTATCATGTGCAACTTAAGTGTGTCAGTTCCTTTTAGACTGTCTCTGGCTTTTACTAAAGTTCACAAAATGCATATACAGTCATGGCCAAAAAATCTGTTAGAAAATGCAACCCTTCTCTCAGAAAATTGTTGCAGTTGCAAATGTTTTGGTACTCACATGTTTATTTTAATTGTTTGTAATCAATCGCTTCCTGTAACCATGAATGAGTTTCTTTCACCTCTCTACTGGAAGTTTGGACCACTCTTCTTTTGCAAACTGCTCCAGGTCATTCAGATTTGAAGGATGCCTTCTCCCAACTGCTGTTTTGAGATCTCTCCACAGGTGTTCTATGAGATTCAGATCTGGACTCATTGCTGGCCATTTCAGAACTCTCCAGTGCTTTGTTTGTAACCATTTCTGAGTGCTTTTTGAAGTTTGGGGTCATTGTCCTGCTGGAAGACCCATGACCTCTGGTGAAGATGAGGCTTTCTGGCACTGGCCACTACATTGCGCTCCAAAATTCTTTGGTAATCATCAGATTTCATGATACCGTTCACACTGTCAAGGCATCCAGTGCCAGAAGCAGCAAAGCAACCCCAAAACATCTTTGAACCTCCACCATGTTTGACTGTAGGGACTGTGTTATTTTCTTTGAAGGCCTCATTTCTGTTTCTGTAAACAGTGCCATGATGTCCTTTACCAAAAAGCTCTAATTTTGTCTCATCTGTCCGCAGTACGTTCTCCCAAAAGGATTGTGGTTTTGTCACATAAGTTTTTCAAACTCCAGTCTTTCTTTTTTATGCCTTTGTGTCAGCAGTGGTGTCCTCCTGGGTCTCCTTCCATAGCGTCCCTTTTCATTCAGATGGCGACGGATAGTACGAGCTGACACTGTTGTACCCTGTGTCTGCAGATCAGCTTGAATTAGTTTGGAAGTTAATCAGGGTGCTTTATCCATTCGAAAAAAAAAATCCTTTGTTGTAATGTTTCATTAATTTTGCTCTTCCGTCCACGTCCAGGGAGGTTAGCTACAGTGCCATGGACTGTAAACCTCTTGATGATATTGAGCACAGTGGACACATTAAGATCTCTGGAGATGGACTTGTAGCCTTGAGATTGTCTATGTTTTTCCACAATTTCTCTCAAATCCACAGACAACTCTTTACACTTCTTTCTTTTCTCCATGCTCAGTGTGACACACAACACAAAGGTTGAGTCAACTTTTCTCCATTTTAACTGATTGCAAGTGTGATTACTATATTGCCCACAACTGTTACTTGCCACAGGTGTGTATAAATACAAATTACAGGAGCATCACATGCTTGAAAAGCAATTATTTCTTAACATTTTGACAAGGTGCCAATAATTTTGTCCAGTCCATTTTTGAGTTCTGTGTGAAGTTAGATTTTTCTTCTCTGTTTGTTTCTGTTGTTGCAGTGCAAACAAAAACAATAAGCATGTGAATACGAAAACATTTGTAATTGGAACAATTTTCTGAGAGAAGTGATGCATTTTCTGACAGATTTGCAAGGGTGCGGATATTTTTGGCCAAGACTGTACAATAGTTTGGCATATTGTGTAAATTGTCATAATGTTTGCTTATTCTTTCCAAATTTTGTATCAATTGTAATGTATAGTATTAAGTTGGATGGATGGATGGATGTGGAATTAAATCTATTAGCTGTGATGGCTGAGGTTCCAGCCATTAGTCAAGCCAAGTCAAGACAATCTACAAGGAAACCTGTTATATAATCCTTAAGAAATCATTCTAATGTGCTCATTTAGTACGAGACCCCTTTATTATTATTATCATTCTAGAAAATGATTGTTCTGCCTAATAAAGTGTGGAAACAGCAGTGCTGTGTGTTTTTCAGTCACTGAAGTATTTAGTACATTTGCATTAGCAGATCGCTGTACACCAAGACAAATTTTTGTTTTAAAAATGCCCAAACACAAACACATTTTGGAAATGCTGAACTCTGGGAATCGCTGAGATGCTTGAATGCATAAGCTGCATTTTTTTTTTTTTTTTTGCTGAACCAAGAGTTTGAATAAATACAGCATTTTTAATCCTAGAAATAGCCATTATATGTCTTTTTTACAGTATTTTGGATCAATTTAAAGCATCCTAGATAAATAAAAGTGTTCATCCTTTTCAAAAACATTTTCAAACATTTAAATAGTAGTAAATATATGTTTTGCACAGTGCAGTGTAATCGTCTATCTGCAAATGCACCCCGATTTTAGGACCAGTAAAGTTCATACCTACATACCAAACCTCTAAAACGTACAGAAATGATCTCTTTAATGTTCTCAGCTGTGTGCTTAACATTTTCCTGATTCACTACTACCAGGAAGCCTCTTAAAATATATTATAACTACCAGTATAATTTACTCAGGAAGAAATAGTTCACTATGAGCTGTGATATCAAGACAACTTGCATGGATGGACTATGAAACAATGCCTCTCAAAACAGGAAAAAAATGAATAAATGAGTAAAACTAATGAGAAAATCTCATAAATGTAAACAAGGAACCTTTGGTTTCCTCTCTAATGAGGTCATAAAATGGTAAGTTGGCTCCCTACAGGACTCTTGAAAAGTCCTAATTTGAGAAGTTTATTCCTGATGTCGAAGAAAATAAGAGAGTGTACTACACAGCACCTTTAAGAGATGTATTATGGATGAGAATCAGGTAGCAGAACTGGCTTATTCAGACCTTTCATTCACATAAATCCTGCACTCCACTTCCTTCTCCTCTATTTCTGGTGAGATGTGATAATGGACTTCAGTATAAGACATTTTCAGGTTCAGATTTACAGTATTCTGCTGCTTCGTACAGAGATGCATAATACTGAGGCCTACAATCTCCTTTTTCAGAAAGACTTTCCTTGCATGTTCTTGTAAGAGACAAATCACAACTCCTAAACATAACGCTAATTATGTCTTTTGTCATACTGGAATAAAATGTCAGAAAATTGCACTTTTATGATCTCATCAGAAAAGCACAAGAGGTCCGGAGAAGATGTCTCATTATGTGTTTCAGACAGAGCAATGCTTCTGTTGCAGCTAATCCAAGCACATAATTCTCCAGGCTGAAGCCCATTCACTTCATACACTGGAGTAAATGAAAGCTAAACACAGTGCTGAGCAGTGATTGGCTCCTGGCACCTTGGAACTTACATAGCAAACAAAGCCACAATAACACATAATGAACTCTCTGACAAGACCTGGAACATTTTATACAGGCCTTATAAATCATATACAATGGGGTTGCCTCATAAATTTGACAGAAATCCAAAATAACCAATAAAAGTCAAATGCTTTTATATTGTTTAGAAATACAGCTCAATACATATTAAATTAATAGTACAGTATTTTATTGAGGTAACTTCTTGGCAAACATTCATGCATCAGTATTTATGTTTGAATTGAGAATGCCCTAAATTTACATATTTAATTCCCGAATTTGAATTTAGGTTGCAGACAAAATGCATAATTGTAATTCAAATCAGAGATGAAAATGGAAATGAAATGAAAGAAATTAAAAGGATAACTGCTGTAACTGTAGTTTCAAAATTACATAATAAATTACTATGAAACTACCAACATTTTGGAGTAAGGATTTATTTTAATTTATTGATTGATTGATTAAATGATTGATTGTCTCTTATGTTCTCCAAGACAGCATTTATTAGATATTAATGTTGAAAACAGCTGTACTGTTTAACATGTTTGTGGAAACTGATACCAATTTTCAGGATTCTTTGATTATTAGAACTTTCAAAACTACAGTATTTATTTCTTTTATACAATATAACATGTATAACATTATAATGTCACTTTTTAATGCATCCTTGACATATTTAAAGTATAAAGTAAGTATATTGTCTCTAAAAGTATTAAAGTATTTATGAAAGTATAAAATTATATTGTATAAATTATATTAATCACAGTTTTTTAAAGATTTGATTATATTCAAAATATTCACTTTCATTTATCATGGAAAAACCATTTAATTTCTTTTATAACCAAGTGCTGTCTATATTGCTTAAATTGATACCATACCTGAAATAAATAGATTTTTTTGGGGTGATTTCTGAGGATAAAATGGGTAAATATATAATCAGTTTTAACATGTAATAGGCCTACATGTCAAATGATCAGATTTAGTTTTTTATGTAGTTCCCAACACAACCATTTTGTTATGCTGGACAAATAAAACTCCCCTGTCGTGTGATTGTGTTGAATGTCTTTGAAGTGCAATCCAGTAAATTCCTTTTCCAATTTATATTGTAATTCAATCTCCTGTGGTTTATGGCCAGTTTAATTCACACTCATGGTTTGAGACGGAGCCATTTCTGAAATTCTGATTTTTGCTCAACCGTGGAAGAGAAGTGCAGTTCTCGACCCGGCATTGCCTTAAACCATATCAGCAAGCACATACCTCCTCTTTGGTCTTCTTGGAGATGACTCGAAGCCAGTCTCCAATCATACTGAGAACTGCAGCGAAGTAGGCAAGACCCACCAGGATCCAGAACCACACGATGGGCTTATAATAGTCCAGATACTCAATCTCAGAGCCTCCTGAATGAGAAAAGTAAACCCACATCAACCCACTGACCTCATGACTAAACTTGACTACTTCAGCTTGAGTTGTTTTTCTGGGCATTTATTTGCTTTCAAAAACAAACGCAAGACCTTGAAATGAAGACTGAAGGAGCAAAGTAGTGACTTCATTCACCTGCCACAAAGTCTCCAAATCCAATAGTGGTTAAAGTGATGACAACAAAGTAGATGGACTCCAGAGTGCTCCAGCCTTCAATGTGTTGGAAGATGAGGGCTGGGAGGGCCACAAACAGCAGGCACCCAAACAGGATGAACAGGACCGTGGATGTCACACGGATTTTAGTTTGGCTCACGTTCCATTTCTGAGGAAAAACAGAGGAGATAAAATTAACTTCAAATTAAAAATAAATTAACTTTTTTTTTGCACAATATTTATGCATGTTCACACTTCAAGCACACTATCAAGCAGTCACAGTTATTGCCAAATTGCCTGAAAATGGCCAAATATACTGGAGGATGAATAATCCTCCTGGCTTAGGTATTAGCCTATAACTAGTTTAAAAACCATATGAAATTAAAATTATAGTGTTTTATGGGCTTTAGTCATTGTGTGTTAACTTTGAGAAACCTTATATAGCGTACTCCAGCAGATATAAACATTTAAAATGTGCAAAAATAGGAATAGGACCAAAATATAGATCATAAAAATGTACAAAGAAAACTGTGAAATCATGCTGCACTACACGGTTTTGTCCAAACCAACACGTTCTCACTCCCAACTCGTCACATATTGAAGCTTGGTCAGAAGGACCACTGTGCGCATTTTTCGACTTGCAGGGTCCTTAAATAAGAAACCCTTGGCATCAATACACGAAAGGTACTGGTAATTTTATTGTCATGATTAAATTATATTTTGGGTAATAATATTGCCATTATTGCATATATGTTAGGGTGTGATTTTTCAATCACAGCAGTTATATTTTTATTACATTATTTACACATTTATGAGCACGTAAAGTGAAAGTGATGTGACATATGGCCAAGTATGGTGACCCATACTCGGAATTCGTGCTCTGCATTTATCCCATCCAAAGTGCACACACAGCAGTGAACACACACACACCGTGAACACACACCCGGAGCAGTGGGTAGCCATTTATGCTGCATAAAACATAAAATTGAAGCCTCCTGACTGCATCGTGGTCCCATGACAAACATGTATACAATGTATTGAACACGCCTAGAGAAAAAGACTATATAAAAGAGAATGCAGAAAAAGATTCTGGAGATTTGCTCTGCAGAGTTGTCTCGGCCTTATTGTCTAAATGATAATAAAGTCTCTTCTGGCATCAAAACCCCAAGACATTGAGATTGATTCCTCACAGCACCAGCAAAAGCCACCACAAGGACCATCTCTCTCCGTCCGCCATAAAGCTCTTCCTGTGTGCACTGCAGTCTCTCTGTGCGCAAATTCAAAAAATGCCGCCAGAAGAAGCCTTACGTCAGCCTTGCTTGTGAAATGCTATTGGCTCTTGTGTGTCTCGTGACCGATTGCATCATGCTACGGGATGGGAGAATGCTTTTGATTGAATGAGATGTGAGCGAGTTAAGGGAGCAGGATCATTTTCAGAGATTAAAACCTTATGTCTTACTCTCTTCTTTGCATAAAGACTTCGTATGGCTTCAGAAGACTTGGAATGCAACACTTGTTTGTAATGCTTTTTATACTGTTTGTTTATGGTCAGTTTTTGCAATAAATACCTGTGACTGCACTTATATTTGCCTGTTACGTGTTATATATTGTTCAGAAGTGGGTAGGTTTAGGGTAGGGGTGGGGTTAGGTGCTCCAATTAAAGTATACATTTAAATAAAATTATTTCTATTTTTTATAAATGCATGCAAACCATTAAACTAAGACAAACTACTGAAAACAACGGTGGACTCTGCAAGTCGAAAAATTACACGAAAGGGGTACCTTGAGAGTCAAAAAGCGACGCCAAGTGGTCCTGACCTAACTTCAACATGTGACGAGTCGAGAGTGAGAACGTGTTGTCCAAACAAATGCTGCAACCAACCATTAGCATAAACGATCAATCATGATATAACTAAAGACCATAAAATGGAAATGTATCAACACAGGACAGAAAGCTGCACTCAGTTCAGTAGAGTTTGAAAAATAAACACTTGTCCTGAAAAGAGATGGATTTTTCTTTCAGCCTTCAAGAAATTGTTTTCTATGTGTTATACGAAAGAATGAGTGCACCAGCAATAAATAATACACTATGCTGCATTGACAGATACTGTATTGCGCTCTTCATTGCACACGTCAACATTCCAAATTGTTCCTGCGCAGAAACACAACAGCTCAGCAGATAATAAAAGTGTGTATGTGCAACGAGTGTAAAAAAGATGGCCGTCAGAGGCACTCAAGTGATTACATTGAATCATCAAATGTGACAGCACCACAGAACAAGGTTAACATTAGTCAGCAAGCCTTTCTGCAAAACAATCATTATTTTAGAGCCACAGGAGATTTATTGAGTGAAGACAACATAGTACATTTCTGATTAAAGGGACTTGAGGTGCACAGCCTGTTTTTCTAAATTAATAATATATTAATAATATTGCTTTTAGATGTAATCTTTTGATTTGCCACAGAGGTAAATTCACATTACATTTTTATAAATATTTCACAGAACTGGTCTACGCTATTGTTTTAACTTGAATAGCTATTTATACTGTGCAGGTCAACAAATTTCTGATATTTTATATAAATGTATGACAAGGATTTAAATTGTAGATTATAACATGCATTAATTATGAATGTCCTGTAAGCAATGATTTTAGCTCAATTGAATGAAACACTCACCACAAACATCTTTTCCACTTTGGCTATTCCTTTGCCAAATATGGTTCCCAGCTGATCGCCCACTCCAGCCAACAGGAACCCGAAGAGTGGGATCCCAAGCAGGGCGTAGATAATGCAAAAGATCCTGCCTCCTTCAGTGTGTGGAGAGACGTTTCCAAAGCCTGAAACAGAAACAGAAGTCACTCTGTCAGGAAGACTATAATGATCCCAGGCCTAATGTGTGGGTATAATCTGCCAAAACAAACTGGTAATACTGTGCTTTCTGAAACATTTCATTGCTTCAAAAGCTCATCAAAAAGATGATTCAGCACATTTTATGCCAAATAGCACATAATGTTTAAATCACACTCCCCTAGTGCATTCAAAAATCTTTATTTAATTTAGCGTGCATTAGGGCTGTATTATCCTGCCTACATGGAGAATCTCCCAGTGAAGACTATTCAACACCTAAATTTAGCTATAGCACAAGAGCAAAGCAGATAAAATCATTACAGGAACGCGATGAATGGAACGTAATTGGGATGAATTTCAGCCTCTGAACTGAACCAACACAGAACTGACTTGAGTAAAATAATGTTTTTTAGATCTGTTTTATAGCAGAATCTGTCTCCATAGTTGAGTTTCCAGAACTGATTGCGCTTGTATAAAGCGATATAGAAATAAAGGTGACTTGATGGTTTTGTGAGAAAGTTTTACAATGGGAGAGTCAGAAATGGTGAGAATCCCAGTAGTTGTACCACAGCAGGATTTTAAGCAATTACAAGAGCAAAAAGCTAAGCCACTGGACAGAACCACCCTGAGTGAAGCGAGCAGTGGGGGGCATTTCCGCAAGAGCCTCCATCCAATTATGTCTCCATTTTCCTTGAAGCTCATTAACTGGGCTCAATCACTCCTCATGCAATCTGTCCTCTTTGAAATCTAATTAAATCAAAAAACCTTGAAAGAGCCATAAAAATTGGCTCTCTGTGAGACAAACTTAATTACATCTGCCGCAATAGAGACGAATAACTGTAATGTCTTTACACATAGTTTCTTGGAAAAAATATCCACATGTTCATGGCTGGATAAAAATATCATACTTATTCCGGCAGATTAAATATAAGGATGCAAGTTTCTCAACAGTAAAAATTTATAATGTGTGTTAATGGCTTCAGTATTTCTATTTTCTCCTGATACAAACAACACTGTGAGCAAACTCATCATTGTTCAGATAAAATCTAATTTCCTGATCTTAAATAGAAACAAACAACATGTCATAACTGATAATATGTTAGAGACTCTAGATAAGAACCCAAAGTGGCAGCTGGTCTGCAAAAAATTTTTGCACCCCAATTGATTTAAATGAAATAGCTGCTCTGCCTGATTAAAGTTTTCCAAAAATAAACCAGCAGTGATTGTGTCATATCTAATATTTTTATGCCTATGTGTCTTGCACAGTAAGAGAAATCGATGATTAAAACATAAGCTTCAAAGAAAAATGGACTATGCTCTTAATCTCCCTGCTTAACCGATGTGTCTCATTTATTAAGTTGTGCACGTAAAAGCGAACCACTGAAGCCGCATACAAGCAAACAGTGTGACTATGTGTGGTTCAACATCCCATGAGTCAGCATCCTCAACCCTCGACTCAAGTTTATGCTGAATACACAACAGTTGGTCTGTTGTCACTTAGTCCTACATTTGTTGATCACATACGGGTCATTAACATTCTTTTTGTTTTGGACAGAATTTATATTGTGAAATATTATTACAGTTTAAAATAAATGATGGCAAAGCTGATTTTTTTAATCACTTGATTTAGTGCTCAAGAAACATTTCTACATCTTCATGTGATATTGAAAATGTGCTACATATTGAAATGTGAAAAGAGTGGAAGTGTTTCTTTTTCAAGATTCTTTAGAAAGTTCAGAAAAACGGCGTTTAAAAATAAATAGGACTCCTCTGTAACTGTCACGCACTGTTTTTGTTGTGTTTTTGCTCCCCATGTGCTCCGTGACCCAGTTTCTGTGTCCTGTTGATTGTGTTAATTTCCAGGTGTGTCTCGTTCTTCCCTGATTGTCTTCTGTTCATAAGCCCCAGTCCATTCAGTTCATGTTTGTCGGGTCTACTTGTTTGCTACGTGTGTTTGTGCAGCTTCCATTGTGGATTATCCCCTGAGTTTCCTTGATTAAAGACTGCTAATTTTTGTCCGCATCTCCCGTGTACTTCCTCCAGCAGTGTAACGTGACAGTAACATTCTAATGTATTTTTTTTAATTGCATTTTACGCATTTATTATTAAAAAAGCATTCATCAAAACAATTGAATTAAAAAAAAAAATTTTGCAAGCCCCACACTTCTGAATGGTAGTGTATGTGTTTTTATGTCTTGCAAACTCAAATATACTTATATAATTTATTAGACATAGCATGATTTTTTTGTTTTGTTTTTTGGAAATGTAAAAAAATTGCTAAAAAACAGAGAGAGATGGAAAATCAAGTACGAATCTGAACTACTGGCTTCAATAACCCTGAAGAAAAAAAGCCTTTTTTTAAGCCCTTAAAGGAATGGTAGGACTACAAATATTTTCTATTTTTCAATAAATGTATTCCTTATGCAAAAGGACAGATATAAAGTAGATTCATACTATGATAGTTTATACTGTCAAAGGTGCAGTCTTCCTCGGTTACCCAAATTTGTAAACAATCGCATTTAAAAATATAAAAACATAATGAAAATGTTTATCAAAATATATATTTGTTAACTGAGGGCGTGAAGTCATATTTGACTGCCTCTGACTACTTTAATAAATTCAGCTTTTTTTGAATTATAATGATAAATAAAAGTACATTAAGGTACAAAAATAAAGTTCTCAAAATGTAAAGTACTCAAAAAAAAAAAAGGAGTTAAGAATCCCTAACCTAAACCAACCAGCAACACCTGTATAAAAACACCATGAGCAAATTCACGAATCATAACACCTAAATGACTGAAATTATGAGTTAAAAAAGCAGGATAATATCTGCTCTCAGCGATAAACTGCCAGATATCGCAGTCCAATTTGGTGAGAAATGAACGTCATGTGCTGACTTTGAGCACAAAACAAGTCAGTTTGACACAAGGAGAAAAAAAAATGTCATGCCACCCTCATTAGTGAAGCAGCACTACTTACTGGATGACTGACGCAAACCTGATGTAACAACAGTGTCTGAATGATCTTAATGAGCACATAAGTGTGTCTTGTGAGGGCTGCGACATTGGCAAATGCTCGGCACTCATGTGTCTGAGTATTACTGAATGCGATGCCCTCACCAACAGATGACCGCATAAGGACACTGCAAAGTATGTGTGCTTGTGTGAGTATGCGTCTTTGCTGATGGGGTGGACAGGGGGAGTTGACAGGTCTTCATTCAAATGACAATAAATGCCATTTTGCCATCATGTAGGTGACAAAAAGAAGGATTATTTGGCGAACAAATGAACAGTTAGAGCTTTGAAGGCCAAGCCTGTGAATGACTACCCTGGGTGATACAAACACAAATAAAAGATGATGGATGAAGTTGATTTGAACAAAATAAATAATACAAAGAACATTAAGAAAAGAAAATAACTCAAAACAACAGCTGTCATTTTAACAGCAGTCATTACTTAAGCCTTGAGCGTCACTTTAATGATCCTTTACAAATCATTATAATGTGCTGATTTGATGTGCAAGAAACATTTCGTATTATTATCAGTTAAAAAACAGCTGTGCTTCTTAATATTTTAGTGGAAACCGTAACATTTGTTTTTCAAGAAAGTTCAAAAGGACTGTAACAATGTAAGACTTACTGTCGCTTGTGATAAATTAATTGCATCCTTGCTGAATAAAATAATTAATTTCTGTAAACAAAACAAATCTTAGTGACACCAGACTTTTGAACATTTATACGAAACTTGGAGATCTTAATGGGAGGCAGCTCCAAGACCTTGGTCTCTGTCATCGGCGTTTAAAAGGTCAAGCTATCAGACCCGCTCAGTTCATTAATTGCACTTTACACTTCACAACCTAAGACGGACACTGGGGGATTGATGAAGGGAGGCTTGCTCTTTAATCCACTACTTGGCTCCGTTCCAGCAGGTTTCAAAGTGTTGTACATATGTATTCAAGAACGGTCAAAGCTGTCCAACGGATTAGTTAAGGTTCATTAATCAAGCTTATTAAATAATGTTAACACAATTTACTACACATCCTTAGTGATGAAGTCAAAATGAAAAATGCTGCTGCTGATTATTTACTGAGAAATTAATCTATAATATGTTGCGTGTGTAGATTAATAACACTACATGACCATAAATAAGTCAGAGCTGCTATACTATTATGACAAACATTATATCCTAGTTGATTATTACATTTTATATTTTAACTGTAATTATTACAATAGATAGGATTTATATGAAAATGTAAACAACCCATTTTACAACCCTAATTCCAGAAATGTTGGGAAGTTTTTATTTTATTTGAATAAAATTAAAACTAAAAGACTTTCAAATCAAATGAGCCAATATTTCACTCACAATAGAACATAGAGGACATAACAAATGTTTAAATGGAGAAATTATACACTTTTATCCACTAAATGATCTCATTTCAAATTTGATGCCTGCTACAGGTCTCAAAAAAGTTGGCACGGGGGCAACAATTAAGGGCTGAAAAAGCAAGAAATTTTGAAAAGATTCAGCTGGGGGAACATCTAGCAATTTCACGAGTTCACACTTACATATATTTAGCACGAGTAAGGTAATGTGTATTTGGCGAGTATAGTAATGCGTAGCTGGCGTGCTGTCCTGGGGAGCCCTTCCTTTAGCTCACGGAGTCGGCATTCGGGCCCTGCTGGCCATTAGCCCCTGTTAATCAGAGGACAGAGGGCGGGTAGCTGACCGAGAGGGCCCACGAAGCCTCCGACTGGAGATCAACACTCCGGACGTCGGACGAGTGGGTCCTATCGGGAGGCTCTTGCGTTGGATGGGTAAGCCTCGCCGGCCGTAGGATGGAAAAGGTAAGGTCTGTCTGGCCGGGAGGCTCTTCCGGCATCCGATGGGAGATCAATACTCGCTGCAACGGATGGTTAAGCCTCGCCGGTAGCAGACTGAAAGGCAAGATTGCTTGACCGGATGGCTGCTGTAGCGTTCAACAGTGGTTCGATACTCGAGGCACGAGCGGGTAAGAATCACCGGTAGTTGAAAGAGAAACGTATTCTGAAGGCTCTTGTTGCATTCGACGGGAGATCAAGACTCGCGGCGTCGATCGGAAATGCATCGCCAAGCGAAGGACGGAAGGGCAAAGTTATGCGGTCGGGAGGCTCTCGCCGACATCCGGTTGGAGGTCAATACTCGCTGCATCGGATGGGTAAGCCTCGCCGGTAGGCAGACTGAAAAGCCAAAATTGCTTGACCGGACGGCTGTTGACGCGCTCGACGGGGGTTCGATACTCGAGGCGCCAGACAGGTTTGCTCGACCGGGAGGCTCTCGCCAGCATCCGACGGGAGGTCAATACTCACAGTGTCGGACAGATAAGCCTCGCCGGTAGTTTAAAGAAAAACACCTTCAGAAGGTTCTTGACGCATTCGGCAGGAGTTCAATACTCGTGGCATCGGATGGATAAGCTTAGCTGGTATTCGGCCGGAGAAGCAAGGTTGCTCGACTGGGAGGCTCTCGCCGGCATTTGACGGGAGATCAATACTTGCAGCGTTGGATAGGTAAGCCTCGCCGAACGTAAGACGAAAGGGTAAAGTTGTGTGGTCGGGAGGCTCTCGACAACGTCCGACTGGAGGTCAATACTCACGGCGTCGGACGGGTAAGCCTCGCCGACCGTGGGATGGAAAAGGTTGGGGTTGTCTGGCGGCATCCGACGGGAGGTCAATACTCACTGCGTCAGATGGCTGAGCCTTGCTAGTAGACCGACTAAAGGGCCAAGGTTGCTTGACCGAGAGGCTGTTGTAGCGTTTGACGGGAGTTCAGTACTCATGGCACGAGCTTGTAGGCATCACCGGTTGTTGAAAGAAAAACATATTCGGAAGGTTCTTGCCACATTCGACGGGAGTTCAATACTCGCGGTATCGGACGGATAAGCTTAGCTGGTAGTCAGGTGGAAAAGGCGAGGTTTGCTCGGCCGGGAGGCTCTCGCCAGCATCCGACGGGAGATCAACACTCGCGGTGTCGGACTGGTAGGCCTCGCCGGTAGGCCGACTGAAAGGCCAAGATTGCTTAACCGGAAAGTTCTTGCCGCGTTTGACGGGAGTTCAATACTCATGGCACGAGCGGGTAGGCATCACCAGTTGTTGAAAGAAAAACATATTCGGAAGGCTGTTGTCGCGTTCGAAGGGAATTCGTCGAGAGGAAATCGAGGTGTTTATGTTTGAAACGGGGATTTATGCAGAGCTGATAGATCAATTAGAATGCATTTCTTACCCTGGAAATTTTCCTAGCAGCCACTCCAAGGGCCGATAATGTAGAGAAGGCGGTCATTGAAAAGGGCTGATCATGAACCCTTGTTTAATTGCGCCGCCTATAGAGGAAAAGCTGAACAGATTATAACAGTGAAACAGCTGAACGCAATGAAAAACTTTTGATATCCACGTTCAATGATTTACGATTGTTGCAGCATTTCTATCATAAAGAAATGGCCAAATATTAAAGATTATTGTTTAGCCGAATGGGGATTAGATCGCACAGTGACAATTAGACGATTGTCGGGTCATTGGAGTCCTCTGTAGGCTTTGATGTATTATTATTATGGCCTATTGTGGCCTGCAATGCATCTGTTACCCAATTGCTCATTAGTGATGGCCTTGGATGAGGGGTCTATGCCCGCACCTGCCGGGATCCGTGCTCGGATGTTGTAAGCCACTTGCGGTGGCTCCGAGGCTACAGCATTTGGTGGGACGGGCAGTGTTGTTGGTGTTATATCGGCCTCTGGGGCTTGAGGTGGGAAACTGATGGAAGCAAAAGAGAAAAGGGAGTAAAAGAAAGATGTGTGGGTCTGTTGCGAGTGGAGACTACCTCGCGCTTGCTTCGCCTGCCGTAACTTTAGGCCACAGGAATGGAGTCCTGAATAATTTGAGAGGCCTGCTCTGCTAGCGGAGGTAGCCTCGCACTAGTGTCTGCTATGGGAGCTGGAGGCCACTGAAAAAGAAAAAAGGGGGTTATTAGTAGCGGAGAAAAAAAAGACTGAGATGTGTGGGCCTCGTGCTTGCTTCTGCTGCTGTAGCCCACGGGAAAACGGTTTGTGACTTTTAACAGGACATGCTGGAATGTCCAGGTAGCCTGCAGTGTTGCCGACTAAGCTATTTTGTCAGCAATTTCAGTGTGTATTCTAGGCACTTTGCATCATGGTAACATAAAGACGATAAAATCCAGTGATATCGCGATCGACGGCCTTTAACAACTTTTAGCAATGAATTACCTGCCATTAGCATTTTTACCTGAAAATTATTTGACAACATTGGTGGTCTGCGCCGCTAGCGGGAGCCGCCTTGCGCTAGCATTTGGAAACAGAAGTAAGAGGCCCGGCTGCATACGGCGCTGCGGACAGGAGAGCCACGGTGAAGGCTGAGCCAAAGCGGGAAGCGAGTGAGACTTTGCTGCGGTGAGAACTGGGGCGCGGTGGTGTTGAACGAGGCGAGTTCGGAGCTTTTCTCTATCTATTGACCGCCTTGGCAGCTGGAATGGATTTAGGAGTGAGGTTTGCGCGGTGAAGAATAGATTGTGTAAATCTGCTTTGTTTACTCTACGCGAGGATGTTGCGTCCGAATTAATCAGCGTTTGCCTCAGGCTTAAATACGAACCACTTTCCGATCGGAGGGATTGTTGGCACGGATGATATTTGCATCCGAATGATAAGAGGATAGAAGGGACGCCAGTGGAGGCGAGGTAGCCTCGGCGTTGAGCAGAGAGCAGCGGCCACGGCAAAGCACTGGAGCTCGGCGGCCGTGTCTGGCAGAGAAAGACCGATCATGGGGCCGGCAGATTGGCCGAAAAATCCTCAGTATAGGTCTCGTTGTTTGGACGGGACGCATTGAGTCTGAGATGTAATGGTAAAAGGTGCAAACCGAATGCTGATTATCCATCAAATGAATAGAGGTATGTCAGCTGTATTTATATCCGTGCATTGATTAACTTGAGTGCGAACCTCCTGTGTTAATTAGGCTACGTATCTGACGCGCTTCTCCCGAACTTTGTTAATAAAACATCATTAATTAAGTTAATTGACATCAGATCTGTAACATGATTAGCTATAAAAGGGA
The DNA here is from genome assembly GCF_936440315.1 of Barbus barbus. NCBI lineage: Eukaryota > Metazoa > Chordata > Actinopteri > Cypriniformes > Cyprinidae > Barbus > Barbus barbus. The sequence continues at coordinate 13,842,902 of NC_136748.1, read as the reverse complement.
TGTCTTAGAGAGGCAGTCTCTCTCAGAAGTAAAGATGGGCAGAGGCTCTCCAATCTTTGAAAGACTGCGTAAAAAGATTGTGGAATACTTTAAAAACAACGCTCCTCAACATCAAATTGCAAAGGCTTTGCAAATCTCATCATCTACAGTGCATAATATCATCAAAAGATTCAGAGAAGCTGGAGAAATCTCTGTGCGTAAGGGACAAGGCCGGAGACCTTTGTTGGATGCCCGTGGTCTTCGGGCCCTCAGATGACACTGCATTACTCATCGGCATGATTCTGTCATTGACATTACTAAATAGGCCCAGGAATACTTCCAGAAACCACTGTCGGTAAACACAATCCGCCGTGCCATCTGCAGATGCCAACTAAAGCTCTATCATGCAAAAAGGAAGCCATATGTGAACATGGTCCAGAAGCGCCGTTGTGTCCTGTGGGCCAAGGCTCATTAAAAATGGACTGTTTCAAAGTGGAAAAGTGTTCTATGGTCAGACGAGTCCAAATTTGACATTCTTGTTGGAAATCACGGACGCCATGTCCTCCGGGCTAAAGAGCGGGGAGACCTTACAGCATGTCATCAGCGTTCAATTCAAAAGCCAGCATCTCTGATGGTATGGGGATGCACAAGTGCATACGTTATGGGCAGCTTGCATGTTTTGGAAGGCACTATGAATGCTGAAATGTATATAAAGGTTTTAGAGCAACATATGCTCCCCTCCAAACGACGTGTATTTCAGCAGGACAATGCAAAACTGCATACTGCAGCTATTACAACAGCATGGCTTCGTAGTAGAAGAGTCCTGGTGCTGAATTGGCCTGCCTGCAGTCTAGATCTTTCACCTAAAGAGAACATTTGGCACATCATTACATGAAAAATATGTCAAAGATGACCACGAACTCTTCAGCAGCTGAAAACCTATATCAGGCAAGACTGGGACCAAATTCCAATACCAAAACTCCAGAAACTCATAACCTCGATGCCCAGATGTCTTCAAACTGTTCTGAAAAGAAGAAGAGATGCTACACCATGGTAAACATGCCCCTGTCCCAACTATTTTGAGACCTGTGGCAGGCATCAAATTTGAAATGAGCGCATTTTGTGCATAAAATTAAAAAATTTCTCAGTTCAAACATTTGTTATGTTATCTATGTTCTATTGTGAATAAAATATTGGGTCATGTGATTTGAAATTATTTTAGTTTTCATTTTATTAAAATTTAAAAACGTCCCAACATTTCCGGAATGCGGGTTGTGGTTGTTAAAGCAGTTCACCCAAAATTATTATTATAGAAATCTTTTTTTTTTTTTTTGAAAGAAAGAAATGTTGTTGTTTTTTCAGTCAGAATGCATTAAATTAATAAAAATGACAGTAAAGGCATTTAGAATGTTACAAAGGATTTCTATTTCAAAATAAATGCTGTTCTTTTGAACATTTTTATTCATCAAAGAAACATTGATTATCAGCAGAAATGTTTTTGAGCACCAAATCAGTATATTAAAGTGATCTCTGAAGGATCGTGTGACACTAACCTGAAAATACTGAAAACTTTGCCATCACAGGAATAAATTACATCTTAAAATATATTTAAATAGAAAAAAGCCCTGTTAATTTGAATTTTAAGATTATTTCCCAACATTACTGTTTTTGGTAACACTTTATTTTTAGGACCTATTCTCACTATTAATGCCTTATTCTGCATGATCATATTTTAGATCCCTTAATCCTACCCCATATCTAAACTTAACAACTACCTTACTAACTATTAATAAGCAAATTAGGAGTTTATTGAGGGAAAAATCATAGTTAATAGTGAATATGTGTTCCCTATTCTAAAGTGTTGCCCTGTTTTTATTGTGTTTTTGACCAAATAAATGCCTTAGTGAGCATAAGAGGCTTCTTTCTAAAACAAGCTGACTGACATTCCTAAATGGAATGCTGTAATTTACAAATTTCACGATTAATTATTGCAGAAACTAGAATCGAAAATATTTTTAATTATGCAGCCCTACTTGTGGTCTATTCATTTTACTTTCAAGGTCCCTTAAATTCCATTTATTTCACCAAGCAGCTTTCCCCAAGTTGCTTTTGTCACCTTAATGACGTGATAATGAAGTTCAAAATGTCACTAATCAATTAAAGAATCATTCAGAGAATTCATAATGAGTCCAGCTGTTACTCACCTATAGTGGTGATGACAGTCCCTGCAAAGAAGAAGGAGCTGCTGAGGTCCCACATGCTGCTCTCATTGGAGGGGTGACCCGATGGATTGACCCCGGCCCGGATAGCAATCACCACTTGCTGTGGATGAGAAAACTGGTCAGGAATAATCTCCAAAAATTTGAACTTTAAGCAATAGATCACCCAAAAAATAAAAAAGTCATCATTTACTCCCTTACCATGTTATACTGACGTATTTTGTTTCTTTGTGAAACACAAAAGGAGACGTTCTGCTTAGTACCTACCATCATGTTTCACAAAAGAAGAAGAAACTATTGCAGGGACAGAATGACATGAAGGTGAGCAAATAATGACAAATGCTTGGCAGGTAAAGTATTGCTTTAAATACAAGACATGTTTATTTAGAAAGTGACAGCCATATTTTCCATTCACCCAGGCTGAATCATATTCAACAATGCTATTTCCAGTACAAGCCCAGCTGTGAGTGTTTGTAACATGTTTAAATCTACAGCAGACTTTATGTCTCTGAATGAACAGGATGACTGGCTCCAACTGCCTACATTCAGAGCCTCAAACAAAGACACGGATCTGTTCTTTATCAGTCTTCCACAGCATCTCTGGATTTTACGCCACACATTACCAAGTCAGATGGGAGTTAAGACAGAATTTGATCAGTGATTTCATTCAGTGTCAAATCCGTTATAGTAAATGGCTGCCTTATCGAAAGTGTGCAACTGTGTTTGTGCAGCAGGGATAATATTATACCTCTTGTAGTTCTTGTGTTTTCAGACTGTGCCTTTTTTTTAAAGAAAGGATCATGGTGTAATTGAGATCAATATTCCTCCTTCTCTGATCATTGTGTTTCCTGAAGACCTAAAGTGACTTAGTAGTGGCTGGGATTGAGTCCAAACCTAGGGAATGCATGGCTCATTTTACCTCTAGGTAAGTTAAAACTTTGTAAACTCAAATTACTCAAAGTAAGTGGAAGATCAAAGCTTTGCTGTAGTAGTTCTGTACTCATTTCATAAGTATGCATATTTTAGAAACTAAACTAAGTGAAGGACAAAAAGTGGAGCTGTCCATGGTCCTAAACTTACAGCTCACTCACTATTTCTCTCTCAATTATTACACATGAATTGGGGGTTGTACAGTACATGAGGCAAGAATGTAATATGGTCATCTTGTCACTATTACGAGATATAATGTCCAAATAACAGAAATTGATACTGCAAAATTTAAAAAAGTTGCAATTACAATATGTATGTTGAAATAATGGAAAATTGTAAAAAAATAAATAAAAATAAAGTTGTAATTACAATAAAATTAATGTTCAAATAATGGTAAATTGCATGACATGCAATAGTAAATTTGCAACAATAAGATGTAATGTCCAAATAATTTAAAATGAAAAAAATGCACTGCTAAGATTAAAAATAAAGTTGCAGTTATGGAATGTAACCAAATTATGGAACATTGAAAAGGATTTAAACATTACATTGCAAAATTTAAAAATAAAGTTGCAACTCTGACACTTGACACAATTTCCAGATAATTGAAAAACTGCACTGCACAGATAATGCATAGACAAAAGTTAAAAATTAAGATGTAATATCCAGATAGTAAAAAAAAAAAAAGGCACTGCAAAAATTTCAATCATGAAATGTAATTTCCAGATAACTAAAATCGCACTGCAAACATTAAAAATAAACTTGCAAATTATATCAAAAAAACTAATTGCATTGAAAAAATAAAGTGGTAGCACTTTATTTTACAGTCCTGTTCCCCATGTACATACTATGTACTTCAGAATCAGAATCAGAATGAGCTTTATTGGCCAAGTATGTTTACACATACGAGGAATTTGTTATAGTGACAGAAGCTCCACAGTGCAACAGAGAGACAGCAACAGGACAGGACACAGATAATAAAAGAATAATATACAAATATACAAATAGGCAATGTACAAAACAGCAAAAACACAATATATAATATAGACAATTATGGTGTACAGGTCTGATATGTGCAAATTTGAAATAAGAAAAAATTAGATAAATAAAAAGTAAACAAATGTGGTGAATAAATAATAGAGTTGTGTGTTCCGCGTTTTATTGTCAAGTGTTCATGAGATGGATTGCCTGAGGGAAGAAACTGTTTCTGTGTCTGGTCATTCTGGTTCACAGAGCTCTGTAGCATCAACCATGCTTTCCTGTAGCTCAAATAGTAGAGCATGGCGCTAGCAACGCCAAGGTCATGGGTTCGATTCCCAGGGAAAGCAAGAGCTGATAAAATGTAAAAACTGTAACTTGAACGCAATGTAAGTCGCTTTGGATAAAAGCGTCTGCTAAATGCATAAATGTAAATGTAACCAGACGGTAACAGTTCAAAAGAGGGAGTGTGAGGGATCCAGAGTGATTTTACCAGCCCTTTTCCTCACTCTGGATAAGTACAGTTCTTGGAGAGTGGGGAGGATTGTACCAATGATTCGCTCAGCAGTCCGGACTACTCTCCGTAGTCTTCTGAGGTCAGATTTGGTAGCTGAGCTGAACCAGCCAGTTATTGAAGGACAGATTCAATGATGGCAGAGCAGAACTGCTTCAGCAAGTACTGTGGCAGGTTGAACTTCCTCAGCTGGTGAAGGAAGCACAACCTCTGCAGGGCCTTTTTCACAATAGAGTCAATGTGATTGTCCCACTTTAGGTCCTGAGAAACTGTGGTGCCCAGGAATCTGAATAACTCCACTGCAGTCACAGTGCTGTTCGTGATGGTGAGTGGGGGGAGTGCAGGGGGGTTTCTCCTGAAGTCCACGATCATCTCCACAGTTTTGAGCGTGTTCAGCTCCAGGTTGTTAAGACTGCACCAGACAGCCAGCTCCTTAACCTCCTGTCTGTAAGCAGACTCGTCACCATCCTGGATGAGGCCGATCAGTGTGGTGTCGTCTGCAAACTTCAGGAGCTTGACAGAGGGGTCTTTAGAGGTGCAGTCGTTGGTGTAGAAGGAGAAGAGCAGTGGGGAGAGAACGCAGCCCTGAGGAGCTCCAGTGCTGATGGTACGAGTGCTGGATGTGGATTTACCAAGCTTTACTAACTGCTGTCTGTCTGTCAGGAAGCTGGTGATCCACTGACAGACGGAGGTGGGGACGGAGAGCTGGGTTAGTTTATTCTGAAGGGTGTCCGTGATGATGGTGTTAAAAGCGGAGCTGAAGTCCACAAACAGGATCCTCACATAAGTCCCTGGTCTGTCCAGATGTTGCAGGATGAAGTGCAGTCCCATATTGACAGCATCATCCACAGACCTGTTTGCTCTGCAGGCAAACTGCAGGGGGTCCAGTGATGTCCCTCAGATAAGCCAAAACCAGTCTTTCAAATGATTTCATGGCCACAGACATTAGAGCCACAGGTCTGTAGTCATTAAGTCCAGTAATTTTGGGTTTCTTTGGGACGGGGATGATGGTGGAGCGTTTGAAGCATGAGGGGACTTCACACAGCTCCAGTGATCTGTTGAAGATTTGTGTGAAGATGGGGGCCAGCTGATCAGCACAGGTTTTTAGGCAGGCTGGTGATACACCGTCTGGGCCTGGTGCTTTCCTTCTTTTGTTCGTTCTGAAGACCTGGCACACATCATCTTCACAAATTTGAATTGTAGGTGTGGGGGAGAGGGGGGTTGCTGGAGGTGTTAATGGTTGTGTGGCGAGGTGTTCAGGGCGGGTGTGGGTTGTTTTTTCAAACCTACTTATTGATGTAATTACAATAACTGGGTAATATCTAGGTACTAACCCTGAACCTACCCCTAAACCTAACCTTACCCCATGTAGTGACTGTCACGATCTCTCTTTGGAAGGGAACCGCGGAGGCGAGGAACTCTTAAATTTTCAACTTTATTTAGAACACAGGGATCTCAGAAGACACGGATAGAGACGATCAGGAATCGACGATCAGACCGGACACAGAGGCAGGGGAACACAGGGCTTAAGAACACAGGGAAATCAATGAGGAAGAACAGAAACAGGTGAGGAGTAATTAAACACAGGGCTGGGGACAAATGTAGTGATCGACCGATATTGATTTTTTTATAACCGATACCGATACCAATTATTTGCATGTCTATGTGCCCGATAACCGATATGCAGAACCGATATTTATTTACTGTTATAAAGTAAATAAATGACTGCGTGAAGTATATCCATACTTCACTTTGGTTTTACCTCCTTTCAGTCATCTTAACAAAAAATGTTTTTAGAATTAGCAGTCTTTCATGCAGGGCTCTAGACTCATTCTTCCCACTGATCTCACTTTTGCGCACGAGCACATAATTTGGTTGCAATTTGTTTTTTGTTTTTGCTACAACATTTGATTAATCAATGCATGCTGATGAACTTTTATCATAGTTTATAGTTATATGGTAACGAAAGTTTTCAACGTTCAACTCGTTCTTTTTCATCTGTATTATTTGTGATTTAAATTTTGTGAACAGGAATTCCTTTTTTCGTGCGCTTTTTACTTTCAAATTTGCGATCTTGGTGTCACATTTTACAAGAAAAGATCATTGTCTGTTTTGCTTATATCTATACACCTTTAACTTTTTAAGACTAAAACAAAAGATGGATTCATTGTTATTCTTAATTAAAAAGCGCAACAACAATAAAACAGTACGTTGACAATGACAAACTCTTACATAACATTTATCAACAAAAACGAATAAGACGAGGCATGGCATAGGACACACCACATGCTGTACTATATACCTAGTATATTACAGAATGTTTAGCAAATCTTTATAGGGACAGGGCTTGACAGAGTATCTTATTTATCATATTTCTTAGAGCCAAGTTGCATTTAAACTATATATCAGGCATTTATGTAATACATCTAATTTGTGCATTAATGCCTGTAATATTAAATAGTTTACTAACTACAGCAAATCAAGTACCTGCACGCCGTTGCTGTCTTGTCTCCCCTCAGATGCGCTGCAATTGCGATCCTGCGCGCAATTCTGAAAACGTCCACAAGATGGCGGTGTTTATCGGGGAATCCGATATTACAAAACCGATATTCGATTATGAAAAAATGCTTAAATATCGGGAAAAATATCGGTAAATCGATATATCGGTCGATCTCTAGACAAATGAACTAATGATCACAAACGAGGACAGGAATAGGAAGACCAAATATGGGCACAAGAGGAGGGGAAACACAAGACACAGTCTAACAGTGACCTTATATTACCAGTACTTTCTTAGGTATGTACACTTTAAGTACATTGTTAGTACATGTAAGTGCAAGTACTGTAAAATAAAGTGCAACCAATAAAGTTATACAGTTGAAAGCTATAAAGTTGCTATTAAATAATTAAAATTAAAATGTATAATCCATTAAAAACAGTCAACATTATTTTTTACATAGTATAAAATAAAAGTATTTTAAATGTATTACTTTTTACTAGGGGTGATTAATAAGCACTAACAGTGCTGAAGCACTAACTAAGCCAAAAAAGGAAATATTTCTAATTTCTTCATTTATGTCACATTAGGTTACTGCAACACATTCAAGCCCTTTAAGTATCTATATCTATATTGGGTATATCAGGAGCTGGCCATGCTGACCTAGTCCATATTCCAGCCATCTTCTCACAGCCTAGAAATCTGTAGCCAAAAAAAAAAAGAAAGAAACTGGCCACACTTTCACTAAGCAGTGAATGAGAAATATAAACACTGTCAAAAACATCTGCACATGAGTGTGCAGGTTCTCCTGGCCTACATGCTGTATAGCCGATATGCTGTAAGAGCCCTGAGAGTATCCCATCTGCTTCCTAACGCTTCCTGCTCCCAGCTGGCTCAGAGAGCTCAGCCAAAAGTGAGAGGCAAAGAGAGGCCATTCATTCCGTGGGGAGGTTTTCCTGTTTGTGAACACCTTCCAAGTGTCGGCACAATCAATTCTGCTGACAGCAAAGCAACTTGGCAGGAATGAACATATGTTCAGAGGTGTGTGAACATGAGCGTCATAACACCAATAATCAAGAGATGGGAAGTTGGTGAACGCAGTTTGTTGGAATGTAATTAAATGTAAGGGCCGGGGGGGGGGGGGGGGGGGGGGGGTGTTACTTTAACTCATCACAACACACCACAACTGTACTAGAAGTATGCAAATCGTATAAAGAAATATTATCTATAAATATAACATCAAACTAGCTGTTTCCATCCAAGTTGCAAATTAAATTTGAACTTCTTATTTATTAAAATTATTTATTTACAGTACGTCACAAAAAAAAAACATATGAATAAAGCAGCACTTCCAAGTGTTTATTATTTTTTGCACATATAAGACATTTAATTCATTTTGGTGATTTGTCCATGTCGATGGAAACCAAGCTCACACAATCATCCAAGACCTTTAAATTGCTGCTAGAATAATTTAGTACATTTTCCAGCAGAGAAAAAACAATGTCACTTTATATTCACTCTACTTCTTGCACAAAGGTAAATACCACAGACTTCAGAAGACGGAGCTAATTAGTGATGTAATGTCAAGAGCATATTTGATTTCCTCACAGGTGAACTAGTGTTAAGTGAACTCACTAAAACTGAATTAGAAGAAAATTATAACAGACCCGACTGCTAGCAACCCCAATTTGGAAAGCAGATAAAGTGTATATAGTTATAAGCCTATGAATATTACATTAATACAGATCAAATTAGTCTGAAATGTTTAAGATTTCGGCATAACCATCTTAGAATTTTTAAGAAAAAAGACTGCATCATACTTCAGAAACAGAACAACATGCACAGAACAATTTATGTCCAATTAGTGTTTTCTGGCTCCAATTAATGAGATTACAGACCGTTTCTACCAACTTCCGAGCTGTCATTATTGATTTTGGCAAAGATTACTCTATTCACCCAACATCCTGCAGACAAAACCACTATATGCTTTGAATCAATATCCAGAAGGCTATTTTTACCTATACAAACAGATACTTTGAATTCTAATTTCAAGCACACTGGTAAATAATTGGAGTGTGTACCTTGACCAGGTCTTCCAGTTCAGAGACGTTGACACAGGTATGCCTGGAAAGGAAGTTCATTTTTTCTTGCACAATGAGGTACTTCTGTGAGCTCTCCTGGGGCTGTTCCAGGGCTTTGAACACCGTGGCTCCGATGATCAGGTACAGAACAACCAGCAGGAAGATCGCCACTACTGTTTTCCACTTCATTACGGTGGTTATGGTATCACAATCATCCCCCGAGTTATATACAATGGGCTTGGAGGAGAACGACAGCCGGGGTTTGGTGTTGTGTGTGGCTGATTTAGGATCTAAAAGATCAGGTGCAGCCACTGGGGCGAACAAAGGGAGAGAGAGGGCAAGACAGAGCGAGAAAAGAGAGAGAGATAGAGAGAGATGGGTTATAAAAGACAGCTGTAATTTTAATGAAATGACTGCTGATGAAGCTTTAGTAATTCTATAACTATTTGTATTTCAATTTAAAGAGTTCTGCTTTGTTTACAGATATTTAGAATATCATTTTTCCATGTGTGTTTGTACATGAACGAAAACACATTCACATGGAGCCATTAATAAATAATTGCAGCTATGAAAAGCACAGACAGCTGCAGGGTTTTAAAACAGTGATGAATATGATTTAGATTATGGACTTAGATCTAGCTTGTTAGTATTCTGAATTTGTACACTGGGAACATTGTGTTTCTGAAATATGTTCAAACATTCGATTGATTACTTCTAATCACAAGCATTTACAGTTTACTTTAGGCTAGATTTTTATACAAGAACATCACAGAAGAAGTGAAACTAGCCTTTCATCTGTGAGGATTTTAATTTGTTTCTTTCTCTACTGACTTCTGCAGTGTTTCAGCCAAGTGTGAAAAGCTTCTCTAACAAACCAGTGATAGTGGATGTAATGTTCTCCTCGCTAGTATCCAGTATGCAGTGTGTGTATGCAAGGCATGTTATGCAAGTTTTAGCACTAATTTAGAGCTGCAGATTTTCCCTCTGTGCATAATTCAGACCTCAATGCTTATTAATGATCTGTTAGTTATTGAAGCCCCAGGGGGCTCCAGCAGAGCATGTCCACTTTTTCATTCATTTCCAGAGGATTTTAGAAATTTCAACCCATGCAGATCCATTCAAATCACTTCCCTTTGGTGTTTGTTTTTAAATATTTTTATTCCCATTTTATTACAGAACTGCCAAGCGTATATCTTAAAACAATATGCATAATATTTTGACGGTTTACACTGAATCTAAAAGGTGATATTTGTAAGACAATCCTTTATATTGCATTAAAGAGTTTATTTGTTATTTTTGATGGGTCCCAGTGTAAGCAGCAGAGGCTGTACTGTACTGCAAAACTGATTCCAGAAATATTCCTCCTACAAATCTGGAAACATGTCAAAGTGGTGTTGGTGGTGTGGCGCTGTAATACATAATCTAAGCTGGTCACTGAAAGGTTACAGGTTCAGACCCTGCAGAATGCAATCTAATAGCCATCACCATTGCAGCAAGTGTATTGCAACACTATTTTACTTTATCTGCTTTCAAAGATACTGAATTAATATTTATCATTTTATTATTTATTTTTAGAAAACACCTTTTAGAATAGAATGATTTTTGCAACTTTATCTTGAACAAATAATTATCAAGATTTTACTACTGATACCACCCTTTATGGAGGAACATAACTAATTCTTTTGATTGGTTACGAAGTATGGTTACATTTCGAGTAGATTTATAGCATGATCATATTTTGACGTCCCGCAAACATAAGGCACGAATGGGTTAAGTATCATGCCAAATTTACTATGCAACACATGATAAACAATTCAATTATGCAAACAAACACTGGGCACTTACTACTTTGTCAGATCTCTTCTTCCTGCTGCTCCTCATCAGCTGTCCTGAGTGCTAGACCACTTGGATTCTTGTCTTTCCGTTCTTCTCAGGAGCACACAAGCAAAAACTGGATGTTAATCATGGCACCAAACGCACTCGCATCCCTCCGTTTTCTCTTCTGGAGGATCATGACTCTGTCCAGTTTTAAATCTCCACGCGAGCAGTATCTTGGAATCCAGCGCTGGATTTCGTGGTTGAGTAAGCACTGAAGTGAGAAGGGAGTGTCCACGGGAGGCACACGGATAATTGGACTGGCTGTTCTCATCATGAGCGCGCTCACTGTCCGTCTCCACGCTCACAAGCGCTCGCGCTCTCCGTGTGTTGTGTTCACGATCTGTGGGCAGGTTTCACGATTTCATGCGCGTCACTCCATTGCCGCAGGTCACATCTCATGTCAGTCAGAAATATGGGAATATGGAATCGCGAGGAAATGAACTATTCTGGTTCCGATTCTTCTGAACGACTTTTGAGGTATGAAAAAGACCCTCGGATTGTTGCGAAGTTAAATTCAGATCTCAAAAAGCAGATAAAACAAACAAACAGCTAGTCGACACTTACAAATCAGTTTTCGGCTAACATGACACAGCAACAGTTAATTGGCTCGTTTTGAGGCAAAAACGACGAAACTATGGTTAACTAAAAGTCTGATTATTTCAGAACTTGGTCTGATTCTTGAAAGTGTTTTGAGAATCGGACTACACTGTCCGCGCTGTATTTCTGATTTAAAAGAACCAGCACACAAAAGAGTCATTTGTCTTACAATCGGACTGCATTGGTCAAGCTGTATTTTTGATTCATTAAAAAGAACCGGCTCATAAGAGTCATTTGATCGGAAATCGGACTGCACTGGTCACACAACATGGCCTCATCCATCTGCTTGTTTCAATATGAAATACGTCAACAAAGAAAAAGTGGTCTTGTCCAAAACGTTGCAAGTGTATCATGAATAGCCCTGTTGAAAAAAAAACCCATATGCTGGTTAGGTAGGATTTGAAGCATGGATGCTGATTTGAGCTGGTCATGAGCTGGTTTAAGCTGGTCCTAAACTGGTCAGCAGAGCCGATATGTGACACTGGACCACAAAACCAGTGTCAATTTTCAGAAATTGAGATTTATACATCATCTGAAAGCTGAATAAATAAGCTTTCAGATGATGTATGTTTGTTAGGATCAGACAATATTTTGCCGAGATACAACTATTTGAAAATCTGGAATCTGAGGGTGCAAAAAAATCTAAATATTGAGAAAATCACCTTTAAAGTTGTCCAAATTAAGTTCTTAGCAATGCATATTACTAATCAAAAATGAAGTTTTGATATATTTACAGTAAGAAATTTACCAAATATCTTAATGGAACATGATCTTTACTTAATATCTTAATGATTTTTGGCATAAAAGAAAAATTAATAATTTTGACCCATACAATGTGTTTTTGGCTATTGCTACGAATATGCCCAAGTGATTTAAGACTGGTTTTGTGGTCCAGGGTCACATATGCAGAATACACAAGCTGCCTAGGGCCCCCGAAACACCAGGGGCCCCCTTGCTCTCAAAGATGTTTTAATTTTAGTTTTGTTTTTGATTTTTTTTGCCAGTGGTTATGAAAGCATGAATGATCATTTATTTTAATGCGGTGCGCTGTCACGCTCTCTCCGTAAAAATCAGCCAAATTATGGAGATGGTCCTCACTGCAGAACACAAGATCCAGGGGGTGTGGTTGGATCTAGATCCAACTCCTCTCACCTTACATATACCTAAACACCTTACATATATCACCCCCTGATCCCTAAGCCCACCCATCCCCACCCCTAAGCCTACCCATCTTAAACCTACCATCTCCACCCCCTAGATGTGGATCCAACCCCGCCCCCTGGATCTTTGTTCCGCAGTGAGGGGCTACTGAAATTATGTAACATGAATGTCGTACAGACAAAAAAAAAAAACAAGTTGAAAGCGTGCTGAGCCGCGGAAGAGATACAGTTTCTCGAGCGCTTTCCATGAGCGCGTTTCGAGATTGAATGAAACACGGACAAATGAGTTTCATCCATTCTTTCATCCCAACCCCAGAAGTCTAGGATCGGCACTGCTGGTCATGACCATTTTAGGACCAGCACATGACCAGCATAAACCAACTCAAACCAGCATCCATACTTCAAAACCTACTTAACCAGCATATGCTGTTTTTTTTTCAACAGGGAGAACAGAAAGGACTAACAGTTTTCATAAATTCACATCTTTCTAAGAGCTTTCCTTTTTGAAAAACACCCAAGCTTCAAAATTAATTCTTGGGGCTTCCTTGTAATTTATGTAGAAAAAAAGTGAAAAGATCTCCAAATAATAACCACAGACCTCATGATTCTCTTTTGTGTTTTAGGACTACAAACTGAATAGCTCTATTTTATGTTATAGCCTAAGATATGAGAGATATTTTCTCTTACTTTTAGAGTACAGCTTGTCACCAGTTATAAAGCAGTAGAAATTCTAAAACACTGTTCAAGGCTGCTTTTGTGCGTATTTAAAATATTTATACAACTTGCATTGACTACATATTCTTCTTATGTGCCATTCTAGTTCAAACCATCCATCACTTCAACAAAATTTCCATAATGGCTTTGGTGTGTGCAATGTTCCAGCTGTGAATGTATTAAAGTCCTGCATTCCTAATGCATCTCCCATTGAGATGAAAATGAAAAGGCACGATGTTGCTTAAGGGAAGAAATATTTTTATGTCATATATTTGTTTCAACATAAACAGAGGGGGTTGTCAATACCAAATGATAATAACTGCATACAGTGTTTGCAGTATGCATGCATGTAATATGGACATGTGCTATATGAGTTTATTTAACCTTGCATAACTACTCTCCTTGTGTTATCTGCACAAAATGCAGAGATGATATTCAGTATCTCACAGAAGTGAGTACACCCCTCACATTTTTGTGAATATTTTATATCTTTTCATGTGACAACACTGAAGAATCTTTATTTTTTTCAAGTTTAAAGCCAGATTTTTGCTCCAAAGTGAAAGTTATAGAAACCAGACCATTAATTTTCTTTAACAAAATAAATATCTAAATAATTTTTTTTTTAGGTAGTTTAGTTTCTGCATGTTCTAATTAGTTATAGTGTTTCAAATCAAGAAACAGGTTTGGGTTGCCTGATAATATTAATAATAATAATAATATCACTTTTTTGTCTCCTAGAAATGCACATTTGATAGTAGCTTGAGTTAGGATGCAGAGGTAAAGTTTTGTTCATTATCAAAATCAGTAACATTTGTAAAAATTGTAGCAAGTGTTTTTTTTATTTTATTTAAATGATGATAAACACAATTAAAACCACATATAGCACCTCAATACCATGGTAAAAAATATAAAGATATGGTTTTTAGGTAGCCTATTTGTATGAAAAACAGTAGTCTAAAAACATTCAGTATAAATGAACACATATAGCTTAATCCCAAATACCTACTATAATTATATACCATTACTCTTGTAATAAAATTCAGTGTGAATATCCCACATTTCTGCCACAATACCATGGTGCAGTGAGTGTTACTACAGTAAATCCATGGTAAATGATGGCAATGTGTAGATTGAAAAGCCTTCTGACTGCCTCGTTGAACACAATTTCTCCTGTTTGGCTTTAAATTTAAACTACCACAGAGTCGATTGTGTTCTTCGGTGAATTCAAGCGCTTCACACTGGATCTCATGGTGCTGTTTAATGCTCGTGACTGAGTAAACGCATCTGATTCTGCTCTAGTGAGCACGCGCCGCGTGCAGTTTGAACTTTGATCCGAATGCATAAATGATCCGTGCGTTGCAGTTCAAATGATTCGCGCGGTTTTGTTCCGCTTAAACATTATATCAAACATTTAGCGAACTCTTCATATCGTTTTAACAAGGAAAATTATATCGCGATATCCTTATCGAATTATCGCCCAGCCCTACGTAGGCTATAAGAAGATTGCCAAGACCAGGACGGTGGCCAAGACCATACAGCGGTTTAACAGGACAAGTTCCACTCAGAACAGGCCTTGCCATGGTCGACCAAAGAAGTTGAGTGCACGTGCTCAGTGTCATATCCAGGGGGTGGCCGTCATAGACATAATGGCCGTGGCCACCACTGATCTTAAAGCTTGGCCACCCAAAGCTCAAAATTGCTCAAAACTGCAGTTTTTGTCCCCTTTTTCTTGACAAGAAATGCATTTATTAAGACGCGGAATCAAACGGGAGACTTTTCAGATGCGCACTTCAGCTTCAGATGCGCACTTCAGCTTTGCCTCAGCGCCAGGCGCGAGTCAAATGAGCGTGGAAAAGATACACCAGCCAAATGAGCTTCAGTAGAACAATGAGATGCTGTTAGGCTATATGTCAGTAAAACAAACTTTCCTGTCCTGTCAGCCGTCACAGTAGGCTACTCACGGCGCACACTCTGATGGCGTCATAAATAAGCACACAAGAAACTATGAGCATACAACGTAGTTCTGTCATCAGTTAAGTCATGAAATTATCAAAAAGGTGATTAAAGCAGCAAACTGTGCATGCATGTATGTATTACATTTCAGAACGTCTCTCAAATGCATACTAAAGTATAGGCTATCATGCAATTCCAGATCACAATAAGGTGCAAGCTGATAATTTAATGCACAAACTGTAAATGTGCACTTATACTAGAACATATGTGCTATTTTTTCATTAATTTTAGAAGTACAAACGAAAATGAAACCATTTAAATGCATAAAATAACTAATTTTACATTCTGGCATTTATGTGCTGTTGTCTTCCGGCCTTTTTCACATTCTTATCACTAACTGCATGTCTAATCCATGAGTATGTAATGTTAGAGAACAAGTTTTTGCGGGTTTTGAGAACCAGAACCAAACTGACAGAGCAATAAAGCTATAGTGAGCCCCTTTATTAAAATACCTGGAGGTGAGGAATAATACAAAAATTGTCATATTCACTCAGTATTACTTGATATAATTCACAAATATATCTATTACAATTAAGTAGAAATTAATTGTATTCAGCTGTGTTTTAGGCACTAAAATAGTTTCACGAGTTCACACGTAATGCGTATTTGGCGAGTATGGTAGTAGTTGGCGTGCTGTCCTGGGGAAGGGCTGAGCTCGGGAATGGCCCGAACCCAGAGTATCCCCCCATGGTATGGTGAGAACTTAGTGATATTGGTGGAGAAGGGGTGGTGGAGGGATGCTGATAGACCATCAAATGAGTGGAGGTATGTCAGCTGTATTTATATCCGTGAGTTGATTGACTTGATTACGTGCCACTTGTGTTTAATTAGGCTAAGTATCTGACGTGCTCCTCCCGAACTTTGTTAATAAAACATCATTTATAGTCAATCACATTTTTATATTGAAATAATGAAGATTTCTGTGCCACCCAAGGCTGGTTGCTGGCCCCTCCCTGGCCACCCCTATGAAAACATCCTGGTTCTGCCACTGGTCATATCCAGACTGAGGTTGTGTTTGGGAAATAGACGTATGAGTGCTGCCAGCATTGCTGCAGAGGTTAAAGGGGTGGGGGGATCAGCCTGTCAGTGCTCAGACCATACGCCGCACACTGCATCAAATTGGTCTGCATGGCTGTCGTCCCCGTACAGTTCATTGAGGGAACCATGAATGCCAACATGTACAGTGACATACTGAAGCAGAGACTGGGCCAAAGGGCAGTATTCCAACATGATAACGACCCCAAACACACCTCCAAGACAACCACTGGCTTGCTAAAGAAGCTGAGGGTAAAGGTGATGGACTGGCCAAGCATGTCTCCAGACCTAAACCCTATTGAGCATCTTTGGGGCATCCTCAAATGGAAGGTGGAGGAGCGCAAGGTCTTTAATATCCACCAGCTCCGTGATGTCGTCATGGAGGAGTGGAAGAGGACTCCAGTGGCAACCTGTGAAGCTCTGGTGAACTCCATGCCCAAGAGGGTTAAGGCAGTGCTGGAAAATAATGGTGGCCACACAAAATATTGACACTTTGGGCCCAATTTGGACATTTTCACTTAGGGGTGTACTCACTTTTGTGGCCAGCGGTTTAGACATTAATGGCTGTGTGTTGAGTTATTTTGAGGGGACAGCAAATTTACACTGTTATACAAGCTGTACACTCACTACTTTACATTGTAGCAAAGTGTCATTTCTTCAGTGTTGTCACATGAAAAGATATAATAAAATATTTACAGAAATGTGAGGGGAGTACTCACTTCTGTGAGATACTGTGCAATTGTTTTGAAAACTTAAAAAAAAAAGTCACCATCCTTTCCCATATTCGCTTGCTTCTGTTTCCCTTTCCTTTTTCCCATTGTCATTTCACCTTGGCAATCATATTTTATCTCACTGAGGTGGCTAAAATTATAGATCCTAATGACAGAAGTGCATCAAAGGCACACGTGCACTCACATTCCATGCTCACAGTATTCAAGCTTCCATCATGGGCCACTGTTATTCTCTGCAAGTTTGATTTTGGAATCACCATACAATACACAGTGTTATCGCTCTCAATATACATAGGCCATAATATTGGCATGGATCTTATGTCAAGCAGTTGCAGCACTGTGAGCATATCTTTCATATCCAACTAAATGAATCTGGCTGGCTCAGCTGCAAGTGCCACATTTATGGGATACATTTTGGTAACATGCAGAATGACCAGAATAGATGTGTAGCTTATTTAATGTAGGGTAAAGAATGGGGAACTTATATGCAACTCTTAAAAACAATGTGCATTTCCTTTTAAATTATAATATGTTTAGATAAAAGTTTAGCATGTGCAGAACAATGATGCTTCAGCCAATGTGTTATTATAGGAAATGGAAGCATTTGCAAACTTAGTTGTTATACAAACCGTAAAATTATTCATAGAGGCCATGCACTACTGGGGTAAGTTGATTATTTTATTTTTTGTTTTATTAATGACTGTACATTATTCTTTACATATATGTTCAAATTTTATCTACTTGTCAAATGCAACTGCAAAATATTGTATTTAACATTTACACCTGCTGTCTCATGCAATAAGTCTTAGGTCTAGTGCTTGTCACCATCTTCAAGAACCCATAATTTATTAATAGTGTGTAAGAAGTGGATAAACAGTGACATTTGACTCCTGTCAGCTTAGTTTGTTGAGCAGCACATACACAAGCTCTCATTAAACTAAAGGAAGTCTGTGACTCCTGCAGAGAAGCGATGTGTTTACTATACCGTGCTTCTAATTAGAGATACTTTTTTAACAAGAATTTGACCTATGATCTTCCACATAAATCCATTTTTACAGCCAGTGACCGGAAAAAAAACTGTTACCCATGTTATTGTATTGAGACTGTTGTTAGTGACGATTAGCATACAATTTTTTTGCTTACATATAATGTAATTTCAATGTCTTCATAGAAATGATATAACAGTTAGATGCATTTATCTAGTTATATCTTGTTTATGGCTGGCAGGTCACATCTATGTTGACATTTAGAACAATAGCATGATTGTGAGTGTGATACTGAAAAGTGGGAAAAAGGAAGAAAGAAAAAAAGGAAGAAAAAGAAAAACATAATGGAAATGAACCATGCCCTGCTCCAGAACTTTAACATTTCCACTAAGCTATATTTCAGGTCAGAAGGTGCAGGGACACAGGGACACAGTTTCTATTTATAGCACATCCTTCCTTTTAATGCACTGCAAATGGGGTTCCTGTAATATTATTTCTCACATATCTTTTTTCATACGTTTCATATCATACGTTTTTTTTTTGTTCTTTCTTTAGGAACACCAGAGAATTTCCATGTAAGAGACATAGATTGTTCGGCAGAATTTTCATTATTTTTTGAATATCTCTGGCAACATGAATGTTACAACAATCCAAGAAGGAGCAAATGAAAATTATTGGGCAAAGAACAGACACATTCAATGTCAAAAAATATTTCCTAAATTTTATTCAACAACCAGCTGGCTGTGTTGATTGGCACAGTGATGAAAGTCTATAAGAGGGAATCAATATAAAAGATTTCTGACCAAAAAGTGACACAAATCAACACATTTGTCTTGTAAATTTGTTTTTAAATATGATTCATTTGTGATATTCTTCAATTCAATCATTTTTACAGTTGTATCATGGCTTTTTAATCACTTAGATTCGCTATGAATGATTAAATGTTCTTATATTGAATTCAGTGGGCATCATTCATGAAAGAATGTGTCTAAATCATGTTGAATTTTTCAGCTTTAATTTAATGTGGCTTAAAGGAATAGTCCAATCATTAATCACCCTTATGTCAATTTAAACTTGTTAGATCAGCATGGGCTGTTGCCTTTACTTCCTGCTGTTTCACCTTGATGAAAAAAAAATTAAATGTTTACGCACAGCACATTTAGGTTTAGGCTCTATACTAGCATCTGTCCATTTATTGGCTTTCCCTCTTCACTTCACTTGACTACTTGAAAAAACACTCGGGTCAAATGTGAAAGTGCTGACTTAGTGTGCATCTCTCTGACTGACAGGGAGAACATCCACCGGCACTGGAAAGTTAAACAGTGCCTATTCTTTTTTAGGGGCTCACAGTATATAAATAGAGGCCAGTTTTCTGATCTTAGCAAGATAACATTCTAATCCATGTTACATAACATTTTGAGCAGCAACCCCTTGACCCAGAGTAAAAAAATATTTGGCTAGTGTTTGCCATGCACGTGAATGAGCTTATGCTATGCCATTGAAAAACACTGACATTGCATGAAGGGTCACCATACAGTGTGGTCAATGGGAACATTCTCATGAGCAAACATAAACGTCAAGAGGCTGACTTGTTTGTCTTGCTAAGGCCAATGTCATAGCAACTTTTTATGCATCTTAAATAGGCCTATTAATACACTGTCAGCAGATAGACACGGGGCACAGAGGTAAGTGCAATACAAACAACAGGTTTATTGAAAAGCAGCAGAGGGAAATGAGATGAGCAGTAAATCCGGGTAAGCAGGCGAGGAATGGGAAAGTCTCTTGGGGCTTATCTGAGTGTTAATGTCCTTGTTGCTTCATCCAGGGGATCCAGAGAGAATCGCGGAGTGTGGAGACAGTGGAGCACAGGAACGATGGAGAACGGGGATAGGAACACAGGAACAACTGGTAGGTAGACAAAAGGTAAGTGGTTCAGGTTAGTCAACATGAATGTTTGAGACCAGACAGTGAGTGAATGGGAGGAGTGCAGGGATTTAGTGCTGCTGATTAGTGCTGACAGGTGGCGGTGATCAGAAATCAGGGGATTGGGATCTGGTGAGTATCGTTGGTGGAGACTGCGGTGACTCTCTGACATACACTACTTAAACACATTTACATAATATTTATGTAAATATTATATCAAAACAAAAAGCTTGATTGAAAATGCGGCACATTATTTTTCCCCAAAATTAATATTTACCTTTATTATTTCTTGCTTTTTCACATCACGACTCACATTTAATATCTACCACATGTTTTTTATGGTTTTCACTTTTCTCCTAAAGAAGTACATTGACTTTTGAAAAATCTCTGTTAGAGGAAAAATCCTTTGATGTTGTGAAATGATCAGAATTGAAGTATAGCTATAATAATAATAAATAAAAAAAGTATTCATTTTTACCCAATTAAATATTTCACTTTTTATTATCATAATTTCAAACTTGTAATGCATTTTTTATAGTTTAAGTTGGAAAGTGTTTACAACAAACAAAGGTAAGACAAAATCTCTACATAAAAGGCACTTGAACAGATGGTGTAGTTGATTAAGGCATGGACTTATATTTATATTTTATCATGTAAAAAAATGTAATGTAGTTGAAGAAACATCCATTATGTCTTGTTAAGCCTCCAAGTTCTCTCTAAGTTCTGATATTACTGTTTGTTTTATGGCACAAACTGTATTTTGCTTGACAACATCAAGCAAGATGACACTGAAGCAGCTTCCAATGTTGAATTTCAAATGGCAATTATGATCTTACAAGTTGCCTTGTACTGCTTTAGCAAAGCACTATGGTGTGCCTACATATAGAAACATTTAGAAGGTTTCATAGAGATTAAGAGCCTCCTTCACTTTTCCAATGCGAATTAAAATGGCTATAAAGCCCATTACAGCCCTCTAGGAAATTCAGGGCTGTTGAGCCATACACACCTCCAGAAAATACCACTGATAGCCTTGAATGTGAAGTGGAAAATATGGTTACAGAAAAAGAGACTGGGTCTTAACTTATAAATGGTTTTTCATCTTGTTTGTTTGCAGGAACAGATTGTAAGAAATATCTCCATTCACACGAATGTTGATTGGCTGTCACCTTTATCTATTTCTGCTTGAGCTTGAAGAGATGAGACTTATCAGGAACTTCCAGTTGCATGTCACTTTTTGCTTATCTACAGCTCCACTGGGGAATCCTGAAGTCGAAGGTAAGGATGGGAATGGACATAATGTCACCTTTGGGATTGGATGGGATGAGGAGTCAGCACATGCTGTTTGACTGTAATTCCAGTACAGTCAAGGATAGGACTGCTACTTCCTTACATCTATGCTGCCTTGTTTTTGACCCACTTCAGATCTCATTTGCACGGCTTCTCTCTATTTTGTTTCTTGAATTTCTCCCTGACATTCACGCTTAATCTTTCATTTATATTTAACTTTTTATTTTTTTCTGTGTATGTGCGTGTTGCTATAACCAGGAGGCTGGCTGGAATCCCAGGTGGGAGCTAGAGATTGCAAGTGTTTAGATTAATTGAATATTTCACTGACCCATTACTAGGGTGAGGTGTGTTCCATTTATAGCTTGGATGGATGCATTGGCTCAGCATCAATTGGTTTTCTCCCCCAGATCTTGCTGACTGAGAGTGAGGTGAAGGGGAGCATACACTGTAAAAACTTTTACTGTGATCTACTCAATTTTTTTGGTGAAACATTTTTACACTAAAAAATATTAACTTCTTCATTAACGTTATGCCTTCACTGTTTGAGTGATTCCGAATGACCTTTCATCGGTGCTTTGGTACAAATGAGGGCAGTAGGGGCTCTCGGAAAACTTTGCACTGAGTTTACAGTTGTAATTACGAGTTATACAAAGAGATTGTAACTTTTTACACACAGAATATTGAAGTTTCAGCTATTCCGACATGGTGTGAACTCACCCAGAGAGACGGCCCATTAAAAAAGTTTAGTTTTTTTTCAACGGGCCACTGACGCGGCTGCACCGGGATTTGACCATTACACCAGTCTAACGTTACTTACGCTGGACTACGGATAGACTAGTTTAGTTGTTGTTTTCTGCAATTACTCACAAATATGCTCATCACAGATAACAGTGACGAAATGGCCCCTTCCAAAAAGTAGTTAATAGCGTTACCACCTTAGGCTGCAACCGCGTTAAAAAAATTACACTGAACGTTTTGTGTAACTTACCTGAAAACACAGCCAATATTTATTTAACTATTGATAACTGACTACTTCCCAGTATTTTAAAGTAGTCTTAAGGTGGTTTTAGCCTCAGTTCCCTGTCGATATTTCAATCGTACTGTGTCGTAAGACGCTTGTATGGGAAAAACTCCTTTTTTCCTCTTCACTGAAGCCTTTTCAATCAGGCAGTGAAACTGCACGTCCATTGGTTCGTGCAGTGCAATAAAATCGAACCAATGGCTCAGTGGCGATGAGCGAGCCTATGGTTATGCAGCCCGCCAGAGCCCGCCAAAATGGGGGGCGGCTTCTGGCTATATAAGCAGCTGCTTCGCCGCTGCAACTCAGATTTCTATTCTTCAGCGACGAAGCTTCTTCCTCCCTGACTCTTCGCTCACGCCGACTTCGCCGTTGAAACGCCTCGCAGCTGGATCGGACCCCCTGCAGATTCCTGCTTCCTGGTCTATCCCCTGCCGCCATCCGGCAAAACACTAAAAGAGCCTCACAAAAAGAGCATCGGCGTTGTTGCAAATGCCGCGCCGTCATTGTAAGACGTGCAGGGCTCCCCTGCACACTGATGACGGTCACGCTGAGTGCGTGTCATGCTTGGGGAAATCCCACGCTGACGCTGCGCTCAGCGGGACTGACTGCTCGCACAGCGAGTCTTTCAGTCTTGCCTCTCTGCGCTCGCGGATAGCTTTCTTTTCAGAAAGTGACTCCGCCCCTCGCGCCCTCCCATCTTCTTCCTCCCAGGGACCTGCGAGAAAGAAACAGCAGGGCAGAGGACTTGAGCTGTCGGAGACTTGCGAGCTCACGTCGGCTCAGTGCCTGTGTCCCTCGCCGTCTCCGCAGAGAGAAGATTCACCGGTCCTCTTCACCCTACCCGTTCAGCGTTCCTCCGCAGCTGCGAGCGACATGATCTCGTTCGGTGGGAGCGACGACGAGATGGACAGCCTTTCCCTGGCGGCTTCGGACGCGGAGGAGTTTTCGGGCTCGATATCTGACCCCGCCCTCTTACCGCCGTCCTCTTCTCGCAGCGCCAGACCCAGAACGGATGAGGAGCTCGTCCGTATCATGACTACGGCTGTCAGTGAGGTCGGGCTCGAGTGGTCTCCGCCTGAGGAGCCGTCTCGCAGCAGGTTGGATGAGTGGTTTCTCTCGGGGCGCCAGCAAGCCCCCCGGCCAACACTCTTCCCCCTTCTTTCCAGAAGTCCACTATGAGCTCACTAAATCGTGGCGCGCCCCCTACTCGTCTCACATCAGATCTTCTGCTTCTTCCGCCCTCACCTCCGTTGACAGAGCCGAAGAGAAGGAATACGAGCACCTGCCCCCTTTGGATGAGTCCGTGGCCGCGCATCTCTGCCCGCCCATGGCGATCGGATGGAAGGCGAGGGCAAACCATCCGTCCAAGCCATGCAGAGACACGTCTGCACTCGCTGGATGCGCCTACTCGGCAGCTGGACAAGCGGCTTCGGCGCTGCATTCGATTGCGGTTCTCCAGGTCTTTCAGGCCAAGATGCTCGCCAGCGAGGAGGCCGGTCTTGATGCAGCTTCACTCAGGGACCTGAGGAGTGCAACGGGCCTGGCCCTGCGCGCCACTAAAGCCACCGCCCAGGCCATCGGGCGGTCAATGTCCAACCTGGTGGTGTTGGAACGTCATCTGTGGCTCACGCTGACGGAGATGAAGGAGGCGGATAAGGTCCCCTTCCTCGATGCTCCAGTCTCAGCCAACAGCCTGTTCTGGCCAGCTGTGGAGGGCTTTGCTGAGCGATTTACGGAGGCTCAGAAGTCGTCTCAGGCGATGTGACACTTCCTCCCGAAACGCTCCAGCTCTTCTGCTGCTGCTGGTCGCCGACTCAGCAGCCCGCCAAGACAGCTTCAGCCACTCTTGAACCCCGGCCCCCGAAAGACCGGCAGGATAGAGGACGTTCCCGCTCGGTAAGACGTTACCCCTTCCTGAAGCGCCAAGGACCCGGCTCAAGAACGCCTTGGATCCGGCAACTCAGTGTGCAGTGCCTGTCAATTCTTCCGTCAAGACATAAGGGGACACCACGTGCTAGTACGCTAAGAAGCAAGTCCGTGGTGTCATACATAAATCACCAGGACGGCCTCGTCTCGAAGCGCCTGTGCACGCTGGCGAAAAACCTTCTTGTTTGGGCTCAGACCAATCTGCACTCACTGAAGGCGACGCATGTGCCGGGCAAAATGAACCAAGGAGCAGACATGTTGTCAAGGAAAAACGTCTCCTCAGAGGAATGGACACTCCACCCGAAAATCTGGGACATCTTCGGCAGAGCTCGAGGAGATCTCTTTGCCCCTGAAGACACCTCTCACTGCCCAATCTATTTCACAAAGAGCACGGATGCCCTGGCCCACGAGTGGCCCAGTCTTCCGCTCTACGTGTTCCCTCCAATCGCCCTGTTACCTCAGGTACTCAGACGAGTCAGGGAACAATGGCACAGGCTTCTCCTAATAGCCCCCTTCTGGAGGAACCAGCCGTGGGTGTCGGAACTATTCCAGCTGCTGGAAGCAGCTCCGTGGCCCATTCCCTTGAGACGGGACCTCCTCTCTCAAGTGAACGGCACGCTGTGGCATCCACGGCCCGAGTTATGGGCCCTGCATGTGTGGCCGCTAAACGGGAGCCTTTTGTCCTCCCAGAGCGTGTCTTAAACACTATGGCGGAAGCTAGAGCCCCGTCTACCAGACGCCTCTATGCTCTGAAGTGGTCCATTTTCTCGGCTTGGTGTCAAGGCCGCGACTTAGATCCGGTCACCTCTGAGGTATCAGTGCTTCTTTCATTTCTGCAGGAGATGCTGGATAAACAGCGTTCCCCATCCACCATCAAAGTTTACGCTTCAGCCATAGTGCCTTTTCATGCCCCTATTGCTGGTTGTTCGGTGGGCAGAAATAGTGTGGTGGTCCAGTTTGTACGAGGCGCCAGGAGATCGAACCATCCTCGCCCTCGTACAATTCCAACTTGGGACTTACCAACCGTGCTAAGGGCCTTGAGAGGCCCCCCGTTAGAACCATTGCAATCCGCGAGCCTGAGATCGCTCTAGTTTAAAACCGCCCTGCTGTTGGCACTGGCGTCGGTTAAGTTAGTAGGAGACCTACAGGCCCTTTCTGTCAACCCTGCTTGCCTGGAATTCGGGCCTAATGACGCCAAGGTCGTCCTGAAACCAAGGCTGGGTTATGTACCTAAGGTGCTCTCCACTCCATTCAGAGTCCAGGTCATAGCGCTTTCCGCACTTCCCCCTGGATGACAAGGAATTGTCCCTGCTCTTCCCCGTCAGGGCCCTAAGGGTTCTGCCTCGTTCAGGAGATCAGAACAGCTTTTTGTCAGCTTCGGTAACCGCGCTAAAGGTCGCCTTGTTACGAAGCAAAGAATCTCCAGGTGGATAGTGGATGCTATCACCCTAGCATACTCCTCCTTGGGCTTGCAGTGCCCCATTGGAGTCAGAGCCCATTCCACCAGAGGCATCGCCTCTTCCTGGGAATGGTCCAGCGGGGTGTCCATTTCGGAAATTTGTGAGGCGGACGGCTGGTCCTCGCCATCCACATTTATGAGGTTTTACAACCTGGACGTCCCCGCCTTGCAGACCAGAGTACTTTCTGCTTAAGTTCGCCGCTTCTGGCTAGATAAGCTATGTCAAGGGTTCACTTGACCAACTGTGCTCAAGTCCCTCCTTCTCTTGGAAGGTCCATATTATGGGCACTAAGTGTCTACTTACGGGACGACACCCAGGCCATGGTACTGGTTCCCATACAAGCGTCTTACAATGCAGTACGAGTGAAATATCGACAGGGAACGTACTCGGTTATTATCGTAACCTCGGGTCCCTGAGATATGGGAATGAGTACTGCGTTCCTGGCCGTGCTATGAGCTGCACTCCTCAGGCGCTTCAGAAGAAATCTGAGTTGCGGAAGCGAAGCCGCTTATATAGCCAGAAGCCCCCCCCCCCCATTTTGGCGGGCTCTGGCGGGCTGTATAGCTCATCGCCGCCGAGCCATTGGTTCGATTTTATAGCACTGCACGAACCAATGGACGTGCAGTTTCACTGCATGATTGAAAAGGCTTCAGTGAAGAGGAAAAAAGGAGTTTGTCCCATACAATTTAGATACAGTACTCGTTCCCAGATCTCAGGGAACCGAGGTTACGATAGTAACCGAGTACGGTTTCCTTCTTCTTCTTCTTCCAGTTTTCTTTCTTGTGACCAGCAAGCAGATTCCCGTCGTTGAGCGCGGCCGTTGTGTTCACATGATCACAAACAATAGCCGCGAAACTTACTCAATTTTTTAAGTCGATGTAAAATACAATTTTTTTTTTTAATTATAGAAAATAGCCAGTAATTTCTGTTCTTAAAACTGACCAGTTTTATTGCAACATTCTCAAATATTTTAATTTAAATGTACCAAAAACATTAAGGACATGTGAAAAATATAATTTGTTAGTTAAATGCTTAATATTTTTTTTAAAACATACTTAAGTAGAACAAGTAAATTTGAGATAAAATAAACTGTGGGATTTTTACTCATTAATCTTGGTAAATCCAAGTCAAATAATCTCTTAAATGATAGTCAGAGATTTTAAGTTAATACAAGTTTTTATTTTTGTGATATTTACAAAGCCTCTGAATTATTTTTTACAGTGTAAGAGGCCGAAATAAAATGTCAATGAGAACTCAAAACAGAGGCTGCAGCAAGGGAAAAGGGGAGGTTATTTTCTCTTTCTGTGAAGTGAATGCAAACAAGTAAATCTACTGTGGACTTCTAAACTGCAAAAAAACTGCAATACTCCGACAATAAAAAGTGCGTATGTCTGCTTAGACCCTGATGTGAAGCTAAAGCACTTTTCCACGTCAAAGACAGTTTTTATAAATATGAGCACTGGATATGCGTGGATTTAAGCGTACGCACACTCTACGATCAAATCTGTGTGTACGCACGATTTATAAATGAGGTCCCAGACTTGGCAGAAGGTTGCAGGTTCGATTCTCAGTACTGGCAGGAAATGTCCCTCACTGCAGAACAAAGATCCAGGGGGCGGGATTGGATCCACATCTGGCGGGGGGGTAGGTTTAGGGGTGGAGACGGGTAGGTTTAGGTCTATGTAAGGTGGAAGGAGTTGGATCTAGATCCAACCACGCCCCCTGGATCTTGTGTTCTGCAGTGAGGAAATGTAGGTAGGGGGAGTAAATGAACAACACTCTCTTCCACACTCAACAACACCCACAACTGATGGGAGCAAGCAGGGGCTTCATGCACTCATGATTTTTGAGGTGGCACGTGCTTGTCATGTGACACACAGCAGCAACAATAGCACTGTATAACTGATATGGGCTTATGCTTGATTTATTTTTTTCCTTTTTATTCAAAATATTTCCAAACGTGTTAACTATATCTGGAAATATCTCGATTCTCAAATAGTTGTATGTAAATGCGTTTTGCACCTTTATAGATTATGTAATTTGATCAATAAATGGTGATGGGAAAAGTCGACTAATAGTGTAATCTATTAAGAATGCAATGGCCAATCAGAGATGTTCAGATGAGTCATTGCTGAAATGTAGTGTTTTGTTCACTTGCTCGCTGACTGAATTATCTGGTGAATTCTCTCATCAGAAACAACAACTCTGGCTAGACTGAATGAAAATGTTCTTTGATAATGTATATGTGTTTTTTCTCTGTGTAAAATGAAAGTGTTATAATTAGTAACTTACAATAATATTGTTATTTTTAGTCAGTCGTATTAATATTTTATGGCGACACCCATATCTCGTACTTAAGTAAAACGTTTTTATATGTAGTTAAGCTCAACAGAATCGTGTGTGATTGGTTATAATGCATGCAGCGCTGTACATACGCATCTTTGGTCTTTGGTGTGATTGTATAAAATATAAAAAATATTACTCACTTATTTTTTGTCTTTTGGAAGATGCATTCAAAATCCACTTGGCTCAGAAATCTGAGGAAATCCACCTAGGATGCTTTGAGGGTGAATAAAACACTGGCTAATTTAAATTTTTGGGTGAACTAACCCTTTAATGCACAGACTAACAGTCTGTTTGGAACAGTGGATTGGATTTGTTGGCCCAGCACATCTCGGACTAAGATCTGGGGAGTTCAACACCTTGACCTCTTTGTCATATTCCTGTTCATTTTTTTCAGTATGGCAAGGTGCATTACTCTGTTGAAATAAGCCACTGCCATCAGGAAACATCACTCCCATGAAAGAGTGTATATGGTCTGCAGCAAACTTTAGATTTGGTGATACGTGTAAAAGTAACATTCACATGAATGCCAGGACACCAAGTTTCCCAGCCCCATAGCATAATACTGCCTACTGACGGCTCACATGCACCCAGCCATCCACCGGATCTAAAAGAAAACATGATTCAGCAGACCAGGCAACCTTCTTCCACTGCCCCTTGGCCAGTTCTGACGCTCACATGTCCAGGTGCTTTCGGAGGTGGACAGGAGTCATCATGGACACTCTGAATGGTGTGCGGCTATGCAGCCCCATACACAGTCCCCCTCAATGCACTCTGTGTTCTGAAAGCTTTCTACCATGGCCAGCATTAGGGTTTTCAGCAATCTGAGCTACAGTAACTCTTCTGTGTTATTGGACCAGACAGCCTTCGCTCCACGCATCAGTGAGCTGGTTGTCCTTCCTTACAGCACTTTTGGTAGGTACTAACCTCTGCATACCAGGAACACCCCACAAAACATTTGGAGATGCTCTGACCCAGACATCACTGTTTGGTCCTTGGGAAAAGACACTCAGATCTTTTCACTTTCAAGTTCAACACATGAAATTTACAAATGGACTGTTCACTTTGCTTAATATATCTCACCCCTTGTCCAGTGCCATTGTAACGTTATAATCAATGTTATTGACTTCATCTGTCAGTGGCTTTAATGTTGTGGTTGATTGTTGTACTGTAAATCAGCACTCTCGGAAGATGCTCAGGCAATCAAATTTGAGGACTGGAACTAACTGGGAAACAAAAAATCACATAGTGTAAAACTCTACTTATGAAGAACTGTCTTAAATTTGCTTCTGTAGTGTTTACTTTTGGTGGTACAAGAGTGGATAAAGATCTTTACATGCCATTGTATATAGGTGTTTTACAGTGTTGGGGAAAGTTACTTTTAAAAGTAATGCATTACATTATTGCGTTACTCCCTAAAAAGTAACAAATTACGTTACTTAGCTACTTTTTATGGAAAGTAGTACGTTACGTTACTTTTGCGTTACTTTTTAAATATGAGCAGGGCTTGATTGTTTTTAATACAAGAAGTTCTAATCATAGCAAATGTAAAAGCCCTTTCACACCAAAAAGTGTAATGAATAAACCTCAGACTGAAGGAAAAATAAATTCACGTCTGTAAAGTAGAACGCAGGAGAAGCGGGTTCAACACTCTTCAGCAATAAAAAAACGATGAAGCACAATTGTTAGTTTAAAGTAATTTTTGCTTATTAGTATGGTTGAACTGGATCATCAAAGGTCAGCAGCAAAGACATTGGTTAATAAAATGGGATTAGATACATTTGTATCGTTTAACATATTTAATTATTGCAGGTTTGCGTCATATTCTGAGTTTGCATTTCACTGTTTTAATTCATTTTGATGAATACTAAATGTTTTTTGCGAGTGGGATGAATTAATGCACATTCACACTTAGTCTAGAACTACAGTAACAGCATGTTCACACAGCGCACTGTCAGTCAGTAAATGGGGGAAAATACTTTTTTGAAAAAGTAACTCAGATATTTTCTTCTAAATTAAAAAGTAATGCGTTACTTTACTAGTTACTTGAAAAAAGTAATATTACGTAACCCAACACTGGTGTATTACACAAACACTGTTGTTTTGTATAGGTAATGTTTAGATTATGCATTTTCATTAGACTGGACAAAAAAATGTTTATTGATTTCTTATCTTGCCATTCTGTATACTGGCAGCTCAGCAGTGATCTGATCAGTCTTCAGATAGTTAACAGTTTTGGCACCTTATTGGCATGAAAGTATTGGCGGCATTTTTCTTCCCCCAGTAGACAGCACATATATAGTTTGTTACGGATTGTAAACTGATTAATTTAACATGTTGTCCTCACAGTCCTTGACTTTGATCAGCATCATTCTTAGCAGAGTCAGCACAGTCATGTAATGGAATTTTCCTCAGTAGTACTAAAGCATAATTTTCTTCAATTACCATGATTGCCGCAGAATGCTTTTTAAAATCTGGAGTAGCCTGCTATTTTAATATGATTATGATTTTGGAAATCTAAAAAACTTTTCATGTGCTTTTAGTATGCAAAATAGTTCAACATCAGTGAGTAATATATCAAAGGTAGTTATTGCTTGCTGGGTAGAGAAAAGATACACCATCTGCTACTCCCTAACCACACACCTTTATAATTCCATCTATGTTCAGTAGTATATGTTACATCAAAATTCAAACTTAAAAACAGAACAGTAGACGTGTATAAAAATTTGCTGCATATGAATCTCTTCATATTATATCACCCCTTGACATGTGCCATTGTAACAATATAATCAATGTTATTCACTGCACCTGTCAGTGGATTTAATGTTGTCTGATCAGTGTACAGCAGATGTGAATTGTTTTTGATTATATCCAGTTATATTTGCCTTCAAATTTATTGTAATGTACACAGTCTAGTCATGACCAGAAGGAAGGGGATTTAATATGGCACCATATTCTGCAAAATGTCTCTGTGGACAGTCAAATTTATATTTTCTATTAAAGCTGTCTGTCCTGAAATATTGAACTATGATCTAATCCAAAGGGCAGCACCTCAAACTCAAAACAATAGTTATAAATGTCAGCTTGCAAGAGGTGCAATATAACATAATGTGATGTTATGGAAGAAACATGCAATTTTGGCAGCACAAGTTAAAATATATAAATAAAAATGACTTGTGTTCTCATTTTCAATTTACTACATACATTAATGTAGAATTCTGTACCGTGCAGTGCTGATACTATCTGACTGGAAAAATCACCACAATTTCCCTCATGTGATCAATATAATAATTCACACGTTATGTGATAAGGACATCTGTGGAGTATTATAGGCCCTATATGTGGTATAATTTTGCTGAAATTAAAAAAATGACATGACATGATGTATTACTGTACACTGATACACCAGCAGATACTTCAGTGCACTGGAGGACGTTCTTGCTTTGCACTGCAAGAAAAAAATGTGCAGTATGCATTTATTTCCAACAACAAAGATACATCATAAATACATCATAACTGATGTTGCCTTAACTGAAACTATTAAAAATAGTACTAAAACTATATATATATATTTTTAACATTGAAATGCCACCTTGGTAACTAACTAAAATAAAACTAATTTGAAGCACAAATATGACTACACTAAAATGGAAATAAATATGAATTAAAAAATGGCATATTTAAAATCTACTATAAAACTTAAAAAAGCAAATAAAATGTAAACTCAAATTAAAGCTTAAAGTATAGAAAAAAAGCCAATTCAAAATATTAAAAACTGTAGTGTATGTATATATTTCTATTATACTAAAATAACACTGATCATATAATGCTGAAGAAATAACATTATTATTAGGTAAAGAGAAGATGACTATACATTTGTCTACAGCTACTTTATAGTAAAACTAAACTCAACAACAAAGCATATTTTGATGTCAGTTAATGCAAAATGGGTTGGCATTAATAAAAAGGATACATTTCAGGGAACAAATTTGAAAAATATTCACGATGAAACACTCATTGTGCATTGTATCATCAGATAGTATAACAAGTCTGGATTTTCTTCCCAAATCCTCTCAATTAGACCTTAACAGGGGAAATTTTCAGACTGAGTTTAAAAGCAAAGGTATTGATTGAAGAGTCCTGGGCAGAACTGTATTGAGTCAGAACTTGAAATGATTGAGAATTAGATCCCTGCTCGTTACGTGTCCTATAAAAGTAGACATCTGTATTAGACAGTCTGCATAGAAATCTCTAAATATTACACAGCTTAATGCTTTCAGGCTGTAATTCCTTACGAATAAAGTCTGCTGCAATTCTTGTGTGTGAGTAATAATTCAAAAGGCCACTTATAGAGAACAGACGTACACAAACAAACATTTATTAGGCAGAGTGAACTTTAGTAAAGTAGTAAGAAAAAGCAATGACATACAGTAAATTGGAGTGATTAATTGTACTGTTTCTAAAAAGAAAAAAACACAAAAGTATAAAAGAAATCAGGTCAATATAATACATAGAATAAAAGGATACAGCTATTCTGTGTTAAGGATATAACATATCATAACATATAATCATTTTGTGTTTTGAAACAGTAAAAAATATAAGAAATCAGAAATGTAACAAAAGCCAAATACATATGATACAGCTGCCCTTGTATTATTTACAAACATAAAAAGCCAGTGCATAAACGTTCTGAAAAATATAGTATTTAAAAATAAAAAGGGGAAATTTACATGGCATCCCACTAATCACTGAACTTGGCAGTTGTCGTTTTGTTTTGGAGAGGCACTGACCCGTTCTTGTTTCTCCGGGGTCTTTTTGAGGCTGCGAGAGCGCCTGCTAATTTTCTGCTCTATAGCAGGCACTGGGCTTTCACAGCTGTTTTCCCGTGGACTGTTGGTGAGTGGAGATAATATAGCCGCATTGCTCTGGATCGCCTTAGGCACCTGGACCTGAAAGTACATGAACATGATGTCAGGAGCGAGCAATGTTGGGCTGTCAAGAATGCCCAGCGGCAATATCAATGTACAAAATGACTCGTACCGTACACTTCTCTGGGGAAAGTGTCAAGATGTGGACAAGTGCAAATTTATAAAAATAAGATCTTCCAATCAATCAATCTTTTCTCCTCTCCAAACCCATACACCTAGCATGCACTTTGAGGAGAAGAACCAGTGCTGAATAGTAATTAAAAACTGGCTGTGCTGAAAGCTGACTAGGTTTGCTCATCCTCCCCATGCACCCTGCCAACGGCTCACATCTGTTTCACTTGAAGCTTAGCTGTTCATTAAGAACTTCAGCTTTTATGTAGTGATGGGTCGTTCTTGAACGATTCGTTCATTTTGAACGAATCTTTAATGTGACTCGGGAAGAACGAGTCGTCTCGGGGAGTGATTCGTTCAGTCGCGCATGCGCATTATACAGCATTCTCGGGTTTGAGTCGTTCATTCATCACGTGACAGCCCCATACGCTTAACCAATGCAGCCTGAGCCGGAAAGAGAATTGATTAGTTCTTCTATATCGAGTCTCGGGTTTGAGTCGTTCGTTCATCACGTGACAGCCCCATACGCTTAACCAATGCAGCCTGAGCCGGAAAGAGAATTGATTAGTTCTTCTATATCGAGTCTCGGGTTTGAGTCGTTCGTTCATCACGTGACAGCCCCATACGCTTAACCAATGCAGCCTGAGCCGGAAAGAGAATTGATTAGTTCTTCTATATCGAGTCTCGGGTTTGAGTCGTTCGTTCATCACGTGACAGCCCCATACGCTTAACCAATGCAGCGTGAGCCGGAAAGAGAATTGATTAGTTCTTCTATATCGAGTCTCGGGTTTGAGTCGTTCGTTCATCACGTGACAGCCCCATATGCTTAACCAATGCAGCCTGAGCCGGAAAGAGAATCGATTAGTTCTTCTATATCGAGTCTCGGGTTTGAGTCGTTCGTTCTTTTGTCACGTGACGTGACAGTTTTGGACAGAGAAATTAGTTAATTTACAACCTTCCTTACAAACGGGTGCATAGTCATTATTATTATTAGAATTATTAGTATTATTATTTACTCTAACAGTTATGTGATGCTTTTCTTGTCTCAAATTATTGCTTTCAATTTCTGTCACATGGTTCTTTTCCATAACACCATGTGGTAAAAAAAGATAATAACGAGTTGGTTAAGCTCTTCTTGCACTACACATATATCTGCACAGTTTTGTTTTATTTAACTGGTTTGCACTCTATCTATTCTGCCATGTGCCTTATGCCACTTTATCTCTTTTTTATTTTTCTACAAACGTCCTCATTTGTATATCTGTATAGTTGTATGTACATATGTTTAAACTGTATTTATCTGTATTTGAACATCTACTGTCAGTGTCTTAAATGTTAACTGTATGCACCAAGGGTCTGAGAGTAACGCAATTTCAGTTCTCTGTATGCATGTACTGTACATGTGGAAGAATTGACAATAAAGCAGACTTGACTTGTTATGCTTTGTTTTTTTTGTTTTTTTTTAGTCTAATCTTCATAAAATACAATACATTGTTGTATTTATGTCTTTTGAGTTAACCCTTTAGATTGGACTATAGTGTTACTTACTATACTTTTGTAACATATGACACTTTAGACATTAACACT
The DNA here is from genome assembly GCF_936440315.1 of Barbus barbus. Classification (NCBI taxonomy): domain Eukaryota; kingdom Metazoa; phylum Chordata; class Actinopteri; order Cypriniformes; family Cyprinidae; genus Barbus; species Barbus barbus. Next base: position 13,808,004 of record NC_136748.1, on the reverse strand, counting down.
CTGTACACACACCTGAATTGTTTTTTATTGTTTATTTTTGTGCCAGAAAAAGCTATAGCAAAGAAGATAACTATTCCAAAATGAATTTAAACTATTTAAATAAAAAATACAAGAAAATTAAAATATACTAAAGCCACAGAGCCTTAAAAAACTAAAACAAAATACTGCACAACAAGCTAGGCTTTTTTTTAATAATAAAATAAATAAGCTTTAAAATAAATAAAATGAACAGACCATTTTTATTTCTAGGAAAATGCTTATTACACATATTTTGATAATTTTATGATAATTCTTAAATATGATCCAACATACAAAAAATACAGTTTTACTTTATGGTAGCCTATTTGATATGTACTGATCCGGCAAGTGGTCACGTGACAAAATAACGAACGACTCAAACCCGAGACTCGATATAGAAGAACTAATCAATTCTCTTTCCGGCTCACGCTGCATTGGTTAAGCGTATGGGGCTGTCACGTGATGAACGAACGACTCAAATCCGAGACTCGATATAGGCTGTGTCCAAATTCAGGGTCTGCATCCTTCGGAGTACTCATTTGAAGGATGTTACGTCACAGCGCCGCGACGAAGGCTGTCCAAATTCGTAGGATCCTTCAAATGCAGCCCACAAATACGTCCTCCTTTTCCCCGAATTGGAAGGATGGGTGTGGTGGATCCTTTCCCGTCCTACCTATCCCATAATTCTTTTCGGCACAGCGTAATGGCGGACGAAGCGAGCGGTAGCGGAGTGAGAGAGGAGTTTCTCTGACAAAACAAGCTAAAGTTTATGCTTCGGCTGAATGAATTTGTAGGAGAAATTAGTAGAATACTTAAAAACAAATAAAAATAGGCTATAATGGCTTACCTGGATGTGACTGTCTTGTAGTCTGATATAAAAAACTCTCCGACAACGAGCAAAGAAAGTATTTAATTTATTTAATTGCTTTATTTCTTCCAAAAGAATTAAAATGAGGAGAATAACTCTTTGTTTGTCCATTTTCCCGCTTCTTGCTTGACGCTGTCACGGTTGCTAGGCGACAGGATATGAGCAACGGGTAAGGGAGGGAACTGAAAGAAGGGTAGGCTGTCCAAATTCACAAACACCGACTTCCGGGTTTTGCGGACGTCGGAGGATCCCTCCTCCTTCAACCGGGTAGGAAGGATCCTAAGGAGGATGCAGACCCTGAATTTGGACACAGCCATAGAAGACCTAATCAATTCTCTTTCCGGCTCACGCTGCATTGGTTAAGCGTATGGGGCTGTCACGTGATGAACGAACGACTCAAACCCGAGACTCGATATAGAAGAACTAATCAATTCTCTTTCCGGCTCAGGCTGCATTGGTTAAGCGTATGGGGCTGTCACGTGATGAACGAACGACTCAAACCCGAGACTCGATATAGAAGAACTAATCAATTCTCTTTCCGGCTCAGGCTGCATTGGTTAAGCGTATGGGGCTGTCACGTGATGAACGAACGACTCAAACCCGAGACTCGATATAGAAGAACTAATCAATTCTCTTTCCGGCTCAGGCTGCATTGGTTAAGCGTATGGGGCTGTCACGTGATGAACGAACGACTCAAACCCGAGACTCGATATAGAAGAACTAATCAATTCTCTTTCCGGCTCAGGCTGCATTGGTTAAGCGTATGGGGCTGTCACGTGATGAACGAACGACTCAAACCCGAGACTCGATATAGAAGAACTAATCAATTCTCTTTCCGGCTCAGGCTGCATTGGTTAAGCGTATGGGGCTGTCACGTGATGAACGAACGACTCAAACCCGAGACTCGATATAGAAGAACTAATCAATTCTCTTTCCGGCTCAGGCTGCATTGGTTAAGCGTATGGGGCTGTCACGTGATGAACGAACGACTCAAACCCGAGACTCGATATAGAAGAACTAATCAATTCTCTTTCCGGCTCAGGCTGCATTGGTTAAGCGTATGGGGCTGTCACGTGATGAACGAACGACTCAAACCCGAGACTCGATATAGAAGAACTAATCAATTCTCTTTCCGGCTCAGGCTGCATTGGTTAAGCGTATGGGGCTGTCACGTGATGAACGAACGACTCAAACCCGAGACTCGATATAGAAGAACTAATCAATTCTCTTTCCGGCTCAGGCTGCATTGGTTAAGCGTATGGGGCTGTCACGTGATGAACGAACGACTCAAACCCGAGACTCGATATAGAAGAACTAATCAATTCTCTTTCCGGCTCAGGCTGCATTGGTTAAGCGTATGGGGCTGTCACGTGATGAACGAACGACTCAAACCCGAACACTTGTCAGATAAGAGGTGGTGCGCTAATCATAGACTAAAGACCCAGGTAAACAATTAAGTAATATTTTCTGTTTCTTATAGCATAGTTTTGTATTGTTTGTAGTGTGATAAACGTTTGCATAAGTAGTAGATGTGTTTGGAAAGTAACACATAACATTTGAATTATATTTTGCTAAATTGAACGAAATGACTCGAAAAAAGATTCGTTCATTTTGCTGAACGAGACTCAAAGCTCCGAGTCGGTAAAATGATCCGAACTTCCCATCACTACTTTTATGATCCATTAAATAGGTCTGCCAATTGAAGAACAACTTTAACTTATGGTGAAGCACTTGCTATGGATCTAAGGGCCAATTTTTTGAGGGTCTACACACAGAAATGTTTATAAAAGGTTTCAAAAGTATAGCCAATAGATTCACATATACTGTGTAACGCTATTCACTTACAAGTACCTCACTGTAACTCATATTCTTGATTGATGTATTCTATTTTTGTATAAACAAAAATAAGGGACAAGTCTAAATTAATTTTTTGTGGTAATAAATATGCCATAAGTACTGTAGATTGCGTAGATTAAGCTTAACTTGTACTGAACCCAGAGTACGCCTTTAAATTGACATATGGAAGCAGGAATGCAGAACTTCAGTCTTCATAAAAGCTGAATCATGTATTCAAGGTGGTGAATCGTATATCTGGGACATAAAAGTTACTCTACAGCATGTGGTCTTGACTCCCTTTGAAATCCTAAAGAATAACTGGGAAAATCTCCAGGAAATGGTGACCTGGGATAAGAAGACATGATTAGAACTTCGAAGGAAGTCAAAAGCTGACAGGAGAGCTTTAATACTTCAGAGCACTTAACTTCTTTCCATCTAATCTGAAATGTCATGCAGAGTTTCATTTGTAAATGCATTCATGGTCAGTAACTTTAAGAGAGGTAAATGAGTTAACTACAGACTGCAGTAACCTTTTGTGAGAGTATGTGATGCCCTCCTGTGGTTAAAGAATGACTAAATATTTTCACTACACAATCAGTTTTTATTTTTTTTTTATTTTTTTTTTTAATAATAATTTAAAACACTTCTAGCTCTGCAACTATTCTGGTCTACTCTTACAATTTGGTATTACTGTACTGCTAATACTGTTGGCTGTTTTATGACAAATTGCTTGTGTTTTTCCAAACTTGTAAGTTGCCAATCCAACACATTGTATGAAACCACCATGATTATAATTCACTTAAAAAAAAAAAGTTACTTAAAATAATTTGAACTTATTCAAATTAATTAAATAAAATTATATATAGAAAACATTTGTTTAACTTTAAATAAGTACAGGTACATCTAAAAAAATTAGAATATCATGAAAAACTGCATTTTTTTTAACATTTCAAAACGTGAAACTTTCATGTATTTTAGATGCATTACATGTAAAGTAAGACATTTCAAAAGTGTTTTTTTAATTTTGATGATTAGAGCGTACAGCTCATGAAAGTCAAAATCCAGTATCTGAAAATATTAGAATATTTTCTAAGATCAATCAAAAAAAAAGATTTGCAAAGCAGAAAAGTTCAAGTTCTTTAGAGTATATTCATTTATGCACTCGATACTTTGTCAGGGCTCCTTTAGCACAAACTCCAGCATCAGTGAGGTGTTGCATGGAAACGATTAGCCTGTGGCACTGCTGAGGCACTATTGAGCCTTCAGCTCGTCTGTATTGTTGGATCGACTGTTTCTCATCTTTCTCTTGAAAATATACCATAGATTCCATATGGGGTTCAGGTCAGGCATGTTGGTAATCACAGTAATAACAGGTCAAGCACAGTAATATCATGGTCAGCAAAGCACTTGGAAGTGGTTTTGGCAGTGTGGGCAGGTTATAAATTCCTGCTGGAAAAGGAAATCAGCATCTCCATAAAGCTTGTCAGCAGATGGAAGCATAAATTGCTCTAAAATCTCCCGCTAGACGGCTGCATTGACTCCGGACTTGATAAAACACAATGGACCAACACCAGCAGACGTCATGGCACCACAAATCATCAGACTGTGGAAACCTCACACTGGACTTCAAGCAGCTTGGATTCTGTGCCTCTCCAGTCTTCCAGACATTTATTTCCTAATGAAATGCAAAATTTAAATTTATCTGAAAAGAGGACTTTGGACCACTGAGCAACAGTCCAGTTATTTTTCTCCTTAGCCCAGGTAAGACGCTTCTGACGTTGTTTCTGGTTCAGAAGTGGCTTGGTAGCCCTTTTCCTGAAGATGTCTGAGCGTGGTGACTCTTGATGCACTGACTCCAGCTTCAATCCACTCCTTGTGAAGCTCTCCCAAATGTTTGAATCAGCTTTGACTGACAGTATTCTCAAGCTTGCGGTCATCCCTGTTGCTTGTGCACCTTTTCCTACCCAATTTCTTCCTTCCAGTCAACGTTGCATTTAATATGCTTTGATACAGCACTCTGTGAACAGCCACACCTTTCAGTAATGACCCTCTGTGACTTACCCTCTTTGTGGAGGGTGTCAATGATTGTCTTCTGGACCATTGCCAAGTCAGCAGTCTTTCCCATTATTGTGGTTTCAAAGAACAAGAGATACCCTGAATTAATACTGTAGGGATGGTCGTTTAATGAAACTCAAATATAAATATTCTAATATATTGAGATACTGGATTTTGACTTTCATGAGCTGTAAGCTCTAATCATCAAAATTAAAACAAAAAAACTTTTGAAATGTCTTACTTTACATGTTATGAATGTAAAATATATATGAAAGTTTCACTTTTTGAAATAAGTTACACATTTTTTTAGTTTTTCATGATATTCAAATTTTTTGAGATGTACCTGTATATACATAAAACAACAACAACAATAAAAATGATGAAAACACAACAAAATGACTACAATAATAATAATAAAAAACATTATATAGGGCCCATCTGAACCCTATAATGAACATCATAAAATAAGAAATATAAGATCTTCCTATTTGCTTGTGCACAATGGAATATTGGCAGTGGAAGATTCATAGAGTTTTTAATATTACACAAACATTAATGGAATCAATACTATCATCATCAATTTGAATCTTATTTTGCACTTATTTCAAGGAAAGGTTTATAATGAAGATGTAGTTGTAGGAAATAGACAGAGGCAGTTCTACTCACAGTGTTTGAAGTTCTGCCCTCTGCTGTCTTTTTGGAGATTTGCACAGGATGCTCTGCTGAAACTGTGCTCTGCTGAGCCGCAGTCATTCGGGCGGCCAGACGCGGGCTGCAGCGCTGCACTGTGGTTCTGCGAATGATGAATGGACTCATCTCTCCTACTGGAATATTTGCAAAACCTGTACAGAAAGAAGTGATGTAGATGTGTAAAAATAGCAATCAAGAACACATTCCTTTCATTGTGAAAGCTTTATTGAGAACAACTCATATGAATGTACCTTTGATGTGGAGTACATCGAATGACAAATTGCAATAACCTCTCACCTTTCTGAACAAGTTCTGGCAAACCCTCTGGTCTGAAATCCTCATCTACATCTACATCTAGTGTGGCTTTAGGTGTGGCAGCCGCAGCTTTCAGTCTCTTGGTGATACTGTGCAGGGCTTCCTGTGCTTTGTTAGGAGTATCATCTGCTGCTCTCTGTCTCTTTCCTGCTGGCACATTGGCTTTGTCATCCACTGGTTTACAGTTCTCCAGGTCAGTCTTCTCAGACCTGGGGGACCTCCTTGTCTTGGGGGTCTTTGTCTGGGTGCTCAACTGCTTGAGCTGGTTCTTGAGGCTTTCATTGGTCTCTTCCAGCTTGTGAACTTTGATCATGAGGCTGCAGTATCGGTCCATGCTCTCATCTGCTTCACGGCTCTTTTCCTCCAGAGCTTCCCTCAGCTCCTGTAGTTCTTCCTGCACGGTGTGACTACTGCCAGCATCACCTGTTAACAAAAAATATGCTCTGTATTTCCAGATACATTTATTCATTTTAATTATTTTTTTCAACTTTTTTTCAAGGTGACAGTCCAATGCAAGTTAAGTTTACTATATTTAGACCAAGCGCTTATCTTCTTGTGAGTTTTGTTCATACCTTGTTTCTGTGAGGCCTGCAGTGCTGCTATCTGTTGTCCCTGCTGCCGAAGTTCTTGCTGAAGTGCCTGCTTCTCACTCTCCAGCTGTTTGCATGACTTCATCCACAAATTGATCTTACTCATAGCACTGTCCTTCTCTTTGGACAAGCGCACAACCTTTGAGTCTAAGTCTGCCTACAGGGACCAAGACCAATAAATATGACGGTTAATTATTTGACTAATTAAATATCGAACAGAATTATAAAATATTTATTATATATTAAAGAATGGGGAAAAAATAACAATACCTTTTCTTTTTCACAAAGTTCTAATTTGTTTTGTAACTCCTTGAAGGTAGAGTCAGCATCTGCATTTTGAGACTTGAAGCTATTTAGGTCTGATAGATACCGTGCAGCCTTTTCTTCAACCGCCATAATTTCTTCCTTTAGTTTATTAAGCTCCATCTCATGCTGTCGAGAAAAACAGAGCATGATCAGAAATACAGTAAAATGAGAAATAATATTGTGAAATATTATTACAGTTCATGATAACGCTTCTCTATTTCTATTTAAAAAAATTTAAGTTTTAATTCTTAATACTGCGCATTGTTACCATAACACCTCTAGCCAAAACGCACAGTCCTACTTTCATAAAAAAGCACATTGTTGCAGTGTTACATCTGCCCACCTGCTGTTGTAAATGTTTCAGGTTCTCCTCATGCCTCCTGTTGTTTTCCTTTATCTGAACATTATGACTTTCCTGAATATCAGATACATTTTTCTGTAGGCCATCTTTTTCTGTTGTCAGTGCTTCTAAGCTGAGCTGGAATGTGCAATAAAATGGAGTTTAAGCAGAGACTGAACATTCATGAAGCCAGTGTAAAACATGGCAAAGGAGAATTCATACCTTGTATGTTTCGATTTGTTTTTGAGACTCCTGCAGTTGACAAGTCAATAGATTCTGATTAATCTCCAAAGCATTCTGTCTTTCCCTTGCCTCACACAGTTGTTGCTGCTGTTGTGTTTGGAGGTGCAAACTGCTCTCATGTAGTGCATTTAACTGAAAAGGAAGATGGATAAATTAATGTGTGTGAAATAAAAACAAGAACAAAAAGAAAATAAGAACAGCTAAAGATGACAAATACCTTTTCTGTTAGTTCTGAGTTCATGAGCTTCATAGCATCAAGTTGGCTCTCCAGCTGCAGGATATTATTCTCCAAAGAAGTTATACTTGTCTGCAATACCTCAATCTTGGTAGACTGCATCTGTGTCATCTCATCCAACTGTGCAATAGTAGACTGCAACTCAACCTTGTCCTTTTTCAATTCATCTCGCTCTTCTTGAATTGAGGATAGTGCCTGCAGCTCAGCTATTTGTGACTGAAGTTGTGCATTTTCTTTGCTAAGCTCCTGCTGCTTGTTTTCAAAGTCTTTCAAGAGCAACTGGTTGGATGAACAAAGCTCCAATTGACACCTTTCATATTCAAGGACTCTCTGGGAAAACTCATTGTTTTCTGATTGCAAAGACAGCAACTGAGTGGTCAAATCCTGCGCTTTCTGTTCTTTCGATTCTACTTCTGTTCGACAGAGTTGAAGTTCCTCCTCCATGGCATCAACTTTTAAATGGAAGTCCTCAATAATTTGTTGCTGGTTCACTGTTGCCTCTTCCACAGATTTAAGCTTTTCAGTAGCTGCTTGATTGGACAACTGCAATTCATCAATTATGTTGTTCTTTTGTTGAAGTTCTTGCTCAAGTTTATACTTCTCCTCCTTGAGATCTTTCAGCTCACTGACCATCTCTTCAATTTTCTTGTTAAGCTCTTGCGTTTCAGCCTGTACTTCCTCAAGCTCAGCTTTGGCAGTTTCTGCTTGAAGAATGGCGTCCTCTAGATTCTGGTCAGAAAGTTCTTTCTCTCTCTCAAGCTTTTCAATGTTGTCCTGAAGAACATCTGCCTTCCTCTGGGCAGCTTTGAGCAGCTGACTCATGTGGTTCTTTTTCCGTTCATCAGATTCAATTCGTACCTTCAGTTTTTCAATGCCCCGTCTCATCTGAGCTACCTCCTCCTGAGTAGAAATCAACCTAGAGGCTATTTCACCTTTCTCCAAAAGGGACGATTCAAGTGATTGGGACAATCTGATATTCTCATGCTCAAGTGAATGGATTTTGGAAGACATGTTTTCAGACTCTCTTGAAGCAAAATTCTCATTGCTCTTTACACCATTCAATTCACTTAGCAGATTTTTGTTGTCTTCATTCAAAAGAGCCACTGTATTCTCAAGGTTTTGAGACAGTTGAATGAGTTGCTCTTTGTCTTTCAGCAGAACATCAATTTGGTTAGCTGTCACCTCGATTTTTCTTTTCCCAATCCTAATGTCCTCTTCAAGCTCTTTTATAAGTTCTCGTGTATCGGTTTCTCTCTTCTCCAAAAGCTCAGCCTTTTCTTTCCACATCATTAAGGAGAGATTTTCACTTTCCCTTTCATCGGCACACAAAATAAGCTCTTCTTTAAGTCGCCCACCTTCTGCCATAGTTATATTAAGTTGTTGTTCAAGGCTGCATTTTGTCCTCCTAGCTGCTTCAAGCTCTCCTGCTTGCCTTTGCCTCTGCTCTTGTATCTCATCTATGTCAGCCTCCATGGACAGTATGTGCTTCTCTAAATTAGCCTTCTCCGAACGCACTCTTTTTAGTTCACTCTCAGTCTGGAAAAACTTCTCATTCCACTCACCTTTTGCCATCTCTAAGCTTTCCATCATCTCCATAACATCTGAGAGCTGGCATTTGGAGGTCTGCAACTGTAGTCTAAGTGAATCAATCTCTTCAGTCAACTCTCCAATGTGGTTGTTCAGTTTCTTGTTTTCTTGATTGATGGACGTTAACTTGTCCGTGCCGTTTGTCTTTTCTATTTCAATTTCACAAATTTTGCCCTCCAAGTCCAAGCACAAATCTTTTCTAACAGCCATTTCAGATTCCAAGACTTCAAACTGGGACTGCAAATGAACAAGCTCCGCTTCTCGCTTTGTTAGAGTTTCCTTAAGTTTTTCAAGTTTCACAAGTGATGCTTTACTTTCTGGGCTAATATCTGGAGTGGAGTCTGACTGTTCCGGTTGATGCAGTATGTTCTCTTGTGCTTCAGGTGTCATTTTTTCCATTTCCTGATCAAGATGGAGAAAAATATTAATACAAATGAAGAGAAATTAAATAATATAGATTTTGATATAAGCAGTGCTTTAAACCTATATTTTACCAAGGTACATTTTCAAAATGCAGCAATTTAAAGGTGCAATCTTGTCATTTTCTAATTTATTTCGTATTGGTGCCATTGTAAAAAAGTGCAGGTAAGTCAGTCATGATCAATTTACTTCAAGTAAAATACACCTTTAAGTAAGCGGTTTAACTGATTTTGTTCATAAACTCTGAATTAAAAAAAGAGATAATCTGACATTATGTTGTGAAATACATAGGTTACCTGGGAGGGTTCAGTACCCAGCAAGGAGGATGACGCAAGGTCCAATTCCTGCAGTTGTTGCATGGTTGCCTCCAGTTGTGAGGACAAGATCTCTGTGTGTTGCTTTTCTTCTTTAAGTTTGGCCTCTAACTCATTTCTGATACTGAGCATTTGCTCTTCCATCCTCTGGAGCTCTTTGGCATGCTGTAATTTGAGTTGTTCTATTTTAATTCCTGTTTGCTCCTCCATGGTTCTGATAGTCTCCTGAAGAACACGAGACATCTCCTCAAGCTCCCTGGATTTATTTTGCATTTGCTCTTTCAGCAGTATGTGTTGGCCATTCTCATCTGATGACAATGACGTTTGGGCCTCTTCTTGCGAATCGAGATGCTCTCCAGGTGATGAAATACCCAGGACAGCAATATCTTCTTCAAAGGGCAAAATATATGTGTTAGCAAATGGCATTTCACAAATTTCTTGGTCATTCTCATCTGCAGTTTGCTCTTTTTTCAGTGTGTCTGCATCGGAGTTTGCTGCAAGAATCTTCTCAGATTGAAGTTGTTCTATGCAAGTTTGCTGTTCTGCAATCTGCTTTAATTGATCTATTTGCTCACGGGAATTCTGGGCATCTGCTTTTAATTCCTGAAAATCGGATTCCAATTTAAGCTTTTGTTCCATAAGATTGCTGTACATTGCTTCAAGGTTTGCCTGCTTACAATTCTCTTGCTCTAGGGAAACTTTAAGTGTTTCATGGGTTGCACGTAAAGACTCCAACTCAGCGAATAATGCAGAACTGGATTGTTGTTGCGTTTCCTCCAAACATGCAGATAGGTGTGACACTTCAAGTGCGCTTTTTGCATAGTCTTCTTTGATGGACTCGAGCTCTGCTTGTAGGATGGACCTCTGTGCTTCACTCTCATGTAAATTTGTTTCAAGAACACTGATATTGCCTTGCAGTGCCTCTACTTGTGCATCAAATGAATTAATGCAGGTTTCATTATCTTCAAGATCCATCTGCAACATTTCAAGCTGTACTTCGATTTTGCTCATGTTAATGTTTTTTTCGCTCAGTGCCTCTAATGCTTTAGCTTGCTCAGATTGAGCCTCCTCAAGTTTTCCTTTCAAAGTTTCAATCTCACAGGATTTTGCAACTTCTTGGCTTTTTAAATCTGCCAAAGCAGCTTTGAGACTTTCTATCTCCTGCTCATGTGGAGATGCACTTTGTTTCACGTCTTCAAGTTCCTTTGCAAGTTTCTGATAGGAATCAGTGACCTCCCTGAGTTGATCCTTAGATAAGTCAAGATCTTGCTTCAACTTTACCTTTTCAAGAGCAGCCTCCTCTAGTTTCTCTGAAGCATTTCTGGCCTCTAGACATTTGCTCTGTATGTCTGCCCCAAGAACACTGATGTGCTCCTCTAAACGTTTTTGTTTTTTAAGATGAGTGTCAATTTCAGAGACATGAGCTTCAGATTCCTTGTTGTGTCTTTCAGTGAGCTTCTTGATACTTGTCTCTAATAACACTTTTTCTTCAGATATGTCTTGTAAATTTTTTTCCAGGCTTAAATTCAGCTCTGCAGATGAGTCAAACTGTTTTTGAAGACTTTCTAGTGAATTCTTTAGTGCAGTGGACAAATGATTTGAGGCTTCAAGCTCGGTTTGCATTAACACAATCTTTTCTGCCATTGCATCTTTTTCAGCAAGTGCTCCTGTCATTTCAGAAACCTGTTTAAGAAGATTTTCCTTCTCTTGGCAAACAACATAATGGAATTTCTGGAGGCTTTCGTACTTCACTGCTAGATCATTAGCTTTATTTTTGACCTCTTGTTGTTTCACTTTGAGTAGTACATTATCATGCTCTAAGCTTGATGCCTTCCTTCTTTCTTCTTCTATATCTTTTGCAAGATTCTCAGCTATTGTCTTCTGATTTTCCAACTCGGTGGTGGTCTGAACTTGTGCTTCCTTTACTTTTTCCAGGGAACTTCTGGTTTCTTCTGCCTCAGAAACAAGACAATTAAACTGCTCTTCAAGAGAACAGAATGACTTATTCTTTTGTAGCAGAGATTCAACTTCAACAATAAGATCTTTTTCCCTCTTTTCCACTAAAGACACTTTCTCTGCTAGATCTTCTTTGACTTTAGAAATATCATCATACTTTACTTGGATATCTGCATTTAAATCTTTTTGACACTTTAGATCTGATTCCAAGAGGGCAATCTTCTCAAGTACCTCCTGCAGGGATGTTTCCACCTTCAGTTTTTCTTGTTCCAGCTCTTTGTTTTGTACAAGGCGGTCTTCACATTCTTTCGCTAATATGTCTTTCTCCTCATTAAATTTCTCTAGCTCCTGCTCTCGCAAGGCAAAGGTTTCATGAAGATGCTCAATCTCAGTTCTGTTCATTTCAATAATAGAGTCCTTTGACTTAGCCAGGTCACAAGCATTTTCATATTCAGCAAGGAGTTGACCATGGGACTTTTCCAATCCTTCCACCTTACTTGTTTCTTGATGCAGTTTAGCTTCAAGCTCACTCACCTGCTCCTGCATCAGAGTGATTTGTTGCTTCAAATTGTCCATTTCCTTATTATGTTTTTGATGTGTCTCACGTAACTGCTGTTGAAGCTCCTCATATAATCTACCTTTTTCCTCCAGCTCCACACATTTTACAAGCAGTTCACCTTTGAGTGAATCAATCTGACCAGATTTGCAATTCTTCTCATTTTCTAAATCCTGCAGCCTTTTCTGGAGACCATCATTGAGTTTGGCTTTATCATTCTCCAGATCTGCAATTTTACTCAGCATTTCTTCACGGTTGGATTCAGTGTTATTAATCAACTGTTCCTTTTCGGTTTTCCACTGCAGAAGAGCCTCATACTCTTTCTTCATCTCAGCAATTTCTTTCTGACAGGAGTTTGAGGTCATTTTGAGGTCTTCATTTTCTTTCTCCATAGCACAAATCTTTTTAGCTTTGAGTTCAACTTCATGAACTAGTTTTTGCAACTCAGTCTGAGTCTTCATATTCTTTGCTTCTGTTTCAGCCAGAGTTTTCTTGGCATTTTCCAATTCTTGAGCAGATGATACACTTTGACGGTCCAATTTATTGCGAAGCTCAGTCAGTTCTTCATTCTGGGTTTGTGCTTTAACTGAAAGTAGCAAGTAAAAATGATAAGATGAAGTATTTCTTTAGATTCTTTTTGAAATCTTTGTTTTTAAAATGTTATAACGTAATACATTTTTAATAAACTTAAATTTTAATACCTTTTAAATCATCCACCATTGTACGATTTTTGGCAAGGTTTTGCTCTGCATTTTGTTTTTCCTCTTCAAGTTGTTTGACTCTTTTCATTCCTTGATCTAACTGACAACTGAGAGTATTCTTCTCTCTCTGCATCTCCTAGGACGAGAAGAAACAATACATTCAAATGCTGGCATGCTCTGCATACGCTATAAAGTAAAATCAGTTATTATTAAATTAAAACAAGCAAACTAATACCTTATATTATATAACAGATACCCAGGCAACTTACATCAAATTTCTTCTTTAATTCTGTCTCCTTCACTTGACTGGCCTGCAATGCCTGTTCAGACCTGAGAAGTTTCTGTTTCAGCTCCTCCAAATCTTTCTCCAGTCGATTCTTTAGAGCAGTTACCTTTGAAACCAGTGACATTTTGTTGTGATTATGCATGTTTGGGTTAAGTTATTCGAAAAGAAACTAAGAGAGAAAATATAATGAGCAGAAACATGTTATTCATAACATGATTAAAACATTATTCATAGCTGAATTTTCAAATTACCTTATCCATATCTGACTGCAGAACATTGTACTCTTTTTTGGCTTGCTGGATCTCCATACTCATTTTATTTTTCACCTGGTTAAATTGCTGATCAAGAGCTTGATGGGAGCTTTGTAGTTGTGCAAGTTCCTGAAATGAGCGAGAGGACAAACATTTTTTAGTTTTAACTCATCCAACATTCAGAAATATAAAACATGTTAAATGAATTATATTTGACAGTAAGACCTTTTGACTCTCTCTCTCCTGGTCCTTGATTTTCTGCTCCAAAGATCTATGCACGCTTTCAGCATTATGTCTCTGACAGTTCATCTCATCTGTTACCTGCTTCAGCTTCATCTCAAGAGATGAACACTGAGGAGCCAAATCAACCAAAGATTAACTACTATATTCACATGATTTACCCTATTGTTCAACCAAAAGACTGCACAACACACAACATATAAAATACATACAGTGGCATCTAAAACTGGACACCTAACATTTGAATATCTTGATACATTATACATAAAATTATCAATTTTAAAACATCAAGCCAAGTGGCAATTTTTTTGTAATAATCAACTACACTTTTGAAGCAAAATAGTTCAAAATAGTTTTGTGCAATGATTTTCCTGAAAGTGGGCTTTTAATATTTTGTAATATAATACAAAGACATTCATATATTTTAAGTGTTTAGGTCTTCAAGTACTTTTCTGGGGTCACTGTATATAACATAACATGACATAGCTTAAAAGATAAGATAACAAAATATAAATGCATGACCTATACCTTAGAAACTGACTGCTCGTACTGTCCTGTAGCCTTTGTGAGTTCATCTCTGGACTTGCTGAAGAGTTTGTCCTTTTCTGCCAGATCTTTCTTGGCCATTTCGAACTGACTTTGAATTTCACAGAATTTATTGGTCTGATTCTTCATTTCCTTCTCTTGAGCCTGAAGACGGAGTTCTAACTCAGAAACTTTTGACCTTAGATCTGAGCAGCATAAGAAAAAAGGAAGAAAGACAATGTTACCTAAAAGGCATATGAAGATTATCACTGTAGTGCTATACTCAAAAGCATATTTTCATGTACATAATACAAAATAAATCCATCTGTAAGGTCAGACCAACCTTGATTTATATTCTTAAGCTGTTCCATCTGCTGTGATCCAGCTGTGTCACTTTGAGTGCCTGATGTGAACTGCTGGTGGGGCTTAATTGGTGTGTCATCGTAAGACCATGACATCCCAGAGGGTCCGTTTCTTTTCCTAGAGGGTGTCTCCATCACAGTCAGAGACTGATGACTGTGTGTTTGGTCTTGCTGCCAAGGAAAAATTGAGGACCCTGCCTGCTGTCTTGCAATGTCTTTATGGCTCACTGCAGACTGATTAAGAAGCTTCAAGTGTTACAAAAAAGAGATGCATTTTTACTATTTAGTACATTAATATAATAACTAGCAACAAACAAAAATATGTATTTTACTTACTTTTACATGCATGACTTTGATTTCAGCTTCCAACCTTTTCCGCTCCTCAACCTCTCGATTGTACTTTTCCTGTAGGTCACTTATTTTTGAATCTGAAAATGCAGTTATTACAGTGTTACAGTGTCTTGCATCCATTCTGAACTGCATTTTTTTTTTGTAACTCATATCTTACCCTGTTGCCAATGATTAGGTGTCGCAGGGGTTGCAAAAGTTTTCTGTGGTGTACTTAATTGTTGGATTTCTGAAGCATTTGAAGTTTGGGACCGTTCCAATTCATGCTTGTACCTGAATGAAAAAGGTCAAATTAAGCCAAGATGAGTCTTATTGTTTATAATATGTTCCAATATTCAAAGGTTATTCAATTATTTACTTATACATAAAAAAAAAAACAACCATTATATTATATTGACAGCTTAGGCACAACAATTATTAAACACTGTCCACTTACTTTTTGACCTCTTGTTCTAGTCTATCAATCTGCTTCTTGCATGAGTTGAGTTGACCCTCCAGATAATTCACCTGTTGCTCCTTTGTCTGAATGTCATGAGTAAGTTTCTGTTTAGTCTTTTCCAGACTTTCACAAGATTCTACTAAAGACTGATTTTCCCTCTTAAGGGCAGAAGCTTCACTTTTCTCACTGTCCATCTGTAGGGAAATATAATACACACGATGCAAATTTAACTGCATTCATTAAGATGCTAAAGAGAATCTACTCCATTGTTTCTCAGGTAACTGACCTTTTGCCTCTGTTTTTGTAAAGTAGCTTCAAGGGAATCCAGCTGAAACAGTTTCTGCTGTCTTTCCTTCTTTAACTTGTCAAGTTGCCCTTCAATCTCTTGGATCTTTTGTAAGGCCTTTGCAGGAAGGCCATCCTTCCACTCTTCTACAGCCCAGCTCATACTTACTTAAGATGCTGTGTTGCTCAAAGACGCTCTGGCATGCTCTGAAAAATGCAATAAGGTAGACGCTTAAACATTATAGAATCATATATGTACAACATTAAACAGACTATAAATCTGAAACAAAAATAATATATAAAATTGATCATATACAATACAATAATATACACAAAAATAAAAATGATTTAAAATTTCAATTATTATTACAGTTCAGAAGTATTGATACAATTTAATGTTTCTTCAATTTTATAAAGTGTGTTTTTCATTCACCTAATATGGTGCACTATCAGATACAAAAATCTAAAAAAATATTTATTATAAATACTGGCAAATTTAGCATTCAGTGCAGTTAATGAATGGAGAATACAGCATAGTTTCAAACGGATTTTTAGCACAATCGATTAAACTGTCAATACAGTCTGACAAAAAAAAAAACTTTTGATTTTGACAACATACTGGGGTCACAAAATAATCATATTTCGCATTTGATGCATCTATTAAATGCTGTAATAATTTAATTAGGTACTAACAGAAGCTACTTAAACTAAGGAATTATAATACATATGTGACAGAATTTACATGTCACAAGAGTTCACTAGTACATGAACGTATTGTAACAATAACCTTAAACAGAAAAAAATAACCTTATATATATATATATATATATATATATGACCAGGACATGTATTGTAATTGTTTTGTACTCATATCATGTGAAATTTGCAAAGAGGACCTTTAGGATGAAAAAAAAAAGTTTGCTTTCGTTTTCATAAAAAAAGTAGAGGCACAGTTATGAGAGATTATAAAAGAGGTTTATTTAATTTATAAATAAACACGAGACGGCTATTTTGACACGAATATATCACGCGGTTGGTTTTAACATATTCATCAAATACATGTATAACGACAAAGACTTTAGACATATCCCACGCTTAACAATAATATACTACATTCTACAAAAAAAACAATCTTACCAGAACTAAAGTGAGAACCCCTCACGGTTAGGTTCTTCTTCTCTCGTGCTCTTCTTCAGTTACTAGAGGAGAAAATTCAAAGAGTTCAACATCGAATGCAGCGTCGTTATTGGCGCGTTTGACAAATGACGTAAGAACATATCGGGCTCTGATTGGCCACTCCTATCCATTCGAATGTAACTCCACCCATTATTTTCTAAATAATAATTTCGGCCCTGAAACGAATGGCTAATCGGGTGGTCGAGTTATTTAGCTCTCGTCCAAACATGCAGGCAACTGACGAGATGCAGAAAATATAACACACACACACCTGAAGACAAATAATCGCTCCAAAGGAATTCATCCTCTCTCTTTAATATTCGTATTTGTTATAAGAAAACTATTTTAAGCATCGCTCTTGTCTGTATTATTGCTGGCTTTGTGCAAACTGGTGATCGTAATAAATGCACCCCATATGATTTATGTGAATTGATTTTTAATCCCTTGCTGTTATGCACTTCTCAATAGTTACACTTCTGTTCCTGTTTGTCTTCCTGAATGCAATGATCTGTGGTGAGATGAATGGCACCATACTGCTTCCATAGGGTTCTGCCAACACGTGCTCTGGGTCACAGCAGATGGTACAAGCCATATATGAATTTCATCACCATGGCTACAGCCAGGGATGTGACACAGCTTATGTAGAGATTGATGACAAAAACAATAGCAGATGATGATGATTACAAGTCGCTGGATATATTTAATGATATAAAGATACATGTGTTAATTTGATACACACATATGGGGTTGTAAATAAACTGTAATCAAAGTCGTCAGTTTTTTTCTTAAGGGATTTATTACTTTAGTGTCACATTAAAATTTTGCATGTGGCAGTCTGCATATTTTTTTAATTTCCTTTTTTTTTTTGCCCATGCTACCTGTCAAAATGGCACAATACTAAACAAACAAACGTTTAACAAACAAATAAGCAATAATGAAAGTAACACTATGAAATGCACTGATTGATTGGAAGTCCAATATCTTAACAGTATCCATATCTTTTGATCAGCGCAAAACAATATCCATGCAAACACACAAGTAAAACAGAATCAGTGATCTGAGTCTTTTCGCCTTATTGAGAATATATAAGTGATTTACATTCGTAGATTGTTGCTACATGAGAGGGCAAAATATTGGTTAAAAACCTGGTATATATTGATATGATTCTTAATTCTTAGCCCTTCTTTACAGAAAACAGTGCAGCACATTTGTTCAAAATGCAGACAATACAAGCAACAAAATATTTCAGACTCAGGCCATCTATTTACAAACCAAAAAGTCATTTAAATGACATCTCAGATGAACAGACAATTTTGACATCACTTTGTTTTAATATTCCCAGGAGAGGTATAAGACACATGCCAGCGTTTGATGCATATTCCTCCATGTCTTCCCATTATTTCTGCTCTTCCATTTCCTTCTTAATCTCAGCAATGTATGGGTGGTCTTTACCGTGGGCAATGTCCATGATTGCAAGAGCCTGTGACAAATTCATCCACAACAATTTGTAAAGCCTAAATGTGTCTAAAAATGTCTACAGCAATTAATATTTTCCATTTGGATTTCAAAAGGGACACCCATATCTAATATTAGCACTGCAAGCGTCTTACCTTCTTTAAAGCTTTAACTCCTTGTGTCCTCTTCTCAAGTCCTAGGTACAATCTTCCAAGTTTCAGGTACATAGAAGCCACATTCAGTGAATAAGGTGGATAGTGCACACTAGAAAGATATGTGCATTGAATACGATTAATAAAGTGGACACACTGAGTTCATTATTATTCAACTTTTAAAATGTAAAAAATGTAAGACATTTAGAGAGGAAATGCACTGGACCCAGTATTACCTGTAGGGCTGGATAATTTTCTCTCCATATTTCATTGCTCCATCCCAATCCTGCATATAGAGACAGACTCCCATTGCCTGATATATCATGTGCAACATGTACACATTGGTTTCGGCAAAGATCGAACCCATTTTCTCTAGGCTTAGTTCACAGATTTCCAGCAGTTCACTGGGGGGTACTTAGCAGTTAAGGAACTTCCACAAAACCTTCACTTCAGGATATATACAAGATATCAGATATCAGTGTTGGGGGTAACGCATTACAAGTAACGCGAGTTACGTAATATTACTTTTTTTCAAGTAACTAGTAAAGTAACGCATTACTTTTTAATTTACAAGAAAATATCTGAGTTATTTTTTTCCCCATTTACTGACTGGCAGTGCACTGTGTGAACATGCTGTTACTGTAGTTCTAGACTAAATGTGAATGTGCATTAATTCATCCCACTCGCAAAAAACATTTAGTATTGATCTGCTTCTGTCTACCTTTTCTCAGACTTCACAAGCAATTGTGAATTGTAAAAAAAATACTAGTGTATGTTTTGTGACAATATATCCCAAAGGCTAGCACGGCTTCGTCAAGCAGAGACTAAAAATATCCCACTGCCTCTGGATTGCCCCATATTCAAAATATTGTGCAATAGGACAGAACTATACAGAACTATAAACGTTAACACACAAACACCCACCCACCCCAGAATCCAAAAGAGAAAAGGCCAATGAAGGATATTTTTGTAGTGCTTCGCTCTCCTGAACTCCTCAATGACATTTCTGGCATACATCACCATCTGCTTGATTTCCTCTTCCTCTGGAGGAGTGCTAAGCTTCTGTTGGAACTCCATTTTGGCTTTGTCCTATAAATAAGAGGGTGTTATTCCACAAATATCAATTTGAGCTCTTTATTATTCATTTTTATTTAAACCATTATTACACATTTTGCCATGCTCCAAAATGCACACACAAAAATAATCATGTGCAACAAACTGTAAACGATGATTTCCTATGCCTTTCTACATCAGACGGGTTTCTGAAAACCTGTTTATTACAGGGTTAAAATGACACTCACCTTTGATTTAGAGGTGCATTCTTTACAGTCACATGTGAAGAAGTAAGAATCTCTTAACCGTTCAATTCGATCCTCTGTTGGATACAGGAGGTCAATATAACTGTTGAAGATCTATTCAAGAGAAACAAAGAGGAGGGTCACACAATATACCGCAATTAAATTAGTAACGACATAATTATGCAATACTTAGATGATAAGATGATAGATGTCAGGAAATTCAATACTGACTTTCAGGAAAATATTACAAAGCATTTTATATTTCATTTTACTATTTAATGACAATGGCTATAATGGTAAATTATACACAACAAAGGCTTCTTGAATGTTACACAATGGAAAATCATATTAGGTCTGGCCAGTCAGTAAAGACTGAAGAGCTGTTGCTTTTCAGCAAAAACTAAGCATTATATTGAGCATATAATTTGAGTCACTTTTTATACATGAACGGTGAAATAAGCAGCAATGTTTTTTTTTTAAATGACATGTTCATGGCGTGGCTTGTCTCACCTCTTCTTCAGGGCTGATGTCCTGCACTGCTCTCACCTCGGCCACTGTACCTTTATATGTCACAATCACATTTGGGCTACAGCTGTGGTTCATCAGAGCAACGCTACCACAAACAACAACAATAAAAACATTAAAATACTCATAAGTATTTAACATATTGAGATCACGGCAATGGTTTTGATTTCTATGAACCTTACTCTGGAAATACAGCAGAACCCAAATGAGACAGCTCCTCATCTTCAATGGTGAAGCCATTACAGTTCACCTATGGTGTAGAAAGGGAGGAATTACCACGCGTTTGCCCGAAACGTTCACCGCATTAATGTCATGGACACACAGACTTGGAACTTTCCATGAATGGAGTATGTGGATTGGAGTGAAAAATATTGTGTGTTGGATTTTTCAAAATGGTTAATATTTTCATTCTTCCAAGGACCATAAAATGAAATGCTAGACTGAATGACAATCAAAGTTACGGTTCATTTTGATCACACATTTTTCCATACAGTGAATAGACACTTTCTCTTTAAAGTTTACCAAAAATTGTGTCATCAATTACATTCCCTAAGCTGTATGACCGTTTTCTTCTGTGGAACACAAAAGAAGATATTGTTTAATTACCATTGGCACTGAAAACAATGAGATATTTCTCAAAATATCATTATCTTTCTTAAGTTCCATAGAAGAAAGCAAGTCTTACAGTTTTTACTGGTTGACTAAATCATGACAATTTTTATTTTTGATGTTTTGGAAAAACATATTGGGAATTTTTTTACATTTTATAAAGTATGCATTCACAACTTTAATGAATACAACATAAAACTTAATTTAATATAAAACTTAGTCTGCATGATTTTGATAGCAATACAAACTAAAAGCAGCAATGTGATTATTTTAATTAGGCTTTTTATTCAGTAGAAAAAAGGTGAGTCAGTTTCAAATACTTCTGTTTATTCCATGATTTAATGTATTGTTTCATTGGTGTATATCCATGAAATCATATCAAATAAACTGATAATTCCTCTCTATATACACATTTAGTAAAAACAAGTTCCAAAGTTATACAGAAATGAAAAACAGTTAGCTTTACCTGAGCGAAGAGTTCTGTAAGTGCTGCATTATCAGGAAAATCGAGATGTTGGGAGTAAAAGTGGTGTAGTGCAGCAATGTCTGTATCATTCATCTCATTCTTCTCATCATCTAGCTTGTCCAGATCTGACAAACATGCACAGAAAAGGCAATTAACATTTAATATTCAAAAAGACTCCAGTCTTACATTATCCAAATTATGCCACAATTTGGATACTGGTAGTATAATAATATATAATTGAATTTCAGGGCAACAGCAGAAATAGCTCTCTTTACATCAAAACACACAATGTCTGACTTTTTTTGTGGCTCCACTAGTTACAATTTGAGACTTAAAGGCTTGAAGTCCAACTCCAGGCATCATATATCGGAGACAGCCAACACAGCAGCTGGTAAGGGTCATTAAACAGGTGTGGAAAGTCACTGGCTTTACTGACTTCAACTTCAAACCCTCATTTAAGCAAAAGCCTTTGCATTTTTAAAACCGTATAAGGACAATGTTTGGCTCACTCAGAGAACAACTAGAGACTCACGTGCTTCTAATTCTCTAAGAGTCAACACTCTTTCTGAAGGAGTCCTTTCTGTTTGGCACTTCTGAAAAACAAGAAAATGTTTAAAACAAGTTAGATTTGATGTGACACTTGCAAATAGTCAAACATGCAAATCAAATACTTGTTTCAGTGTTTGAGAAGACAACAGTTTTCCGGCCAAATGTCTAACGGCGCTTGCTGTGTGACACAAAGCGCCATGTGTCGGCTGAGTGAGTCACAGGGAGAGCTGCCGGGGCTGATGCATTCAGAAAAAAAGACATCCATGAAAAACACATGGTAGCACCATATGTGCCAGAGCAGCACTGAAAATGCTACATCTAAATCTAAACTTAGACTAAATCATCGGCTGCGCGCTGAATTGCACTGATTCTTAAAAAAAGACTGAATATTACTACTGGTGACCTTTTCAAAAAAAGAAAACCAATCCGTGTTTTCACACCAGTGAAGGTTAATCATCTGCGCAATGTAACAGGTACAGCCGGAAGATCTGCGTTTCTTCATACTCCCTCTCTGCCTGTGTCTGAAACTCAATAAATGCTGCTTTCATAGACAACATACAGAGATATTTGTTTGTGTTACATCCTGTTGTCTGAATTCCTTGATCTGGATGGATTTTGAAGACGAGTGAAGAGATTGGTGCTGTTTTCGCTGCCTTGATGCTCTGTGTTCGGGCGCATGAATAAAAACCCCATCGGATGGAGGAACTAATTTATGAATGAATTAAGCAATGTATTAATTTCTAAAACAATGTCCATTACTATGCTCAAAAGCGACAATAAAAACAATTATAATTTTACTAAAGATTTCTATTGCAAATAAATGCTGCTCTTTTTAACTTTCTATTCATCAATGAATCCTGAAAAATGCGACATGGTATCCAAACAAATATTAAGCAGTACAAGTGTTTTCAACATTATAAATACATTGTGTTTGTTGAGCACCACATCAGCATATTAGAATGATTTCTGAAGGATCATGTGACACTGAAGACTGGAGTAATAGCTGCTGAAAATACAGCTATTCCATCACAGAAATGATTGACATTTTAAAATACATTAAAATAGCAAACAATGTGTAATGGTACAAATCATGGTGATTATATTCCTCAATGCTTTGTTTTTGAGCAAGCTGCCTCTTCTCTGACCTCTTCATATCAGATACTATTTTTTTCTCAACACATTCAGAGAAAATAATATCATCTCCTTTAATGTAAAGCTGCAGGATCTGAAGATATTGCTGACTTAAAACGGCACCACAAAACGACTCCCGTAATTAGCAAGTGAGGATTGTGACTGCACTAGACCTCTCTTACTCTGTTGAACTGAAGTACTCATGAGTAGAGTGGCTGTAGATATAGACATTATTACAGCAGACCAGCTGGAGAGCTGCCTCCTCAACACAGTTAACACAGCCAAAAACCGTTTTAAGTTCTAACAGGCAGTAAAGTTCTAGCAGAGACTCAAATGTAATTACTACCTTTTAGTAAATTTACAGTAAACGTCCAACTAGGGAAAGTTAGTCAGCAAAATATCATTAAGTGTAATAATAATAGCGTTTAGTACATGTGCATGAAAAGTTACCAAGAGGTAAGTGACTTTAAAGCAGTGTCATTGCTGTTACCTAAAGCTATTAATATTTTTTTCGTTAATTGAAAGTTGAAAAAAAACAAAAAAAAAACATTAAAATTAGAAATGTTGCTTTGAAAACTATCTGAAATGTTTCATTTGAAGCATTAACTAAAACTGAAATAATAAATTAAAAGGTAAATATATGTGTGTACACACAAACATATACATACACACAAAAAAAATAATAAAAATGACAAAAGCACAACAAAATTACTAAAGCTTGAACTAAAATTAAAATTAAATATTAATTAATACTATAATAGCATATAAGTAATGCTAAAACAACACTGCTAGAGCATTTGGCATTCATGCAACCAAAGTAATAATGTTACAATCTGAGTGTGTCTGAATATGTCATACAGTGTGGCACTTTGTGTAGAAGGGACAGTTCACCCAGAAATGAAATATTGGAACCCACCGACTTTCATTGTATGGGCAAAAACAGTATTTAACAAAATCTGTTATTTTGAGTTTTATTTTTTGGGAGGACTATCCATTTATGAAAATAGAGTTATACTGTCATGCCAAAAAAGTATGTCTTCCTCACCTGTTTCAGAATTATTCTGGCGACCAGTCGCACTGTTTCTGATGGACACCAGTTTTCTCCAGATGCGCATATGGCTGAGCACTCCAGCTTGTGCATGGGCCAGTCTCCTCTCTGAGGGAAGGACAAGAACATGTTTATTTTCACACAAATATAGCATATTTGGTCACACTTTATTTTAAGGTCCAATTCTCGCTATTAACAAACCAACTACGACGTTTGCCTCAATAAGCTCCTAATTTACGGTTTATTAATAGTAAGTTAGCTGTTAAGTTAAGGTATTGGGTAGGATTAGGGCTGCAGAATATAGTCATGCAGAATATGTTCTTTATGAGTACTAATAAACAGTGAATATGTTGATAGGCATGCTAATAAGCAACTAGTTAATAGTGAGAATGGGTGCCTACACTAAAGTGTTATCGCATATTTTTATACTGAATCGGCAGATCATAACATATACTCCGACAAACAACATAACACACTCAGAGCTCAGTAAAACCCAGTATGAAGGGTCGCAGCTCTTCTTTTTGAGGTGATATGCTTTTGATACAACTGATCGGATGTCGGCTCGCTTCCGTTTGATGAGTCATGCTTTCAAATTGAATGGAGCCTCAAGGCGAATACGAGAATTCCTAAGAGATAAGACTTTGAATTAGTCTCAGGCTGCCTCACAGGCTACTGGGCAACGAATAACCTAAATCCTGTGTTCTGGCGAGCAAACAGAAACTGATCCCTAATGCGTTCAAGATGGATTGTCATAGCAACAGCGTGGCCAATTTAGGAATAGAGCAACAACCAAGTCCCTTAAAATAAACAGGCTACGCAGACTTGCTTGATGATCAGTGCTTAAACTATATTGGTTTGCTGTTCTTTTTTTTTTACTTTTGCTTTTTATATTTAAGTGGACAAAAGGGTGTATTTTTTCTGCAATAAAATACTCTTCCTTTGCCAATGACAACCATTTATAGCTTCCTTTCTAAGGAGTGTAAACAGAGTGGTGCTATCAAAACATTTCTGTTTATTTGAACACTTTGGTCAGACATGTCAAAATCAATAGTGTGATTTTGGGGTGAGACTTCCTGGAAGTCATTTACGCTGACAATGGTGCATAATAGTTGGGAATGACAAAACAAATATGCTCTACATTTCCTCCTTGGAGAAGCTGACGATAACAAAGGAATAGTTCAATCTATCCAGCCTATCAATTTAAAGGGATAGGTTCACCCAAAAATTAAAATTCCATCATTAATAACTCACCCTTATGTCGTTCCAAACCCGTAAGAGCTTCGTTCATTTTTTGGAACACAAATTAAGATATTTTTGATGAAATCCAAGAACTTTTTGACCCTGCATAGACAGCAACGCAACTGACACGTTCAAGGCCCAGAAAGGTAGTAAGGACTTTCGCCCATGTGACATCAGTGGTTCAAACCTAATTCTATGAGAATACTTTTTGTGCGCAAAGAAAACAAAAATAACTTTATTTTACAATTTCTTCTTTTCCAAAGTCTTGCTCTGTTTTGAAATCTTTAGACATGCTTATGAAAATCTGCTTGTTGGCAAGGTGCAGTGCATCCGGGCTAAGTTGATAAAGTCATTATTTTTGTTTACTTTGCACACAAAAAGTATTCTCGTAGCTTCATAATATTCCTGTTAAACCATTTGAACTATTTTATCAATGTCCTTACTACCTTTCTGGGCCTTGATCATGTCAGTTGCGTTGATGTTTATGCAGGGTCAAAAAGCTCTTGGATTTAATCAAAACTATCTTAATTTGTATTCTGAAGACGAATGAAGGTCTTACGGGATTGGAATGACACGAGGGCGAGTAATTAATGACAGAATTTTTATTCAAACACACCTGATCCAGCTAATCAAGGTCTTCAGAATTACAAGAAACTTCCAAGCAGGTGTGATTTAGAGCTGGTTGGAGCTAAACTCTGCAGAGCTGCGGCCCTCCAGGAATTGAGTTTGAGACCACAGCTTTAAAGCCCGAGACACACTGCACAATTTTCAGCTGTCCCAGACGAAAGACGCATCGTGAAACAATCGCAGAGATTTCTGATTCACCACGATTGTTTCACCAATCGCTTCACGGGACAGCCGAAAACCTCTAAGAGCCTATAAGAGTCTATAATCCATAATAACGCTGCCTCCAGTGAAAAAGTCCTCTCACATCAAAATCCACTATGTTAAACAGTTTTTTCTCATAAACAGTGCTTGATCTTTTCTCACCTGATTCAGACAAGACAACTTTTTGAATATTATTGATAGAGGACTCTATTAGCTCAGTAACGGCTTAAAGTTAAAATGTTTTAATAATGGATTTGCTCATTTCAAACAAAGTTTCACAATCGCTTCACAAAAAATTGTGTGAATTACTTAATTACTTTCTTTTTATCAGCTGTTTAGACTCATTTTGACGGCACCCATTAACTCCAGAGGATCCATTGGTGAGCAAGTGATGTAATGCTACATTTCTCCAAATCTCTTCCAATGAACAAACAAACTCACATCTAGGAGGGCTAATGGTAAATCAATTTTCTGCAAATTTAAATTTTTTGGATAACATTTCTTTAACATATAATGCTCATCTATGTAACTCTGCAACACAGTTCAGACAAAAAACAAGGACCTATAAAGGGACAAGCGTGAACAGAACCATCCAACAGCCGTATGATGATGGATGGGCTGATTCTAATGCCACAACTTGTACAACGCACAAAAACAGCAGAGACGAGACAGAAGGGCCTTGTGGTAAAGTGCAAATGGATTATTGATGATCTTTATTTTCAGTGCTAGATTTTCGACACTGCTTGGCGCTCACCAGCAAAGATCAATTACAGAGCTGTCACTCTGGCTGTGGTCTCCATAGACCACTATCCCCATTGCTCATCCTGGAGGAACTCATGAATGAGGAAATGCGTCAACTGTGCTGTCTTATACAACGTTTATTAGATAAAATAAATATTTTAAAGCCTTTCGGAAGGAAGTCAATATGAGAATTATTGCATTGATGAGAGATGCATTACTATTCAAAAGTCTCTTAAATGCTATAGTTTATTTAATAAAGAAAGTAAAAACAGTAATATTGTGAACTATTACAACAATTTGAAATTAATGTTTTCTGTTAATATATTTTAACCTGTTAACCTTCAACCCCATTTAGGGCCTCGCAGGTGAAAATAACCTACCTGAATTAAAATGGTAACAGTTTGTGACAAAGTGTGCTTACACAAACAAATTAGGTATCTTTGGAAAGAAGAGACTCTGGGCTTTACTATCTATCATCCAGAGTTGATAATGCTCAAAAAGATAAAAAGTTATAGACACTGACGTGCCTTGAAAAATATTTTTCCACACTGAATGTTTTTTTATTTCATATTCCTTTAATAGCAGAGCAAAATTCTCAGCATCCATTATCCCAGGCTTCACGCCACGTAGTCCTTCAGAAATCATTCTAATATGCCGATTTGGCTCAAAAAGCATTTCTTCTTATTATTTACTAAATTAATTCAATGCATCCTTGTTGAATTAAAAAAAAATCCGGCCTCAAACTTCTGAATGGTAGTATGCTTTCCTTTAAGCTGAAAGGAGTCATATGACGTTGCTAAAAAGAACAATATTTGGTGTATTTGGAGTAATGCAATGTGTTTATGTGGTTTAAAGTGCAAAAAGACATTATTTTCCACATACTGTACAGGGGTTCTCAAAGTCTACATTCAAAGGTCCAAATCTGAATTTTAATCAGCGTCAAAGGTCCGGACCGGAACAATTGGTTATTAAAAAAACTTAATACATAAAATCAACACAAATTCTTTGAAAAAATAAAGTGCCTTTTGCATTCAAAATACATCAATGACACTGTGTAAAAGTGGCAAAACAAGTGTCAGCATTAGAGGTCAACCGATATGGGTTTTTCTATGCCGATATATTTGGTCTATTTCTTTTTTTCCCCCTTCATCTCATAAAAGAGAGTAGAGTAATTGTTTATTGCAGGGCACAAGGTGGTGGTAGTAGCAGTAGCAGCCTAATTCATAGTAAATCGTTACAGCTCAACACTTAACCTGTTAACTGTCGGTTCCACTTTTTGAGTATAGGCCTGAAAATGACATTTCAAACTTAAATTGTTATAACTTTTGAATGGTTTGGAGCAGATACTTAAGGTTGGTCTCTTTTTAAAGAAGACACTTAGCAGATTATTGTAGAGGTGAAAAACGTTATAAATATTATATTACAAAAAAGTTATGGAAGTTTAAGTTTATGAAAGTCTAAAATGTAAACATTTTAATATTTATATTTTATGTAAAATATATATTTTACATAACAGGTTTTACTCTAAAACTGCTAGAAAATCAAAACCAAAAATCTGAAGAAGTTGTGTTCCAAATTTGAGATTGATATCTCAAAAAATGAGCTTTCAGTGAAATTTTGTTTGGGCGTAGTACCAAGCTTTTCCAGTAGATGACCATCAAACCCCATTAGTAACCATATAAGGGCGTCTCTATTTCCATATATGGTTTGAGTGATCTGAAACATGTTTTTTCCATTCTTTTCTCAATATTTATGATGTAGACATCACATTCAGAAGTATTATGGGTGGTATGGCAGTATTTGATTTCAATTAATCCTCATAAAAGCACATAAAAGACATGCAACAAGAACCCTGGACGTACGTTATCGTTCATGCTGCATCAAAAATTGAGAACCTATTGTTTTTTCTTTATATTCGAAACACTTTTAGATCTTTTTTTTCCTCAAAAAATAGAATGTTATCTTCTGAACATTTGACATGAACATGAATGGCTGATTTTTCATGATTTTATATATGTATCACTATTTCAAAGTAAAGGTTAGTTCTCGCTCTGAGTCTGATGAGTACTCTTCTTACAAATGAATAAATTACGGTTGCTCTGTAAAATATTTAAAAAATCAGTCACCAAATATGAAAACTAGAGTCTTTAAGCTTTCAAACGATATATAGTTTGTCAAGATTGCTTTAGGTTCAGACTAAGATATTACTGTTTAAAACATGTAATGGCAAGTGGGCCCACCGGTGGGCCCGTGACAGTTAACAGGTTTTAAGCACCTTCTCAAAACAGTTCTGAAGCTTTTTGTTTATGTTTGCTGACAGACACCAGTGTTTCCCACAGACTTGCACATGCAAATTGATTCTCTGCCAGCAGGAGGTGCTGTTGGAGCAGGAGATATAATGGTTTCCCCGGTAACGGCTGTAATCAAATCAGTGCTTTGCTCGCAAACGCTACAATACAGGAAAGACAAAATGAAAACAACAAGCTTTTCTGAAAACGGTCGGTTCTTTTCAAAGATACATTCATATAAAAACCCATGCGGTGCATTTTTATTATGAAACGTGCAATGCTCATGTTTCAATGAAATATAAGCCTTTTGGAAAATCAGGGTATTTGTGCCGGTCAGTTTTGATATCGTGACGAGCCACCACAAATAACTCCATTTATGGGAAACACTTGGACACTTCTATAAGTCAAATGGCCATACAAGTGACAAAAAAAAGGACTCATATTAGTGGTGAAATGTCACCTGATTACTTCTAACGTCATATGCTCACTGGATGTCATGACAACAAATGTCATGAAGGAAAAGTTTGAATATCTCGCCTTCGCTTTCATTTCGGACCATCTCCAAAAAAAAAAAACTAAACAAATGATTTAAGTTTCACATGCGTTTATCAAAGTAGGAAATATAATTAGTGCTCTTGAGATATCAAATGGAGGCGGGTCCGGATTAAATTCCCTCCGGATCTGGACCGGAGTCCGGACTTTGAGAAGCACTGGTGTACATTATTGTTACTCTTCTATGCCCTGCCTTTCTGAAATGCGTCGATTTTTACAAAGCCCATCGTTCTGAGAAGCGAGGCGTGCTCTGATTGGCCAGCTATCCAGTGGCCGAATATAAATGTTACGCCCCTCACCATATTGTGATGCCGTTTCCTAACGCTGACGAGACAAACAATAAAACCCATTACAAACTAAACATTTGTTGCAACTAGTGGGAACATAATTACTGATTATAATGACTTATTCGCCGTTTATTTTTACATGTCGTGTCGCATCGTGCCGCGTAAACATTACCGTGTCTGCATTTGTGATCGGGGAAATAACAAAAAGCACTCCTCTACACAGCTCAAAACTTGTGTTTGAATCGTCAGTGGCAGAAACGTACTTACAGGCTGTGAGTCAGAAGCGTCAGACTGTCCTTGCAAAGTTGGAATTGCCCCACTTTATAGAAACAGCCTTTGTGTAAGCCAGCATTGTAGGCTACTCTCCTGCCAGGTTCAGGAAAGAGTGCCCAGTAAAATGTACTGCACACACTCGAATATTTGCGTTGTATTGCTCTCGAACAGTGTTGTAAATACAACTTAACCACTGATTTCTAGTTGTGTCCTCTTTTGGAATCCCAAACAAAGTAGTTTCGCTTTCACAATGAAACAGCGTCTCCACGACATGGCGCCGATGACAGCAACAATACTACAGCGGGAATAAAAATCACACCCTCTTTCTTTGCATATACATTTGGGCGGTGTTATGAAAATCTCCCCACATCGTGACGTAGACATGCGGGGGCGTGTTTGAATGAGCCGTTTTAGGGGGGCGTCTTAACGCCCCCAAGTCTTAACTTTTATAAAGAATCGCTCTTTGGTTTTGAGACTTTAGTCTTTGGTCTCAACTTCAGGGATCTCATCTATGCACAAACAGCTTGCAACACTCCAAAGAGAAAGGAAAACTTGAAATCGCATCATATGACCCCTTTAAACTGCCATTATTATACCACTCTTGCAGACTGTGTTGTCTAAATCAAACCATATTATCTAGTATTTACTATCGACACAAATTATTACATATATATCAAAACTGTTCAGCTACCCCGTGACACTACACAGGATAATTGCTTTGGAGAATGGATCAAAATTGGTCTTAAATATGCAGCAAAGAGTGGTGGAGGTCCAGCTGATTTTGAGCTGCTAACACAAAGTTTACAGGTGTGATTCCAGGTGAAGAGAGTCCATTATCTATGGAGTTCATTCTGAGACTGTGCTACTCTGACTCATACACAGAAAAAGCACTTCAGCTATCGTTGCTCCAGTGGGACCATCCTCACAATTAGAGCACTGTAGTGTAAGTACTAAGCATTGGGAAAAAAAGCTCTGATATATGCTGACAGAGCAAAATTTATTTTATAGAACAGATCATTATGTATGTGGCTTCTGATTGGTCAATACAGCATTCCAGCGTACATCCCATGACATAATAACAGCTTTGACCAGTTCACACTATATGACTACACAGCATTCATAGCAGATCATAAAAAGCTATTTTTTATTATTATTTTTATTTCCTTTTTGTGAGCTTGACAGCCTGGTCACTATGGACTGTCTGGCATGGAAAAGAGTGGTTTGAATATTCTTCAAAAAAATTCTCTTTTTGTGTTCCACATTATATGAAGTAGTAAATAACGACAGAATTTTCATTTGAGTGAACTATTTCTGTAAAAGTCAATGGAGCAAATCCACACAGAGACTATGATTTCATTTCCTTCATCAACCCATTAAGATCACAAACAGACTTACCTGACACTCTACATTGCAATAATAGGCCTGTTTACATTTTCCACACTTCGACAGCCCTTCTCTCCTGTGAATGAAATAACACATAATTAAATTGGTCAGATGATTCTCAATTCACCACTATTTCCCTCCATGTTGAAAGGACTGTTCACCCAAAAATGAATTTCTGTCATCATTTATTCACCCTTACATCTTTCAAAACACATAACACTTTCATTATTCTGTGGAACACAAAAGGAGGTGTTAGAATGACAGCCAAGGTCACCTTTCAATTTCATTGCATCTTTTTTCCATACAATAAAAAGTGGTGGAGTCTGTCATTCTCCTTAAAGTTCACTCAAAAAAATCTGTCATCATCATCATTTACCCAGATATTGTTTCAAACCTGTATGACTTTCTTCTGCTGAACATAAAAGATGATATTTTGAAGAATGTTGGCAACCTGTTTTGGTGCCCATTGATAAATACATATTTCTCAAAATATCTTTTATGTGCCACAGAAGAAAGTCATACAGTTTTTAGAAGGTGAGTAAATGGTGGCAAAATATTCGTTTTAGCTAAACTATCCTTTATACGCTTGGATTAAATATCTTTATGAACATCTCGAAGCATCAGTTTTAGTAGTATGGACATTCAATGGAGGAAAATAAATTCATTAAAAGGATCTTATTTTGTGTTTCCAAGATGAAGTCTTGGACATGAATCTAGAACGACATGAATGTGAATTAATGACGACAAATTTCATTTTTAGGTGTGCTATGCTTTTGAAGTCGCAATGAACTGGAAGTAGCACCAGATCAGAGTCGAACAGATTTGGGATTTTGAGATGTAGGCAGAGTTTAAGCAGACTAAATGATTGGAGAAGTCCTGCTTACGTCACCAGAAAATCAACTTAGATTATTTTGAAATCAAGTTACATTTGAAAATATGCATGGTTGAACTGTTCAAAATAAGCTCTACATCATTAATTCAAAAATATAAGGCTGATTTTTTATTTCATGCTAAATTTCACATCTCCTTACTTGTTCCATGGAATAACGTCATACTTTACCTTCAGTGTAACAACACGAAAGATGCAAAAATGATACAAATCCACTGATTCTAAACTCGCAGTAACTCTGTTGTACCTCAAATCATCACACGCTGTAATTATATGCATCAATAAAACCAAAAGCTTTCATTAAAATGCATAAAATAATAATGTATACAGTCTGAACTGACATTTGCTTACAGAAGAGAGGTGCGGTCATTGCATCTTGAGGATTTCTCTCATCACACAAGTTTCCAGTAAACATTTATTTCACTGAACATTCCTCCAGAGCACTCACTGGCCGTGTTGGACGTGTATACAAAGTGGGTCACCCTTCCCAGTGCATGACCCAGCAGCATTTAAACAGCAGTGCAAACAGAAAAGCATGTGCCAGCCATCTTTAAGAGGGATCAGCCCCGAAGTGAATGCAGATTAAATGCCTGTCAAACATGTCATTATCAAAACAAATTCGATTGTGAACTATTATTAAAGTTAATCAATATTACTACGCTGCTTTGCGTGCATGCACTGTCAAATGAAACACCCGTAAACAACACGCCATGAGGCTCTAGTCTCGTGCACAAAGACACAAAGTGTCAGACGTGGACTTATAAGGAGCGCTGACCTGGTAAAGCAGCATTCGCAGTGTCCGCCTCTCTCGTTCACGGTCAGCACGTAAGCAAACGCCGGACAGGCGAACACTAGATCACCAACTTTGAAATGCTTTGTGGCTTTGAGTCCACGGCCTTTCCCGGGGCTCAAAAACCTTTCGGTGCCATCAATTCCCTCGGTTTTCATCGCTCTTGACCTTCTGCTCGCGTGTCACACTTCCTTGCACTCGTCAGAAAGCGGAGTCTCGGTCTCAGTCGGTTTAGTCAGTGACTGCGGCAAGTGTAGTAACGCCACTGCCACACCACATGCTCGGCGAAACGACTCTGAACATGAACGAGCTGCACAGCAGAGACGCGGCTTACGCCCAGCGGTCCTAAAGCCCGTCCGCGAGAGAGAGTCCACCTGCGACCTCGTTATTTGGCCTCATGGTGCCATCGCGTGCTCATCAGGCGGAAGTGAGGCATGGTTATTGCTTGTGAAATAAACCGGTAGATCTCTGAAAATTTCTCCAAAAATCACAACGGCTGCGCAAAAAATCAAAGACTGTAATGCCATGGGACACATTTGTGACCCTAGACCACAAAACCAGGATCTATTTTTTTAGATTTATAATAATAATAAATAAGCTTTCCATTGATGTGTGGTTTTTAGGATATTACAATATATTTGGCCGAGAGACAACTATTTGAAAATCTGGATTCCGAGAAAAAAGAAAGAAAAAAAAAAAAGAATCAAAATATTGACAACATCGTCTTTAAAGTTGTCCAAATGAAGTCATTAGCAATATTACCATTAATAAAAATTCAGTTTAGATATATTTAAGGTAGAAACATGATCTAATATAGGCTACTAATAGTTTTTGGCATAAAAGATCGATAATTTTGACCCATAAAATATATTTTTGGCTATTACTACAAATATACTTTAAGCGATTTAAGACTGGTTTTGTGGTCCAGGGTCACATTTATGTAATTCATGTACTGGCCTAGTTAATAACTACGTATTTAGTTGGAAACCAAAACTTAAGCAACAAACATTTAGAAATGTTTAGAAATGTACATATAAAGTTTGCTTTTTTTCCATTAGCATTTGTTTTTACACATGAATCGTGTATACTATTTTATTAATTATTCTCGCACCGTATCGCTTTTATTACTATACATTTAATATTTTTGTCAGTGTGTATTGATGCTTTTTATTGATGCAATAATGTGTGGCATTGGCATGAAAATGAATGAAGAAAACAAATCATGTTATAACCGCACAGGATTGTGGGACATCAAGGCAGTGAGTGCTGTAAATCCGAACAGATTCATTCATCTTTTAGTTTGATGTTACAGAAATGATTTGGGACACGCCTTGATGCCTTTCAATACAGCCTTTAAAAACAATATTTGTTGGAGGCAGCCCGTGAGTGTTGATGTGAAACACATGTAAACACATATGAATCTGATGGGATTTATTTTTTTCATACATTCAGATGGCTTTTGAAAAGACACTTGTGCTAATTTCGCTCTCTCTTTTTTCATATAAACTCATTTGATGCTGTCTTGCATCTCAGTTATCAACAATAAAAATAACAAAGTATTGACTATGTAATGTCTGACATATAATAGTCTGATATATTTGCATAAAACAGTTAATTGAACTGTATAATATACAGTTAAACAGCTAACAGAAAAACAGTATAACAGTTTGCATATGTTTTGTATGATAGGCATATTTGATATTCAGTACATAATGCATTTATGGCCCATTTGATAGGCCTACTTAAATTATAGTGCTCACACGTGTGGAAAAAAAACAGTATAACAGTACATCATATATAAGTTACCTTATAGTACTAAGATTATATATAAATGTTTAGTTTATGATCAAAGCTCTAGTTTTTGTTGTGGGTGACAAAACATAATGCAATGCAATACAATGCTGATTAATATACAAGCAAATTTTCATCAAAAGCCTGTAATATTTGATACATACATTTAAACACAATTTTTTAAGAAATTACTAATCAAGTAAACCTAAGTTGCTTCAGTACAGTAAATGTTCATCTTGAAATATCAATAATAGCAATATAAAATATGATTCTTGTTTACTTTATTATTATTATTATTTAAATATTTCACAACAAAGCGACACAACCTCAAGGTGGATATTTTTAGAATTATTCTAAAAGGTCTTTTACTTGCTAAAAGAGTATGAACTATCAGTCAGAAAGCAGAAAGCATGTAGTAGATTGTGTACAACAATCATTTTTGGCGCAGTCTTCATGATGTTAATCATTTAGAGGCCTTAGAATTTCATTTATCAAATATGACACAGTAGCCTTTAATATTAAGGAACTGTCTTACTTTCTTCTTTCCTTACAGGATAGACAAACAGAGAGACAGACAGACAAAGAGACAAAGAAGAATGCTGTTTTCCCCACAGTTCATGATACACTTGGTGGCTCTCTGATGTCTGCTTCCATCTGCTGACCATATAGTGCACTGCTACATGCTGAAACGTTTCCAATACCTCCATCTGCTGGTAAGAGCGAGTTATACTCAACCAGATGACAATTTATTGCTCCAATACTCCGGCCCCACTGGGATTGTTGTTTTCTCATGTCCTGGATATTGTACTTAAGAATTATTAAATCAGAATTATGTTTCCCACATCAGAGGAAAATTAAAGCCTGAAAGGATTTGTCTTTTAAGGCAGAGGAGTTGCTATTGTGAACGCAAATGTTGTTTTTCAGTATCGATCTGAATATATTTTGGCAAAGAATTGCATGTGGAGAAATTATTCCAATAATAATGAGGAAAAGGAGCCAAATGGTAAATACATGAATGACAAACAAAAACTAACCACTGCATCAATTGGGTATTTTTTTATAATAAAACAAACCCTAAAAACAAAGATGTTTGAGCTTTTCATTTTGAAATGGTTCTAGCTG
The DNA here is from genome assembly GCF_936440315.1 of Barbus barbus. Classification (NCBI taxonomy): domain Eukaryota; kingdom Metazoa; phylum Chordata; class Actinopteri; order Cypriniformes; family Cyprinidae; genus Barbus; species Barbus barbus. Next base: position 13,771,646 of record NC_136748.1, on the reverse strand, counting down.
ATCCTACATTAAAGGGTGGTAAATGTAAGGCCAGCATTCACATGCAAATCATCAATTAGTCCGATTGGCAAAGTTACAGAACAGCTCTTTGTGTTAAGTTATCATCAGTGAGGTGAATAATTCATCACAATTGTTTGTCTTTCTGTAATAAAAGCAGTAGCTTTTGGCTCCATATTTTTATATGGTTTGGATATGGCAACATTAAAGACTATGAATGTTCCCAGTGCTTGTATCCTCAGACTTTTTCATTTTTTGGTCAATTTATTTATTTTTGCTTGTTATTTTGTGTTCTTTTAAGGGAATACTTTTAGACATTCAAACTATTTAAAAAGAATGCAAAGGCTTTCTTTTTTTTTCATATAACAGTTTATAATAAGAACATTTCCATTATCAAATATTATCTTTGTGTTGCATTTCAATGTGAAATTTGACAGGGGAATTCTGTGGGACTCCACCATGCCTTAGTTTCAGCTCATGAAGCAGACACAGGGGAAGGATCAAAGATTAAGAAATGACTCACGAAATTCCCTCTCTGCCCCATTCTTCTCCGTATTAAAATTTTATAATATAACCTTTCAGATAAATCCAAGGATCTGACAAAAAACATGCACCTAAAGGATTTATCCAACCGTGCAGCCCAATCAAAATGTTTTTTCTTAGTAGTTCTAATCTGAAGACACAACCCTGTATAATGCCATCAAAGAAGAATACACCTATCTATTTGTGAATAATGCTATCATTTTCATTTATTTTCTTGATTAATGTGTAATACAATATTTCTTGGGACATAAACCCCCCTCTGTTTGGCATTCCCCTAGTCGTCATGTCCTAAATACTAAATCATTTTTGATATTAGCAAGGGCAGAGCCTATGGGAATAATAATGATATTTTTTTCTAATAAAAGGAAGATGGATTAGATAGTCTGGATTGTCATTTTGAATTAAAGAAAATGATAAGGAATGAAAAAAAAAATATAAGTAGATTTAGTTCTCAAGGAGACTCAGATATGATAAAATGCTTCAATCTGTGCAGATGACAGAGAGCAGTCTGAACCCTTAAATCTCCCCATAACAAACATGTAGGGCTTAACGCTACACTCTGAGCTCATTTAGTTTGGACCCTGAATGCAAAAATTTATTTTTTTATCTTTTATTGTCTGCCATTTTTTTTCCTGATCTTTCCTTTTTAACCCCCCCAAACGTGTATGATGTTCAGGTACACTTACATCTCATTGTGTGATAATATACAGTGCTTTTACACACACTGAAAAAAATGAGTGCCAAGTCTGTGGCCTCATATCACCATGCTGATCTCTGTTTTCACTGTGGAGCTTTGAATTCAACTGCCCGATTCCCTCTAAACAGGTGCAAAACTGACCACAGTTGAAGTTGGGGATGGTCTCACTTCTGCTTTGAGTGACAAAATTAGTGTGATACAGTTAGCACCTTTACACCTGTGACATTTCTACATTTTGCATATATGAGTTTTGAAAAGGTGCTGCACATCATATAAAAAAGTTAATTTTTTTTATTTTTTTATTTAGGGTATTTTAAATTTGTACTTTATTTAATTGTCAAACTATTTATTTAATTTGACTCTTAATAATAGTAAGAATTTTACAATCACCCCATTTACAGTAGTTGGGGCAATTGTAACACTTAAAGGAACACTGAAAATAACTGAAAAATTTTCCAACTCCCCAAGGGTTAAACAACTGAGTTTAACCATTTTCGAATCCATTCAGCCGATCTCCGGGTCTGGCGGTAGCACTTTTAGCATAGCTTAGCATAGATCATTGAATCTGATTAGACCGTTAGCATCTCGCTCAAAAATGACCAAAGAGTTTTGATATTTTTCCTATTTAAAACTTGACTCTTCTGTAGTTACATCGTGTATTAAGATTGACGGAAAATTAAAATGAAAAGTAGTGATTTTCTAGGCCGATATGGCTAGGAACTGTACTCTCATTCCTGCGTAATAATCAAGGAAATTTGCTGCCATACCATGGGTGCAGCAGGCGCAATGATATTACGCACGGCCTGAAAATAGTCCCCAGCTAGGTAACTAGTTATGATATAACTGACGTCTGAAGGTCTGGGAACTTTGGCCGCTTTGAATGGCCAAGGCCTGCCCAAGAGGCCAAATGACTGACAGGTAAAGCAACCAATCACATTTCGTTTTGTGCCGCGTCATGTTTAGGGGCGTGGAAATATCGCCACAATAACAGACCGGTGTGTAAAACTCTTGGACATATTTGAAAGATTCTATGCCGCAAACTTTACATTTTTCACATACTTTTGAAACTCCAGCATTGATCCTGATGAGCGCTCGTCGTCACTGTTGTAAACACGACGGCTTTCTTCTTTTGTGAGAGGGTTTGGCACCACAGCATTTTTGTTTCCAGGCGGAACGTTAAAGAATGCGAAGCGATGGCAACTTCGAAAATCCTGAAGTGTGTCCAGATATGTGTGCCATATGCATCAGACGTTCAGCCAAAATATGGAAGGCCGTCGGGGCCAAAAGTCTTCAAATGGAACGCGTGAAATTTGACTGCGTCCGCACGCACAATTTGTTTGCGTTAACTCTGAAATTTTGAATTCTGCTAAATTTTGGCCTTGTTAAGGCGTCAGTGTTTGCCGCGTTTCTTGTAGACACATACAGTTTGACCGAACACTACCCTCTGTTTACCCTCATATTAATGTTTATGGTGTCATTAATTTGTGTTGTATAGCTAGTAAATTAATAAATGTAATGAAATGAGAATTAAGGTTTATTTATTTTAATTAAGGTTTTAATTGAACAGGTTTAGAATAAAACGAGTAGCTAAAATCAACAACGGCGTGCATCATATTTTATAACTGCAATGCAATACAACGTGATTTGGAGTGGCAGTTCCTTGTGCCAAGTAGGCCTGCCCCGGACTAAAGATTTTTCTAGTCAACTAGTCGCTCGTTTATATTATTGATTAGTATTAGGGATGTAACGATTACCGGTTTGACGATAAATCATGATAAAATTCCCCACGGTTAGTATTACCATTTCATATTTTAATTATCATTAAAACCGCATTCGATTACCGCGATCTGAACAACTCACGATAAATAAATACTGTCCAGCGTAAAGCACAGCTTTCAGTAACAGTCTCACGTGCGCACAGCAGCAGAGTAGTTTTGTTTTGAGTGAAAATAGGGTGGAAAAGCTGGGAGGTTTTAAGAGTGCTAAGGGAATGATACAAATGAATATATGAATGAATTAACTATATGAATGTACCTCTGAAGGTTCTGACTGTCTTCAGAAACAATTCGATGGCATTTTATTTTCATCTTCGCTCCATGTAATACCCAAAATAAGTGTTCTTAATCGCAATGCTGCTTTGTTTGTCCACGGAGTTTACGGGAAACAGCTGTTATTCAGCTTTTTCATAAGCGCCACCTAGTGTCAGAGAGTGGATTTACAGAGACTTATATTTATATTCAGCCTGTGTGCAGTTTCTGTCTGGCCAAAAACGGACCAAATTTCCATGCCCTGCTGTAAATTTTGACCGGTTGATGAAAAACAAGCTTATGTGGATTCTACACATTTAAACAATTCAGATAAGTTATATTTATGGAGCAGATAAAATACGTATGGAACTTTTTCAAAGCCTTATTTGAACATTTACATTAGATATTTGAACATGCTATTAAACTGTTGTCAGTCAAGTTGTCATTTAAAGTCCGAACATCATTGGTAATGTTATTGTTTTAGTGATTATGCAAACAAAAAGTCATTTTATTTTATTTTATTTTATTTGTTGATTTTTAAATATAAAACTTGGTGAAGTGATTTACTTTTTGAACATCTCCAGCACATTTTAACAATACCGTGATAATACTGATAACCGTGATTATTTTGGTCACTATAATCGTGATAAGAAATGTTCATACCATTACATCCCTAATTAGTATAATAACCTACTAAACCCGAATGGGTGCCATTTGTGTCCCCAGGACATTATAGGTACAAACATGCAAAAAAATTAACTATAATATACATTTTATTATTAAGCAAATTAATAATAAATTAATCTATGCAGATTAATCTAACTGCAAATGTAAAATAAATTATTAAAAAAGTTATTAAAAACTACCTAAAACACTGAAAATATAGCATTTGTACATGTCCCTAGTGTCTAACGCTACATTTTAAGTAGAAATATGTTTAAAATCCTTCAGAAAACATTTTTATTTTGCATTTTTGTGTACCTCCATATCCCATCTGTGCTTTAAATACCTTTATTTCAAAATAAATGTATAATATTTTGGATAAAATACACATTTTAGTCGTGTCCCCAGGTTTTCACTCAGTCCTGTTATCCTAAACAAACATACCCCTAAACAAAAACCTCTGCAGACCACTAGATTTCAATAGAAACATGATGTTTAACACTTTTACTATATGCGGGCATTAATACCTAATATGTGTAGTCAAACCTGTATACTAATATAATGGATACTCCTTCCGCTTACCCATTTCATTCCTGTTACTAAAAATTGTTTTTTCTTTAAAAAATAAAGTTAAAACAATATTTTTAAATTAAGTTTGGTCCATAATTTATCCCATTGTTAAACAAATTGCATCATATAAAATTGATAAGCTTGAGGTTTGAGTCGCCTAAAAATGGAAAAAAAATGGTTTGTGTACTTTAGAAAAATACACTTTGTTTAGATAATTAGTGATTTTTTATCATAAAAATAATATTTTCTTGACTATGAAACCAACAATTTCAATTTCCAAATAATCAGCTTGAGTGGGAAATGAAGGAATTTGTTCACATATTTTTAAACATGCTTTTTAAAAGACATTAGAATTTTTGGTAACAGGACTGAGAAAAATGCATCCATCTTCCACTTAATAATTGTGTAAAATAATTAAATAAAGTTACCTGAAATGGACCAGTACAGATTTTGAATAGTTAAATATGTGTATTACTAGATTCAGTCTTTAAAAAAAGATAGAAAATGACATTTGTTTTTTGAAGAGTTTTGGAAGAAAATGACACTCATTCGGTGGAATGGCCTATAGGCATTTAGGCGTATTATAGCCTATTCCACGCTCAAGCGCACACATAAAGCTTGCCGAAAAGCAACGGCTAAAGTAATGATTATGAATGCATCAGGGAAAAAGAAGACATTTTAATTATTTATTAATAACCTAGTGCTTTATCAGTCAGTGTCGGCTGCATAGATGAAGTTGCCAAATGCCAACGCTGACTCGCCATCTCCACAGAGGACGTGCCTTTAATAGAGAAATGTGCCTATACGAACTACACAATCAGAGAAGATTCGTTTTTTTATTTTAATTGGTTTTCAGGCTTTCTGCAGATTTATTTCTTATGTCTGTGAGCTGGTTCATTGTTGTGACGTGCTCGGAGACTGCATGAGATGATATGTATCCCTCACAAATACATATGACGTCTGACGTTTGTATACGTATACCCCAGCGTATACAAACATCAGACGTCAAGTTTATTCGTGAAGGCTGTCGTAATGGTACACTACCATATACGTATATAAACGTCAGACGGAATATTTGTTCGTGAGGATAATGCATTGCTACGTTGTGTGTGATGTCCGTCTGCTTTAATACTGCAGAGACAACAAACCCACAGCCCACTCACAGAACCATTTCCTGATCAGACTACAGAGAATAAAACCCAAATGCAGATGTGCAGTTTACCCTTGCGGGTACAAAGCTGATGGTTAATCCATTCATCACTGTATGTAAGCGTGGAAAATAGAATCCATGCGCGACTTCAAAATGCAGCAATAGGCGTTCTTCAAAAGACAATGTGGGGAATTATTGCAGTAAAAACATAAGCAAAGTTTTATAATTAATTATAATAACAATATTAATAATAATAATAATCATAGGCGTAATTTGTGGGTGGTACGGGTGGGTGAGACATCCCCCCACCAAAGTCGATTCTGTCCCCCCACTGCTTTTTCAAAGCCGCTGAAAAAATATAGCATGCAGAAGGCTTATGAGGCAAAGTAAAAGTAAAAGCATCTCCAATCAGTGGTTCTTCATAATTTAATTCTTACAGGCCTGATCTATAAACCTTGTCATGCACCTAACAGGATTTAACAGTAAATAGCGTGAGTGCAGCAGCACTATTTTACTGTGTAATAGATAAAGTAAACAATGCTTTATATTTACACATTTAGATTAAATATAACTTAAATAAATATAACTTTTAATTGTTATTATGTAAAAAAGGCTTACATAATAACAATTTATGTGTCATGGGAAAAACCAAACCCCACGTAAAAACAACTAATATTTATTTTTATTAATAATTTATAATAAAACTTTATGCCTACTTACGTTTTCACAGTAATAATTAGTCTACTGCAATGTCTTAAGGCCCAATTATAGGCTATACTTTGGAATTATGAACTGAAGGGGCTTACACGCGTACAAGGTGTTTCAGGGCCGCTCATATATTCAAAACATATTAAAGCATTAAAAAGATATATTAAAACATTAAAGCATATTCTAAATTTGAACCCATGAAAAAAGAGACAAATCTAGCTTAATTTCTGTTCAAATGAAAGTGCACGGACCTGGGAGTAAGAGTATTCTATAAAAATAAAATAAACAACAAAACACTTTACATCTCATTACATTTGTTAGGCTTACTTAATGACACAATAAACTAAAGAAAGTATTAATATGAGGGTAATATAGATTGTAATGCCTTAAAAATATGACACGTTCAAAATTGCCACCTTAACAAGGCCAGAATGTGCGCGTTGAAAAATATGACACGTTCAAATGTGTAGTTGTAATGTGGTCAAACTGCGTGTCTTTATACGTACCAACTAAATGCGGCAAAAAACGCCGCCTTAACATGGCCAAAATGTGCGTGTCTACACGCACAAAATGTTCCATTTGAAGACTTTTGGCCCCGGCGGCCTTCCATATTCCGTGGGCGTGATGTCTGAGGCTGAGACTAGTTATGATATAGCTGGGGACTATTTTCAGGCACTGCGTAATATCATTGCGCCTACTGTACCCATGGTACGGCAGCAAAGTTCCTTGCTTATTACGCCGGAATGAGTGTATAGTTCCTAGCCATATCGGCCTAGAAAATCACAACTTTTCATTTTCCGTCAGTCTTAGTACATGATGTAACTACAGAAGAGTCAAGTTCTAAATAGGAAAAATATCAAAACTCTTTGGTAATTTTTGAGCGAGATGCTAACAGTCTAATCAGATTCAATGATCTATGCTAAGCTACGCTAAAAGTGCTACCGCCAGACCCGGAGATCGGTTGAATGGATTCGAAAATGGTAAAACTCAATTGTTTAAGTCTTGGGGAGTTGGAAAATGAGCCTATTGAAAATGAGTTTTTAATAATATTATGTAATATTAATATAAATAATAATAATATAAATTAGTTTTTTTAGTTTTATATTTTCTGTGAATTTTTCATTTTAATTTTTGCTAACATTTTAGTAATTGTGTTGTGTGTTTATTAGTTTTTAAATGAATTAATTAAAAATTATATATCTTTATGGTTTATATTAATTTCTATTTCTATTTTAGTTTTAGTTCTTTTAGTACATCAAGATAAACTAAATGAAATGGTGCCTTGGCAAGAATTTTTATTTACTTTTTTTTTTTTAAGTGTATTTTATTTTACCTAAAACAAACCCAACAACATTAGTTTTATGCTTTTAGTTTTAATAGCCCTGCATTGATGTTAGCATTCAACTAAAAACTCAGGGATTTAAAAATTAGATTTCAATTCAAATTCATGTAGGCTAACTTTATATACTGGATATTGAAATGACAATTTTTAGTATAAATGTCACAAAGCATTAAAGCTGATGCACATGTATGAAATCGGTTTTAACTAAGGATAGGTGCTCATATTCTTTCTGATCTCAAATAAGAAAATTTAAGGCAAACATTTGAATTAATGTAGGCCCTGCTGTGCTTCTACAAGCCCACACACTACTGAGCTGATGAGAGCAGTTTTCTTTAATTCTTCCACCACAATCATTTTATTAATATGGGTAAAACGGGACATCTGGACATTTAAATGCGAGCCATTACGTGTGCTAAACAGATGCTGTTTTATGACCATTTACAGATGTTCATATGACCTGATTCATATGGATGAGGACATTTCTTGTTTAACAAGATCAACATTGGAAATAAATAATTTCTAACAATTAAGTTGCTACATTTTTGTCTTAGCACAAAATTATCTTTTCTCCATCGAGTATTTTCTGCAGATTTTTCTGGCACGTATTGTCTTCTGAATGTATCGCAGTCGACATGAAGAATAGACTTAAGCATGATTTGTTGTACTTGCTTTTATAAGCATTTGGCTTGTTCCAAAAATCATCCCATCATGGAGTAGAAGGACCTAATATTATTGAACTGGTCTTAGAGTACAGATTTGATGAATTGACCATGTTCTTGTGTGCTTATCTTTTGATTGAATGAAAAGGATGAGATTGTCTGAGGAGAGAGAGGGGGGGAGGCTTCTTTGTGGATTAAACACAAAGACCGAAGCATCCTCGTCAGAAAATATTACATTTACCAAATGTCTTCATTGCGTCTGGGTTTAGATTGCATTTAGTTTATTGCTGTTACATGATGAAATCCTTTCAAGTCCTCATAGGATAGGTGATGTTCATAAGAGAAGGTTGTGTAACCTCTTATACTGTTTATCAAAAATTTAATTGCATCTGTATTGGTTTGTGGCATGAGTATAGCTAATAGCGTTTTTGCATAGTGGTCCCAAAAATAGATAATTTGACAACGAACAGCTGCTGTTCAGGGGTTATGTGAGTCCAAACACATAATATTCAGGCATGCTTACTTAAAACTCAGCAAAATGATACAAACTGTGCTGTGGTTTCTGGAAAAGGGATATGGAATGCCCCCAAAAAGGGATTTTAGTGACAATTAACTTCACTTATAATTGATTGACATTAACAAACAAATAATATAAAACTTTTTTTTTTTTTTTTTATAATATTAGTCCATTTTTTCAGTTATTTATTTTATTAGAATTTTTAATTGATTGATTAATTGCTGTTACAGTGGACATGTTCCTATGTGTTCACATGCATTTTTACTTAAAGAGATATAATAAATAATGATATGCTGTATACCCCAGTTGGTAAGATTTTTTTTTTTATGCTTAATAAAGAGGATTCTCTCTTATTTTTACCAAGTCTGAATTTATATGATCAAAAATACAGTAAATCCATTTAAAAATGTAATTTATTCATTTTACAGTGTTACACAATCAGAAATCAGAACGCATTCTAAAAAGCTGATTTGATGCTCAAGACACGTTTCTTGTTATTACCAGCATTTATTTGAAATGGAAATCTTTTGCAACATTATGAATGTCTTTACTGTCGCTTTTGATTATTTTAATGCATCCTTGCTGAATAAATGTATTAGTTATTTAAAAAAGTAAAAACCAGAGCAACATTTTTATATATATTTTCTTAAGTATCCTAATACTATTGGATGAAAACCATTGGTACAAGCTGAGCCTAATTTTGGGTTAGATTAGTGCTTCAATCTTGTACTCACAAGATAAGAAGATCATATGATTAGAAAATACAAAAGCAATATGTTTCACAATATGTGGATGCTGAAGTCTCCTAATCCGGTCATTGAGTTTCTTATATTGTATCTCTCTACCTCATCCACAACTACAGTGGAAAGTATTAAACTGCTTTGTTATGGGCCTAGAGCCTAGACAATATTCTGATAAGAGCTACTTGAATGTACTACGAATGGAGAACATAAATAATTGATATGTGTAAGGATGCCAAGAATATGTAAAATGAGGGAACCTAATGGTATAACGATCAGATTACTCAGATAGAAAAAAAGCTTTTTGAACATCTAGAGAAGTTTTATTCATGAAGGAGACATGTGACACCTTTCTGACTTCCTAGTGGATTCTTGCGGACATATCACATCATGTCAACACGCTGATAGTGATTGAGAATGTGCTTTGCCGTGGTGCCAGTTGGCATGCTCTTGTGTTATTTCCATGTTGCTTATGCCTCTACAACAAGAGCTCTCCTTCGGTTGACCTTCTCATAGCCCAGACGTTCATGGTTTCAAGGAAACAATGTGTCATTGTCTTATTTATGTTGTGTGTTAGCTCGTGCGGCCGTGTGTGTTTGAGCGGCACCATCTTCCTGGCATCCCAAGAAGCAAGGAGGAAAAAAAAGAACCGCATTGTCCATCTCCCTCAATAGCCATCCTAAATTGGACTTTGATGGACATAGCCCAAGTGACAACTGCGAAGGGGGCTGACTAAATGCTCTGTGGTGTAACTTCTTCCATGGCTGCCTCTCCTCTTCCATTTATTGTTGGCGAACAGCTGTCGGATACCTGGGCTTGATCTGCATTGTCTCTTAACTAGCTTGACAACAGTTGCTGAGGAACGCAAGCCACGGATGCCTTAGTGAGTCTCTTCTAAAAGATAACATTTACGTCCAATGCCCTCACCCCCGCTGATCCTTTCTCCTGAGCGCACTTTGATCCAAGGAGTCCTGGTTCACCCCAAGCATTAGCGTATTACTGGGATCGTCTCTGTTTATACAATTATTACCTCTGGTGATCCTCTGAAATACGATTAAACAGTGACAGATGGCGTGTCCATCACTGGCACCGCCACTCTTCAATTCACAAATGTCATTTGGGAGCCAACAAGCAGGTCGAAAGATAGTCAAGATTATTGCGATCCCTTCTGGCCAATTAGTCCTTCGACACTCACCCATAGGTTTCACCCTTTTATTTTTTTTACCTGGAATGCTGTGTCTCTGATATGTTACGTGCTGTTTTTCTACTGCAGGAAAAAAGGAGGTTATTTATAGCGAGGTACAGAGGAGGAGAGTTCTTGGAGGGGTGTCTATTTCATGATAAATGAAATTCCTTGGCCATGCCCGCAACAATTGGACTGAGAGAGCCAGGCCGCTTAAAGATTAGAGTTTGCAGGCTGCAGCTGTCCAGCTTGTCATCCCTTGTCTTATGGCACCTCAGCCTTCACACATTTATCCCACAAACAAAGGTTACAAAGAGCGTAGATGGTTGATGTCGGCCACCTCAAAGACCTTTTGTCAAGTGCGGTGACATGTGAGCTGGAAAAGGAGTTAAGTTTGTAGTTTCTTTGGCGGCTACCTTCTATTATGCCCTGTCACAAGCGGCGATGCCATTAAACTGGAAAAATAATGAAGCTGGGAAACCATATTTCAGATGCTAGAGTGGTGCTTTGTCCAATGTTGGGGTTCCTTAAAGGGATAGTTCACCCAAAAATGGAAATACTGTCATCATTTACTGTTCTTCCACACTTGTATGACTGACTGACTCTTCCATTGAACACAAAAGGTCAATATTTGAAGGATATTCTGGTTGCTTCTTCCTTGTCTAATGAACGTGAATGAGGACTGGGGTTGTCAAACTTCAAAAAAGATGTAAAAGCATCATAAAAATATCATGAAAAGTGATCCATGCAACTCGCACAATGTTTCAGGTATTCTGAAGCCATACGATTGCTTTGTGTGACAAAAACCCAAACAAACTGTAAGTCGTTACTCACCTGTGTGTGACCAAATCTTTGAGTCACTGAGTTTTGTGTATTGAATCAATTGAAAGAAAGATTCACTCACAAATCAGAGTGAAGACTGAACAGTCTGTATTTTGTACTGGATTTTAGTTTGGTCCTCATTTTATGGGCTATTTATTTTATTATTTTTTTTTCATTTTAGAGTCCAAGTCCTCATTCACTTTTATTACATTGAAAAAAATGGGTCAGGATTTTTTTGGGGTGAACTATCCCTTTAAGACTTGTCTGGCCTTCTTGATAAACAGGTTCAGAACCTTACAAAGAGGGTTGTAGGTCACAGTATAATCAAAGACAGGAGACCTTGTTATGCCAAGTCCAGCTCTCTTTGGTCACCCTATCCTACTTACAATAGAATATAATCATACTCAGAAATAGTTCCTGGGAAGAAGACATGTTTGCAATAATCCCTCCTCTGTAAGGCAAGTAATCACCTGCAAGGTTAAAAAGATATTAATCTTTTTAGCTTACTCGTAAGAAGATTTCACATAGATTTGATTGTGGCATTTCTAATGCAGAAGGAGATTGGCAAAGTCAGAGGCGTGGGTTCAGAGTACCATGATGCCAGCGGTTTCATAGATAATCTCTAGACATCTCAGCATAGTCTGTATCCCACAAACTACACCGTTTCATAATAAACTGAGTTTTGTCTGTATAGACATCTTTAAATTTAAATGAATTAGCCATGGCTTCCGGAGGGAAAGCAAACAAAATGGATTTACCATACAACAACCTTGTCGGAATAGATATTGAATATCTAGTTACTCTCCAAGTAGATTTAATCTGACTATCGTGGACCCTAATGAAATTTCCCCACATTAATACTTTATGATCATTTAATCTTCAGTAGGTAAATTCCCAGTTGATGTAGAATTATTGGGGTTGACTGGAGTATGAGTGTGTGTTACAATATTACAACCCCCCTGGGTCTCACACTCTTTTCAATGATAATATCACAATATGCTAATCTTCAGAAACACCCCTAGAAAATATCATTAGGGGAGCTAATCACACTATATTTGCTACATGAGAGACCACCCACTAGAGCTATTTGGCAATACTTCACATTGCAGAAAAAGGGCTCCAGAGTGCAAATGAAATTGTCCCAAATATGTCACAAAAATTCACATTTGGGACAATAATTTAAAGGAAGACTTGTGTGCAGATTCATCAGATATAATGTTGTTAAGGTGGGGTCACATTAGTGAAATATCAGTGAAATTTCACCAGCGAAAAAGATCCACAAAGCACTGCTCAAACAAAAGTCACAGCAGGATTCTGTTGGTCAACACTGCAAATTCACATGAAAAACTTGAACCTCATGTCTTGCCCTTACATAAAATATCAGATAGCCCCGGATTCTTATTGAAATGACTGGATTTGGATGACAAAATTTCGCAGAGCAGTGGTATTACATGTACCAGTGTTTCTTTCATGCATCATCAAACACAGCACGAGCCATGATGTCTGATTTGTGAACAAATTACTCTTAGGAACCATTTCTATTTAATGAGTCAAAAGTCCTGGTTTCACAACTGACTCCCTCACTGAACCACAAGTCATTTTCATGTTATATGTGATTCGAAATTAATCAGAAACCATTATTGTGAAATTGTATAAGTATAGAAGCCAATGGCTTCCTTGTCTCTTTTTTGTATGGAACTGTGCGTTTCAACCTGTGGTTGTCTAACATGTATAAATATCAACCATATCAATGCATCACTCATGAGAAGCTCAGATTAAGGGGGCTGTAACCCAAGCGTTAAAAGAGTACCATGGAGTGTGTTAGGAATGAGAGGCCTGCTCTGTCAAGAGGATATATCCTTCTAAGGCATGCCTTGCCTTGACACGAGCAGGGCAAGGTTATTCCTTAGGAGGACCAGAACTAACTTGTAAAAGTTGAAAATAAAACACACACTTCTTAGGCACATTGCAAGCATGCCATTCCTCATCTTCAGAGCTTGCCTGTGTCTTTCTTATCCATTGTCTGAGAAACAGTAATGCCTGGCATAACAATTAGGAGGAATGAGAGTTGATGGCTCTTCAAATACTACACAGTTGTCCCTCAACTTTTAAAGGTTGTGTTTTTAAGCCATTTTAATGAGATCCTAACATCTCATATCAATATTGAACATTTTAAGGTTTAGGTTTTGTGTAAATTAATTGCCGCAGTTGTTTTGCCATTGTCATGATATTGAGCAACTATAAATGCATGATAATTCATTAAATTTATTATCGTTGGATATTAAAGATTTTATTTATGGGTATTGGTCAGTATTGGATTTTTTAATTGTACATGCTCATTTCTAGATTACTTTAATATTTATTAGTAATCCATAGAAAATTTCAAAATGAACATCCATTTGTCATACTGTACATTATAATGTTGCAGTGTGTAAATTCACTTTAGTTTTGACTTTAGTCTTTAGTGTTTTATTTTTAATTTATGTGGAAGAAATAGTATGTTGGCCATAATATGAAAATAGTTATCAGCATTTCAGTATCAGCCACAATTATAATATCAAGGCACTTGCGGCAGAAGGGAATTGCATTTTTTTTTAAATCTTACAATGTATTGCTTATTTTTAATGTTAATGCACAATTACCTTTTTATTTTTTACTTTAAGATGGAAACAGACTGAAGAGGCCTCAAATGCTGACGCATTGTCTTTGAGCAAGCCTTTTTCTCTGTGAAGAGCACTTTAACATTACATCTGAACATACTTTGACTTTTAATGCAAAGTAAATCACATTCAAAGCACATGATACAAAATGCTAAATAAAGCTAGTTTGTCCAGAAGTCTTCACATCAGAAGGTCTTTGCTCAAATACGCAACACAGACAAGTAGTCGTGGCAGACTCTAAGGCTATGCACACTCATACACATCATACGTATCAAGAAAAGAGAGTCACCCTTAGAGAATACCACTGAGGCACATTATCAAATATGATATGGTCTTTGCATAAGAAAACTCTGGAAATGCTAATGGAGGAGGACTTGGAAGTGAAACAGAAGCCAGTTGAAAGTGAAATGCTTGTGGCTATTCTGCCTCTCTGATTTAAAAGGTCCGGCTTTGAGTTGGCATGCTGAAAACGCTCACAGACTTGAAAGGCCCTATTGACTTTTTAATGATCTTATGTGGCTCTTAATTAATGACGGGCTTGTGGTCTGTCCTCCCCCAACATTGGAGGAGTGGGAAATGACTCTATTAGCAGGGATCATGTTAATGAATCTGCCACCAGGTGTCACCAAGTCATCTGAAACATTAGCCTTTTCTAAAAGGGGCAGAGAGGGAGAAAAAGTGTTTTTTTTTTTATCCCTTTCTTAGTTAATTAAATTAAGTAGCATTAAATGCTACAAAACAAACATTTGAATCAGATTCTGTTATATGGGTCAATGATATTATACTCATTTATTTTTTCCATATCTATTAGTTTAGTCAACGGTGCATAAAATGACTTGAATACACCTCTTTCATGATGAGCATGTTTTTAATTTCTGAATTAAATGTAATTTATATTCTACCAGTATCACCACAGGAACTGTTTATCATTTGGATCACTCCACTTGCACTCCAGCATTTCTCACAGTGAGCAATTCATTCATTCATTCATTCATTCATTCATTCATTCATTCATTCATTTATTTATTGTGAGAATATAGTTTATATGGAAATGTATAAATGTTTATTTTAAACTGGAAATAATATCATAAATAGGACCCCTGCTGTACATTCAGTACCACATGACTGTGTGTCCTGGTCATAAAAACCTTTTAAAATATATATTTTTCCCTTTTTACCCTTTATGACAAAAAAAAAGGCTAGTGCAAGTTATAAAATGTCATTTGGTGCAACTTCCCAAAACAACTTTCTTTTACCTTTAAAATATATTTTAAAGCTTTGAAAATAATGATTCTGTGTATGTTGACGAGTTCAAGGTGAAAGGAAAATTTTTAAAATAAAGTATTTTTCACTTGAGGGTTACACCACATGACATTTTTATAAAGTCATTACACTGAAAGTTCAAAACCATATAAAACCAACATGAATAGAAAATTCAATTTTTAAGAACTTGGAGAACAAAATTGCCTACCATTGGCATTTTAGCACATCTTTTTAATGTAATTTTGTTTCATATAATCTAATTTAATGGTTCGTTATGATATAAGAACACAAACTGAATAGAGAGATTGCTCGAGCTCAAGCAAATATGAGGCATAGCGAACAGAAAACATCGAACTAACATCTACTTTTGGCTTTACCGAACACACCATCATGTTTTCTGGAACCCTCACCGGTAACATCTGCCGGCGAATGGGTTCGAAGTTGTAGAAGACACTCTGCAGATTCCTCGGCATGTGTGAGGTGACAGACCGATCTATCCTCGGAGGGACCTTTCACTTACCCATTTACCCCGAACACACTTCTGCTCCACGCTCCTGATTCTCCCCTTGGTTGCCATTCGGCCTGCAGTGCCATTTCCAGTAATAGGGCTTCAAGCGTGATCAACTCCAAGCCTCCTCTTCGGAGGGGCAAATGGACAAAACTTGTTTTGGCAAAAGGTGTTCATTCTCTCATCGGGGCACATTCCGCCTTGTTTTCCCTCTCTCCATCTCACTCCTTTTCCTCCGTGACCCGGTATGCGGCGGTGCTCTGCACTTGGCTGCTCGTGGCAGGCCAGTTGGTACTTGAGCAAGGCAGTATCATCCCACCAGCAGCCCTCCTAACAGCCCCCCAGCTGGGAGAGAGCAGAGCCCTCATAAAAGTAGCAGAAAGATGTATTAAAGGTAGTAAATATACACATCCAGCTCGGTGAGCTGTGAAAGTTGTCATTTGGTTTTTAAAGCTTTGTTAAGACCAGAAAGCACAGATGTTAAAAACAGGTTCAGATGTAGCGACAGATGGTATTTGATTATGAAGCAGACTGTTCGTGTAATGCAAGGATGCTGCTTCAGCCCAACTGCAAGGAGCCTGTCGGCTCTGAGCTGAGGCGGGAAGCCCCAGAGGTTCGCAAAAAGAATGAAAAAGAACACAGAAGAAGAGAGCGTGACGCTTTTGACCGCATCTGTCCATATGGTTTGAATTCAGCCATGAGCTCTGGATCCAAACCGATGCAGCTGCATCTGAAGTTGCATGTAATGCCAGAAGGAATCATGAGGTCATTGTCTTCTTGATAAAGGGAAGGTCATAACACGCCTGTTAGTGCTAGTTCTACATAACCAAAACAAAATGCCCTGATCTGACAGAGGTCAGCCGGTGCGCTGCTTACATGAGCTTTAGGATGTTTAAACTAGAGAAAAGCATTTTATTCTTTCCATTTTTTCATGAAAAAATAACACACGCTTACAACATAGCGATCAAAATTCATTCTACCTCAAGGACAGGCCTGCCAGAATATCGAACAAAACCTTTATCCCCCCTCCGCCTTAATAACAACCAATTAATAACAGCGATCTTTCCTTTCTCTTTTCTGAGAGAGCATCACGGTAGCGACATTATTCTCGTGTTATCTCTTTAGGGAGGGGAGAGAAGAGGGGATGGTGGTAAAATTTTCAACAATGAATGGGCCAACACAAACACAGCTGTTTTATTGTTGTGCTGTTAAGATGTGCTTTTCAAAGGCGTGATGATGAAATCAAACAGAAGGGGAGCGGCGAGCAGCTCTGCTCGTCATTATGGCATGGAGGGTGGCGGTGGGGGGGGGGAGGCTGACCCCACCTCCTGTTCAGTGGAGCCGCTGGAGCGGTCCGGGCCCGCTAAACTGCCTCTTTGTATCAGACTATAAATTACAGCAGCGCTTCCTTCCACAACGCCGCACGAGCCACAATAGCGCGAGCACTGCTCTTTTCTCCCCACGCGCACCCTTTTCCGCCCTCTTTCTTTGCAATTAAGATTGAATCTTGATGTGTGTATTTGAAGCATTTATTTAATTTTTTTTATCTCTGTTTCAGATTGTTCATATTAATCTGGCTGAAATGACACTATTCTGGTGTTTTGACAAAGACAACTTCATTAAGAAATGTCTACCGTGATATTTGATGAAGTGAACCACCGGTGGGTCTATTAAGCATGAATCAAAGACTGGCTCAAAGACTTACTTTAAGCCCAAAACAGGGCTATAAGAATATCTCCACGTTTGCATCTTATCAGTTCTTCTGGCATCACAGGCAATCTCCTTGGTTTTTCTCTGATTAACATGCTGATCTAAATGATGACAAATGGCAAAAGGAAACACCTGATCTAGGACTTAGTTTTTATTTTGCACAAGCTTGCATATATACTGCACATACATTCAGTTCCGAGGAGATGGAAGGCACACGAGGCACTTTGACTACTGTATTGTGTAGGTGGTAAAAAGCAAAGGTAAAAGTCTGATTAAGTGATTAGAAATAAAAACTTCAAAACACACAATTTTTTCACCTTCCAAACAAGATAGAAGAAAAGTTTTGTTGTACATAGTTTTTTTTTTCCTTTTTCTTTCCTTTTGTTTTTTTTTGTTTTTTTCAAGCGTCTCTTATGACTACAGTGTCTGAAATTACAATGGCTACCTGGACATAAGTGTCTCTTTATGTCTCTACAGAGTTAAGGAGCTTAGGAGGGCGTTTATATTGTCTCTGTCTACCAAATAATATTACAATACATCCCCAGAAATACCAAAAAATTATACACCATCACCAAATAAATTATGATAAATTAAACCAATAAATTATGAAACTTCTGCATGACAAATTGACAACAAAATCCACAATGCTATCCCGTTAACAATGCATGTGTATCCTTCAAAACGTATCAAAGAAAATTGTAACAGTTTCAGCTGGAATTACCATACTAGAATCAAAGAATTCTTTCATACAAAAAAAGCATAACAATGCTATTTACATCATATTGCTAAATCATAGAAAGGCAGTGTTTTCTCATTTTCGGTTTGTATTTACATACATGTCGAAGCCAGTGAAATCATGTTTAAAACCCGTCAGGGAGCACACACCTCATAAATACAGCATCAAATCTACAAAGAGTCAAGAGTCTTGTACAACACGTTGCATTCAGTACAAATAATTGTTCCCCTTCCCAGAAATATAGTCATATACAAAGTTTCTTTCTTCTTTTTCTCTTTGTAACATCTTTCTTTGTAATAAAAAACAGTCCCAAACTGAGTTTGGCAATTGATTTGTACAGATCACTACATGACAGTTTTTTTTTCATTGCATGAAAACAAATAAAAAAATTCTAATGTCAAAATGTAAATGCGCAATTGTGTATCACAAGTGAGATGAAACTTTGAATCAAGGTTATTCAGAGAGTTTTTTTCTTCTTCTATAGAGTGTCCTTAATGGAGTGCGAAATGTACACGGCTACATTTAGGATTTTCCACACAAAGCAACAAATGACCCTGTGTAACCACGCAAACAGATCCATCTCATTTCAGTATCAAATTAATGCAGACCGATCGAGAACACCTTTGACAGGCAAACCTGGAGAGGTGGTGAGATGAAGGGGAGAAAATAGTCGACTGAGAGCCACTCGAAACATTTAAAACATAACACATCTAAAAGTACAATAGCAAGAAAAAAAAAAAAAAGAGTTGAGATGTTGAACATAACCTCCCTCTGGTTTGTCTTAAAGATGCAGTACAGTGATAAATACAAATAAAAGAGAAACAATAGATAAAAGAAAATAAACAGAAGTCCTTATGGGAACTAAAACTGACGTACTACCATGCGTGTATATCACACACTCCCTGCAAACACGCACATGCACAGGTAAGCACGCACACACACTTATGCACACGTATTGCCTCTGTGCTACGTTCAATGGCTTAAAGTACATCAGATTCATGTGGAACTAAGCATCATGCTTGTTCTTCTTCAAATGGGCTGTAAAAATTTGTTTTCCTGGACTTTGCATGTAGTTCATTACCCAGAACCTATTACTGAGGATATTTTGTTTCAAAACAAGGAAAATATAACCCTCTGTTAATTTAATTTGTGCTATTTTGTTCAATATTTTTTTTAGGATTTAGTAGTCAAATTGTATAATTTCTGTTATACAAATTTAAAAAAGAGAAATAATTTGCTGGTATAATTAACATTAGGCACAGGCAATTATCAGATTCATTAAGTGTGTAAAACACACAATGCCTGTTTGTATGGCTGAATATGAACAGCTGAATTCGACTAAGCACCACTTTATGCGCAAATTGACGCAACCTTCACTTTTAGTTGCAAAGCATCACCTTTAAATGAATTAATAGTGATAACAGAATTCCTTACGATTTGAAAGAATCGTTTATTTATCACAATGCATGTAAAGAAGAATGTATGTCAGCCTTGCAAGAGACTTGAGAATAGAACGGGGCCAAACATCTCCTAACTTTGTTTTGGGTTTGTTTTTCCTTCTCTTTACAATGCATAGTGAATAGCTTGGCGTTTTGTGCGTTGTCCGGGGGCTGTGGACGATGCCAGCCCTGGCGACAGAATGACAGCACCTCATGCTCTTTTGTGCCCATTAATCTAGAAGTCAGCAGGTTTTTTAAGGCATTGTGCTGACAATAATTGCCGGCCTGCGTTTCAATTCATCAGCTGGATTTGCCCAATGCAAACGGCACAGGCTTCCAGAGCAGATCACATGTCCAGCCCTTGCCCTCTACTGCCGACTCTTATTTATGAACTAGGAAGGGATGCACAAAGAGTCTGAAAGGTCCTCTTTTCTTTTGTGGGCACTGTTTTGATAAGAAACTGTGCTTTTTTCCCTCTAGAGTAGGCTAATCGTTGTAATTGGTTACATTTGTGTGGATCTCTTAGCAGGCTTAGCTTCTAAAATTCAATTCAAAGAACTTCATATGATTCATAAAAATGTACAATTGAACTCAAACAAAGTCTCTCGCGAACATGAAGTTTCACTACTGATAAACTGTACACTGCCATAGCATAATCAGATGATTGTGAATATTAAGCAAATCTGTACATTTCTAACAAATAAACTATGTACAATCCAGTATGTAGAAAAAAAAAACTGGTTTACTTTTGCAAATGTTCAAATAATTCTTTTCAGCCTGTGTAAACCAAACTTGAGATAATCTACCGAATTTACGGTCCAATTATAGAGGTGTTCCCAGCTAGCAGGTGGAGAAAATCATCAACAACAACAATTCTCTTGTCTTGATGCCGTACGGCACGTGTTTGAGTTTGTGAATTACTGTGTATGTATGAGAGTGGTCTGTGTGTGTGTGTGTGTGTTTATATGAGCAGTTGTGACAGTGTGCTTTTTATGAGCAAGAATGGTTTCTCAGTGGGAAGGCGTCCATTTTTTTGTGCCGAACTGGCTTGCCCCAGTATGAAATGGCCATGTTGCTTAGTTACAGGAGAGGCTGCTCCGTGAAGGAAAAAAAAAAAACCTACGAGTAGGCCTCCCTCCCTAGAGCCAGTGCTATCAATGTGGACACAAAACACAAGAACATTGGACCCTAGCCAACATAGAAGAATGGCTAAACCAAAAAAACAGTTAATGCCGTTTCTTTCAAGAATAACATCAAATATATATATGTATATATATATTATATATATGAATTTCCCACATAGAAAATGTATACCCCTCTTTATTATTATTATTTTTTTGTTCAAAGAATAATTTATTTTCTGTAGCATTGCCATGAGAAACAAGAATACCACATGTCAATTTTTTGTATTTCTTTTCCTTTCTTCCTTTTTTGCAGCAAGCATTAATAACATTAATGGTAATAATTATATTAATCATAAATAATAATTACATCTATACAAGCTACAAATGCAAGTCTTCTTCAGCAATAGTAAAACCATCACACATTGCAAACATCCGGGGATAAAACAAAGCCCTCAACAAAAAAATGAACAATAAAAGAGAGAAAATCAGGGTGTCAGTTCCATTTGTTAACCATCGTGTGGTAAACATAGTAATGCCCATTTTAAAGGCAAGGAAAAAGGGGGTAAGGATTGAATACAGTCAAAACAATCAAGAATTTTATAGACTTTCCCAAAAAGAAGCACAAAAAAAATTAACAGCTAAGTCATTCAAAAGTAGCCGGGACTTAAAAATAGGAATGCTACCTCTTACTTTGTAAAGATTCGGGAAAAGAAGGGATGACACTTGGTAAGCAATTCAAATCACTACTCATGCAGAAGCTCCTGCAGACAATTGGGAGATTTGAAAATCTCTGGGACCTCACTGTCCAGCTTGCAGATGACCTTGTAAATGGCCTTCTTCCAGGAAGGATCAACATCTTTGCCTGCCACAATGGCATTGAAAAACTCCCGTAACGTGATCTGTGCCACTTCCAGGAATCGCTCCGGAACCTGCTGATACACAAGGAGACAATGACATTAATAAACATATTAGGTTTCAAGCCCAAGTCTCTGATTAAGAAAAGAAAAGAAAAAGAGAAAAAAGAAAAAGAGACAAGTAAATAGGAACAAGAAAATAAGATTCTGTACTGAGACCCTTCTGGCAGAAAATGCAAAGAGGAGTGTTGGGCTGCCAAGTCTGAGAGGACATAAGAACGACCCCAAATATCGTCACTACACCAATTCCTCAGTTGCTGAAACACATTCTGCTGGTGCTGACTTAAATACTCGTGTGTTTAGTCATTTAAATCTTTTATATCAATTGTCTTTCCTTTTTTTGTCTAACTGCACCATCAGGGGACGTGAAAGTACTTGATTGCTTTTGAATGGCTACAGTGAAACAAGCAACAAGACGTTTATTTTTCATCGAAACAGGTCAAACCATCACATAACAACAACTTACAGTCAATGTTTTGAACGTGGCAGAATTTGTGAGGTTGTAACCAAGAGGAACTTATTGGGTTAAACATTACCTGAGCTGTTCCTCTTTTACAGTCTACTTCCTAGAGGGAGTGAAACATAATTTGTTGACTTCCCTTTATTTGACACAAGATTGTTAGCAATGTCTCATAAAATGTCTTTTTGTCTCAATATGCTTCCACTTCTAGAAGGGGAAGAAAGAAGATTCTACCACTGACAGCAGTCCATAAAATACTAAATTCTGCTTTGCTTCTTATCAAGTTTCAGTGAAACTAGATTCTGTAGCGAACACGTATTGCTTTGCACCAAGTTTCAAACCAAAGTTGTAGCCTCTATCTCAGGTGGAGGAATTCAAGGAAAGTTATCCGTGAACTCGGTGCTCTTGGACAAGGTCTGGACCTCTAACTGCAGTATTTTCCTGCAGTCAGGTAGCGTGTAGGGCGCTACTGAGGAGTTTGTTCTCTACAACCAGAACACATCCTTTCTGGCGTGAGGTTGTTGTTCGTGAGAGAGGGCCAAGACCGGGGGCGTACTGTAGACTGGCCCTGTGATCTCTTTAGCACCAGTGACAGTCCCTCTCCGCTAACACTATAGAGATGATTAGCCAGGCAAAGAACTAAGTCACCTCCCCTACAGCTAGACAAGACACTTCCCAGACATGATGCTTACTGCCACACACACTCACAAACACCCACTCGCTCGAACACAGATGGGGAAGCAGGCATGCAGGCACACAGAAACAGACACAAAGGTTGCAAAAACACAATGCTGTCATATTAAAAGTGTTACCACAGGCCACATAAATTTATTCACCTTCATGTCATTCCAAACCTGTATGACTTTATATTCTTTGGAACTCAAAAGATGTTTTTTTTTATTTTTTTTTTATTTATACAATGGTAAATAGTGCGGTCTATTGTTGTTTTGGACCCCATTGACTTTTAATCTATGGACAGTTCAAAATATCTTATTTTGTGTTCCACTCTTTATTTTTGGTTGATTTATCTATTTAAGATGCTTTTGAGGGTGTAGAAAGATCCAGAGCAATTTTTCCTCCAACCATCCCGAATCAATGTGTTCGCAACAAAGCTCATGACACCATCTAATATTCATCCTCCACTGCAAGGTCAAAGTTGCAGTCCTATAGTTGGTTTTATCAATGCAGCCCTCCCCCGTGGATCGGGATCAGCGCTTAGTTTGGCATCAGTACTATCAATCAGACTCTGACTGCTCCTCAAAGGCCCTGCCAGGTGAGCAGTTGTCTGGACAAAGAATCTCATCCATGCGACCCACACCATCCCCAGCTCCCTTTTTTCCATTAAGTGTGTTAAATATACTGTCATCAAAGGCATACCCTTGTCTGAAAGGCCTTGACCGGTGTGGAAGATGTTTCACTCTGCCGCCACAATCATAAGTGCTTGACTTTTGGTTGTGATGCAGTATTAAATTATAGCATGGCTATAAATACTGAACTTATAATGGCAGTTAAACTAGATGGTATGATTCACCGGAGTGTAGTTGATGGCTTGATTGGGTTTATATGCTGTAACGTGCCCTAGCCTACCTCCCTTTTATGATGTGTTCTGGTGTTAGGGAGTAAATAGCTAAAAGTAGCGACGTTGCTAACTGAATTGTGTAACATAATATCATAGCTTTTCCAGTAACAAGCCTGTGTTTTCAACAAGTAGCCCTCTCTTGAATAGCATTGGGAAGTCTGATTCAGTTGGTTCATTTGGATGATTCACTTTAATGAACTCGTTAAAATTATTCTTTGGTTAATTTCAATCATCACTCAGTTTTCTTCATGGAACTATTTCTCTCAAATAGCATTGGTAAGTCTGACTCATTTTAGTGAATTGGTTCCCTCTGGCAAATTATTTAATGAACTGGTTAAAATTATTAAAGGATAGGTTACCCTAAAATGAAAATACTGTCATTAATTACTCATCCTCATGTCATTCCAAACCCGTAAGGCCTTTGTTTATCTTCAGAACACAAATTAATATATTTTTGATGAAATCCGAGAGCTTTCTGTCCCTGCATAGACAGTATCTGACCATAAACACAACTGACACGTTCAAGGCCCAGAAATGTAGTATCGCTAAAATAGTCCATGTGACATCAATGGTTCAACCGTAATTTTTTGAAGCTACAAGAATACTTTTTGTGTGCAAAGAAAACAAAAATAATGACTTTATTCAACAATTTCTTCTCTTCCGTGTCAGACTTTGATGCACGTTCATGATAGTACCATTACGCATGAGAGTGCATTTCTCTCTTTGCAAACAGGCCAAGCAACAAACAAGATTTCATCAAAAATATCTTCATTTGTGTTCCGAAGTTGAATGAAGGTCTTACGGGTTTGGAACGACATGTGGGTGAGTAATTAATGACAGATTTTTCAGTTTTGGGTGAATTATCCCTTTAATTGGTTCATTTGAATCATCACTCAATTTTGTTCTTATAACTGTCTTTTTCAAATAGCATTGTGATGGTTCATTTAGATGATTCCTTTTAATGATCTGGTTCAAAAATGTTTATGGATTCATTTGTGATTGGCACTACATTTTTGATTCAATTCAGATAATGTAGGATGTTGTTTAGTTTTATTTTTTTAGTGTAAATTTATGTGTATTAAAGTATACAATATTTATTGCATATATATAATCAATAAATTACATTATTTAAATATATCAACCTCTTAAATAGCTCGCTACTTTTCCACCTTGTGGTGTAACTTGCTATGTTTTCTCACAGGCAGCTTGACTGCTTTAAATTACAAGTAGCTTACAACTGTTTCAAAGTATCTATGCAACACTGCTGTGCCTGAACTCTGTCCATCTCAAACGGGTGACATTTTTGTACAGTGCCGTACAGTAATTTCTCCCCTCCTCCTCTCTTTCTCCTGGGGCAAGATCATAGGATGGGAGGGGGAAGAGAAGAGAAGAGGAGATAAAAAAAATACTGCCCAAGTGCTTTTGGCCAGAGCTCTGTCTCCTTCTACTTCTCCCTCCCCGAGGGGCACAGCCTTCAGGGGTCATTTGTTTGATTATGCTGACTGTCCCCAGCCTCGGCAGTACACAATAAAGGCCTGACATAGCAGCCTGCTTGCCTTCTGTGTCCTGCAGATACTCATCACGAGTGTCAGGACATACCAAGGTTAGTGGTCACTGGGACGGCGCTCATAGGCGAAGGGCTTGCCAAACGCACTTGGCTGATGAATGAATGTCACATGGAATGGAGGGGGTGAGAAAGAAAAAGAGAAGAGAGGTGGGGGGGGATTACAAAGGTTATAGATATCCAACCTCCCCAACACCCCGACTCTCAACATACCCTCTCCCCTATTTTTTTCACGCTTTTATAAGTCTTCCACCCCCTCAGACAATGGCCAGCAGCTTTCTGGAAAAACAACAGAATAATTGCACACAGGAAGAAAGAAAAAAGTGATAAAGGTGCCTTTCTCAAATTTGTGTGGTCTCAGAAGGGAGTCTTTCTCTTTTGGATGCTACCATAGTCCCTTAAAGGCAAGTCAGTCTGGTTGGCAGCCATCTTGGTAATGCCTTCGCCTAGCTAAATGGCTGAATTTTTCAAATCTATTTGTCAAGACTGCGTTTCAATAAAATATTTAGATTCAACAATAAAAAGCTTAATTCTATTAAAAATACAATAATACAATAAAATGACATATTATTTGATGTACATGCAATTCCTACAGTTAATTACCTTAAAAGAGTGTAGCATAATGGCATAGATTTTCCAGAAAAAAGATTTTTCAACAAGTTGTGGTGTAGCTTGACAAAATGTCTCTCTTGAATTGCATAATTAAGTCTGAATCATTTCAGTGATTTGGTTCAATTGGATGATTCAATTTTAGCGAACCGTTTAAAAAATGATGAATTAATTCTAAGTCATTACGCAGTTCATGGAACTGTTTCTTGGCAGTCTGATTCATTTGAGTAAGTTGGTTCATTTGGATGATTCACTTTAGTGAACTGGTTCAAAAAATGATTAACTGATTAGTTTAATAATCTCTCAGTTTCTTTAAGCTAGTTTTTGTTTAATGTGCATGCGAGTCCTAAACTTGATTGGCTCTTTTAACTGAAAGGCAGGGCTTACATTGATCCCCTTTAAAATATCTGATACGCCATTGTATGAAGAAGGTGTGTGCACCTGTTTAGTGCTAATGTGAAGATTTTATAGCTAATAGATTTGTCTTCATCCTATTTGTGAGAGAGATATGTTCACATAAAATCTGATTCCTTTGCGTAGCCACTGACTCTAACGTAGGGTAAAGCCCAGGAGTGCTGCATTGCTAAGAATATTCCTGTGAGGAATTTCTCCAACTCATTTCTTTTACCATAAAAGGGCAGTAAAATGCTGACTAGGGAAGAAGACAATGTCAAGGAGAAAAGGGTATTGGTATTTTGGATCCTCTTGACTGCTTGCCTTGGAAAGAGAGAGAGAGAGAGAGAGAGAGACAGAGGAAAAGAGAGGGAGAGGGAGAGTTATTCTTGTCACAAACCCTTTTGTCTGCATCTGCTGACTGCTTGCCCATAGCCAGCAGCATGCTTTAACTGTTTTGTCACCTCCTCGCCTCACACGGATCAGCTGTTGTTCTTTTGTTACGGCTATTGTGTAGGCTAAGCCTCTAAGGCCGCTCTGCTGTGCGGTAAACACAGCTGAATCGCACGGCAGACAATTCCACATCAATATTTCATATGCCCTCTTTAGGACTCCTGATTCAGTCAAGTTGAGAGGAAAAATACGTCGGGCACGGTTTAAATGGCCCACAGAGCCCTCGGAGAAAATTAATACTAATAAAGAAAACACTACGTGTGTCGGTGGCTGCCGTGTTTTGTGCACGCTGTCACGCTGTGTTTCGCTTCTTGGCTGTAGATGATGTGAATGTGTGAAAAGCGTAAGTGATTACTCAATTACTTCCAGCAGATCCAACTTCCGATTTGCTTTGCTATACGTGGTAATACGTCATATTAATAAACTAATATCCCCGAAACAACATTATCAGTTAAAGGAATATTCTGGTTTCAGGGTTCAAGTTGACAGCATTTGTGGCATAATGTTGATGCCATAAAAAATAAAGTTGACAATGCAGAAATCTGGGCTACAGAAGTGGAAGTGAATGGGGCCAATGCAAACATGAAAATACTCATAGTTTTAAAGATATAGCCAAAAAATGTAATCAGTATGAGTGTTAATAAAATGTAAGTGTGAGAAAATGGCCTGGTAACCATTTATGTGTAAAGTTATATGCAACTTTACAACTTCATTACCCTGTTAAAGCAGGGTCATATACTCCAAAACCCTAAACTGACAATTATACAAGTGACAAATGCACATGATTTAACAAATGTTTTTTTTTTTTTTTTAATTACTAGCTTCATATTTCTTCTATTATATCCCCTGAAAATTTGTCCCCATTTACTTCTCTTATAACTGCCTCATCGTATCCTTGATTTTTGCTTCTTCTTTTTTTTTAAGAAAAGAAGGGACAAATGCCACAAATTCAGTCAATTAAGCTCAATTTGTATTGAAAAATAACTTTTGCGTGATTTTATTATTTGAGTATCATTATTTGAGTATCATTACAAATAAGACTAGCTGGCCACTGGTTCCTGCCCCCCAGCTTGATCAGTTTTCTGGCAGCACTGCATCCTCAGCGCTGCTGTTGCCAAGGATGAGAGGACACAGAGACCGTCTTATGAAAAGAGGGATATTATATCGCCCCTCCACTGAGAAACACAAGACAAGAGGTGAAAGAGGGGGTGGGGGCAGGTACAGCAGTCATGATCAGCAGCCCCGGTACTTCAACCAGCATTCATTCACCCCACTGCGTGTGCACTTGGGCCCTCTATACAAACTGCCCCCGAATCGACTCTGTTTGTTGGGTAAATATTGATTGAGGAGAGACTTACCTCCTGATAACTGCCATACAAATCAAGGACTGTGTGGGGAGGGGGAGGAGGGCTGAGCGAATGGGTGTGTGGGAAATGTCATAGATGAGTACCGCAGATGAAGACACGGTCTGTGAAACTTCTGTATCTCAAAAGGCCACAGCGTAGGGAACTGAAAGCCCAGGCCCACTCTCTGTCCCTGCTAAGAGTTTCTTCTTGGGAAGAAAGTCCTGGTTTCCTCACCAGAGTTAATCATTAAAGGGGAAGAGTCTACTTTCCATTTCATTGCGGCTCCTGTTTGATATTGCCTCTGTTTGAAGCTGGTGTATCTCACTGCTTGTATTTGCTCAGGCCAAGCCGTCCAGTCAAAGGTGATAAATTCACCTGCTGGCCAGTAAGATTTCTCAGAGATTGTTGAAACAAGACTCACAAGTCTAAAAACATTTAGATTCATTGCTAACGATGCAGCATTATTATTAATCAAATTAAGTCAATATCTAATCTAATGATAATGCAGCACAAATAATAATCATAATAATAATAAAACTATGTAAATCTCACTATTCTGCTCACTACTCACTATTTCACTAATTTATATTCTAAGGACTGCCTGTTGCTCACATTTCATACTTCATTATAACCATAATTTCCCTATCTCAAACTTTAATCTGAGAAGTGAACACTTCCCTTTCACTACTGGTAAGGATCCTCAAAAATGTATATATATTTATATATATAAAATATAAGATTAGTATAGATGTTATATTTATTTTAAAATGTATTTTACTGCGATATGTGCCTTTTAAAATAAATATAACATCTAAATGCCGCAGACTATTTCAGGAGGATTTTTTTTTTTTTTTGGAGATAATGGATTGACAGAGAGCAAACAAGTCTCAAGGCCAGGGGGCTGAAAGCATAAGAGTCCACCCCACTCGCCTCCCACCCACTCGCTCTCAGTTTCTCTCTATCACTGCTTGTCCGGGAGCTAGATTGAACTTCAAAAGAACAACATCCCGTTGAACGCGAAACGTTACACTGAACGCTGGACATTCGGCTCCAGCTAATCAATAGCACATAGAAAGCAAAACCTTGCAGTTTGATAAACTCTTGGCTGGAGTGTCAATCAGGCAAACAGATTGCATGTTTCCCTCTCTGATAAAGATTCTTTCAAAACCCACTGTGATGCAACTGAGCTCCACAAACTGTCCCGACAACCTTGAAGCAGGCCTAGGTTCTCACTGCAAATGCTGGACAAACATACGCATGCTGCTGCTGATTCTGCATTGGCCTTGATGAAAACTATTTTTCATACTGAAGAAAACTTTAAGCAAGCACCATATGCCCATTTCTCAAGGCACGCTGGCACATAGTGAGTGTGTGCGTGCGTGGATATATTCGCTCTCACCTTTAAATAAGGTCATTCCCTGGTTAGTTTTTTTTCCACAGAATACGAAACAAGCATTATAAAAAGAATTGCTCAGCCTAAAAAACAACAAAAAAAACCTGCCGTAATTTACTCGCTTTTTTCTTGTTGAAACACAAAAGGAGAACACTTTAAGAATAAGCTTATAAGAAAAGTACCATGAACAAATCTTTCGCGACAGATCTTTTCAATGTAAAGTTGATTCAGTTCAAATCGCACTGGTCTGGTTCTCCAAATTATTTCATTGAAAAAGTAATTGGACTAGTAAATGTATCAATTTGTGTTTCATGGAGGTAAGAAAGTCATACAGCTTTGGAACAAGAGTGACTTATAATGAGATTTAATTTTTGTTGAACTACTGCTTTACTGAAGACTGTTTATTATGCCAAATCTGATTTGCCATATGAGCACGATGTCCTTTTACCCTTCTATATCATTGCATTTACTAAAGCAAACAATGCCACAATGACATGTGCACTTCAAATTCAGGGGCACTAGGTCTCTGACCTAGAGGAGGGTCTGGGTTCAAACCTGCTTGGGCTAAAGGTTATGAAGTCATTTGTCTCAAATTGCAGTTGAACCCCATGAAAGAAGAGAGTGTTTGAGGGAGGGAAAGAGAGAAAGAGGGACATCTGGAGGAGAAGGAGGGGGGAGAGGGAGGACAGAATGGCCTAAGGACTGGAGCAGGCAGGAGGAGGAGAAAGGCAGCTTGGAGTTGGGTCTTTCTTGTCTGGCTGAAGAAAGGATCTGGCACCGAGACTAATGAAGAGAAGAGGGAGGGAGACAGAGACGGGGCGGTTGGGTGGGAGATGTGCCAGGGTTTGGAGAAAGCCGTGCACGAGTGCTACAGATGTGTTTGAACCCCCTGGAGCAAAATAATGACATAATCACCAGTGGTGTCACTGAGCAGACTGCACACAAGGTGACATGGGAGAACATGGAAGGGGTCTGGGTGGAAAAAAGGAGGCCCATCTAGTCTGTGGAAGAACTTTTCCATCAAAAGCTATTTGTAGGGAGCCATAAAGACTGGCACTGGCACCGGCAGGTGTTTCTCAGTTTGTGCCACTTCAGGAACTTATCTGTAGGAGGAAGGAGTTCCAGCAAGCTTGCAGGCCCTTTAGAAGCTACTTAACGCCCTGTTTATGTTCTGTCACAGGTCCCTTCATGACAACAGAATTCCAGCCCATGGCAGGCAGCACTTAACGCTGAGAGGCAATTAAAGGAAGTGGATATTCAGCACCACAATGTCACACTTTAGGGCAGGAAGCATGTGATGCTTGTTGGTGGGACATGGTCAAGTTCATCCCGTATTCTTAATCAGAAATAAACTCACTCAACAGTATTTTTATATACTGCAAAAATCTTTCTCTTAATCAGCTTTTTGTCTTGATTTCCAGTAAAGAAAATGTCTGAACAACAACATTTATTTGTTGCATATTATATTATTGGGTCCCACTTTATATTAGGTGGCCTTAACTACTATGTACTTACATTTAAATTAATCATTTGATACAATGCACTTATTGTGTACATACATGTTTTTACATTGTACTTATATTTTTTAAAAATACCTATATGTAATTACATCTGTAGTTAATTTCTGTAATTACATTTATAATTATACTGTTGACCTATCCCTTACACCTTAACCCAACCTTAAACCTACCCATACCACCAAACCTGTCCCTAACCTTACCCGTATCCCACCTCAATAGCAGCAAAAGTGTTTTGCAATGCAATATGAACACAATAAGTACATTGCACTTCATTTTTGATGCAAGTACATAGTAGTTAAGGCCACCTAATATAAAGTGTGACCTATTATTGTTATAAAGTTGCATAAGTTTGTATAAGACTAGTTTTTAGAGAACATATATTGATTATATATATAACATAATTTTGTTTCTGACTGATAGTAAAATTGCGGCTGATATCGATAAGCCTATAATTATGACCAATAAATGGTTGTTATTAAAATCTTTACTGTGCTGCCTAAATAAATAAAAAAATTAACTCTAAAAACTAAAATCAGTAATTTTACAGTAAATACATCACAGTATAATGTACAATTTGTAAAGTACAGTATATTGTACAATTTGAAAAAATATATTCATTGTGAAATTTGTTAAAGATAACATTTAACATTTTTAATAAATTATTTATGTTTTAAAGATTAACTTTAAGTGTTAGATGGTGGCAAAGGTAATAGAAATGTAAAAGTACTGGAAATGAACATCTACAGTTAAATTTCCAATATAATCTAAAACCAGTAAAAAACAAAAAGGCAAATTTGAGCCAATAATCAATATGGTAACAATAAATTGTGTATCCCAACTTTTAAGCATAAATCCACCAACATTTTTTGAGGTTTATACATAAAACAAGACAAAAAGTAACTATTTAATATTTTTACTGGAAAACAAGATAAAGATACTAAAATTATTTTTGTTGTGTACAATATATTCTTGAGCAGGTTTGATATGCAGTCAATAAATTCTTAAGTAGTTAAATGAAACACTAAAATTAGATTTATAGCATGAGGGGAAGAATTAAACTTGAACAGTATGCACTACATCTATGATTTATTCTTTATGTGCCTGTGTGTGTGTGTGTGTGTGTGTGTGTGTGTGTAGTAGCAGTAGTTTTCTTTGGCTGCTGCTAAAGACTGCAGGGCTTGGTCCCTCTGTGCAACTTAGTGACCATTAATAAGTCATTTTGTCTGGAAAAAAACATTGCCTGAAAGCATCACACACTCTTATCTAATTTCTGTCTCTGTTTCTCTGAGTAATATAGAATATAGAGTGCCTACAGCAGTTTGGCTTTAAGTCCCTCTAAACTGCCATCACCAGACAGTTAGGCTGAAAAAACTCTTTGTGTTTGGTAAGTGAAGCAGTCTAAAGTACGTGTGCTTTCGTTGCACCTTCCATTATGAATTATTAAATTACATCTCCTTGTTGATGTTGCTATTTGTGCTAGTAACGAACAAAAGATAAGTCTTTAATGCAGATTTGATGGCAGCGATTACGCCGTCCCTTGGTAAGTACAGTCAAGGCCATTGGATGTAATGTGCAGTACTGTAGCGTTCTCCAGGTCACCTCCACTAATGATTAACCAATACACTGAGGAAGTTCAGTTCCCACAAGAGCCGCATGAGAAGAAATCACACAGCCCCAGCGAGTGATTTCATCAACAGAGATACGGGAACGGATATTCCCTTAAATGACAGGTGAAAGAAAAAACTATTTTTGTCAAACCCGAATACTGTTAAACTCACTATCTGCCAGTCTAATTTTAAAATATTGCCTAAAGTGCATTCAATAAAGACATAAAGAGTGTGAGGCTTATTCTATCAGCGACCGCAATGGGAACAGAACCCAAGTGTCGTCCTATAACTAGATTACAGGAGGTCCTCTGACGTGAAGCATGGTAATAACTAAGCTAATATGATGGGAGTTTGTTTTCATAGAGCTCTATTACGTTCGGCTGGGGACGTACAGTGTGACGGGGAGCCGTGAAGCGTGGCATTTATAGCAAAGCGGTAGTGAAAAAAAGAGGAAATGCATTATAGTCTCCTATCCATCAGCTTTCCAGTGATGAATTGATTCAACACTGAGCATAAGAGCTTGTTAGCGGCATACCGCTTAACCAATTGTACTTGAAATTAAAGCATAGAAGTATTTTTATATCCTGTTTGTATTATTAGTAATACATGTTTTAAAATTCTCTTTTATTTGTAAAAAGAGTAGTTTTTATCCTGTAATTGTAAGTGTCAGTCCATCAGACAGTATGATCTAATTAGACAGAGGAAGATGATTGTGACCCAAGAGCCCTTGAAGACAATAGTCTGCATCATCTGACCACAGTGACTCTTGATATCACATGACGGGCTAAGGGTTTACCACAGAACACTTATTGTGAGGGGTGCCATCCCAGCTGCATGTGCGCTTGCCACACAATGGGGCATCAAGTCCGACTTTGTCTTCAGTTTCATTCAAGCAGATATTTTATATACTTTTCCTGCATATTGGATGCAGGTTAAATATCACAACAAGAATTTGAATCTATTGTTGGACATGGTTTATCTGTGCTTTCAAATTAGGGCATACTAATTAGAATTTTGTTGCAGGGATAACCGTAAGTAAGCATTTGTAGGTTGATTTCCTCTAAAAGCGTAAACACAGTGGCTCTGTGATGCTTTCAAAACATTACTTTATTTGTTTGAGCATCCTGACCTGCCCGACAACAGCAACATTGGCTCAACCAATGGCGTGAGTTGGTGAGGACCAATGACAGAAGGGGGAGTGTTCAAGGAAACCTGTTTGAAAACAGTCCTTTAGTTTGTTGATGCTAGTGGCCTGTAGAGAAAAAAAAACATGTAATTCTAAACACTTTTATTTTTTTTGCTTTTCCCAAGAAAAAAATTATGTTAAGGGGTTACATCTGTAAGGTTAAGTTAAACCATCCACAATGTGTCCTTTAAACATCCACCACTATCTTATAGCACTGTCTGTAGCTTTGAGTGGCGTTATAATGGAGCGTGAGGTGAGCTGGCAGACCACACTGCAGATCAGTGTGAGGTCAGAGAGGAAGAAGTGAAACCAGAGCCCGATCCTAAGATGTGCTAGTGTAGCGTGGCACAAGCTAGCAGCTCAAAGATAAACAACAGTAAACTAGCCCTCTGTGGGGGAGCTGTGTGTGGACTTGGGAGGCCAGGACCTCCTGGCAGTCACGATGGCAGCTCTCTACGCTCTTATTGATAACCTTCTTTTCTCATGAGGCAGGGGAGATAATACACTCCTGGAACAAGGGTAAAGGGAGATGAATGTTAGACAATAGACGGTCGCAGTAAAGGGACCATCCGCACAGTCTTTGAACTTTTCCCTGTCTCCAAAGGACAATTAATAATGAAGGCCTTTGGGGTAGGTCACACCATGCATGGACAAGAGGAGACGAGAGAAGAAACAAAAGGGAAGAGAAACCTGGAGAAGAGGGGGACGTGTTGGATAATTGATCTTTTTCGAGGGGGAGAGTGTTGCTGGTCAGAACATCTTGTATTGCATCATTTACATTATGTGCTTTTCTTGTGGATATTTTAATGTTAAGTGTGCAATTTGTAATATAATATTCTACCTTAATATGAAATTTTAAGTAAGCCTTAGAATTTTGGATTTTTTCTAAAAGTATAAATAATGCTTCTGTTTGTTTGCACAGCCCAACAACAGCAACACTGGATCAACCAATAGCATGTGTGGGCGGGGACAATCAGTTTGACCGACCAATGGCAGACGAGGGTAGAGTTTGATAATTAAAGCCATTAATTTTGCAGTTCCGTTTGTTGACGCTAGCGGCGCAGAAATTACACACTTCACCTTTAAGTATTCCCTCAACTATAACGGTATCTTTTTAACCTTGAAATTTCACCACATAAACAAAACTCATATGTGAGTGGGAAACAAACAAAGTCTCGAAGTTTCATTCACTCAGTGTGATAATAGCCACGGACACCTGATAGCCTGAAGATACCAAGACGAGAACTCTTGAAGTCAAAGGAGGTCTGTGTGAGTGTGCTGTGGGTATATGGCCACCAACACTTTTTCAAAAAGGCTCAGAGATCACAGGGACTAAAGAAAGAGAGCGAGAGACTAAGCCTCCTCTATGCTCTCCTCAGCCGGTTCGTGGGAGGAGGGTACAAGGACTGAAGACAAGGCGGGTCTGGGGCAAGTTGGGGGGGAGGACACTCTGGGGGTTTTGACAGAAGAGCCTTGAACTATTTTGTGGCCGAAAGATGAGACCTTCCCAGAGCTGTCATAAAAATGTCTCCTTATCCCAGTGGAGCCCATGGACCCCACCCCTCTTAGAACTCTTCAATGGTGCCTGTGATGTGATACAGTAAGTGTGAAGACGGCTCCTGAGAACCAGATGCCACAATTACAGGGTCAGGAAATGTCACTTTGGCTAACAATGCGTAACTGTGCTGCAAGTTTTAACAGGTGTTCACTTTCTTTATACGCTTAAATGATCTGTAACTTTTCTTTGGATTTTAAAGGATTTGTTTGCCAAATATTTTTCACACTCCTGTTTTTCCAAACCCCTACGGTGTTTGTTTTTTAGTGAACCACAAAAAAAAAAAAGTTTTGTAGAATTTTTATGCAGCTCTTTTCCATGTAAGATCAGTCCAGCTCTAAAAACACCATAAACATGGTCTAATATTCCATGTCTTTAGTTACCATACCATAGCTTTATATGAGGAGTTAAATTATTAAGCACTGACAATCTTCATTTTTTTTAATTTAAGATTTAATAATTGCATATGTTAAGATTTTTAATGAATAAAACCGTAAATTAATTTTTTTCCTCACACAAAGCTATCATGAGACTTCAGAAGACTATGAATATATCAGACAAGTCATATGGACAACCTTTATGTTGCCTTTTTTTTGTATCCTACGAATGAATTGTAGTTGCTCTATTTGGGTTCCATGGGAAAAAAGTAACAGTATACAAGTTTGCAAAGACATGGAGAGAGAAAATAGTGACCAAATTTTCATGTTCTAGTGAACAACCCCTTTAATAAAATATCATTCTAATGTGTTCATTTAGCTGCGCAGGATAAACAAATGATGTTCCCAGACAACAGTTAAGCAGGCCTGTTAGGCTTGATCATATCTGCTCTGTACATAGAGAAACCCCTTCAGCGAAGAGATAACACTTGCCACATTGCTGGCGGCTCTGTTTGGGAGAAAAGACGAGAAAGGGGGTCTTGGGTTTTTTTGGGAGTCTTTCAGGGTCCGGACATCATAAGCTGTGTCTATGCAAATGTCCTTGATTGTGTTCATTTGTGCCATTGTCCAGCTAAGACAAACAGAGCAGTAATTAGGAGAGAAACGATGGCGTTTTGAGACAGCGCGATGGAGGAGGAGCCGAATGAAGGATAAACAACTTGAAAGAAAACAGCAAGCTTGGTGAGCACAACACACCAAGTGCATTGAAGGCAATTAATGAAGCTCCTTTAATTACGGCCTTTGCTCATTCCACCATGAGGAATGTGACAATTATGTCATTAAAAAGTTTGTAATGGGAAAGTGAGGGGTGAGTACATTCGAAGAGGATGAAAGACACAAGGCAGCGAAAGGAAGTGCAATGAAAGAGAGGGAGAGAGAAATGACAGGGCCCAACTACAAAAAAGAAAGTCTCAAAGGAGGAGGAAGCACATTACTGGTGCACATTGACAGACTAGATTAACATCAAACGATCAGCACAACAGAGGGTATATTCATTCAGGAGGAGCTAGCAAGGTGGAACTTTGATGATGCTAAATTTGGCAGAAAGAGCGACTTGCTGAATCGGCGAGGGTTCCAGTTTCATGCCTCGCAGTCTGACAGGTGGAGAAGAGAAAATTTTGTACAAAAAATCCTCAGCATGAGGTGTCCCTTTGCACCGCTAAAGGTTGTGTGACCTCTCTCTGCGGCACGGACTTGCTGTGGGATGTCGTTGCACGCTAGACGAGACGCTACGAGAGGCGAGTCGGCCCGGTAGGAAAAAAGGAACAGACTAGGGCGCTGAAATTTGCATTAAAGATCGAGTTTTCCTTGCATGGAAAATGAGCATTTGGGAAAGTCTTTCAGGCCATCCTGCTTGTACACCTGTGCAGCCTTTGTGGCTCTTGATATGCAAAACAATCTCTCCCTCGGTTCGACTTCTCTACCAACAACAGTCTTATTCATGGTGCCCTGCACTTTCTTCCACAGCCATGCAAATTTTGCATTTATATATGAAAATAGGGATCGTGTCCCTAAATATATTCCTGGTCGCGAAAGGTGTGGCATGTGTGTTCTCTGTACCTGCAATCGCAATAAACCTTGGCTATGACCTGATCTAAATGAAAGCAAGGGGAGGGGAGGGGGATGGGGGCAGATTTTTGCTAATAGTCAGCTAAATGATGATGATGTTGTAAGGATAGTGTTTGAATGACCAGAGTCCCAGTGGGCAGATATTGATAGTGAGCTGAGCGGTAAATGTGAGCTCTGCAAATTGTATTTGACAAGGACACTTGGGCCTAAAGCATCGCTCCCTGTTTGCCTCATCAAACAGACAGATGCATGACTGTGTTTCGGCCAAAAAAAAAGAGAAAAAAAAAATCTTGTTCACTTTACCCCAGTACGGCGAGCGGGGGGGTGGGGCTTATGGGATGAACAGCTTGCCATTCTTTGTCTAATCATATAAAGAGATCATTTAGCTGTATTAATTTTAAAGCTTTGAACTGTGCTAACATTAACGGAAAGGATTCAAAGTAATACCTTATGCATCACTGTGTGAATTTCACCTCGTAATACAGTGTGGCCTGATAAGGTGAATGCAGTAGCGTGAAACAGAGGTAACGGACGAGGGCTCACCTCAAAATCGTTGGCCTTGTTGTAGTGCATGTTAAGAGCCCGGAAAAGCTCGCAGTCCCGGTTCACGCTCATTTCTTCTACCCCTGTCACGCCGTCGTTGATGGCCTGCCGAGCGAATTTCTCCATCTGGATGTAGTAGAACTCACGGAAGTTGCTGAACCACTTGATCAGCTGAGATGTGATGCAGCGGTTGAACTTTGAGAGAGAGAGAGTAGGAGGACGAAAAGAGAAACACTTGTTGTAATTTTTGTTGCTGTAGGTTCAGCACAGAGAAATGCATTTGATATTTACATTGTGCCTTTGTGCTCATCAGTAGATATAAGTAATTTATTTATTAATAAGAAAAAAAAGGATTTTCATTGTTGATAATATGCACTTTCCTGACCCTCATGCTCAAGCTATTTAAATGAAAATATCACAAGAAGAAAAAAGCAACAATT
Source organism: Barbus barbus (assembly GCF_936440315.1). NCBI lineage: Eukaryota > Metazoa > Chordata > Actinopteri > Cypriniformes > Cyprinidae > Barbus > Barbus barbus. The sequence goes on along the minus strand of NC_136748.1, from coordinate 13,733,020 downwards.
TCCTTCAGGTAATACATTTAATGGACCCACTGGTTTACCAGATTTAATGTTAGTCTCACTTGTTTTATTGGTTTACATAAAAAGCACACCAAAAAGATTTTATGAAAAAAAAAAAAATTAAAGAATACATAATTTTTTATCACTTTTTTTTCTTCAGGAAAAACTTATACCAAAAGGTTCCCACTATTTCAATCTGTTTTTACTGAAAACTAATAAAATCAGGTGTGACTAACCTCTAATCTGGTTAGCCAGTGAGACCCTTAAATGTCAGGACAACAGATAAGACATTTCTTTCTACAAACGTGTTTACTTCGCATTGTCCTTGAGGATGATGGGTAAGCAAACAAACCCGTAGCCGAGACAGATTGGTCAGGGGGTGTTTTTTTTCCTCCAACAAGGCTTACACGGTTAGTGCGGATATTTGCTGTTGTGTGAAAATGCAAACAGTTCAGGGTTGAAATTATAATTGTGTCAATAGCCCGTAATGCAGTACGGCAAATTTACATATCAAGAAGCCGAGTTAATTATGGCATGCCACAGGTTTTTTCCCCACATTAATAATCAAGTGAAGTAAGTGATCAAGTGAAGAAATCTAAATGACATAAAAACCTTGCAACAAGTATGGCTCGAGTTGAATAGTTCAGCTCGGCAGCTCAAAGCCTTCGTACGCTGTTGTGGGAGCTATATTTGGAGCGCCTGATCCTAGACCAGTAAATACACAGTACTCTGTGTGCCCTGTGTACTTGCCCCATGACCTCAACAAATGACCTGTGCGACAGCCTTTGGTCCTTTCTGTGTGTGCGCAGCTACGTGTGTATGTTCATGTGTGTGCGCGAAAGCTACGGCTGCCAAGAGTGTGAATGTACAGGACAGCTGAGTTTAATGTAGCCAAGTTAAAAGCTATAAATCCTGCGGGCTTTCTGTTGGCTGCTCTGACATGCAGCCTCCTGCCTTTTGTCATTACGGGTGTTCATCAAGCCTTCATTGCCTTTGCCTCCCCTTCCATACCCTCAAAGAGCATTAATCAAAAATCAGCAGCGAGCACTTATCTATCTGTGGCCATGAGAACATGCAGGCCTCTGTTTAGATGACAGCTGAGGAGAGAGAGATCGAGCCGGAGGAGAAAAAAAAGAGGAAGGACAAGGAACAAAGAGGGGGGAGGGTGGCCGTGTTTTCCGAGGGTAGATGTAATTACCGTGTAGAAACTTGTCTCTGTGCTTGCAAATTTAAGATAATGACACGAACGAGAAATCATAGTGGGGAATCCGAGTCAGAGAAAGAGTCAGAAGCCATGATGGGCTGATATGTTTCCCCAAAAGGCCAGCCGAGAGCATAATTACCGCGCCACCGTGAGAGTTCTTCTCCCATAATTCAGCAGAAAATGATTAAGTCGTCATCCCGAGGCATCAGTCTGCAGAAGTTCAAACATGTACTTAACCTATCCAGGAATTATACATTTGGCCTGTGTGTCGCCTCTGCCTTCTTTCAGCCTAACAGCGAGCAAGAACAGGGGTTGAAAAGAAAGAAAGAAAGAGGCGAAAAAAGAACAACCAAAGAAGCAAGGCTATCTGATCTCTCGCTTACCTCCGTTTCAATAGACGTTAAACCTATTAGGATATACTGAACTCGAGGGGCTTCTTTTTTTCCGCTTTATCTGCGGAGCGAAATGCACTGTCCAAATTTCCAGACACTGAGATAAGGACCCCCGGCCCCCGTGACGACTTACTCCAGCCCCCCACCACCCCCTTAATTCTTTTAGAATAAGAAACAAAACATTACAAAACGATAGCAGACTGCTTACTGGGGAATGAAAATTGCTTTGACATGGAGATTAGGCTCTTCTATTGTCATAAGACATTGTCTCATATGAGTGGGGCTTGCAGAAGAGATGGATAAAAGGCGAGAGAGGGGGGAATTTTTTTTCTAGAATGGCTAGTGAATGACATAATGGAGAGCGCAGAAAAGTAAGTCCGCATGACATCGTTTGGCAGTGCTGTATAAAGGGAGATTTAAAAAGCATTGTTGCCGAATAGAAATACCAGAGATTCGGGGGACAATGGAGCAGCGTTGCTGGAACGTGACAACTCAGCAATTAAGGATCATGTCATCTGCTTGTCAAACAAAAATAACCAGTCTAGCTCTCTCAGCTCTCAGCCACCCCACGGAACAAAACACTAAATGATACGTCGTAGCACAAAAAAACACTTGCGAACACTCATTTGTCTTGGTGGAATTGTGGAAGAGAAAGTGAGATGGGTTGGTTTCGAACAATACGTTTTTTTGCATTCTGAGTCGAGCTCTTAAATTTTACAAGTAACTTTTTGAAAAGTTTTTATAATGTTGACATGGGTGTAATTTCATGCACCTTTATTTTTTTTTAGGAGCACCAATGAAAGTCCTCACTCACTTGGTGCTCTAAACAAAATTTTTATTATTATTTTTTATCTTTATTTATTTATGACTGTAACATTTTAAACTTGCATTTTTTTGTGAAGCTGCTTTGAAACAATATGTATAATGAAAGTGACATACGTATATGCTTGAATGATTTAATTAAATTATTATTATTATTATTATTATTAGAAACAAATACATTGTTTTGATGCTGAATTGTAAAAAAATATGCTTTTTATAAATAAAAATTTCAAATAATATTAGCTATAATATTTACTTTTTATAAATATTTGTCTAAAAAATATTTTTATAAATTTACAATTTTTTATAAAAAATATAAATTTATTTTAAATAATCCAAGCATGATAACTAATGGACTTTGATCAGCAAGACAAACCAGGAAGATGCTTCTGTATGTATATATAAAAAGCTGCACCCGCACAAACACACTAGTTTCATAAAAATAAAATAATAATCTGTTATTCTGTAATTTCCAGTGCTGTTCTAAGAACACTAAACTCAATGCTTCCCATGGGACACCTCATCCTGTTATTCTCTACCCCCACAAAAAACCTTATATATCCAATGATCACGCTCAAAAGATTCATAAAACAAATCAGCCTGATGCCTGTGATGTGTCCGGGCAGCAGTTGACTCAGAGAACAGCGTACGGGAGCGAGAGCGTTTCACACACTCTTGCTCACGGGCCTGTGAAAGATTATTCCTCTGGTGACAGAGATCCGCTCTTTCCAAGACACCGGGGGAAGACTTGACCTGTCACTCCGCACGTTTCCTCTGTTAGCCATGGACAATACAGGCTTTCACACACGCCTGGTGGGGACGCTACTTATACGGGGGTCTGTGCATTTTAAGTCTCCCCCCACACACACATCATGCACTTAGATTGTGAATCTGGGAAAAGTTGAGCTCTACAGGGGGAAGTAAGCTAAGTGCCCCAGTAGGTTACTTGATATTCAGCTGTTAATGGTACATGGTATGCTGTATGTTTAAAGGCAGTCAGGCAGCCTGGTGACAAAGCCTGAGCGGCTACAATAATTTCCCTGACCTACGGTTGACCTTACTGGAGCTGTCCTGCTGAAACGTATACGCCTCGACCCTTTCAGGGTGACATAACCCCCGCTCATACTTGCTTTGACTGCTCATAATCAGTGTCACACCATCTTCCTGCTAATACTCCTCTTAACCTTTGACCCTCTCTTATTTAGCCCTCAAAGGCTACTGTAACCAGCCCAGTGGACCAGCTCTCCATGATGTGAATATGCCATATGAGATTTATGATGATTAAATTGGGAAGAAATACAGGGGGCGGGCGAGGTGTAAAGGATGAACATGGTAGTTTGGCAGTAAATCACATTAGGATAATGACCCATCACAAGCATAGTGAGTGTGCCCTATAATACTCTGTGTGAAAAAATGATAACAGATAGCAGTTCAAGAAACAACTGTGAAAAAGAGATATTGAGGAGAGACAAAAGTATTATCCATTACATAAGAGCTAAAAGTCAGTGGATTGTCACCGTTTCCTGTAGCTTTCCTGTGAAGGGAGGCTGTATTAATCTCTTTATGACCACTGGCTCACTATGTGAAGTCATAAGTGGGAAATGTTCTTGCTCGCTGCCGCACTACCTGTAAGAAGCAGCTTCCTCTTCCTGACTGAGTTAAAATCTATCATCACCATCATGGTTAAAGTCAAATTCTCTCTGACTCACACTTTTAGCCTTAGTACATGTACTGTAACAGCAGACTGCACAGCATTGACTATATGAGTGTGTGTATGCGTGTGCATACAGCATTAAACAAATTAAAGAAAATTTGTTTTAATTGTTTTTAAATTGATGTTTTTTGTCACTAATGTAAGATGTAATTTTTGGTAATTTGTATTTTATTAACTATTTACAGTACTTTTCAAAAAGAGAGAGTTAATTCTACATTTTTATTTAATTAGGCCATTAAATAGTACAAAGGCATTCATTTTTTATTTTTTATCATCCGATTAGAGACAATTTAGGTAAAACAGTTGTCAAATCAACCTATTTCTCACAGTCATTATTTCCTATTTAGATCCCATCATTATGGTGCCTAAACGTCTTTAATCACTAATTCCTGTAACTTTCGTGGGCTTATACGGCCATAATTAGTCAGTAATTTATGCTTAATTCCCTTACATACATACTAGCTGATCCAACAAACACATGCCACCCATTGTTCCCGTCTGCTTAAGCAGCCCTGAAAAACCATCTCTCCCAGGACACTGACCTTGTTTTGCAAAATGTTAATTTAATGTGTACAGAATTTCACCGCCTTGTCTAAAGGGGAATTATAATTGGGCCGTCTTTAATTTAAGACTTTGATTAACTTTCTCTTTTGTGGCTGAAAATTAAGGTACAAAATGAGAAGTTTTTATGTTTTCTTAAAATCAGAGTTAAAAATTAAAAAAGGACTGTCTGTCAATAAATCAGCTTTCTCAAATATTACATTCATATTATTGTCTAGATATTATATCATTCCCTATCAGAGCATAAGCGCTAACAGCGAGCGATGAATTGCAGTACATTCTCATGAGTATTAAGCTGCTGGCAGATTTAGATGGATGCAACAGAAGCATGTGGGTGAGGATGAGGTGGTCACCCTGGACCCGGCACAGGGGCAGCTGGGAGTGAGAGGACCCTGCTCTCCTCATTTAAATAATGTGGCCTGAATCTGTCACATTATTTCTCCTCCGTATGCTCCCTGTATGACGCATCAACAACAAATTAAGTTGTAAATAAAAGACAATCGCTGCCATTGTTTTGTTTGTGTTGTTGTGCTCCATTTTGTTTGTTGTCTCCCTCCTCCTCCCCATCCCCTCCCGCTTTCGTTTGTTCGTTTCTGCCGAACCTCTAATTTTCTCAGCTCTTATCACCCTCTGCCTCCCACTTCCACAGATCAGTCGGGGATGGGAACTCTCGGAAATTATTGTCCTGACAAGTTAACAGAAACAGAGACTAGTTGTCTGTAGTGGCACGACCAAAAAAATAGGTAAAAAAACGTCATCTCACGATCAGTGTTTAAAACGAAAGTGTAAGTGAGTAAAAGGGAAAGTGGGACTTGTGCTATGCCATGTTGTTCTCCTCTCGGAGATTAAGGCCAGTTATTTTAATTGGGGGGTGGAGGGGTGGGGGAGCCGGCCGTCTGTTTAGGACCCATCTGGACTAGTGGGACAGCGCTACTTCACATGACATAGTTAACGGTCAACGGCGAACTCACCTTCACGTCTGAGAAGAACATCTTCAGCATGTTGGAGCTGGGGTAGCGTGAGTAGAAGAACATCAGCTTGGCCTTCTTCAAATGGTTCGGAGAAAGCCCCTCTTGGATTTGAAATTCGAAGGTCAAGGAAATGTTTTCAAATACAATTATTTTAGACATTCACCGGTAGTTAACCACAATTGTACTTCTTTACGATGGCCTGATGTTAAGTAAAAATATCAAACTATATATAAACATAAAATAAGCCAACCTTACATCTTTCATGTATTAATCAAAAAGCTAATAATTACACAATTGCAAACTATTCCTGTATTCTGACGACTTCATATTATCACCTACAGAGTCCCAGTCAATGTAGCATTGCAAGTCAATAAACGTCTGCTTATCCCAATAAAAGCCCTATTTATCTGGAGGTGGCACTGCCCTCTAGATTGGTAAACAGAGGGCAGCTGAGGGGGGTCCCAGGAGAGACCGTGGCTAACCAGAGCCATCTACACATTACAATTAGCCCCAACCCCCAGCCCTCCACCCTGAGCCTCCTGGCACGGCCCCCGCTCTGCCAGTTAGGCCGGCTTTAGCCACATCTGCGCTCCAGACTGGCCCAGCCATTTCCTCTGCAAATTAACGGCTTTATAATTTATCAAAAATGAAGATGCATGTGGGGCTAAATCAATGGGCCCCCACAAGGTCAATTAAGAGGCTCACCCAGTGCTCGCCTACCACCCACCCCCCCCACCCCCTTCACTATAAAGCATGGCACCGTCATGGCAGCTCGCACCGAATACGGTACCTCACTGTGCCTGTTATGTAAAATGCTAAGCACTGGAACAGTCGCAAGTTACAAGAACAACAATAAATGTAAGGGACACTAAAAATTGACTGTCTGTGCAGTTTCCAACAGTGAGTGAGCCTCTTTAATAATGGTGTGTATGTAGATTGACGTGTTCCTTCTGCCAAGAGAGGAGGAGAGGAGGAGAACCCTAGGTGACCTCCATTAGGCTGATAGGGAAGACCAAAAGAGCATTACTCTCTTTCCTACCATCTGTCATAATGCATACAGCAAATAGCAGCAGTGAATGACAGCGAGGGATGGAGAGAGAGAGTTAAGCTGTCTTTTTCACAACAAGTCAGATTTTTCAAAGACCTAAAGGCTCATTTAAAAACCAAAAGAAGGGAAAAGCCCAAGCAGCGGGCTGCTTCTCAAAAGTACTTCTTCATGAAATGGAGCGAATAATAGGCCGTGTTGGAGACTGGAATGAGAGGACTGATAAACACCTTCATAGTTTTCTTTTTTTTCGAGAGAGAGATTAATCACATTGAGATGCTCTTTAATCTAATGGGCGTCGCACATTGAAAGCAGTGAGGAAGCGTTCGCAGTTGCCACTGTTCAATCTCTACGCAGTATTTACAGAGCGACGATTATATCAGTTCATTCTGCCCTTCCTCTGCTCTGTTAACAACATTCATAAATCCCAGGTATCTCATTACTCAATGCCATTAACATTCAAGACATTTACTTTAAAATAAAACAAACAGTCACGGATCTTGGGAACAATGTGCTGAGGATGACTCGACGGGGATTGACCCAACTAACGCACATTTCCTACAAGTAGACCTGGCTTCCAAGAAAAATACAGCTGTTTCTAAGATACGTAAATATGTGAAATGACAAAATAGATCGAGTAAACACTGGCCCACTCAGTGTAAGACAAGCCGGCCCATAGTTAACATGAATGAAGGATATAATGCAAACATGAATATGAAGTATTTCAGGGGAGGAGAAAAATTGGGCAGCTGTGGTTTATAGCCAAATGAGATACTACATAAACAACGCCACCATAGATGCACTGCATCATCAGGCTTTTTTAGGTCTGGTTTTGTATTAAGCATGTTGCATGTAAGGGAGACAATAACTAGTGAAACGTGATCCAACAGCCAGGTGTAAGGAGAGAAAGGAGGGAAAAAGAACATAGGGATGCTAAATCCATAAATTAATGCTAGACATCTGTTCAGCGATATGAAAGATTAGAGCAACAAATGTACTACAGCAGAGACTTTAGCTCTTGCTTAGAAAAATAGAATTGGAAGCGTTTTCAGATTGTCGGCTGGAAAAAAAAAAAACTTTTTTGAATCACTTGACAATCTTCTGACATAAAAATATATAAATTAGAACGGACTCAAATTTTGTCATTCCACCGGCAAAGTGATTTTGAAATCGAGAAGGTCTTTTATTAAACCACTTTGGCAAGCGAGTTTGAAAAGTGATCTTCATAGCGCACGTTTTCTTTGCTTTAATTGATGAAACCTGAATCTACGTGCAATAGCTGCCTCAGCACTTGAGCATGGAGCAAGCGCAACCATGAACCTCTGTCCTCGTCTACTATATTAGACATGCAAACTGGCTTCACCTGCCGCCCACCCCCACCCCATTCTTACAACAGCCCTGTGCCAGAGCTGTTCGGTCTCTCTATATGCAAATGATGGGGGAAACTGAACAAGGCTATTTTTCTTGAGATGCAAAGAGAGCACGTGACAAGGAAGATCATGCTGCCCATGGCTGAAGATAATTGGCTGCTTGTTTCTTCTAGAATTTGAATAGAAATTCATATTTGATTAAACACCCTATTTTGCAAATATTGAGAAGTTGTTGTTCAGGTCCCAACTGTGCAGGTGTGCAAGTGTACTTACAGAAATAATAGACTCTCTCTGAGCTGAAGAGTGCTTACTTGGTGAATTCTCTTTGCCAGTTAATTGTAATAAATAATGTAATCATTTAATTAATAAATTAAATCATTTAATATTTAATCTTCAGATTCAAAAGTTACTGTTTAATACTTTATATTAAACATTTGGTTTTGCTCATTTTGACAGTTCAAAGCTTATCAAAGATCTAGTAGCCATTTGGCAAAAGGTTAAAAAGAGGGAAAGGGATGAAAGAAAAGCAGCTACCTGCAAACACCTGTTCACACCAGAGAAACAGGATAAAAAGAAAGACCTACTGCCAGGCAACAGCTATCAGTGTACCTTTACCTAAAGCAAGCTGGTGGTGCTCATAAGAAATAGGCTTTGTTGTTTTCTTGAACTCACGTATAATGTAAAATAATAGCAAATAAAGGGGAGAATTAATTTAAATTATGAAGCTCAACAGTAGGGACATTTTTACCCTTGTTGCCGTTGACACCAGCTGAGCACAAATCCTACTAAATGAAGCGCTCCTCCACTGACAGAGATCTTTTACCATCCTTCTAACACAACTTTCTAGGGCCTCTAAGCAAAGGATCCCACTTGTCATTTTACTTCCTGGCTTTGAAATATGATTTGCTTTGAGCATTTATGTACAAAGTCTTGTATGCGCTGTGATGAAAGAGAGGGTTTTATTGTGAGTCTCCCTGTGATAGTGTGAGAACAGAGAAGATGGGAGGTATCTTAGCCACGGCGGGGCCTTTCAGCACTTCTCCATATATCGCACACTTAAAAGCCTCCATCCACTGAGCTCTTTTTAATCTTTGGACTACTATAGGAACACTGATTGTGAATGTGCCAATTAATGGAGATTCATTGAAATTAAGTTTACGTATTTCAAGATTTGTCTGTCATTCGTATGGTATTTAATCTGCACTCTCATCAGAGCTGTCTCAATTTTTTATCTAAACAAATAAAAACACAATAATCATAAAATGCTTTTTTTTTTTTTTTGGAAAGGATATTGTACTTCCTGAATATGGAGAGATGTCAGACATGTCCTGAAGGTCTCCGCACTCTGACTTGATGAGGGACAAGGACAAGCCTTCATTCCCTGTGTGTGTTGGTGAGATGGAACGATGGTGGCTGAGGTGGTTGGACGACATCTTGGTCCGTAGGCTGGTGGTCTCTCTGGACAGATCCAGAGACTCGGGAGAAGACCTATCCTTTCCTGGGTAAGGCCCTGTTGGGGCACCTAAGGGGCTCTGGAAAGGGTAGCCCATTAGAGGAAGGGGGAAAGGATGGCGGAAAGAGGGAGGACTAAAGCCCATTGTGGAAGATAAGGGCGAGGGGTGCAGGGAGGGATGGTGGTGAGCCCCAGGTGTGGGAAGAGACCCAGTCTGATCTGAGGAGTTCTTTCTCACTACCAAAGGCAGGGCCTCCGTTTGGTCATTCGAGTTGGGCACCTGCATGCTAGCAAAAGTGTCCAAGGGATTAGGAATGATGACATCACCGAAACATTGCAAGCGGTGGTTGGCAGTATGGAAGTTTGGGTTTTCTCCATTGACTGCAAAACGATCAGGGGGCATCTGCAGGGGTGGGAAAACCTGAGGAACTGGCCGTGGAGGCTTAGCAAAGACCTTCACCACAGTGTCCACTACTTGGGACATTGCTGTATTGAGCTCTTGTTTTAGTGTCTCTGCTAGGTGTTTGCCCTCTGCATGCATGGAGGTTGGTCCCCGGTTCTTTCCTCGTGAGCCATCACGCTTGGGTTTGTCCCCATCTGTCGCCATGGTCTGCTCCCGAATAAGTGCGCATGCTCGATCCAGGAAGTGCCCCGGATCCACATCAGACATCTCGTTGTCGGAGCGATCTGGGACAGAGTCATGGGCGCGATTGTCCATTCTGTCAGAACGCATGCTGTCTTCAGAGATGTTTCCATCTTCGTCATTCTCAGAGTCAGTGCTGTCGTAAATCTGGTAGAACTTCTCTTGCAGTTGCCGGAGCTGCTTCTGCATGTCCTCCAGCTGCAGTTTCAGTTGCCGCCGTTCTTCGTGTTTCTGCTCTTTGCGCGCAGAGACGAGTTGCTGGAAACTCTGTTGCTGCTGCTGTGGCAGTTTCTGTTTGCGCTTGTTTTCCCTGTAGTTCTCACGAGGACTCGGGGGCTGGGCTGCCCCCTCGCGCTCATTATCACCTGCACGGAGCGTGACGCTGGGAGAATGGCTCATCCCACGGATGATGTTCTCCACCCGGGCTCGTTTGGCCCTAAGATGCTCATCTGTTAGCCTCTCCATTTCAAATTGGGTCATGGAGGGCCTGTTGAATGGTGAAAGGCACTCCTGAGGGCTGCCCCGTGAGGAATTGCTGCAAGCATCCTCCTGCTGCATCTCTGAACCGGTGCTCGAGAGGCCACTTCCCTGGAAATTAGGCTCACTGCCTCCATTTTTGGTCAAATTGTTTTTCAGAAGCTGGGAGATGATGGTTGCCCCCGGAAAGGGCATCATAGCATCTTCATAAGAGTTCGCCCTCTTCAACAGCTTGCGTAGCACGTTGGACTTCTCGCCGTCTGCGTGCTGCACCATAGAACACTCAATATCCTGCTCGGAACCGTGGGGATTCATGGCACTAAGAAAGGTTGCTTTTGCTTGGGCAAAAACCACAGATGCTTGCCCAACAGTCCTCTTCACTCCTATGTCAACTCTTCGTCTCTTGGTTTGTCTGCTTAAGAGGGATGTGCTGTCATGGTCAGGCATCACTGGAACTGTTATTGTGCCATCTTTGAAAGCCTGTCAGCTGGGCACAGCTCGAGAACCCTGGGAACCTAGCCAAAAAGAAAGGACTGATGAATAATTTTCTTTATATGTCTCCAAGTTTCTTGTGGCCAATGCTAAATGCAATTTGAAATAGACTAATGTTCTAGAGAACAACACAGAATGTATGAAAAATATTTGAAGTCAGTCTATAGTATGCTAAATAAAAATTGACAAAGAAGTTCACCGCAAAAAGTATATAACAAGGATCGGTTACAAACTTGTCATTCAAATTATTTGAATAATCTATTCAAATAAATAAATAAATAAAAAAATTGAAGTCATACATAAATCTGTGTAGAGCTGCACACCAAAACTAATTCTCATGTAAGAACCAGTTAAAAATCACACTGCTCTGTTTAGCCAGACGTCCTGCTACTATTGTGTACACTCAGCCAACTTGCAGGCTTTGTTCACTTTGGTAAATTTTGAGGTACCCTTGATATTTGCAAAGACACTTAGCGGCCTTAATGTTATCTTTTGGAGATTAGCAGGCATATATGTTCCCTCATCTAATTTTAAAAAATCATAATACAACAAGTAGGCTGTAATACACCTCATGAATTAAATTCTGGGTTTACAAACACAATTGGTTTACCCTTGATCAAATGAATTCAAAGCAAACCCCTTTTGTGGATAATATAGTATAATAAAAGCTAGTTTTACAAGTTTGGTTTAAGTTTGGCCAACATTATGCATGGCGCTGAAATCAGATTATAATAAGTATGAGGTCTCCGTGCATATTAAAAAGGCAAATATGTAGCTTTGCTCGTTATGAATGTAACGCACTTTAAATAGACTAGGGTATTTCATCTCACACTGAGCATAAAGTGCACAGCTTTGCTAAGCAGGTATTGAATAACGCGACTCCAAACGTACAAATTAAATGTTATAGGGAAAAGAAAAAGTCCAGTAATTTAATGTGATCTTCATATTGACCAGCACGGCCATGACAAATAGGCTAGTCGTTTGCATATATCTAGAATAAATATCTAATATTCTGACATACACCATATAAGACGTAGCCTATAACTTAAAACAACTGTGCTTCAAGACGCACCGATTAACAGTCATAAGTTTACATTTACAATATGAAACAAATCGGAACTACTGCGTTTGCTGTCACTAAATATAGACACCTGACAAGTGAAGAAAAAAAAGGCAGCAAAATCTGTTCGTTTTAGACGTCTTTCACCTCATACGGCCATTGCGTCCTATGCGCACTTCTTCTCTCCAAAAATTTCAAGCTGTTCAATTCTTCAAAACTTCAATTCAAAAAGTTGTGATAGAAAATATAATTCATAGTACATATAGCCTATATATGTTAACGCACACGATTCGGCTGCTGTGTTAAATAGCCAAACATTAGTCACCAGCAAATGGATATAGCGGTTTTGAACCTTTAAAGACCCAAGAATCCCCCACTCAGTCTCCCAGCCAACCTAGAGACCCCTAAAAAGGCTAGATTTGATCAGTAACACCTTTAGTCATTTTTTTCCCCCAGAAACATTAACATTTATATATTGTTTAACATCTTTAGTTAGAGAGTTCAAAATTAGTTCATAGTCATAAATGTCATACAATTTTAAGAATGATGTTTTATAGGCTATATTTTTCTCCTCGGAGCCCTTATTGAAAATCCTGCCCTAAGAGGAATAGGGTAATACACTGCACCTCAAACCTAAAATATTTTATAAACAACCACGTGCGTGACATTCATTTTGACACTAAACATCTGAAACAGACTTTACGGCTTTATTCGCCGGCAATTCTTTCCTAAACATACGATTTCGATGTACCCGTGAACTGAAGCAAAGCTTTGATGTAGCTGGCTTTCACGTCAGAAAACGAGGATGATGATGATGAAGTAACGCGTGATGCTGGAGTGGCAGTAAAAGTCAGAGGCTCAGTAAGCTAACGCTCCTAAAAATAAAGGTTCATCAATGGTTCTTGGTAACACCTTGGTTTCAGCAAATAGCCATCGTTTTATCAAGAACCATTATTTTGTATATGTTGGCAGTTTGGAAGATCAAAAAAGTTCTTGAGATTACATTATAGGTTCTCCACTTCACTGTCGTTGTTTCTCGGCTCTTAAAGCTGTATAACAGGCTTTCTAAACAACTAATGAATTATAAGCTCTTTGTGAAGCTTATGACAACAGTTTGGAAACCCTGTTCTATCGAAACCTTTATTTTTACGAGATACCGTAAATTCTGCGAGCGCATCTATGTAAATGACGCGGCAATTTGTTATTGTCATAAAACAACAGACGACTGACAAAAAGCAAACGAAAGTAATAAAGATACAGAAAATATAAAAACGGCATTGACACCACAAGAAACGGACTGTCCTATTGCGAAGAATAAACGCCAAGTTCAGAACTGAACGTAAATGTTTCGCGTCGCAATACCACAAGAGCGTATTTATACTTACTTTACGGAAAACATAAGGATGCAGTCCCTTCAAAATGACACGGGTTTATGATAAAGTTAACAGCAACCGAAGAGCGTGAAGGATAAAGCGATACAGCGCATCACATGAAAAGTCATCAGTAGTAGAACAAAACTCAGCGCCAGCGCAAATGACAAGGTTACTTACTCTGAAGATGAGAGCGAATTGAGTTTCTTCGCGATAGTGTAACAGAAAATACAGAGGGTTGTTCGCCCTGTGATGAATATTGTAATTTCTCGGGACAAGCGAGAGCGAAGAGAGTGAGATAGAGAAAGAGCTCTTGTGCGCCGCTCCTCTCTCTGCATGAAAACTGTATGTCTCAGCGCACGCGGCCAGGAGGAGGCTGAGAGCGCGCGCTCGCACCAACAAGATTCACTTTAAGACGCGGCTGAAGGAAGCAGGAAGACGGCGCGTCATAATCATTGTGATGTAACGCTCGCACCTACCAATAAGAGCAGTCCGCTGGATTTAGAGGAATACAAAACAAGTGAAGTTGAAGACTCCGCTCGAGCAAAAACGAATGATACGGGGACCTTTGTGGGATATCTGTAAGGATATGCACTTTTTCAAAAATATGTTCTCTGTGTGGATTTTGTTAAAAGTTATTCTTTACATTTATATACAAGCGCTGTTTGTGCTGGAAATGTACACTCCTTGAGTGTAGATGCATGCTCAGCATGATGCATTTGAAATATACATCGCACCAATGTGTACTATTAAGTGCACTTGCAATGCAACTTAATTTTTTTTCCAGAAAATGAAATACAAGAAATATATAGGCTATATATATATTCTGATTACTCTCGTATTATTTCTATATTATAATATCATGCAATTCATAAATACGCATAGTATATTTCATCACCATGTTTAAGAATAAGACCCATGTTTAAAAATAAGACCCAACTCACAACATTCATGTATGTGGTATGTAGGCCCCGAGAAGTGACCGCAGCCTCGACCTCTTGCGTGCCTGGGTTCGTGAAAATAGTTTCGCTTGCCAAGGTTGTCTTTGAGCTATGGGCTTCTTTCTACTTAAGACCTTGCTCTTACTTTAGATCCCTCCTCCTAGCCTCCACAGTCAACAGATGAAGAATATGCCGAAGCTTTGATATGTTCTTATTGTTATCTGAATACTGTTAAATAGACTTCTTCCTACTCGGATAAAACCGTAAGATTATCCCCAAAACGCATGGGAAGTTCTTATTGTAAAACAAGACATGTATCCATCATGTGTGCTTTTTATGACCAAGGCAAGCATATATAAATAACCAGTATTTTATAATCGGTCCCTATATTAATGAATATTTGACTGATATAAAACAGTATCTGTAATAGAAGAGAGCAGAAGTGTATTGTCTATGCTAAATTTGATTTACGCACAGAAAATTTACACATACTGTTGCTGTGTAGCACATGTGAACATTAGGCTATTAACTTGCATTTATAGCTGTCTTGCTTATAGATTTGAATTAAAACACCAAAACAAAGTTCTGCTTTATGGAAGAAAAAACATAGGATTATTTGGACACATTATTTAGAGAGCCATTAGCCAATCAAATGTTGATTTCTCATCATCCTATCAGGTGCTTCAGCATGTAAGCAGATTTCTCAAATCCTTAACCTACTTTTCTGTAGTCCTGTTCCTGCTCTTTGTTGAAATTAAAAAGTGTATTTAGAACGCAGCACATTACTGGTTTTCCTCAGTAAATGTAAAAGATTTCCCCTCTTTTTTTGTGGTTTAAAGCCACTGCATTTTGTTGCGTGATAGCTCGTTTGAACGAAATGTGAAGTGACCCTGCACAGTGTCGTGAGGAATGATTAAAACATCTTAATTGATACAAAACAAGTTATATTATGCCAGCCTACATGTAAAATAAATCAAGCACTTCATGTGATACCAGACGTAATTAATTGTGGTATCCTGAAAAAAATCCGCTATTGAAAAATCCTCCAAAGCACATTTCAGTGGTCTCATTCATTCCAAAGCATTCTTGGGCTGTCAGAGCAAATGACAGCAGCGCAGCTGTTTGACCTATTAATGAGATTATTTACTGTACGTGTTGATCAAAATTCTTTAGCAAAGTTGGCTTAGAAAAGCCATCTGCAAATGCATTAAAAAAAACTTTGTATTATTATTATTATACAAATTATTATTTTCATTATTATTATTTTCGATTATTATTCACATATGTTATTATCTATATTAACGATTTTACTATATTACATATTTTTAATAACATGCATCCCTCGAGATTTTACCTGATGGTGAGTATTTTTTTCCCGACAGTCTTCCTTCTTCAGTACGTATACAAGCATTGACTGGATTATGTGTTTTTATTTTTATTCATAACTTTAAAAAAAAACTTTCCTTCAAGTTTAGAACAGGATTCACTCTCACAGCAACAAGCCCTTTTCTTTTCCTTGAACGAGGACAAAAGGAAAGGCGTGTTGTTCACTCAGTTTCCATGTCGCAAGCAAATGTTATTGTGAGTGAATAAACGACTGGGAAGGCAGGATTTTAGCAGCAATGAATTTCTTTTCCAAAACAGGTGTTTCAACTTATTTTGTTAGCATCTTTCCCCAAAGGCACGCTCGGAGTGCGAGCTTAGTGGAAAAATACATGACAACATTAAAGCAATAGTGTTTGGAGAAGGAAAACGCCTCTTAGGTGTAGAGGAAACCTGTTTATTAACACGGCCACCTCTGATCTCTCTGTCACCTTTCTGCTGGACACTCAGTCACTAAATGTCTTGGACTCGCTTGCATTTCGCGAGGGATAAAGACTAAGCACTTAAATGTCATATCGAATATCATAATAAATGTTAGATGTGTGCGGAAAGTGGTTGATTTCATTTTACGCAACAATTCAGTAGTTGTCAATGCCATTGCCAAGTTGAACTATTCATGCATTAAACTGTAGCTAGAAATAGAATAACAATACGTTTACAAAGAGACTGGAAAATAAAAAATAAACGAAACTTTATCTCAACAAAATGATTACACCGGTTTCTCGACAAAGACAATGTGCTCTTCCACAGACCTTTTTTTCCCACTCAGCCCACAGATATTACGAGAAAATAAGTACTTAAAGACATTGATATAAATTAATATCTTAATATATATATATATATATATATATATATATATATTAAAATAAGTAATTTATGTATGTATTTATATGTATTTAGAACAGGGCATGAGATCAATTCCGAGCATTGCAACTTTATTTGCTATCAGCATCCGTTCTCCTGCTTCAACACTGCACTGAACTGAGTTAGACTTCACTCTGTGTGCAGGCTGCATCTCTCCACTGTGCGAATTATTTAATGGTTTTAAGAAGGGTGAGATTTTTTTTAAGGTAAATTCTGTCAGTAATGATCGGATGAATTTCGTCTCGCGCAATCCGAATTGTTGTTTTTTTGGCGCCCCTAGCGCATATTCAGTATCTTAAAATGATCTAAACAGAACACTAACGATTTTGTTATGTAGTAACGCGATAAATGATAACAGTAGCCTAATCGTGTTTGTTGATGTGAACAGCTATAGAACAGCTGTTGCTATGGTTACTACTCGCGTTATGGCCAGTCCAGTTCGCGAGCGTTTACATTTAGCGCAATCTTGGTTAATTGTACGGTGTTTAAAACGCTATTGAAAAATATAAAAACACAAAAAAAAAAATTTTGTTGTCACTTCCTGAATACGCCCCCACCTCACAATTCACACCATACTTTTGTTAGACTAGTAATTATTTCAGTAATTATTTTAGTAAAGTAACTGAGTGAGATTTGAGGCTTATTTGTTTATGTAATTATGTATCTAGTCTAAATATAGACAGATATTTGCTTTTGAACCAGAATTTATGATTTGAGCCCCACACTGATGTGGCTATTCTCTTTTTATAAGAGGTGTCTTTCAGTTGTTTAATTGCAGTGGAAACATTGTTTTTGTTTTTAAATAAACAGCTCAATCTAGCCTTCTATTTTTTTTTTTTTTTTGTGGCAACATGGCACTTTTGTGGGCAGTTGTCTAAAGGCCATCCGGAAACACAGCTGACACAGAGTAGATTTCTATTCTATTTTATGTGTTTTGCTCAGGATAAGTTCGTGCTGTGGTGTTTCCAAGATGCGTCAGTTATTCATAGTAAACTGGTGCGGTTTGCATAACTGACTGAGAGAGGGTTTGTATAACTTTAATCCATCCTGCAGTTAGAGCATACATTTATTCAAAGGACCAAAGTTGATAGCCCAAATAAATTAGCAAGTCAGATGCAATATCAACAAACAAGGCGAAAAAAAGAAATCAACTGGGCTTCATATGTCACTTCTGTGGATTACAGATGTCCTGGGGGCTAGTGGTAAAGGGAGGATCAGTGGGATGGACTGCCAACAGATAAACACTATCTAATGCTGTGTGGACACTGACGTTGCCCTTTCATTCTGATCTATGACCTGCTACCTGAACCCTAACGTGAGGCACACTGGAAAAACTGCTCTCAAATGTACTTTTAAAGCTTTGAGTACTGGCATCAATTTATGTACTCTACAGGACATTTTGCAAGACTTTTCCCTCAAAGTCTGTGTGCTGATATGGTAGCAATATGTTTTTCTTTGTCTCTAGTTGTGAAGCACTACATAATTGTAATATTAGTCTTGTTCCATAATATTCTATCACGTCTCTGAGCAGAACAGATAATATCCTCCACCTTACTAATCACGCTAAAATTGAAAGGCCATATGAGGCCAAGAGAATAGAAGGGGAGAGATGTAATAAGACTAGATTAGGGGTGGCAGCACACAAGAATAGATATAAAAAGGGGAATATTACCGCACTGTAGATGCTGTTGTGCACAAATTCAGTCAGCTTCCAGGGGCCATCAAGATTCAGGGAGTAGCTATTATTCTACACATTAGCGCAGGCTAGCTAAAAGCTCTTATGCTTGAAGGGGTCTTGGAGGTCTTCAGGAAAAAGGATGTGGCACTAAGAGTGGGCAGTGTTTAAGAGACCCCTGGTACTCCGCGAAAATGGGAGGCTCTCGATGTGACAATGTGACACGCTGGATTCATTTACAAGACTGTCGGAGCAGGGAATCGAATATGGTATATCGGGACATGGAAATGATGTTACGACATGTAACCATTACCGTCACGCTGAAAAATATGGAGGGAAAACAAAAGAACAGGCTGATGACAAGATGTGATGTAACATAATATAATGGCTTTACAACATGTAAGGTGTTTAAAGTGTGTTCCCTCTAATGTGACTGAAGTAAGTTCAGGACTCTTATGGGACTGATGAAACCCAGGCTGTGCTATCAGATATACCAGCTTAATTCTACATGATTATACCTACTGTTTACTGGTAAACACTAACAATCAATGCTGTTTCGTGCCATGGACAGAGTGAAGCCTTAATGCAAACACACTCTAGGTTTAAAGGTCACTTTCTTCAGCTAAAAAAGTGATAGTAGTATCGAAAGAGAGAGAGAGATCTTTATTAAATTGGCACTTTGTACATTAAAAACACCTACTATTTTTGTAGGCATGGAAAGAATAAATGAGATTGCAAAGAATATGCACTTTCAATATGAATATTTAAACAAATCTATTGATATAGTGGAATATAAAGTTTAAATCGCAGATTGTTTGGGTCCGTAAATACGCTTAAGAAATGACTGCTAAATACATTACTTTGAAATTCTCCTCTTTCTGCTTGTCTCAAGGCACACAAAACAATTTAGGAAGACTTTTAAAATTATTCATTTTAACCGGTTGCTTATTCCATAGTGTCCATATGTATTTATTCATTTCTCTGCTGTGTTTTTCCCCCCTAAATTCACTGCCGAGGTCTTAAACTTAACACGTAATTACACAATCGTGAGCCCTGCCTGTGATAAGCTTTTGAATGAATGAGTAGCCGCTGAGACTGAATTGCTCTCGCTCTCCTGCTCCCTCCTGTCGCGTCTGGCCGTTAGGTCAGGGTTTGAGGCGAGTTGGCAGTGCGGAGAGGACCAGGCCTGGCCCCGTGCCTCAGTGCCTGCGGGACCCTACCCAGACTGCCACGGCCCCTCTGGCCTTCAGAATGAATAGAGGTCTTCAGACACCAGTGCACTGAACTGAGGCAGCCTTTTCAGCAAACAATCCTATCTGCTTCCTCTCCACTCCAGTCCTCCTGCAACTTCTCTGAACTCGTCCAGTTTGTCAGGGGGGCTTATTTTTGTTGTTTTATTTCCATGTTTCCCACTCTGTGAAGAAGAAAAAAAAAAAGACCTAGAATTCTGGAAATGGCCCCGAAAAAAATACTGAGGGGAGAGGACCTTTTGAAAGGGTTGTTGTATCATGGTGTTAGCCTTGATGAAATTGTCAGCTCATGCATGTGCTTGTGGATCTGAATAAAATGAAAATAAACACGTTGTTGCTGTTTAATGGATGTTTTGCAGAGCAAATTTGCTTAAAACATAAGAGAAAAAAAAATATTTTTTACAGTCTGATCTGTTGATCTACATGATTTGGAAAATTGTCAGGAAATCTGTTTGGGGAAATGTTCATTTATGCCTGCATTTCATAAGAGAGGATCACAGGTTCAGTTGCTTATTCGTAAACTTCTGTATTGTCCACATTAGAAGAAAGAAAAGGAAATGATTGCCGGTTAAACAACGCTTTAGAATTATTTGTGGCTACATTTTTGTAACTGTATTTGAAGAAGTACTGTTCACATGAGCATCATCATCACAGAGAGACTGTTCAAATGATGTCACGATATATTATTCTGTGTGCTATGAACACTTCAATAGCAAAAATGGATGACAGAGATCCGGAGAATGAATAATCATAAAAACAATAGACAATTAGTGTTCATCCCCTGTGTTTTTTTGATCAAATTGCTGAACACATAAATCGCTACTGAGACAGTCCTTAGGATTTTTTTCTCCTATAAAAATGGGGATAAAGGATTAATTCGAACGTCCAGAAAGTAGGCCAGTCATGGGCTCTACAGCAGCGCACTTAATGAAAATCAATTAGGATTATCCTTATTCTTCCCTCACTGAAATCACAATACACTTTGCCTCTTTCTTCCGATAAGCACGTAAGGAAAAGCCTTAGGCTGTTTGGACGGTAACAAGGATATTACGCTGACATAATATAGTGAAAATAAGTAAATAATTACTAATTAGGCTTATGCTCACTCTACCTGAACGAAATTTGTCTTGAAGGAGGACATGATACTTTACTTACTGAACATGCAACGGTTAATGCCTGATTATGTTAATGCAAGTACTAATATGTCTATTTCTGACTCTGGATCAAATAATGCACTGTTTAAATTGACTCAAGTGGTAATCTATTTGATTAGGGGTGGAGTCACATCAGGTCACGGCTGTAAGCAACAATGTCTGCCTTTAGTTTGCAGAAAAGGGGATTTGTGTCCATTTAGTGATCGGTTAGAAGGTTAGAAAGGTATAGGATTATTGTTGTTGGAGTTAAACAACGTTAAACGAATAGAACAAAGGCTATGTCTAGGCATTCATCACAAAAGACACGTCTTATTTGTATTCATAGTGAATGCTAAATATGCATTGGTGTTTCTTGGAGATAGTTGGATAATAGCATCCTGCTGGAATTTGGACAAATTAAATGTTGATCTGGCATCAGAATAAATACATTTGTGATTAAAATTATAGATCAGTATCAGATGCCTTTGAAATGTCCACTAGTCAAAAATTAGGGATTCATTCAAATGCAAGGTTTCCAGGTTTTGCTCAGAGCGTGCTGCATTTATTTGGGTCATTTTCCATGGCTTGGTAAAACAGAGAGGTTTTTTTGGCCACCCATCCACCATATTAAGCACCCCACCTGCTGATGATTACCCATAAACACTTCTTTCTGCTGAGATGTACCTGGCAATTAGTCTCTGAAATGCCCCATGCTTGATTTACCTTAGCAGTACAGGTGAATGGCGATGCACTCAAACTGCTCGACCTCTCGTGGTGCATTGCGGTTTGTTTACAAGCTTTTATTTTGGCGCTGAAATGAAAAAAAAAAAAAAAAAGGTGTATGGCATGCTTATAATTATTCTCCCACAAGATTTGCATCCATAATTACAATGCGATACTGACATTGGGAAAAATGCATAGAGGTCTGCTCAGAGCTGCCACGCAAAATATAAATACGTGTTATTATAGTTTGTAATATGGCCTGCGTCATAGATGTAAAAGAATAAATGACAGTGCAGTTCTTCAAAGCTGTATTAGTTCAAAACATCAGTGAAACAGAAAAAAAAGCCATGTGGTCTTTTGCTGAACAGTGGTGTGGGCATGTACAGAAAGCAGGACATCTGGCTGGTGTACAGTGGCAACAGGTATTGTTGTTTTTGAATGGAATCTGTGTTAGTAGGCCTGACTGATTCACCTCTACTACTGGATACAAGATAAGAAAGCTTTTAAGAATCATCAGATGTGATGGAGTTTTTATTTTTCAGAAAAAAATAATAAAATAAAATAAGATTAATGCAAAGATAAAACAGAATAAGTTAATTTAAATGTTTTACTTTTTTGTCAAGCAGTAGTTCTCAGTCTGGTCCATGAGCTGGCCTGAATAATAATAAAAAAAAAACATAAAATAATGATTAAATTAATCAATTAGCCAACTGGTTAATCAGTTCAAAACAATAAATGAAGTGATTTGTTTTTAACTGACAGTTTTTTTTAACAGTTATAGTAGTCGGTTCAACCTCTTAGCTACACTGATTTACTCTGAAAGAAAAAATCCCTCAGAAATTAACACATTTCTTGAAAAATGACAACGAAATGGCAAGTAACATGGTGAATTTAATTAAATGTTAAATTTGAGAATGACTGAAATAGTATTTTCTTATAAATTCTTAATCTTTGTTTTATTTAAAACATTAAAACATCTCTTTAAAAAAAATTAAAATAAGAATACAATTATGGTTTATAAGTGTATCTGTTTCAAGATAAGGTATAAGTAAGGCCCGTTTAAAGTAATTGTTCCACTGATAAAAAGATTTTTCAAAGCTGTAAATAAAACCGACTATTGGAGTATGTTTTACAAGGAAATATTTCATTCATTGTCTTACTTGCTGTTAAATTTGCTAGGAATTTCGGATTGAAAAGTCCTGCACCGAAAAGTTTTTTTACACCATTTATTTTTGGGCAGTTCAGTTTAGCGTGTTTCACAATTTTTACTAAAGTGGTCTGCCTTCTGAACAACTTTGAGGACCTCTGCTGAACAAAAGTTATGCTTCTTTTATTTGATTGGATTATTGTACAGTGACAATATTCTATAATGACAACATCGTATATAATGATGTATACTTGATTGTTTTAAGATAGGCACAGTTGGTAAATCAGTGTCTTTCAGTGAGTGCTGATAATGGATGATAGCGAGAGAGAGGGGGAAGAGAAACTAAGCGTGTGTTGTTCCTTATGTTAAGGTGATGTGTTGTTCTGCTCATTACCAATGTTTGACCATATGACACGCATCATCTGAGTGTAATGCATTATCCATGAGCTCAGCCTCTCCAAGGAGCCAATCGACTTTCTCAACCTGCTCCTTCTGGAGAAAAACAAACAACAGGTGCGTGTACCCGTGTCCTCTTCTCTTTCATGTCTTATTCTGTCTGCTGCCACCTTACAAGCATGAAAGGCCGCATTGTTGCAGCAGCGAGGGTGATTTGTGAGCTAATTTGTTTAGAATATACTGTATTTTGACATGCTTTGAATTGCTCATGACTGATTGTTTCACTAATCGCCTTTAATCCTTTTATCTGAAGCTTAACTACTTGATCTTAACAAATTTCCTTCCCCTTCCATTTCCGTACACCTGATTTATGGGCTTGCAGACATGAATTTTGCCCAGGTATAAAAGGAGACCCCCAAACCATAAAGCTGCATCCTTCGTTAAAGCTCTCAAAGACTTCCTAAAGGGAAAAAGTGGTAATTTCTGCTATAAATCATGGCAGCACATGAGTGAAGGGCAGTGCGCACCTTGTCCGTACACCACCGTGAAGCGTAAAGTAAACCATAACATCCTGCATATTGTGTGTCAGAGCCAGGAGAGGTCACTTCCGTTCATCTGAGCGCGTGAGCACGTGTCTAAACGCTGTCTTCAAACGGGTCTGTCCACTTAAGCCATTTTGAGGAAGAGCTTTTTTCTCTCCCTTAGTGAGTACTTCCTGTCTGAAGAGCTAAATAGGGGAAGTGGTCATTTAACAGAAAGATGGGCCTCTCACTGTCTAATTTTGCGGTGCTTTGTCTGGAGCAGCACTGGTACCCGGGGACTAATTTTGGCTTGAAAAATAGTCCCTGCAGGCAAGTCTTGTGTTTTTGGAACGGAAAATACGTGAAGTCTCCCTAATTACTACAGTATGCTCTGATGCCTTATTCTGTGCATAAAGAGGCGTCACAAATCATCTCAAGGTTTTTGATGGATGAAAGTCAAAAGTCACCGCAAGCGTTTTTTAACTTTAAAAAGTTCCATGAGTCAGAACACTTTCATGTTTTGATTTAAAATCACACCTAGAAACCCATGTGATATCTTTTGTTATAAGGTAAAAGGGCTTGAGTTTTTAAGAAAAACTCGGCAACCGACTAACGTCCATTAATGATTTTCGCGCATATAGGAACAATGAACTAAAATACTAATGAACGAATTACTCTTTAGTGTTGTTTTTGGAGCAAATCATAAACCAAAGTCTGGTTCTTGATTTAATGACTCTTATGAGTCAAATTATTTTCAGTTCACTCTCTCTCTTTTTTAAAATCAAACTAATTTGCTTACAACTAACTGTATTGTTGTACATAAAAATTATTGGAGTTTCTGAAAGGTTGTTCATATGACATTGTGTAGTTGAATATGACAAGTTTGATAATAATATGCCTGTTATATAAAAATGAAATATGTTTTTTTCTTGTTTGTTTATTATTATTATGTAATATAGACGAACATCTAAGACATTGAGTTAAATGTTATTTCTCTTTTATTTCAATTATTCCTTTGTTAGAAGTCCTGAAAGAATCATTGACAGAACTGGACTTTTTTTAAACAAAGCTCGCAGAACCTTCACAGCATCTAATTGGGAAAATGCCTGCTACAGAAAAACTGATCCCAGCTGTGGGACACAAGAAAAAAAAAAAAAAATCTTTAGCACTGAGTAGATCAAACTTTTGCAAGAGTGAGAATGATTTCACATTGTCCCCAAAGAGGAGATTTTCCCTTGATCCTTAACTATGGGTTGAGGACAGTCACTTATGTATGAAGTTGTGACAAGCCATAATCCCTGGTGATCATATCTCATAAAATAGAACAGAGAGAAGAGGAATCAGTTTGGAGCATTGGCCCATCTGCCACAATCACCCCACTCCAAATGACTTGGCATCAGCGTTCCCTTTCAGTTCACAAAGACACAGAAGTGCCCGATATCTTGACCCACTTCATTGGTTTGGCCTCTATGAGGATGTCAGCTGAAATGCACCAAAGAATCGATGGCTGTTTGACTAAGGAGAGCCCGTTTTTGTTTCATACTTTGTTTTAAGACTCTGTGGAGAGGATGCAAGTGGAATGAAGAGAGGACAGGAAGGATGTTAAAGGGGATTATGCATGTGTGGCATAATGGGCTAGCTTACTCAAACAGACACTAGCTTCTTTGGGTTCAGTCAGTCATGTATAATGGGGATGACATGCAGTTTATTTTGGATGATGAGGTAATTTCGAGTGGTGGTTTAAGAAAAGAACCGATAGATTGTGTAGTGATAACCTTTTTGTTCATCCTATTATGGGGAAGTGTTGGGCAGTAAACACAGAGGAAAAACCGTGTGTCTTCCTATAATCATCAACAGACCATAAAATGTTATGTCATGAGAAAATAAAAGGTTGAAAGAATTAATGAATGTGGCGAACTTAATTTTTTTTCTATTTTTTCGTCTAGGTCTTCATCTCATATTCTGTACTCACTGACCACAGAATGTTTTATAACTCAACAGATAATTTTTCAATATTTGGGTGACCTGACAGCAAATTTCACCATACATATTTGTGTGGTTAAGCACAAGCTAGTTTTAATAGTCATGTTTTGATATAATAAGTAAACATCTGTCACATCAGAATCATTAAATGACACCAGGGAGGCTCAGTGCATATGCCTCACATAATGCATCTAAATGAAACAACAAACATGCCTTACATAATGTATTTTCAACTTTATTTTAGTCTCATATTGCATGCAATTTTTTGCTTCTTTCAGAAAACATTGCATTGGGAATTCTCTTCTGTTCTGATTAAATGTGAATGTAAAAATGTTTAAATAAGTGCATATTGTTTTAATCAATAAATTATGTTTAACACATTAAAGTGTGTGATGTCTGTTTTTTGCCTAAAATGTTAATTGACCAAAATAAAAATGCATAAATCAAAACTTTATTGACAGTATTTATAATGAATTTGGCATTCATACCGAATCATTTTCAAACTTTATTTTCCTAATGTAAAGTCAAGTGTGCACCATGTAAGATACCTCCAAATATGATTTAACATAATATTTTTCTCCGTTTTCTAAATTCTGTAAAATCTGTGTCAAGGATGCAAAGGATCTCTTGAGCAGAGCCAAAATGTTGCTTCTCAGCAAAGTAAATGGACTGTGCCAAAAAGTGTCAATTAGTTTTAAAAGGCCCAAAAAAGCCTGCACAATGGTCCTCTTAATGTATGTGAACTACACTTACCAGATGTCCTTTTTGTTTCAAACAGTTGCCTTGTTTCATGTGAGATTGAACGGTTGGAGTGGTTTAGAGTATCTTTTCCAACCATTAGTCATGGCTAACTCATTAAAACAAATACTTGATTCTTCACCTTTAAACCCATTCTTGTTAAAATAGATGGAATAACTGAGGAGATTCAGCCATCCAGCAAGAGTCCGCAGTGGGAGGACGAGACCAGTGGCCATTTCTGAGAATTAGCTGGATTGCTTCCTTTTTTGTATCGTATCTATTGTCTAAAGGAGAAATATGGTTTGTTAAAGCAACACACACGTACTGAAATGATTTGACAGAACAAAGAAAGCACTGCGATGGAGTATTGTTACGTGTTTCGAAGGCAGTGAGCACTTCACTTCCATCACGGACTAATCTCTCACAGCAGACTGAACTGAAAGTGCTATGTTATCCCCATTTCTCTGTTTTGGTTTCTGAAAGGACATAATAAATACAGTTTAAGGGTCAAGTGGGTAATTTGCCACGGTCATAGACCCTTATATATATATATATATATTAAACTAGAATGCACTTTCACAATCTCCTGGACAATAGAGATTTCCCATCTCCCATCATGCCTGGATGTCTGTACACACCAGTGCCTCACAATATACATGCATAATGTTTTTTTATTTTTTTTTAATAAAACGATAATCACTCAAATCCTGATTTTCAATCCCTTGGCTCAAGCCGACAGTTTAAATAAAATCACTCCAATCCCACGGGTAGGAGAAATGAAAAGGACAAGGATTAAAAATGGTCAGACCTCTTTCTTCTCTCATACTCTCCCTGGCTCTGGATTGGATCACGACCCTTCTGTGTGTGCAGCTTAAGAGCAGACGGTGAGCTTTCACTTTTTTTTTTTTTTTTTTGTGGAGCAGGAATGGGTTTACAGTATTTACTGAGGGACTGGGGGGAGTGTGTGCAACATGGAGCCTTAATTCCATAATCCCACATCATTAGGGTTAATAGGAGACGGCCTTGCAGGAAGTAGGAAATATTTTCAGACACATTGGAATTGTGTTATAGCAGTTGATTTAATATCTTAATATATACAAAATGGGAAATTAACATGAGGTGCTAATACACACAGAACACATGATTTTGATAACTGTATTACTTACATTAATATATTTCTAATATAATAATCCTTAATAGTAACAGGCCTGTATTTAAGATTATTTATACAACACAGCTCACCCAATCAGAATTTAGAGCTAGAAATATTTGATTCATAAGCAAGTTTTTAATTTCCTAAATACTTTCTTAAAATGTAGTGTGCTTTGGAACTCACTGTAAAGTAAACACCCTCTTATTCCAAGCTGATCTTCAACAGTATTTATTTATTACGTTATTGCAGATCAGTCTAATTAAAAACTTTATCCATAATCTCCAAGCCTCATTTACATATCATATAAATAGAGCATTGTCTTAAAGCACTGTCCTCATCAAGATACAATTCCAAACAACTAAGTCCTTAAGACACTCAGTATAATTACAGTAAAGGTTAATTAAATGCTTTGCATACTTTAATAATAGACTATGTGTGAGAGCTAGTTTATATTGAATTAATAGAACGGGACACAAACGGACAAGTCGTCGACAAACAATACATTAATTTTGTAAACAAAAAAGCAAAAATAAGTTTTGGGTTATAAGTATACAACTCAGGGAAGTAGATATAAATGTACATTTTGTGGATGTCACTTGATTTGCGCTTAAAAGGTCAAGGATGCCTATAATGTCCTCTCCCAGCTTAGAGAGTGGGACGGGAGGGTGGGGGAATTTCTGTGTGTGTTTGGTGGTGGTGGTGGTGGTGGTGGGGGATCTTCGAGACATCTGTCACAATTTGCAACTTGTATGCTTTTTTATAAGCTGTTGATTTCTTGCATGACTGCCCAAGAACTGTGATGTTAAAATATAGCCTACATTACACAGGGCCGAGGCGAGTAATCTTCCCCTCCCTCCTCTCGCACTGTGAACTTTATCACGGCTGTATGTTGTGGCAAAATCCCTTTCATCAGATCCCCAGATTAAGGCATTGTTCAATTTATAGATAACACAGTAAAACAATGAAAAAGCCCCTTCAGCACAGGCCAGTGGGTGCTTTAAGATCTAGGCCTGTCGCTTGTGAAACTTTCCCAGGACAGTCTCCCAGGGCCTTCTCACTGGTGTTTTAGTATAATTTATATATATATATATATATATATATATATATATATATATATATATATATATATATATATATAGACACACAGTATATGTATAGCCTATATACAGTAGTCAACATTTGAAAACTAGAAAACGCTGTGATGAACAGCAGCATTTGACAACAAATAATTTTGTTCTGTAACATTATTGAAATTGATACTACAGTTACATTTAATTGGTTCAGTAAATTCACTAAAATCTCAATCACTAACATCTCAATTATTCATATGAGACAGACAGACAAAAGAAAGGTGAGCATGTTCTGCTATTACCTCGGTTCATTCAACTGTAAAGCTGCAATGTGTGCTGAAATGTGTTTTGACATATATGTGATGAAAATGTTTCAACATGCTAAATTACTACTTGTAGCTTGTTACTATTGCTAATGAACAAGTTTACTTAACCACTACTTTTAGTTAGTTATTCCCCAACATTGGTTCAAAGTTTCAGAAAAGTTTCACACACTGCTGCCAGTGTGTGTTCACTGCTGTGTGTGTGCACGTTGGATGGGTTAAATGCAGAGCACGAATTCCGAGAATGGGTCACCATACTTGGCAGTATGTCACTTCACTTCACAAAAACAACGACCCGAGATAATAAATGCATGAGCTGTCAGAAGATTTGAGATTGCATGCGGTATTATAGTGTGAATACGGTAAACACTATCGTCAGACCTTAAGCCTGCTTAGATACAAACATTGCTGAAATCCTTATCTCTGTCTCTCTCGGAATCTGTCTCATGGCCATCTGTTCTTGTTTCTCTGAGAAGGAGCTTGGCGTTCAGAGCGTTCATTAGAAAGTAAAAGGCTTTTTCTACTCTAAATCTTCCTTCGTGGCTGGGTACGAGGGTCATGGCTTTAATATCCTCCGCAGTGGCTCCTCTTACTCCTGGGCATATGTTAGGAGTAAGTTAGCATCTGCTTCTTGAGTAGGGATCTGGGATGGCCTTCTGTGCCAAGGATTCTCACATACAGGACTGCCAGTGAAGGCTAAAGTCAGTATGGCAGCCGATAGAGATGCTGCTCAACTTTCCTTTTTTCTGATTTGAATGTACAGGTTAAGAATGTGATTTATACTGTATAAATTTCAGTTTTTTTCATGTTCTACCATATCAATATGTATTATGTTCTATTACTATCTATGTATTACTATCTATCTATCTATCTATCTATCTATCTATCTATCTATCTATCTATCTATCTATCTATCTATCTATCTATCTATCTATCTATCTATCTATCTATCTATCTATCTATATCTGTTTGTCTGTCTGTCTATTAATTAATCTATTAATCTATTAGTAATATTGTTATATATTGTTACAGTTTTGAAACTTTTCTATGTTAATGTATTTAAAAAAAAAAAATAATCCTACTAATATGCTGATTTCATGCTTAAACTTTTTTATCATTATCAATGTTGAAAACATTTTTTTTTTGCTGCTTAATATTTGAATATTTTGGAAACAATGATATACTACCAATAGTAAGATTTAAAAATAATAATAATTTTATTTAGCAAGAATACTCTCAATTGATCAAAAGTGACGGTAAAGATAGACAGTTACTAATATATATATATATATATATATATATATATATATATACAGGTGCATCTCAATAAATTAGAATGTCGTGAAAAAGTTTTTTCTTGTAAGTTATTTCAAAAAGTGAAAGTTTCATATATTTTAGATTCATTACATGTAAAGTAAAACATTTCAAAAGTTTTTTTGTTTTAATTTTGATGATTAGAGCTTACAGCTAATGAAAGTCAAAAATCAGTATCTCAAAATATTAGAATATTTACAATTGAGTTTCAATTAATGACCATCCATACAGTATAAATTCTGGGTATCTCTTGTTCTTTGAAACCACAATAATGGAGAAGACTGCTGACTTGGCAATGATCCAGAAGATGAACAAAGAGGGTAAGTCACAGAGAGTCATTACTGAAAGGTGTGGCTGTTTACAGAGTGCTGTATCAAAGCATATTAAATGCAAAGTTGACTGGAAGGAAGAATTTGAGTAGGAAAAGGTGCACAAGCAACAGGGATGACCACAAGCTTGAGAATACTGTCAAGCAAAGCTGATTCAAACACTTGTGAGAGCTTCACAAGGAGTGGACTGAAGCTGGAGTCAGTGCATCAAGAGTCACCACGCTCAGACGTCTTCAGGAAAAGGGCTACCAAGCCACTTCTGAACCAGAGACAACGTGAGAAGCATCTTACCTGGGCTAAGGAGAAAAAGAACTGGACTATTGCTCAGTGGTCCAAAGTCCTCTTTTCAGATGAAAGTAAATTTTCAATTTCATTTAGAAATCAAGGTCCCAGAGTCTGGAGGAAGAGTGGAGAGGTACAGAATCCATGTTGCTTGAAGTCCAGTGTGAAGTTTCTACAGTCAGGGATGATTTGGGCTGCCATGTCATCTGCTGGTGTTAGTCCACTGAGTTTTCTGAAGTCCACAGTCAACGCAGGCATCTAAGAGGAAATTTTAGAGCACTTCATGCTTCTTTCTGCTGACAAGCTTTATGGAGATGCTGATTTAATTTTCCAGCAGGACTTGGCACCTGCCCACACTGCCAAAGGTACCAAAAGCTGGTTCAATGACTATGGTTTTACTGTGCTTGATTGGCCAGCAAACTCGCCTGACCTGAACCCCACAGAGAATATATGGGGTATAATCAAGAGGAAGATGAGAGACACCAGACCCAACAATGCAGATGACCTGAAGGCCGCTATCAAAGCAACCTGGGCTTCCATTACACCTGAGCAGTGCCACAAACTGATCACGTCCATGCCACGCCGAATTGAGGCAGTAATTAAAGCAAAAGGAGCCCCTACCAAGTATTGAGTACATATACATAAATGAACATACTTTCCAGAAGGCCAACAATTCACTAAATTTTTTTTTTTATTGGTCTTATGAAGTATTCTAATTTGTTGAGATAGTGAATTGGTGGGTTTTTGTTAAATGTGAGCCTAAATCATCACAATTAAAAGAACCAAAGACTTAAACTACTTCAGTCTGTGTGCATTGAATTTATTTAATACACGAGTTTCACAATTTGAGTTGAATTACTGAAATAAATGAACTTTTCCATGACATTCTAATTTATTGAGATGCACCTGTATATATATATATATATATATATATATATATATATATATATATACATATATACATTAGTATATACTATTCAAAATGCTGTTCTTATGAGCTTTCTATTCATCAAAGAATCCTGAAAAAAATGTTTTATTGTTTCCACAAAAATACTGAGCGGCATAAATGGTATTCAACATTAATAATAAGAACCATTATAATAATTAATAATAATTTAGCAGGAAAACAGCATATTATAATGATTTCTGGTGGATTTTGTGACACTGAAGACTGGAGTAATGATGCAGAAAATTCAGCTTTGCCATCACAGGAATACATTTTAAAGAAAGAATGTATTTGAAAGAAAATATATTTTCAAATATAATGAATAGAAAAGAGTTATGTTAAATTGTAACAATAGTTCACAGTGTTACTCTTTTTATTGTATTTTTTGATAAAATAAACGTAAACAAATGATCAAATAAATCCTTGGTGGTCATAAGAAACATCTTTAAATAACATAAAAAAATAATTTTGAACTTTTGACTGGTAATGTCTATATATATATATATATACAGTGATGTGAAAAAGTGTTGTCCTGAATTTGTATTTTTTTGCATGTTTGTCACACTTTAATGTTTCAGATCATCAAACAAATTTAAATATTAATCAAAGATAACACAAGCAAACACAACATGCAGTTTTTGAATGAAGTTTTTTATTATGAAGGGAAAACAAAATCCAAACCCACATGGCCCTGTGTGAAAAAGTGCTTGGCCTCTAAACCTAATAACTGGTTGGGCCACCCTTAGCAGCAACAACTGCAATCAAGCGTTTGCGATAACTTGCAATGAGTCTGTTACAGCGCTGTGGAGGAATTTTGCCCCACTCATCTTGGCAGAATTGTTGTAATTCAGCCACATTGGAGTGTTTTCGAGCATGAACCGCCTTTTTAAAGTCATGCCACAGCATCTCAACAGGATTCAGGTCAGGACTTTGACTAGGCCACTCCAAAGTCTTCATTTTGTTTTTCTTCAACCATTCATAGGTGGATTTGCAGGTGTGTTTTGGATCACTGTGCTGTTGCAGAACCCAAGTTTGCTTCAGCTTGAGGTCACGAACAGATGGCCGGACATTGTCCTTCAGGATTTTTTGGTAGACAGCTGAATTCATGGTTCCATTTATCACAGCAAGTCTTCCAGGTCCTGAAGCAGCAAAACAGCCCCAGACCATCACACTACCACCACCATATTTTACTGTTAGTATGATGTTCTTTTTCTGAAATGCTGTGTTACTTTTATTTTATGTAATGGGATACCATCCAAAAAGTTTAACTTTTGTCTCATCAGTCCACAGAGTATTTTCCCAAAAGTCTTGGGGATCATCAAGATGTTTTCTTGCAAAACTGAGATGAGCCTTTATGTTCTTTTTGCTCAGCAGCGGTTTTCGTCTTGGAACTCTGCTATGCAGGCCATTTTTGCCCAGTCTCGTTCTTATGGTGGAGTCATGAACACTGACCTTAACTGAGGCAAGTGAGGCCTGCAGTTCTTTAGATGTTGTTGTGGGATCTTTTGTGACCTATTGGATGAGTCGTTGTTGCGCTCTTGGGGTAATTTTGGTCGGCCGGCCACTCCTGGGAAGGTTCAACACTGTTCCATGCTTTCGCCATTTGTGGATAATGGCTCTCACTGTGGTTCGCTGGAGTTCCAAAGCTTTAGAAATGGCTTTATAACCTTTTCCAGACTGATAGATCTCAGTTACTTTCTTTCTCATTTGTTCCTGAATTTCTTTGGATCTCAACATGATGTGTAGCTTTTGAAGATCTTTTGGTCTACTTCACTTTGTCAGGCAGGTCCTATTTAAGTGATTTCTTGATTGTGAACAGGTGTGGCAGTAATCAGGCCTGGGTGTGGCTAGAGAACTGAACTCAGGTGTGATGAACCAGTTACGTTTTAACAGCGGGGGGAGGGGTGGGTGCAAACACAGGGCCATGTGGGTTTGGATTTTGTTTTCCCTTCACAAAAAAAACCCTTCATATAAAAACTGCATGTTGTGTTTACTTGTGTTATCTTTGATTAATATTTAAATTTGTTTGATGATCTGAAACATTAAAGTGTGACAAACATGCACAAAAATTAAAAATCAGGAAGGGGGCCAACACTTTTTCACACCACTGTATATATATATATATGTGAATATGTATATTTAGAAAGTTTTCAGAATAACATGCTTGCATTTTACACCTGTTATTTATTTCACCTTTTAACACAAAACACAAAGAGCGTGAGGCAAAAGTAAATCCAACAAACATTACCCTCTGACCCGACCTTGACCTGTCAGCAGCCATTAGCAATGGTCTACAGATGAACCCAGACCTGAGGAAATGCGGTGTGTGTGTGAGTCACCGGCAGGAAGAAGAAAAAACCCTGCACAGAACATTTCTGGGAAGTTCGACCAATAATGGCTGTTCTGAAAGAAACCAGCAAAATGGACTGAAATATACAGAAACAATAATGTTAATTGTCAGTTGGCCAGAGGTTTAATACCCCAACTTTATCAGAAACCGTTCTTTAAGAAAAGCTTTTGGAAGACCCAGGCAAAGCAGCTTTATGCAAATAACAGGAAAACCTTGCATGTCATTGACACAAAGCATTGCCGTTATGGACAGGCTTTGAGCTCAGATGGAAAAATCACATGAAAGAAAATCACATCTATAATTAATAAGGAAGAACTTAATTATTATGCATGTTTGAGAGAAATAAAAAAATCCATTAGAGACAAAAAAGAAAAAAAAACACAGTTTGAGCTGCTTTTAAAAAGTCTTATTACAAAGACGTGGAGAGGGGGCACTTGTGCTTTTAGTCTTAATTTAGAGAAGTCTGTTAAGGGTCTGCTCCTTATGTGCAGTACTTTACCATCATTGTTCAAGCCTCCATTGCTTTATGCATACATATGAACCCTGCCTGAAAACATAATCTAATTACCATAAATGGCCTTAGATTATGAAGGTCACTTTTCCCCACTATGAGCAAAAAACATTTCACATTTACCTTGCGACAAAGACGTAAGGAATAATAATTCAAAAAAGAGTGAGCACGCTGTGGTTTTGCCAAGGCCACTCAGGACTTGTTGACTGCAATTAAGTTAGTGTTTTATTCTTCATGGGGTGAATCTCAAAATATTCTGCCCTTTAAAGGATGTTCGGGGGAAAAAAATTAACCTCTATTAAAGTGCTTATCCAGTATTCTGTGATGAAAGACTGTAGTTTTAAACTAACTGATGTGGGTTTTTGAAAATGCATTGATTTCAAAATAATGAAGAATATCACGGTAACAGTCAAACTCTCCATTAAACACCGAAAAAAGTGCTAATGTAAGTTTGTTACCATTTAGCCTAGATTTAAACTGCTGATTTTGTCTGGCCAAAGGAGAATGGCACTATTTTGACAAACTATTTCCCAGTATAAATACTGTAGCTGATATAAAGCCACCCAGCTTTATATCAAGCTGATGTAAAGCTACTTTGACATAATTTGCATTGTTAAAAGCGCTATACAAATAATATTGACTTGACTTGACCATACAGATCCATGTCTACCTTATCTAAAGAAAAATCACTTTAGTGGATGTTTGATTGAATATTTGAAATATTTGTTTGAAATTGGAATTTAAAGGATAGTTCAGTCAAAAGTGAAAATTCTGGCATCATTTACTCGCCCTCGTCTATTGATTTTGATGTGATTACTTTTGACATTGATTTTCTGTGGAACACAAAGAAAATATTTTGTACAAAAACCTATACTTTCATTGTATAGACAAAAAAAGTATTTCAGGAAAACATATCATTTAAAAAAAAAAAAAAATCTATATATATTATTAAATATAAAACATAATAATAAATTGTTAAAGTAACAAAATCATTGTTTAAATGAAAATTCTCTCATTAATTACTTACCCTCATGTCGTTCCAAACCCGTAAAACCTCCATTCATCTTCAGAACACAAATTGAGATATATTTGATGCATCCCTTGAGCTCTCAGACCCTCAACAATATTCGATATTCGTAAAATTATGGTTGAACCCCTGATGTCACATGGATTATTTTAACGATCGCCTTGCTATGTTTCTGGACCTTGATCGTGTTAGGATCCTTGCTGTGTATGGGAGAGTCAGAGAGCTCTCAGATTCCATCAAAAATATCTTAATTTGTGTTCCGAAGATGAACGGAGGTCTTACGGGTTTGGAGCGACATGAGGGCTAAGTCAAAATCTAAGTGAAAACTAAGTCAAAGTAAAAAACATAACATATGAATTGGATTATTGCATATGCTTATTTTTATTTAATTTGACTTGTATTGAAAAAAAGTGGTTCAGTTTGTGTTTGTCTATTTAGATCAGAAATGATTGTCTGTTAAAAAAGAGTAGGCGATATCGAACAATTTGAATAAATAGATTGCTCCAAAGTGAAAATGTACTTTCATGTTGTATTATTTGCTGAAAATCTTTACACCTTACCTGGCTCTCCTTGACGTCTTCATGAGTGAAATAGTGATTCATGAACAAATCTTTTAGCTCTTAATTAAGTTGGATCTCTTCAATACATTGGTTGATACAGTTCACAAAAATGACCTCGAATGATTTGTTCATGAGTTCAGCAGTCTGATTTAATTTGAGACAGAACTCTTTGCAAGTTGATACAACTTCAGAAATATTCTATACTCAATTTACGGTTATTCATTATAAGGTAATTACAAAGACGGCAGACTTTAAGTCGTAGCAAACTGACTTTTTATTTTAATAATTGAATATATTAAACTCCATAAAGCCATGCAAACTGTTGCAGTCATTCTCCGAACACCTAATTTTTACAGTGAGGACTGATGTCCTCTCTCTCCTCCAAAGTGAAGAGATTAGTGTGAATAAATAGTGGAGAAAAGGGACTCAGGTGCATGTGGTTTGGGTGATCTCACCCCGTCACACATGAGCACACATGACAAAAGTGCCCGAGTGCTGGCAGGCCATCAGACCTCTTTGTCTTGTGTGTGGGAGTGTGTGTTCATGAGACTTTCCAGGCCATGCCAAGTTAAGGAGGTTTGGGCCAACACCTCCTGACAAGAGCAGATCAGCATGGAGAGAAGAGAGTAGATTGGTCTTACTCTGATCTTGCTGCCTTCCAAAGCATCCATGTGACCTGTTCAGTCAGGACCGTTACAGTAATATTCAGGCTCGTTTTAATTTTTCATTGTAGTGGTGGTAAGGCATTAAACCACTAAAGAGATTGTTTATCTTCAACATTTTATTTTACACATTTTAAGTTTTTATTTTGGAGTCACAAAAACCTCAATGAAGTTTGTTTAAAATAATAATAGTAATGTCAAAATGAACCTCTTATTTCCTTTCAGGCCTTTTTAATAAGTTTCCCTGACCTAATCACTTACTCTGTTTTACCACAATTTATGACTGGTACCTTTTCTAACTTTATAACCATTTCTGTTTGGAATCAGTGTTACCCTGGGGAAAAAAACAAAACGAAAAAAACATTTTTTTTTTTTATTAATAATTCCCAAATTAAATTAATCACAAATTCAAATAAATAACAAGACATATTTTAATAATCTAATTACATAATTTTTAATTATTTATATTTTAAATTTTGTTTCTTCCTTTTATAAAATTGTCAGTGTAATTAAGTTGAAATCTGGTTCATACACTGCAAAAAAAAAAAAAAAAAAAAAAATATTATTTAGTATTTTTGTGTTGTTTTCCACTACAAAAACTGAACTTCCTTAAATCAAGAGAAGTAATTTGAGAAGCAAAATGACATAAGATATTAAGTCTTTCTTTTGATATTAGGTTTATTATCTGACATTAAATCACTTAAGCTTTAGCCCTTAAGTTTTTATTTTGGAGACCCAAAGACCTCAATGAAGCATGTTCAAAGTAATAATGTAACCTCTTATTTCCTTTCAGGGCTTTTTAATAAGTTTACATGACCTAATCAAAACTTAACTGACTCTGTTTTACCACAATTTATGACTGGAAACATAAGCTTGTTTTGCTTAAGGAATTAGGTTTACTTTTCTTACCCCATTGGCAGACATTTTTTGTTGTTGTTTTAAGCTTAAACTCACTTAATTTTGAAACATTTTTTAAACATACAAGACTTTTAGCTTCTTTAATAAATGCATCTTTATTTAACGATACCTGTACTGGAAACCAAGGCAGATTTTCCTGAGTAAGAAAATCACTTTTTGCAGTGTAACGAGTTCTCATAAGTGTTCAGCATGTTTAGTGAGAAATTAAAAGGGTGTTAGGGTCTGCAAACCGAACATGAGGGTCAATTCATTATGACCTTAAAAAGAGTCCACATAGAGCGATGATGCGCAGTCACACTGTGCAAAATTGTCCGTAATGATCACACAACAGGAAGTAGTGGCCTGATCCACCGGCCCAGCTGTCATACAGCGTGCACGAGATCTCTTTCACCCAAGCCAATCATGTCAATTCTCCCAGCGACCCCAGGAATCCTCGTAATTAAGTTATTACACGTTAACACGCTTTCACACCCGCATCTGCGCACACACACCAATACAGATGCGCGCAAAATTACATGGCGTATCCTTGCAGGGGTGAGGCTGGAGTTGAAACGCTAAACTAGGGCCGCCCGAAAAAAGCAAACCTGCGAGCCAGGCGGAGTGGTGCACTTTTGATAGGCGCTGTGTAGTTGTCAGCCTCTTTGATGTCGTCGGATTGATCTGGCAAGAGCTGGGGGCTCTTTGTTTCTCTCGGCGTCCCCGCGAGCTGTCTGATCCCACAATGCAACGCGACACCGAATCTCTGGGGTTACCATCATCTGGGCAGGCTGGGCGGCTCGCAAGAGAGAGCCTCGCTGGATTTCTCCCACGTGAGCCGGCTCTCCAGATGGCCTCAAAGAGTCGAGCGAACAGCTCAGCCAACATTTCAGCCTCAACACACACAAAAAGGAAGCGAATGCACTCTAAATATTTTATAGATATTCCACATTCCCTCAGTGAAGGAATGACAGACATTGCATATCATAAAGCGGAATAAAAGAGAGATTTTGATGAAAGATGAATCACATCTTTTGCCGTGATTTTCAATACTAGTGCTGTTTACTCGGTCCTGATGAGTAGAGAGCACTCAGAGAGAGAAGGGAGATGAAAGAAGCACCTTGGTTGATTGTTCGAGAGTGCCTTTGGACGGCAATCTGAGAGCGAGATCAAATAGTTGCGCGTAGTTTTGATTTCATGACTTTTGTGACTGTTGGAAAAGGGCCCTGTGAAACGCTGGCCCGTTTCGGTCGGTTACAGGACAATTTGGGCTCGTGACCGAGAGGAAATCATGAGGAATGTGGGCGTGTCTTCCAGCATTGTGACCGTCGGTAAAGGGCCTTGGGAAACGCAGACTCAGTTTGGTCACTTTTTGGGACAATCCGGGCTCTTGACCAAGAGGAGCGGTGTGGCAGTCTCTTCCGGCCGGATTGATCTCCGAAGGTACGTCACCGGCACCAACTCATCCGGCGAAACCAACGGAAGCTGTTTCATTCGTAGTCTCGCAATTGGCCTTTTCCGCATCTGATATTTCAGCCGCACGTCAATAGTGGCACTGATGCTCAAAGTAATTGGTGCTTAATTTGTACATAAACAGCAGAGGCAGTTTCCATCACAGCCTGTGTCTTTAGAAATCATTAATCTCTAATTAGGGCCAGTTGGGACCAGCAGTTAGAAGGTTAAAGAGGTTCTGACAGCCCTAATCATTGCTCAGGAAGCTGAAAATATATGCAAAGTCTCAGCAGATGGGGCGAGATCAGCCTCTGCCAAGTGATAACTGTTATTCCTTTGCACCTCCAAAGCTGTCATCCTAATAGGCACATTTTGAATTTATTAATGCTCTAGTTACATTGTCTGCACAGTCTCTAATGGTATGTCAGCCGGAGAGTGTAAACCAAACGATTAACTCGTATTACCTGGTAATGATAGAAATGTTTGTCATGATTACACTCCCCTCACACAAATTAGCGCAAGAACGCTGAGACCAAGAGGGAGACCCCTGAACGGCTCTTGAGCCAGATTCACGTCTTGTGTTCGTGTTTTTTTTCTCTCTCCTTCATCTGTTTGTTGTGACATACTGCGACATGCCTATTTATTTTTAACCCGTTCTTTTCGAACTAGAGAAGAACAGCTTGATGCTAAGTGATAGAGCGCTCCGGGCAAAAGAGACCCCGACAAATTAGCGTGCGCACATTCTCCGTCTGTTACAACATCTGATCGTAGACCGCATTCTCTTTTTTGGCTTCTCAAATGTAGCTAAGATTTTAATATCTAGCTGTTGGTACCACAGATGTAAAATTAACAATTAACTGGACAGCTAGGAAGAAACAAGCCACTCTTTTTCCATCAAACAGGTGGCCTTGCGCAATGAAAAACGCGCTTAGCATCAGCGCTAACATTTAGACAGCAGCGATACGTATAGAATACTTTTCACTGGCGCACATCGCGAATCACACAGATGTAGGATGAAAATGCTGGTGGAGTAAAACCGGATTTTCCCCCTCAGATCGTTTGAAAAAAATAAAATAAATAAAAACAACAACAACAAAAAACATGATTAGATGAACTAGACTAACTGGTGAGAATAATTGGCATGCTAGTAAGCAGAGTGCATGCAGTGGTAATTATACACTGCAGTTCTCCGTCCACAGAGCAGGTACATTAACTGGCTAGCGGAAAGAGCAAATTACACTGAAAGCTTTCCTCACCTCAGCCAGTGAAGCTTTGAGATAATAACTTCTCTAAAATATATTCCACTCACAAATACTGCCCTCCTTTCATTCACGCTAGTGGATGCTGTCTCTAAAGACGTGTATTACTATGGCGATGGACAAACATCTAGAATATTCAGCTATAATTTGCGGTTAGATTTACATAGATGTTAAAAATCAGGAGCAGTCTAGCTTTTGCATTAACTAAAGAAATAAATGATAGAGTTATAATTTTATATAAAAAACGAGAACACTTAAAATGAAAATAAGAGTGTTATGTACTTTTTTATTTTTATTCATTTTATTCTAGTTTTTTAATTTTATCTATTTATTTATTCTTTTTTTTTTTTTTTTTTTTAAATGTCACCAATGGCAATAGTGACCTGCAATAGTTTGGCAATAGGCAATAATTTGACCCTAAACGAAATCTAACATGACCAACACATTTTAAATATTTATAAATTATAATTACATATAATTATACGGTGATGGCCAAAATGATTAGAACACTAGTATTTTCACCACTTAAAAAATGTTTTTAAGTCAGTTATTTCTATTTTTTGCTGTAGTGTGTCAGTAGGAAATATTAGTTTACATTTCCAAACATTAATTTTGCCATTAATTGTAATAATCCAGTGAGATTTTTTGTTTGCACAAGAGTCTGACAACAGCCAGAGATCTGTTCTCATCATAATTCAGTCTGTCTGAAATCACACAAAGAAACAGAACAAACTGAGATTAAATGAGATTAAAATTTAGACTAAATCCAGAAGAATTGTGGCAATGTCTCCAGGATGCTTCAAGAAACCTTCCTGCAAAGCTACCTGAAAAACTATGTGCAACTCCACCGAGGGCAAAAGCTGCTTTAAATACAAAGGATGGGCACACCAAATGTTGATTTGATTTTGTTAATAGAAGTGAATTGAAAAAGTCTAAAGTGCCTAAAACGTTTAACAGTAATGTAGCTTTGCAGGTAGGTTTCTTGAAGCATCCTGGAGACATTGCCACAGTTCTTCTGGATTTAGTCTGTCTCAGTTTGTTCTGTTTCTTCATGTAATTCAGACAGACTGGATGATGATCAGATCAGATCTCTGGCTGTTGTCAGACTCCTTGAGCAAACAAAAATCTCACTGGATTATTACAATTAATGACAAACTGAATGTTTGGAAATGTAAACTAATATTTCCTACTGACACACTACAGCAAAAGATAGAAATAACTGACTTAAAACCATTTTTTAGCTGCTGACAATACTAGTGTTATAATAATTTTGGCCACCACTGTATATAAATTAATTTAAAAAATATGTATTTTTTAATATTCAAATGGTATTGTTGTGGTATTGTGGTACATAAACACACACAGCCAAAAACAGCTCATGTTTGTTATATGGAAAACTTGGATACTTGGATATTTGGCTCCATGAAAATAAATAAACAAACAAACAAATAAATAACAGAAGTTCAAAGGTGATGTAAAGTTCTCAATTTGAATGAAAGGATGTACAATTATTTAAAATTGAATTTAAATTAATATTATTGTAATTTCTATACTAAGCAAAGTTTGTTAAAACAATACATTCAGTGTTGACTTGACAAAAAGTGTTTAAAATGGTATCTATACAAATTTAGATCATGTAAAATTAATAAACTTTTGTGGTTCAGCATGGAAAAACCACTGATTTCCCAGGATGCATTCCCTGTGTTGAATTCTATGAATTGCAATTTAACAAATTCCTCTTCCTGTCATTTTAATTTGATTATCCTGACCAAATTTTGATTCTGCCACAATGTGTTAAACAAAAAACTTTTTTTTTTTTTTTTACCCTACAGTAATCCGTAATTGTAATTGTAAATTACAATAAATAATCATTTTGGAAATTCAAAATATACCACATATCACAGACGATTACCAGAGCGAATGTGTGTGTTTTGTAACTGCACACCTGAAGGGTCTTCCTTCTGTTAGTGAACTCTGAATCTCTCGACCCCTCGTGGGAGGGAGGGCAGCACGAGGAAAGATCTGTAGCTCAGATGAAAGAAGAAGTCTTCTAAGGAGCTCATGTTACATGCCATCACAATAACAAGAAGCTACTATTTCCCTCCTTCACTTCTTGCGCATTGTCTTGCATTTTGACACCTCTATTAACAATCGAGACAGGATGTGTCGGGACACAATAGGGACCATACTGAAACTGTTGATTATCTTTATTTGAAATCTTGTTTCGTGTTACTGTACGGTCCTCATACGGCTCCTTCGCGAGGCTTGCCCTCGACCCTGACACGCTGGTGACTTTCTCACACTCTCATCTTTTCCACCATGATTAAGAGAACAATGTCTCACATTATCAGCAGCTCAGAGACTCTGTCACTGAAGGCTTTCAACCGTTTTAATACTTCTGGCGGTGCATGAAGAAACCAAAGTAGACGGCCTTGTCTTCCACTCAACTTGAATGGCCTTTGTTTGGTGGGCCCGGTTTTTTGTGCATGTCCGTCAACCTGTGGCCCCGCCCTGAAGAAACCTTCAGTCAGCATGTCCTGAGCTCTGAAAGATGGGATTCACATGGAGTAAAATATTTATACAAGAGGGGCAGCACTATCAGTTTGACCCTGTGACCCCTTTTCATTTCAGTACAGGTTGGGGCAACTGTAACCAACACGATTTACCTCCCTCAGCTCAGTTATAATGACACCTTTCAACAGAAAGCACAGATATATTATTTAAATCTTTTGAAATATCTTCCTGTCAGAAAATAAAATACAATCATCTAGTTTTGTGATGGATGGATAGATAGATGGAGAGAGAAAGAGAGAGAGAGAAATAGACAGATAATCATCAACATTTTTTGAAAATCTAAACACACACACACACATATACACACACACACACACACACACACATTTTTAAAAAGGTTTTTAAGATCACAAGACTAAATTCAGACTATAAACTAATACTAATTGTGTGTGTGTGTAACCCACACACACACACACATTTTTTAAATCCTAATACAACATTGCTCAAAATCCATATAATGCAAAACCATAAAAGATTTCTTAGAAAAATCTCTTCAAGGTTTCAAGACAAAGCATCATTGTGTGTTTCTGGAACTTGATAAATGCATCCATACAAATACTTACAAGGATATGCTTAAGGCATTTTCAAAAGCATCTCTGTTTTGTTTTGATATGTATCGTGCATGAGTGTCATCTTATTTTAAGAATAAAATATTCCAAGGACAGTCTCAAAGTAGCAGGATGAAACGACACATTTCAATTAAATAGCATAACTTTTTTTTTTTTTTTTTTTTTGTTAACAAATGCTTTATTTTGTGGAACAGTAGTACAAAACAAAAAGCAGCTGCACAAATTTAAAACCCACCCCTTGGACTTAAAAAAATAAAAAAATAACATAAATAATAATAATAATAATAAACACATATTAATTAATATTAATAGGTAAACAAATAACAATAAAATAATTTTTACAAAGATTTTAGAAAAGAAGACACAACATTAAAAGCTGAATGCCATAAATTTATAATTTTCACGTTAGATCCATGTATACGAGAAGTAGAGAGTTCCATCGAGATAATGTCCAACAAATACACCGTCCAGGTTCATCTGTCCATTGTGTGAGGAGGATTCCAACGGTTGACTAGCAATTGTTTTGCTTCTGTGAGAGCAGCTAACAGTAAAGATCTTTGTTGGACGGACAAGGTGAAGTCCCAAAAGTCATTCGTGAAAAAATGGCGCGGAGTCAAACATCTCAGTACCCAACAAATATGACAGGTCCAGTGAGAGCTGAGTCCAAAAAGGTGAGAG
Organism: Barbus barbus; assembly: GCF_936440315.1. Classification (NCBI taxonomy): domain Eukaryota; kingdom Metazoa; phylum Chordata; class Actinopteri; order Cypriniformes; family Cyprinidae; genus Barbus; species Barbus barbus. The sequence goes on along the minus strand of NC_136748.1, from coordinate 13,688,742 downwards.
AGAGGGGCACTCCCCCCCAAAAAATGCAAAAGCGTGCCTAAAACTCCTTGGGAACAGAGATTACACTTAGGAGAAGGCAACAGATTCATATAAAAACTTTCATTGGAGTCAAGTAAACCCTATGCAGCAATTTCCAATGAATCATTTGGTGATTAGGGTTTTTAGAAGACAATTTAAACATACCCCATACCTGATCGGAAAATAAAGGGAGATTCCTCAGAAGGAAGGATTAGTTTGTGTAAAGTGTGAACAGGCAGTTGAGAGCTCCAAGGCACCCCATACGCCTGTAGGGCCGATCTAATGCTCAAATACATAAAAAAGGAGGTGCCTGTCAGATTATATTGAGTTTTAAGATTCTGGAAGGATTTTACATAACTTTTAATTATAACTTCTTTATTACTGTTTACCATCTCGCATTTTCTCCTGTTTTTGTTTTAAGATAAGATTGCTTATTAAAAATATGTAGAAAGTGCTTCACATTAATAGTGAATTGGTGAATGTGTGGGCCAAATTTTGATAAGCCTCTCCAACAAGTTTTACCTTACGGACCTTTAATTCTCAAGATCAACTTCATTTAAACACAGTTCTACTAAAATATCACTTGTTCAATTGAAATAGAAGGTCCAATGGTTTGATGATTCCTCATAATTTTTTACCATAGGAATCCTCATATTTTTACCCAAACTTTTTTCAACTCTAATTTGCAGTATTGTTCCAGATTCCCCCAAGGCAAAGGTAAATGAAGGTTAGCTGTGGCCGATGGCTGAGCAGACAGAGAGAGAGAGAGAGAGAGAGAGAGAGAGAGACCTGTTCACTGTGCCTTTGCGATTGTTCTAGCCCTCATCTCAGCATGCAAGAGCGCAGTATGAGCCTGCTACAGCAGGTTTTAAGTTCCACTCCTTGTGTAATTTATCCATCAAACTGTCCACCCCATGTCCCTGTACTCCTGATTTGCAGTTGCAAGTCCACTGAAGGAGAGCCGAAACTGTTCAGGGAAACACCTGCCGCTTATTTTTCTTATGATTTAGATCTTCTCTTTTTTGAGTCCTGACCACCTCCACATTATAAAAAAAATAAATAACAAAAAATCAATTAAGGAAGCAAAGTCATGAAAAGTCATGAAAACAAGTCACTTACAGTGGAAGTAAATGAGTTCCAATTTTGGAGGATTTAGCAGAAATGGGAAGCTTATAATTTTATAAAAGCACTTACATTAATTGTATTATTATATGAGCTATGAAGCCGTTCTTTTTATGATGTTTTAGGCATTACGTCGTCATGGCAACTAAGAAAAATTTGTACACAGAAAAGGTTAATAAGCACTTTTTTCAGACTAAAATCATGTTGGCATGCATATTGTTTATGTAATGCAAATTCTAAGTCAGTAATCAAATAAAATTGCATGTTGAAAACAAATAATGACAAATAAAAAGGCCATTTATAATGTGACAGATACACACATGGTCAGAATTGTTGGTACCCATGGTAAATATGATCAAAGAAGGCTGTGAAAATAAATCTGCATAGTTAATTATTTTGATCTTTTATTAAAAAATCACAAAAATCGAATCTTTCAAAGAATTTAAAATGGGGGGAAATGTCATTATTAAATAAGTGTTTTTCTTTAATACACATTGGACATAAATAACAATACCTAGTACCTAGTACTTTTTGAAACCTCCGTTTGCCAAAATAACAGCTCTGAATTTTCTCCTATAATGCCTGATGAGGTTAGAGAACACCTGACAAGAGATAAGAGACCATTCCTTCATCCAGAATCACTCCAGACCCTTTAGATTCCCAGCTCCATGTTGGTGCTTCTTCTCTTCAGTTCACCTCACTCATTTCTGCAGGGTTCAGGTCAGAGGACTGGAATGGCCATAGCAGAAGCTTGGTTTTGTGCTCACTGACCCATTTTTGCATTGTGTTTAAGGTTTGTTTTTGGATTATTGTCCGGTTGGAAGATCCAAATGGCCCATTATAAGATATCTAACAGAGTCAGTCACTTATTGATTCATTTATCTGTTGGTATTTGATAGAATCCATGATGCCATGTGTCTAAACAAGATGTCCAGGACCTTCAGCAGAAATATAGGCCCACAACATCGAAAATACAGCAGTATATTTCATTGTACACATGGGTACTTTTTAACCGTGTTCACCAAACCCATCTTGAGTGTTTGCTGCTAAAAAGCTCATTTTTAGTTTCATCTGACCTTAGAAGCCAGTCCCATTTGAAGGCCCAGTCGTGTATGACAACTGAATGAGGATAGTTTTTGCATGAGGGCATTTTCTTTTCTTGATTTTTTTGTATTGAAACCCTCACAAAAACATGTGGTGTAGATGTGGTGTAGGTTTAATATATTTTTTAAATGTTTTCTGACCCTGAGACTCAACTATTTTCTGCAATTCTCCAGCTGTGGCCCTTGGAGAGTCTCTGGCCACTCAAACTCTCCTTCTCACCGTGCATTAGGACGATATAGACACGTCCTCTTCCAGGCAGTTTCATAACATTTTATGTTGATTGGAAATTCTTAATTATTGCTCTGATGGTGGAAATGGGAATTTTCAATTCTCTAGCTCTTTTCTTAAAGTCACTTCACTAATTTGTGAAGCTCAATTATCTTTTGCTGCACATCAGAAATATATTCTCATTGTGATGGATGATTAAGGGAATTTGGGCCTTGTTTTCCCTCCTATTTATATTCCTTTGAAACAGGAAGCCATGGCTAGATTATTTTATGGTCATAATCATCCTGGTGTGCTCAAGATTGTAAATATGAATGGGAATATACTTCACAGATATTTTACTCATAAGAATTTTTAGGGGTACCAATAATTGTGTCCAACCTGTATTTGAGAAAAAACATTTATTTCATAATGGTATTTCCCCCATTTTCAATTGTTTTAGTTCAATGAAAGGTTAGATTTGTGTGTGTGTGTGTGTGTTTTTTTTAATAAAGATCAAAAGGATTAATAATGCAGGTTTATTTTCACAGCCATTTTTGGTGATATTTACCTAGGGTAGCAACAATTCTGACCACGTGTGTATCTAAAATACAACTCGGAAAAAAGGCAGTGAAAAATTGCAAAAAGTGAATCTATCACAGAAAAAGAGCTGTAGCTCGTACACTATTCTAAAAGATGAATTAAATTAATTACATCTTTAATTAACAGGGTATTAAATACAAATATGTGAATGGTCTTTGATCCAAATTGAGTTAGGACTTGCAACTTGCAGGTTTTGCTGTTATTATCTAACCTAGAAAGGCTTTACGATAAATTAAAATCCATTAGTTATTACAGAGAGAAAAATAAAGCTAGTAAATAACATGACATTTCAATGTCTTTAACCCTCAAAGTAGGTAAGAATGCAAATAGCGCATTTGATTAGAAGAAATGTTAATTCATTTAATGTATATTCATAAGGGGGTTTATATTAAGCACATTACATATAGTACAAGTGCATCACGTTTCTTTATGTCTGAAAGCATTCTTCCACTTAGAGGATGTGAAAGGTCCTCAGATAGATGCAGAGACAGCAGACGTAGTCCATAGCTAATTAATTCATCATTAGCCTTTCTTTGGTAAACACAAAGCCACAATTGCAGTGCTCCTTTAACCTTGAAGTTCAGGAGCGGCCAACTGTGATAATCTTTCCCACTGTCGTTATTATTATCAAAGGGCTCAAAGAGTGGCAAGCGTTTGTGTGAGTGCACACACACAGAGACACACACATGCGGAGCAGGAGTGTGCGAGTAAGAGGAAATGGAAAAAAGCGAGAGAGACATTTCAGGCTGTCCTTAGCGCGGCCCTTTTGTCACAGCAGAATCAGATCTGCATTACCCGTGCTCATCAGATAGTGAGCGTTTAGAAACAGGAGGGGGATATTGACTTTTCCTTTCTTTTTTTCTTTTTTTTTTTTTTTTTTTTTTAAATCACTGGCGAGGCATTTAGTGCCTGCAGGAATGTCAAATCTCCAACCTGCATTTTGATGTCTGTGCCCCAGGTTAGGTCTGCTCTGGCATGCTTGGAGCTCCGTTGTTTGTGCTTTAGCATCCATTAAGCGTCCTTGACTCAAAGTTACCCAGGGCCTTTATGGTCAGCTCAGGGCATCATGGCTACAGCAGGTCTGAGAGCAAGGTGCACAGATCAGGCAGAAAGGAAGAGTTTTCTTTAATGGTGCTGAGCTGAAGTAATTACTTTTGACTTTTCAGATCTTGCCACAATAAAGATCACTATTAAAGTGAGTATCAAGGGTAAGTGGCGTCAAAAGAATGTGCAGTTCGGCTGGTATTATGTGTGCGTTTAATTAATTTTACAGTCACTTCCCAGGGCTAGCGCTGTTAAAATATGCAGGACATTTACTTAGGTGGAGTATGTGGATTCATTCTTCTTTGAAACAAAATTACTGTTGATATTAAAAAAAAAAAATCATTTAATCTCTCTAAGCAGTTCGTCTTCTCTATTTTAGATTTTATTAAGCTAGGGTAACTGTCATTTATTATCCCATCTGTGCATATATGATGATCAGACGAACACCTGATGAAAAAAAACTTTTCTGACAGTTTAAAACAACTTTTCAAACGACTTTTTAAAACATAATTTATCGCTAGAAAGACCAAATTGACCTAATTTGCCAAATGTAATTTACACAACATTAAAGAGTAATTTTTCTGTGGAGCACAAAATGAAAAATTTAGCAGAATGGGAATTCCAAGCTTTAAAAACAAGACAAAAAAGGGTGGAAAAAATACCTTAAAAGCTTAATAAAATTAGTTAATTTGACTCGTACACTCTATTTCAAGTACAAATAAAATAAAATAAAATATATAGGTTGAATTAAACTTTATTTATTTTTTTCACTCAAAATAAAAACTGAATGAAGTACACAAAAAATATATATAATTTATTTATTTTATTTATTTTTTAATACAGGTGTGGGTCTTGCTTTCATTTCCTTCACTTTCTTCTTTTTTTCTGTTTTGTGACAGATGCTAAACCATCTACTATGCTGGAGTGTTCACCAGATGATATCACTACTTTATTTTTTAAATGTAATGGTTATCGCAAATACCAGTATATTGTGATATCTGTTTAAAGAATCGAAATTTAAGCAATAATTAACTGAAAATCCCACTTGACATTTGTGATCTCCATTCACTTTCTTTGTACGGAAAAGAGCAGCATGAACATTGTGTTAAATTTCTCCTTTTGTGGTCCACTAAAGAAACACACAAAAAAAGTTTCAAATATCACAAGTATGAGTAAATGATGATAGAATTTTAAATTTTGTGTGAACTTTGCCGATTAAAGTGTCCTCAGTTTAAGAAGCACAGCAGATACAAACACACCATCACCAGTTATTATATGGCTGAGGTAGCAAGACGAAAGCGTGTCATTCCATAATTTTTTCCTCTACCATCTTCCTCAGTCATTTACAAATCTCGTACTTGTTTTTGGCAGACACACCCCTATCGGTTTCTGTCTCTATTATCCTTACAACTGTGTATGCATTAGCCCACCGGCCCCATATTCAAAACCCTCATTATGCCCGACCGCTATCTGATGTTACAAAAACGGTAATGGCACACAACTCTAAAGATGGCAGAGAAGCGGTCGAAAAATAAAATAAAAAATATCCCCGCTAAGATGATGAGAGAGCGAAATAAAGCCGCCGGAGCGTCCTTCTTCCTTTTACCTCAATCATCCGACCGGCGTCCCCGTGCCCTCTCGGCCCTTACTGCCAACACCCTACCGTTGTCCCTCTTCCATACCTATTTCATGTTGTTTAATGCCATCCTCCTCTTTTGAAGTTTTAAAGCAAGGTTCAAAAGAGCCAGGTGCTGAATCATAATATTAAAGCAGAGGAGGGGGGGGTGGAGGCTTCATAAAAGCAGGAAGATCTGAGCGGGCCAAGGCAACAAACATGGCTTTCAACTGCCTTTCTGTCGGCCCCTTCTGCAGATGTCACCAGTTGTTATCCCCAGCAGAGACTTCAAGCGTGGAGCAGCGCCCCTGGCTCCGTCCGCGCACACGTTTCAAGTGTCAATCACGCGGGGGAGGGCTTCCTGGTCACTGTCCTGTGAAAAGTGCCAACATTTTGCCATTGATTTAACTCACTCAATACACAAAGATGGAGCCAGCTTTGTGCGCGAGGGGTGGGGGGAAAGACCCTTTGGCAAGGTTATTTTACTGAACGGCGCTTTTGCACTCGGCGCTCCTTGGTTTGACTGCCACATAACAGCCGTCTATGCCTGATCTGAGCGATGGAAAAAAAATGAAAGGGGAAGGAAAATTGTTTGGAGGCAAAAGAACATGCAAACTGAAAGGGAAATCGTGTATTGAGACAGATAGCAACATTGTCTGAGACAACAAAACTTCCTTTTAACCTCGTTTAGCCTCCAAATACCTCCTGGGAGGCCGCATTGTGGAGGTTTCTTTAAACACGTTTAGCACTTCAGTGCTTTGGAAAAATGAAACGAATACTTCTTACGCTCGGTCATCGCTGAGAGGGGTTTTGCTTGTTGATTGTTTGATGTTACTGCTAGGAGAGACATCAAACAGGAAAGCGTCAATAGTCTGACTAACGTCGAGGCAAATGCCTCAGAATAGATGCTTTTTTCAGGCTGCGCTCGTGGAGCTCCTAGAACAGAAAGAGAAAAAAGGCAGCGAGACAAAATCTTTTACACATCAGTTAACTGGCTTGTTTAAAAAAAACCATAATCAGTAAACACCTGTCAACGCCATTCATGTTCCCACTGATTTGTCCAGTAACTTTGACCCCTAGGACCTTTAAGATACAAGTAACAATCAGACTTTTTTTCTCTTTCTCGTTCACGATCGGTGCGGCCATCTGGCTGGAACGTGTTTTCCTCCCACAAAAAAGGAAGAAAATAAGAGCATAGACACATTTGACCTTGGCACGTCCTTTCAACTCCTTGTACCTCTCCCCCCTTGGGGGTCCCGCCAGTGAGGACACTGTCAGTCAGAATGGGACATCCTGGATACATAATCGTGGGGAGCCGTTATGGATTTCCCCCATTGCATTATCTTTCAACAGCCTGACTTTGGGAAGAATTACTTCAATCCATTTGACTCCATTTAGTCTACTGCAGACAAACAAGTTCGCAAAGTCTTGCTGTATTTTTAACTCTTTAGCTGCTGAAAGTTGTTCTGACCACTGAAATAAAAAGCATGCAAGAACCAATCTGTGTGTGTGTGTGTGTGTGTATGTATATATACATATACAGTCATGGCCAAAAATATCGGCACCCTTGATAAATATGATCAAAGAAGGTTGTGAAAATTAATCTGCATTGTTAATCCTTTTGATCTTTTATTAAAAAAAAAAAAAAAAAAAAATCAGTCCTCTGACCTGAACCCTGCAGAAATGAGTGAGGTGAACTGAAGAGAAGAAGCACCAACATGGAGCTGGGAATCTAAAGGGTCTGGAGTGATTCTGGATGAAGGAATGGTCTCTTATCTCTTGTCAGGTGTTCTCTAACCTCATGAGGTATTATAGGAGAAAATTTAGAGCTGTTAAACTGGCAAATGGAGGTTTTAAAAAGTATTGAATAAAAGGGTGCCGTTAATTGTGGCCAATGTGTATTAGAGAAAAAAACATTTATTTCATAATGATATTTCCCCCTATTTTAAATTATTATCCAATGAAAGAATAGATTTTTGTCAATTTTTTAAATAAAAGATCAAAAGGATTAACAATGCAGATTAATTTTCACAGCCTTCTTTGATCATATTTACCTAGGGTGCCGATATATATTATATTATATATATAGTGCCCTCAAAAAGTATTGGAACAGTAAAGACAAAATTGCTCTGTTGGCTGTGGAGTCAACACATTTGCAAATATGATTAATAGATGAATAAGAGACAAAACTACAGAATGGCACATTTTATTATTGGGTGTTTCAACACATTTTTTACTAGCTAAGATGTTCAGCACTTTTAGAGTTTCATCCCTCTATCTGATGTGAGCATAAGTATTAAAAGTAGAAAAGAGGAAGTCAGTTAAAGCTCTAGCAAAAACAAAGGGCATGGAGAAATCAAGAGTTTGGAAACTACCAGCGACACCAGCAACCAACAACGACCTGATCGGCTGAGAAAACAACAGTAGTTGATGACAGACAAATCATAAAAGCTGTGAAAATGAACCCTAATAGACGTGTCTGTAAAATCACCAACAACTTCCAGAAAGCTGGGGTGATGCTCTGACAATTTACTGTCCTCAGGAGACTTTGACACAGAATTACAGATGTTACACAGCAAGATGCAAACCTCTGACCAGCACCAAAAATAGAAAGGCAAGATTAGAGTTTGCAAAAAAGCACAAAGGTGAGCCAGAAGTGTTTTGGAACTGTGTTTATGGACCGATGAGACAAAGATGCACCTTTATCTAAGTGATGGGAAAGCAAAAATGTGGAGAAAAAAATGGAACTGCAATGATCCCAAGCATACAGCCTCATATGTAAAGCATGGTGGAGGTGGTGTCATGGCATGGGCATGCATGGCTGCCTCTGGAACAGGCCCTCTAAACTTTACTGATGACTTAATGTATGATGACAGTAGCAGAATGAATTTGGAAGGGTACAAAACCATCTTACCTATCAATATTCAAGACAATGCCACCAGATTCATTGGGAAGTGCTTCATATTGCATCAGGACAATGACCCAAAACACCCTGCCAGTTCAGTCAAGGAATTTATAAGGGCAAAGAAATGGAAAGTCTTAGATTGCCTAAGTCAATCTCCAGATTTAAATCCGATTGAACATGAATTTCACCAGCTGAAGAGGAGAGTAAAGGCAGAAACTCCCCAAAACAAGCAACAATTGGAATTGGCTGCATTAAAGGCTGGGAAAAGTATTTCGAAGGATGAGACCAAGAGTCTGGTGATGTCTATGGGTCACAGACTCACTGCTGTGATTGTGCACAAGGGATTTGTAACTAAATAATAGCTTTTAATCTTTTATATCTGCCTTATGTTCAACTGTCCCAATACTTATGCTCACATCAATGAGTGGGATGAACTCTAAAAGTGCTGTTCTTTTTATTTGGTAAAACATAAACGTGTTGAAATGGCTAATAATAAAATGTGACATTCTGTAGTTTTGTCTCATATTCATCTTTTAATCATATTGACTCCACAGCCAATAGAGCAATTTTGTCTTCACTGTTCCATTACTTATGGAGGGCACTGTATATATATATATATATAATTTTCATTTTTGGGTGAACCACCCTTTAAACAGTTAAAAGAATGAAGTACTACTATAAAATGATGCTGACATTATTTCCTGTGCACTGCTTTAATAGTCGGTTTAGACCACTGTAAATAATCAACACTAACTACTAATTTACTAAAAACTGGAGTTTAACAAACCAGATACTGTTTAAGCGGGTATGTTACTGATCATACTAATGCAAATTAGTTATTTACTGCCTAAGTGTTTATTTCTGTGTGCTTTGTTTACTTTTTTTTTTTACGTTTGAGTTATCAATAATCAGTTAAAGTGAGCTTTATTCACACACACTGTAGTTTGTTTCTTTGAACTGAATGGAATTGTTTTTAATGTAAAAGTTGATGTTAAAATGTGAAAATTTGCTGAAAATGTGCTCACCCTCAGACCATCCAAGATGTAGATTTATGTATATTTCTAGTAAATGTTTAATATACTACATAATGACTTTATATGTCTTATAGACTTTGTTTTCATGTTTACACACACACATGCAATTCAAATAATTTATGTAAAAAGTAATATTGTGAAGTATTTTAACAATTTACGATAACTGTTTTCTATGTCATTACTAGAATTAGAACTAGAACATTATACTGTCACTTTGATCAATTTAATGTGTCTTTGCTGTATAAAAGTATTAACTTTATACTACCTTACTTAAAAAAAACGTAATAACCTTCAGAGGAATATAAATATATAAATAATATATAAATCTGTTAATGTTTACACTAACAATACAGACACACACACACACACACACATTTAAACATTTAAACATGGAAAAAATGACTCCAAAATAATATTTCTATCTCGAGTTCCAAGGTGGCAATTAAAGAGCAACAGATTCCAGCGATATACGTCAAAGACATAAATATCTCTCCCACACTTCGTCCACCTTTTGAAACCTTTTTTGCAAAGATCATCTGGCCTAATTCGGGAGAGTTAATGTGAATTCCACAGGAAATTAGTTGTTTTCAAACGGGGTCAAATTAAACTTTGGCAGAGCGACACGTGCTGACAGACACAGGAATATACGTCATTAACCATATTTGGCGATGCCCTTTCAACTTTACGGGTCACGATGGAAGCGTTTGTAATGACACTGGACGCCTGCGATGAAAAACGTTACAATTCTTCATTTACGAGGTCGACTCTCCAGCACAGTCCGAGCACATGAAGGGGTTCCTGTAGATCTCGCGTACCCTCACGAGCGCGCACTTTCCTGAACCCTGTTTGAACTGTGTCAAGCTGCCCAAACACAGAGAAACAGAGCAGTCCCTTGGGCCCAGATTTTACAGGAGGGCTGTTGCTATGTCACGTACCTCAAACAGAGATGATTGGCTCGAGGAGTGATGCAAAGGATCTTGGGGGCTGCTTCGGGCTCCGCCGTTCTGTAAAATAGCAGGAAGCATATATCTGTCAGTCTCCATTTAAAAGTTCACCTGTAAGGAAATGTTCTGGCCAGCAGTGCTGACACAATCACGGCGCCTAGCAACACATCCTCCTGATCCCTGCCTTTTGTGATATGACATGCTTCTGAACCACAAAGTTTCCTGCTTTGTACACAGATCGTCTCAGCCAAGCCTCTCGCCTTTGTTCGGCGTATAGAAGAGGAAAAAAGACGACAGAACGAGGCATAAGCTAGAGGCAGAACGAGGAAGAGATGCCGGTGTCCGTCATTGTCCAGCACAGTGTCCTCTTTTTTCACAGTCACATGAGGATGTCTTCAGAAAATCACATGGCTCTTTTTGTTTGACGGCCAAGAATACTGAAGGTTGTGATATAACGATTCTATTCTTCTGCCAACAGCACATATTGAGTGGCTCCTCTAAACACTGGGAGGACACTGCTAATGCCCTCTCTTTGTTTGCAGAGAGGTAGATTTCAATTACAGGGGTGGAGAACTAGAACTAGTTGTACAATCCTTTTTTTTCAGTCCCCTCACATAATTTCATGATCAGAAGGCTGTTATTGTCTGACACCGGTGCATACGGCATTGGGTTAATACCTCGGGCGTGTTGAGCTGTGTAAGAGCGACAAAATTGTTAGGTGACTTGGGGGCCTTGCAGTGTCCACCTGGCTCAGTTTGCTGCCAAAGTTTCTATCACACCTCTGAGATCGCTAAGCCCACCTCCTCACCTCGCTCCCCTGGCACACGCCTTGTTTTCAGTGTTGTTTTATTCCCTGTAGAAAAGGTCAGCCAATGAAATGACCTCTATGGTCCTCCAATTCCTAAACCACACCAGAGTGATTTGCATAAAAGACGGGAAACCACTGAAAAAAGGGAAAGAGTAAAATCAACAACATTGCTAGGGTTTCCCAAATGGGGGTTTGTTCAAGAATGTGGTAGAAGTGATAATGAAGCATTAAATGAACTAAATACCAAAATGTATGCAAAATGTAAGAATAAAAATAAATATATGGTAATTACAATATAATAACTGTGAACAGCAAAAAGAGATCAACTGAAATTTAGTTTTAAAAAAGTGAAAATAAGTTATTGTAAAAGAAACAGTCTAAGCATTTTATTTCATAAAAACGTTTGGAAACCCCTTGATTTGACTATTCTGACAAATTTATTCCCGTTTGTATCCTTGCAAATAAAGTGTAAAAACAACAATATTTCTAGGGTTTAGCTAAAATTGTGGTTGAAGTGCTAGTGATGCATTAAATTAACTAAATAATACAAATATTTAAGTAAAATATAAAAATAAACACATAGTAATTAAAATAGAAAAAAAAAAAGAGGATAGCTGACATTTAATTAAAGTGAAAACAAGATGATTTAAAACTCATAAACGAACAGAGTACGTTTTTAAGGTCAAAGGGTTCTATTTAATAAAAAAAAAGTTGAAAAGAAAAAAAATAACAACACTGAAAGAGTTTCCCAAACAGGGTTCAATCGACAAGAAGTTGAGATTGTGGAAGAAGTGTTAATGATGTATTAAGTTAACTAAATAAAAATATTTAAAATTATGTCAATTGTAAAAATAAATAAAGATATATAAGAGTAACACTATATTTTACAGTGTCCCTGCCACAAATTACACATACAAACTGTTGTAATAACAGTAATTTATGCCTACTTACATGCAACTAACCCTAACCCTACACTGTCAGAAAAAGGGTCTGCTGATGCAAAGCTGTCACTGGGACGATAATGTACAATTCAAATCATACCATTTAGGTACTAATTTGTACGCTCTAGGTTGAAATCTGTACCTTTAAGGTACTAAAATGCAAGGGTAAGTAAGGTACAAAGTTGTACCTTTTGAAAGGGTACCATCCCAGTGACAGCTTTTGTAACTTTTTTCTGAGTGTATCTTTAAAATCTAAATTAATAAAAACACTGAACAAGGACACCTTAAAATAAACTGTAACCACAAGCGCTTAACTGAAATTAAGTGAACATGCAAAGATTACATAAAATTAATTAGGTAAAAATAAATAAATAAATAAAATAAGTGAAAAGAAAATATTTAAGGTCATAGGGGTTTACTTGACTTCGGGGGAAAAAAGAAAGAAAAGAAGCAGTACTACTTTGGAAACTCCTTGCTTTAAGGTACTAACAATTGTTTTGTACAAGTGACTTTTGGCATGACTGTAAAACGTATTCCCATTTGTACCCTTGCAAATAATAAGTGTATTTTTAAAGTGTTTGAACTGAGGAAACACCCCTAAACGGGCTATAAATATCCCTAAACAGTGCTGTATGAATCAGAGGCATACGGCTCTTTTCGTCTTCTCTTCTGACCGTGTATTGTGCATAAAGGCAAACGCTCCTTGTGTGTGGGTGTGTGAGCGTCTGCATCTGCCTTTACACAATAAGAGTTATTAGGTTGCAAGCCTAGTTCAAACAAAGACTCTTCTGAAGTACCTAAAAACATCTGAGTATACACATTCAAAGGCCACCGCAATGGATCAGGCAGGCCTTTTCTTAAGAACCGCACATAGAGTAATATGAGCTCTGTCCCCAAAAATGTCTCAGTCCACTCCCTAGTTCACTATGTGATGAATCAATAGATTATGAACACATATTGGGACACTTGCAAGGACCTTAGACTAAACACTGGATGATGTTCTGCGAAACGGTTGTATGGCCACTCATTAAAACGAATGCTGGCAAAATTGCTACATACCATAACATCCTTCTAGTATAATTTATTTTGTTTATCATGCATCTTCATTGAAGCTGTTAAGAAAAGTGCAGTAGTGTCATGAAATATGCATAGCCTATCTGTCAATTTGAACTGGTTTGTGTTGCATTGTTGGGAATTTTAAGAGAGCACGTTTTATTACACTGGATTGGTGTTGACAGTTAGACCAAGAAGTAACTGACACCCTAGGCAGTGCACTACTAAACTAAGGAGCTCTTTCTAAGCCAGCATGCTTACTCATAACTCATGCAGCAACTAAACTCAACTCATTTTCAATAGAGTTTGCTGTTAGCATGTTGCTAAGCTAATATTGTAACACTAAACACAAAAATACTAAATAAATACTAATAAAAAGCTGTTACTGGGGCAGTACCCTTTCAAAAGGGTGCATATTAGTACCTTAAAGGTACAAACTAGTGCCTACATTGTACATATTAGTACCAAATAGTACAAATAGTACCTTTTTTATTATAAAATGTTATTTTTAACCATTTTAAAGCTTGTAAGTATTAAATGAGATATAAGCATTTTAATAATCAACATTTCTCTTGTCTCAATGTATTGCAGTGCATTCTGGGATTACTTTCACCATGGGATGTTGCTAGAGAATGACTAAAATGAGGTGGCATAATTAAGCTTCCTACCTTTGAGATTAGCTTACACATTGAGAGAATTGGAGCTTAAATAGGTTTTACTAGATTTTGAAACATAACATAGAACAATAACCTGGACGTCTTGATGGAAAAAATGGCCAAGTGTCCCTTTTAGTCCGGCATGTACAATGGACAGGACTCCCCTCAGTATCACAGATTTGCTAAACAGCTGACGGTCATGGGCTAAAGGCATGGTGCTGGCTGCATCTGCGTGTGTGAGCTTTTTTTCTCCTTCCAGTCTCAGCTGTCATGTCTATTTACCCCCTAAATCATGACAAGCATGTGAGAGGATCTTTACAGCTATTCTTTCAATAATAAACACTTGGTTTTTTTTGTTTGTTTTTTTGTTTTGTCCTCATATGCAGCCATCAAAGAACTTTAGTTAGCATTTTAAAAATACACGATTCAATTTATACATTATTCTTTTTTATCAATCAAATTTGTTCTTTTTTTTGCATGATTAAATGTACACAAAGAGTCACGGCCAAGAAAGCAGGTATTTCTTTATCTGACTCTAACACCATCAAGTAATAAATCTCCACCTGGAAAAAAGAAATTAATAAAACCTAATTACATGCCAACTATTTTTCCACCTCTCTTACCTCCTTCCTAAAATTTCCTGTTTGGAATCACATGAAAGTTGGAAAAAGAATCTCCTTTTTTCCATTCAGGTTTGGGGGGGTCAAGGGCAGGTGGCACAGTGGCACACAGCTGCATCCAAGAGTTGTTTTCCACCTCTGCTTTACTAGAAAAACAGCCCTATTCCATCTCCGTCTCAGCTCGGAGATCTGACCCGGATTGATGCATCGCTTACGTAGCGGCGGAGATCTTTTGGACAAACACAGGACGTGAGATCTGCCATGGTAACTTCAGTTTGATTATAGACTTGATGACATTTTAAGGGCCGGTTTTGTTTTTGCTGAGCTGTTTTTTGTTATCGCTATTAATATGATATGAAAGAAGCAGCATCAACCGGAAAAAAAAATAAAAAAGGACAGTTATGCTCTCTTGACCCATCATCCTACATTGACCCTCCATTATCTGCTTTTATCTCTGCTTAAGTCCAGCTCATCTCAGGGTATTGTCATTCTCAAGTGTTTAAGATACTCTTCCCAACCCAAATGTACAAAGCAGATGTGAGTGCCATAAGCTCCAGACTCTCTCCCTTCCATCTCTGTGGCTGATGTCTTCTGGATGAGTTAGGTATTAAATATGAGAATGTTAACAGCTGGTTGTTCATCCTTACTTGAGTGCATTAACCTCTTTAGCTGTTTTTTGATTCCGGGAGAAGGGACCCTGGAAGCACCCGGGCTTTGGCAGGGAGACAGGATGCTAAAGTCCAGAGGCAAGAGAACGACAGCGCCGGGGAAGGTAAACACGTGCGAACCCGGAGGAGGTGATCGACTTGGGCAGCAGTCACCTGCTTGCTCGCTTGCACAAGAAAAAGCAAAGGTCGGGTTTGTCCAGGCAGAAAAACACTGCACTTTCTTCTGCTTATTTGGCTAGCGGGGTGGCAAAGCCACTTTTGGAAGGGTTCCAGGGACAAACATGGATAAGACACACACATACACACACACACGCGTGCGGAGGATGGGTGATATCATGCCTGCTGTGGCCGGCCGAATCAGGGCTCCGCTGGAGCACTGATGGGTAATGAGGAAGAAAGAGCACATCTGCACAGGGATGCCGTGCCCTTGGAGCTTTTAGTGTATTACCACACCATAAAGACACTGCGCATGTACACTCTCGCATGAGAATCACCGTGGCGGAGGATGACAGATGATCATTATGGTTATGGACTGTACATTTGTGATATGCTTCATTTATGATGGCATATCTGGTTTGGGTTTTCTGTTAGCCATAAAAAAACACTGTAATCATTGCATTTGTGTTGGTTTTTATGATGCAGATTACAAAAACTACCTTATAGCTTCAGAAGACTTATATACTGCACATGTCTTATGGACCACTTTTATTACACTTTTTGGGGTGTTTTCTTTGCCTATTTTAGAATTCGACAGACATGGTCACTATGACCTGTTGCTGTATGGAAAGATCTGCATAATGATTATATATGTAAAAAAAATATTTTAATGTTCCACAGGGGAAGAAAATACAGCATATGGGTGGACCACATGAAAACACAACAAGACTGTAAGTAAATTATGAGCAAATTTTAAGTTTTAAGTGAACTCTTCCTCTACGCCATGCCCTGGACTACGTCATACCCTCACTGTTGTCTCGTTATTTGTTTAAGACAAAGCTAAACTGTGCCCTGGAAATAGGAATTATATGAAAGATCCCATCAACATCACAATAACTCATGCTCTAGGCTGAATAAATAAAGACAAATATGCAAACTGTAGTGGTTCACACAGACGTCAAGCTCCTAATGCCACTGAGGAAAAAAAAAAATCTTTTGAATCGCCACAGAACAACTCAGCAAAAACACCTGCCAGTCTCAATGTCCTCGGCTTCAAGACCGGGGTTAAAAAGCATGGTCTCTTTGAACTTGTTCCTCCTGAGTAAATATTGTCTTATCAACGTGTCCCTAATGGACTATCCCCTGTCTTCCAGTGAGGTAGTTGTAAAGAAAACAGGGCTTGAACAGAAAGCTCCTTTGTATAAATTTTTCTTTATCTATTGTCTCTATATTGCACGTATTGTTGTTTGTGGTTAAGGTCTGTCTATTGAATACGACTTGGCAGGTGGTCATGTTTGCCAACATAAGAAAAGTGAGCTTCTGTCTTAAGTATGTCAACAACCTGAGAATTTTATGTGAACAGACAGGGGGAGGGGAACAGAGAGAAAGAGAGAGAGAGAGAGAGAGAGAGAGAGAGAGAGAGAGTGAGAGAGTTATACAGGCCAGTAACATGCAGGTCTTTTTTTGCTTGAATTTTTATGTCATGCCTATGAAGAATAATGTTTTACATTTCTAGATTGACAAGCAATGATACTTTGATTATTTATTTATTTAATTATTAATGAATCGATAGTGCTTACAGTTAAAAAAAACTTCATTTGACTTTTAAAACTTCATTTGACTTTTTATATTTATTTATTTGATAATGATAATGTTTATTCAAAGTGTAATATTTTGTCACTTATACCATGATGGTTACACCACTTGACATTTTTAAAATCATTAAATACATTTTATTATTAAATATATAACTGCATGACTCCAACATATGTGCTAAGATTACATTCGTAATAGCTTGGCACTTGCATTGTGAACTAGAATTTTAAATGATTCCTCCTTTCATCACCTCGGACATCTTTTTTTGTCATTGACCCTTACTTGTAGAGGGACATCACGCTATTCTCTTTAAAACATCACTTTTCCCTGTCACTGTACAGACAATGAACACAAGCTCACAGGGTCGAATCACACCAGGGCCATTTCACACGGCAACCCAGAGAGAAATTAATTAGTGAAGAGACGTTTACATGACACAATGCCCGCGTGTGACATCCCCGCCACCTTCAACTGAAGCCAGCGGAACCCATAGAGACCCCATCCACGCTCCCTCTATCTCTCTCCCTCTGCCCCGCTGAGAGACACAGCAAACTCGGCCCTTTTCTTTCCACTTTTGCTTTTTAGCACAGACAAGAAAGCACTTTCACAAACGTGGTTCACAATGGAAAAAAAAAAAAATATATATATATATATTTGGCCAGGAAAACCACATGACTGCAGCTGTCTCGACCCAACTGGCTTTTGATCAATGCGGTCCTCCGCATCAAGTTTGTCTGTTGTAGACAAGAATGCCTCCAAATTGTTTTCCCCCTCAATGGCTGGAATTAATACAGCAATATAAAGAGCTTATGATAAGTGTCTATCTGTCTCCAGCACTTGCACACAGAGGAAGGCTCGCACGCTTCGCCTTAATTTGTGTTAATTCATTTGGTCACAGACTGAAATGTGTAAAACGTTGATCCTATGAAGAGGGAAATTACAAAAAGAAAACGCTACGAATGGAAGCACAATGAAGAACCATACGACTAAAGTCAAGGGTGGGTTTGCCTGAATGCGGCAACATGTCTAAGTGGATGTAATTCCATGGTGATTATAATAAGCGGGTTAAGATAAACCCGGAGGACGTTAGCATAATGCACATGTGTCTATTTGTCATGTTTTCCCTTGTACTCTTTGTATTCACAAACTTTAGCAGCACTCTCTTACTTATCAAAAGAATGGCCAAATACGTATTATCCTCGTGATAATTTGCAGAAAAAAACAGTAAGGATGATGGACGGAGAAAAAATAATATGTCTTTGACATTTTTGTCCCAGAACATCCTCCGCCAATGACCTTCTGTACAAGACACGGTGAAAAGAAATGCTTCTCAAAAGATGAGCTGGCCGTGGAGGAAGAGGAGAGAGGAGGAAACAGAGACTTTTTCACCTCTTGCATGTCACTGGTTTCCTCATTGGAGAGGCCGGCTCCTCACCAGCTGTCATCCTGTAGGAGAGCAGAGAGTCCGGAACACCTCCTTCATAGCTCAGCAGACTCTGCAAGATAAGACACACACACACAGACACACACACACACACAGACACACACACACACACACACACACACACACACACAGACACACACACACACACACACACGCACAATGCACGCTCAAATATGAGAAGGTCTTTGTTTCAAAATCTATAAATCAAGTTCTTTTGAACTTTCTACTCATCAAAGAATCCAAAAAACAAAAATAAATATTAAACAGAAAAACTATTTTCAACATTAATATTTGAAATTGGAAGAAATATTTCTTGTGCACCAAATCAGTATTTAGAGTACGACTGCTGAAAATTCAGCTTTGCCATTACAGAAATTAATTACATTTTAAAATATATTAAAATAGAAAATAGTTATTTTTAGACTATAATAATATTTAAAAGTATTGCTGTTTTACTGTATTTTTGATAGCCTTGGTGAGCATAAGAAACTCACCATGAGCATAAAAAGATAAAAAATACATTTACAATAAATAAATTACAACAAAAAAAATTTAAACAGTATATTTAATAAAACAAAAACAAACAAAAAGAATCATATATCATATTAAATACATGATATGCCAATCATTATTGTGAGAAAATTAAATACATTGTCGTTTTATTTCCATATACTGGGTGTAGTATTTTTAATCATTGGTTTACGGTAATAATGATGCCACTAACCTGACTAACTTACAAATAATTATTTAATCTTAAAAAGTGCTGTTTCAGTTTGTGACTTTATAAACCCAGCATTGTTTCCACATGGAAAAGGATGTGCCACTTTTTTCAATCCAATCGATTCCTGTCCTACATTTCCCCCCAATGAACTTTGAAATATAGAAGAACCTTTTTGTCTAAATGGTTCCATAAAGAACATTTAACATCTGAATAACCTTTCTGTTTCACAAAAAGTTCTTTGTGGAACCAAAAATGGTTCTTCTATGGCATCGCTGTGAAGAACCTTTTAAGCACCTTTATTTATAAGAGATAAAATAACCTGAAAAACAGAAAACACACTCCTTAATTTGGTTCCAGAAAAAAAATAATTGAGAATTAACATTACTTGAGCAAAATGCATTGTGTGAACTGTCTGAGTGTTCCCTCTCTCAAGAGATAGACCGACAGAGACAGAAGAGATTAATAGTGTGAAGAAAATGAGAATGAGAGAGTGAGAGAGTGTAACTGCACTAATCTGTGCAAAATGCTCTTGAGAATGTGGAGCTCGAGGGAAGAAGTCTCAAAACACAAACTGAGACATATGGCAGCCATCATCTTGATTAAACTCTGGCAGCACTTGCCGTAGGATTACAGTGAAACCCTCACAAGACAACTTAATGAAGTGAGAGACATGCATCAGGATCCATCACCCTTCTCCTGTGAAAATGTGTCACTGCTGTTTAGCATGGAGTAATTTAATAATGGATAGTTGAAGGGAACGTATTTGCTGAGTAATGTGCAGTCCATCAATTTTCAGCAGCCATTAATCCAGTCTTCAGTGTTACACGATACTTCATGTATGATATCATATATGCTCATTTGGTGCTTAAGAAACTTTTCTTATTATCACATTTGAAAATGATCATACTGCTTAATGAAGGAAACTGTAATACAGTGTCTTTTTTAGGATTCTTTGATAAAAAAAAGAGCATAAAATAAAATATTTTGTATAATCATAAAAGTCCTGGTTACACTATTTTAAGGTATCCTTGTTACAGTGTAATTATACATTTAAGTACTGAGTAATATTAATTAACTACATGTACTATATGGTTAGGGTTACTTGCACGTAATTATGCACAATTAATTTTTATTATAATAGTAAGTACTTGTAACATGTATAACAAGGACACCTTAAAATAAAGTGTTACCAAAGTCATTAATGTCATTTTTGATCAATTTAATAAGTCCTTACGGAACATAAATAAATAAATATTATCTCAAACATTTGACCCATTGTGTAGATTCAATTTTGTCTTATATTTGTATGGTTATGTTGTTTCCTATATTTTTGCAACATAAGTATTTTATCAAAATAAACTATGACAAATAAGGTTTCGGGGCATTCCTGTAGCTGAAATAATAGCAGTTGGTAGTGCTTGCAACAAGAATCGTGGGTTTAATTCCCGGGGAATATATGAACTGATCAAATATGTACATCAAATGCAATGTATATCGCTTTGGATAAAAGCCTTTGCAGTTATGCTCTTACAACAGGAGTCTATGGATAAAGAAATAACAACAAATTCCCTACAGACTTGAATTGACAGACACTGCTGAACTAATACATTAAGAAATGCCTGTTTTTAGCTTTTCTGTATCATTTAGATGATTTGGATATTTACAATATGAAGCCAAACAAAGGTCGAAGGTCTGTTTCATTTTCTTTATGTAAAATAGGTCTCAGTCAGTAAAGATGACCGTTTGTTGTGTCCATCTTGCTGAAGGGAAAAGCAGTCTCCTCTGTGTGAATGTTAAGGAGCAGATGCCCACCTGGCCCACAGAGAAGCCTTTTGGACCAGGAGACACCCATATGTTAGAGGAGATGATTCCTGCCGAGGATCACATACTTTACTGCCACAAATCTTACTGCGAAAAGAGAGAGATAATAGAGAAAAACAAATTTATGATACACTCATTCTGTACTGTATTTTCTGAGAATGCATGTTCACTGTTAACCAATAGAATAACAATAAGGGAAAACAAATAAAAATAAACAAACAAACAGGAAGCATCCAAGCGATGTGAAAGTCATTTTGTTAATAGGCTACAGGATTTTATCCAGGACAGAAGGACAGTTATTTAATCTAACAAGACATTAATAGGTCACAATTTGTTTATACAGCGCAAAAAGGAGTTGTTTTCTAACAACAGTGTTCTTGACGTCTTAAAAAATGCTGTGGAGACAACATTTTCGCCTGAGGCAAGATTTTAGAGGAGAAATTGCTGTAGTCTTCAAAACACCATTGTTTGCTCTTGTCTACCATCAGCAATGATCTTAACTTTGACTTACAATTAAAGACATAATGACAGACTTTATGAAAATAAAGGTATAAAGTGGGACAGATTCTATTTATATCAGCACACTGGCTTGTAGTGTGGCATCAGCTGAGCAAACAAAACTCAATTCATCTCAACTGGAAATGTAGATCTCTCTGTTTTCTTTGTTGCCAATGATATTCTGAGCAGTTCATCTCACACGTACATGTGCATCATGCTTCAAACAACACTGGCATAAAATCAGACCCAGTGGGGAAACTTTCTTAGAACACTATTTTAACCTCAAAGAGGATAAATGAATGTAGTCAGGATCCAAAATTAGCTTTTGGTCACTCCTTCCAATAGCAGGTGGATTAGAGTATTTACTGGCCATAAATATTTCTTAAGGGCAGAATACACTACATGACTTTTGCCCAGATTTCTGGACAAGTCTGGGACAAGTCGACGCTTGCTAAAAATCATAGCCAGTTTTCAGATTTTGGGCACTTTGAGATTTCAAAGAAATGATGGTTAGTCTTCGATTTTTTTTTTTAGCTTCAGACTAATCCAAATCAATTCAGTCAGAGGATATCAGGCATGTTTGATATTTTGAGCTGATTTTAGAACACACATTGTTTTGATTTGTCATCCTAGCAATGAGGCACATGTTTCTGCGTGAGTTTGTGGTGTTCGGAACAACTTGAAATTCTGGTAGTGTGTGATCCTTAGTCGTTTAGTTTATGATGCCCAGTTTTGCTCTGTAACCATTTACAAAGTTGGCATATGTATGATGCCTAGTGTTGTAAAATCTGTTCAGATTTTCTGTTCTGTCATGTAGTGTATTCCAGCTTTTACTCGCTACTGAATAGATAAATAAACAAACAAACACTTTTTTTTTTTGTATATTAGTGCTAGAAATCCATCATGATTCCATTTCTCACACTGGTTTAATAGTAAACAGAAGTTGCAACAGATGTTTTATTTTCTAAACATTTGGTCTTTGATTCAAATTTTTCCAAAAGAGAGAGAAAATAAATAAATAAAAAGTATATTTTAATTTAATTTAATTTTATTTTATTATTAAATAATTAATGTAATAATAATAATAATTATTATTATTTTTCTTTGGATAAATGTGGTATAAATTAAAAAAAAAATACGGAATTTAAAAGTAAACTTGGACAAACAACAAAATACAGGCTCATTTATTTATGTTAAAGGTGCGACATTATGTTAATGCTTGTGTGATTAAACATGTTAAAGATTTTAATTTAGTTACTGCACTTCAGATGCACTTCAGGTAAACACTGGCACAAACCTTGTCTGCTAAATCAAAGGGTTTGAAGAGTAACATATTAACCCTGTCCCTGCATCGGATCCCCCAGTTTTTCCATATGAATATGAAAGGCTTATGTCTGCTCCATGACTCTAATTCCCTCTGTCTGTTTGACTGATCCCTAGAGACAAGTTGTTGACCTGTGGTAACATTGGGATACACGGCCACTAAGCCACGTGGCTCCAGCAGTCTTTCCATACACACTGGATGATGAGAGACGGGGAAGGCAAAGAGAGAGAGAGAAGAGGTTGGGGATAAAGAGGAAGAGAGTGATATCGTTTTATAAGCAAGTTACCATGAAAAATTTGTTAGCAAAATATTTGCACAGGAGTGTGCTCTGGGCTGGGTAGATAACCTATCTGTGTTTGACTTTAGCTTCCCATGCTCTAAATACTCATCTTCTGCCTGTTTGGCTTATTGATTAGTTTGGCAAGAAACTAGGCCTCTCTAGCAGTGACCAAGGTCAAATGACACACACATTTAACTCGCTGATGCTCAAACTTCTGTTCTCACACACATACACATACACACTCACACTAACCTACATATACATGCATACGAGCAGCATTTATGCTAATGACTCAAAAATAGCTATTCTAAAGCAACGTTATCTAGATTTATCAACTTGATGTCTCCAACTTTGAATCGAATATCTTTCAAACTACCCGACCCCGCCCAATCCGATGGCCTCCCTTTTCTCAAGCCATGCAGACTAATGCGATGTGCAATTAAAAAAGATCGTTTGAATCTTTCTGCCGGCGGTGGCTTCGGTTCATCGTGATGTCCCGCACCCAGAGTGCACCGCGTGGGTAAAGAAAAACAACAGCACTAACTTCGACCTCAAACTTCCTTCTGATCGCTCTTGGGTGGCAGGAGAGGGAAGTTAGGGTTGACGCGTTAGCCGGGACACGCACCGTTCACGCAGTTAGCTGGCTATTCTTTAATTAGTCCTCGTGGAGAATGCGGGCAGAAGGCACTTATTCCTCCCCCTGATCGATGGTATTGAAATCTGAAGGTTATTTCGGGGGCGTCGGGCCTCAGATTGTCGATGTCATTCCCATCACATGTGTATTGCCCTTAAGCCTTGTTCTGAACTGGAAGCGTTAGCGGGCAACAATGGGAAAAAAATGTCCTTAATTCTAAGCACTTTGATTAACCTCTGCCAACAAGGACTTGTCCGAACTGACTTGACGCACACATGTGATGCCCTATTATTAGCCCGTATCGAGCCACAGCACACTCCCAACCCCTCAACCGGTGCACCCTCCCATCAACTACCCCCCAACCTCTAAGTTTGTCCTTATGTAGATGTATACATATCTGCCTACTTGCAGTTGGGGAGCGGGCACATGACCTCCCATTGTGAGGAATACTTGGCACGTGGCCCCGCTCCTCAGTTAGAAGCATTGTTCTGTTGCAGAGGAGAGTGACACTGCTGGAGAAGATACTCACTGACATTTTCGACTTTTTAACCACCATCAGCCCATTAATCAATGGCTGCATCTGTTTCGGAGGGAACGGGAGCAAGGGAGAAAGACAGAGGGCGAGAGAAAGAAAGGGAAATGGGGAGAGTGAGAGAGAGATGCCCGTGTAAATACACTAGCGTTAATCCGGCCAGACAAACGTGTGGAGGAGCCGAGAGAGACAGAGGGTTTGACTTTGACTTGCGCTGAGAGGGGGCTTGTGTCAGTTCCACCTTTGCTTTATCTCATCAGCTCAGTATTAGCACATTGCATTTGCCACTCAAGTGTTTAGCATATATGTAAATTTTATAGCCCTCGACATGTTTGTCCCTGCTGACAGCCATGAAAATGTTTGCCAATGAGTTTGTGTGTCTCTCTGTGTGTGTGTTGAATGTTCACTTTTTGGGGAAGTGCATCTGAATGATGCTCTGCAAGGTGTGAATGTGCGTGCGCGTGCGTGTGTGTCCGCTCTTGGGTGTTAGTTTCCGTATGCGCTCTGATGATAAGCGAATGAGAGCTCCCTACAATAGAACACTTGAGTATCCGAAGAAAAGAGAATTGTGTTGGACACAAGATGGCATGAACAAAAATCTGAAGACACCTTCTTTTGCTTTGAAAGGAATCTGCATTCATTCAAAGGCTTCTTTCTTCTTTAGGTACAATGGTTTGAAATTTCCTGAGCAAGTAGGCCTCTTCTTTACCCTTCAGTTGTAGAAGCAAGAGTGTTTTGTAGGTGCGAGGCATAGGTGACCTTTCTTTGATAGTCGCTGTGATATACGATGGGCCTAAAAGAATAGTCTGTCCCATGCTTTGCATTCAGCTGGCATGAGGGCTTTTTTTTCCTGCTGCAAAAGCCACCTCGTAATGTTTTCTAATTCTGTACTATTTTAAGAGCATTACAGCATTCTATTTTAACAACGTCTGAAGATCGCATCACACATTCTCTATGTTAATGACCTTCAGTAAAGGGCCCCAGGAAACATACAACGTTCTTATAAAACCATGTTCATAGAAGATTTGTTAGATACTGTATACTTAGCATTATTAATATAGAAATAATGCAATTTGATGTGACTGTAACTAACTGTAAAATATTGCCATGTTTTTAAATAACTTTTTAAAATAATTTGGTCTCCAGAACTCTTTTTAACCGTTCATATAATATGTTTTTCAATTTAAAGCATAATTTTACATTTGGCAATAAAAGTAGTCCTGCACTTAATATTTTGTAGCAAACACAGTCTTTGATCAAAATAGCTTGCATTTGTACTAGAGGTAAAATGTATATGATGGATACAGTGATATGACTGTTTTGGTTATCTGTCATATCAATCAGCGAGTCTTGTTTTCTGACTGCTGTGCGTGTGAATCGATAATGAACATTACAGAGTGTGATACATCATGTACAGCAGTTGTGATTGTGTAAATACATTTAGACTAACTGTCTCTGGCATTAAGTAGTCTGTGTAAACATGGTTTAAGCAAAATTCAGAATTAAATTAAATAGTTATAAATAGTTCTACATCACAGGAAGTTGAATTATAATTGGAATGACAGGAAGAGGAAACAGGTCTGTTTTTCCTTCCATCCATCCATCTAGTTCTCCATTTTTCTTAGTACTTTTACCTTATTCTCGCTGAGCCATTTAGTCATTATGTCTCTAGAAAAAAAAAAAAGATAGCAGTAGATGACAGGAGTCGATCACTTTATGGCTCATATATGGTGGAAATAGGCACATCAAGGTCTCGGGAGATGGACTTAAAGCCTTGAGATTGTCCATGCTTGACAATCCTCTCTTAAACCTCCCCAGATAACGGTAGCTTATACAATGTATAAGCTGATTTGTGACTGCGTGTTTTGAGTTTGAGCTCCATCAAGTTGATTCTTTATCGTCTATTTTCTATCTTAAAAACTATTTTATACACTATCATTTTCATTTCTATAACATGTGAATATATCCCCTATAGCATTCTAAAACAAAACCAATCAGAGCGCCTTGTTATCACTAGTTTTATTTTGATTTCTCGAGTCTGCTATTAGCTTATAGCCCGTTAGCATCGGCAGCGTGGCTGCCGCTAATCTCGCTTAGATTGATAATACTCTATTCACACACATTACCTTTGTTTAACTGTTACTTGCTTAAATGGCGGATTTGTGTCTACCTTTGAGTGCAGGTGAGGACACATTCGAGCTGCATTCGGTGCAGCTGGAGCTGGAGGCCGTGGAGAAGCAGATCCGCGACCTGGTGGAGAAGCAGGCCCAGCTGAGAGAGCGGAGAGCTGCGTTGGAAACATCCCGGGCTGACGCTCACAAGTCCGGGGTAAGTATACAGCACGCTGCTAACACTCCCACCACCTCTACTCCGTGTGTTTCTCTGCACAGACCCTGTGCACCAAGGACGCGATCTTCCCAGATGTCTTTCTCTCCGGCGCCGGGACGCCACGGACCCTGGGTGCACCAGCAGCGGAAGAAGCTAGCCAGGCCCCGGGCAACGACCTCTCCGCCTCCGGTCTTCGAGATCTCCACCCGGAACCGCTTCGCTCCCCTCCGCATGACAGAACGCAACGCTGTGATCGTCGGAGACTCCATCGTCCGGCACGTCCGTGCTACGTTAGTTGAAGATAAAGTGCACATTCACTGTTTCCCCGGTGCTCGTGTTCTCGATGTTTCTGCGCAGATACCCACGATCCTGAAGGGCGACGAGAGCATCGGTGCTGTCGTGCTGCACGCGGGGGTTAACGAAACCAAGCTGCGGCAGACGGAGACACTGAAGAGGGACTTCAGGAGCCTGATCGAGACGGTACGCAGCACATCACCCGCGACGACGATCATCGTGTCAGAACCGCTTCCCACGTATCGACGAGGACATGAAAGGTTCAGTAGACTTTTTGCTTTAAACGAATGGTTATTGTCATGGTGTAAAGAACAGAAACTGCTCTTTGTTAATAATTGGAATATTTGGTAACACTTTATAATAACGTCCAGTTATAAGTCATTTATAAGTGATTAGTTAATGATTAACTAATCATTTACAAAACATTCATAAGCGATTAATAAGTGATATGCTAACAATTTGTGTATGTTTTGTTAATTCATTTAAAAGTCATTTACAAGTAATTAGCTAATGATGAACTAATCATTTACAAAACATGACTATGCATTCATAGATGATTAATAATTGATATGTTAATATTTATATCTATGTTTTGTAGAATAAGTTTTGAATCATTTACAAGTGATTAGATGATGATGAACTAATCATTTACAAAACATAACTATACATTCACAAATTATTAAGTAATATGCTAACGATTTATAAATCTGTCATAAGTTATCTTTATAAATAGCATCATGAAATAATTAAACACATCCTTAATGGTTAATAGTTACTAGTTAATATATTATTAATCACTTATAAATCATTGAAATGTCAACATTGTACTATTATCTCAATAAACATTATAAATCATTTACAAAGCTTTCTGCATCCCCTAATCTAAAGTATAAACTACTCATCAGTTGTAGATGTTTTACAAACCTTCCAGGTTACAGGTTGTTTGTGAATATATATATATATTTACGCACACACGACTGGAAACCATAAAGTTTGTAAAACATTTACAACTGATGAGTAGTTTACACTTTAGATTAGGGGATGCAGAAAGCTTTGTAAATGATTTATAATGTTTATTGAGATAATAGTACAATGTTGACATTTCAATGATCTATAAGTGATTAATAATATATTAACTATTAACTATTAACCATTAAGGATCTGTTTGATTATTTCATGATGCTATATTTAAAGATAACTTATGACAGATTTATAAATTGTTAGCATATACTTAATCATTTGTGAATGTATAGTTATGTTTTGTAAATGATTAGTTCATCATCATCTAATCACTTGTAAATGATTCAAAACTTATTCTACAAAACATAGATAAAAATATTAACATATCAATTATTAATCATCTATGAATGCATAGTCATGTTTTGTAAATGATTAGTTCATCATTAGCTAATTACTTGTAAATGACTTTTAAATGAATTAACAAAACATACACAAATTGTTAGCATATCACTTATTAATCGCTTATGAATGTTTTGTAAACGATTAGTTAATCATTAACTAATCACTTATAAATTACTTATAACTGGACGTTATTATAAAGTGTTACCGAATATTTTCTGGGACCGTCCTAGGCTTTTCCGTGCTGATGGCCTGCACCCCAGCAGAGTCGGAGTGGAACTCCTGTCGGACAACATCTCCAGGACACTATGCTCCATATGACTAGTAAGCCAATTCTCAAATAACTACTATGATGACTTTTGTTCTACCCACTTAAAAGATAGAAGTACTTGCGTTGTCCAATCTATACAGACTGTGTCTGTTCCCTGAATAGCGAGGTCAAAATATAAATTTAATGCAGGATCTGGAAAAAATCTGATCGTGATTAAACCAGAAAAACAAACAAAAAAATCTAAATAATCAAAATAAATGAACAAAAACCATTTTTAAAGCTTGGGCTCCTAAATGATGACAGATAATAATTTTGATGTACTCTGCCTGACTGAAACCTGGCTTAAACCAAATGAATATTTTGGTCTAAATGAGTCTACACCACCAAGCTACTGTTATAAACATGAGCCCCGTCAGACTGGTCATGGCAGCGGTGTTGCAACAATATATAGTGATATTCTCAATGTTACTCAGAAAACAGGATACAGGAGGTTTAACTCATTCAAAATACTTCTGCTTAATGTTACACTGTTAGATATGCAAAATAAATCTCTCCTGTCTCTTGCTCTGGCTACTGGTTATAGACCGCCAGGGCCATATACAGATTTCCTAAAAAAAATTTGCAGATTTCCTCTCAGATCTATTGGTTAATGTTGATAAAGTGCTAATTGTCGGAGATTTTAACATTCACGTTGATAATACAAATGATGCGTTAGGATTTGCGTTTACTCACCTAATAAACTCTTTTGGAGTCAAGCAAAACGTCACCGGGCCCACTCATCGTTTAAATCATACGCTAGATTTAATTATATCGCATGGAATTGATCTTACCGATATAGATATCGTACCTCAAAGTGATGATATTACTGATCATTTCCTTGTATTGTGCATGCTGCGTATTACTGATATTAGTTATATGGCTCCGTGTTATTGTCCGGGCAGAACTATTGTTCCAGCCACCAAAGACAGATTCACAAATAACCTGCCTGATTTATCTCAACTGCTCTGTATACCCATAAATGCACATGAACTAGATGATGACTAGCAACATGGGCACTATCTTCTCTAATACATTAGAAGCTGTTGCCCTCAAATTGAAAAGGTTAGAGAAAAACGTACGGCGCCATGGCACAAAAGCTATACCCATTCTCTCAAGAAAGAAATTCGTAATCTTGAGCGCAAATGGAGAAAAACTAACTTGGAATTTTTAGAATTGTGTGGAAAAACAGTATGTCCAGCTATAGACAGGCTCTAAAAGCTGCCAGGGCAGAACATATCCGCAAACCCATAGATAATAACCAAAACAATCCAAGGTTCTTATTTAGCACAGTGACTAGATTAACAAATAAAAAGACGCCACCCGATCTAAATATTCCCTCACAATTTAATAGTAATGACTTTATGAATTTCTTTACTGATAAAATAGATAACATCAGAAATACAATATCAAATGTAGATTCTACTGTGTCTAGTATTTCAGCTTCATTCATCGCACCGAAAGAAAAACTGCAGTGCTTTACAACTATAGGACAGGAAGAGCTAAATAAACTTATCAGTGCATCTAAACCAACAACGTATTTATTAGATTCTGTACTCACCAAACTACTGAAAGAGTTGTTACCTGTAGCAGAAGAACCGCTTCTCAATATTATTAACTCATCGTTATCTTTAGGTCACGTCCCAAAACCATTCAAGCTGGCGGTTATTAAGCCTCTTATTAAGAAACCACAACTATATTCTAATGAACTGGCAAATTACAGACCCATTTCAAATCTTCCGTTTATGTCTAAAATTTTAGAAAAAGTTGTGTCTGCTCAATTGTGTTCCTACTTGCAAAAAAATGATCTCTATGAAGAATTTCAGTCAGGTTTCAGGCCTCACCATAGCACAGAAACTGCACTTGTTAAAATTACAAATGACTTGCTTCTTGCTTCAGACCAAGGCTGCATCTCATTGCTAGTATTACTTTATCTTGGTGCTGCATTCGACACTTTAGACCATGACACACTCATAGATCGATTACAAAACTATACTGGTATTCAAGGGCAGGCTTTAAGATGGTTTAGATGCTACCTGTCCGCTCGCTACCACTTTGTTCATTTAAATGGGGATTCATCTCAATTATCACCAGTAAAGTATGGAGTACCACAAGGATCTGTCCTAGGTCCTCTGCTATTTTCAATATACATGTTGCCCCTTGGTAATATTATTAGAAAATATGGGATTAGTTTTCATTGTTATGCTGATGATACTCAACTATATATCTCAACAAGACCAGATGAAACTTCTCAACTATCTAAGCTAATAGATCGTGTAAAAAATGTAAAAGATTGGATGACCAATAATTTCCTCCTATTAAATTCAGATAAGACAGAGATATTACTTATTGGACCAAAGAACAGTACACAGAATCTCTTGGATTACAATTTGCAACTAGACGGATGTACTGCTACGTCCTCTAAAGTCAAAAATCTGGGTGTTATATTAGACAGCAACTTGTCCTTTGAAAATCATATTTCCCATGTTACAAAAACAGCATTCTTCCAACTTAGAAACATTGCCAAGCTTCAAAACATGCTACCTGTTCCTGATGCAGAAAAGCTAGTTCATGCATTCATGACCTCTAGACTGGACTATTGTAATGCATTGCTAGGTGGTTGTCCTGCATCTTCAATAAACAAGCTACATAGTCCAAAATGCAGCGGCTAGAGTTCTTACCAGGTCAAGAAAATATGATCATATTACCCCAATTTTACAGTCTCTGCACTGGCTACCTATTAAGTTCCGTATCGTTTACAAAATATTATTACTTGCCTATAAGGCCCTAAATGGTTTAGCTCCTGCGTACCTAACTCGTCTTCTACCACGCTACAATCCAACCCGCTCCCTAAGATCGCAAAACTCTGGACTTTTGGTAGTACCTAGGATAGCAAAGTCCACTAAAGGAGGTAGAGCTTTTTCACATTTGGCTCCCAAACTCTGGAATAGCCTTCCTGATAACGTTCGGGGTTCAGACACACTCTCTCTGTTTAAATCTAGATTAAAGACACATCTCTTTAGCCAAGCATTCACATAATGCATTTTATAATCTTGTACTGCAGTTATATCTGATCAAATTTACATTATTATTATTCTGTAGCTTGGGTTGAACAAATAATTTTTGCTTAGATGGAACAGCAGATACGTTAATTATGTCTCTATTTGTTTCTCTGTTTCTCTGTTTCTGTAACTAGGAATTACAGCAGCTTCAGTCTGGATCCAACCCTTAAATGATCTGAGATGACCGAATACCTGAGAAAAGATAACGCCAACCCCTCAGAGGACCTCAGAGGATGCCAATGCTTAGACAACATACAGAATTACCAAATTTTGCCATAAGTTAAATATATTAAGGTTCTGCAATATGTAAATATATTGTGGAAAATGTATTTCCTGTAGAGCTGCTTTGCAATGATTTGTATCGTGAAAAGCACTATACAAATAAATGTTGTATATTTTTCTATATTCAGACTAGCTGGATGAGTGATTTTTTTTATGTAGGCAACTGATTTCTTCCTGGCTTTTTAAGCATACCAAGGAAAATTCTATGTAGATTAACTTTTAATTTGAACCATTTTCCTTGGAGAAATGTTATATTATCTGAAAAGTGCACATATACAAATTAACTTTGAACCCTTCAATGTATTGAACAAAGTTGAAAGAAATTGAGAGAAATGAGAGAAATGTTTCAAAACTCATGTACAAGACCATTTTGTATGTGACATTCCACATTTACAAGCTGCTAAAGAGCCTGCTTATTAACAACATGCCTGGGATTTGGTACCTTCACAGAAAGGTAGGCTACTAAACGGGTCTCAAGAATACAACACTGTTAGTAGTGTCCTTGTGAAAATCTGCACCAAAAAAAGCACCTTTTCAGTTGCAAAGTCTCTATGTAACGCGTCTGTGGTTGTAGACATAAAGGCGCACGACGAATGTATAAACAAAAAGAGTAATCTTTAATAAGCAGCATCAACACACATTAGACATTAATATACTCAAGATCGGACAACAATACAGGCAGAACTGAGGACTTATAAAGGGAGCGATCAAACCAGGAAACAAGATAATTAATACAACACAGGTGATGATAATGATTGATTAACTAAACTGGGACAGGAAATACCAAATAAGGGCAAAACTGAACAGAAGCAGAAACCAAACCGTGACAGATATCGCCCCCCTCCCGGAAGGTGCGTCCCGCACCGTAACAGTAACATCGGGGAGGGAGGGCGGGCGCCCTGGAGGCTGGAGCTGGACCCGGACAGGGAGGAGACAAGGGAAGCCTCCAGGGCGGACCAGAAGACTCGGGAGGCCATGGCGGATCTGGAGACTCGGGAGGCCATGGCGGATCTGGAGACTCGGGAGGCCATGGCAGGACTGGAGATTCGGGAGGCCATGGCCGACCGGAAGACTTGGGAGGCCATGGCGGATCTGGGTCCTCGGGCGACCATGGCGGATCAGGGTCCTCGGGCGACCATGGCGGATCTGGATCCTCGGGCGGCCATGGCGGGTCGGGGTCCTCGGGCGGCCTTGGCGGATCGGGGTCCTCGGGCGGCCTTGGCGGATCGGGGTCCTCGGGCGGCCTTGGCGGATCGGGGTCCTTGGGCGGCCTTGGCGGATCGGGGTCCTTGGGCGGCCTTGGCGGATCGGGGTGCTCCGTGGCCTTGGCCCTTGGCCTGGCCACACAGACTGAGACTATATGGGCCCCCCCAAAATTTCTTTGGGAAAGTTCCCCTCTGGGGGCCACATTGGAGGAGCGGACTCTTGGGGGCGCTCTGGAGGAGCGGACTCTTGGGGGCGCTCTGGAGGAGCGGGCGCTTGGGGTTGCTCTGGAGGAGCGGACGCTTGGGGGCGCTCTGGAGGAGCGGACTCTTGGGGGCGCTCTGGAGGAGCGGACTCTTGGGGGCGCTCTGGAGGAGCGGGCG
Source organism: Barbus barbus (assembly GCF_936440315.1). Classification (NCBI taxonomy): domain Eukaryota; kingdom Metazoa; phylum Chordata; class Actinopteri; order Cypriniformes; family Cyprinidae; genus Barbus; species Barbus barbus. The sequence goes on along the minus strand of NC_136748.1, from coordinate 13,655,179 downwards.
CTTGGGGTTGCTCTGGAGGAGCGGACGCTTGGGGGCGCTCTGGAGGAGCGGACTCTTGGGGGCGCTCTGGAGGAGCGGACTCTTGGGGGCGCTCTGGAGGAGCGGGCACTTGAGGGCGCTCTGGAGGAGCGGGCACTTGAGGGCGCTCTGGAGGCGCGGAGCTGGACGGAACCAGCGGAGACGAAGGAGAGCTGGACGGGACCAGCGTAGATGCAGGAGGGCGCTCTTGCAGCGCGGACACTTGAGGGGACGCTCTTGCAGCGCGGACACTTGAGGGCGCACGGGAGGCGCGAAGCTGGATAGAACCAGCGGAGACGAAGGAGGGCTGGATGGGACCAGCGGAGACGCAGGAGGGCGCTCTTGCAGCGCAGACATTTGAGGGCGCTCTTGCAGCGCGGACACTTGAGGGTGCACGGGAGGCACGAAGCTGGATAGTACCAGCGGAGACGAAGGAGAGCTGGACGGGACCAGCGGAGAAGCAGGAGGGCGCTCTTGCAGCGCGGACACTTGAGGGCGCACGGGAGGCGCGAAGCTGGATAGAACCAGCGGAGACGAAGGAGGGCTGGATGGGACCAGCGGAGACGCAGGAGGGCGCTCTTGCAGCGCAGACATTTGAGGGCGCTCTTGCAGCGCGGATACTTGAGGGCGCTCTTGCAGCGCGGATTCAAAGGGGCGCTCTTGTAGCGCGGACATTAGAGGGCGCTCTTGCAGCGCGGACATTAGAGGGCGCTCTTGCAGCGCGGACGTCAGAGGGCGCTCTTGCAGCGCGGACGTCAGAGGGCGCTCTTGCAGCGCGGACGTCAGAGGGCGCGCTTGCCGCGCGGACATTAGAGGGCGCTCTTGCAGCGCGGACATTAGAGGGCGCACGGGAGGTGCGGGGCTGGACGGGACCAGCGGGAAATCAGGTGGGCTGGACGGGGCCAGCGGGAACTCAGGTGGGCTGGACGGGGCCAGCGGGAACTCAGGTGGGCTGGACGGGGCCAGCGGGAACTCAGGTGGGCTGGACGGGACCAGCGGGAACTCAGGTGGGCTGGACGGGACCAGCGGGAACTCAGGTGGGCTGGACGGGACCAGCGGGAACTCAGGTGGGCTGGACGGGACCAGCGGGAACTCAGGACGGCTGGACGGGACCATCATCGCCGTGAACGGCGTAACGTTCATCGCCTGTTGCGGCGGTTTCCACATCGCCGCGGGCGGAACATTCTTCGCCGGGGATAAGGCTCCGGCTCGGGGTCGGAGACTCTCCAGACACCGGATGATGGCTTCTCTCCAAGTGAGGTCGGAGGTGTCTGGGAGCTCTCGCTGCTGGTGGAGCGTGAGCCCGAGCCGGAGCAGCATCTTGAGGGTTCCGTCTTCCAGAGTGCTGGCGAGGGCGAGAGGCGCAAAAGCCAACAAAAAACTCACTGGATCCTGGATGGCGTGGGCTAAATCAAAAAACTGTGCGAGTTCGCCCATCTTCGGTTGCGGTCCGATCTTCTGTAACGCGTCTGTGGTTGTAGACATAAAGGCGCACGACGAATGTATAAACAAAAAGAGTAATCTTTAATAAGCAGCATCAACACACATTAGACATTAATATACTCAAGATCGGACAACAATACAGGCAGAACTGAGGACTTATAAAGGGAGCGATCAAACCAGGAAACAAGATAATTAATACAACACAGGTGATGATAATGATTGATTAACTAAACTGGGACAGGAAATACCAAATAAGGGCAAAACTGAACAGAAGCAGAAACCAAACCGTGACACTCTACTTACTCCGCAAAGAAAAACCCAGTCCTCAAACGCTGCATCAAGAGATTAAAACATTAAATGAGTTTGGACATTACTACCTTAGATGAAATAATTAAAGATATTTATCCCAGGTTAAAAAAAAGGACACTTCCATAATGTACTTAGAGTGCACTATTTTTGCGCACCAATTTTGTACTTAATATGCTAAAAATTATTCTTTAGTACTTCTTAAGATAAATTTACGATCAACTAAGTGTACTTAACTGTGCTAATTTGGGACACCATGAATATGAACTAAAATGCGCTTTTAACATACTATCTCTGTATTTAAAAAAAAAAAAAATTAGTCACCATTTGTAGTAAACTTGAGTGTACTAATGTATGAAAGATAGGTTCAAGTGTACTACAAGTGGTAACTAAAGAATTTTTTTTAAAATACAGAGATAGTATGTTAAAAGCACATTTTAGTTCATATTCATGGTGCCCCAAAATAGCACAGTTAAGTACACTTAGTTGATCTTAAGTTTATCTTAAGAAGTACTAAAGAATTATTGTGTTTATGCTCACATTTTTTTTGAAGAGGGGAATTCGTCTTAAAATCTTTTTATTTTACACCTTTTAAAAGAAAAGGTTATGTACATAAATGTAGATAAAAGATATATCGCTATATTATCAGTTAAATATTCTTTGGGGTCCTCTGGTGGGTGTTGAGCTGGAAGCGTACACAGAAACCTGCAAACTTTGGTTGCTAATACATCATTGCTAACTGCTTAAACCAATCAGTGCCAAACATATTGAATGTAATCAGACTGAAGCACTCGGATTCAAAACGTGTGTGTAGAGTTTTGTAGGTGCGTATGTTCGTTCTTCCTCATGTCTTTTGGAAGTTTAGAAGATCATGATCAAGTGAGATGAGGGCGAACAGAAGGAGTGATTACTAGAGATCACAGGCTCAGTGTAGAAGAAGGATTACGGCTCAAAGAGCAGTTTACACTCCTCTGCTCTCAACTCAATTTCTCAAGGCACTGCTTTCTAACGATTGGATTTACACTCAAGGGCACGTGTTGGCAGTCACACTATCCAAACAAACACACAGAGACACGCACATGCACACGCCACATTTATTAATAGCCAAAACAGCTGCGGATCCTCTGGCTCACACCCGAGGAGAGGAATTCCCAGTATTCAATGGACAGAAGTGTGTTAATCTGTGATTCTTCACCATAGACAAAAGACAGATGGATTCCTTCACTCTTTCACTTTTCTCTGCGCGTGCGATGGGATCAGCTAGCGAGAGGCACGGGTATCCACCGCTAATTAAAGGTGGTGGGTGGGAATTGGAGGGATTGCTGGACAGATGGACTGCCTTCACCAAGGAGCCAGGGATCTTTGAACCCGGACTACGGAGCATATTTAATTAAAGCTCCAATTGTCCCAACGGCATGAAGATTTTTTATGTGAACACTGACCCCATTGTCTTTCTCAAGTTTCAGTATGAGCTCAGATGTGTTGACTTCTCTGAATGCGATGTTAGGAATATTCAAATATTTTTTAATAAATATCCAACATGCATATAAAACAGGCTCACTGTATGCATCCAATAGTCTTTTAACCCTGGGTTAACATCTTTTAAACCCTAGGTTATGGGCCCATTTAACCCCGGATAAAGGAATAACCAGACATATTGAGAGCAGGTTAGCATCACTTTATGAAGGTGCTAACCCGGCACCAAACATTTATGTTGCAAAACAACTTTTAGCGTCTGAGAGAAACATGTTAAAGGTCTCATCATGGCATGAAAATTTCACTTTATGAGGTTTTTTAACATTAATATGAGTTCCCCTATAGCCTGACTATGGTCCCCCAGTGGCTAGAAATTGCGATAGGTGTAAACCGAGCCCTGGGTATCCTGCTTCACCTTTGAGAAAATGAAAGCTCAGATGGCCCGATCTGGAATCTTCCCCTTATGTCGTCATACGGGGAAAGGTTACCTCCCCTTTCTCTGCTTTGCCCTCCGATGAGAAAATGAGCTACGACCGTGCGAGGCGAGCGAGAGACATCATGGCTTGCAAACAAGCTAAGTATTGTTTTGCGTCTGAGTAATAAACTGCGCATATTAACAGACAAATTATGTTCATGTTTAAAAGTCTAAACAGGCAGTAAGTGACAAGAGGTTGGAAACGCTGTTTTGTAAATGATTTATTGATGAGTCTGCTGCTTTACAGCAAACTGAAAGCGTTGCTTCTCTGCCACTCGCTGCTCAGAACAGACGCCGAGAGAGGCGACACTGCGCCGGGAGAGAGACCTCACGCTCGCGGGGCAGTTCTGGAGACATCTTCCAACTGAATGATAGGTTGTTTTTTTTTCTTAAGTCGCTAGGTTTGTTAGCATGTACCCGTTATGGGAAAAAAGCCGCCTAAAGGGTCTGAAAGTTACTAAATATTGTGCTAAAGTCACACTCGTGTGTGAGAGATGTGGGAGCTGATGGCAGCGGGCGGTGGATATTGTTACGGTCCACCCAGGTAAAGTCTATGTGTGGGAAACACTGACCGTACCCAGACACAATATTTTAAACTAACCATTTGAAGACGTCCTGCTGTAGCCACTGAGTTGCAACTTCTTCATCCGGTGCTTCTCCATCTGGATCAGATTCTGGGTCAAACTGAAAAGCTTGAACGACTGCGTGTCTACGAGCCATTGCCATACATCCACTGTCAACATTAGCGCATGGTACCGTGGCCGCAAGCTGCAGGACACACCCACCCTCCACCTTGCCCCGCCTCTCTCCTCATCATTAGCATTTAAAGCTACAGACACAGAAACAGCTCGTCCTAAGGTTAGCTCATTTTGGGACTGGCTCGTAGTGGCTGAAATTCTGCACCAAGGCTGAATTTCGGGAATAAGACTTCAGATACAGTACTAGGGACCACTTAGGCCTATATAAAAGCATCCAAAAAACAGCATGTCATAGGACCTTTAAAGATTTCGAACACTGACTATTTATTGGAGTTCTTTATTTAAAAAGTCCCTTATTAAACCATCCTATGCTAATATAAGATGATTTTAACTGGTTTAAGTTGGTCTCCAGACCTGACAGAGCTGTTTTTTATAGCCCAAAATACCTCTAAAAATAGCAACCATCTTAGATAGTTTTTTTCTCTAGAAAAATTAAGGCTCTCACCCAGAACAAATTTGCATAGCAACATGTACTTATCACGTTGTATTTGTCCACTCGGTGTTTTAAAAATTATAAATACACAAATAAGAGTGTTAACTACAAATACAGTGTAAAGTCACAAAAATCTATTTTAGTATTATAATATAACCACTCGTAAACCCCAAATATTTTTTTTTATTAAAGGTTGGTCTAAATGATACAACGCAGTAAAAATCTTTGCATCTAGCTAATTGTTGCTAGCTAAACGCCCTTCTATTTCAAAGTTATTCATCTTTAAGAAAATGATAGAAATATAAAATGACATCAAAAAAATCCCAGAGCAGTCAAATTTCACTGAAATTGACAATATGACAACTTTCACCTTTCCTAAATGGTGTTTGGTTACTCAGTACCTGGTAGCAACAGTAACCTGCTAATCCTGTTTCAAATGAACCCCTTTTGTTTACTGCACCATGACTGACGACCGAACATTATCTAAGTGGTATAACTCTGGTTTCTATTAGCTCAGTTGTTTAACTAGTGGAAAGGAAGTGAAAGTTTTCTGCCATGGGGTAAAAGCTTTTCAAACTAACCCCCATTTACTTCTGACCACTCCATTACAGGTGTAGAGAGGGTAAAGAAAAGCAGAACGCCAGGGGTTGACATCCAACCTCTAGATACTAGGCTAATCCATCTATTCCAACCCCATTCTCTCCCTGAATTACCACCTTTTGACATCATTTTTTAAAATCTGCTGTCAAAGGCGTGTGGGATGTACAATACAGGGAGGATGAGGATTAGAAGAAGAAGAAAGAGCTATAGAGAGAGGGTGAGCGTGGGTGAGGGAATCTCTCCTCTTAAGTCCTCAGCCTCAGTTATGATTAATGACCCAATGCACCTCGAAGTTCATAAACTTCCCAACCCGCTGATAGTTTATACAAGCTAAATGATTTATTTCCAGCTCATGCCAGACTGCTCATTCCATGTGACGGATATTTCCAGAGTCCTTGCTTGAGGTTGCATCTTGGCATGAGATAGCAAGCCTTATGTGGGTAATATAGTAATAGAAACCACCCCAATACATCTCTTGAGAGAACTTGTTAGATGTCAGCTCAGATTTCACCTGATGTATGTGACAACACCATGAAAAAGATGGCACCATGTCACAGTTATGTGATAGACATAGTGTATGTAAAATAAAAGGATCCTATGACTAGTTATTAACTTTAGGTTGGGTGTCTTCCAACTATCAGAGCTATCTTCAGACTTGGAAACGTCCTATCAGCCTTTACATACCTCATAGATACCTTGCGCTCAGACCGCCTCCGTCCCGTTTAATGACCGTTGGAGGAATCTGGCTCCTTCCCCGCTAAATGCCTCCGATCGCTCCTCTCCACAGTGGAACCTGCGTCTGAGGGATCTCTCGAACACCTGTCACCTCAAACAGCAGTGTTTTCTGAGAGCGTTCTCCATCACTGTCAAGCTCCCATCACCTGCCTACTTTACCTTATCCCCCTCTCCTTTCATTCATCAACATTTTAGGTGCCGCCTTTGACAAGGTCACATCTATTGCTTGGATCGTACATCATATTTATACTAGGGCGCTGACAAACCCTGTGATATTGGACGCCGCTTGTTTGTCTATTTACATTCTAAGGTTGTACGTGGTCTAAGGAACATTGTTCAAAGGAAAGCACAGATGTATGAGGTGATTTTAAAGGAGAGTTTTACAGAGTTGAATGACTCTTGAAGGAAAAGGTTAACTGCCTGGTCAGATGGAGTTGTGGTTTGACAAAGTCTTTGACAGGGTATTTGTGTTGGGAAGTAGACTGACCTTCAGATAGTTTTAGGCACAATTATCCAACTATTTTTTGGATTTAGCTAACTCTAAGCCAACTAAATTCAAGTAATTTTCACAAGCTATACTGAATTCGTGAAGCAGTGTTTGGTAGCCATCCCTACTTTTTTTCTTTAGATTTGTTTGAGCATTGAAAAATGTTACATTTACATGACTAAACAAAAAATGGCAATATTGCCTTCTCTATTATGTCCGAAGAGTATAGTAGCACATATACATCGCATATGAAATTTGAAATTGTTTTGTATTGTAGTAAAAGATGGCACTTGTCCAAATGATGAATTTAAAAATGTTAGTTCATTTATAATTTTTCCCCAAGTATCCTACATCTTTAGAGCTTCAACTTGGCCATTAAAGGTATAATTTTACTGTACTGTATTCATTCTAAAAGTTGTTTCTATTATAGTGTTGAATTTATGCAGATAACACAAATTATATAAAGGGCTTACAAGGTCAAATGCTAACTGTTAGCTTTAAAGCTATAAAAAGGCCACTCAGTTTAAACTGTTCTGTGGTATGACATGCTTCATTTTAAAATGACTTCGAACATCATTGTCATTTGGTTTTATAATTATTTTGCTGTTTTATTGCTGTTTTTATGATAACATAACTGAAAAACTAGAATTGTATTTTGTCATACCACTTAAGCAATTTAAAATTGAATTAAAAAGTAAAGAATCCAGTTACAGCATCTAAATCAAACACTTTCCCTCATACAAATATATATAAATCTAAACCTAATGCCTTCATTGTGTAGCATTTATCTTCCTAATCACTCCTGAGCTCCCAAAATGCTGCACAAAACACATATAATCTAAGACTAAAGGGATGGCCACACTACACTTCCTTTGACTTTCATTTATACGTATGCAAATGTGGGAGACCAGAAACACAAGCCCATTCTAAGAAGTTACAATGTGAATACTTTGCTGAGTTATAAGCAAACTTTAAACCCGAAATGTGGCATTTTCAAAGTTTAGTGTAATTGTGGCTTAAGTGTTACTATATGATTATAGACTAATGCCCACTTGCAGTTGTTACCTGAAGAGCGACCTGACTATATAGCGTGGTGCACCGACTGGAATAATTAAATTGTACAATATAATTCTGCAAAATGTTCAGTTTTAACAAAACATTCAATAGCTAACATGACATATCAGGGCACTCTTTAATTAATGTCTTAATAAAGTCTCCACTTAAAATAATTGGCTTGGCATGAATCACTTCGTGCTGATAGCATGAGCCTTTGTCCTAGTTATGATTTACATTTTTGTTTCTTGATGAGTGTCAGAGGTCTGTGTGTAAAATAAGATCCCATGAGCCAATTATTTGCTCTCTATGGAAAAACCTATGTAACTCGACGCTGACAATGTATAAATAATAAACATTGTTGATTATTATATATACAGTGGGGAAAAAAATAAATTAATTATTTGATCCCCTGCTGATTTTCTATGTTTGCCCACTGACAAAGAAATTATCAGTCTATAATTTTAATGGTAGGTTTATTTGAACAGTGAGAGGCAGAATAACAACAAACAAACAAAAAATCCAGAAAAAAAAGCATTTAAAAAAAGTCATTGATTTGCATTTTAATGAGTCAAATAAGTATTTGATCCCCTATCAATCAGCAAGATTTCTGGCTCCCAGGTGTCTTTTATACAGGTAAGGAGCGGAGATTAGGAGCACTCTCTTAAAGGGAGTGCTCCTAATCTCAGTTTGTTACCTGTACAAAAGACAACAAACCTGTCCACAGAAGCAATCAATCAGATTCCAAATTCTCCACCATTGGCCAAGACCAAAGAACTGTCCAAGGATGTCAGGGACAGGATTGTAGACCTACACAAGGCTGGAATGGGCTACACAACCATCGCTAAGCAGCTTGGTGAGAAGGTGACAACAGTTGGTGCGATTATTCGCAAATGGAAGAAACACAAAATAACTATCGATCTCCCTCGGTCTGGGGCTCCATGTAAGATCTCACCTCGTGGAGTGTCAATGATCATGAGAACGGTGAGGAATCAGCCCAGAACAACATGGGAGGATCTTGCCAATGATCTCAAGGCAGCTGGGACCATAGCCACCAAGGTAACACACCATGCCGTGAAGGACTGAAATCCTGCAGTGCCCGTAAGGTCCCCCTGCTCAAGACAGCACAAGAACAGGCCCAGCTGAAGTTTGCCAATGATTCAGAGGAGAACTGGGTGAAAGTGTTGTGGTCAGATGAGACCAAAATCGAGTGCTTTGGCTCAACTTGCCATGTTTGGAGGAGGAGGAATGCTGCCTATGACCCCAAGAACACCATCCCCACCGTCAAACATGGAGGTTTGAAACATTATGCTTTGGGGGTGTTTTTCTGCTAAGGGGGCAGGATAACTGCACCGCATCAAAGGGATGATGGACGGAGCCATGTACCGCCAGGGCATTGAAAATGTGTGGTGGATGGGTATTCCAGCATGACAATGACCCAAAACACATGGCCAAATCAACAAAGGAGTGGCTCAAGAAGCACATTAAGGTCCTGGAGTGGCCTAGCCAGTCTCCAGACCTTAAACCCATAGAAAATCTGTGGAGGGAGCTGAAGGTTTGAGTTGCCAAACGTCAGCCTCGAAACCTTAATGACTTGGAGAGGATCTGCAAAGAGGAGTTGGACAAAATCCCTCCTGAGACGTGTGCAAACCTGGTGGCCAACTACAAGAAACGTCTGACATCTGTGATTGCCAACAAGGGTTTTGCCACCAAGTACAAAGTCATGTTTTGAGAAGGGGTCAAATACTTATTTGACTCATTAAAATGCAAATCAATTTCTAACTTTTCTGAAATGCATTTTTCTGGATTTTTGTGTTGCTATTCTGTCTCTCACCATTCAAATAAAACAGCCAACACAATAAAAACTAATTTTTTTTTTTTTTAATTTTCAAAAAATGTTATCTGTTTTTGCAAATAAACTAAAATTTTTATTAAAATAATTTAAAATTTTGGATACTTCCATGACCGATACAAATCGGAGGATAACCATGTACAAGAAAATCAATGTGGTGAAAAAAAAACCTGCATTTTTTTTTTACTTATTTGTACAGGAATTTTGCTCATCTCTCCTTCTGATTGACAAACTTCTCAATTGCTTTCTTATTGAAGTCAAGAATGTCTTTGACCAGTTTTTTCTCAATAGAAAGCATTGCCAGAGCATTAAGGCAATCCTGGGTCATTCTATTTCTTAGGAAAGTTTTGATCCTCTTCAAAGTAGAAAAGCACCTCTCTGACTCTGCTGTTGTCATAGGCGTGGTGATTATGATCTTGAGAAGACTGACAGTCTCTGTGAAAATACTTTGAAGATTGTTCTCAATGGAAAAACTGGTACAGAGGAACTGCACCACTGCCAACCCTAAACTCAGGGTTCTCATAGATGAGGGACAGATCTGTTTTGAGCTTGGCCTTGTTCAGCATGGGGTATGCCTCCACTGTTGTTTCAAGTGATTCTGAGTGAACATAACATGCACATTATATTATCACTAATGTTTAAACTCCAGTATTCTTCATTGCACTTTACTTCTCCTGATCTTGAACTTGCTATTGGTTTCCTAAACAAAACTAGGTCTACAGTAGCATTTCAATAAATAAACCACCTATTTTCTGCTACATGTAAGGATATTATGTACTCAATTATTTTCCCATTTTTATGGATGACAGAAACGTTATCATGCTACTTGTGACTGATCAGCACTTTTTTGGTACTGTACATGACATGGCCCATCTGTTTTAGAACTGTGATCTATACGTTTTATATACTGAGGCCAGCTACATAGCTTTCTTAGATTAGTCTTAAAAGTTAGTGATGTAATTATTTTCTTCTACAGTTCCCATATTTTTTAGTCACTTAAATTAAAAGTAGACTCAAGTTTACTGTTTGGCTGACTGCTAGTTGGTCAAACTAGTGCTTAATATCTTAATACACTGGCTAGGTTTATGCTACTGGACTGGTCTGATATAAATGCCTTTTATTTGTCACCAAAAGATGTTATATCCACAGAGGCAAGATAATGGCATGTGTTATACTATTTTCACAAAATAACATTTACAAAGAGTCACTGCAAGAATGCTTATGAACAAATTAATTTACATTTTATGGAATAATTATTTACAATATAACGCCAATACTAAACCTCAAACATTATGGATCTTGTTTTTGTTTTGGGGAAAACATAATACTTTTCACTCTCTTTCCTTGTTGGCATTTAATCATCTGTTTCTTTATAATTATAACCTATATGCCATCTTTTGTCAGTTTTTTTCTGTGTGTGTTTTACCTCTGTAGCTAGCCTCCGTTGTTCTCCTGGTCCCAGTGTCCTCGTCACTTGTTGGGCTGGTGCTGCTGGTCAGATGATGCACTGTCCCCACACAGAAAGGGAATCGAGTCCCTGGTCCAAAAGATGTTAATAAATAATTAAGATAAATAAGATGTGGTCTATGGCAATCATTCATTTTGATGGCAAGGCACAATTAAGATTTCAGAGACAACGAATCTTTCAAGCAATCAGGTAAATACCCTTTACTATTGGCTGATAAAGCGGTTGTTAGAATGTTGTTTGTGAATCCCTGGACAGCTGCTTTAATGTAGACAGGGTCGATGTTCCTCTCCTGCAGCTGGTTGAATAAAATGTCTACATTTGGCATGATATTGTGAAACAATGCCAGGAAAAAACAGAAAGCCTCGTCTTAAAGCATCCTCACAAAACCCCCTGACTCTCTGACAGTTGCGGAATCAAAGTTCACTGAGTCTATGATCTTAAAACATTTTAAAAGGTCATCCTTGCGTACACAGTTTACAGCACGACTTTGGAAGTTCCACCGTGTTATAGAGGCCCTGGGAAGTCTGTGCGCAACCATTTGGTCAAGCACGGCGATTCGCTTAGGTGACCTGGAGAAGGCGGCAGAAAAATCCACCAAGATCAGAAAAAAAGTGCCGATTCTGAGGATGCGTGATGTCACCTGCTGCATGATGAGGTTCAGCTGATGCACGTAGCAGTGAACATAGTGAGCATTTTTGCAGACGTCCATTATCTTACGCTGCACTCCGCTGGTGCTTCCTCTCATCACAGTAGCCCCGTCATTAAGTTTGGGCAATTACTTTGCTTTTTTGTCCATTTCGTAGAATGGTACTTAGACTGTCCAGATGTGCTGTAGCAATGGAGTCAGCGTTTGCTTTCTGGATGGTAAAGAACTCAAAAAAAGCGCTCTTGGATGTTACCATTGGATTCTATGTAACGAAGCACAAGCACCAGCTGACAGCGGGTGGAAACATCAGTCGTCTCGTCAGCTTGAATGGCGATGAAACCAGCGGCAGTTCCTTCCTCCAGAATGTAATCCTTTACCACTGATAGCATGGAGTCCAACAGCTCGTTTTGTACAGTCTTTGCTGTGCCCTTAAAAACGGTTGCGGTCTTAAGGTGCTCCCTTTTTCGCTTGTCTGCTGTCTGATTAAGAGGTCAGGCTGATCTGGACCCAACTCCTTTACCTCCAGTTTTTCTGCCATAGTTCTCAAATGGACATTGGAGTAGAGATTGTACAGAGTTAGGTTCGTGTCCAGAATTACTAACACCCGAGTCCGCCATTGTCACGTAATTGAAAATTGCGCCACTACAGACCAGCCTTGATTTTAGCAGCTTGGGGCGACAGAAAAAAAAAAAAAGCCCATTTCAGTTAAGATTTGAGGACGCTGATTGGCTAAATTTTGTGTCACATCTTGAATATATTTATATCTTGAATGAGCATTTGACTAAATTCTACGAAGACCCGCCTCCTGTGGGCGATTTCCCGATTGCCCCTCAGCTGAAATTGAGACATGCTGACAGGCAGAGAGGTCATATGGTGAAAACATTTTTCACAGAAGATTTTCTAATATATCACATCATACAAATATACATTTAAATAATTTATATAATTATTTTATGTGTGTGGTTCAGGGAGGGCGGCACCCTCTATTGGCCAGCTGCCACTGTGTGTGTGTATATATTTGCCTTTATAGAACACTGAAGTGGAGACAAAAGTGATTTACTAAAGATTTTTTCCCCTATTATACATTTTAAAAACATTTGTGCTACTTAATTTTGTAGAAACTGACATTTTTCCCCAGGATTATTTGATGAATACAAAGTTCAAGAATAACATTAAGGTGTAGTTACAGCATCTACCAGCTGGTGCTAACTGACCTATGCTAACCAGAAAAATCTTGACCTCCTCTCTGTCTAGCAGTAACAAGTAGCAAATCATGGTAAACTTGAGGCTAAAGATGCATGTCTTTAGCAATTTTGTAGAATTTACGTTCCAAAGACTTTCATACAATATTCATTTTGATAGCGTTTTTTATGCCGTTATGACATGCCACTGAAAAGTTTGTAGATTGCCTTTAAGCATTTTTAAAAGCATTACTGTGGCTTTGTACACACACACACAAAACAGGAAGAAGCTCAGGTAGGAAAGTGCCATTTTCATTCTCTCCTCGTCATCAAGGTCAAAACTTTTAAGACTTTTAAGGTAAATTTTAAGACTTGTAGGGACCGCATGTGACAAAAATAAAGGATAGAGTGCTGAGTGAATGTGTTTATCATCCAACAAAAAAACATTTGTTTGCTGTAATAGCATAGAGCTAAGCTGATGGCACGACAGTGCTAAAATAATGGTAATACCATTGGCTGCATTCCAAGTCTAACTGCTACTCTTTAATCACAGAGGAGTTTTGTCCTCATTGTCAACGACCTGACAGCACACACCCTGAAACAGCAGCCGCATCTCAAGAAAGGATGCAGCTGCTTGCGAAGGAATTGCAGGCTTCACTAAGCACAACCCAACCAGTATATAAATCGATCAAGTGCAGGAGCTTCACCAAAAGTAGTAGTGCACGCTCAATCAACTAGAAATGATGGACCAACGCTGAGTTAAAGGGGTTGGACAAATAGAAGGGAGTGGTCAATCCTTAACACTAAGTTTCTCACCTACACCTCTTTCCATAGACACAATCTTGGAGTCAAAGCTTAATCTAGAACTGTTAAGAATGTTTCCATTGAAGAAAAGGTGGTTCCAGTCTGGAAAAACCTGCTGGTCCCAGACGACTGGCACAATGTCTTAAAAGTACAGCAAGGTCAGAGTTTGGCTGATTAGCTTTAGGCTGCACTGCCAAATTGCGTACACAAGTGCACTCCGGATTGTTGTTTCACAGTCAAAAAAGAAACAGATGAGACAGAACAACAAACGACTGGAAATGGCAACAACCATCCTGGTGTGAGAGGGTTAAGAGATACTCTAATTTAAATGAGTACAAAGACATTATTGGTCATAACTTCTGAACAGAAATGGTGTAAACACTGGACAGGGATGAAACTTTATTTGAGCACTATGCATGTACAAAATGGCGCCGCTGTGTTCGGACGCCGTTCAGGCCGCTCCGCTGAGATTTTGCTTTAACTTACTTTTTTACTTACTTTGTAAGTACTGATCACCTACAACATAGAAACACTTTTGGACATTGGAAACCGCTACACTAACCTGTTCCAGGACACTTTATCCAGGAATCCAGCATGGCCTCTGGAGATTCTTCGGAACGTGGAGATGAACAATAACCCCCCGAGGCGAAGGATCAAGAAACACCGTGGGAAACGCGCTGGGATTTCGAGATGGACTCCGGAAAAGGGCTCACAGTCCTCTTCTTCCGAGCATTCTGCTCGCAAATGTCCAATCCTTGGAGAATAAGATGGACGATCTTAGAGCCAGGATTAGTTTCCAACGGGACATAAGAGACTGCAACATCCTTTGTTTGTCAGAAACGTGGCTTTCGTCCTTGATCCCGGACACTGCTGTAATGCCAAGTGATAGCAGAACAGCAGAGGCCGTTAAATCCAGGGGTGGAGGAGTATGTTTCATGATTAACAAGAAATGGTGTTACCCCAGGAATATCTCCATTCTGTCGCGTTCCTGCTCGCCTCATCTGGAACATCTTTCCATTATTTGCCGCCCATTTTATCTGCCCCGGGAGTTTTCATTGATCATAGTTACTGCTGTTTACATCCCACCACAGGCGGACACCGGCTTGGCTTTGTCTAAGCTTCACGATGTGCTCAGCGGCTACATTAACAAACATCCTGACGTTGCCTTTATCATCGCGGGAGACTTTAACAAAGCCAACCTCAAACAGGTCATGCCAAACTTTTATCAACATGTGTCCTGTCCAATTAGAGGACCAAACACACTGGATCATTGCTGCACTCAGTTCAAGGATGCCTACAAAGCCCGCTCACTACCGGCTTTTGGCAAATCGGACCATGCCGCCATTTTCCTAACGCCGGAATACAAACAAAGGCTTGTTCAGGAAACTCCGGTGCAGAGAGTAGTGACGCGCTGGTCCTCCCACTCAGAGGCTATGCTGCAGCTCTTGATGACGTCGACTGGGACATGTTCCGGGCGAGTTCATCTGACGTCAGCGAGTTCACGGATGTAGCATTGAGCTTTGTAAACACGCTAACCGAGCAAGCTACAGAAACAATAACTGTAAGGACATTCTCCAATCAGAAACCGTGGGTGGACAGAACAATCCGTGCTGTGGTTAACACACGCACTGCAGCTTACAATGAGGCTCTTCTGACCGGGAATACGAGCGAGTACAAAGCATCGGGCTATGCTCTCCGACGCGCAGTAAGAGCCGCCAAACACACATACAAAAAGAGAATTGAGTCTCGTTTCCAGCTCAATGACTCTTGACGGATGTGGCAGGGACTGAGGACCATCTGTGCCTTTGGAAACAAATCCTCCGCGGAGGTGAGAGCAGATCCGTTGCAGGCTGACGAGTTAAACACCTTCTACGGCCACTTCGATTGCAACGGCGGCGGCGCGTCTCTGCCGACCAGCGCGTCTGGAAGCAGCAGGCAGAGGAGCGATGATCCTGTAATCACCATGTCAGAGGATGAGGTTCGGAGGGTGCTAAAGAAAGTGAACGTCAGGAAAGCAGCCGGACCTGATGGGATAACCGGCCGTGTTCTGAGGTCCTGCGCCGATCAGCTCGCTGGTTTGTTCACGTCTATCTTTAATGAGTCCCTTGCTACCTCCGTGGTTCCCACCTCATTCAAAAAATCTGTCATTATCCCTGTGCCTAAGAACAATAAACCCTCTTGCCTGAATGACTATCGCCCAGTTGCCCTCACATCTATAGTCATGAAGGTTTTTGAGAGACTTGTAAAGAGCCACATCTGCTCCTCCATCCCTGATACTTTGGACCCTCTTCAGTTTGCCTATCGCCCAAACAGATCTACGGACGATGCCATCTCTCATGTCCTCCACTCTTCCCTCACACACTTGGACAGCAACAATGGGAATTATGTAAGCCTGCTGTTCATTGACTATAGCTCAGCTTTCAACACTATAGTCCCCACCAAGCTGGCCTCTAAACTCACAGACCTCGGCCTAAACTCCTCACTCTGTGACTGGATTCAAGACTTCCTCACCGGCAGACCTCAAGTGGTGAAAGTTGGCCAGTTCACCTCAAACTCCATCACCCTGAACGTAGGAGCCCCACAGGGCTGTGTCCTGAGTCCCCTGCTCTACTCTCTCTACACGCATGACTGCGTGTCCTCTCACAGCTCCACGTCTATTGTCAAATTCGCTGATGATACTGTGGTTCTGGGCCTCATCTCCAAAAACGATGAGACCGCATACTTGGATGAGGTAGAGAGGCTCACATCATGGTGCCAGGACAACTGTCTCTCTCTGAATGTGAGCAAAACTAAAGAGCTGATCATGGACTTTAGGAAGAGACAGCAGCAGCCCTACACTCCTCTTATGATCAGTGGGACCCCTGTGGAGAGGGTGAGTAACTTCAAGTACCTCGGTGTAAACATCTCCGAGAACCTGACTTGGACTACAGACATCCAAACACAGGTTAAGAAAGCCAGGCAAAGACTGTACCATCTGCGACAGCTGAGGAAGTTCAGGGTCTTCTATTCAGGGACCATAGAAAGTGTATTGACTCAGTGCATCTCAGTGTGGTATGGAAACAGCTCCAATCAGGACTGCAAAGCACTACAGAGAGTTGTGCGCTTAGCTGAGCGCATCTCAGGGTCTGCTCTCCCCTCTATGCAGGACATCTACCTCAAACGCTGCAAAAGTAGAGCTGTCAAAATCATTAAGGACTCTAATCACCCTGGTAACCGTCTATTCACTCTGCTTCCACCTGGCAAGCGCTTCCGTAGCCTGATGGCAAAAACTGAGAGACTTAGGAGGAGCTTCTTCCCCCAGGCAATCAGACTCCTAAACTCTAACTCTCATAACATCACTCCATGTAAATATCACCATATCAATAAGCTATTCATAATTTCTCTCTACCTCATATTGCTGCTATTTAAATACCCTGCACAACTTCTTGCACATTCCTCTTATTACTATTTAAGTCAACAACATAGTGACCTGCACATTTATATTTTTTCTCTTTTATTTAATTTTTTCTACTTTTCTTTTTCTTAATATTTGTATACTTTATAATTGCACTGTCCTTGGAGCGGACCTGACCTACATTTCACTGCTGGTTATACGCTGTATAATTGTGTATGTGACAAATAAAAAGCTTGAATCTTGTATACACTAATCACTCACGTCAAAACAGATGCATACTTTATGCATTCTGGGGCTAAAACCATCTCTCATTTAAAGACAGTTGGGTTCAAGCAATATAAAAACCTTACATATTTCTGTTAATATAAAATATAAAGATAACATACGCACAGACACAAACATATATACCGTACATACATATACTGCATATTATACATTTTAAATACACTGTAATAGTAATTATTTAGATAGTTAAATTGTTTAATATATTGTACTGCACCCATATTTGTTTTGTCTGAATCCACAATATATTTTCCTAATAAATACTGACAACTTTATTTTGTCTGAAATAAAACAATTTTAATGTAATTTATTACTATTCATTTAAATGATTAAGTAATGTATTTTTATACCGCTTCCTAGCGGTATGTCAAGGCCAGCATGTAGTAGAATAAAGACATTTTCAATGTTGAAGTATGTTCTCAAATAAAGGAGCAGGACTAGTCAACAAAGACAGCTGGGTTGTTTCCTGTAGTAATGGTTACGTCTTAACATGGCTGTCAAGTCTGAAAGAGTTTAACATATCCCGGCAGAGCACCAGCATCAACATCATTACAGCGGAAAAGTGGTACTTTTATTTCTCGGTGATGGGCTAGATGTGTTTTAATGTGGGATAATACGTCCTATTCAACAAGACCATTGTTACTTATGGTGTGAATGACTGCTCTTGGAGCAGCTGGAGGAGGAGAAGGTGTGAGCCGCAGGAGTGATGGTACGGCCCCAGCTGTAATGACCTGTCTGTGCTGATCGCCTGCAGCTAGCCTGAGGGCTGTGAACGCCTGAAGAGGAGGTCTTCACTGAACAACAAGTAAATAAAAGATATGAGGGATGTCAGAGCCACAAAGGCCATGGCCATCGGGTAGGAGACTGAGACTCCCTGTGAGACAACACAAGCATCTGCAACACAAACCAACAACTCTTTGCCTCAAAAAGAGACCCTTTTCTTCTCGCCCATCAAGTACAATGCTGGATTACAGCTGTACTGTGATACTGGGTTCAGTCATAAAACATCACATCTCATTAATTACGATCAGATAGATTAAAAGCATATCAAAGCAGCTTTGCATTGAAGGATCCTACCAGCAATCTGAATGTGTTAAAAATTGTAGCAAGTTATTTGGTTCAATTAGCGATAATGTAGAGTAAGCCAATCAAAATAAACCCAATAGGGTGATTAAGACCCTGACACGGCTACTTATGTATAAATACATGGACAGAAAATGTAATATTTTATCTTCGTTATATGAAGAGTTTTTGCAAAATAGATAACACCGCTTAAATAAAAAAATAAAAAAATCATGTTTCTTATGTTATCATGTTTTGTGTTTTACGGTGTTAGTTAGCTGTATTTTTTAGTTATTTACCTAATAACAGTTTGATTGAGATTAATTGGAATGCACAATGAAAAAACATTTGAAAATTGTTAAAAACAGAGGAAAATGTTGGTGATGTGGTGATGACATGGCATTAGGGTAACGTGTAAGAGAAGAATTGTTGAGTAAAGTTATTTTTGTTTGTTTTTTTTGCACACAAAAACATTCTCCTAGCTTTGTAAAATTATGGTTTAATAACTGATATCACATGTACTATTTTAACAATGCCTTTTTGCTTGTTTCTACAAGTCTTTGAATTTTTTATCATGACCTGTGTGAATGCTGTACCAGGTGGGCAAACAAGCATGTTTACATTACAAAATCCATGTATATGGAGCTGGCTATGTAATGCAAATATCAAAATGATTTAGTTTACAAATCATACACTATTGTAAAATATTTTGAGGACATAATATAGTATTGTGGAAGGAACCATGTCTTTACAAAATGATAATCTGCCTCATAATCATAATTTGTGTGAAAAGGTATAAAAGTTACTGTCACTGTGTTCATTTCAGCTGGAGACTGCAGTGAATGTTTAGGTATGTTCTTTGACATCCAGTTTAATGGCCATTAAACAAACTATAGGACCACAATTGCCCAATCAGAAGCAAGTAATTTAGAGACCTTGTAATAACAGCCTTTAGTCATACTAAGATCCTTCTGAAAATGACTAGGGGCAATGGTCACGTTCTTAGCCATGCCTTAGTGTTCAAAAACAACTTAGCTTATGCTCAGTCGTGCCCTATCATCTCTGATCTACACCGCAGAGGAGCGAGGCGTGAGGTTTTGCATTTACTTGGTCCCTCCCCCATTAACTTCAGTTAAGTAACTGCGTCAGTCCTAGCGCCTTAATTACTCTTGTCCTTTACAAATTAACAAACTCATTTCTTTCCCAGCATAATAACCAGATGCCCCGTAAGAGCTTCTGTCACCTCAATTCGGTTCTAATTATCTCAATTTCCTCATAAATCATTTTTATAGGGGCAGTAAAGCAGTGTAACGCTGTTGGCAAGCCAAGACAAAGCATTTGATGGAACAAATCATGTGAAAGGTGTGTCATTCCTGCTCATGAAAATGAAACTGCTAAATTTTGTTGCAGCTCTAATTAAACACACCTGAATGAACAAATCAAAATCTTTGGGTTCAATTGAAAATTACAAGCAGGTGTGCCAGAGCAAAGTTGGAACTAAACTGAAGGAAGAAACGGTAAAGCTATGGTTAAGTATTAAAGTCAAGTAGAAAGCTACGGTAAAGTATTACAAAAAACAGAAGCAGAGAGTGCTACACGGGTGTCTTTATAAAGCCACTGGTACTCATTGGATTAGGGTTAGGGTTAGGGTCATTAGGTAAACAATCAAATTATATAGACAAAATACTTCCAAGGCACTCACGTGGTAAGATAAAAAGCCTTTAATGTATTGGGCTTAAATCATTACAAAATAGTTAAAAGCTACGCGTTTCGGCAAAAACACAGCCTTCTTCAGGACACACATCAATTGCTCAAACAGGTATTCTTAAACTGGTGTTAACTAATGAATCATCAAAAACAGCTGGTTAATATGTAGGTGTGGCTAAGACTAGCTTCTTAGTACAAAAAAAAATTAATTAAAGGGAGAGAAAAAAAATGTATTAAAAAAATACAATACAAATAAAATGATATATCATAAATGGTGCAAATTACAAAAATGGTAAAAAATCTATTTCTTCATTAACTCCTGGGGACTTAGTCGCCCGGAGCGTGTGAATCCAAAAAGTCTCTCGTTGTAGAAGCTGTTTCTGTCTGTTTCCACCTCACATTGAACAAGGGATAGATTCAATTCCAATCACTTTAAAAGAACTCTCAGTGACATGATCCACCTCATTATAATTTCTCGCCATTGGATACAACATATTTTTCACACGAACAGCATATGTGTTCAGCCACTCTCAAATGCAATTTCCTACAAAAAAATGTCCACACTCGCATTCTAGCCTATAGACTACATACGAGGAATTGCAATTAATAAAATCCTTAATTGGATATATTCTCCCAGAGGACACATCAGTAAAACTATTAGTTCTCACCATATTATCACAATGTTTACACCGCCCACATCTAAAATTTCCTAAAGAACCCAGCCACTTTATCTTTTCAGGGGCAGGAAGATAGCTGCGTACTACCTTATTTCGTAAAGTTGGTGAATGTCTATAACTGACCATTGGTTTTTCTTGAAAATTGGCGTGCTGCTCAAAAACAAAAGGTCCACTAGGTAGTATGCATTTACCAAACTTGTCCATCCTGCAGAAAATGAAGTAACTCTGTGGAGTAGGACTTCCATCAACTGATACTCCAGTTGGTTGATTTTAGAAAAATACATGAGCTTGATGTAGTTGCCAGGGCACTGTCATGATGATTGGCTGATGGATCCACACAGGTAACAAGCCAAAAATTGGTGACTAGTAAAACATCTGCTGTAGCTACAATAATGAAGTTCACAATTTATGTATAAATCATATAACATTTATTTAGTCTGAATACACTTTTTTCTTACACAGAGATTTAGCCTCTCTTAGTCTTCCAGATACAGAAAATTGGATTAAAAATCTGTATTTGGCAAGTACATAAAATAATCTAGTATTCCATTCCCAACATGGACTTGCATTACAATCCATGAAGAACATGAAATAAAGTGAGAGTTCCTTCTTTCACCACAGGGAGGTTTCCTGCACTAGGAGCTTAGGTTGGGATCCCTCTCACTGTCACTCCAGCAAGTTGTTCCAGTGCCCTGAACATATTTGGGGTGCGTAAATTCTTACAGAGCCAATCCACATGCAATAAAACCCATTTAAAGAATTATTGGTCATGTCTCTCATATACGAGTTGCTATATATTAAATAATAAAATTAAATTCTGAATTAAATTAGCAATATCACACGATTAGCAGTGCGATACGGCTATGATTCTGTCATAGGCACAAGGTGGGTTCATGAGCAGATTTTCAAATAGACTTATCTTTATTAACAAACAGCAACTACATTCTTGCCTAAAAACTCTTGATACAAATGGTGAAACAGTTGGAGTTCTGTTATCACTAGAATATTGCATGCCTGGAAAAGACTCTCAGCCAATCAGAGTCGAGAACCAGAAAGAACCGTTGTATAAATACAAATAATTAAATAATAAAGTAAAATTTCTTTTGAATTCTGTTTGCATACTTTGTAACACAATTGATCCCTAATGCAACAAGTCATGCGTAGGTTGCACTTAATTATAAGTGCGTGTACTTAAAATTGCAACACTACCTGTTCCCTAAACATGGTGTTAAAGCTTCAGATTAAGACAATTTCTGTGTGACAATTACTTTGTTAAATTAAAAACCTGTCAATGTTCACACAAAAACTTTATTTTGGCACTAGAAATTGTCAATATTTAATCCACACTTGAAAATTGATGAATGCTATTGCATTAGATATCAAAACATCAAACCAAATGACATTTATTTTAAAGAAAAATAGCACAAGCACCCTTTTCAAGCTACATAATGTGTGCCTTAAGAGTCTTAAAGTGTCTTGGGGTCCTTGAAGATGAATATTTAAATTTTGCAAGCAAATTTTGTCTAACCCACAATAGTACAGGCTGCTTAAGCCTTGAAATATTTGCATCTCTACCAAATTAAGTTATGCTTCTTTTACCTTAAATGTCTTAATTAGACCGTTTTGCATCAATGAATGTAAAACCAATAACATAGAGTGACAAAGCAAATTCAATTGTGTCCGGGTCACTGATCTGCCCCTTTGTGCAGGTTGGGGGATTTGGACTAAAAAGGATGAAGTCTGCAAATATGAAAATAATAACCATTTGATCAAGCTTATTATGAAAGAGTGCACTGTTTACATTCATGCAAGGGCCTTTTGTCATAATTATTACCCTTCTTCCGCTCTCTCCCAAGACCTTGGGTTGCAGCTCTTCAGCCTCAATTCTCCCTGGTGACCATTTGAACTAATTACAATGGCTTCTTCAGTAAGCATCCCTAAGACATGCGGAGAATCCTCTCCCAGCCTCCAGCAAGATGCTCTCTTCCATTCAAATGCTTTCTACAAGTAATTGTCTGTCCTTAGCAATCCCCTAATGACATTAAAAGTCTCATTATATGCCATCTCGAAGGGGCTTTTAGCTGGAAAATCTTAAGCAACAGACAGCTTAGCTCCAGGGCTTTGAATAAGATCCTTATGTGAATCAAGTGTCACTTACTAATCCAAACCGTAATCTCATAAGTATTCTCACATTCCACCCTGGCATTTCCTCTTTTCCTTTGTAGGAATTACAAGTTTTGATTGTTCTTGTGTCCTTCTGAGTGAATTGTTTTGACTGTCTTAAAGCAACTTCAAAACACAATTTAACTTGGATTTATAAAGTTTGGAATTTATTTATTTGTAATATTTTTTTTTTTACTTTACAGTGCTCATCCTAATATTATGGAAGCCTGTTTTGGCATGAAATGAAAAAGGGGTTTACACCCCGTAATTCTAACTTTGAAATTATTAATTTACAGAGTTTACATCTCACAAATCTGAGTTTTCTCTTAATTGTAATTAAATATTGTAAATAAAAAGTCAGAACAGTGGGATATTAACTTGTGAGATTTTCTTTTTAGAAAGTTGCTCTATCTATCTATCTATCTATCTATCTATCTATCTATCTATCTATCTATCTATCTATCTATCTATCTATCTATCTATCTATCTATCTATCTATCTATCTATCTATCTATCTATCTATCTATCTATCTATCTATCTGTCTGTCTATCTGTCTGTCTGTCTGTCCGTCCGTCCATCCATCCGAATTTAATTTATGCAAAACCAAAAAAAATAAAAAATCATCCACAAACAAAATCATCATTTCCATTCTGTGTTCAAAATAACAAAGCCACCACTTAATTGGAAATTGGTGCAAAACAGAAATGCTTTCCATCATAGTTTGTGTGCTTTACTAAATAAATAAATAAACAAACAAATAAATAAATAAATAATCCACCTGAAGTATTCATATATGTTTTCTGTTATCTGATTTTTGGAGTTTGTATTTGCACGTGTTTCCTTCTGGCATTTGCATACAATGTCCAAACATTCAGAATGGATTGAAACCCTCGATTCCTAATTTATATGATGATAATCTACCTGCATCAATTGTAATTACCATGTTGTGTCTTACATTTTTCAAATGAAGTGTCCACTGCTCTCTCTTATTGTCAGTGTGTACCCACAGTCCTTCAGAGTGTAAACAAACTTGTTGGCTAATATTTCCTGCCAAATCATAACATTCAAAATATGCGAAAGATTCTTTTGAATTGAAGAAGACTCCGAATGTCAAAGAACCGACAAGCATTCAGGGCGACTTTCAGTGCAATGCTGTTGAAAATTTAATCTTTGTCTTTAGCTACGGATTTATGGTCATATATTTTGAAGGCCACGTACAGGCTTCTTAGCCTGCAAGAGCACATCTGACATCTCATGCTTACCTTGACACTGATATCTAACTCAACGCACAAGCATTTCTGCAACACTTCTTGTTTTTATGATTAATTTATTTTCTGTAAAACTTCTCAACTGTGACACAATTCTTCACCATTCACCCAAATGATTATGTGCCTGAACCAAGAAGCTGTTCTGTAGATACAGGCATGACAGAGTAAACAAGGGCAATGACCGGGTCCAAACAGCTGTCATCAACATGACCTGTAGAGGTCAAATCATCTGGTCTATTTACAGAGCACTAAAATTTAACTCTTCTTTGCTACCGTCATTCTGTCAACCCCAGATGTCCATCAAGTGTCCAGTAGCTTTTATTTGTGCTGCCAGCCTCCTAAAAATGAATAAATGACCAAAAAACTCTAGACATCTCAAGCTTTTGAGCTTTCAGCAGATTATTTCAGATTTGTCTAATCCGTATCTACCTTCTTTTCCACCAGCAGATCAGTCGGATTGTCACAATATAATGCATCGAGACCTCCCATAGTCGAAACGTGCTAAATAGCCGAAGATGCCTTCCAATAACAGATTATCTGTCTATCCAGGGCCTTAGCAACCTCTTATTGTACATATTAGCGTTTAGCATGTATTTTAACAGATAATGTAACCAGAGATGTAATGTAACTCTCCTCCCCCACAGGACAGAGACAGAAAGAAAGGAAGCTGTACTCAAAAAGAGGGCACTGTTCAAGGAGGGTGTTCACTTGCTAACGTTTGCATTCGTTTTGACCTTAAATGATGCAAGATGTCCCAATGCCTGTCAGGAGAGATTTATATATCGCCACCCTCTTAATTGCTACAGTACATCACATGGTGCAATACTTTAGGATAGTCTACTGCAGCCTCAAAAAGTATTTGGACATTTGAGTCTTACTTAGGGACCCCTCGTGAAAAAATAAATAAATAAATTATACCATACTTTAAAAAAAGGGTTCTTTTTATGGAAATACACTTTATATAATGTATTAAAAAATGACAATTCTGTAATGATTTACTCACCCTCATGTCATTCCAAAGCTGTATAACTTTCTTCTGTGGAGCACAAAAAATATACAGTATAAATACAGTGTGTGTGTGTGTGTGTGTGTGTGTGTGTGTGTGTGTGTGTGTGTGTGTTTCCTATAAAATGAAACTCAGTAAGGTGAACAGTAAACAAAGTGTTTTGTTGTATGGCCAGTTTCTGGTGACCTGTTACGTCACCCATAATTTACAAAATTTTACACAAAATTAAGATACAGATTTGAATTGATCAGCTCAATCAGTAGTTTGCTGTGTACAGTAATTGTCATATAGTTGTACAGCTATAAAAAATATTACATTACAATTACATACATTTACAGACAATTATTATTATTACATTGAGTTAATATTTCCAGTGAGAGATAAAGTGTAAGTGAAAGTTTGTCTATACTCTCCATATGATGCTCCTATCACAGCTGAGAGTATTTTATATGGTAACCAAGTGTCTTCGTCACTTTCTATATTAATCTGTGATGAGAGTCATTGTAGAGACCTAATTCAGATCTCAGCGGAGCCTCTCATCTCCTTCACTTCACTCTCCCATGAACATTCTTAAGAAAATCTATACTTGTTTTGGAGAGGGAGGGAAGTAGATAAGATCTTCATTGACAACTAAATGACATTGTGTGTCCCTTGATAAGAGATTGCATCTGAGTGATCTAATCGTTTGAAATTCACTGTTGTTAATTATGGGCAAGTAGAACAGAAAGACATAGGCACGGTATGAAGTAACAAAAAGGTCTTGTTATTGGCCTTTGTTTGAGTAATTTGCGGATATTGATCTACGAGGACGTCTGCTGGCCAACTTGGATTGCAATTTATCTGCGAGTGAATGCTATGGTTCCCTCATCAAGTCATCTAAAAGACACAATTATGGTCCATGCATTCATAGAGTAGAATAAATCTTTGTGAATTATGTCGTTATGTTATGCAACCGGAATCCTCCTGTTCCAGTGCAATCAAACATAGACCACCTTGAAAAAGAGAAAGCCTGTTTATGATAATGATGTTTATCATCTATTATTACATTAATTGCACATCTGACACACATTGAAAATAATTAATACTGAGACTGATTTTGGTTTACACCATTGTCACCTTTGTGATGACCAGTAGGGTTGTAGGGGTGTGTTTGGGGGATTTGTGTAAGCATGTTTTCACAGGTTACATTAACTGTAAATTAAAGCTGTTCTTTACTGTGATATTACAAATTAGACTAAATTAGCATCAAAACAGATAATGGTAATTCATAATGCTTTAATTCTGTCATCATTTACTCAACCTCATGTTGTTCCAAACCCGTATGGATTTCTTTCTTTAGTGGAACACAAAATGAGAACTTTTGAAGAATGTTCATGCTGTTCTTTTCCATGCAATGAATGTGAATGGTGATCAGGTACCTCCACTCCAAAAATGAAAAAAATAAAGACATAACTTGTGCACTACATTCTAAGTCATCTGAAGTAATTTGAAATGCACACCATTATTCAAAAAAGCTTTTAAATCTCATTCATGCGCTTGCATTTTGTATAAAAAGTTTCACAACATGTTTAACATCAACGCCAAGCAAACATGGTTTATGTGTGAGATTGTGATGAATTTACGTATGCACATTAAGATTTTATATTGAAATATTTATTTGAAATAATCTATTAAATAACATATCATCAATATATATTTGATAAAATCTATTAAACATATATTCCGATATATTTAGTTAAGAATATGCACTTTCAAATGCAATGTTAATCAAATGTTAATCAAAGTGAATACAATTTTTGTCTTTTCCTCATGCAAAGTTTTCATACGACTTCAAATATAACTGGGATTTTAATATAGTCTTTTATTGTCATTTTTGTCAGCATTTACTTTAATTATGTGGAATGGACCAGAGTGAATATCCTGACTAACATCATTCGTGTTTCACTGAAGACAAAGGTTTGGAACAACATGAGAGTGAGTTAATGATTAAATTTAAATTTTTGGGTGAACCTTAAACTGCAAACACAAAAACATGAACACCAGAGAAGAATGCCGGAGAACCTTTACTAATTCAATGCTTGATCAATCCTTTGATAAACATGTATTGCAGACTTATTCTTTATCCTCTGTTGTATTTGAAAATAGAAGATACTAACCACCTCAATCACTTTTTGGCATCACCAAAAAAAGAAAGGGAGATGCAAAAACAAGGTGCCAAATGTCAGAATATTAGATAATTTCGCTGTTTCCTCTCTTCCATCCTAAAAGCACTTGAAAATCTGTTCTTTTTTTTTCAACAGAGCACACTTACGAGCGTGGCCATGGTTTACAGCAGTGAGGGAAAAAAATTACGGAAAAGAAAAAAAAGAATAGAAAAATGGAACAATCTGTGTTTAAGTAAATAATTGAATAAACTCAATTTGGGAAAGTTGGCAAACTGGGTCTAGGTAATGTTTTCACCCTGGTGCTGAAATAGTTTGAGACTGCATCGCACAACATCAGCCTCATCTTGTCAGCTCTGGAGAGCCCTTGAGCATGTTATTAGCTTGGTGTTCGCCTTGCCATTTTCCACCCGAGGCAGATGGGTAATTACCGAACTAATACTCTGATTGAGAGGAATCAGATGCAGTGGCTCACCCAATTAGATGATACATTAGCTTTCTTTCTTTGTAAGCAGCTAATGTGTGAAGCAAAGTGGCATTTCTAAGGGGGTCAGAGTCTCAAACAAGCGACGAGTTGCAGATTGCGGTGCTCCTCTTTCTCACTCTCTCTCTCGGTCTTACTTTCTCTTTCCCTCTCCCTCTCTCCCTCCCTTTCTCTCTAATGGACTAATAGAGTGAAGTCTTCATCACCCGAAAAGCACACAGAATGCAAATCAGGCCCCTCACTCCCAAACAAAAGGAGGCAGAGGATATTCATGTCTGATGTGTCAGCTACAACATCAATTACACTGGAATACACTGGAGCTAATGAGAGAGACACTGTAATTGTAATAATTGTGCTCTTTTGTCAAACACATTGCGGTGCTTGTTGTTTTGGACAGTTGAAGAGTTCACTCTTTATTTTCGATCAAGGACAAAAAAAGTTAGGCGAGTAAAAAAAAACAAACATCGGATTCTCTCTATCATTTCACAAAGTGTCGGACGAGCTCAAACATACACTTCAACAACAGAATGGGACAAGTACATAAAAACCTCAAAATCTCCAGTCACTCATACAATATGTCGGTAACACATGTGGCGCTTTCATGTCCAAAATATTCTCATAACCCTGTTGTAGCAGGAGTTATTAGTGTCTCTGAATGATGCTTGCAGAAGAATTACCACATCTTTATCTTTGTTTTAGCTCATCTCTGGGTGTAGCCATGCGCTTGTTCTCCAGCCAAAACACATTAGAGCACATCTGTCCACTCACGCACGCCACTGCGGCCAACTCTTTCTCGCCATATTTTTGAAGAGCCCTCATTGCTGCCATTGTTCACTTTGTCTGACTATTTGCTCTATTCTCTTCAATTCCCCTCCTGTTGATGCTCGGTGACAGCTTTCAAAAAACCGTATATGAATGCAAAGAGCTAAAAAGCTGCATTTTTGGTTGTTTTCTGCAGTTGCTGAAATTGTTTTGTAGTTTGCCAGTTTCAGTTGTGTGAGATGATTCAGTGAAACCGATCTGCTTTAGTTATTTTACTTTCACTGCTTAAAATAGTACATCAATGAAATTCACCTTTGTGTGTATTTTAGAGTTTAGTAAAAATGGATTCGCTGAGGTATCTGCACTGAGTGAATCATTTCTGAAATGAGGGCAGGAAAATAAAAACGGAAACGTATATGTTTTTGAATGCATGCGGCGTAACGAGTTGTTTTGGAACCTGGATGTGTCTGCGATGTTACAGAGACTGTGGCATCTGGATCTGGACACCAGACAATGGTCTTACCAGCTATTAGAGAAAGAGTTGATTGTATGGTCATTGCAGAGAGCAGTTAGAACCCTGTACCACCTGTCACACTGGATAGTGAGGGCTGAGGTTATTCTAGCATATACAGATAACGCTACATGACAAGATACAGAACAAATGACAAGATATTTATAAATATTAGCAAAGCTATTTTAGGTAATCACACCCAATTCACCAGAAAATCACTATAAATTATCCAGCAAATAACCTGCCTGTTTATCTCAGTAACTGTACAGCTGTGATCTACATAAATGTTTGCTTGTACATAACAATTGCATTTATTTGATCAAAAACCATAATATTGTGAAATATTACAATTTAAATTACAATATTACAATCTATTTAAAAATGTAATTTATTCCTGTAATGGCAAAGCTGAAATTTCAGCAGTCATTACTCCAGTCTTCAGTGTCACATGATTCTTCAGAAATTATTTTAATATGCTGATTTGATGCTCAATAAACATTTCTTACTATAGTAAATGTTTAACATAGTTGTGCTGCCTTATATTTTTGTTCAAACTGTAATAGACTTTTGATCAATTTAATGTGTCCTTGCTGAATAAAAGTATTAAGTTCTTTCTCATAACTAGGCTAACTGTTTTGTGTTAAATAATTGATTTTACACTTTACTTTTTGCCAAAATGTTAAAAATGGGCTGTTTAGTGGCAGGTCCCAAATGTGACCAACGCACACCATATCATGAGACAACATGCAGCCTAAAAATATCATTAGAGCAAAAACGTTTTACAACCAGCCCCAGTCTCGCTTATACGGAGACACATTTCCTCAGAGCATCTTTTCAGATGAAACCACATGATGCAAAATTTTGTGAATTAGTTCATTTTTGGAGTGATTGACACCTCGCAGTGTTAATATCTCAACTAGGATTGTGTTCAACAAGGGGTATGTAATACAGTAAATGCCACTCGTCCTAGCATTAGTGAACCTTACTTGCTTTTTATCATAAAAAATTAACAGGCTCTCAGACACAAAAGGGGTGTAGTTGAGACTTCAAGTGTAAAAAAAGTTATTAGAGGGAGAAAGTGCATTGGAGGTGTCATTATGTGGCCAAATGGCCTTCGTGGAAAATGGTTCGGCACAAAAGAGGAAAAACCCCTGAGGGCATACTCAAATATTGTTTCCAAACAATGACCCAGAGCGGCTCCTCGCCATGCAAATGTCAACATTCACACTTGGAAACATATGTGTGTTTTATTCCCGACGTCGAGTGCTACCTAAAGAACAATTATTCGTGTAATCTCGTCTGGCAGGACGGCAAAATGGGACGTATTCCTCCCTGGCGGGTAAAAGGAGCTCTCATTATGAAATACAAAGGCTCTGTTACAGATAAAATAGAGGCTTATGAAAAAAAGAAGAACTTGGTTTTGTTTTCCATGGTCATGTTTTATTTTTTCATTAATATGTGTGTCGCTTTGATAAAGATCACAGTCAATATTTTGCCATCAGAGTGAGAAGCATGCTGTCAGTCTTTTGTTTGGGTAAAATAATCACTCGTGGTAATATTGATGTATTCACAGTAGCCTATATCCTTGAATATGCTGTATAATTAAATAAAATATTCATAAAGTTTCTCACAGAAAAGACTAGAGCAAGTAGGCCAAACATTTTTATTTATTTAATAAATATTTAAAGACTTAAAAAAGTGACAGAAATTGTATACATGGTGAAGAATCCATTTGACGTCAAAGACGAGGGGTGCTTACTCACGACATGACACAGTAGTATTACCCCCATGTTCATGCTGTTTATCGCCTTTTCATTCACAAAACAACCTGAGGTCAGTCTACTCATGTTCGGATCGTACTTCAGCACAGGCAGAAAATCAATAAACACTATTGCCCCCTTCGGCGAAATGTGGTTTTAGAGCATAGGGACACTTCATGTCCGTGAATCAGAAAAAAACAACAACATCTCGTCCAGACAGCTCGTAAGTGCCTGGTTTGTTGCTATTGATTTTTCTGTTTATTCTCTCACAATAACTTAACTTCTCTTGTGTGATTCCACAATAGAGAGACCTTTTACTCTGTTCTTATACAATAAAGAGGGCACAATGAAGATTCTGAAAACAAAACAAGTGCCAAATAAGAAAATAGAGAGTACTTGTACAAGCTCATGTAATTATATACCTGTATTAAAGTAAAAAGCTTGTGCATTGACTAGAGATGGGGTACTTGGACTCGGACGTCAATTGACCCTTTGCCAGGAGTTTGATTTACAAGTGATCTGACCAATCATAACGTCAAATCTAGATTAACATTGGTGGACCTGAATTTGAAAAATGGTGTGTATTGACGTCTTTCCATTGTTGAAACAAGATACCTTCTGATGTTCATTTACGTTTATTTTGTGCTATAATTAGTAAAGAAGAAGAGATGATTGGTTCACATGCTACTTGAGCTGAGGCGCTACATCGATGTCACATTAAAGATCCACAAAACGGTATTTAGTATTTGGATTTATTAAAAAGTGACAACATTTTGTTTCATACCAGAAGTAACCTGCTCTGTGTTGTCTGTTGGCACGCTTTTTCAGTTTTCTCTTTCCTTCGCTATGTATTTATCATTGCGTGAGAACATGTGTGGTATGAGAGCGTCATGGCTCATTGGACGTAGCAACAGTAACTAAAGAGGAGGGGGGGGGGTTGGGAAGGGTCAATTATGAATGAACTCGAATGAACTTGGGTGGACTTGAACTCAAGCTTGACACAGACTCAGACATTCTGAACTTGTTTTACAGCTGAATCCACATCGTATGTACCATCAAAGATAAAAAAGTAACAACATAAAATTTAGACAACAAGACCTTAATAAAGTTCTCCCACTCAAACATAATTGGTTAAGAACTTGGATTTGACTCAGACTCATGAACTCGGACCCGACACTAGTATTGACCTTAATAGACTGCCTTTGCATCCACACTTCCTGAAATAAATTTTGAAGCAAATTACTTTGCTACAGAATATACTGAAATCAAAATATTATTATAAAAATAACTGACTAGTCAGTCAAAACCCTATGGAATCCTTCCACAAGTGCCATTTTTTTGCTGTATTTCCTACTGAAACAGGAAAACAGGGCAGAATGTATTATCCAATTTTTTTTAAAAACCAATAGCTTTTAGCCTTGCATCAATGCAATGAATATGACTGGCTAAATGCGATTGCCAGTTAGCATAATTTGATTGGACGGAAAATTGGACACACCTATGACTGCAAAATGATGTCACCAACATTTTTGGTTAATTTTCCCTGCGTAAACCTTGAAAAAAATCTGTTAAAAGTGCTACTGATAACCTCAAAGCTGACAGATATGGACTAAAAGCCTCAAAACTGATTTCACAGGGTCTTCAAAAGACGTCCAATGGATGGTGTGCTCACATAATGCCCCTCCCCCTCGTCTTTAGCCCCTCCTGCAGCGAGAGGGCAGGCGGTGTAATTAGCTGTGGGGGGGCTTCTAGCGACCCTCGTCTCTGTCTCACCTTGTAGAGCTCGCTGCAGGCTATCCTGCATTGACTGCTAATGTCACTAATGAAGGTGTGAAGCCCTGGATTATGACAACATGATCGACTAGCAGGTCTTAACGAGTGGCTGGGGTCTCACCTGAAGTTAACGACTGTATAATCCTGTATAATATACGACTGTATAATTTGGGTTATACAACAGAGTGATAAAAAATAAAACTGTCCTTCTAATATTCATATAGCACTGCTAATCAATGAAAGCCCATTTCAAACTGACATTTGTTCTGACAATTTCCATTTGCTTCGAATTTCATTCATTTGCTGTCAGTCAAAGTGTCTGAATGTCTGAAGAGTGTCTTTGTTTTCATTGGTTTTCACACTTTTTGCTAATTTTTTCAGAAAATATTTGGACCGAAGCTTTTAAATTTTGCTCGAAACATATTTGACATATTAAAAGCTAGTTACTGTGTCATTTACATTTACGTACTGTACACTACCATTCA
Source organism: Barbus barbus (assembly GCF_936440315.1). NCBI lineage: Eukaryota > Metazoa > Chordata > Actinopteri > Cypriniformes > Cyprinidae > Barbus > Barbus barbus. The sequence goes on along the minus strand of NC_136748.1, from coordinate 13,621,947 downwards.
AAAGATTGGGATACAGTTCAAAAGTTTTATTTCTTTGAAAGTAGTTCTCATTTTTATTCACCAAGGATGCATTAAATTAACCAAAAGTGACAGTAAAGGCATTAATAATGTTACCAAAAAAAAAAAGATTTTAAAAAACGTTCTACTCCTAACAAATCCTCCTAACAGATCCTAAACAAAACTATTAAGCAGCACAACTGTTTTCATCATGATAGTAATAAGAAATGCTTCCTGAACATCAAATCATCATATATTAGAATGATATCAAAAGGATCATGTGACACTGAAAACTGAAGTGTATAACGTGTATAATATTGTTAGTCTGCAGAATCATCCCCTAATTATGAAGCACAGTCATGTGATACATGTAATACATATTAACAAACAGCAAGCAACACAACTGAACTAACTGACATGAATACAACTTGTAATATAATTAATATAGATAGAAACACTTTGTAAGTAAATGTTAAATTTTTAATTTTAATTGAATTTACTGCATAAACATTATTTCTGCTGATTTAGTTTCATTTTACAGACAGGAGCAATGCAGATTTTTGAAATATTGCTATCAAACCAGACACAAAAACAAATGGTACTTCTGATAGAAACACTAGTTTAAAATTAAATATTTGATTGCATTTATGACAACCATGGCTTTATGGACAAGAAAAGCAGTATGGCTTGCTTAAAACCCTTACCTCTTCAGTCAAAAGCATATGAGATCAACAAAGACAAAGAGACATTCTAATTGTTTTAGTGATTATTAATTAATTTTTTATGTTGAGTTTTTATTTTTTTTTATTTTAGACTGCCATTATGTTCTCTTAATGACCAGGGCATTTTATCCTTTACATACACCTGTAATGGCATCTGCAAGAGACAATAATAGCAGAAAAGAAACAAAATTAAGGGGCATATTTATAGAACTTGCTTAATTAAAGAAGTTACTTAGTATCTTTTGTCTGTCCACGTTAGGAAGCTGTATTATTTGCATTCTTTCTGCTTCTTGTGATGGATGTGAGGTTCTAAATTAATTAATGACCTCAACTGCGAATTCAAAAGATGGCCATCACAAAAGCTCCTTCCATCATAAGTGCAGCTCGAGTAACCGAGCATTCTGCTGCGCCTGTTGTTTCTCCTTCCATTCAGCTGTAAATTGGAAAGCGATGTTCAGCAACTCATGGGGTAGGACAATATAATTGTACATAATTGGTGAAAACTGAGGGCAGAAAAAAAGGAAAATATTGAAAAGGAAAAACATTAAATTAAAAAGCAGTGCCCTTGTGATTTGTGCCGCAGAGAGCTAAAGTTTTTTTTTTCATCCATCCTCAGAAACGTCTTCAATTGAAATTCTTGAATATAAGCAGGGTGATTTTTAAAGGAAAAAGACGTTGTCAAGACAAATGAAGTAGCTGCAGCAGTACTGACTGCTGATGCCAAACCAGCCTAGTTGAATATTACGAAAACATTTTTGCATATTTTTCACATTTTCAAATAAATAAAGTACCAGTTTTTTATATATTTAAAAGTAGATCAATTTTTCAGATCCCCCTTCTGACCCTCTTCTTCTCATATTAATGCACTTCATACCACTGGACAAAAATAAAAAGCATCAACGAAAAAAAGGCCACAAGCCCTATGGTGGTCTAACTATAACCTTTCTTTCTGTACCAAATGCAAATGCATTAATGATCATTGTCTCAGTCCTATGACAGGTATCAATGCACATTGCTCGTTTATAATAGAGCAGACCGAACAGCACTGAACATCTTAGCACAGTGGCATGGTGTCCCTAAGACCCTGCCTGAGGCGTCACATGTCTCCAGAAGGTCAGTATCCCCCTCCCTAAACCAGTCTACCAATGACTGCTGCATGATTCAAGAGTACACCACGCAACGAGGTACATCGCTTGCAGAGTCCCCCCAGACTTTGCTCGCAAACTTATGGAAGAGGCAACTGATAATCCTTCGGCTCTCTGCATAAACGGAAGCCCCTTCGCTTGAAAATTACTTACAGCTAGAAAATAATTGGTCTCAAAGGGCATATCTGCGGCGGACTATCAGGTGTGATTCACCACTGTCATGTCTGCACTGACCCCAGCCCGTGTGCCACCGTGCCAAGAAAGCCACGCATTGTGCATCTGCGTATAAACAGACAGGAAGCACAAAGAATATGCGGACGGCTATGTTGCATTCAAAGCACATGTGGGTCTGGATGGTCTTGGTTCCTTTGTCTGATCTGAAGCTGAGTGGTTGCCAAGATAAGGAGGCTCCAAGATTTTTCGTCTCTTTGTTCTTCATCTTATTGATACGTTCCAGTATTTTTTCCCGTTTCCATTTTTTAATGGTCCCTTTGGGAAAGACGTTCCATGCTATGAAGAACAAAAACTGAGCATTGGAAACGGCACTGTCCTGTTTGAACGCTATTATAGGTGGAATTATTCGCACCTTAAAAGAAATCTGTTTCTATATTTACAACAATGTCCCTTCTGAAGCACCATTGAGCAGCTCCGACAACTTCATCTTCAGCGTCATTGTGCACTCAGAGCGATCCTGAAAGCTCTAACGGCTCTGGTGTCGGACACTCTCACAGTGCGGAACGACACAAAGGCCTGAAGGTGTGCGTGACATGGCTCACAAATGTAAATGAGTGATGGAAGCCCTTGAATGACTGCCACTATAGGAGGAACCATTAAGGAGCCGGGCCAAGAGCATCTTCCCAAGCGCATCCCATCCCTCCCTCTGTTTTTCTGTGCTGGCTCTCCTTGCGTCTTCCAGCATCCCCTGGCCTCCCCCCGTTCCCTATCCTCTCTCATTGTGTGAATCTCCCCTCCCTCCCTAGACAGAAAGCTCTGAAAGGTTCCCCATAAGACAGTCCCATTCTCCAATATCCCCATCATTTGCTTATCTAAGTGCCGTCCTCTGTTTACCAGGAGTGGCGGACAAGTGGTTCTGGGTACCGGAGGGGGTAGGTGGTGGTGTGTGGGGTTGTTCAAGGAGATGTTGTGGAGAAAATGAGTCTGACAAGAAAAAAACTGACAACAATGAGCAGACAAGTACTGTGGATGCACGCATACTTCACATATGCAGGTACTTTGTGTACACAGGGCCGCCCATCTTAGTGAGCTGCTCTCTGTTGATTTTATAATACCCCCTCATTTCCTTTCTTGCGTGGAGCACTCTGTTGTTATACCCATTATTCCCTTTCCAAGAGCTTTCTCACATCCTCGCCCATCATTATGGGATTCGAGTGCTGTTTATGCGCTTTCATTTTCAGATGGAGATCTTAATAGATTGAATTGATTATCCCTCACACAGTGTTCATACTCCAGGGCCTCATCTACGAATCCAAGACATTATTCGCTCGAAGCTGTGAAGGGTTATTTGATAGAAACTTATCACTTTTCAAGACTGTTTTATCCTTTTCAGTTCCCTTCATTTGCATGAACCTCTTTAGTAATCATGTTACCCGATCTAACTTTGGGAGTATCTTAAAAAGGGAATTCACCCAGAATGAAAATTCACCCTGATGTCATTCCAAAATTGTATCATTTCATCTGTACAACACAAAATCAGACGTTGGGCACATTGGTCATACTGCTCTTTTCCATACAATGCAAGCAAAATGAAAGGTGAACATGCACTGTCAAGGTCCAAAATAACATAACACACAAACTTATTATATGGCTTCAAAATACCTTTATATGATAAATCTTTGTGAGGAAAAGACCAATATTTAAGTAAAAATTCCCCTCAAAGCAATGCATATTCGAATTAAGTATGTCACAATTGGTTAAAAAGCACAAGTAAACAAATTGTTGACATTAAATCTGGCATCACCGTGTGCTTTCAAGCCAACTTGTTCTCAGGTGCAATTTTGTACAAATTCATACAGCCTGATTCATAGGAAAACCGTCAATGGAGCATGAGCAGGTCATACGAAAACAAACCAATGAGACTGTACTAAATTCACATAAATTTGCTACCAATTTGCCAATTTGCCAAAAGACTCTGACTATTACACCTCACAAACAGCATGAAATTAGTATTAGAAATTAGAAATTAGAAGATGTGATAACCCTTGAGAAAGAAACATATCAAAATTGAAGTCACTATTCACTAACTTTCTCTCCACCATGATCTTCCATTAATGAAAGGTTTATTTTTTATTTTTTCAGGATTTTTTGTTTCTGAGCGAATCTCTTTAAACTAGAAATGTAATATACAATTTCATTAGGTTGCTGTGGAGGCTTTTCGATTATATTGCAGCATTCCCAACGCACTGGGTTCATAATGCACAATCACCAAATGTATTCATTACAGACTTTAACAATGAACACAAATCCACCATGTATCTTTTTTGAAGTGGGTGGACCTGCAAGCTGCGGGGCCACACGTGATCTCATGGCTCATGAATGGGTGAGACGGACCCCATGTCACCGCCCTGACCCCTCCCTCCTAAGTGGGCAGGGCCATGAACTTTCCAATTACAGCTCGAAATCCAAGCGTCTCGGTGTCATTACTTTTTCAGGCGGTACACAAACTACACGTCCCTCCTCAACCGTCTCCCAGCCGTGTAGAAGAGCACAAATCCAGATTGATTTTAAAATTCAAAACCCACAACAGGAATATAGCAAAGTCTTCTATTTGACTATGTTTCTCAAAAAGTCTCCTTTGTGAACTTCGCATCAAAGCCCTGACGAACAAAAGCGGCCAGCCGTCTGACAAAGACAAGAGCGGATGGTATGTGGAGCCATCTGTTTTGGAGGACACCCAAAATCTTGTGTATGGGCCATACTTAGCTATCCCACAATTCCATTCCAGGAGTGCACTAGCCTCCTATTCACGCACTGGGCCATATACTGCCCATCTCTTGGCTGGCATTTTTTTCCCTGTTACAATTAAGTAATTTATTCCTTTCTTCGCCCTCCTTTTTAATGAATCCAAGCCACAAACAAGCCCCAGTTGCTCCTATTCAAGGCTCGTGATTGCATCTGGCAGTAATTGCTGCAAAAGCTGAAGTGGGAGCAGGATGGAAGCACATTGTTTTGGGGGTAATAGGTGAAGACCTGCCTCTCTTGACCTGTAATACATTAGTGTCAGTGAACATTTGGCAGCCCTCAAATGATTAGCAATGAAGATGAATTGAGAGGGAAAAAAAGAAAAAAAAAGGTAAAAAATCTGCCTCATCTGAAACACTGGAGCCCGCATACATTTGCATGCTGATTAGTTGTTCTTTTGTCTGTGCTCCTAATTATTATGACACATAATGTCTTCATCATGCAAGATTCAGATCTGTCTTGTTCAAAATTTATGTAGGGAAGGGGGGGGGGCAAAAACGTTTATTAATTCTACATGGACGTACTTTTTGTTGTGCTTGCTTTTGTTGTGCGTTCTCCTTTTTTTAACGTTTCCCATTAAGTGAACACAAATTGGATTGCCTCAGACTAGTGAGTTTGAGGGCGAGTTTTGAAGAATCATATTTGTTTTGCTCTTGTTGACAAACCCGCTAAGTAACCTCCTCACTTCCTGCTTGTGTGGATATGCATTTGGCTCCTTTTTTAGCATCTCTGGCAGGGACGCCGAAGCCTAATGCGTCCTGGAGCTTCTAAGAGGTGCGTGAGGTGTGCTGAAAATGAGACAAAAATGAGATCATCATTTGCAGTTATGTCTTGCCGGGCACCTTGGTAACACATTTTAGCTGAATTTATTTTTATTATAATTTCCTAATTCTCGCAGATTGCTCCATTTACAGATATGGGGGATAAATCTCCAGATTAGAGATTACGCTGAGTGCCAGATTTTGGAATCAGGGTGTTAAGGCTGTATGTCTTCATCTGGCAGGGGTGGACGTTGATGCTTTTAGCAGCAGCAGACAGGTCTGATGGGTTCATGCCATTTGCATCACTAAGCACAGCCTCGGCGACTGTTGTTTTTCTCCCAAAATATGAGCGTGTAAAAAAAAAAAAAAAGTGATATTCAACAAAGGGTTCATCAACTTGAATAATTCAAATAAAAAACCTCAAAAATTCTCAAATTGTGTGTCCATAATGTCATAACAGTTTAATTGTTTAGAGGTTGTTTAGACTCAAAATGTGAATGTGGCTCATAATGTGAATGTGAATGTGGCTCATATTATATATGTTTTAATACTCTGCACATCTGAGCACTGTTTGAAACATTGCTGATGTCTTCTCAAACTTGAGAACTTGAAACATGAGAGTAACGTCTTTTTCTCAGGACAAATATTTGAAAAGCAGACGACTCAGTTTGTTCTCCATCTCATCTAATTTGTTTCTAAGTGAAATCACTGGAGATATTAAATACCTCATTTATGACTTTTCTTTGAGTCGCTTAGAATATGATAAAAGGCTCAAGAGGTCCGGCATGGTGAAATAATTAACTCATCAGCTTCAGTGCGGTCAATTCGTCTTTGTTTTCAATCATCAGATCCAAACGCTCCATCCTCTCTCAGCATGTGGTTTATGCTGGAGATCTGACAGCAGCAGAATGTGTGACGGCGTGTGCTGCCGGAGACAGCAGAGGGAGCTCAACAGACCAACCTCAGCTCCTCTTAACATGCATACATTCTATCACACACACATTTTATATATCAAATCAGGAAACCACAATATATATAGTGTCATTTTTCAGGATTCTTTGATAAACAGGAAGGTTGATAAACAGCATTTAATTAAAAAAAAAAAAGGTTTCACTTTATTTTGATGGTCCCTTTAACACATTCTGTTGACTATAAGTAACATTGCACCTATTTCTACTAACTCTGATTAGAGTCTTAGCAGAGTATTAGCAGACTGGTGGGGTTAGGGTTAGAATAAGTTGACATGTACTTGCAAAGTTACTTGCAGTCAGTAGAGTGTATGTTGGGAGACCATCACAATAAGGAGTTAGCAGATATGAAGCAGACAGTCTACTTAACTGTCACGTTTGATCAGTTTAATAATCGTTATCAGTTGCATCCTTGTTGAATAAAAGTAAAAAATGTGGAAATCTCATTGCCAAAAGGGGAAAAATCATTGTGAAGCCAAACTTTTGAATGGTAATAGATATGTGTATATACATGTATATAGACATGATAACAGGCCAATGACATAAAGCTGTCATACCTATTAATTTATTCAAAAATGCATTCAAATGTTTACTTACAATGAATTGCATACACCTCTTTCATGAAGATCCTGCTATTAATTTCTGAATTAAAATTCATGCTAATATTTTTTGTCAATGATACAACTATATCATCATAATCTTTATAAAGGGGCAGTCGTGGCCTAATGGATAGAGCGTTGGTTCAAGTCTCGGGTCTGGGAGGAATTGTCGGTGGGGGGAGTGAATAACAAGCGCTCTCTCCACCTTCAATACCATGACTGAGGTGAGACCCTTGAGCAAGGCACCGAACAGCCACAACATTGGCTGCCCACTGCTCCAGGTGTGTGTTCACTACTGTGCACTTGGATGGGTTAAATGCAGAGGCCAAATTCTGAGTATGGGTCACCATACTTGGCCACACGTCACTTAAAAAAAAAAATAATTAAAAGACTGACATTTTTAGAAGAAAACCTTATAAGTACTTTTTTAGTATGATTATTTCTAACAAAGAAAACAGTTTCAGTGCCTATTAATGTTGTGTATGTATATATATATATATATATATATATATATATATATATATATATATATATATATTTCCCTTTTACCCACCAAGTTAAAGTCACATGTTGCAACCAACATGCAGAAAAACAGGAAGTGATTTAATGGTGAGAACCCCTGCCAATATTCATGACTGTGTGTCAATGTAAATAAGGTTAGCCCTGTTGTCATGTGGTGCAAAAACAAATAATAATTTTTAACAAAAATATTTTACCTTTTTACCTAAGAATTTATATTTACAGTCTTTGAAAGACAATAATTAAGGTGTAAAGTGTAAAAAAGTATGTTATTTTGATGGTTATATCACATGACATTTTTAGTGTCGTTCAATTTAAATGTCTTGAAAATAGTAGAACTAGACTTTGTTCCTTTTGTCCCTTGGACTCTCTCAAATGTCACTGACCATCACGCAAAATTTAAGGATCAAACTTAATATCTGAAGTTGTAATTAAAATCTATCCAGCATCTTGAATATACTGTAGCAGATAACGGTTCAGCATGGTTGAATGGACGTACATCCTAAGATCCGCACACTGCTGCTGCTCCGGCCCCGAGGAACAGTGGCCCTCAGATGTAGGGGTAGTGAGGAGCGCTAAGTCTGCAGCTACGTCAGCCAGTTAATTTGTTTACTGGCGGTATTTAGCCATCCAACGCACTCCAGGGGCACCTGAACACTTGGTAAAGACAATAATTATCAGGCCCACTGGAGGACACACACACACATTCATATCCCTGAATGCTGTTCTTTTTTTAACTAAGCTTATTAACTGTTCAATAGATTGTTATGCTTGATTTTTTTACAACTTCAAAAACACAGCGTGCCATAGCGTACTCTCAGAGGGCCCGCAGTACTAACCGTGCGCATATCGCTCCTTGTTCCTCTCATGAAATGGTCTTGTTGCAGTTGCAGTCCGTGAATCGTGCTCCACTGTACTCGTTTCTCCATGTGACTCGCTTTACCGTCAAGAGACTTGGCTTTCCCTAGAAAAACATGTTTTAAACTAATAGCCATTGTTTAAAATTCTCAGTCTTTTATGCAAGACTGACACTTTGTATGAGTAAGTAAATTTCATAGAGTGAACTGAAACACCTAGCACAGCTATGTGTGTCAGTATATTTCAGTGTTCACCTATGACGGAAGAAAAGTGAAAATGAAGTTTGAGCTATAATTTAGACAATTGTGATAATTACCCCTGCCATTAAAGATCTTACTACAAAGTACAAGTGTGACCCCTTTAATTAGTTACAACAAACTCAAATAGGAAATCTGATAATGTATCAATTTTCCCACAAAATTACTTTTTTTTTCAACTTTTAGAGTCCATGAAGTCATCAAGGAGTGCTGTTACATGAGTTTGAAAAAGGCTCTGAATGAGGTTATTCATAATTTAACTTAATTAGGATGGATTCCTTGACTGATTATCATACACACTTGAGAATTTCAATCCAATTTCAAGCTGATAGTGAGGCAAAAGTAAAGGTTTGTGTGACATATTTGAAGCCATTTAAATGAGAATATATGGGACAACTGTTCTAAAGTCTTTTTTTTTCAAGTCTAAGATTTTTAAAATGTCCAAGTCTCACCAAGACTGCATCATTTGATTAAATAAAAACAAAAACAAAAACATTGTGAAATATTATTACAATAAAAAAAAAAGCCACTACTCCAGTGTACAGTGGCACATGATCTTTTAGAAAAGCTTCTAATATGTTGATTTGGTGCTCAAGAAACATCTCACAATATTATCGATGTTGAAAACAGTTGTACTGTTTAATGTTTTTATAGAAACTGTGATTTTTTTTTTCAGGAATCTTTGACAAATAGAAAATTCAAAAGAATACTACTGCGCTAATAACATGAAATAAACTAATACAATTTTATAAAAAAAAACATACTTTAAGATCACACCAGAAAGTGTGTCTGTAGTCTAATTGCATTATAAATGAAATCATAGAATGCCATCTAAAACATGAATACAGAGAATATAGAGATTTACATGCAAGGAACATATGCTTTCGGTTAATAGCATGCTAAACTGTTGGTCAAAATGCCAGAGTTCATCCTTGATGCACAAAGCCAGCATACAGGGCCTTAGCAGTACTCAGAGCAAATGCATTTCCCAAGGCCTGGTCTCCATTGACTTCAGCTTTTAAGTGTTCCCCACATTATCCCTGCTCAAGCAGCTCACACAACAAACAACATTGTGGCTAACCCTTAGATACTACAACAACTACATATGGAGGACGAGCGAGCACATGATGGGCTATGATGGAGTGAATGGATAGATAATGAAGCGATGACCTCAGAGGCATCATTACAGTCAACACTAATTGATACACAAAACCACCTATACAGACCAGACAGGGGCAAAATAATGTTTTCTTGAATGTCTCAGTTTCCCATGTTGATCCACAACATTATAGGTATGTGATATCTAGATTTGGTGTGCTGATAATAATAATACTGCTTTATTTAAAGCAAAAGCCTGGTGGGTAGTAGACAAGCTTCAAAGTGGTGCTAACGTGGGTAACCATAATTTGATATATATATATATATATTAGTGCTGTCAAACGATTATCGCGATTAATCGCATGCAAAATTTAAGTTTTTGTTTGCATAATATATGTGTGTTCTGTGTATATTTATTATGTATATATAAATACACACACAGTATATATTTTGAAAATATTTACATGTATTTGCATGTTTATATTTATATTCATATAATTTATATTATAAATAAAAATATTTAATATATAAACATAACATCTTTTTCTGAAATATATACATGCATGTGTGTGTATTTATATATACATAATAAATATACACAACACATACATATATTATGTAAACACAAACTTGCGATTAATCGTTAATCGTTTGTCAGCACTAATATACATATATATATATATATATATATATATATATATACATATGCGTGTGTGTGTATGCATACATATATATCTAGTCATTTCATATTTTTATTTGTTATGTATCAGAAATTGTCTTAAAATTGATTAATTTAAAATGGACAATTAAAAAAAGTGAAAAATCAGCTAATTATTTTGTGTTTTTTTTACCATTTTTATAGTCTCAAAACATCTTTGTGTGCTATAGAAGAAAGTAAGTCACACAGGTTTGGAACAAAATGAGAATGAATAAATGACAACAACATTTTTCAGTTTCGGATTAACTGTCCCTTTAAAAAAAATTACAATAAATAAAAAATAAAATATTGCATGTTTGATTATTAAACATGTCACTGCAATCATAAATATGTATACAAATGCAACACTGTCGAACATTCAGTGGAGGATGACAAAAACAATCTACAGCTGGATAAAGGTTCTGACATATAAAAAGTCCATAAAATAATTTTAAAACACAAAATAATAAGTTGTTGTCCATTTAGGATGGTTATTAAGAGATACGCCATCTCTCTGATATTATTATTATTTATTTATTTATTTTGATTGGGGAAACATTTTATCATTATATACAGCGTTCTTTCCTTTGCCAGTCATTTGCTAGTATTACAAACAGAAAGTCAAGGAGATCTCTAGAAAAAAATGGTGCTTAAAAGTTACAAAGCAATCTGACAGTTAAAAGTATAATGGGAGAGTGCGTTCTCTTTGAGTCTCACATCTCCTTTTGCACCTCCAAGGCAGTGTAATTTGAGGTTGAGGAAGGTGGAGCGTAAAACATGGAAGCTGCTCATTTTCCTCAGGATGATGAAAATTGATCCAACATTTCATATCATAACCGTCATATTATTTTCATTATTCCTGCCTGCAAGAATGTGGTATTAACACTAATGCAAACTCAGGTAAGGTAATTGCCACTAATGGATGTGAAGGACTCTAAAATTGGATGTCATTAAAGCCGTCAACACATTCTCTGGATAGTTCAATTGTGTGGCTATGCACTAAGAGAGGGAGAGGGTTGTAGAGAGAAAGAGAGAGACAGACAGACAGTGTGAGTATTAAACATATAGCAGTATGGAGAAAAGAGGTCAGAACAAGCAAATTGAGATTATGTATGTAAGAAACTTTCAGGCACAAATCACACGTAATAAGATTCTTACTCACAGCTCACATCTATGTGTTTCAGGGCAATTTGATGTTTTTTTTTTTCACTTACAGGAACGAAGAAATAACCACACTGCTATCAGCACGAAACCACACTGGAGAATGTTTGTAATTTATACCGAAAAATACTGAAAAAATTGCAACAGTAAAAACTACTTGATTAACTCTAAGTTACATATACAATGCATATAATACAGTTGCATTTTAGGCAACTTCACAGTAAAATGTATAGTTTTTGAAAGTTGTTTGAAAGTTTTGAAAGAACCTATGACTTATCATGTAATTTACAGTGAAAAAACAGTAAACAGAACATTTCCAGAAGGCCCTGCATGATTATATAAATAGTTTTGTTGTTCTTATTTTTGTTACCATTAATGTACATTAGGAAGTTTTGTGTTTTCTATTATTTAGTTATTTTAGTGTCATGCATGTTCCTCTGATGATATAAGAGTACTGTTTTAAGCACAGGCTTCTTACATTAACCAATGATTCATCAAGTAACTTTATTTTACCATCTGTATTATTATGGTGCACTGTAAAAAAAGAAGAAAAAAAAAAGTTGAGCCAACTTAAAATTTTAAGGCAACCAGCTTCAGCAGATTTTTGAGTTCTCTCAACTTATTTTTGTAGGAGATTCTCAACTTTTTGTTGTATAAACTTAAAACAACAAGTTGAGAAAACTCAAAAATCTGCTGAAACTGGTTGCCTTAAAATTTTAAGTTGGCTCAACTTTTTTTTTTTACAGTGTGGTTATCAATACATTTTACAGTACAAAGCAGATACTGTGTATTAGTATGTTAACATTCATTAAAAAATATCAATTGATGAAATACACGGTTACAATTTGTAGAACATGAAACACTGTCACCATATTTTCACATTATATTTATGCCAACCTGAGCTTTTTTTCTTTCTTTTTTTACCATAACTTTGAGTAAGTTTGTAGATTAAGAGTAAATGCTGTTTCTTAAAATGGACAATAAAAAGATGATAAAGTACTAAATTATTTGATACTTTTAAATTATTTTCATCGGCTCAAAATATCCTTCTTTTTTGGGGGGCGGGGGGTTCTGCAGAAGAAAAAAGTTTGGAACATCATGAGAATAAATGATGGAACTTTCAGTTTTGGATAAACTGTCGCTTTAAAAGGGCAACTTCAAAACAAGTTTTTTGAACATGCATGTTCATATTTGCATTCCGACTGTTAAACATGTCACTGCAACACTGTCAGACATTCAATGGAGGATGACATTAAAACTACAGCTATTAAGTGAAATTGATATCTTATCATGAAACAATGAACAGGAATTATACAACTGGATAAACCATCTGAGTGTAATTAACAATCTAAGCGTTTTGATTAGTGCCACACCAATGTCATATATCTCCCAATTAAACTTCCCGCGATCCTGCGGGTCACGCTAATGTCATTTCTTACATGTATTTTGCTTCAGCACACATAAAAGACAAGACAGTGATCCCAAGTTTTGCTCTGCCTCTTTCAAATCACAGGATGACAGCTATAAATTAAAGCATCATCGTGAGAGAGAGAGAGGACCATAAACAATGATTTTCATTCGCATTTGCGCGTTTTTTCTCATTGCTTAAAAAACAAGGATGAGGTAAATGGCAGAGGAGTGAGAGTTAACCAGAGACCTCTCCGACTGCTCCTCAGAAACGACTCGTGAAGGGAGATAATTGATGAGAGTGAAAGAATGGATCTCTACTCTTAAATAACAGGATTTGCGGTAACCTGCACATTAAGGTGTTCATAGCCAGTTAGCTGCTGATGACAAAAGGGACACGAGGCGAGTATTCTACCCTGTCAGGAAGAGGCCACTGCAAAGTGTGCTCCGATATGTCTCCTATTCATCTGCGGTGGGTAATTACTTCAAACCCTATATTACCATGGTAATGAGACACTACAGCACTGCTAACCCCTGCCAAGCAAAAACAAGACGATCTAGAAGAACTTCAGACTGATCTTTTGTCTGTTGGTGGAGACGAGCTGTCTAGTTTCAGAACATTGTGTTTTGGGAGAAAGGAAAAGATTTTCTCACGATTTCTTCCTTTAATTGTTAAGATGCTGCGTGCATGAATAACTATTTTGACAAGACGACAGTAAAATTGTGCATTGTTTCAAATCTGACCTCTTTCTCTTGGTCTGTTTATCATGCGCCGTAATAGTCTACTCATTGGACCAGTTGAATTTGGAATGAAAGTATTGTTTTAGTGTCTTGGAACAAGTTATGAGTTCATTAAGATTCTACATATTCCAGTATTTAGGGTTAGCGTGGCCCAGTTACCCCTGCTGGTAGATTGCAAAATGTAACTATACAAAAATGCTTTTCTTCATTGATGACCCTTTAAAATATATTACAATTTATAAATACATTTTTTTGCAAGCAACAAATAGAATATAGCACACAAGCCAGGTTTTATGAAACTGTTACAATCACTCATCATCCATCTTCATTTGTGTTCCATTGATGAAAAATACTATATAAATTATAGAGGGTTTTTTTTGTTTATTTTAAAATAATATTTTAACAGAATTATTTTTGCATCATAGAACATTACAGAGCAATGTGGACTTAATGAAGATAAAGAGGGGAATTTTCATCCAAAACAATGAACATATTAATAACGTGATGCTAGTAATTTAACAGAAAATGTTCTCAATAAAAGTTTTCAATAAATGTTAGGGATAAAAAAAACTTAATTGCTAATATTTTTTTGCTCTTTTGTTAAATAGCATGTTTTTAATTTGCCATATATTCTAACTAAACATTTCTGCAAGTAACATATATGAACAGACTAACAAGCACATAAGCCATATTTTATAATAACTTTAAATTCACCCCTTATCCATCTCCTGAAAAATAAAATATAAATTAAATATATTTGTTTATTTAAAATTATTGTTTTATATTTTAAAATGATGTTTTGGGTGTTTTAAAAGGATGCTTTATTTACTTTTGCATCATAGAAAGTTACAGGACAATGTGGACCTAATGAAGATAAAAAAGTGGAAGTTTTCATTCAAAGTAAAACTGCTGTAACAGTGCATGTGACATCAAATACAGTTAAAGTTCAATAAAAAAGTTTAATACAAGTTTTAATAAAAGCTTATATTGTTTGCACCCATGTTAAATCGCTTTAAAAAAAAATTAAAAATCTAAATGTGGTACTTTAAAGACTACTCAACATTTCCTCTAACAAATTATCTGCTTATATCCTAGAACAGAGCTCAATATTGTGATCAATGTCTTCCAAATCCTCCTAATAAAAAAAGCAAAAAAACAGAGAGATGAGCATGACAAGTTGGAGGGCATTGAATCTCAGGTTACAACGGTTAAATAGCAAGTGAATGTCGGTCCAATAAACAATCGAGCTGAGTAAATAAAACGTCAGTTTCTCCAAGCTCTACATGACCCTTTTCTAAGCATGTGTATTATTCACTCAGTTAGGGATTGGTGTGCGCAGCACGAGCAGATCTGAATTTGCTGTGTGACAGGTATAACCTGTCCCAAATGTACAGTATGTGTCTTACTGCCTCCTCACTATGAAATGAATTAACATTTGTATGTGATGTGTGAGCCCTCAATATTGAGCTCCAGATGAAAATTTCATTTCCTCACAATCACGATAGTTATTCCTGCTACAGAAAACAATGTTTTGTTAGCGATATTTAGAGAAACTATAGTCTAAGGCAACTGTAATGCCATTTGCATTTAAATAATTCTAAATAAAGTCATTCAGCTGAAGGTACAATTTTGTTATTTAAAACACTTTTGCAACTTTGAATTTGTTCTCAGTGGTGCAGACAGTATTGTTTGAGTCGTTTGAAATCCCTTTCATTATTAGCATGAACAGATCAAGCTTTAGATATGACATACCCAGAATTGTTTCACACAAGATGGCTTACAATAGCTAAACGTGTATTTTAAAAACCTGTCCTTTGTGTGTCCTTTTCACACACATATAATGACATGAAAAGACATGTACCAGGTGAAGGTTAAATAAAGAATTAGATGGGGAAAAAAACACTGTGTATAATTACTGGCCCCAGTTAATTTCTGGAGCACTAATGGAAGCACATGGAGGGGTGAAATGTCTTGGTTGCATCATTTTATCTGCTATATTTTCACTGAATCTCTCCGTCTCTTTGTCAAAAACAACCCACTCTGTCCTGCCGATTGTATCGCGTAATTATCCCTTATTGTTGATGATATTCTACATAACATAAGTTCAGATCTGGAACAAGACAAAGCACAGCCACTGAACCCATCAGGCTGAAAGTGGTTAAATTGTGATATCATCCAAGTTGCACAAATTTTGAAAAAACAGGAAATCAAATTATATTGAACAAACACATTTTAATTTAAAAGGTTTGCTTTTTAATAACTGCTTGAAAGCTTAGGCAGAATATGGCTTCAACCAAAAATTATTTGGTAAAACACAAACATAGATGAGTTTGAGCTGAGTAGATTTTAAACTTAGATATAAACCAATATTTTTCCCATTTGCCATAGCTATAGTATATTCCAAATGGATTTGTCATGTGACATGTAAGTAGTGTTTTGATATTGTTTATAGAGACATTTACTCATATTTTAGATTTTGCTTTTATATTTTCAGTTTTCGTTTGTTTTGGTAATTTTGTTATGAACTTTAGAATTTTTTATACTTTTTGGGGTTTTGTTTTTAACATTTCTATTTAGCTTTAATTTGTTTTTATTTCAGTTTTAGCTTTAGTAATTTTAGCCATTTTTAGCACTTTTTACTTATTTATTTCTATTTCAGCTTTATTTCAAATAATGGAAATTATTTTTTAATAGTTTTAGTTAACAACACTGCATGCAAGACCCAAATGTTTGTATTAAATAGCATTAAATGTGATGCTAACGACTGAAAGTATATTTGGTGAATTTAACAAACTCAAATTAGATTTGTGAGCTCTGATGGATTGGAAAATGATTAAGAAATGCCTGAATTCTGGACTATTTCTCCCACAAAGCAAACATACTGCTTTTTAGAAATTTTGGATCTTTCTCAATCTAGAAGCTGTATGTTTACATTATTTTAAAAGATCTATGATATAGTTTTGTTTCTGAAATGGGGCCACCATAAAGCTGGTTGAGGCAATGGAGAGATACATCCATCCATAACTCTCTTTACATACACACACAGACACACTCCTTCACACACAACCAGCTTATGGCTAAAACAGTTAGCCTCTGTGTCCACACTGGACCGTCCCTAGACAGGAATCCAATTAAGCAGCTCTGGTTTATCCTCATCCGATCCTTTTTTCTCCAGCACAAGTGAGGGGAGCGAGGGGCCACTGAAGCAGGTTTTCTTACAGCAGGAGTGGGACACAGGCCCACCAGCTCGAGGTCTGTGATCTCAATGCACAGGGTTGCCATGAGCACATTGAAAAGAAATAGAGAAAGTGGGGGAGACTGATACAGACATCATATTGCAACCCTGCATTAGTCATGTGCTTGTGCATGAATGCACGCATTTGCAGGTTGAGACTGTATTATTACAAAGGGGTTTGAGCGCTCACTGACCCCCTGTATCGCATGTCTCTCAAACTTCACCTCCTTTCGGCACGTCTGCCCTACATTACCCCCAAGGCCTGCTCTCAGCGGGGTTCCTTCATTCCTGAGCTCAGCAGAACCTGCACCAGGACCTTTTCAGTTCAGTGGGCCAAGGTAGGTAAGACAACAGGGTGCCACAATTTGCTGCATCTCTATCTCAGATAAAATTGACAGAGAGTGCAGCAGGCAAAACATCTGACAGTATCCAAGCTTTCAGTCCAAGCTTAGAAAACTCATAAATGAATGTTCTGTGTTCTTTACTAGTTGTGCTCAGTAGACAGTTTTTGTGGCAAAATGCTTATTCCACAAAAGGTAATTTGCTCTTTTCTTAAAAAAAAAAAAGAAGGTTACATTGAGGTATTTTACATAGAAGTAAATGGGGCCATAGCATAAACATCTATTTAAAAAAATGTATCGTGTTAATATGAAGTAATTTTCCATATTGATTTTAGGTGTTTTATCCATATTTGTGTTGTATTTTAAAGTTAAAGGAAATGTTTGTAAACTTGTTTGGAAAATAACATACTGACAGAAATATACAGTAGCTTTTCCATTTTCATTTTCCATTTTCGCAGCGGGCCGAAACATGGAAGACAATATGGCGGTCACTATAAAGCGATTTGATGACATTTTGAAAGCTGAATTAGCAGCAATGCGGACCGAATTCGCCTCTCACATAACTACAATCCAGAATATATGCTCTAAAGTTTACTTTTTAATCTGGGAACAAAGAGAGCAGAACAAAGTGATTGGTGAACACACTATGTGTCTGGATGCCCTCGAGCAACAAGTGACTGATTTACAAGACCACAGCAGACGCAGTAATCTCCGGCTGTTGGGACTACCTAAAGGCGCCGAGAAGGATAACCCGATTGGCTTTCTGAAACGGTCACTGCCGATTTGGATCCCATCACTTGCGGGCAGAGATATCGAGATCGAACGTGCGCATCGAGTTTACTCCAGAGCTTCAACGGATCACTCCAAACCGCGAGTGTTTCTCTTCAATATGTTATGCTACAACGACAGGAATTTAATTCTAAATGAAGCAAGATGTCGCGGTCCAGTGAAAGTGGGTGACGGTGCGATGTTGAGCTTTTTCCCTGACTTCTCTCCCGCGACGGCAAAGAAAAGTAAAGTAAAGACGTATTGTCAAGTATGGTGACCCATACTCGAAATTGGTGCTCTGCGTTTAACCCATCCAAGTGCACACACACAGCAGTGAGTAGTGAACAAATGCACACACACACACCGTGAACACACACCCGGAGCAGTGGGCAGCCATGCTGCGGCGCCCGGGGAGCAGTTGGGGGTTCGGTGCCTTGCTCAAGGGCACCTCAGTCGTGGTATTGAGGGTGGAGAGAGCGCTGGACATTCACTCCCCCCACCTACAATTCCTGCCGGCCGGGGACTCGAACTCGCAACCTTTCAATTACGAGTCCGACTCTCTAACCATTAGGCCACGACTTCCCCAGAGCTCCTTCAGTGCAATACGGAAGGAATTGAAAGAGGCAGGCCTGCAGACCTTTCTCCAGTATCCTGCTATGCTGAAGATCGTCATGAACCACGGCGAGACCAAACTAATGCACTGACTGGATAAAGCACATCAATTCCTGAGCTCCATTCCCGCCCCTCATTCTCCTGGGATGGACGTGGCATAAGGGTTTGATAATACAGAGTGACTCGAATTCTGATTTACTAATCTAGATCTTCATGTGACAATCGTCTACTGGCAGTTCTTCATGTAAGCTAGGAAACTTGGTATCACTAATGTACAGTTTTCAATGCACATGATGCAATTATTTATGTTTGTTTCCTTGTTATAGAGAGTATACATGCTCTCTTTTTTCTTTTCTTTTTTACCCCACTTTATTACTTGTGTGAATTTGAAGTTATTCTGTTCTTTTATAATAGGGCTAATGGCGGTGTTCTAAAGAAAGGTACTGGCTGTCATGTTACTGTCACTGATTAAGTCTGTAAAGTTTTGTGGGGTGGGTTTTCTTTATGTTAATGTGTTTGTAAAGGATGGTGTTCATGGATGCAATGGTAAATATTACGAGGTGGTCTCTTTTGCTGTGACTGATAGTGGAACTAGGGGTGTTTTGATAACTGCTTGAAGAGATTTGAATGTTTTCATTTTGGACAGAAATGGTGATAATGCTGACAGAATTGCCTGTACATCCCTTATGAAAAGTAATTCTCCCCACTGATAATTCTGTTGTTTCTGCTTAAGTTGTTTGCTCTTTTCTCCGAACAATCGTATTTCTTCTTATTTCATCTTATTTCTTCTCTTTGATGTGAAGTTCATGTGTTATTTTATTTTTTTAGTGTATTTGAGTTTGCCTTTAAATAAAAACAAAACAAAACAATTGTTCACAAAAAAAAAAACTTACTGACCTTTTCTGTGTAAAATTATATCCAATTTTATGACAACATAATATTTAAATTTAAGTGCTTTTATGAAATCACAAGTATAGCATTTATGCTATTAAAACCTCCAATAATTATTTTATTAGTCGCTTTGGACAAAAGCGTCTGCTAAATGACAAAAGTAAAAAAGTAAAGAGTGTAAAGACCATCGACTCTACCGTGCGACTCCACCGGGCAGGGACACCGGCAAGGGATAGTAGTAGCTTTTTATTTAATTTTTTCATTGATATGTTTATTATTGAAATGTTGTTGTTATATGCATGTGTTAATTTTATTTAATTTCTTTATTTTCTTAAATATGTGGGTAGATAGTATTTATAGAGTTGTAACTTTTTAGTTTTAGTTACTTTTTCTTATTTGTAAGTCGCTTTGGACAAAAGCGTCTGCTAAATGACAAAAGTAAAGTAAGTAAGTAAAGTATTAGTTATACCTAAATGTAACCTTGACGCTTTTTTCTTTCTTTTTTTTAGGTAATGAGGGGTGAGTCGTTTTTTTTTTTTATATATATTATGGTAACTGGAACCTGTATGAACTCAGAATATTTATTTAAAGTTTAAAGAGAGCCCTCATGGACAGTTGGCTGGAGCCTTCAAGTAAGACTTATAAAACGCTTGTGATTCACCAGCAACCTAATATAAATAGGCCTATTCAATAAAAAGCCAACACTCTAAGAAAAGTCAATAAAAATAGCGCCCAATGTCCTGTGTTATTTTCCCATACTGATTTTTCATAGGTGTTTTACCTGTGTTTTGAATTATGCATCACATTATGTCTGTAAACTTAACGGATAATGTACAGGCAGAAAATTACCAGAAGCTTTTGCATTTTCCTACATGTTTTTTTTCTTTTCTTACAGTGTATAAACTCTCTTAAAATACATTCACAATAGTTTTTCCCCTGAACTGCCACTAAGATGTAATTTCCATCATATCTAAAATCACCATTTATTCTGTGGTAGAAATGACATTTTTAAATGAAGTCCTAAACAAATGTTCATGAGGAGCTTGTTCATGTAATCCTGTCAATCATATCACAAGGGTATATGAGCAGCCGCTTGCCTCATTCCCCTAACAACTCTTCCGGCTTCCCTCCTCCTCCCCATCATCACCGGGATTCTAATATCCATTAAGTACTTATTCATTAATTAAATGGTCCAGGAGAAGCTTAGAGCCTGAATCTTGCGCTCAAGCCTCTTCGTAACGCACAGTAAGCCAAATCTGTTTACTCACATCACATAAGGATTATATGGACAGGCGAACTCATGAAACATTTCATGAAATAAAATTCCAGACTCCTTTGTCTTGATTATGTATGCTACTGTAAATACACACCATTAATATGTTCACATGGTTTTTGCAAAATTACAGCTTAATTGGAAAACACACTATGTTCGGTAACACTTTGTTTTAAGGTGTCTTGTTAAACGTGCTACATGAACTTACTATTATAATAACAATAAATTATGCATAATCACATGCAAGTAACCCTAATCCTAACCCTAACTGTATATAGTAAGTACTTGTAGTTAATTAATATTACACAGTACTTAAATGTATAACCAAATATTCTGTTCATTCTGTTATTCTGTACTACAAAAAATCTCTTTATAATTTATACTAAATAAAAATCTACCGTTGTGGAAATGTCCCCAAATGTGAAGAAACTGTATGAAAAAGGAAACAGATTTAATGAATGGAAAATAGCCCAAAATTGTTCCTGACATTTATTTTCAAACAAAAATGTCACTAAATAACGTCCCTATATATTCCAGAGCCTTGTCCACTTGGTTGGCTGTGTGTGGGGATAAAGGATCAAAACCCTTGAAAGCATGAGTGAATTAGCTCTAATTTACTATAATATGTGGCCTATGTATGAGACGCTGTGAAGCATCAGAAAAATGCAAGGAGTGAGTAAATAAATTATACTGAAAGAACGAGCACACAACAGCAACCACGTACAGACTCCATGGAATCCTTATAAATATTTGTAAAGAGTGAGCTGTTTTCCAAGCAGAATAAATGGTGTGTTTTGTGTGGCTTTCAGAGCTTTAAACGCACAGCCGAATCTTTGTAGGAAGGTTAATATCTTCGTGTTTTTGTTTCTTTATGCTCGGGCCAAGAAAAAAAAGTGACTTTGAGAAGGAAAAACAAGCAGCAAGATGCTAAAAACCCACCCCTTCCCAACTATTCTGGTCTCACCTTGAGCTGCGTCCACACAGACCATTTCCCCGTATCTTTCCCTCCCTGACAAACGAACGCAAGCCTCTGCGGTCCCCCTCTCCGCCACAGCGTTACAAACAAGAGCAGTCCACACATCACTCATTAACGTGCCCCCCACATCAGCCTCCATTAAAAATAACCCACCCTGACAGCCTCAGAAAGGACGGCGTACCTCCAGAACACCTTTTAGTCTCTCTCTCAGCCCGCACACCCGCCCCTCCTTTCATTAGGGCTGTTTTGGAGTGTGCTGTGGTATCTACACCATAACTAAGGCTGTTAGCATCTGTTTTACTCCAAGCAAAGTCAAAAGGTGCAGGGCTTTGAGGAGCAACCCCCTCTCCCGCAAGGATTCCCTCTCTGGCGCCCCCACCTCCCCTCCCTCCCTTCCTATTACTTTGCATACCCAGAAATGTCACCTTACTCCAGCAAGCTGTTACCATGCTGCCTCCATGCCAAAACAGCCAGCCTCAAAGGACACTGATGGAGCCTGCATTTTTCAGTGATGGCTCTTAAAAGGCATTAGACGCCCGAGGCACCTCAGGCTTGGGCAACAGAAGAAGATGTGATATAATGGCGCTGGAACGAAGGACTGTGCCTCAAAGTCAAACCCAGCATGTGACACTGAGGGAGGTTTGGAGGGGTTGGAGAAAAAATGATTCCTGACTGCTGATATCTTGGCTGCGTCTGTGAGCCGGTCTGGACAATCGTAGAACAAGCATGAGCTTTTATAAGGGAAGCATTTATTGCAGCACATGGAAGAAGATAGATCATGCTGTTTCATGACTCACAAGCATTAATAACAACTTTGATATTAAAAGCATAACATTTTGATGCCGACTTGGAACGCTAAAAATCAAGATTCACCTCGATGACTGCCATGGTTAAAATAATTAACCTTCATTACCGTTTCCCAATAGAAAGGTCAAGTATCAATGTGCATGACACATACATTTACTTAAATGTGTGTGTGGGTGGGTGTGAAGTACATATGCATGCATGTAAATCTGAAACAATAATAATGTAAGGAACAGCTCAAGGTCATCGATTAACATGGAGACAAACTAGTAAAACTTTACTCGCTTCTCAAGAAAGACTCTTCTCAAAAGGAAAAAAAAATTAAATAAATAAATAAAAGATAAATAAAAAGTCAAAAATAAGTAAATAACAATAATTAATTAATTAAATAAAAATGAAATAAATACATCAATCATAAAACTGTTAAACATGCAATAATGCCTGGGGCTTAATGGCCATGTTGCTAAATGTGAGAGTACTGGGTGGGCTAGTATACCAGCTTGTCTTGCATTAAAGTGTAAGAATGTTAAAATAATAATTCATACATGTCAAACTTATGAAATGTAGCATAGTAACAGACTCTAGCCTAATTGTTTTTGTCATAAAAAGAAATTTGCAGACAGAAATCCCAGTGGAAGGAGTTTGAATGGTGTTTTGAATAGCCCATCAAAGAGTTTGAATCTGATGAACAGCGTTAAAAAGGTCACATCCTTTAGGGACAGGAAGAAATCCAGGGAAGTGCTTGCACAGCATTTAGTACAGTCTTCCGTCACCAGGATGTAGTCTTTAGGATGAAGTCTAAGAAATATAGCAGAAGCTAAAAGAAGAAACCACTGTAGAAAGTCTTCTAGAAGCAACAACAAGTGGCAGAGTCCTGTCAAGCAGTAAAACGTAGCAGAATATCTCAGACTGATTCTTATCTTCAGTCTTTTTTAAAGTGGTGGTACTTCAATTCAATCAATCGAAGGAGGTCAAAAATGATCTCTGAAAGGAATAAAGGCTTTTTGATTCATCACTCAACCCAACACCTCTGTTTACTTTCTTTAAAGATAGTCTGTATTGTACATGCATTCTGAGTGTACATTTAAATCTGCTTTACACCCTTAAAACAGTGAGACAGAAAATTGAGCTGCTTGGAATGATGTCTTAAAAAGCAGTCATGGCGCGAGATGCAGAAAAAACAGTGAGATGTGACACAACTGACCTATATGTATTAACATAGATTAACAGTTTTTAAAAAAATGAATGTGAATGGCCCCTTAGAAAAGTGCAGTGTACGTTTAAAGCATCCCTTTAAACGTTAAGAGTACCTTACTATTTTCCCCGCAAAAGCTTAACATTTTAAGACAAAGACAAAATGACGCATTTGTTCCATCACTTCATCAATTACAGCAACAGAACAATGGCCAGCAAAATAACGGAATGTTATATTGTTTGGCTAAAGCCTCTTGTCGCTGCATAATGGTGGAGAGTAGCGTGTGTGGGAGTTTCCTGAAGGACTGGAGGACTCTCATGCACAAACGGCGCTTCAGGCCGGCTAGAGGACTCTTTCAAAGTGAACAATCTGTCTCCTCACTAAAGGTCTCCCTCGCAGTAAACAGTATGTGATACTGTAGTGAAGGACGGTCACGGAGTGGCTAATCGGATGGACACAGCGAGTCTCCACCGACAGAGCGAGAACAATGCAGCTGCGGCTGCTTAAGAGCAGTGGGTCCTGAGGCGCGATGCTGAACTGCGACCTTGCTCGTATAGACCGGTCCCTGCCACTACCTCTTTGACAAAACTTATGATTCATATAGCCCTAGTGCACTCTTTCCCTCCATCCGTTTCTCACTCTGTTTCTCTCATTGCATGACCTTTACATCAGATTGCTGATAGTTATACTTTCCCCCCACCCCTCGAATGTCCTACATATCACAATAGCCTTGCCTTAAGTGAGAGCAAAACTCTTTATGACTGTCTCGCAATCGCATGTGAAAAAACACGGCTCGCATTGTCTCCAACCTCTGGCAGTGCCTTAATTAGAACACACTAAGGCTCCTCTTCGGGTGTCTCTCTTTCTTTTTAGCAGTATAATTAGATTAGTGTCGGAGACCTGGTGTAATCGCTCCGAGGGAAGATGAAGGAGTGGGAGCGATGAAGGGAGACAGGTGGCCCCTCTTCGCTTTTTTTTCCCCTCTCATGCTCCGCTGCAGGACAATACGTGGAGACAAGACAAGGTACAGCCCCGCCCCCCTCCCTCCCGTCCCCTTGACAGGTGCTCCTTCAATGCAGGTGTTTTGTGAGAGCGGGCCGGCTTCAATATGTGTGCGTTGGTGCATGAGTTTGACCTCCACCCATTGTGAACTGCTCGTGTTTAGATGAGACACAAGAATGTACCAAGTTACTTAAAACCTCAAGCATCAAATGGACACACCTTAAAGGCATCTGAAGTAAAGAAATGTGCAGGCCATCAATGATTTTATGACACACAAACGTGCGTTAATATGGATTTTTATTGTGTTTATGTTGCCGATACACTTATGTTGTGTCGACCTCCAAGCCCTCAAGAGATAAATGACCCTTTTCCCGCTCTTTTTGCTTTTCTGAAGGTATCTTAAAATCTGACATTACTGTCCAAATCTCATTTTGCCTCCAGAACTCAAAGCTATTCAAGAGACCATTAAGATATCTAAAATAGGATGGGCTGGAGATACGTGACCTCTGGGATAAATCCAGTTTTCTAAAGAGTGCCTAAAGTGGAAAGAGGAATTTCACATTGGTTGGGTGAAGTCTTAAATCATGAGTTCATGTGAACAGTGAAGGTATAAAATTCGATCTATCCAAATTGGCACTGCATTTATTGATTATCAAAGCTGCATTCAAAAAAAGTGAAGATGTCTGGTTTCCATTTGAGCCATAAAATGTCAGCTAATAGGTTTCCAATAAGACAAAACAAATTTAATTACATTTTTTTCTCAAGGCGCAGCACTTGACAGCTCAGAAAGCAGAATCTTCTATCAGGTCATATTCTTTGAATGTTTTTTTTTTCTCTTATTGGAGATATTGGTACACTAGAAAATACTGTAAGTGTTTACATCCATACAAGTAAATATATAAGTAAATCATAATAAATTAATAAATAAAAATCATATTTAGTTGTTTCTTCACAGATTAGGTTGTCTGTTTTCTTGGCTATGTAGTCGCAAAGGAACCAGTATGAAAGTCTAAATTACATCAAGGTGCACACAAATAAATAACCGGTGTAAATCAAAGAGGGACTCAATTAATAAAATGAAGCAGACATCCAGAACACACTTAGGTCACCATAAATAAACTATTACTGAGGCTCATGTCACAGGGCTGATGTAGGCATCCATTAAGGGCACTGGAGAGATATGTGTGAAGATTGCTTGCTTGTGGCAACAACAACTGCCCAAGCCAAGTGCTCTGCTCAACCACAGTGAAACGGTGAGGAGATGATACTATTAAAGTGCACTTGTTGAAAGTACAGAGCATCCGAGTGGTCACGATCCAAGCCAAAAAAATTATACTCGTTAAAACAAATCAAAGCATAGTGTTAATTCTGACACATGAATTTATCAAAGACCATATGTATCTGCTAAACTAACCCAATGCACTAATATTGTCCCATTACTGCCATAAACTTTTACCCTGCAAGACTGACTTGAAACTTGAAACAAAATCTTAATGTACCTTGTAACCTGACCGGTTAACACTCATCACATTCATTATGATACCAAGCAGATGTCAACACTACTCATAAAGAACAGGAGAGTTTGTTTTCTCATCTGGTGGGTGACATGACAGTAAGACAGTCATTGAGTATTTACTCAAGGCTCTAAGGCCATTGTTATGCCTCAGCCTCTCCCTAAGGTCACAGACATCAACTTAATTAAAGCTGATACACTGAAACATCATCCCTACAGCTGGTTCAACAAACCTGTCAAAACACAACAGCACCCATACAGGGTTAAGAAATATAGATCTGATTAACAATGTCCTTGATCTGAGAGGATAAGACAGCTTGAACCTGAGAGGAAACTGACTCATAAAGTGGCCCCTACATCTGCATAATACCTGATTGATACAAAACTGAGTTTGTGTTAAAGCACATTAAAATAGTCCTTGAATTTAAATGATTTCAATGACTCTTTCTGCTGTTGACACCGTTATGCCAGTAGGTGGAGACAAGTCTTTATAGACGAGTTTGAGAATCACTTAAAAAAAAATGTTTCCTTCAAAATAATAATTCATTCAAGAATGAAATAATTTATTGTAATGACAAATGAGTCATTGAATCATTCATTCAATTGATACGTTATATACGATACGATTTTCACTCGCCAACAGTTTTGCGGAAATTGCAAACAAAAGTCAAGTCAAGTCAAGTCACCTTTATTTATATAGCGCTTTTAAGCAACTGCACAATATCAAAATAGGAAAATAGTGTGTCAATAATGTAAAATGACAAGATTAAACAAGATTAAAAGCCCGAAATCAGAGGGAAATCAGTGCTCGTTCACATGAGTGACAGTCTCGTTGTGTGTTATCAAAGACGCGATCTGAGAAGAAGTGTCAATGCATTGCGATGCCCGTGAGATTTTTGTCATGCTAAATATCTGGCCCTGCCAGCGACTTACAGTCCTGCAATGTGAAATGGGTTTTGACTGGAAATGACAGCGACAACCTACAGCCAATGAGAGAACACTACAGGGCAAGTTCAGTGGAGTCGTAGATCTGCAACAAAACCAAAAAATCTTGCCTTCATATTTTATATTCTTATTCTTTTTTCCCTGCAAATCAGATGAATCTGATGATCGAAAATGCGATTATAATAATTTGTATTCACTCAAGATTTGACTCAACCGTCAAAAATTATTTTTTTTTTCATCGGATAATCTTCAACATGAAAAAAATTTTTTTTAGATGGCAGCATAGTTTGCGGTACCTGACATTGATTTAGCTAGTTTTAATAAAATGCAATAAAACATTTAATAAAATAAAGTGTTATTAATAATTAAAAATAGGCATTTATAAGATATTAATAGCCTATAATTATAATATTTTAAATTCAAAGCATCAATGTGTTCAGGATTGTGGATACGCTGCGCATTTGCAGTATAGCCTTTTATACATTGTTTAAATAATGAGCTTAGGCTATATAAACCAATTTGATGTATAATTTTACAATTAATAGCAATACTGTAACGGGGCGAAAGAGACGAGAGACGTGCGGATCCATTTGCAAGCTTTATTATACAGAGACGTGGTCAAAACACAGGCAGAGTCAAAACACCAGCAAACAGGTATGGCACAGACGAGAAACAAGAATAATCCAAACCAGGCGCGAGTCAGTAAACAGCGAACGTTATCCAGAGGGCTTGACAAGAGGGGCAATCCAGAAACATGAGCAATAGTCCAAGTCAAGCACAAACAGAGTCAAAATGGCAAGACAACGGTAGATCCAGGAAACACAGGCTAGAAAATTAGAAACAGGTTCTGTATCGCAGCTAAAACTAGGAGAGTAATAAACGCAGAACAATACTGGAACTAAACAGAAACACAGAATGGCTAGGTAAGGCAGCTAACACTAGGAGAGTGCTATATGCAGAACAATACTCTGCGATCTGTGCAAGGAAGTCCATGGTTTATGTAGGGTGTGTGATTGTGTGATAGTTCTCAGGTGTGAGCGAGTGATTAGTGAAATGGCTGCTGGGAAATGTAGTCCGAGGTAAATATGAAACTGTCTGTGCAATGTGAGAGTCAATGTGATGGAGGAGTGACCTCTGGTGGCGATCGAATGGAAGTCCATGGACCTGATTTATGACAGACAATCCAGGAGGGCAAGAGACAGAGAGAGCATATACGGTTTCAAGGACCGAGGCAGGGAACACAAGAAGTCCATAAATTATTCCCCTGTTGACAACTGAGCAGGCTGACAGGTCATAAGCAAGTCCAGACTGGATAGGCAGACAGTTCAAAATCGGACTCATTGTTTGGAACTGGACTGACAAACAGTTCAAAAACAGGCTTACTGGCTGAGACTGGACAGATAGGCCGTTCATAATCAGGCTCATTGAGGGAAATTGGACTGGCAGGTAGTTCACAAACAGATTCATGGCCTGATGTAGGATAGACAGATAGTTCGAAATAAGATGAATTAACTGAAGCTGGACTGGTAGACAATTCAGTAACTGAAATTGGACAGACAGATAAATCATACTCAGAGCCAGAAACTGAATAGATGGATAGTTCAACAACAGACTCAATGACTAAATCAGGACCGACAGATCGTTCAAATTCAGACTCAACAACAACAACATTAGCACAGGCAAATAGCTCAAGTTTAGATTCCCTGACGGAAACAGGCAAGACAGACAGGTCACCAGTGGTTTCTTTGGTGACAAAGACAGAAATAATGGAGCAAATAGAGATTTAATTCATGGTTTCAGAGTTCATAACAGGCAAGATTAAGAGTTCACAGGTGACCTTTTTGCCTGTGACAAGGCTACTAGGGCATATAGCAAGTTCATTAGTAACAGGACAGTCATGAAGTTCGCAGACAGCGTCCTTGGCTGTGACAGACAGGACTGAGAGTATATAGGTAGCCTCCTCGGCTGAATTGGGACAGGAGAAAAGTTCATAAGCGACCTCTGTGGCTGATTCAGGGCTGGATGACGATTCACAGACAGAGGACGAGGGTTCATAGACGGCCTCCATAGCCGTGACAGGGCAGGACAAGGATTCATAGACGGTTACCACTGACACCTCTAGAGGTTCTGCAGCAGATGCCGCCACCTCTGGAGGTTCTACAGTGGTAACATCAGGAAACAGGTAGAGTTCATTTACAGGATGGGTACAGTGCTCATCTACGGTTCCTTCGACCGTGACATGATGGGCTGGACGTGCATTGCTGGGCGCCACCACCACTCAACGAGCTGAAGTAAGCATCGCCGCTTCGGGAGGTTCTGCAGCATGCGCCGCCACCTCTGGAGAAACTGCAGCGGGCACCACTCTGGGAGGTTCTGTGGTGGTGTATGCAGCCCAAACACACCAAAAAGCGATCCCCATCATGGGAAACGCTTCCGACAGGAGAATTAGCTCAGGAACAGGAAGGGTAGTGAGCGCTGGTTTAGGGATACCAGCTGCACGGGCTGACACCAGCGGTAGGTCCTCCACGCTGGATGCCAGTCTGGAAGCTTGAAGAACTGACCTTGACGATCTAAGTGCAATATACAGAGAGTGACAGGACTCTGGATCAGTATCAGTTGAGACATGACTTGACTTGTAAAGATTAGCTGTGACTTGACTTAACTCGTGACGATCAACTGTGGCTTGGTTGGACTCACGAAAATCAACTGTGACTTGATTGAACTCTGGCAGATCAGACGATACATAGCGAGGGTCTGGCAGACCATACGAGACATACACAGGCTCTGATGCAGCAGCCGCGATGTTAATGGGTTCTGAGGCGGCAGCCGCGGAATGAATGGAGTCCGAAATAACAACCGTGACATGTTTAGGATCAGGAACGAAGGTAGTGTCAACACAGTACTTTTTTGTCGCCACATTTTGTGAGTTCGCTCTGTGGCTGCCAATACACGAGCGGACACGGAGTCGAACCTAACAGTTAACAAAGCATATAAACTGAGGGAGCAATGAGCGCAGTCCCTCGCGTCTAAGCTTAGACCGAAGAGGTTGATTTATGCCATCATCGAAAATCTCTATCAAAATAATATCCGGTAAATCTGAATAGTGAGCAATGGCTAAAAATTCTTGAATATGGCTTTCCAACGATCGTGAGCCTTGCTTAATGGCGAATAATATTCTTGTTGTGTCCATACCTAGTCAGTGTCCACTGGAACAACTGCTGGATCCTTGTGTGGACGAGTATTCGTCTTGACTGACGAGCGGCCGGCAGGCTTGGGATATAGCCACAGCCGGCGGGATGGACAGATGAACGGCTGGCAGAACTGATGAGCCGCCGTGAACTTGACTGACGATCGACTGGCAGGCTTGTGTGAGCCACGGCCGACGGGCTGGAGAGAGCCGCGATCGGCGGGCTGACTTTGTAGCGGCCGGCGAACTTGACCGATGAGCAGTCAGCGGATTTGCTGCACTAGCGGTGATCCCGCCGAACTCCCACGCTGCATTTCCGCGGGCTAAGACGAGATGACAAGCGGCGACTTCCATGCCGCGGGACACACAAACAGCAACCAAACAAAAAAAACTTTCAAAAACGAACAAAACAAAACGAGGTGAAATTGTTAATGGGCGCCGCTTACTGAGTAGGTCATGGTCTTCTGTCACGGAGCACACAGCGGGGAAGAACGAGGAACACGGAGAAGATGCAACTGAAAATAACAGTCTTTAATAAATCCAAAAGGGCAAGGCTGAGACAGACAGGAACAGGGGTTGTAACGAGTCGACCAGATGAAAACTAACTGAACAGATAGAAACTTGAATACACAGGATGAAACTAGATAATTAATCAAACACAACTGAATTGAATCAAAATTAGTCAAACAAGGACAA
Source organism: Barbus barbus (assembly GCF_936440315.1). Lineage (NCBI taxonomy): Eukaryota > Metazoa > Chordata > Actinopteri > Cypriniformes > Cyprinidae > Barbus > Barbus barbus. The sequence continues at coordinate 13,590,600 of NC_136748.1, read as the reverse complement.
GAAAATGACCAAATAAGGAAACAAGAACAAACATGGGGAAACGAAACCAAAACAGACCGACAACTACAATGCAATAATTAGAATGGAGTTTTAAATGATTATAGTCTGCATATATTGATGCAATTAAGAGGTTTGTATGGTGGCCCAGAGAGCTCAATGCGCTGCAACTTCAGAAAACACATGCAAATAGAAAAAGCACCAGCAAATTAAGAAAACATCTTCATCAATTTGACAGCAGGTGCTGCAAATAATCACAACACAACCAAATAAAATTTTTATTTGCAGCGCGTTTCTTTGTTTGGTTGTGTTGTGAGTGGTAACACTTTATAATAACGTTCAGTTATAAGTCATTTATAAGTGATTAGTTAATAATGAACTAATCATTTGTAAAACATTCATAAGCGATTAATAAGTGATATGCTAATAATTTGTGCATGTTTTGTTTATTCATTTGCAAGTCATTTACAAGTAATTAGCTAATGATGAACTAATAATTTACAAAACATGACTATGCGTTCAAAGATGAATAAGTGATAATATTTTTATCTGTTTTATAGATTAAGTTATAAATCATTTACAAGTGATTAGATGATGATGAACTAATCATTTACAAAACATGACTATACATTCACAAATGATTAAGTAATATGCTAATGATTTATAAATCTGTCATAAGTTATCTTTAAAAAAATAGCATCATGAAATAATCAAACAGATCTTTAATGGTTAATAGTTTAGTTATGTTACTAGTTAATATATTATTAATCACTTATAAATCATTGAAATGTCAACATTGTACTATTATCTCAATAAACATTATAAATCATTTACAAAGCTTTCTGCATCCCCTAATCTAAAGTATAAACTACTCATCAGTTGTAGATGTTTTACAAACCTTCCAGGTTACAGGTTGTTTGTGAATATATATATATATATTTACGCACACACAACTGGAAACCATAAAGTTTGTAAAACATTTACAACTGATGAGTAGTTTACACTTTAGATTAGGGGATGCAGAAAGTGTTGTAAATGCCTTGTATATACCTACAGATCATTTGTAACAGGTAAACAAGATCTACAAAAGATGTGTAACACATTTACAACTGATGAGTAGTTTACACTTTAGATTAGGGGATGCAGAAAGCTTTGTAAATGATTTATAATGCTTATTGAGATAATAGTACAATGTTGATATTTCAATGACTTATAAGTGATTAATAATATATAAATGAGTAACTATGAAGGATCTGTTTGATTATTTCATGATGCTATTTTTTAAAGATAACTTATGACAGATTTGTAAATCATTAGCATATTACTTAATCGTTTGTGCATGTATAGTCATGTTTTGTAAATGATCATCATCTAATCACTTGTAAATGATTTATAGCTTAATCTACAAAACATAGATAAAAATTATTAACATATCACGTATTAATCATCTATGAACGCATAGTAATGTTTTGTAAATGATTAGTTCATCATTAACTAATCAATTATAAATGACTTGTAAATGAATTAACAAAACATACACAAATTATTAGCATATCACTTATTAATCGCTTATGAATGTTTTGTAAATTATTAGTTCATCGTTAACTAATTACTTATAAATGGCTTACAACTGAACGCTATTATAAATTTGTTACCGTAGCTCCTGTGTTGTCAAATTGATGAAGTTATTTTCTTAATTTGCAGGTGTTTTGTTTTTCCTACTTGCAGCACGTTGAGCTCTCTCAGCCACCGTAGGTTTGACATGGTTTGCATGTATGAAATAGACTGTAATATAAATAGGATTCAATAAGTTCATAAATAATTGAATGTATGTAAATGATGACATCAAATACCTTATCCCCAAAAACTGGTCGGCTTGTTTTTATCTCATTCACCTTGTAGTCACATTCACAAATCAGTTGGGCAGACATGGTTGCCCCATGGATTTGCCTACTTAAGTGCATATTAAAATAAGTGTCATTCTGGGTATATTCAAAGGCGTTTTCCACACGTCCACAAAATGTCAGTCTTTCAAATGTATATCAGCATGACACCCTGCAGTGAAGTTTAAATATTTGGGAGTGGGGAGAAGGAAAAAAAATTTGTTTTACCCCTCCTATTATAAACGCGATCGTGCGCACACACAGAGAGGCCTTTTAATTAAGATTTTATGTATTAAGATGACTCCCCCTCCGAGCAATCATTATAATTGTGTTTTACTGGCCTTGAAACTTGTTTAGGCAAGGATCTTGGCTTTATTACAATATTTTTCCAGAGTCTTTCAAGCAAAGACTGTTTTGATGACGTGCTTTCACCCTACACATGACTCTTTTGAGAGCATTTTAATGCTTGTTAATGAGAGAGTTCCACATTCATTTGAACACAGCTTTCATTAGTTAAATGCCTGCTCCTTGGGGGACGCAAGATTTTAATTACCAAGAGGCCATTCATAATTCTGACCAGTTTGAGAAGCATGCTTGGAATATTCTCTGGCAGGCTTCATTTGTTTTGTTTTCATTCTTGCAGTTTTTGAGGAATTCAACATCTCAAAAATTAATTTCAGAGAGAAGCTTTTCAAGGCTGTGCTTAGTGGTTAAATATATATAAATGTAGACCGCACATTTAAAATTAGACCACATGTTGTCTTTGAAAAAGTGTTTTCATAATTTGAGCTGAGTATGTTACTACAGAATATATTCAAACTCATAGTAAATATATTAGAAAAGCCTGCATACACTGAATCATATTGATACCATTTTGTTTTCATCTTCATTTTAAATGCTCTTGTGTGGTAGCAATTACTTTGCTACTGTAGCAACACAACAGACATATCATGCTCAGCCAGGAGTAGCACTAGCTTGTGGTGAGATCCTCTGACAAGTAGTGCAGTGACTCCAGGCACCGGCTGGAAAATTACTCCTAGCCGTTAGCTCTCGATGCTAATTGTTTGTATTAAACAGTGTCTGACAGGAAAGGAAGTGCACAGAGGCGCTGAGAGCAGCGACAGGTCGTGTTAGCGTGGTGACAGTTGACTGGGCAGCCTGGAGCGGAGCTGGAGAAAGACTCTAATCTGCCCTACTCGTTACTCTTGTAGCCCGTGGCACCTCTGAGACCTCTTGTTCTGTGTAAGAAACCCAAAGCAGCTATGCTACACCACAGCCAAACTCAGTAAGAGAACATGTTAAATAACAGTATGACTTATGCCCCAGGAAAGGACAGTCACTTCAAAACATTTATCATATCCTTTTGTTATTTGGTATTGTTACTGCTGTAAAATCATAAAAGGTGGAGTTCACCCAGAAATTGATATTTTAGGAATTTCTTTCCCCCCACAAATAAATAACTTATAAAATAACCTGGCTACTCTTTTAATTATAAACAAAGTGTATTGAAGACTGGAACTGTCTAGCTTTAATATGTATAAATATATATATATATATATATATATATATATATATATATATATATATATATATATATATATATATATATATATAAACAAAACAGATATAGCCTATCATAAAAGTGATATAATTTCCATTAATCGGTTGATCCACAAAACCAGTCTGAGTGATTAGTTTTCAAATCAGACTGGTCAGTTTAACTTACTCCCACTCTAAAAAATGCTGGGTTAAATACAACCCAGTGCTGGGTAAATATTGGACAGAAAACATGCTGGGTATGTTTAACCCAACCTTTTGGGCAGTAACCCAACGGCTGGGTAAAATTTTAAGCGCTGGATTTTATTTATCCCAGCATTTTTAGAGTGCATTATAGTGAATAATGAGGAAAATTTGTTTGTAACACAGCTCTCACATATGGCTTCAAAAATGCAATATTGTCTTAATTTCAATCAACCAATGGATCATCTGCGGTGAATGGGTACCATCAGAATGAGAGTTTAAACAACTGATGAAACATATTACAATAATACAAGTACAGCAAGTAATGTATGAGCTGCATGTTGTAATATACGAATCCATTAAGCCAGATTTAATGTCAAACCATAATATTTCTTCCTCCAATGGAAAAAGTCACCTTGACTGAATCAGGAGAGAAATATGTACAGCTTAAGCACTACAAACAAATATGTTGGTATATTTTGATGTTAGAGGAGGACACACGTCACTGGAGGAAGTATTATTATGGATTATGGAGTCATATTTTGGTCAAAAGCAATGGTTTAAAGTTAAGTGGTTTTAACAAGCTCTTTGGATTCTCATTCTGACGGCACCCATTCACTGTAGAGGATCTATTGGTGAACCAGTGATGTAATGCTAAATTGCTCTAAATTTGTTCCAATGAAGAAACAAACTCATCAACATCGTGAATGGCCTGAGGGTGAGTAAATTCTCAGCAAATTCCTTTAGAAGCTTCCTTTAAAATCTTCAGTCCCCAATTACAATTTTAATTGTATAGAAAAGAGCATCCATTACATTATTCAAAATATAATCCTTTTGTAAATAATAACAGATTTTTCACTTTTGGTTGAACGATTCCTTTAAAATCAGATCTCTCTCAAATGATAGAAGCTTTCTGAATCCATAATTTTATTTCATTTTAAAATATTCGGTCATTTTTATTATTATTATTATTATTATTATTATGGCAGTGATGGCTATTTTCCACATATGAGTAAAATCAAGGATTATAACTGAAAACAAAGACCCTCACAGCTCAATGAAGGTAAAAAAGAAACGACAAAATGAGTGCTGAGGAGTGGGGAAATCTCCTAAGTGATTTTCTAGGCTGTTACACACGCTGTGCGGTGGGTATTGAGTAATTCCCAGAGGTAGTTAAGATCGCTTTAGGCTAGTTTAGACTCATCTTAAGGAGATGGAAACACGACTCTGTAAATGTTTATTCGACTAGCGATGTCTGGGGGGAGATGGAAGCTCCTTGAAGCTATTACAGCAAATCAAACACATAGAACAGTTTATTGCTATGAACACCATTTTAAATGTGTAACTACTTGGGGATTGGTTAGGAGATAAATTAAGAACATATGGAACATGAGCGTTAGCCTTTTGCAGGCTGCATTAAGTGTGTCCACAGTAGCTCCAGGCTGAGACAAGAGGAGAACAGAGTAGCGGGCACTGACCCTCTCAGGCCTCTTGCCCCAGCAGATGGAGGAGAAGGCAGAGCGGGCACAAAGTGCTGGCACTGCCCATTTTGGCACCACTGGAAAGTGCCAAAGCAAAGCAGAAAGCCAAGATGTGTATCCTTTGTCTGTCTTCATAAACATAGTCTCCCCACACCCAACGGCAACTGTATTTTCTCTCCCGTTAGTCAGTTTTAGTTAAAGATAAAAATTAAATGAAATTAAATCCCTAACAGAAGATCTGATTTTTTTCTTCTTTAATAATTTGTTTATTCAAACCAAAACCACAAATAATAATAGCAGAAAGCTAAAATGATTAGGTAATGCAGATATAACAGATTTAAGGAATATTCTGGGTTCAGTACAAGTTATGCTAAATCAAGCACTTGTGGCATAATGTTGATTGCACAAAAATGAATTTTGACTCATCCTTCCTTTTTTTTTTTTGTATAAAAGGGCAAAAATCTGGGTTACAGTGAGGCACTTACAATGAAAGTGAAAAGTGCCAATCAGTAAACGTTAAAATACTTTTCAACTCATTCAACAGTATAGTTTAATTTTGCAATGTCACTACCATGACAATCATAATGCCTAAAACTATAAAATGACAAAAAATATGATTTACAGCTTTACAGCTTTAAGTTGTAACAGAATAATTAATGTTAGTGTTTTTATAAAATGATAAGCCTCACGTTTCTGCTTTTAAATATGTAAATATTTTGACCCCTATTCACTTCCATTGTAAGTACCTCACCATAACCACAAAGAGCAAGTCTAAATTATTTTCATGTGGAAATTATGCCACAAATGCTGTTGATTGAGCTCAACTTGTACTGAATCCAGAATAATTTTCTTTAAAGTAGATGTTTATGAATTGTTTCTTCACTTCTTTACATTGTGGACGTCAAATAATCATTAAGATGTTTAGTTTAATGTGTGAACTGTATGTCATGTGAAAAGCACTCACAGTGCCCAATTAACTAATTAGCGTGTCTCAGTTGACTCATTATTGTTTTTCAATCCTTCAACTGTTTTTGAACATATGTAACACATATGCTCAGTAATCACAATGCAACTCCCTCTGAAACGCAGCTCCACTTTATAACAAAACTAGCCCCACAAGAAAGAAAGAAAGAAAGCGAGGGAACAGCAGACAGAAGAGAGTTTTTTTTTTTTTCAGGCCGTGCCGGCTCCTTTGGAAGGAGCTTCTTGCCAGGCCACCTGTCTGTGAGCATGCCAGCTGTACGTTTGCGCTGAGGAGTGTCACAAACGCTCCACGCTTCCAGCAGCACATTAGCTGCACTTGGCACTTCTTCCTCATGTGAAGGAAGAAGCGGCGAGAATCAGATGGATACATTTTGCCTGGGGTTGGGGGGTGGTTCTGGAGGAGGGGGTTGTGAAGGTTGAGTGGCTGTCGGGTTTTTCCTTCATTTTTTTCCCTCTTTTGGTTCAGTTCAAGAGGAGGAGTGCCAGTGGAAAGCAGAGACACCTGGTGCTGTCTTCAAGCAGCAGCTAAGTGGAAAGGAGCAACTTGGAAAGAGATATTGTTTTATACACCTTAACCTCAGCTACAGTACGTCCACCTTCTCTGAGAAGCGTTCAGGCGGCGAAACGGTGCCCAAACTTCAATCTAAATCGTTAGATTGCATCCAAGCTTTAAATGCAGAGGGCCAAGTAAAGACAGCGCTAAGGGGGGCCAGTCGATGGCGAGCTTTCAATTAAGTTTCTCTGAAGGTTTATGAAGAAACTCAAGTGTTTTTATTTGTTTATATTCTTTTCAGTTGGACAGAAATGTACTTTTTGGAAGCTTTGTTGTGGGGTAAACAAAATCTGTAGGGTTTAAATGAAATAATTGTTTCTAAATAAAACAGTGGCGTTCTTTTAGAGTTGAGATTAAAAGGATTATTCCCATCCCATCTTCTCCTTACTGGTCTACAGTAAGGCCTACTGCACTCACACGGGCAAATTAGCAGCAATCAGCTCCCCTCCCTAAGGAATCAGAGTAGTCAAGATAATTGCAGCAACATTTGCCAACAACTCTGACACAACCTGACATTTCCAGGAAAGGTAAATGGCTAAGGCACATCGCTGGGAAGGAGAGATGAGCTGATGAAAAGCCATTATGGACACAATAATTGGATAAATGGCCATCAAAGTTAAGAGTAAAATGGATGATGGTTGATATTGACAAAACAAATATTGGTGAAGCTTTTTAACACATGCACAAGTGTGTAATGCATAATTGCAATAATGAGGTGGTTAATTTTTGGATGATATTCATGTAATAAAGTATGTCATTTTGCAATATGCTATATAATTCTACATCTTGTCAAGGGAGCTCATTAGTGCACAGCAATAATAATGTTAATTTTGAGAAATAAGATGTTTTTTCAGTTAACTAAACAAAGATCCATTTAATATCCAATGCCTTATTGTGTCAAAATTATAAAGCATTAAAAATGGTAATAAATGTAAAAACTAATGAATTTTGCACTCGGATTGAATCATTGATTGCAACATGATTAAATTTCATATTCCCTCATGATACAGGTTTAGTTTTTAAACCATTTTAAATCTGTTTACTTTTTCCAGTTCAAATTCTCAGATGTAAAATATCATAACAATTAAAAAAAAAGGAAAACATAGGAAAGAAATGTTAGAAAAAATGTTATAATAATATTGATTGGAACTACACTATGGGAAACATGAGGAACAAATACAACCGAAATAAATTGCCCTTAGATATGCTGAAGAACAATATGAACAGTATTACAACTGGTTCTCATGAAATACAGTTTTCCCACCCTCCGATGTTCTTCCAGCACCTGAAAACAAGATCTGTAGCACTGTTATCTGCTCAGTGAGAGAACAGATGTGTTTGCTAGAGCGCTTCATATCGTTCCATGAGGCAACAGGAAACACTGTAATGACACAGTGTGTTGTTGTAGCCTGGTTTTTTCCTTTCAAATAAACACAGACAAAGCAGATTGATGGGAATTCAGCTCACACATTCTCTTTATCTCTTTATCTCTTTATCTTTCTCTGCCCCTATACCTGGGCTTATTATATTGCGCCAAGATATTTTACTGAACTTTTTCAGAGTTTGTAAACAAGAGTGAACAAAAACTAAGTTGTTTTTGTTTTATTTTGTTTTGCTTGTTTTGTTGTTGTGTGTGTTTTTTGTTTAGTTTAGCATTGCTTTTTTGTAGTTTGTTTTGTTTTATTGTACATTGTTTTTGTTTGTTTGTTTTTTGAGTTTTGTTTTATTAAGCATTGCTTTTTGTTTTTTGTAAGTTTTCTGAGTCGTGTGTGTTTTTCTTATGTTCTGTTTTAAAAGCACTCAAAATAATTAAATAACTCAAAATGTAATGTTACATACATTTATAGTTCCAAAGACCCCAGGTATGAAACTACCATAAATTAATGCGCTTTGAATTAGACAGAGACAGATTTGAAAAGAAATTAAAGGGAAAATGAAGATTCATTATTTTTTTTTATTTTTTTTTAATCATTTTTAAATATGTAACTCAAAAAGTGCAACAGAACATGAGGGTTAATTATCTACAGTATAGATCGTCTCGGTTACGTACGTAACCCTCGTTCCCTGATGGAGGGAACGGAGACGTTATGTCGTGACGACATAGGGGGATTTACTTGGAAGCCCCAATCATCTCTGACTTAAGAGAAAACGCCAATGAAATTGGCTAGTGGATTTTGCATACCTGAGCCACTCCCCGTGCATACGGGTATAAAAGGGCGACAGGTGCATCCACTCATCCGGTTTTACCCGCTGAGGAGCCGAGAACGTGTCCCTGGCAACCAGCGATGGTTCAAGATTGTGGCATGGGGACATAACGTCTCCGTTCCCTCCATCAGGGAACGAGGGTTACGTACGTAACCGAGACGTTCCCTATCTGTCGGTCACTACGAGTTATGTCGTGACGACATAGGGGTCATATGGAAAGCGCCACAACCTGAACCCCGTCACGACCTTGTGCATGCAAATGTTGACAAGCTAGTGCGTGACAGACAAATGCCATGCGAAGGTCGCAACCTTCCCATCGCCCCAGCGCAAATTCGCTAACCTTGGTGCCCGCAGGGACCACTGAGTACATTGCTGCTGGAGATAGCCAAGCCGCTGTTCCTTTCCCCAAGAAATCGGAAGGGATTTCGACCTTCTATGAAAGACTGCTTCAAGTCTTTCCTATTTGTTGTTACAGCTTGGCGGTAACGACGGGGAAGCGAGCCTTCCGGAGAAGGGCGCTACGGAGGCCACATCCTGCCCGAAGGGAGGTAACATGTGGAGACACTGATATGGACTGACCCAGGCCTGGGGCAGTACTACATACGACTGGACCCTGGGGCAGATCCTACCTAGGAGTAGGGAGGAGGGCTGCCAGCAGGGCCTGACAGAGCTCTGCCAAAGGGAAGACACGGGTTTACCGTGAGGGAAACCGTACCGTGGATGAATACACGTGTGGGATTACCCGAAGGGAATCAGGCCATACGGACACCTAGCCGAGTACAGGGGCTGACCGGAGACCCGGGCGAGCTAGCACCAGTACTGGGCCTGGCGTCAGACTGCTCCGCCCAGTCTGACTGCCGGGGGTGCTGGAGGTCTCCACCAGGGTTCGCCGTCCGGGGAACTGAACTGGAGGAGGAAAACAGGCGCTCGTATCCCCGGGTGAGGGGGAATGGCGCAGCAAGCGTGACACCGGCCAACTCTTCCCGCCACTTACCTGTTACCCAACACACGGGAAGAGACTGGCTCCACGCGGAGACTGTAAAATCTCGCGAAGGTGTTCGGTGTCGCCCAGCCCGCAGCTCTACAGCTGTCTGCCAAAGAGGCGCCGTGCGCCAACGCATAGGAGGAGGCAACACTCCGTGTGGAGTGAGCCCTCACCCCAAGGGGGCACGGCTCGCCTTGGGATTGGTACGCCAAGGCGATGGCCTCCACTATCCAGTGGGCCAACCTCTGCTTGGAGACAGCCTTCCCTTTCTGCTGACCTCCGTGGCAGACAAAGAGCTGCTCAGAGCTTCTGAAGCTCCGGGTGCGGTCCACGTATATGCGCAATGCTCTTACGGGACACAGCAACGCCAAGACTGGATCTGCCTCCTCCGAAGGCAGTGCTTGCAGGTTCACCACCTGATCACGGAAGGGCGTGGTGGGAACCTTGGGCACGTATCCCGGCCGGGGTCTCAGGACAACGTGAGAGTAGTCCGGCCCGAACACAAGGCACTCTTCGCTCACCGAAAATGCTTGGAGGTCCCCGACCCTCTTGATGGAAGTGAGCGCGGTCAGGAGCGCTGTCTTAGCCGACAGGAATTTCAGCTCGACTGAGTCCAGCGGCTCAAAGGGACCCCTCTGAAGTCCCGCCAGGACGATAGAGAGGTCCCAGGAGGGCATCAGGGGTGGCCTAGGCGGATTCAACCTCCTGGCACCCCTCAGGAACCTCACGATGAGATCATGCTTTCCCACGGACCGGCCGTCCACTGCATCGTGATGGGCCGCGATAGCAGCCACATACACCTTCAAGGTGGAGGGTGACAGCCTACGCTCCAACCTTTCTTGCAGGAAAGAAAGCACTACTCCAATCGTGCATCTTCGGGGGTCTTCCCGGCGAGAAGAACACCAGTTCGCGAACAGACTCCACTTCAGAGCATAGGCTTGCCTTGTTGAAGGAGCTCTAGCCTGAGTGATGGTGTCTACCACGGCCTGTGGTAGACCACTTAAGTCTGCCGCGTCCCGTCCAGGAGCCACACATGGAGGTTCCACAGATCTTGACGCGGGTGCCATATGGTGCCGAGCCCCTGAGAAAGGAGTTCCTTGCTCAGAGGGATACGCCAGGGAGGGGCTGTCGCGAGGAGAATGAGTTCCGGAAACCAGGTCCGGGTGGGCCAATACGGCGCGACCAGCAGGACCTGCTCCTCGTCCTCCCTGACCTTGCACAGTGTCTGTGCGAGTAGGCTCACTGGGGGAAATGCATACTTGCGTAAAGCCCGAGGCCAGCTGTGTGCCAGTGCGTCCGTGCCGCGGGGCCCCTCGGTCAGGGAGAATATAGCTGGCAGTGGGAGGACTCGCGGGAAGCAAACAGGTCTACCTGAGCTTCCCCGAATCGACTCCAGATCAGCCGGATCGTCTCGGGATGGAGTCGCCACTCTCCGAGAAAGTGAGCTGTCGTGAGAGCGCATCGGCCGCACGATTGAGCTCCCCCGGATTGTGGACAGCGCGCAGCGACCTGAGCTGCGTGTGACTCCAGAGGAGGAGATGGCGGGCGAGCTGTGACATGCGGCGTGATCGTACACCTCCCGGCCGGTTGATGTACGACACAGCCGCAGTGTTGTCCATGCGGACCAACACATGCTTGCCTAGCAGCAGTGGCCGAAACTGCCGCAAGGCCAGATGCACTGCCAACAGCTCCAGGCAATTGATATGCCAAAGCAGTCGAGGCCCTGTCCAGAGCCCCGAGGCTGCCTGCCCGTTGCATGTAGCGCCCTAGCCCGTACTGGAGGCATCTGTTGCGACAACAACATGCCAGGACACTTGTTCTAAGGGCACCCCGGCCCGTAGAAAAGCACGGTCCGTCCAAGGGCTGAAGGAGCGGCAACACTCGCGCGTGATACTCACCCGAAGTGAACCGCGGCGCCATGCCCACCTCAAAACTCGGGAGTGCAACCAGTGCTGAAGTGGTCTCATATGAAGCAATCCGAGCGGCGTGACCGCAGCTGCGGATGCCATATGCCCCAGGAGCCTCTGAAACTGTTTCAGTGGCACCACAGTCCTGCCTCTGAAGGAACTCAGGCAGTTCAGCACTGATTGGGCGCGCTCGTCCATGAGGCGCGTCGTCCTACTCACCGAGTCTAACTCCACACCGAGAAAAGAGATTCTCTGCACAGGGGAGAGCTTGCGCCTTTCCCAGTTGACCCGAAGCCCCAACTGGCTGAGGTGCCGTAACACCAGCTCCCTGTGATCGCACAACTGCTCTCGGGACTGGGCCAGAATGAGCCAGTCGTCGAGGTAGTTGAGGACCCTGACGCCCACTTCCCGTAGCGGGGCAAGGGCGCCTTCAACGCCCTTCGTGAAGACACGGGGAGACAGGGAGAGCCCGAAGGGGAGGACCTTGTACTGCCATGCCCGACCTTCGGACGCAAACCGTAGGAACGGTCTGTGCCGCGGAAGGATCGAAACATGAAAGTAAGCATCCTTCAGGTCAATCGCTGCAAACCAATCCTGGGGATTGCACCCCAGGATTGGTCGAAGACCACCGCCTTTCTTGGGTACGATGAAGTAAGGGCTGTAAAAACCCCTGCCTCATCTCGGCTGGAGGGACCGGCTCGATTGCATCCTTTGCCAGGAGGACAGCAATCTCCTCGCGCAAGACAGGAACGTTCCGAGCTACCACTGAGGTCTCGAGAACGCAGCTGAACTTGGGAGGTCGCCTGGCGAACTGAATCGCATAGCCGAGTCGAATTGTGCGCGTGAGCCACCGAGACGGGCTGGGCAGCGCAAGCCACGCTTCCAGACGCCGTGCAAGGGGCTCCAACGGCACAATCGACGTACCTGCGGTGGTGCAGCGCAGAGGAGTAGGGCTGGATAATACAGAAGGCAGCGCGTTCTGAAGCATCCTTACCGAACTCCCTAGGTCCCAAAGGGGACTGGCTAGAGGTGCGTGGGGAGGCACTGCGTCCCCGAACCGCACTCTCTTGGCCGCTGGCAAGATGGGTCGCGGGCGAGAGTGAGGAGGCAGTGCGTCGCACACTGTCAACCCGCGAACCTGATAACCCGGGGAAAAAGGAAATTGCTCTTCTTTTGACAAAGTGGGTACCGCTGGCTTTCTTGAGCCAGCGGCGGAACAGAATGAATGATTCTCCCCCCAACCCTCCTTCGGGGGAAGGAGCGGCGCTGATCCCGCCATCTCCTGAGATAGAGCAGCTTCCCACACCTCCGGGTTGCCCGTGTCAGGGCCGTTTTATCGCCTCCTTGGACGATATCGGGGCCAGTTGGAACACGGGGGGGGGGGGGGGGGGGGGGGGGCGCCACGCTCCTGCAAGAGGCTCGACGCCCCAGCACAAGGCGGAGCAGCTCAAGGGGACACAGGAGGGCGCCCACGGTGACCAGCAGACTGGGGCTTGCCCTGTGGCGGAGCGGTGCATCACGCCGGGGCAAGATGTGCTGGACGGCCTCGGTCTGCTGCAGTACTGCCGAGAACTGCTGGGCACAGTCCTCGACAGTGTCGCCGAACAGTCCAGCCTGGGAGACAAGAGCGTCGAGAAAGTGTACTTTGTCGACTTCGCCCCTCTCCACAGGCTGAGCCACAGACGGCACTCTTGGACCACAAGTGTGTGCACATCGCCTTCCCGAGGCACTGCGCTGTGACTTCCGTTGCCCGTAGGGCAAGGCCAGTCGCTGAGCGCAGCTCCTGCGTCAACCTCGGGTTGGTACTACCCTCGTGCATTTAATGCCTTGGCCTGTGTACTCGCAGGATAGCCGTGGCATGCAGGGCAGGGGCGGCCTGGCCCGCAGCACTATAAGCTTTGGCCGAGAACGGCCATCAGCCTATAGGCTTTGGACGGGAGGCGCGAACGACTCCCCTAAGTGGCGGCGTTTCGCGGGCACAAGTGCACCGCGACCGCTCTCTCCACCTGGGGAATGTCCGCGTCACCCTTAGCCGCCCCGCCATCGAGGGTAGCGAGGATGGAGGAGGCAGACGCGCCGCTTCTGGCCGTAAAAAGGGGCCGTCCACGACTTCATCAGCTCCTCGTGCACTTCCGGGAAGAAAGGAACCAGGGCAGGGCGTGGTCGCGAGCCACAGCCTCTGCCGAGGAGCCAATCATCTCACCGCGAGGGCTCAGGACTGAGAGGTGTGCACGCCTCCAGCCCGATCTCGCGGCGGCCCGGGAAAGCACGGCCGTCAACTCTGGGTCCGATTCGGCGGCGGCCGCGAACCCCGCAGCTGCGCCGAACCTTCATCCTCAGAGGACGATTGCCCATCCCCCGATGCCGCGATCGACATCTAATCCTCTATCGGCGCGCCGAATGAAACTGCTGGGCACGCCGTGAGACGGCACAGCAGAATCACCGGGGAGCCGCACAGAACAGCTGCTGCAGGAGGAGTGAAAGGTCCGTGGGGACTGGCCCGGCGGAAGGCTCTCACTGTAACCCTCAGATCGCCCAGAGCACTAGCCGATGGTTCTCTGCTCGTGGCAGAGAAGCCAGCGCGGGTAGTGACAGAGGGGGCCCCTCCCATCCCCGTGAGGAGAGAGAGGCGCGATCGCAGCGCTGCTATGGTTACACGCTCAATGAACGCATAAACCATCCACGAACGCAGCTTCAGCGTGCTGGAGCCCCAGACACTGAAGACAACGATCGTGGCTGTTTACGGAGGACAGGAAACGACCGCAACCAAGAGGACACGGCCGGAACAGCGTCTTTAAAAAGACGTGAACCGACCATGATTTGCTCTTTTAGGAAATTTGCTCTTTCAGTTGAAGTGCCCAGGGGAATCGCTGCAGACAGGACACCGCTGTTCGCACCGTAACGCCAACCAGAACAGCTTCCAGACAGATGATGAATGGCTTTGTGGAGATCAACACGTTCATCCACTCGGCTCCGAAGCAAAAATCGGATGAGTGGATGCACCTGTCGCCCTTTTATACCCGTATGCACGGGGAGTGGCTCAGGTATGCAAAATCCACTAGCCAATTTCATTGGCGTTTTCTCTTAAGTCAGAGATGATTGGGGCTTCCAAGTAAATCCCCCTATGTCGTCACGACATAACTCGTAGTGACCGACAGATAGGGAAATTCAATTTGTTCAAACTTAGCTTCTTTTTTTTTTAAGTGTCAATCATAAGGGTGATAGATTTGTTGCCACCATCTGCGTGACCTATTGTACTGCAAATGAATTCCCACACGACTGACTGGTGAAAAGAAAAGAAACGGCTCCTCTAAAGAATTCCTAATAAGTTCCTTTTCTTCTTTGTTATAAAATAACTGCTCTAATGTGGCAAAACAGAAGTAGCCTTCCTACAAAGCAAAACAACACAAGGCTTTTTTCCCGCTACCTTGCCCCCTCACTCCACTCCTCCGCACCGCCACCCTCTTTTGTGTCTCGCTCTGTTTTTCTCAGTCTCTCTTTTCCTCACCTCTTCTCGCTGCATTTTATTTCGCAGAGGTGAAATTGAGTCCTGGAGTTTGTCAGGTCTCGTCTGACTCTCTCAAGGTGAGAGGACATGCCTCCCCTGGCCCGGTGCCGGTGGGTTCTCCCATCTCGCAGAACCGTTTAGGGAGATGGGACGGACAGTGAGAGTGACAAGGAGGTCAGTTCCACGGCTTCCGGGGAGAGCAGATGGCCCTCGGTGTGGGCTTTTTTGTCCATCATTGTTTTTCCTTTGCTTGTTTTTTTTTTTTTTTCCAGGGGAATGTGCTGAGAACACAATGGCCTGGAGTGAGTGAGTTAGAGCTCCTGGCAGGGAGAAGGCCAACGCAGAGCTCTGGATGTTGGGTCTAAATCCCCTTTTACCTCAGGGAGGGACTAACAGCTCTCTTCCAGCCAAGGTTACTAAAGACCCATCCAGCCATTGCGCTGTTTAACCCAAAGAGAAAGTAACGACCTAGCGTACCGTGCAACATTCAAGGGTAACTTGTCCTTAACTTGCTATTTTAATTATATATTTAAAGGGATAGTCCTCCAAAAAGGACAAGAAAATTCTGTCATCATTCACTCACCTTCATATATTTCCATACCTGTGTGGCCTTTTTTTCTGTGGATATTTTTAAAAATTTTTTGATTGGTTTGGTCGATGCAGTAAAAGTCAGTGTGGTCCAAACAACATTGGACCCCATTGTCTTTCGTTGTATGGGCAAAAAAAACTTGACATATTTTTTAAATATCTTCTTTTGTGTTCCAAAGAAGAAAGAAAGTCATAAAGGTTTGAAATTACATTGGAGTGAGTAAATGATGACGATAAATGAAATTTATTTATTTTTTCAGTCAACTATTCCTTCAGTATCTGCTCTTCAGATCAGAGTGAAAATGGCCATTTATGCTTTTTTATTCAACAGAGTGCATGTGATTTATTTGTATTTACTTATTTTATACTTTCTATGCATTGCACATCATAATTATTTATAATAGTCGTGAGTAGTTTTTACATCATCTGATAGCAGAAGACAGGTGCAGTCACTTCCCAGGAAACTGCTGGGTGTGTCTTTCTCCCAAAGTGACATCTGCTGACGCTATTAAACCATAAAATAACAAACATCGAATATAACAGCGTCTACAAATAATACTGCCTGGAGCACGTTTAAACCTGTTGTTTATATGCTGACACAAAATTGTGTCTGTCAGGTTTGAAGTGTGTGTTTTTATTTTAAAGATGATAAGAGGCCATAAAAACTTAACTAAGACATCACTGGAACTTTGAACATACCTCAGACCCGCAGGCAATTATGCTCAGGACATGGAGAAAGTCGTTTCCCTTTGTCAGGAGCAACACACTGTGGCGTTGCATATTAAAGGAAGTTCCAGGTAATTGAAAAAGGGAAATTCAAGAAGTGTCCGTGAAGTGCTTTTGTCATGATTGTTCAGTTCTTCTCCTTTCATGCATGAAGAAGTTCCCCTTTGCTCTTTTAAGACTATGGAGAGGAATAAGAACGGTTGCACTTCTCTGAGAAGTATTATCAGTTTGATATACGCTTCTCCAAAAGTGACCCTCAAGCTATTACTTAACGTAACCTCGAATTGCTCGCATAAGTGAAGCAGGTAGAATGTACTTTTTTTCTCATGAGAACAAAGAGTGCAGAGGATGAAACATCTTGTATGCCTTTGTTATTTAAAAATCTATCTGTAAAACAGTACACACATACAAATATGCAAATAAAACAAATATGGTCCAGTGTTGTTTTAGATCCCATTTGCCAAATCAGTTGAAACGTTCTTGAAAAAATATATGTTTTTTTGTGTGTTCCACAGAAGAATGAAAGTCATATGGGTTTGTAATGACACGAGGGTGAGTAAGTGATCACAGAATTTTCATTTTTATAAACTATCCCTTTAAGTGTGATGAGGAAAATGCAGAAAAAAAACATCTTGTCATGGGTCATAAAGTAATGAAATGTGAAACTGGTGTTGCTATTGAACATATTAATGTTAATGAGGTAAATGATACTGTAAATTTTCCATTGATGGCATTTTTAACGTTTCTCCAGGGATTAACGTCACTCGACAATTAGACGCACAGCAGTGCATGACAACCGCAAGGGAGCCGCCGTCATAAAAGACATGGTCACTTTACACTCAAAGAGACAGATCATGTCTCTCATGAGACTGATCACATATGTACACACCTATGCAAATTCACGTCTGCCTGTGTGCCACATATGGAACCGCACATTTGCATTGTTCAAAAGTAAAATATGTTGCTCCATTTTGAGTGTCTTAAACCCATACGAAACACTGACAACATACATTACCATGTTAAGTTTTTTTTTTTCATTTTTTTTTTTTGAGGGGACAGCAATGGGTATCATTGCTCACTTCTTCCCATTGATGTATGGATTCCCATTTCCACCCAGTTCAACTCAAAATTGTAACTTTATCATAACCGTAATTGCAATTTGTCTTACAGTAAGACTTTAAACCTTTTTTTTTGGTAATATTTTTATTGAAGGAAGAACAGGGTGACATATTACATACAAAGAGTTGACAAAGTTTCTCTTAATTTTACAACAACAACAAAAAAAATAATACATACATAAATTAAAATTTAATTAAATAAATCACAAAGTTTTGATAGCACAAACAGTAATGAAATTGAATCTTTGTATATCACAATTTTACTTTATATCTTGCAATTACAACATGATTTTTTATTTTTTTTTTGTTATAACTGCTTGCTACTTTATCTCTCATAATTGTGACTTTGTTTCTCGAAATTTTGCAATTGTGATCTAAAAAGAAACTGTGACTTAATATTTCACAGTGTGACTATATATCTTGCACTTATGATATTGTTTCTTGTAATTGCAATTTTATTATAATTGTAACTAAATCATATAATGAGAATTGTATTCTGTAATTGTACATTTCTCATAATTGGGACTTTATTTCTCATTATTACAACTTTATCTCACAAGTTGACTATGCATCGCTATAATGATGTAATTTCTTGTAATTACAACTTTTTCTCATAATTGTGTCTTTATATTTATATGTAAATTGTGATGTTAGATTTTCATATTTCGAACCTTATAGCTGAAATAAAAATAAATATTATTATTAAACTAAAAATATACTATTAAAAGGGTAGTCCACTCAAAGAAATGAACATTCTGTCATCATTTACACACCCTTGTGTTATTTCAAACCTGTATGAATTAGTTTCTTCTGCTGAACACAAAATAAATTATTTTGATGTTTCAGTTCCCATTGACTTCCATTGTAGTTTTTGTCCATACAGTCAATGGGAACTGAAAATGTTTTTACCAAAACTCTTCAGATTATTTTCTATTGTGTTCCACAGAAGAAAGAAAGCGTTACAGGCTTGGAACAACATGAGGGAGAGTGAACTGCTTAGCATGAAAGGTGGCAAACCTAACATAAAGGTGTTTTTTTTTCAACTAGATGCAAATTATATTTTTTGAAAGTTGCATTTAATCTGCAGAGACATGTTTGAATTAGCATGACACTTGTGATGTGAAGGATCAGGGACTGGATGTGAGTAACCTCTATGTCTTGTTAGAGAGAGAGAGTGATTGGGGGATGTCACTGCATCCTTCAACAGGGGCTCAGGTGTGTCCAAATATGCCCAGCACTGCTGCTTCCTCATGCACGCAGCCTTCATTACACACTCTCTTTGAAACTTGAGGCCAATTCATCTCTGCTTGTGCGTTTTTCCGCTTTCCATCATTATACTCAGATATGTGAGCGTGTAAGTCATGTGAGCATCACCTACACACTTGTTCAAGGCACAAACCATCATAAACGAAGTCCCCATGATGCATTCACTCACAATAGCACCTTTTTCACAATTGCTCTGGTTTGCAACCCCTCTCCCAGGTCGCCACGTGCAGATAAGTGGACAGTCAGTCAAAAAAAAAGCGACATGAATTCTGAATACATATTCACACAAAAGACAAGTCACGGATGTGAGACACACACGGTCGTCCCTCATGGAAGCACAAAAGAGCGCACGGACGGGAGCGAGAAAGACGGCGACCTGGCTGTCCTGGGGGTCTCTCAAAAGTTTTTTATTTTTTTTATTTTTTTATTGAACCATGTTGTTGTCAATGGATGTTATTTAAGGACTCAAGACAAAAAGGGGGGCTTGGTTTTGGCATGAACTCACAAAGCTGTCAGCACAAATGAAGCTATTGGTGGAACCTTTTTTCTTTCTCGTGCTCTGAAAAACACCAGAGAATGTCCAAAATGAGGAATAGTTGATGGGGTGATAAGAGGTCCAGTTGGGAGGCAGGCAGGTGGGGGTAAATCTGCTAACTGCACCCCTGAGGGATGGGTTGGGCCGGGGAAGGGTCAACCTGATGAAATAGAGGCTGATGACCCCATAACCCTCGACTAAAGGGCAGGAGATCTGAATACAACCTACAGCCTATAATGAAAATAAAAAACCTGGAAATTAAATGAAGATTTAATTAATGCAAAATCTGCTTCTTAATGAGACACTGAAAGCAGCTCCCTCTTATAAATGCTTGCGTCTCTAGGGAGTGATACACACATATTGTATTTACATTATCCACCTCCCACACACACTGCTCATGTCATCAGCAGACATACTTTCCCTTGTGTGTGCTTTTATTAAAATGCTTCTAGTATGTCACTTTAGTGTTAAACAAGAAAATAAATAAATTAATAAATAGATTTATATGTAAAGTCATTTTTTATAATATATTATAATAGATATATTCACTATCGCCCAGAAGTGTAGGGTAAGGTAC
Source organism: Barbus barbus (assembly GCF_936440315.1). NCBI lineage: Eukaryota > Metazoa > Chordata > Actinopteri > Cypriniformes > Cyprinidae > Barbus > Barbus barbus. Next base: position 13,570,547 of record NC_136748.1, on the reverse strand, counting down.
AGGCAAGGGTACATTTAATTGGTCTAAAGTAAATATGATTTTTGAAATCATCAAAATATTCTCGAAAAATAAAATCATAGTTTCTTCAAAAATGTTGCGCAGCACATCTGTTTTCAACACTGATAATAATAAAGAATATTACTTTTAGGAGTACATACATGAATGATTTCTGAAGGATAATGTGACTGGATAATGACTGCAGAAAATTCAGCTTTGCCAGCACAGGAATAAATTACATTTTAAAATTATATTCAAATGGAAAACGATTCATTTAAATTGTAATAATATTTCATAATGTAAATGATTTTACTGTATTTTTGATCACATAAATGCGTTACAGTTAAAAACATTAAAAATATTGCTATAACATCTTACCCAAAACCTTTGAAAGTTAGTGTGTTTATTTTATTGTCAGATAATGTATCAAAGTGACATACAATACAAGTTTTAAAAAGTGTGTAATTCTATATCAAATAATAGTGTGTGTATGATATATTATATTGATATTTAACAGTGAACTGTATGAGAAGTGTTGCTAAATGGTTAAAGTCCACACAAACAGCAGTTCCTTACTATTAATTTTGTATACCTCAAGTTAATCTTTTAGTTGCTTTTTGTTCATTTTTTTTTTTTAAACCTTTCAGGTTTTTGGCTTAAATTGTCCTGCAGTGTGACAAATGAATTGTAATAGTCCTAATATTCAATGTAACCACTCAGTTAATATGAGGTCATAAAAACAGCATGTATAATTATACATGAATAAGTATTTTAAAAATAGTTTTAAATGAAGTGCATCACGCCACACTGCAGGTTAACAACTCAAATTATTTTTTTAATCAGCGTTATCAGATGTATTTTTAAAGACTTTGTTTTACATGTAGAAACATCAGAACCCATCTTGTTGTCTTCTTGCCAAAATGTGTCCTGCTGCAGGAAGTGATAATGCCCCCTACGCCACTGTTTGCTTATTTGATAGAGTGGATCAGTGTGTGTGAATCAGCACTTCAAACACAGAGAGATAATCAGACATGTACACACACAGTCAGAACCATCACTCCACACTGCCAAACTCCAAAGTCTGTCTCAAACAGTCAAAGTTGTGTGACCCTTACCCACGTATCTGTGCCACTAAAGGGGGGGAAAAACCCAATGATCTGTTTCTTACAAATAACATTGACATTCTTCTGCTGGTCTGTATTAGTGGTAGGGCAGGTGAAAAAGTTGAAGGTGAAAGCAGGTAGTAACCCGTGCTCTCTGTCTGACTTTGGCATTTAGTGGCGCTTATAAACTGTGTCTTGTTTTGACAGATAGGAGCAAAATTAGCACTTGACCTATCTGATGTGACATTCCACCCCACCCTTTCCCTTACGCACGGCACAAACGCTTTATGAGGGTGGCATCCTTCTCTCTCCACAGGCCTTCATTTCTAAAAGAAAAGAGGAGATGAGAGAGGAAAGCAGAAGCGGGAGAGGTGAGAATAGATTATTGTGTGTGGGTGTTCGGTTCAACACACACAGCACATGTCTCCCCCTGCTGGTCAAGGCATGCCATTGAGGAGAATGGCAGTAAAGTGTTGAAAGCAATCACAATATTTACAATTACATGCAAAGTTTATAAATATCCACCATATTTTTAATGTAAGAGCGGATGCAGCCATTTGTAACTTGAATACACTTCTGGTGTCATCCGCTTCCGCTTCCAGTCCTTTATGCTGCTTGATATTACAAACTGGTATTTCTTATCATATTATTTTAATTTGTTATCATACTCACAAACACATTGGTTTGTAGCACAAGTAGTTTTACTGCTTACTGCACATTGTTATTCTTGTACTGTAGCGGTCTTGCGCATTCACAGAAAATATATTTTTTTCTTCGTTGCAAAATAAGGTGGCATGCATTTCAATGGCATGCACTGTATAAAAGTTTTTGGTCCCGCTTTATATTAGGTGGCCTTAAGTACTAGGTACTTGCATCAAAAATAAGTACAATGTACTTATTGTGTTCATATTGTATTGCAAAACACTTTTGCTGCTATTGAGGTGGGATACGGGTAAGGTTAGGGACAGGTTTGGTGGTGTGGGTAGGTTTAATAATGGGTTAAGGTGTAAGGGATGAGACAAAAGTGTAACTATAAATGTAATTACAGAAATTAAAAACAGATGTAATTACATGCAGGTATTTTTAAAATATAAGTGCAATGTAAAAACATATATGTACACAATAAGTACATTGCATCAAATGATTAATTTAAATGTAAGTACACGGTAATTAAGGCCACTTAATAGAAAGTGGGACCAAATCTTTAGGAAAGACGTTTTGTCATCTGAACAATGTTGTTAAACAACAGTACAACAGTACACAGAACTCACAGTAGTTTACTGTATACCTTACAGCCTCGCTTTGTACCTGTAAAAAATTAAATATAGCGTTATCCTAAAGTCTATAGACTATATAGTCCGAAACACTAAAATCCGTATAAAAATTCTAGACGAACTGATTTGAAAGATGCTTTTTGCCCTAATATCAAGTCTTCTTTTGACAGACTAGATATAACGCAAAGCAGTTTGTTCGGTCACATCCTCTGCATTAGAATCCCCAATTGATTCAGGGGATTCAGTTTCTAGATTTCTGCCATGCCATATTTTAATCCCATCCCAGAGGCATTTTAAAGTCTTTTAAATCTGGTTTAAAGGACCGGTTCGCTGAGATCCATCTTATATCTTGTCTAACATGCTTGGTATGACCCAAAATAAAGGCACTGAAATGAAGCATTTCAAATATATGTTCAGTAGGTCCATTATTAGAGGAATTAAAAAGAAGAAATCAATGTATGTCTGATGTTACAATTTCATGCTGGCATCATGCAACAGTATTAATGCTGCACATATTTGTTAGAAAGTTCTCCATAATGCAGTGAATGATTGAATGCTTTTCATTCGAGATGCGATAGCTTGTCATTTCCTGGGTTATGTGGGAGATTAGTGCTCTAACTGCTGTTTCAGCCTTGTAGTACTTTTCCCCCTTGACCTCAGATGTCTTAGTAAGACTCTGCCATATGTCTGAGTGTCTTTATTAAATGCTCACACAATTTCAACATGCTTTACAGCTTATGGCCAGGCATATTTTTTAAATCGTGCTTTCAACTTAATAAAATGACATACGTTCAGCCGTCACTGCAATCTCCTTAGCTCAACTTGAAGATTTTTGTAAGCGTCTCTGACCACTGAAACAAAGTCATTTCATCACTGCAAGCAATCCCAAAAGTGCTTCTTTTAGATGATTGGAAAATCCATTGTCTCCATGTCTCATGATTAAACTAGTTTTAGTGAAATTAGGACAATGTAGACTTGCCCTCACGCTAAGATTCTTCTTCATTTTACTGAGAAATTTGATCAAAGAAAAAGCACAGGCGGAGGATTTGAAAAATCTGAGTGACAATATTCATTTGCCGAGATGATCGGCGAATACCTCGCTCGATTTAGATAAAGTAGTCAAAGTGTAATCTCTGCTGGAATCAGGATGAGCATCTTAACCAAAAGAGACTGGCAGGAAAATCACTGGGGATAGTGTGTTGTACAGGTTTGAGGGAGTTTAAAGCAGAGGTGTAAGAGGAAGTTTCCAAAGGAATGAAAAATCACAAATGAAATTTTCTTAATAGTAGAGAATATAGAGTCTTTTGCTGAAGTTTTCTGCTTCTCGGATTGTTCTTCTAAAAAAAACACTGGTTATATTATATGTTTGGAAGCCTGTAAAAAAGACAACAAATTGTATTTCACGATTAGGGCTTTACTTTTGACCTAATGATTTTCAATTATGACTTTATAACATGATATTACTTTATATCTCGCAAGGTGACTTTGAATCTCGGAGTTATGCCTTTGTTCCTCATAACTGCGATTTTGATTTTGTAGCTCACAATTTCTTACAATAATACTTTATATCTCGACATGTTACTAAATCTCATAATTGCAACTCTGTTTCTCACTATATAACTCACAACTGTGACTTTATAATTCACAAAATATTTATTTATTTCTAATATTTGCAACTTATGTCCAATAACTGGCTTTAAAACTCACAGCTGCTGCTATGTTTATAACTCACAATATGTAATATGAGTTTTTACTTTGAATCTCACAATTGCAACTTTGTTTCTCATAACTGTAACTTTATAACTCACAGTTGCGACTTTATAACTCACAATATCTAGCAATATTATTTTATATGGCACTTTAAATCTCGCAACTGCAACTTTTTTCTGATAACTGTGACTTTATAAATCACAGTTGCAACTTTTTCAATTGAAGCTAATAACTGCAAATGTTATCTCACAATAGCGACTTTATATCTCATAATATCTAACAATATTATTTTATATCTTGTAATGTCTCACAGTTGCAACTTTGTTTCTCTTATTAGTGAGTTTATAAGTAACAATTGCCACTTTATAATAATTTATAATGTGAGTATATGTCGCAATTTGTACTATAAATCGCAGTATGGATATTTTGTAATTGTAGGCCTAATTGCTACTTTTCAACCTTGTGTAACTTTGTACTCATTGTGATCTCAAACATTTCTCATTAAATTCCTCCAAAACAAATTATCTGCACTGTTCTATCCAAATTGTATTAATTTCATAGTTCTGCATTCTTATCGCATGTCATCAGTTGTCTCATTTGTGTCTATTTTATTTTTTTCTCCCCAGGAATTTCAGCAGAAACATCTGCAGCAAAGTTGATAATTCTATAAAACATGACAGAGGACTATAAAAGCAACCTCTGAGCAACAACATTTTCCTCTGGAAAGCGTAGCACAGAGGACAGAACCTGAGCTCAGCAGGAGCCGGGCGGCTGTTAGGTCGGAGAGGTGCATTATTTAGTGGGACAGAAGGACTTCGCGGGCTGGAGGAGCGAGCGTGTGTTCACAGGACAGGAGGAGAGATGCGGGTGGAGGGGTGAGTGTCTCAGGTGCGAGTCAGGAGTTTCAGCTCAGCAGCTCTCTGATCAGCCAACAAGCACATCACGCCGCGTTAGCACTAGGTAGGTGAACAGACTGTCACATCGTGTAAAGGAACGGACACTGTTTCCTGTGGTTCTAATGCCAGAACTGAGTGGGGTGCAGGAGTGCGAGAGAGAGAGGGAGTAAAAGAGATAGATGGAGAGAGAGAGGGGAGTTCAGCATGAGCAGACAGATGGAAATTACCCTGGCAAGGTATCAGAGAGAAGCTGCAACAAAGACCTTTGTTTAGTTGCTTTAGAATCCCATGTTTTTCACAAACCATAAGATGACGGCCATGCATATTCATTCGCTCATTTGCATGCAAACTTCTGGTCCTGTCCCGATTAGCATTACATTTTTAAAATGCTGTTTCATGTTACGAGTAAATAGGAGGACTACCTTAGGCAGTCTCGAGCATCTTTTCAATTAAACACATGACAAAAGTCCTTCTTTTCAACAAAGGACTGTCATGCCTGATGTCTGAACAGCTCTTACGCGCAAGCACGCACATCAGCCATTCTGGGTAATGTGAACATTTGAATGCACCTCTTGTAAGCATGTGTGAACACACAGTCGTATCAGAAGAATGATGTTGTGCTTTTTACTCTAAAACACTCTTCTTGCCTCCAGGGTTGTGCAATGTAAAGGCAGGCCCAGTGTACATGGCAAAACACAACAAGCTATTTCACACTACCAATTAGCAATTGTAACATGCTGGCTCTCAAAGCCCCATTAAAATCGCCTGTGGCGTAGGGTACGTCCTCTGTTTTAATAGCTTCTAAAACTCTTTCTGTTGCAGTAGAATGAGCCATTGAAACCTCGAACAGCAGAAAGATGGACTTGATGTTGCGCCGTTCTGCAGCGTACACTTGGACATCTGGTCAGTGGGACATTTGAGAGCGAGGCTGGACCGCAGAAGCAGGACACCTAGACTTCTATCCAAAGTCAAATGAGTACTCAGAGAGGCTTAATAGGAGGGTTAAAATGGCTGACTTCACTCTAATATGGCCTGCTTTGTCAAGTACTGAGAGTCGGAAGTTGGTGACATTAGAGGAAATTGAACTGGCATGGGAACAAGACTTTGTATGCAGCAATTTTAAACTTTTTTTTTTTGGTAACCTATAAACATTATAAACTCGTGCACATTGTTTGTATTTAAATGTTTGCTTTATTTCTATTTTATATATATATATTTATATAAATTTTATTTTTATGTTTGTGCCGTATTAGTTATCGGTCAAAGTTTTTTTATTTTATTGGTATTGTCAGTATTTGACACCATATAGATTATAAAATTAATCTTTAATTATTAATCTAATCTTTAATAAATGATTATTTTAAATTACAAGAAGAAGAAGAAGAAGAAGAAGAATTTATTCTTCTCAAAATGATGTTGTGCATTGTTTTGGATGAGTCATCGCTGGACAACAAGCATTAGTTCGAAGGAAATGAGACTGTCCCATTTAAGAATAGCATGACAGAGTAAGATATATCATAATTCATCACACCACATTTAAAATTGAATTTAGCTGAAATTATATATTTACTGCTGAAATATAAATGTTAAATGCCCTGTTTCATTTTTGAGCTCTTGGATGTGTTATAAAACATAATAAAACAACTTAAATTTACCATTAAGTAAATTGTGGGTATCCTGAATTTGTTCATACCCAGTGTTTAAATGGGGATATTTTGGATGAGTAAAAGCAAGTGGTAAACAAGCTCTCTCACATAATGTACTTTTAAATATTTAGACCACAGTCATCGAATGAATACCTAAGTGACATTATCTCACAAATGTTTGTGAATGTGTTATGTGTTCCACTGTGATGGGGGAAAAAAGGTATGAGGAGCTTTTGATTTCTCACTTTCTGCCGCTCCATTTCGGCATGTTTTTCTCCAATACACATTTCATGTTATAGTACAAAAATATGATCACAGGCAAGTGTCCATCTTAAAACAAAACAAAACACACATGCACACACACACACAGGAAAAATATACACCGTTTTCTCCATGCATATCCAGTAGAAGTGAACTGTAATTATTCCTTTGTAGCTAAAAACAGTATCATTAAGAATAATGGCATCATTAAGTACTAGAAGCTATTACTGTGGGTGAATTTGCTGCATTGATAATGAGGCTTCAAACAGGAAATGAAGATACTAATTATGGGATAAAACGCCTACTCAGTTAATTGGAAGCAAAGAGCGAAGTGAAAAAAAAAAAGCATTTGCACAGAAAGGGAAAAAAAACTGTACAAGAAAAGTTCTTGACCTTTTCTAGCATGGAGTAATGGTACAGTACAGATCACAGATCATGATTCAGCTCTGCATCGCAGCATCACAGGGTGACGACCTCAAGTTATGCTTTTAAAATGGAACTGAACAATATGCTGTCCTCTGTAAGATTGTCTTATCACTTACACATAGTAAAAAATTGCATTAAATGTGATTGAGGCATAAAATATAAATTGACAGGTTAACGTTAGGCTGCCATATGTTATTGGATTATGTTTATGTAATATGCAATTGCCAAATAGCTATTTAGGCATTATATGTGACCCTGGACCACAAAACCAGTCATAAGTGTAAATCTTTCAAAATTGAGATTTATATATCATCTGAAAGCTGAATAAATAAGCTTTCCATTGATGTATGGTTTGTTAGGATAGGACAATATTTGGATGAGACTATTTGAAAATCTGGAATTTGAGGGTGCAAAAAAAAAAAAAATCAAAATATTGAGAAAATCGCCTTTAAAGTTGTCCAAATGAAGTTCTTAGCAATGCATATTACTAATCAAAAATTAAGTTTTGATATATTTACAGTAGGAAATTTACAAAATATCTTCATGGAACATCTTTACTTAATGTCCTAATGATTTTTGGCATAAAAGAAAAAACAATAATTTTGACCCATACAGCTTATTTTTGGCTATTGTCAAAAATATACCCCAGCGACCTAAGACTGGTTTGTGGTCCAGGGTCACATATTAGCAACTGGCCTAGCTTATTTACAATTCATTAGACATACCACAAGTTTTTTTTTTTTTTTTAATTGCGTACATGTATAGCTTTCACCTATTACTTTATAAGGATTTACATTTTAATTTTAATTTATTAATTGAAAAATTAAATGAAGCATATTTTTTAAATAATGTATTTTTTATTTTCAATTATATTTTATTAAATGAGTTGTTGTTGTTTTTTAAAGTAAAACCAAAGATTTCTTGCTATTTAAAATGCATACTAGAAAAGCTCTGCACTGTAAAGGGCTCTGATTCTGTCTGTATTTCATCTGTGCATATTTTTGTCACCCAGAAGAACCTGTTCCTGTGACAATATTTTCAAAAAAATGTCTTCAATCCCCATCTGTGTCCCAGCCTCTTTAAGGTGTCAGACGCTTCAAGCAATTGTCACTGCCCAAGACGGAGAACTCCTAACCTCACCTGCTCTGCCTCCTTTCTTCTGTGTCACTCAGGAGAGGTGTCCAGTGCTGACACATGCTAGAGGCCATCAGTGTTCTACTTACATTTTTTTTTTTGCTTCTGTCAAATACTCAAGAATGTCCTTACAGTCGACAGCCTCAAAGATTACCATTAATGTAATGCCCCACATTACCCAAGTTACTGTTATAAACAATAGATGTACTGCTTAAAATTAAGTATTTTAATACATTTGGGTAGTCAGTCTTCATAAAATATCCATTTCTGTTTAATTGTTCAGCCCTTTGTGATTGAGGACTATCGAAATAATTCATAATCATATCAATTTCTTGCATTCAGTGCTTCAAAAGGCAATTTTGTGAGCAAGAAAGCCGCAATAAATAAAAATAGTTAGCACTGCTCCAAACCCGCCCCAGACCGATGCAAAACATGGCATGTGAAATGGAATGTAAAAAAACAAAATGAGAGAAGGTCAGCCAGGAATTCAAATGGAAGACATTTGCAGTTCCAACAAGACCGGGAGTGTGAGCACACATCTGAACCTCAGTCCTTGCTGGAATAATTGCGGGAGCACATCTGGTGCACTTTGAAAATGAATTGGCCCAGCACTGCTATGATAATGACTGCACGGTAGTCTAATAAGTTAGGGAATGCTGCATTCCAAATGTCACCCTGGGTTGGTCCAGCACTTACTTGGTTCATTTACTTGCATAGAGTTTGATTCCAGTTCCCTTTGCTGCAAATTCCAGTCCCTGTTACATTTGCATTGCCATTAAATATAGCAAAACACTTATTTTGCTTTTCTTTTTCCTCTTGAGTTTGTTTAAACTCTCAGTAAATTGTAGTATTAGTATTTTTATTCTAAATAAATAATTTTGCAACAGAAAGAAGTCTCTCACCAAGGCTGCACTATTTGATCAAAAATAATAGTAAAAGGAGTAATATTGTGAAATATTATTACAATTTAATAGAACTATTTTCTATTTCAGTATATTAAAAAGCCATTACTTCAGTCTTCAGTGTAACTGTCCTTAATAATGATGACAACAGTTACTTAATATTAACTTAATATTTCTGTGGAAACCATGATACATTTAATAAGGATTCTTTGATTAATAGAAATTTTAAAAGAACAGTGCATTACATTATGGTGCTACCTGTTTTTTCAGCAGTTGCTGACAGATTTTTAAAATGTTGAACGTGATTTAAAAAGTCATTCTTTTAGCGGTTTGTGTTTGGTATCACTAGTGGTGCTCATACTCTTAAAACAGGGTTGTTGCTTGAATTCATGTGGTCCAAGATGCATTTTTTATTGATGGGTCCCCTTCTGTAGGGCCCAATGCATAGGCTTACTGGGACAATGCTTAAAGAGTTACACTTCCACAAATCGCTCTTAGCCAACCTTACATTCCTTCACATCTCTTTCATATTCACCATGCCAGTGCGAGTGAAATGCAGAGGGTTCTATTTTCACTCAAGGCCTGCAGTTAGGGCCCTTTTTGGCTGTTGAACTGCAGTGGGCTGGTTATGCTGTGGCGGATGCCCCAAAGGCAGCTACAGTCCCAGTGAGTCCCACCAGTCCACCACGCTTTGCTTGCACTGCCTGGCAAGCATCTTCAACTCACTCATTATCTCATCCACTGATGTATGTATTCTTGCAAAAAATCTTGTCAGGCTGTTATTCGCCATCCAATTAGACAGCTCATCTGCGCTCGCTCACCAAGCAGAAATGCTCAACAAGGCCCACATGCATGTAAGCGAGATTTGCGTGTTTGTGCGTGTGTGCTAATAACGACCTGCGGCGCCACCTGCTGTAGGGAGCAGTAGCCCTGTGTCACAACGCCTTCTCTCGACAACATCTGGCTGAGCCCAAGGCGCCTGGAGAAGAGAGCACTAGAGCGGAATAAGGAGAAAGAGGGTTCCCTCGTAGCCGTACGCAGGCCCGGGCAAGAACCCCTTCTGTCAGATAGCGCTGCCATTGATGTGCAATTCCCCTTGTTGCCTCCTCGTTAGTCCATGCAGTAAATTAATACAATTAAGCACAGTTTTTCTCCAGGCCCACGTGGGTATTATTCTGAGTGTGTGATCACTGAAACCTCAATCCCCCAAGCTCATGTGTTTTACAAGGAGAGAGCAGGCGAGAGAGAATGGGGGATAAGGTTAGCTGAGGAGGCCAGCCGTTCATTTTCAATGTGACACAGATGCATTCATTTGTAAGATGAGCATTAAGTGCTCGCTAATTTATCTACATTCGGGTACATCTGGCAGACATCAAGCAAGGTAAATTAAACAGCAAAGTTGCACTCGCAAACTTAGCAAAACCCTCACGCTTCGCCTCATGCAAAATTGTCCACCGGTGAGGCGAACGAGCCGTTGTTACGGAAAGAATTTTCACCTTGACCTTCTCTCGCCACGTTTGAAGTCGCTCACCAGGCTATGTGACAGTTGAGGGCGATGTCGTGTTATCGGCGTGCAAATCTGACCGCGGGAACTTTGTCAACAGTGCTTTGTAAGACTTGCAACCCAATCGATGAGGAATGATCGCACCTGAGCCTTTTTTCCCCGATCGAGTCGATATCGTTGGCCGCCACTCCCTGGGTACTTAGCAGATGTAAACTATCCCACGGTCAGGCTCATGCTAGCCTTAACCTTCATTTGCTCAGTGTGTATTTAAGTGTGTCTTTTTCACCCCGCCAAGAGCTATGGAAAGCGATAGCAGTCAACAAAAGACACAAACAGTGTGAAGCACTTAAAACAAGCGCTCCTTTCCAGGCGTGCACTACTTCCCCTTTGGCTAAAAGCTGTCAGGACACTGGAAGTACCAGGAGAAAGTGGTGTAAATAAAAGCCACCCCCTGAAGCCTGCAGCTTGGATCATACTGTGTCAGCTCTCTCCAAGTATAATAGAGGTGGAAACCCAACAGCAGCCGAGACCATGATGCCACACAAAGTGCTTTGTGAACAAACAAGACGTGCGGAAGCAAAAAACAGCGGCTGTTTAATACGGTGAAACCAGCGCGGCTTATCGCAAAGTCCTCGGAGATGTTGTTGCCGTGCGGCGGCTAAACGTTGTCGGGTCTCGCAGTTGGGGAGGTTGGTCTTTTTTGTCCCCGTCACCCCCTCTCCGCTGCTTCCTCTGCCCCTGACAGAGAACAAAAAGGTCAGTTGTACCCTCGGCTGCCTTTGGAGCACGCTGCGCGCCGTGTTTATCAAGCACGCTAATCTATTCTTGTTACTCTCCACTTCAGAGGCAGGCACTCATCTGCGCCCTCCCTCCGCCCCAGCCTCCACCGGTCCCCCAGGGGCGGCGCTGATGGCATCTGGCCGGCGTCCAGCCAGCGCGGGAAAGATGGCACGGAGCTGCCATTAAAATCAATTACATGGGTCAATGTTTTTATTAGAGGATTTCTACTCAAACTAAGTCATCAGGATGGCAACGTGACTGCTGTTTCCCCCATCGCAAAGCCCCCTCCTCACCCCACGACCTTTCTGTACCCACCGCTAAAGACGAGCTAAAGTGGAGGCAGGAGGAGGATCTGAGGCCATCGAAGGTTGTGGCATTTTTTTTCTTGTGTTGTCGCCTATGTGATGCTGTGACTATAAAGCAGTGTGTGCCGATGTCATTAACATATCTGGACTAGCGCTTGTGTCTTAAAGATATCATCCCTCCTTGAGGATGAAAGAATATGATTATCCCTGTTGCTGCCCTTGCGCATTGGTGGATGATATTCCGAACTTGTAAACAACTGTTGTTGTTTTTAACCTCCACTTTCAGGTAAAATATGGTACATCAAACACCATTAAACAAACCGCACACACCGTGTTATCAGAGCAGCAGCGGGGACTTGAATTAAACATTTTACTGTTATTATAACAACAACAGTTTTTTCTTCTTTTTCACATACGGATGTTGAAAGCCAATTACTCGCCGTGGAGTTTCAAGAGGGTTTGCGATCACCTTCCTATTGTTCTAGACACATTCACAGAAGCACACACACATACATGCCTGGTAGGTGTGAATCCAAAGAGGCGCTTTGACCAAAAGAACACTCATGGACTATTGTGGTCCGTCTCTCTTATGTTTCTGTCCCTGAAGTACTTCTGTTGAGCAGGGACAGGTAACGCCGCTACCAGCGCCTGGATTCAAACCACAATTATTCTTCTCTTATGCGTGTACCCATACAGTGCGATTCACAAAAAGATAAACTAGACATGTTCTTCCACACTGATGTGATATAATTATTCTGTTATTCATTTCCTTTCAGCCCATTGTAGAGCTGTTCATTTTGTAGTCTGGGAGAGAATTAGCATTTTCGCTAAAATTAGATTTTTTCAGCTCATGAGTAAAATAAGGTCTAGCATTACCTGAAGAGACATTCACATTTTGTTCTACAAGATAATTTAAATCGAGTGAATAGTGAAGATGTTGTATGTTTGTGTGCTTTTCAAACTTAGAGGCTTCAAAAATCCCATTTGAATTATGACTGTGTTTAAATGTCAAAATAAGCACTGATTTTGCTAATAAATAATAATAATAAAAATAAATAAATAAATAAAGTTATTTTAAAACCCGTTGGAAATTCCTGAAGGAACCGATGTTGAATTAGTATTCAGAGCTGGCCTGAAGATTGACGACATGATTCCATTGGAATTTCTTATCAAAATCATACACTTTAGTTATAGCAACCAGGTACAATTTAAAACCACTTCATGCTGAGCTCTTGTGTGGCTCAAACTGGACACCCAAATAGAGGGTAGTGGGAATGAGGTCAAGGAGGTAAATAAATGGCCCTGTTCGGGTCTTCCAAAGTCATCAGGGCCAACAGCCGGGGGTGCAGGAGCGTTCCCTTTCCCTGTGGAGATCACCCCTCCTGTGCTCTGCAGAAGGCCATGCTTCAAACAGACCCACTCAGAGCCCTGACCTTTGAGAGGGAATGAGCGAAAGCAAAAAGGGAGCACAGGAAGTTGTGAAAGATGGGCTGATATGTAGAGAGAGGGAGCGAGGATGGACGAAAGTGAGAAAGGAGGTTAACACCATATGAGATTTCGCAGCAGTGACAAAATTTGTCAATAACTCAACATGAGAACTCTACATTCTTCCCTGAGGCGCTGATAACGGCAGTTTCGAAAGAAAATAAATTTAGAAGTGCCTGATCCACAAAGTCAACACTACAAGACATATTTTGTCCGAAAGCTGAAAAAGCAGTATACGGATTTAGTAAGGCACGTCCAATTAATTGTTTGCATTACATCTTGTCATATGCAAGGTTATTATGCATTCAATTGTTGATGCTTTTAAGAATTCCTGGATTGTTCTGTTCAAAATAGATGTTTTCATAGCAACGGGTCTGTTAGTTCTTTTTTTTAACTCAATTTTTATGTGTAAACAGGATTAGATGCCATTTGAAAAGCATCCTAAGGAGCAATAAATGATATGTTCAAGTGCATCGCTTTTGAAACTTAAAGAATGAGATTTTGACATAATGAAAATATGTAATTAAGAATTATGTAACAATAACATTTAAAATTTAAAGCTCTTTCTCCTTATTTTTTCTTTTTTGTAGAAATGTTTTTTCTTTTTGTTTTAGCTTCCTAAAAATTTCATCTTTTTGATTACTCTCAATAAATATATAGAGTTTTGAGTATGATTAAATATTTAAATTTTTTAGCTTTACAAATAACATAAATATAAATAATTATAATTTATATGCATATATGTGTATTTATTTTAAAAGATTTCAACCTGTATGTTTGACTTATATGCATAACTTTGTTATATAAGCTATTACAGTGCTGTTGTGTTGATAACCAATCGTTTCATTGCTGATCATGGATTCATACAATTTAACTTTATGCTCAAATTATATCTGCATGTACAACTGAACAGCTGAGAAGAATTATCATATTAAGAATATTTAGCATATGTCAATTTACCTCACATGTGTTACTTTAAGTGACATAAAAAGAACGGGGCTGGAACTCTCACAATCAATTGTTTTGGCAGATGTTTAATATTTGCATTTACTTTTATGCATTTAGCAGACATTTAGTTTTAAAGAATAAACATTTGATTTGAAAGAATTATTTTGAAGGAGTCAAAAATGTTTCTGATCAACATGAATCAACTGATGACTCAATTTTTTTACAGAGAAATAAGCATTTAAGTTGCTCAATATTTTCTTGGTTTTTCTCAGGAGGTATCTTCATTGATAGAGTGGGCTGCTGCAGGATAATCAAGGCTTTCCTTCACTCTTGCTGAAGGCATGACTGTTACACCACCCGACTGTCTCCATCCTTGGCCCGTCCCAGTCTTTCACCCAGCCATCAGGCTGCTTACAGCATATGCGACTTTCTCCGCTCTCTGCATCTGGCCCCTGACCACTCTGTCTCTCTTTTTTTGACTCTTCTAAACAGGTGTTCGCTAAATGATTATAAATTGGTGGCTGAGTAAACATTCATCGTGGATCCATGCAGGGCCTGGGCTAATATAATTAGAACCCAAACATCAGGACAGTGAGGCCTTCCCATCTGTCCATTTTGTCCTCCGCCATGCAACTTTAAGGAAAAACGGATGAAGGGATGGAGAAAAAGATGAGCGCCCGTCCCCTGTCGCCCTCTGTCAAGGCATTGAGCAGCACGCTCGATTTGTGAGACGTGGCAGCTGGTCTATACCTGCGAGCATCTTGAGAAAGGACGGTAATTGTCTGGAAGAGTGTGTTCGTGAGAGTGAGCACGTGTACGTGAATGTGTGTGTGTAAGCAGTGCGTTTCCAGAGGATGGGCAAGGAGATGGCAGGTTCCTGTCTCAAGGACACACAGCACTCATCTCTCTAGCTCACCTTCCGTTTATCCCTCGCTTTCCTCCCTCATCTCAACCTCACCTTGCCTGCATTAAATTACACTCTGTCAAAAACTTATTTTGGGCCCTGTTTCCCAAAAGTGCTTGGCTTCGTAAGTGACTTTCACAACATGAGGGAATATAATTCAAACCCATCAAGCCAATTTCAAAGATTTACTCACTTAATTGTTTGGATAAGGGCAATAAAAAACAGGCCATTGATAAAATAATGTTGAAAATGAAATTGAAAATAAAAAGCCTAGATAAAGTAGGCTGGTTCAGCGGGAGACCAGTTTACACCAGCCCTTTTGCCTTATCTGGTCTCCCAGGCTGGTCTGGTTTGCCAGTTTAAGTGAGGTTTTGGACACTCGCTAGCTTTGCCAGGTTGGGACATCAGCTAGACCAATTAGACCAAATTTTTCATTTGAAAGTTGTGCTTAAAAACACCAATTACCAGTGGTAAAATAAAATAAAATAGAAATACTGTAATGTGAAACCTTAACTGGTTAATTTGATGCAAAAAAAATTATCAATCAATCAGTATTTTTGTCTTATTTTATTATAAATTATTTAAATATTTAAACATGCATATGACACCATTTTTACTTTAAAAACCAAACTGCAAGAAATTCAAAAACACACATTTTTACTGTGTTTATATTTTTATAAAATGACAGCAGCAGCAATATAATTCAAGTCAGCACTGTCCAATAAACAGTTAATAAATTAATAATAATGAGAATAAACAGTTTTTCTGACAAATAATATACTGAATGTTATATTTCAAGTAATATGTAAACTAAGTGTACTATTTATGGTTTGCCAAGCAACATAGCCACTTGGTGCATTAATACAGAATTTGCAATAATAGATATTTCTTTTACAATGTAATGTAATGTGACTCATCCAATCAGATTTTATTTATTTTTTATTTTTTTTGCATTTTCATATTGGTTTTAACATGGCTACATTGTATGCAACAGATCTGCATAAAATCTGGAAAAGACTTTTACTGGAAATGGTCTAAGCTGGTAAGCTTTGTTTTCTTTCAAAAAAACACAAAAACAAAACAGGAGATACTTTGTGTTGTTGCATTAAGTGTTTCATAAAAGAAGATGTATCTACTAACCAGCAAAACAGCACTTTGGTCTTCTGAAGGCATTTCAATATCTATTTCCATTTGTCTCACCCTCTGTTTCTTTCTCGCACCAGAAGAAGCTCTTCTGCACTGCTGAGTCTTCCTCTGAAACACTCAGGCAGAAAAAAGTTGGGAAATGAACACCAGTCTGACCAGCGGAGGCCTGAAGGTCTGCCATCTGCCACCATGCCTGAGTCGCGGCGGCGGCCACCTTCAGAACATATGCATCAAAGCCCTGGGTGAGTGGACTGAAGGAGTCCCGCAGAAAGCCAGCAGAAGTCCCGCCCCAGGGCTGAGGACCGAAACCAGGCGGCTCAGCAGAAGAGAAGCTGACGGCCATCTTTGCCATCTCTTTTCTCTAGTAAGGCCCACCAAGGTCAGGAGGACAGCATGCCGGTGAGGGCCCGCCAGCAAAGGAGGAAGAGAGCTTGGCAGCGACTGCTCTCTCGCTCTGTCCCTCTCTGTGTCTGTCAGGGCCTCAGGCGTTCTCCTTAACAAAAAGCTCACAGAGGGGAAAAACACTGCAACTCTTTTATCTCTCTTTCTCTTGCTCCAGCTAACAGAATGTAGGAGGAGGTACTGGGCATGCCATGACAGCAGTGGGCCCATTTGTTTAAATTACAAAGGGATTCTGTTATTTGTTGTTAAAGGGATAGTTCACCCAAAAAATTTAATTTGGTCATTATTTACTCACCCTCATGCTGTTCCAAACCTATATGCTGTTTTTTTTTTTTTTCTCGTGGTACACAAAAGAGAAATTCTGTCAAATATTCAGATAGATATTTTCCATACAGCGATAGATTATGACCACATCTATCACCTCCAAAAAGGACCAAAAAACTCCCCAAAAATGGTCCATAGGACTTTAAACTATATTCCCAGTTTTCTGAAGCAACACCGTGGCTTCATTAGGGACAGACTGAAATGACTCCTTTTAAAGTCTGAAAAAAACAAACATATTTTTACAAATAAAACTGTATACTAAACTTTTGGATACAGTTAAAATGAAAATATACTATGTAATTCAATATTATATATAATGCATTAAAAATATGTTTAAAATGCATTATATATAATATTGCATTACATAGTATATTTTTAACTGTATCCAAAAATTGCCTTTAGAGTTGTCCAAATGAAGTTCTTAGCAATGCATATTACTAATCAAAAATTAAGTTTTGATATACTTACAGTAGGAAACTTACAAAATATCTTCATGGAACATGATCTTTACCCTAATGATTTTTGGCATAAAAGAAAAATCGACAATTTTGACCCATACAATGTATTGTTGGCTATTGCTACAAATATACCTGTACTACTTATGGCTGGTTCTGTGGTCCAAGGTTTGTAGTGAATGTTTGTATCACAAATGTTTGTAGTGAAAATAAAGAGATTTTAGTAATAATTAAAAAGTTGCATTTATAAAAAGTTACAGTGCCCTCCAAAAGTATTGGAACATAAGGCCAATTCCTTTATTTTTGCTGTAGACTGAAAACGTTTGGGTTTGACATCAAAAGATGAATATGAGATGAGAGATTAACATTTCAGCTTTTATTTACAGGTATTTTCATCTGGATCTGATACACAACTTAGAAGATAGCACCTTTTTGTTTGAACCCACCCATTTTTCATGTTACCAAAAGTATTGGAACAGATAGAATTAACATAGATTAAAGTGAAAAAGACTTAATATTTAGTTGCAAATCCTTTGCTTTCAATAACTGCATCAAGCCTGTGACCCATTGACATCACCAAACTTTTGCATTCTTCTTTTGTGATGCTTTTCCAGGCTTTCAGCACAGCCTCTTTCAGTTTTGGGGGTTACTCCCTTCAGTCTCTTCTTTAGCAGGTAAAATGCATACTCTACAGGGTTTAAGTGTGGAGATTGACTTGGCCAGTCTAAAACCTTCCACTTCTTGCCCCTGATGAACTCCTTTGTTGTTTTGGGTCATTATCTTGCTGCATGATGAAGGATCTCCCAATCAGTTTGGTTGCATCTTTCTGTAAATTGTCAGAAAAAAATATTTCTGTAGACTTCTGAGTTAATTTTGCTGCTGCCATCATGTTACATCATTAATGAAGATTAATGAGCCTGTCCCAGAAGAAGTGATGAAAGCCCAAGCCATTACATTACTTGT
The DNA here is from genome assembly GCF_936440315.1 of Barbus barbus. Classification (NCBI taxonomy): domain Eukaryota; kingdom Metazoa; phylum Chordata; class Actinopteri; order Cypriniformes; family Cyprinidae; genus Barbus; species Barbus barbus. Next base: position 13,551,982 of record NC_136748.1, on the reverse strand, counting down.
GTAATGTGTACTATAATGTACACCTGTGTACACTGTGTTTCAGATGAGCTTGTATGTTCGGGATCAGGAGCATAGCCTTTCTTTCTCCAAACTTTAGCCTTTCCATCACTTTGGTCCATAAAACCTTGTCCCAGAATTTTTGAGGCTCGTCTCCTATTCTTCTTGCTAATGAGTGGTTTGCATCTTCTGGTGTAGCCTCTGTACTTTTGTTCATGAAGTCTTCTGCGAACAGTAGATTGTGATACCTTCACTCCTGCCCTCAGGAGGTTGTTGCTGATGTCACTAACAGTTGTTTTAGGGTCTTTCTTTACAGCTGTCACAATGTTTCTGTCATCAACTGCAGATGTGTTCCTTGATCTACCCGTTTGAGGTGTGTTAGTACACCAGTGGTTTCTTTCTTCCTCAGGAGATTCCAAATGGTTGTACTTGCTATTGCCAGTGTTTGTGCAATGGTTTGATTGATTTTTTATCTTCTCTCAGCTTCACAATTGCTTGTTTTTCACCCGTAGACACCTCTCTGGGTTTCATGTTGGTTACATGTCTAACTATAAATGCAGTCTGCACGGATCTGAAACTGAGCGCAGACATTCAGTGCTATTTATTGTAAATATTAAATAATATTTTTTATTAATTATTTATTGTTTGAATAATCAATTAATAGGACACACCAGGGCAACAAAACACACCTGACAGTCACATGTTCCAATACTTTTGGTAACATGAAAAATGGGTGGGTTCAAACTAAAAGTGCTATCTTCTAAGTTGTGTATCAGATCCAGATGAAAATACCTGTAAATAAAAACTGAAATGTTAATCTCTTATCTCATATTCATCTTTTGATGTCAAACCCAAATGTTTACAGTCTACAGCAAAAATAAAGGAATTGGCCTTATATTCCAATACTTTTGGAGGGCACTGTATATGTAGTTTTGAATATGATACATATGGCTTTATAGGGTTACAGTATATTTTATTCACTAATTGCTGTCCAGTGATCCACCGTTAACTGGATCATCGAGCCAGTGAGTTGAACCTGAGAACCAGATCTGCGAACAAATCTTTATTTTGAGTCAGTTCTATTCTAAACATCCAGCTCACGAATCAAATTGATCTAGGCTGTGTTTACCAAAACATTGTAAGCATGAGTGGATTGTTGAAATCATTGCCACCACTGGACTCTGTGCGTACACAATGCTTTTGGCAAACACGGTCCTGGTTCTTGAGTTCAGTTCCATAAAACAGTGGCTTAAGATATTATAGTTGTAGTATCTACAAGTTGTTAAAAACAACATATGCATTTAAGTCTGTTTGTGGAAAAATGACAGTATACTACTGTATAAAACAGCTCAGTTTCAACGTGTCATGTATCCTGACAGATTTCCTCTCTCTTTGGAGAGGGTAAAATGGTATTGGAGCGTCTCCTCGGAGACAGATGGGGATTTGTGGGTGGCAAGGCTGTGGGCAGTCCTTCCTGACTTAAGGGTTAATAGCCAGTCCACAGGGCTGATCCACCTGCTTTTTAATTAGTGTTTTCAGTGCTCACTCGCCCATGCTTATGTGTCAAGTTTGAGCTAGTATTACAGGTTCAGGAGTCAAGATTAAGTTATACACTAAATCAGTGTGACAGCTGATAATATTAAATAAGTGAATAAAAATAAATATAAAAATACACATCATTGAGGATCAAAATGAAACAAAGCATTGTATAGCTTTAAATTTTAGTACAGCTCTGAATTTATTCATGTTAATTGTGTTAATTATGCAAAAGAATGCATCCACAGCTTACGAAAGCTTTCTTTATGTAAAGATAGACTGTCTTTATACCATTGTGAGCTATTTTACAAGTATAATATAACATACTTGCTACTAAATACTTAAGTAAAACTATTTTGCCAATTAATGCTTGTATGAGACTTTGACAACAGTTAATATGATAGAAGCAAAACCGCTTTTGTATCATAAAGGAAAAATACAGAAGTCATGTGTCTTTTAAGATCATTTGTGTCATTTAAGGTGTCTTTATGTTTTATTAATTATAAATAAGGCATCTCCGTTCTTTATTGATTTATCTTTTTTTATATATTATTTAATATTTACAATATTAGTTCTACAGTTATGTAGTCTGTGTAAATATGTAAATACTTCATTAAATAAAGTAAATACGTCATTTTTTTACTCTCCCTCTTCTTTTCAACACAAAAGATATTTTGAAGAATGTTGGTAACCAAACAGTTGGAAAAGATACTATGGAAGTTTATGGCTACCAGCAGCTGTTTGGTTACCAACATTCTTTAAAATATCTTCTTCTGTGTTGAACAGAAGAAAGAAATTCATACATTCATTTCACCACATGACGGTGAATAAATGATGACAAAATGTTCATTTTTGGGTGAACTATCCCTCTACAGCTTTTCTTTTTCTGCAGCTTTTTTGTTGTTGTTGGTATATACTGATCCTCAGATGCAGCTAACAAAACAGATCATCTAACACCTGCCTGTGTTTAACTGTTTTTATTAATCACAGGGATACAATGAACATTTTATCAAAATATTGTGCATTAATATAGTCTAAATATGCCCTCAAAGCATAATCAGGTAAAATAAACCCATTGAATATGTAGTTTTGTATATAACTTTTGTCTAATGTATTTTCTCAACTTCAAATCATGTTCATCACATTCAGTACCTTTTTATTCTGTAGCACCATCCTTGCAAAATCAAAATCAAACAGTGACTTTTCTTTTTTTTCTGTACAGTGCCAGAGGGGTACAGGTGAAACGCTTGCCCTATGTGGCACTAAATAAATCAGCACAACCTTTGGCTTGACCTTTTTTCATCCTGCGAACTTTTCCTGACCTTACAAGACATGCTCAGATTAAAGGCTCTTTCTTCTGGCTCACTGGTGACCTAGCACCTCCGCCCCTCCGCGCCCTACCTATCTCCCATCTGACTTCACTGCCTTCCCTCCCCTGTAGGCAGATGAAGTTCAATCCATCCCTACTTTTGTTTCATATCCTTAAGATCTATCACTTCAAAAGCCGCGGCTCACTGTGGCCACCACTGAACGCCGCAAGAGGCCACTCAAGAATCACCTCCATCAACACTGTCAGGACCCTGAAGACCTTCAGCTCCACGCCGGGGGCCCCTCCGTCTGCCTCAGGGGGCCCCCTAAACTCTGTGGCACCCAGGGGCCCTGTAAAGGATATCAAAGATGAAACATCAATGAGAGCCACTTGAAGGATGCGCAACAGAGCTGGAGAAAAGGCCACATTAGAAAATATGACGCCAGGAATCGAAGAGAGAGGAGGCGTTCTTCTTTTGAAACACCTAAGTCAGAATCATAACACAGAAACGTCACTTACTAAAACAGGCATTCAGGTCAATATACTGCTTGTGTTATGTCAGATGTTAATGATTAATTACTTAACATACCAAGGAAATGTACAGTTCACGACATTTACACTGCTGTTCAAAGGATTTTGTTTGTGAGATTTTTATATAGAGATTAATAATTTTACTCAGCAAGGATCCATTCAATTCAACAAATGTCACAGTACAACATTTATAATGTTACAAAATAACTTTTCTATTCATAAAAGAATCCTAAACAAATGCACCAGAGTTTCCAGAAAAAATGTTAAGCAGCATCAAATCAAGTATCAAGTATAGTATCAAGTATAGTGACTGCTCAAAAGCAGCTTAATATATTATATATATATAAATAGAAAATGATTGTAACAATATTTCACAATATTTCAGTCAATTAAATGAATCAATTAAATAAAAGACTTTTAAAAATAAAAATATTTAAAAAGTTTTACTGGCCCAAACATTTGTCAATAAAAATCTAATTAATTACATGATGCAATCAGAGTTACCACATATACATTAGTTTAACAACATGTATTTGACAGATGAAGGCAGGAATACACAATGTCACTGGCTGACTGTCCATTTTGCACAGCATGAGTTCCATCTGCATTATTTTTTTCACTGGTGTTTATGCATACGCACATTTTGGCTGTTGAGTCATATCTTATACCATGAAAATGTATATGTAATTTACAGAGCCATGATTATTTTTGATCAATTTATATATATATATATATATATATATATATATATATATATATATATATATATATACTGTATATATATACAGTCATTGCCAAAAAATATCGGCATCCTTAGTAAATATGATCAAAGAAGGCTGTGAAAATCAATCTGCATTGTTAATCCTTTTGATCTTTTATTCTTTAAAACTCACAAAAATCTAACCTTTCATTGGATAATAAGAATTTAAAATGGGAAGAAATATCATTATAAAATAAATGTTTTTCTCAAATAAATGTTGGACACAATTATTGGCACCCCTAGAAATTTTTATGAGTAAAATCTCTGAAGTATATTCCCATTCATATTCACAATTTTGAGCACTCCAGGGTGATTATGAACATGAAATTATGCAGCCATGGCTTCCTGTTTCACAGAAATATAAATAGGAGGGAAAACAAAGTCCAAATTCCCTTAATCATCCATCACAACGAGAAAAACCAAAGAATGTATTTCTCATGTGCAGCAAAAGATAATTGAGCTTCCCAAATTAGTGAAGTGGCTTTAAGAAAAGAGCTAGAGAATTGAAAATTCCCATTTCCACCATCAGGGCAATAATTAAGAATTTCCAATCAACATAAAATGTTACGAAACTATCTGGAAGAGGACGTGTGTCTATATCGTCCTAATGCACGGTGAGAAGGAGAGTTTGAGTGGCTAAAGACTCTCCAAGGACCACAGCTGGAGAATTGCAGAAAATAGTTGAGTCTCGGGGTCAGAAAACCTTTAAAAAAAAATTGTCAAACAGCACCTACATCACCACATGTTGTTTGGGAGGATTTCAAGAAAAATGAAACTCCTCACTCATCCAAAAACAAACTCCAGCATATTCAGTTATCAGACACGACTGGAACTTCAAATGGGACTGGCTTCTATGGTCAGATGAAACTAAAAAATGAGCTTTTTAGCAGCAAACACTCAAGATGGGTTTGGTGAACACAGGCATAAAAAGTACCCCATGTGTACAATTAAATATACTGCTGTATTTTTGATGTTGTGGGCCTATATTTCTGCTGGAGGTCCTGGACATCTTGTTTAGACACATGGCATCATGGATTCTATAAAATACCAACAGATAAAAAATCAATAAGTGACTGACTCTGTTAGAAATCTTATAATGGGCCATGTTTGGATCTTCCAACCGTACAATAATCCAAACACAAACCTCAAAAATGGGTCACTGAGCACAAAACCTAGCTTCTGCTATGGCCATCCCAGTCCTCTGACCTGAACCCTGCAGAAATGAGTGGCGTGAACTGAAGAGAAGAAGCACCAACATGGAGCTGGGAATCTAAAGGGTCTGGAGTGATTCTGGATGAAGGAATGGTCTCTGATCTCTTGTCAGGTGTTCTCTAACCTCATCTGGCATTATAGGAGAAAATTTAGAGCTGTTAAACTGGTTTCAAAAAGTATTGAATAAAATGGTGCTGTTAATTGTGGTCAATGTGTATTAGAGAAAAAACATTTATTTCATAATGATATTTCCCCCCATTATAAATTCTTATTATCCAATGATAGGTTAGATTTTTGTGATTTTTTTTAATTAAAAGATCAATAGGATTAACAATGCAGATAAATTCCACAACCTTCTTTGATCATATTTACCAAGGGTGCTGATATATTTGGGCATGTCTATATGTGGGTCATTCAGAATTGGTCCTAAGTCAGAGTTGGAAACCTCTTGAAAAATGTTTTTTTTTTTTTTTTCAAAAATTTGTATGTATGCAAATTTTATAAATTGTATAATATCCAAGGTACACATTTTTAGTGATTGTTCAGTTAATTCTCATGTTGTATTTTCAGAAAGTTTTGGAATATTTGTCCTCACCCCTAATTTGTCACTACCGAAACACAGTAATAATAATTTAATTCGAAGGTTTATATTGACCTATTACGATTTTGCTTACATCTACATTGTAAATATATTTATTATTGCTTTTTTTTTTTAGAGGTTAATCAATAACAATTACATTTTTAACAATATTTCAAGTGTAATTTATGAGATTTGTTGTATTTTGAATCTGTTCAAAAAGTTGATCATATTGATTTCAACATTAAGGATTCATTAGTTTTAATATCCATTTAATAATAATAATATACATAACATCTTAGTTGATAATTCAGTATTATTTTGGAAAAAAACATCCCGATAGTGACTGCACATTTTCGGTAGTGACAGTAATGCTTTGGTAGCGAGTCGCGACCACATCACATAACAGAATTTTAACTTGCATACTAAAACACAACTAAAACATACTAAAATACAAAAAAAAAACTTGCATAACTGTACTAAAATTTTATTTATGTCCCCCAAATATGTGACCCTGGACCACAAAACTTAACCTTAGTCATAAGTGTCCATTTTTCAAAATTGAGATTTATACAGAATCTGAAAGCTGAATAAATAAGCTTTCCATTGGTGTATGGTTTGTTAGGATAGGACAATAATTGGCCGAGATGCAACTATCATTGTTTACTTTTAAAAACAACAATGAAAAAAACTACTAAAGTTATTTCAATATAATTTTCATAAGTTGAAATTTAGGGATAGGGTTCAGGACAGCCTCCTCCCAATAAATGATGATTTAATATATATTAAGCTTACTTAACATTTTAAATATTACTGTGGGTTTCAATAAATAATAGAAGGGTCTTAGCAAACATTTAACATTTGAATACTTAAATGCTTTTTAAATATGTATTTTGGTTGTGGGACAGCAGTTTTGACCAATTTCCATAGAATGGTCCTATTTATATAATTACACTAAACTATGAATTAAATTGGAAGTAATTTAATAAAATATATATTTTATTTATTTATTTTTAGTTGAAGTAAATTCCAGTATATCATTTTTAATCAATTAAAAAATAATAATTAAATTGCAGACTTTTGTGTGTGTACAGAAGAACAAAGCAACATCTGTCACATAAAAATAAAAGAAAATAAAACAAAGAAAATCAGTCAATAAGTGTTTCTAAACATGGATTACATTTTCTGGAGAAAACAGGCAACTGTTCTGTCCTGAAAAGGCAATCCTCTCAGTCTTTTGTGACGGCCTAGTTTATCTGAAAGTTGTCCCCAAGCAGCGGCTAAAGGAGTCTGTCCAAGCGTTTGGAAAGCTACTAAAGGATCAGGGGCGTCTGATTATGATCCTCTGCGCTATTCTACTCCAGCCTTCATGGTCACCCTGCTTACTTCTTTTTTTGGCATTTAGGCGAGTGAACAAAGCACAGATCTGGCATTATGGATTAGCAATGTACCTTTTTACCTGACTTGGAAGCTTGTAGCGGAGAATGTTTTATCTGACAGTGCTTTCCCATTAATATGGCTTCTATTGTTTTCGCAGCCTTGTGTCCTATTTAAACCGGAAGGGCCAGACGATCTGCTTGGCCAGTCGTTGCACCTCCCCACAATCCTTTGGAGGGTGCAGGAGGATCACCACAGAAATGCACTGATTAGCCGATTGCTAACACCTTCAGGGGTGTCGGAGGGTTTCTCTGAGAGCGCCTCACAGCGAATCTTCTACATAGTCTGCTGCTGTCGTGATAACATTGTTAGCTGGTCTGAATGTGTCAGTAAAACCGTTGCTCCAAATTTGCAGATCGGCTGAATGCTCTCAACACTGCTCCTCAAAAGCAGCTCATGATTGAGCGAAGGAGGGGTGGAGGCCGGGCAAGTGAGCAGGCCATGTGTTTGCGAGAGGAGATGGCTCCCTTCGCACCGCCACACACACAGACACACTAGCCAGCTTGCACTGGCCAGGATGAGCAGCTTTTTTGTAGCCAACGGAGAAAACATGGCACAATATGCTGGGAAGTCTGGAGGTGACGGGAGAGCGAGCTGATAAAGGATGACCCGTGAAATCCTGCATTTGCAAACAAACACACGGCTGTTTGATAAAGCTTAGCGAAACACAGCAGGCGGGGAGAGGGAAAACAGATACTACGATCAGGCCTCTTTTTCAGTATCTCTCTTGTGATGCCGAGATAAAGCTGCGCTTCTGATACCATGCCCAAACTTCCAGCCAATGAGAGCAGAGCATAGTTCTACACGCTGAAATTGAATCTTCCTCGTAAATTGTGACATTTCATTTGTCATCAGTGGGTGTTTGTATGGGGCAGGTTTGGCCTACAAGGAAAAGGGCCTCATAAAAATACTAAATAATGTCTCAAATTGCAGGAATACTTAGATTTGGGGGGAGGGGGTACATTTAGGACACAAATATCATTAGCTCAGCAAAAAAAAAAAAGTCAATGGAAAGTCTGCACTGGGAACTGAAATTTCAGCAGCTAAAAATAGTTAAAAAATGGACGAAATGGTTTTAGAGGGTAGAAACATTGACATGTATTTAGCACTTCTCCAATGGTGCATTTTGCGCACTATGTGGAGAAGTTACAGCAGATAAACATGGCAGCTGTGTGGACTGTGGACGTACTTCATCGTGACCAAAAATTATTCTAGAGTAGTAATATGTAAAATTAGTTTTGGCTGAAATATAGATTGGTGGCTTATTGCCGAAGAACTTTACTACAACGGTTTAATTTTTAACCTGAATACACAACACCTTTAATGGCATTCTGAGTTCAGTTACCCAAATTTCATTTTTTTCTATACTTTGGTGTTCATTGTGTCTATGCAAATATAATGTGACAGCAAGTGTCTTTAAGATAATGTTCGCTACCCACTAAACCCAGATCATTAATTTGCTGAAAGGACAACATGTTCACAATCCAGAAATGTAAAATCCAAGCAGTGCCAACAGTATCTTTCCTCCTCACTCCTCTGTCTGCCTGCTACCTCAGCCAACATGGCTGCCATTCAGAATAGGCATGAGAGAGTAGCAATATTACCATTCTCCTACAAAAAGACAACCATTAGATGAGTGTGTGTGTCCCAATATCAACGGCTTAAAGTACAGTCACATTAGCTATCCACCTTTTTCTTCCTGTAAAAATGGGTGAAGCCATTTGTAAATTCTGTGGGTCTTCCAGTCTCATCCACGTCCAGCTTTGTTTAGCTGTACAAAACAGTTTGTTTTGCTGATTGATATTGTAAATTGTGTCTTTCCGTATTATTTTAATGTATTATCTTAATTATGAACTATCATAATAATTATTATGAATTATTAGTTTTGTAGTACAAACAGTTTTACTGTTTACTGCACGTTGTTATTCTTCTCATAATTTCCCTATAGAGGCTAATGAACCGGAAGTCTTGCTCATAGGCTTACTTCCGCATTGAAGAAAAAGGTGGATACATTTCAGCAAAATTCTGTGTGCAAAAAAAATATCCATTGTCAGTAGCATAGTGAAGCACAGCTCACACATAATTCACTTTCAAAATAAACAGCTTTCTGTTGGGATTTCAAATGACTTGATCAAAATCTGTTTGGGGAACTTTTTTTGCCCTCACATGAATTTCTGATGACATAAATTCCTATAGTAATGAATGGATCTCACCCATGAAATTTCACCAAGAAATGGAGCAAACTTTAATTTACACACACACATACAGTGTTACGGTAAAGCCAATAGTAATTTTTTGCTGAATTAGCTAGGCTACTAAAATCTGTTTTACACCTGGTGGTAAAGAGAAAGCCACATGAAGAATCAAAATTAGGCACAAGTAAGTTTTCCACAAGCTGAGAGATATACTAATATATAAAAAAAATATGTCAATGTATGTTTTTTAACTGTAAATAATAATTTGACTTGTTCTTTTTAACTTCCAAAAACATCTTTTAAAACCTACCACGATTATTAATATGAAATATTTTACTTTATAAGTGTGCCAGGTTTATTTAAAAACACTGCCTGATGTTTTATAATGCAGATGTTTATTTAAGAAAGACACCTGTACTCTTTCTTATAATGGTGAATCTGAAAACATATTTTCTTCTATCCTCCTTCATGCTGTTGTTTTTAGCTTTCACATTGAGACAAAGTGCACTCTCCCATCCTCCGTGAGGACATCTGGAAGGCTAAAAGGCACAATCTGTTTGCCTTTGTTAAGATCGGTGTTAAATCAAAGCTGTGTCGGCTATCCACTTCGCCATGGGATAAAACAAAACGCTGTTTGCCTGCATTGCAATTAAGATCTTTTAAAAGAAAAGCAGCAATGGAAAACAACAATCCTTCAACTGTGAGGCATCATCAAGCACCTACGATTTGCACAAATAAGCATAAAAACAAACAAATAGTCCATTATCTCCTTTTGAAATCTATAATGTGTAATTTCTTTATCTTCCTGATTATGGTACTTTGTGATGCTTGAATGGGAAGCCTTGCAACCTCCCCCTTTCTCGCCACTACAACAAACCGCCAAAAAACGGAGAGTGCATTGAAATCCACGTGGGTAGAGAAATTGAAGGGGTTAGGGCGAGGAGCAGGGTGTAATGATAACCTTGTTGGGATGATCCTTTCGCTTCGGTTCCATTTTCTCCAGCTGCATTGCTTCGCTCTCTCTGCATGAATGAAGGTAAATCTGCAAGAAACCTCCCACTTATTTTATTTTCAGATCACTTTCCCATAATTCCTCCCCCTAAAATTGTTTGCACAACAATGCTGCAAAACATCTGCAAAAACAGATAATTAATGTGTCAAGTCAAACTAATGCATTTTATATGAAGACTATGCTTCACTGGTTGTAATTATAACACATTTATCTCTCTCTCTCTCTCTCTCTCAGTCTCTCTCTTCCCACACATACCTTCCACCCCTCTGAAATGATTACTTGTTTGATAATGCCTGGCATCACATGGAAGCACTTATTCATGGAGTGTGTGTGCTCAAATGTGTTAGCCACCTCCACCTTGATGGTTCGCCAAGCAGGAAATACAGTGTCCATCTCCAAACCTGTGCTCAGTGGTCAGTCTGACCACCCATCAGAGAGTTTGTGCTACAGTTCTTTTTGTTTGAGGAAGGCACAAAAGCAACCAACCAATGCAGATGCTTTTTAACCATTTTTCTCACAAGTGAATTTTCATTGTAACAATTTGAATAATAATATGTAATATATATGTATTTATAGTACTTGAAGGAACAAAGACATGATTTTAAAGATTTCTGAATTCGCCTGGGGAAAAAAAATCTTAATGTGTAACATGCAGGTGTTATTTTAGTTTTAGTATTATTGAGGTACTATTACAGTTTTTCTCGATTGCTTAAACACATTTCTTGAAACTATGCCTCGTATTCTCAAAACAGTAAACACAAATCCATAACTTCTGACTCAATTCCCCAAACTTCCTATATTCAGGTCAAAATGAAGCTCTTCACTCAAAACAACTCAATCTTGCTGAAAAACCAAACTTTGCTCTCAGACATGACACACAAACAGTCAAAAACACACACACTACAACAAAGTTTTACACACTGATGAGATAAATTCAAAACAATACTACAAAAACCAGTAATAAGTGTTGCTTGTGGTACTCCCCAAATGTTTTATTCCTCAATTTAATGTACTGTAGAGTACAGTACAATACAGCAAACAACAAAACTAATTATTCTGCCCCAGTATCCCATCTTTGGTCTGGGACAGGTCAGAGAACCTCTTCAACATCCCAGGCTGTACTGGTCCTGGCCTGGCAGCGGGGGTAAAATCATTTCACATGCCTGATGTCCTTGTGTCATTGTTCACAAACAAGATAGGCAAAATGCTTAGTCATGTTGTCAATATAACAGTGCACTCTGTTAGTATTACCTGATGTAAACTATGGCAACAGTTTGGATGACAGTTACGGTACTGAGATGCAGAAGGCTGCACTTCTTATGTATGTCATATATCCTTTCAAAAGTACAAATGTACACATTACTGTATGTGGGATATTGATTGAAAAAGACTGGATATGATTCACAGTTACACATTTACTAGTGGTCTGACCAAAAAAAAAACACACACATTACAACGTCATTGTGAAATAGAATAGAATAGAAAAAGAAATATGTGCACAAAGGCAAAAATAAAAATTAGAAAGTCCACTATCAGAATTTGTAAGTCTTGTGTTGACCTCTTTCTATATATGCTTTCCTATTGAAGGTTCATGAGATGTACGTTTGAGCTATTTCAGAGAACTGGTTTGTCATTGGTTGATCTATATTCTCTTCATTAGTGAAAGTCAAGATTCGCTTGAACAATTCATGGCAAATTTATAAAAAGTCTAATAGAAATGTGTAGAAAATATGCTTGACATTTTATGACAACTAGATCAACCATTTTGCATTTACCGTAATGATTTATATAATGAACTAATGACTTGAGGTTTTGAGGGGTAAGTCTATAGCACAGAGAACTATACATTTTGAGCAACATGACATTAGCAACTGATAATGTAGGAAACCACTGACAAATGTACATACAGTAATCAGTTGCTTGAATGTATCAAAGCAATCGCAACTTGTTCAAAAGAATGAGAAACTTTTTATGATGTGCACAAGTGACTAGATGATGTGGAGGTTGAACGAGTAGTTTTGAGAATTGAATTTCTGATCTGAGAAATGCACCAAAGCCTCTGATAAACACTGTAAGCTGACTTTGGCCCTTTATCCATCGAAGGTTCTGATTGGTGTGTGATACATTTAGACTCCTAGTGTTTCCACTTGGGTAATTGTGTGCTAACTGAGCTCAAACTGTGCACACTTGAGTGAACAATATTGAATGCTAGTGCTTTCTAAATGACCACATGGTGTAAGCACTGAGAAATGTAGGGATTTGTGTGTAGAGTTTTGCAGTAACAGTTCACCAAATCCGACTCATGTGTTAAAGCAGGGAATAGTGTTTATAGTTCAGCAAAACGGGTGTGCTTTTTGAAAAATGGCGTTATGGTTTTGAAATTTGAGTTCAAAAGCCTGGTTATAGTGTTTTAGCAATTGAGAAAAACTGTAATCTTTGAGATTTGTTTAATTAATCAGTCACGATTATTATAGTTCACTAAAACTGAAATCAATAAAAAAAATTACTTGAATTACCTGAAATAAAATGTTAATTGAAATACTTGTTGTCATTGTGGTTGATTTGTTTTGTTTTATATATGTTGTATGTATTTGTATATCATAACGTCTCTTCTTGAAAATAAATTCTTAAAAACTATATTTTAACTAGTTAACAGGGGAACAGTTGTAATTTTAATTTAATTTAACTTTACTAAAATAACTAAAACTAAAACTACAATAAAAATGTATAAAACTACATATATACTGTATAAACAACTAAATAATTATTTGTGTTTCTGTTTTTATGTATAGTTTTTAATTATATATTTCTATTTAGTTCTTAGTTCATTTTTACTTATTTAGTTTAAAAATGTTGCCTTAGACAGCTGAAATAGTTGACTAATAGCTATAAAAACTATATACTTTAACTATAATAACCATGACATTAATGATCACTAAAACTTCATTTATTTGGATCAAAAGTACAAACACTAATATTGTGAAATATTATTACAATTTAAAATAACAGTTTTCTATTTTTTATTGTAAAATGTCTTTTATTTCTGTGATGGCAATGCTGAATTTTCAACAGCCATTACACCAGTCTACAACGTCAAATGATCCTAATATGCTGCTTTTTTAATATTATTATCAATGTTGTGCAGCTTAATATTTTTTGGAAACCATGATACTTTTTTCAGGATTCTTTGATAAATATAAAGGTTAAAAGAACAGCATTTATTATAAATGCTGTCTTTGTATTTTTTTATTTTTTTTTATAAATATAAATATCCTTAGGGTATAAACTATAATACGTACAACTCCACAAACTGTGCTTACTGTAATAACAAAGCCTCATCAGCTTGATTCAAGTTTGATTTGAGTGCTGCCTGCATTATTAAACACCACACAACAGTGTTTATAAAAACCTCAGATTTTCTCTACATAAAAAATGCCAATTGCTTCTCATATCGCCCAAATAATAGAGTTCAGACAGAGTACAAATTCACATCTCCAGGTGTGAGATGCATTCAATGCGTGCAGGAATCTGAAGCGGGCAGGTCCCCGGCGAGTGGCTCCTTTTCACCCGGTCAGCAGGACATGAGCCAAGCGAGCCAGCGGACCAGCAGGAGTGAGCCCCTCCTGGGGTAAAAAGCAGCTCCTGCTGCCCCTGCCGCACAGCACGGCTCCAGAGCTGGGGGCGAGACAGGGGGAGGCCACTTCTATTGGACAGGAGACTCACCATCAGCCAATAGGACAGCAGGGAGCAGTCTGATGCCAGGTGCCTCATCTCCAACTACAGGTGGCTGCAAATACATAATCAATTCTGTCATTTCTCACCTACAACTGGGAGCTTGGATCAGTGTTAGACAGCTTGAGGTTCGTGTAATGAGCTTGTTGGATGGACATAGCCTTATTTGTGTGTTTTAAGATTCTTACAGCATTTTTATCATTTTCAGGCTATAGTCCTATTTATTACTTTTCATGTGTATGAATAATAGAGGATTCAGAAAGTATCTGATTTTGACCATTGTTACATTCAAGTGAGAGTTCACCAAAAAATGAAAAAAAATCATTATTTACTCACCCTCACGTTGTTCCAAACCTGTATGAGCAGTATGGAAAAGTATGTAAATGTGTATATTCCATATGGAAGTCAATAACTGTGCATGGGTAACAACATTCTTCAGAATATCTTCTTTTGTGTTAAACAGAAAAAAGAAATCCATACAGCTTTGGAACAACATGAGGGTGAGTAAATAATGATTTTTTTTTCATTTTTTGGTGAACTCTCACTTTAAAGAGTTTTTTATTTTATTTTATTATATTATATAAATTAATGCATTTAGGTTATATTTTTGATTAAAATGTTTAATATTTTTATTAAATTGATAAGTAAATTAAGATTAGTAATTTATTCATAATAAATGATTTTTTTTTTATGTGCATGCACATATTTAAAAAAAATTGTTTCTATAGTAAACACACTTAAACAAATGCATTTATGTTTACAAAAAGGAAAATAAATGCTGGCAGAATATAACTAAAATAGTTGTTCCAAAAATATGTATTTCATAAATTATCTTATTCGTGCATCCTATAATGATATTATATTCAGTTCATTATAATTAATATGCTGACCTCATTAATTAAGCGATAATAAGAAGGTGTAAAAGGACTGGAATGTGACAACATCTCTTTACATATTGACTCTTCAGATAAGCTTTAGTGATGTTACAATGCTAGCATTCCTGTCGTATGAGTCCCAGAATAAATCTCTATTATTTCTATTAGTGGCCACATAATCTGCAAAATATTTCTTAAACCAATTAGATTACTTAGATGCAAGCAAGTCACACAACCTGCATGTAAAAACTATTCTAAAATTAAATCTATAAATAAGATATAAGATAAAGATTACTGTTGAACCCTTTTTATTTAAAAAGGAATTGTCAGTTTCAAAATGATATTGCTTTAAATTGACTGAACTGATATCTACACATCAGGAAGCACAAATCGGGCTAAATATGAAGTAACGTCGAGCTGTGTACTGATATAACACACTGTTCACTCTAATGCCTGTCAACTAATGATCCGTTCTGCATCAAATACCCAAATACTGAGGTCACGGGCAAATTAATGAAACACAACCTACATGTGTTAGCCAATTAAAGAGGAGGTCAACCTCGAGGGAGGGCCTTTATATATTAATGGACTCCTCTGGTGTGTTGTATAACGGAGTCAATAAAGCTAGACGTGCAGTGTTGAACTGGAGTAACATGGAGGTATAATGCATGGGAGAGTGAGATTCTTATTAAAATACACCGGGTAAATATACATATTTAAAATATACAATGCAAAAGCAACACATGGCATTTTTAATTAGCTTGCATTTTTGATTAACTGTTCACAACGCCTTCACAACTAAATTTGATTGTGTCATATTTACTGAAGACATCAATGAATTATGTATATTCAAAAGCACCTTGTTTTCATTATGAATCGCAGTGAACTGAGAGGTGCAGTTTTAGAATTAAAACTATAATTTAGTATGTTAACACATTCACATGTGATTTAAAATATCCAAACAATACAAAACACAATGATTATTTTTGCACTGAAAAGGAGAAATCATTATATATCATTCATGTCAACGAATGCTTACGAAATAAAATGTAATACACAGCAAATAAAATAAAATCATACAATTATTTTACAAACAGTCTACTACTGTACATACTACTCTACTACTCTATACTACTGTATATATTGTAACAATCTTACTCAAACTATAATTTCCTTATATACTAATGATAAATATATTTAATTATTTGATGCATATGGAAATATACTGAATAATATATTGTGTCAATATTTTACAATAAATTTAATAATACGTAATTAATTTTATATTCAATAATACCCTTCATAAAATATAGATGCAGATATAATGTGGTACTCTGTGTCTGTATAAATATATTTGAACATATAAATAATACATATTGTATGTTCACATTCATTTGGGAACATGCATGTAGTGAAAGTTTTAATATATGTTTATATATTAATTGCGAACAATTATGCAAACAATTAAGTCAAATTTATGAATATGTTCAGCTTTATGTAAACCCATGTGTCATGAGTGTTTCAATAAAGCTGCTACACATAATAATGTGGTTATATTTTAGTAATGCCCACTATATTATATTTTCATATGTCTCTATAGCCATACATTGTCCATGCATATTTTGTAGTATATTGAAAAATATAAGCACCTGTTCCCCATATATGGAAATGTATTAAATATTGCATTATATTTTCAAGTATATTTCCTTTTTTTTTTTCATAAGGGCAGTGCCACTGGATCATTATTCATATCATCAGTTCAATGCAAAGGGAGATTTGCAATACAAGAACCTTTTCAAGCTCACTGCTGCCACAGAAAACAAGCAAAAATCACATATACATTCACAGATGCACAAAAGCACACACAACTGCAGATAAATTCACTGCCTCCTAATTGTCTAAGAAATGTATGTGTCCTCAAAACAAAACGTTCTAAATGGATAAAAAATTATACAAAGTTTTTGCTTTATTGTCTTAATTATCATTTGCAAGGGTTTCTGCATGGCATGACTGGCTGTGAATATATTACTGCGTATAAGTTTACATTTATGCCAGCATTATTCTGAATGTATTGATCGGTCACCAGGATTGCTGATCAATGTTCTGAACTACTGTAGGTTCCTGCACAATAAACATCTCTCACTAAACAAAAACTAAAGTAAATGAAACCATAATTAGTCTACATCATTACTGCAGTATTCAAAAGCGGTGAGGAAATCCAATGGAAGAAGGGAGGGGTTTGTTTATTGAGATTTATGATCAATATGAAAACTTTGCTTTTAAACATGACGTGGGTTGAAAAGTTTTTTGTTTTTTTTGTCTGCAAGAGTATTTTTTTTTTTTTTAATTGTGGGACTTTAATGACATTTCCACATTATGGGAACCACTTAAACATACAGCTGGATGAAGTTTGATGTATTTACTGAAATTCTGAATGTACCTGTACGGGTAATAGCTAATGGGACACAATATTGCATAGGTTTTTTTCTTCTGTCTGGTTCACCTTGCGAACAAGCTAAAAAATCAAAAACAAATTGCAACTCTATAGCGTATATTGTGTAAAATCTGGTCAGTTGTAATTTAGAAAATTAGAGTTTGGTTTGTAAACAACATATTCAAGATAGAATAAATATTATAAAATAGGGTTTATCTGGACATGCGTCAATAACGAGCAAAATCATGGCCTTGTTACTAATTACTGATGTTGCACCAGCAAACTCCATCCATTAACCATTTAATGAAAATCTTTTCTACTCTAAATGAGTGTTGATTTATTTGATGTGCATTAGCCTTTTTAACGCTAAAGGAAGAGAATACACCTGCGATGCTCTCAAAGATATCCCATTGACACAAGTGCTCTGAAACTGAACACAATGAACTTTCTGGCACACTCAAGTATTTCATGACCTCTGAACGCCGAATTTTCCTTGGTAACACGAGAGCATTGATAATTAATACGCCTGGGGTAATTTGCAGGTGCAGATCTTGATTTATTCTTAGCCCTTTCAGGATACAATACCTCTGAAAGAGCAGGGGCAAATAATCAAAGAGCAACATTTCTGAGTCAACGAATTCAGGTTATATATAAATATATATAAAGCCATTTTAGCTGAAGAACACTTTAATAAACTGACTGTCCACCCTTTATTTGGGATAATTTATTGTGATAACAGAGGTTAAGCGACACACTCAATGTTTTATTAATCAACAATATGCAGATAGTTACCGACACATTAAAAACTAGAAGCAGTTCATTAAATCAAATTAAAGTGCATACTTCATCTGTTTTTGTAAGCTATTAACACCTCATAAATAATACATAGTACATGCAACTCATGCTCACAACCACAGAAACCAGAGACTGAGAAAGACTGTGTTAGAGAGACCTCTACTGTTCTATGCATGGAAAAGCAATTTAATTTCACTTCAGGTTCATGAGGTTCGTTTTCACTTGTAGAGGGAAATATTACAAATATTATAGAAATAAAAAATAAATTAAAAACTACAATCAGCAATGATTCTTGTAGAAATTAATGGATTTTTCAGAAAATGTTTGGTATCTTCTAACACACTTTTCACTGTTTATTTATATGCATCCCAGGAGAATTTATGATTTCTCTCTATCTTTCTCCCTCTCTCTATATATTTATTTATTTGCTTTTTTTTTTTTATGTCATAAAAATTCTGATGACTATTTTAATAAAACTATTTTAATCTAAAATGACTATTTTAATTATTTTGGAATAAAACTCTTTTGTCTTACTAAGTCAGTTTTCAAACGTTACCATTTTATGTATCCTAATAGACTCAACTGAAATATATTTTCACACTTTTGTATAATTTAGCAAATTTGCTACTTAATTACCTTGATTTTCCTTTATTTTCACCACATATCACATTCATAATTGCATTTGCATGCTATTTTTTCATCTCCAGTTCTTCCTGACATTATTGTCTCCTTTATTTACAAATACACACATTTGTTTAACTTATATTTTACAACGGTGAGATTGTCATATTTTATTATTATTATTTTTTATAATGCTTTGTTGTCATTATCATTTACAATACTATTCTATATTTCCTTAAAGATGGATTTTATGACACAGCAGGAAAAAATATGTGCAAATTGCAAAAGGTGGAATACCATTTCTCTAAAGTTCAATTTTGTTTTTAAAAATGCTATAAAAAAAAAAAAGAATCAGCTTTGTCTGGTGTGCTGAAAATGACACTACTGTGTGTATATATATATATATATATATATATATATACTGTAAATCATTGTCACATAATAAATATTCAAATGCTTTATATGTATTGTATGCTTTATTATCATTTAGACATTTATTCTTTATCTTTTTAATAGATTTTTAAATATAAAAAAATAAAAAATATAAAACAGTTAAAAAATATATATAAAATTAGTATATATATATATATATATATTTTTTTTTTTTTTTTTTTTTTTGCAACACTTTTTTGCAAAGTATTGAAGAAGTCTATTTTTATTCTATAATCGCCATCATTGGTCAGTTATCTCTTAAATTTGAACTATGAAAATGGATAAACTTCATATTATCATTAAAATGCAATGGTGAAGCTATAACTGATAGAAAGGACAAAAAAACATGCTGTTTAACTTGATTTAAGCCTTAAATTTGTCAGAAACAAGTACATTCTTTGTGTATAAGTCGAATATTGTCAAGTGATTCAGTTAAATATAGTTGCCGATGTGAGTGATATTTCATCATCTTTTCTGTTGGGCAAAGTTACAGACTGAGAACACACATTAACCCTGAGAGCAACAAACAAAGATCACAGAATGCAAAGGGTATATTAAATTAGCAGCAGCCCAGACGTCCTGGAAGATCTTCCAGCACCTGCATCTATCTCTCATTGACTCTCATCTCCCCTCACTCATCAGTATTCCCACACAAGAGAGCATCTCTGTTTGGGTGTTCTCCCTTCTGTCTCTCCTCAGGCTGATGTGGAGGACAGTGAACAAAAGTGGAACACAATCAGTACTGAGCAGCTGCTGGCATCCTGACCCCCAACCCACCCAACCCCTCTGTCTCCCACTCCCTCGCTCAGACACACACACAAAGCCTTGGAAATGACCACATAACCTTCACCAAACTGGGAATCTCCCTAGGCAACTGAGGGAGTTCTGCTCCAGTGGGACTGTATTCCAGTAAATCATCGGTGTCATGAGCTTACATGCACACACATTCACCTACTTCAAGTCTTTCAAATGTGCTCGCTGTCTCTGCGCTCAACTTTACACGGATAGATAGATAGATAGATAGATAGATAGATAGATAGATAGATAGATAGATAGATAGATAGATAGATAGATAGATAGATAGATAGATAGATAGATAGATAGATAGATAGATAGATAGATAGATAGATAATATCCATAAGATGTAGGTTTTACATACGTTTTAATTAAATAATAAACATCTTAAAGAGATTTTCTACATGTTTATTTAACATCTGATAGGAAATGTCCTAGAGACGTATTGCAGACAAGCAAACACTCTAAGAATATGTCTTCCAGATGTGAACACATACATCAAATATACGTTTCTGAGATGTGTGCTATGGGTGTGTGTGTGTGTGCATGATTGTTTTATATATTCATATTTTATTATTTACATTTATTATATTTAGATGGACAAAATTTGGGTGCAATTCATGTTTCAAAAGTAACTTCTGCTTGACCTGTCACAGAGAGTCAAGCAGAAGTCAGGTGACAGCTTCCTCGAAAAGAATATACCAAACACAGTATCATCTACAATAATATCTATTTTGACTCAAAATTTCTTACTTTATATATTTCTTTATAGGAGTTACAAGAGCAACATTTTTAAACAAACAAATGTCAATGACTTTAAATATTGTACTCAAATAAATGTATATATATATATAAGTATATATTGTGTTTACTCTATACACACAACATAAATAAAATATCAGTAAAAAAATAAATACAATTAAAATCGAAAAGGAATTCAATGGCATGGATACTGGATGAAAACACAAGCTTAGATGTGACTTTACCTTTAAAGACCAGTAGATGGCAATCTTACCTCATTATGGGTGTACATATGTTTTGGTGCATTGCTTATATTTTCTATTTTTTTCTCACCACCATTCTTGCTCTAACTGTTACCTGTAAAGAGTGGCAGTGAAGTCCTTCCCTGAAGGTAAACCTGCTCTGACACGCCTTAGCTCAGTCACAAACAATCTTTCATTGCTATAAAAATATAAGCGTTTCAAATAAAATGCTTGTGTTAAATTAAAATAGTTTAATAGCAAATAAAAAAACAATGATAATTTCAATATCTAATAGGTTTTACAACATTTATATAAATCCTGAAATCCAATGTTTCATTGCATAATGTCTCTGTTGTTTACTTGAGCTTTGCTGGGCGGTGTGTGAGTTGGAGGAAGAGCTGCTCTGACAGCTCAATAAGTCATTTTGAGGCCAATGTGCTGAAGTTTTCCGGGTCTGAGTTAGGGAAAGAGGACGAAACATTACATTTTCAACGCCCATATCTCGTTATATGGGTCAGATAACTGGATTTTATCGAGCTATGTTTTGCTAATCGAGAGAGCTAACTGCTGCATAACACAAAAACAAACGCGTAATTTTCGCTTCATTTAGGGACAGAAAGGTTTGTTTTTACTACGTTTTGTTTATTTTAAGAGCTCATGTCGCATGCTAGTGGTGATTAAATTATTGAAACCACGATGGCAGTGAAGGTAAGTTTTGGCACAACACTGGGATAAACACTGCTAATCAAATGACTGTGGCGCATCTGTCTCATACAAACTACAGACAAACGATAATTCATGTTGCATCGTTGCACTTTGGAGACTACTTTAGTGTACTTTATTAATGGACTGTATATTTAAGTAAAATTACCACCCGGTTAAAATAGGTTGTATTACAACAAGAGTTGTATTTCTATTAAACGAATTCTAACGTTCATTAGTTTAGCAAGAGGTTACAGGTAATTTCACTGATTTGAACTGTATCGTACACTGTTTGCAAAACCAGTACCTATGCCCTATTCCTAAATTAATTCTATTGAGTCAGGCCTTGTTAATTTAAATACTGGTAAATATGTAAAGTACAACATAAGTGTGTGGCAAGTTCATAAACACAAAATAGCGTTTTTATTCAAATGAAGTATAGAGCATTTTCAACATTCTAAACTGAACACAGCTAGTCGTTCTTTCCAAACCTGCTATTCTGCTTTATGTGGTGTATGTTTCCACACTATAAAAAAAAACAATATTGTGACTTTATAATGTCCAATCAGAGTTGATACTGTAAACATTTTGAAAAGAGTACTTGCACTAGTTCATTGAGCAGTTCTATTGTTTACTACTGTACTGTGCAGCATAGCTGCTTTTCTTCATGATCTGAATTGATATTGTAGTTGACCTTTTCAGAGTAATTTAATCTCTGTTTATCATAGAGTATAATGTAAAAAGATTTTATTTGACATTTATTTGTATAAGACTTTATCTGATGCATCAATTTTCCTCCCTCTAATGATGTCCACATTTTTAATGGGGCCCTTGCCCACATTCCTTGACATTTCTGATGGGCTCTTGTGCACAAAATCATTGATTGGTACTTCTCACTTGCAGTCTTTCCTGCTGTGTTGACTTTGCAAATCGAAACACACACATTTTGAAAGTATATTGTAGATACTCAGATTTTAGAGTATGAGATAAATTAGCATTATTGTAATATTCATTCATAATTTTGAAATTTTACAAAACCACAAAATAATCATACTTGGGAGGGGGGGGGGGGGGGGGGGGTGATTTGACAATAACCATAAAGATCAGTTAGATTAAATGATTAAAATAGTTAAATTGGTTACATTTATTTAAAAGAGAGAGAAAGAGTGAGCAGATTGGCTAATTGTATTATGAAAGGCTGTACTTAAAGTTTGTGCATGTGTCTTATGTATTATCTTTTAGGTATTAGTACTAAAAATGTAGTATAACTGAGAAGAGTTTTGAAAAATCATCACTTAAAACTTGCTGTATCTCAAAACCTAGTGAGCTGCATTTGTAGCATTCATGGACATTATATACAGGTTCTGAATCATCTGGGTACATATATACACAAACAGTCAGCAGACTCAAAACCCACCTCAAAATACTGTCTAGGTAGGCACCTCACTAGCTGACAATGAGACAGGCATTTTGTGTCGTCTGTGAACAGGAACATGGTGCATCCTGTCAGGAACAGAACCAAAGGGAACATGTCATTCAGTGTACAGTGGGTTGGTCAGCATTATCATTCAAGCACGTCCTTTTGATATGGATAAACACTGGAAGCTGAGCTTGGTTAGAGGTTGTTTGACACAGGAAACCAGTTTTAATGTTTTGGTTTACATGTTGGCTGTGTTGTGTGATGGCTGGTCATGCGGATGAGCCCTCAAATGTGGAAATGAGTTTATAAAATCTTCCAGCATTTAGTACGATGAAAAGGTAACATTTATTCTAATGGTGACACATTTTCTAATGTATACAAATTGGTGACAAATATTTAAAGGTGACAAATATTCTAATGTATTTCATTAGAATATTTTAATTTGGGATCTGTGTGCATGCAGTAGCAAAAATGGACGTGTTTATATTATTCTTGGAGCAGATGAGGAAGCTTATCTTTATTTGTATAATCTCATACAGTATAAAGTTACACGTGTAACATCTACATAGAGATGTGTTAGTCCTTTTCAGTTTCAAAACACAGAGGTGAAAGTTTTAGCCATGCCACACTGAAATATTCATGCAGTTACTGTTCTATGTTACCCATAAGTTTTCTGTGTTCAGGCTCAGGTATTATATGACTTCACCGCTGAGCCTGGCAACACTGAGCTGTCTGTTCAAGAAGGAGAAATACTCACGGTCACTAACCAGGTGAGCTTCAGCATCAGAACTAATGTCTCAAGACAGGCACTTGGCTATAGACAATATAAAGAAAATGTTATATATGAAGTACCATAAAAAAATGGGATAAGTAAGATTTTTTCATTTTTGATTTGTGAAAGAAATTAATACATTAAGCTACAATGTATTAAATTGATCAAAAGTGACAGTAAAGACTGCTGCATCACGGTTTCCAAAAAACATTGTGGAAGCAGCATGACTATTTTCAACATTAATAATAATAAATGTTTCTTGAGCAGCAAATCAGCATATTAGAATGATTTCTGAAGGATCATGTGACACTGAAGACTGCAGTAATGATGCTGAAAATTCAGCTTTGCCATCACAGAAACAAATTCAATTGTAAAATATATTTAAAAAGAAAATAATTATTTTAAAAGGTAAAAGTATTTCACAATATTACTGTTACTGTTGGTATTTGTAATGTAATTCAAAAATCTTACAATCTTACAGATCCCAAACTTTTAAATTATATATATATATAATTTTCCCCCTCTGTTTTGCTGTGTTTTATGTAGAATGTAGGTGGTGGCTGGATAGAGGCTCGGAATTCCAGAGGAAATGTAGGCCTGGTGCCCGAGGACTATATTCAGGTTAAAAAATAAATAAAAATACCCTAATCATCAGCTTTGTTTTCAATTTCACTTCTTTATACAGAGCATTAGATGAAATTGTGTGTGATTATTTTCGAACGCTAGAGAGGGGAAGGACAAAATGAAAGCAAACTTCTGATTATCTAGACCACATAAGTGAACATAGTGTTATTCTGTTTGCTGAGCTGATATACTAAAACTTGTCCAATGATTTTTTTTTTTTTTTCTTGTTTTTCCAGTAGTTTCACATCATTGAATGTGTGTGTGTTTCCTGAGTTGCATCCTAATTAGAAGATGAAAAATGTAATTGATTAAAGGTTTAATTAGGTGTTTGGCATACTTTTACTCCAGATTCTGTGCAGTAGGTCTATCTTTATACCATAATTACCAAGATGTTTAACATATTCACACTGTGGGCTTCCTGACATTTGAATGATTTTTTTAGTCATTGATTCATATGGAGGGAAAGTTTGAGTTATGTAAGCATGGACTGCAAAAGCCATGGACTGGATATGAAAAAATATACATTGTTTCATATTTTATGAATTTTTTCCTAACAGGCTGTTTTTTCATGGATATATTTATGTGCCTATTATTATGTTTTGCAGATCAACCCTGGTTCCACACAAGCATCAGTCACGCAGTACATTGATGCTCAGAATCAAGGTTACAACAGCAGTTCAGCAAACACTCAGGTACCACATCAACTACCACAGAATCTTTGTTCATAATCTCACATTTGGAGAAGTTGTGGTGAGCATGTCCTGTATGAAGTAGCTCAAATGTCTGAAATCTTAAAATATGAGTATCTGCATGCTCCTCAGTTCCTCAAAAGAAATGTAAAACAGGCCTCAGTAAAAATAAATAGCCACAACCAGCAAAAAATCCACTATTCAAATAGCAGTTTTGCTTCCTCGTTTTCACAGCCAACGTTTACTAGAAATCCACACTCATTTAAGGAGAGTTCTGGTGAGCATAATATGCACAAAGGCCCTATGTGTCATCTGCAGTTGAAATCCATTTCCTGTGAAAGCAGGAGAATGAGAGTAAATGGGCCTCATTATAGCTCAGGACATTAGGCATGAGGAACTGTCTCTCTTTCTCTCTCTTGTTCTCTCTGAGGCTGTTTCTCTAGTAGGCTTTCAGATGTTCACACTTTGTGTTGTGCACATCGACATTGTGCATGCAATAGTGTTTAAATGCTTAGCCATGTTTAGCAGTTTGCATATAGATAAGAAGTGAGATCCATCTCTCCATTAAACATTAAACTAAACCATTAAACAAGCTCACCATCTGTAGACATTTTTGGCAGAATTTTAGAAAAACTAAATTCAGGACAATACCTAATTTTTTATTTATTTTTTTTAACCAATGAAATAGTCACTACCAGTACAAATTTGGACACAATTGTAAATTCCTCATGATCTTAATAGCCTTTTGTTTTAAAAAAGTTTGTGCTTAAATACTTGGTATTACTCATGTAGACAAATATAAACACATGAAATTTCTTTACGAAATCAAAATTTAAATTTTTTAAATATTTTAGATATTTATTTGTTACTTTATTATTTTTAGCTTTGTTACTTATTTCTTTTTACTCGGGAATTAGTTAGTGTAAAGGAAACGTAGGTAAAATAGTAGATATAATAGTTGTCACGATATTGCCATTCTTCCATTTGTGTTATTTCATTGTTTTGTATAATTATAAAAAGTTTACAACTAATAATATTAAAGAGTAATTAAGTGTGTCCAGAATGGACTGGTACTGTGTTTTTGTGTGATCATTTAAAAAAAAAAGATGCTTAAATTATAGAATTAATTATATATCAATAATAACAATTATTATTAAATAACTAGTAAGGGTTATTAAATTATTTGGTTTTATGAGTAAATTCAATTCCATTCGGCAGTAGATTTAACTGTACACATTGGATGGCCATATACTGAGTTTACCTCTATGAGATGAAGCCCTTGCAAGAAATTGAGCAAATGGTACAAGTGGTGAAATGATGCATCTAACGACTTAATGTTTCCATCAGCCTTCAATGACTCGGTGACATTTAGAGTGATCCACAACACCAAAAGTTCTAATAACAATAAACACATGAGTAATGTTGTGCTCAGGGAAAATTGGTATAGACGGTCTAAATTGGTGAGGCCAGGAAGCGAGACAAATGGTTTTGCGTGACTGGAAGTTAGTTTTTAGCAGCGTCAAGGTCAGGTCTATTGATGGAATTGGCCATTAAGTCTTAGACTAATGGACAGAGTTGGACTCAAGAGCCTTTGGCCTTTTAGTTCTTAAAGCACATCTAGGCCTTTTGTGGCAGATTTGAGAGAACTATATTTTTATACCATATATTCAATTAATTTGTGACCATTGGCCATTTATACAAGAAGAGAAACTCATATATTGTTGTCATTGACTTTTTCATTATGAGTGAACATAATAATGGTTTCTGCAAACATTTTATACGTTTTATGAATCTTAATAAAGAGAGGATATTTTGTGCTGTTTTTAGTGTGATTCATGAAAGTAACCTTTAAAATAGCAGGGCAATTCTCATTATTGCTGCTTTTACACTGTTAATTCAAATAATGTTTCTAATTCGTTCCATAACATGTGCTTATACTGAGTGAGTACATATTAAGATCATGTACAGTAGTAAAACAACTAAAATACCAGCAAGAACTAATCGTTTCATGCTTTAAGGCAAATGTTAAAGTGGAGTATGTGTTATTAGTAATCTTGAAAAATATCTTTACAGGAATATCTTTAGCACTGAAATATCAACACTGCATTGGTTTTAGGGGACATTGGCCTGTCTGTTTTGTATGTTATGGGTCAGACATGGTGTCATGGGGCGAATGGAGACACACAAGCAAATATTATGTGAGAATTTGAATATGAACAAGGCAGCAGCATTTTGTTTATATGGCCAACCCAGCAAGAGTGAATCGCTGTAATCTAGTTGCAACGTATGATTGATATTTATGGAACTTATAAAAGGAAGTGGGTGGAAGGAAGAACCTGATGTTCCTTAAACTGTAGTGAATTTGGTTATTCATCATTTGAGCAGACACTTGATATTAAAATGGGTCAATCAAGGAATAGTTCCAGAACAGGGATCGGTAGGGGATTGTCGGAAAAAGCTGATAGAATCCACTTTAAACTTAAAATAACAACGTGTATAATTTAGGCAACCTCAATACCTATAAAATGGCAAAGCAAATGTCTTGAGGGGTCAGCATGGATGTAGATTTGTTCAAAAGAATGATTTAATGTTGTATTTTATGTGCCTGTAGGGGGTTAACGGGAATGAGGCTTGTACTGTCACGACATGGTCCAACAATAACCCTGCGGACAACTGGAACTATGCTGAACAGGAACCAGCAGGCAATAATGGTAAGTGTAAAATATTTACAGTACAACCTCCATTAAACATTTATGATTATCTGTCTATATATCTACACTTCTGTTCCAAAGTAAGATATTTATCCAAAGAAATTAATACTTGAATAATGAATACATGACTAACCAGTAGAAATTTGTCAACCGGTAGATCGTCTCTAACGCAGTTACAGGCTCACGCGACATTACTGTGCTATGTTGTCTATTGTTTGCATGTGATTTTAATCATTGCTGTTTAAAAACAAGGTGTAAAATACTTAAGTCATTTTACTTAATTACTTTACTTAAGTATTATTTTGGGGGATTTTTACTTTATTCAAGTACAGTTTAAACTACTTGTACTTTTACTTGATTACATTTCTGAAGAAAAATCAGTACTTTTTATTCCTTACAATTTTATTTCAACTTAAAAAGTACATTACATTTTTATTTTATCTTATGCACATTAAATATGGTAAACGGAAGCTCAAAAGTGCATGCTTCACTTGAGAATCAATGAACATTGTTTTCACGCATCAAGCACACAGTTCTACTTCAGTTATGACTTGCATCATGTAAATGTCTCTGTTCAGAAGTTCACCATCAAATCTGAGGAAGCATGTTGAGGTAGCAAAGTTGTTTTCCCCCAAAACAGTTTATTCATTATTCTTTCTGTTTTGATAGAGCCATTAGCTGTGTAATATATTGTGATGAAAATTTAAATATAAATGGGGAAGTCGTGGCCTAATGGTTAGAGAGTCGGACTCGTAATCCAAAGGTTGCGGGTTCGAGTCTCAGGTCCGGCAGGGATTGTAGGTGGGGCAGTGAATGTCCAGCGCTCTCTCCACCTTCAATACCACGACTGAGTAGCCCTTGAGCAAGGCACCGAACCCCCAACTGCTCCCCGGGCGCCGCAGCATAAATGGCTACCCACTGCTCCGGGTGTGTGTATGTTCACTGCTGTGTGTGTGCACGTTGGATGGGTTAAATGCAGAGCACGAATTCCAAGTATGGGTCACCATACTTGGCAGTATGTCACTTCACACTAATTAATATTTTTGTGGGAATTATTATTATGTTTTTATTAAATTACAAATATCCAAAAAAAGTGTTTAAATGAACATAAATGTTTACTTAATTGTAATTCATGTTGTGATGTTCTTACCAGGTAGTGGATAAGTTGTTTTAATAATGCCATTATGTAACGCATTAAGTAGGAATTTGGACTCTCAATGAATATTGTTTTAATCTTAATTATTACATGATTTGCTCATTAATTCATATTCTATATTATTCACTAATAATTATGTAGCGATATTTTCTGAGAAAAAGCCCAAATAAAAATGCCCCAAATAAACAATTAAAAGATTAATTATCCTTTTAGACAGTGACGTAGACAACACAAAAAAGTGCCTTTCATAACGTTAATGTTGTATGTTTTAATTCTATGACTCTCCTCATTAATTCAGCCCGTTCTTGCATTCTGTCTGGAATATGTTTCTAACCTCTTCATCACATTTTTATTAAAAGGTTGTATGAGTTACTGTCATATTCACTTTGTGTAGTTTTTGAAGTGTAATTTTTGGACGTCCCATACTTGTCTTATAAGAAGAGAGATTATTTAGTTTAGATGATTTAGATCTTAGTTTGTGTTCATCTGATAAATAAAAGTATATATATATGTGTGTGTGTGTGGCGAGCGCACTGGCACCGTTGTACTGTGGTTGCCGTCGCATCATCCAAGTGGTGGTTGAGGAGAGCCCCCACATGATTGTAAAGCACTTTGGGTGTACAGCAATACACAATAAAGCGCTATATAAATGCATCATTCATTCATTCGGGATGGCATGAGGGTGGAAAGGCTGAAGTTTCATTTTAATCCCTTTCCCTGCAATTTTGTGTGTGTGTGTGTGTGTGTGTGTGTTCCGCTGTGCTGAATTTTAATTATCGCTGCACTAGATATGTGTTTGACCTGTGCCCTCTCATTTTGTTCCGTTTTCTCCCTTTAACCAAACTTCTGTATATCTGTCAGAAAAAAAAAAGTACTTCTAATTTTTTAATACTTTCGTACAATTTAAATTAGTACTTTTTTACTTTTACTCAAGTATGTTTTTGGCCAGATACTTGTACTTTTAATTGAGTAAAAGTTTCACTGAGTAACTTTACTTTCACTTGAGTAAAATTTGAGTACTTTTTACACCTCTGGTGACGTATTTGTTATTAGGGCACATGTTATAACAGAAGCATCTCATCAGCAATGTTGCTGAGGCACTGTCTACAGCATGTGGGATATGTTGTCTCTGTTATCTGCTTTGTTATAAGAACTTTGAAATTTCTCTTACAGCATACCATAGATAAAGTCATAAATAAGCCCTTTATGTACTTTAGGTAGCCAAGTACTGTATGTGGAAGTAAGTGGATCTTTTCATTAGTATGGTATAGTGATCACTACAGTTGTCTTTACAGCTGAGTTGTTCTGAAACATGCTTCCCAAAGCGAGAGCGGTATATTCACATTTGCACAAGGAAGCAGAACCTTTTCTGGCCCCTCCATATGCATTCCAGTATGAATACCCTTGTGAAAAAGAAGTACACCTTAGCATACTCATAACAAATTGTGCATTATGGACATAATTCATAATTGCTTCAACTGTCTTTTTGGAATATGGTTAAAATGCATTGCTGGATCTTCTGAATCATCATCTTGGAACACAAAGGTTCTCTTGTATGGCCTCCTTGTATAAGTAGGATATATTACTGTAAGCAGGAAAAAGGATGTTAGTTATGTTAATACTTTTGAAAAATGTAAATGTATTTTGTGTAAAAATTGTGTTGGTATTATGATATACACCAAAATTTAGTTTTTCAGTCTGCTATTTACTGTACGTGATGGTGATTGTTGTGTCATGTGACTGTAGGTTCTGTCTATTCCTTTGATGAGGAATGGGACGATGATTCCGATGATGGAAAGTCGACAGTCGGTTATGGAGGTTCACAGATGGAAGAGGGTGGAACCATGCAGAGGGGCGGGGGTCCCTCTACTATGAAAATATCCCTCAATAAGTAATGTTTTAGTTTTGATAACTGCCAATATTAATATTTCATTAATAAAATAAACTTTAACTTTTAAACAATTTTCCCATCTTTTCCCATAGGTTTCCAGGGTTCTCCAAGACCCCAAATCCAGAGGTGTATTTGCTTACCAAGAACATAGCTAAAGGAAATGACAAACTTCCAATTTATGTAAGTTATTTGTCTTTGTTATGTGATTTGATCCCATGTCTGAAGATTGAATAGATAGGTAGTTATTCTTGGTAACAGAACAATGAAACAACCTTGGGTTCGTTTTAAGTGGTATGATGAATGGATACATTAACATGTTTCTGATTCTTTGAGAAAAAAGCTGAATGTTTATTTTGCAGACGGGTGAGGTGGGTCCAGTATGGTTGTATCCACAAATTCAGTTAGATTGTGTAGTGGCTGATCCCAAAAAGGGGTCAAAAATGTACGGCCTGAAGAGCTACATCGAATACCAGATCACACCTAATGTAAGTTCCTTTGAAGCACCTCTCAGGACTGCTTAAAAATATTGGCTTACTGCAATTGTTTTACTAACGGGTCTTGGTTTATTTTTATGTTTAACTATTTTTGCAGACTACAAACAGACCGGTCAATCACAGATACAAACACTTTGACTGGTTATATGAGAGGCTCGTAGAGAAGTTTGCCTGTGGTCTGCCAATCCCATGTCTACCTGACAAACAAGTTACAGGTGAGCAAAGCAAAAACGTTTAGCGATATCTCTGGTCACTTTAGAAAAGCTTCTTGTTTTTTTTAATAGTCACCAATAAAAAGTTTTTTTGCCTGGTAGACTTCCTATCATCTGTCTTCTGTTATTTCTTTAGGCCGATTTGAAGAGGAATTTATCAAAATACGCATGGAACGCCTGCAGGGCTGGATGTCCCGCATGTGCCGGCATCCGGTGATCTCAAACAGTGAAGTTTTCCAGCTCTTCCTTAACTACAAAGATGAGAAGGTGCGTTTTGTTTAAATATGTAAAATAGTAATGGACATGTAGTTTTATATACTGAGTTAAATACATAGTCAGACAATAGATATTACAGCTTGAAGAGCTGTTCTGTTTGCTGATTTTGAGATCACATCCTTTAGAAGTGTGTTATATATTAACTTTGACTAGAGAATAGTTAAGTTCAGCATGGCAGTTGTGTGTGTGTGTGTGTGTGTGTGTGGGAGTGTTGTAAGTCATGTTTTATTTGTTTCTTTTAGGAGTGGAAACTAGGGAAGCGGAAAGCAGAGAAAGATGAAATAGTTGGAGTGAAAATCTTTTCCACCATAGATCCAGAGCTCCCAGAGTTAGATCCTGGTCAAGTGTGAGATAATAAATAACTCCCTTAATTACATTTTTCTAAAATTAATTCAGTTAATTTTTAATTCATTGTTTTTAATTATATAAAAATTATTTTAATATGAATAATAATTAAAAATTGTTGTAATTACGGTCAATTAATTTGGTCAGTTATATATAAATACAGTATATACTGCCATTCAAACGTTTGGGGTCAGTAAGATTTTTCTTTTTAAAAATGACTAATGACTATTATGTTATATTAATATAAAATTATATTTTAAAAAAATGCTGCTCTTTTGGGTTCTAATTATCTAAGAATCCTGAGGGGGGAAAAAATACACACATACTGTGTGTGTGTGTGTGTATATATATATATATATATATATATATATATATATATATATGTATATATATGCAACCTGGTTGAGCACAACAGACATGTTTCTTTCTAAAACATTAAATCTTACCAACCCAAAATTACATGTTGCATTATATTATATATTGTTTTATAATTTTTCATGATGTAATATATATTTTTAATAAAAACATGGTCTTATCTGATATGATTGTAGGGAGCAGAAGTATGAAATGTACAGCCAATTTACTAGATCTATGGACAACAGTGTTAAAGAATTACTGGCTGTTGGGCATCTTCACTGGAAGAGATGTACAGGCCGTGAGTTTGCAGACTATATTTCCACAGTAACTCTATATGTAATCAAGTACAGTCAAATAGTATATGTAGATTATTTCATTACTGTTACTGTATTGTGATTTGTTCATAGTAAAAATCTTCTGTTTTTAAACCGACAGCATTACAAAAGGAGTATCGGCAGATTGGAAAAGCATTTCAGAACCTATCATCGGTTTTCAACACTAGTGCATACCCAAGTAGGAAACTGGAGCTTTGTTCATTAAAATGCTCTCATAGACATAAAATATTTTTGATTACCTAATGATTATCTAATCATGTTTTGTTGATGTGTTATTTGTGCCTTATTTTAAGGGGAATCAACTCTGACGGAAGCATTGAGTGCAACAGGAAAAACGTACGAGGAAATAGCAGAACTCGTTGCAGGACAGGTATCAGAAGTACAATATTTCCTCACATGAATTCTTCAACAAACCGTTCAGTCCTTGAACCTCTACCAGTGTCATTTACTCATCATTAGCAAGTTTCCTCACATCCTGTGCTGTTGATAGAATTGTAACCACAAGGCTACCCAGTGATAGTAACATCCATGATCGCATTATCCATGAGTTTAAACATTTGTTTCAATAAGATAACATTTGTTTTTCAGCCAAAAAAAGATCTACACTTCCTGATGGAGACAAACAACGAATACAAGGGATTACTGGGCTGCTTCCCTGACACAATAGCAGTTCACAAGGTATAAACCATTCCCCCTTTGCCTTTCAACATTTAGTGTTTTAGGTTTTTTGTCTTTAACTTTTTTATATATATATATATATATATATATATTTAAACAATTTTTCCCATCAGGCTGCCATTGATAAAGTAAAAGAGGCTGATCATTTGGTGACGTTGAATAAGATTTGCCAACAAGATAAACACATTATGGAAAAAAACCTCAGCACCATGTCTTATGCATTGCAAGGTACATTAATAAAGTGTTGTCTATCAGTGAAAGACCCTTTGTCACGGTGGTCTTTTATAAGTGCAACTGTGTGCTTAATTGTAGTGTTTGTCACACACATGTAATCTTAGACTTGCCATCTGTTTCTCTAGCGGAGATGAATCACTTCCATAGCAACCGTATCTATGACTACAACAGACTCATGCAATTCTACCTGGAGGAACAGGTGAAATTCTATGAAACGGTGAGTGGTGGGATTCTAGTTTGCATGGGCACCATAAACATGACATATGTAATGCAACATACTATGTATGCAATGTTCTTGTGTGTTCTGATTGGATAGATCGCTGAAAAGCTGAAGAAAGCGCTTGGTCAGTATTCCACCATATGAGGACTCTCTAAACAGCAATACTCATTTAACTGTGGAACATCAAAAAAGGATGCTGCTTTTGCTTTTTTTAATGCTAATTCACAATTAACCATCTTGTTTCCACAAAATTCTGTATTGTTGCATTGTATCATATATAAAATATAGGTTATAAGGGAACAATGTTAGATGTGCAAATCATCATTCACCAAATATTTTGTTCACAGAAACAAGTGAAATACAAACTTTAACTGTTACTTGAGCTAATGTAACACTCCCCGATGTTAAAAGAATAGTTCATGCAAAAATGAAAATTTTCTAAAACAAATTGCTTTCAAGGTGTAGATGAGTTTGTTTCATCATCAGAATTGATTTGGAGAAATTCAGCATTACAGTATATCACTTGCTTTTACTTCACAAGTCATTAATTGATGGACTGGAGTCCATTTGTGGATTATTGTGTTGGTTTTATCAGCTGTTTGGACTCTTATTCTGATGGCACCCATTCACTACAGAAGATCCATTGGTGGACAAGTGATATACGGCTAAATTTCTTCAAATCTGAGAGTTATTAAATTTTCAGCAAATTTTCATTTATGAGTGAACTGTGAACATTTAAATTTTCTCTGTGTAAATTGAAGTCTCTCAGGGACGCGTTCACTTAGACTGGGCCTTCTAAACCAAATGAGTTTATTAACATCTTAAATTGTCTGACATGATTTTATTTTCTTGTAGTACAGTATGTGAAATTAAATATGTCAGATATTTAGAAGTGGTATCTATTGAATAAAATAAATTTGTCTTTGACATTGTCTTTTACCTGTGGTAAAATGTTCTATGCAAAGCAAAACTAAAAATGTCTCTTCGTCACACTCTGTGTATAAAATGTTTTTAACTAGCCCTCCAGTGTGTAATAAATCTGTCTTTATACCTTTCCAAGTCTGTGAGGAGAGTTGTGATGGCCATGAATGCTCTGCATTTTTTGGCCTAGTGTCAAAATTTATTTTGCAGATCTAGCAAGAGCACACAAATATGTTTTTTGGAAAAGATGGTAGAAATATCCAGTATTTATGCTAGCTCAGGGTCAGTTTGTTCACTTTGAAAGAGGAAACAAATCTTTGGCTTTTGAGGGAAGATGAGGAAATGAGCATGATGACCTCAGTGTGGAAGGAAACACTTTCTCCTCAGATTCTGTTTCCTTCCCTTAAACATGTGGTGGCTCATTTTCATTTTTTGACTAGAAGGAGTCATTATTTGATCTTTCTTCTGGGACTTTGTAGTGCAAATAATCATCAAATCATGTGATGCCCCTCAAAACCTCTTTTATTTCAGTGCCACATTCATTTGCTGTCTGTCCCACCCTTCCTGTTAGTGTGTGATAGGCAGAAACAGTCTTTATGGATGGTGCAGATATGTTTATCTCATTATAAAGTACAAACTGAAAACTATAAAAACTGAAAAAGACATTTGATGTATTTTTATTTACAAAATGTAAACAATGTTGTGAAACATACATTTAGGCGTTACAAGGCTGTACAATTTGAGATTATTTGAGGCCCTGTTACCACTGAATTACTGAGGCTTAAACAGCAAACATATTTGCATGTGCCACATGTGGTAGGATATCTATTAATAGAGCTTTCTCAATGCTCTCAAGAAATACAGAGGATGGCTGCAATAAACCTCTTAACATAATACAATTCTTATTAACAATAACCTTACAACTATTAAACTTTTTATATATATATATATATATATATATATATATATATATATAAATTATTTTTTTAATAATCAAGATTAATGATCAAGTTTTAAACATTATTTAGAATTTTTCAATTATTAAGAATTGATTTTATTTCAAGAAAAAAAAATGGATGAAAAGGTTTTTCATAAGGGGATAGTTCAGTATGTTGGCAACCAAATAGTTGACAATAGCCATTTTCTTCCCTAGTATTAAAAACTAGGGAAGTCGATGGCTACCGTCCAACTGTTTGCTTACCAACATTCTTCAAAATTTATTTTGTTGCATTTAACAGAAAAAAGAGACTCGTACAGGTTTGGAAAAGTGGAAGATGAGTAAATGATGGCAGAATTTAAATTTTTGAGTGAATTATCCCTTTAATGCAACTGGTCACATGACTTCTTTAAAAACATAATCTTAAAAAAAAAAACTGAATATTTCTAGCCAAAAAATGTATAACAGTAAAACAAGTGTGTATCAAAATTATATTATGTTCTGAATTATTTCTAATTAATAATGATTATCCAAATCAAATAATAATAAAAAAATTGTACAAACAAAATATTATCCATGGTAATCTAGTAATGCGTGATGTTTTATAATTTGCTTATGTTAGTTACATTGAATGCTTCAGTAAGGGAAAGGAAAGGGAAGTGGTGTGTGGCCAAGTATGGTGACCCATACTCTGAATTTGTGCTCTGCATTTATCCCATCCAAGGGTACACACAGTAGTGAACACACACCCGGAGCAGTGAACAGCCAATGCTGCAGCGCCCAGGGAGCAGTTGGGGGTTTGTTGCCTTGCTCAAGGGTCTCACCTCAGTCGTGGTATTTAGGGTGGAGAAAGTGTTGGTTCCCTATCTGTCGGTCACTACGAGTTATGTCGTGACGACATAGGGGATTTACTTGGAAGCCCCAATCATCTCTGACTTAAGAGAAAACGCCAATGAAATTGGCTAGTGGATTTTGCATACCTGAGCCACTCCCCGTGCATACGGGTATAAAAGGGCGACAGGTGCATCCACTCATCCGATTTTTGCTTCGGAGCCGAGTGGATGAACGTGTTGATCTCCACAAAGCCATTCATCATCTGTCTGGAAGCTGTTCTGGTTGGCGTTACGGTGCGAACAGCGGTGTCCTGTCTGCAGCGATTCCCCTGGGCACTTCAACTGAAAGAGCAAATTTCCTAAAAGAGCAAATCATGGTCGGTTCACGTCTTTTTAAAGACGCTGTTCCGGCCGTGTCCTCTTGGTTGCGGTCGTTTCCTGTCCTCCGTAAACAGCCACGATCGTTGTCTTCAGTGTCTGGGGCTCCAGCACGCTGAAGCTGCGTTCGTGGATGGTTTATGCGTTCATTGAGCGTGTAACCATAGCAGCGCTGCGATCGCGCCTCTCTCTCCTCACGGGGATGGGAGGGGCCCCCTCTGTCACTACCCGCGCTGGCTTCTCTGCCACGAGCAGAGAACCATCGGCTAGTGCTCTGGGCGATCTGAGGGTTACAGTGAGAGCCTTCCGCCGGGCCAGTCCCCACGGACCTTTCACTCCTCCTGCAGCAGCTGTTCTGTGCGGCTCCCCGGTGATTCTGCTGTGCCGTCTCACGGCGTGCCCAGCAGTTTCATTCGGCGCGCCGATAGAGGATTAGATGTCGATCGCGGCATCGGGGGATGGGCAATCGTCCTCTGAGGATGACGGTTCGGCGCAGCTGCGGGGTTCGCGGCCGCCGCCGAATCGGACCCAGAGTTGACGGCCGTGCTTTCCCGGGCCGCCGCGAGATCGGGCTGGAGGCGTGCACACCTCTCAGTCCTGAGCCCTCGCGGTGAGATGATTGGCTCCTCGGCAGAGGCTGTGGCTCGCGACCACGCCCTGCCCTGGTTCCTTTCTTCCCGGAAGTGCACGAGGAGCTGATGAAGTCGTGGACGGCCCCTTTTTACGGCCAGAAGCGGCGCGTCTGCCTCCTCCATCCTCGCTACCCTCGATGGCGGGGGGGCTAAGGGTGAC
This sequence comes from Barbus barbus, assembly GCF_936440315.1. Classification (NCBI taxonomy): domain Eukaryota; kingdom Metazoa; phylum Chordata; class Actinopteri; order Cypriniformes; family Cyprinidae; genus Barbus; species Barbus barbus. The sequence goes on along the minus strand of NC_136748.1, from coordinate 13,513,772 downwards.
GCTGACATTCCCCAGGTGGAGAGAGCGGTCGCGGTGCACTTGTGCCCGCGAAACGCCGCCACTTAGGGGAGTCGTTCGCGCCTCCCGTCCAAAGCCTATAGGCTGATGGCCGTTCTCGGCCAAAGCTTATAGTGCTGCGGGCCAGGCCGCCCCTGCCCTGCATGCCACGGCTATCCTGCGAGTACACAGGCCAAGGCATTAAATGCACGAGGGTAGTACCAACCCGAGGTTGACGCAGGAGCTGCGCTCAGCGACTGGCCTTGCCCTACGGGCAACGGAAGTCACAGCACAGTGCCTCGGGAAGGCGATGTGCACACACTTGTGGGCCAAGAGTGCCGTCTGTGGCTCAGCCTGTGGAGAGGGGCGAAGTCGACAAAGTACACTTTCTCGACACTCTTGTCTCCCAGGCTGGACTGTTCGGCGACACTGTCGAGGACTGTGCCCAGCAGTTCTCGGCAGTACTGCAGCAGACCGAGGCCGTCCAGCACATCTTGCCCCGGCGTGATGCACCGCTCCGCCACAGGGCAAGCCCCAGTCTGCTGGTCACCGTGGGCGCCCTCCTGTGTCCCTTTGAGCTGCTCCGCCTTGTGCTGGGGCGTCGAGCCTCTTGCAGGAGCGTGGCGCCCCCCCCCCGTGTTCCAACTGGCCCCGATATCGTCCAAGGAGGCGATAAAACGGCCCTGACACGGGCAACCCGGAGGTGTGGGAAGCTGCTCTATCTCAGGAGATGGCGGGATCAGCGCCGCTCCTTCCCCCGAAGGAGGGTTGGGGGGAGAATCATTCATTCTGTTCCGCCGCTGGCTCAAGAAAGCCAGCGGTACCCACTTTGTCAAAAGAAGAGCAATTTCCTTTTTCCCCGGGTTATCAGGTTCGCGGGTTGACAGTGCGCGACGCACTGCCTCCTCACTCTCGCCCGCGACCCATCTTGCCAGCGGCCAAGAGAGTGCGGTTCGGGGACGCAGTGCCTCCCCACGCACCTCTAGCCAGTCCCCTTTGGGACCTAGGGAGTTCGGTAAGGATGCTTCAGAACGCGCTGCCTTCTGTACTATCCAGCCCTACTCCTCTGCGCTGCACCACCGCAGGTACGTCGATTGTGCCGTTGGAGCCCCTTGCACGGCGTCTGGAAGCGTGGCTTGCGCTGCCCAGCCCGTCTCGGTGGCTCACGCGCACAATTCGACTCGGCTATGCGATTCAGTTCGCCAGGCGACCTCCCAAGTTCAGCTGCGTTCTCGAGACCTCAGTGGTAGCTCGGAACGTTCCTGTCTTGCGCGAGGAGATTGCTGTCCTCCTGGCAAAGGATGCAATCGAGCCGGTCCCTCCAGCCGAGATGAGGCAGGGCTTTTTACAGCCCTTACTTCATCGTACCCAAGAAAGGCGGTGGTCTTCGACCAATCCTGGGGTGCAATCCCCAGGATTGGTTTGCAGCGATTGACCTGAAGGATGCTTACTTTCATGTTTCGATCCTTCCGCGGCACAGACCGTTCCTACGGTTTGCGTCCGAAGGTCGGGCATGGCAGTACAAGGTCCTCCCCTTCGGGCTCTCCCTGTCTCCCCGTGTCTTCACGAAGGGCGTTGAAGGCGCCCTTGCCCCGCTACGGGAAGTGGGCGTCAGGGTCCTCAACTACCTCGACGACTGGCTCATTCTGGCCCAGTCCCGAGAGCAGTTGTGCGATCACAGGGAGCTGGTGTTACGGCACCTCAGCCAGTTGGGGCTTCGGGTCAACTGGGAAAGGAGCAAGCTCTCCCCTGTGCAGAGAATCTCTTTTCTCGGTGTGGAGTTAGACTCGGTGAGTAGGACGGCGCGCCTCATGGACGAGCGCGCCCAATCAGTGCTGAACTGCCTGAGTTCCTTCAGAGGCAGGACTGTGGTGCCACTGAAACAGTTTCAGAGGCTCCTGGGGCATATGGCATCCGCAGCTGCGGTCACGCCGCTCGGATTGCTTCATATGAGACCACTTCAGCACTGGTTGCACTCCCGAGTCCTGAGGTGGGCATGGCGCCGCGGTTCACTTCGGGTGAGTATCACGCGCGAGTGTTGCCGCTCCTTCAGCCCCTGGACGGACCGTGCTTTTCTACGGGCCGGGGTGCCCTTAGAACAAGTGTCCTGGCATGTTGTTGTCACAACAGATGCCTCCAGTACGGGCTAGGGCGCTACATGCAACGGGCAGGCAGCCTCGGGGCTCTGGACAGGGCCTCGACTGCTTTGGCATATCAATTGCCTGGAGCTGTTGGCAGTGCATCTGGCCTTGCGGCAGTTTCGGCCACTGCTGCTAGGCAAGCATGTGTTGGTCCGCATGGACAACACTGCGGCTGTGTCGTACATCAACCGGCCGGGAGGTGTACGATCACGCCGCATGTCACAGCTCGCCCGCCATCTCCTCCTCTGGAGTCACACGCAGCTCAGGTCGCTGCGCGCTGTCCACATTCCGGGGGAGCTCAATCGTGCGGCCGATGCGCTCTCACGACAGCTCACTTTCTCGGAGAGTGGCGACTCCATCCCGAGACGATCCGGCTGATCTGGAGTCGATTCGGGGAAGCTCAGGTAGACCTGTTTGCTTCCCGCGAGTCCTCCCACTGCCAGCTATATTCTCCCTGACCGAGGGGCCCCGCGGCACGGACACACTGGCACACAGCTGGCCTCGGGCTTTACGCAAGTATGCATTTCCCCCAGTGAGCCTACTCGCACAGACACTGTGCAAGGTCAGGGAGGACGAGGAGCAGGTCCTGCTGGTCGCGCCGTATTGGCCCACCCGGACCTGGTTTCCGGAACTCATTCTCCTCGCGACAGCCCCTCCCTGGCGTATCCCTCTGAGGAAGGAACTCCTTTCTCAGGGGCTCGGCACCATATGGCACCCGCGTCCAGATCTGTGGAACCTCCATGTGTGGCTCCTGGACGGGACGTGGCAGACTTAAGTGGTCTACCACAGGCCGTGGTAGACACCATCACTCAGGCTAGAGCTCCTTCAACAAGGCAAGCCTATGCTCTGAAGTGGAGTCTGTTCGCGAACTGGTGTTCTTCTCGCCGGGAAGACCCCCGAAGATGCACGATTGGAGTAGTGCTTTCTTTCCTGCAAGAAAGGTTGGAGCGTAGGCTGTCACCCTCCACCTTGAAGGTGTATGTGGCTGCTATCGCGGCCCATCACGATGCAGTGGACGGCCGGTCCGTGGGAAAGCATGATCTCATCGTGAGGTTCCTGAGGGGTGCCAGGAGGTTGAATCCGCCTAGGCCACCCCTGATGCCCTCCTGGGACCTCTCTATCGTCCTGGCGGGACTTCAGAGGGGTCCCTTTGAGCCGCTGGACTCAGTCGAGCTGAAATTCCTGTCGGCTAAGACAGCGCTCCTGACCGCGCTCACTTCCATCAAGAGGGTCGGGGACCTCCAAGCATTTTCGGTGAGCGAAGAGTGCCTTGTGTTCGGGCCGGACTACTCTCACGTTGTCCTGAGACCCCGGCCGGGATACGTGCCCAAGGTTCCCACCACGCCCTTCCGTGATCAGGTGGTGAACCTGCAAGCACTGCCTTCGGAGGAGGCAGATCCAGTCTTGGCGTTGCTGTGTCCCGTAAGAGCATTGCGCATATACGTGGACCGCACCCGGAGCTTCAGAAGCTCTGAGCAGCTCTTTGTCTGCCACGGAGGTCAGCAGAAAGGGAAGGCTGTCTCCAAGCAGAGGTTGGCCCACTGGATAGTGGAGGCCATCGCCTTGGCGTACCAATCCCAAGGCGAGCCGTGCCCCCTTGGGGTGAGGGCTCACTCCACACGGAGTGTTGCCTCCTCCTATGCGTTGGCGCACGGCGCCTCTTTGGCAGACAGCTGTAGAGCTGCGGGCTGGGCGACACCGAACACCTTCGCGAGATTTCACAGTCTCCGCGTGGAGCCAGTCTCTTCCCGTGTGTTGGGTAACAGGTAAGTGGCGGGAAGAGTTGGCCGGTGTCACGCTTGCTGCGCCATTCCCCCTCACCCGGGGATACGAGCGCCTGTTTTCCTCCTCCAGTTCAGTTCCCCGGACGGCGAACCCTGGTGGAGACCTCCAGCACCCCCGGCAGTCAGACTGGGCGGAGCAGTCTGACGCCAGGCCCAGTACTGGTGCTAGCTCGCCCGGGTCTCCGGTCAGCCCCTGTACTCAGCTAGGTGTCCGTATGGCCTGATTCCCTTCGGGTAATCCCACACGTGTATTCATCCACGGTACGGTTTCCCTCACGGTAAACCCGTGTCTTCCCTTTGGCAGAGCTCTGTCAGGCCCTGCTGGCAGCCCTCCTCCCTACTCCTAGGTAGGATCTGCCCCAGGGTCCAGTCGTATGTAGTACTGCCCCAGGCCTGGGTCAGTCCATATCAGTGTCTCCACATGTTACCTCCCTTCGGGCAGGATGTGGCCTCCGTAGCGCCCTTCTCCGGAAGGCTCGCTTCCCCGTCGTTACCGCCAAGCTGTAACAACAAATAGGAAAGACTTGAAGCAGTCTTTCATAGAAGGTCGAAATCCCTTCCGATTTCTTGGGGAAAGGAACAGCGGCTTGGCTATCTCCAGCAGCAATGTACTCAGTGGTCCCTGCGGGCACCAAGGTTAGCGAATTTGCGCTGGGGCGATGGGAAGGTTGCGACCTTCGCATGGCATTTGTCTGTCACGCACTAGCTTGTCAACATTTGCATGCACAAGGTCGTGACGGGGTTCAGGTTGTGGCGCTTTCCATATGACCCCTATGTCGTCACGACATAACTCGTAGTGACCGACAGATAGGGAACGTCTCGGTTACGTACGTAACCCTCGTTCCCTGATGGAGGGAACGGAGACGTTATGTCCCCATGCCACAATCTTGAACCATCGCTGGTTGCCAGGGACACGTTCTCGGCTCCTCAGCGGGTAAAACCGGATGAGTGGATGCACCTGTCGCCCTTTTATACCCGTATGCACGGGGAGTGGCTCAGGTATGCAAAATCCACTAGCCAATTTCATTGGCGTTTTCTCTTAAGTCAGAGATGATTGGGGCTTCCAAGTAAATCCCCTATGTCGTCACGACATAACGTCTCCGTTCCCTCCATCAGGGAACGAGGGTTACGTACGTAACCGAGACGTTATTCACTCCCCCACCTACAAGCCCTGCCGGACCTGAGACTCGAACCCACAACCTTCAGGTTATAAGTCCAAGTCAGTCAGTATGTCAAAGACCAAGATTATGAGACACGTGTGACCAAAATCTTATCTTGAACGTCCAGTTGAGACTTTCCCTTTAACCACAGTTTACTTAATTGCTTAGCCATGGAATCAACAATGACCTGATGATGTCACTGCAGTATTGTTTTACACAGGCCCTAAGGTAATGTTATGGAGAGAGACGGGGCCTGTAGGTCTGTGGGCGGATCATCATGCTCACCTTCTTCAAGGAGTAGTAATCTGAGTCCTTCCATGAGTACCACACAATCCCATCAGGCCCCAGAAGATTCTTCCCTTTAGCAGAGTACCGCCCCCCCTGGTGGTCAATATAAACACAGGACACAGTTAAGATGGCTGCGCTCGTATTTTATATCTCGGAAAGGTTTCATTTTTGCTTCATTTATATAAGACCTTATAATACACTCCATTGAGGTTGGCAAAGAAGCACTGATGGTACCACCAGCCTCCGTGAGATATCTCAGCACAGATGTCACCTGTGTCTGGAGTGCTGAAGCTTTGCTTGTCGTGGTACCAGCCAAATGAGTCTTCAACTGTACCACTGAATCCTGATACATGGAGACGGTAGAGGTTGTCCTCGTTCTCAATCCTGCCAAAGCAAGAATTTTTGCTTGAGTGGTTAAGAAAAAGCACTTTTTTTTGCTGAAAATACATCACTTGCTCACCAATGAATCCTCTGCAGTGAATGGGTGCCGTCAAAATGAGCTGATAAAAACTTTACAATAAATGTAAGAATTCCACACGACTCCTGTCCATCAATGAACTTCCTGTGAAGTGAAAAGCTCAGTGTTTGTAAGAAGTTTTAACTTTAAACCATTCATTCTGATGGCACCCATTCACTGCAGAGGATCCACTAGTGAGCAACTGATTTAATGACGACTTTCTCCAAAATCTGTTCAGATGGGGAAAAATATAATCTATCTTGGATGGCCTGAGGGTGAGTACATTTACGACAATTTTTTATTTTTGGGAGAACTGTTTCTTCAATTTTAGAGCATGTAAGGATTTTCTTGTAAGAACATTTAAGAAATTAAATCAATATGGCGCAACATTTCAGACCAGGTTCAGAAAAAATAAATAAAAATTCAAACCTGCATAATTAAAAAATGTATTTAATATTTAAATAATTAATGTCTATTTAATATTTTATATAATGTTTTATATTTAATATAGGCTAATTTAGTATTGTATTAAATATGTAATATTTTATATTAATATGTCAGATATTTTAATATTGGTATATATTAAGATTAACATTGTTTTCAAATTTTGTAATAGTAATAGTAATTAAATCATTATTTTATTACAGTATACTGAAAAGTAAAGTAACTAAGAAATATTCAGACTATCTTTCTAAATGTTTACCAGAAGTTCTGGTACAATGCGTGTTTGTGCTTGCCATTCCAGTCCTCGAGGTCAATGCGAAGGGAATACTCTCCCTGGCTGGAGATATCATGAATGTGATCGTTTCCAAGCCAGAATTCTGCATGCAGATCTCCGAAGCCATCCCTGTATTCTGTCCATTTGCGGTTGAAGTTGACCTTTCCATCCTGTCGACGCTGAAACATGGTCCATCCTCCTCCTGGTCCAAAGAATGGTTCTTTAATCTCAAGTAACATCCACTAATGCTCCTAATTTAACCCAAAGCTCCTGTATATAAACATAAAAGTGCAAACCTTGGGTCTCCATATCACAATAAACTTCTACAGGAGTCGATCCCATTGAAGGGACAACAGTAAAAATCCCAGATCTGTGGACTCCATTGTAGTACAGAGATGCACAGTCAATTGGACAGTTCCTTACATGCTGAACCTCTGAGGAAACAATATTTAATCAAATCAAGCTATTGTTAAAAATGTCCAAATATGTCAGTATGAGTTCTGAGATGCCAATGACCTTGTTGTAGTATTTTGTTTTTTTTTCTTATTTGAGTTCACCCAAGAATTACACATCTGTTATATCATTTACTCACCCAATAAAGATTGTAAAAAAATTCTTAATCTTTTTTTTCTCCCAACCATATAAGGAAAGTAAGTGAGTTCAGTGTTGTTTTGACTTTCATTTGATTGACAAAAACATTTCAAAATATCTTATTTTTTGTTCAGACAGTCATACCAGTTTGGAATGACATCAGGGTGAGTAAGTGATGACACAATTAAAAATTTTGGGTGAACAATCCTTTTAATGATCAAATAACCACATTGAAATCTTCAGTACCTAGTCATGCTGACCTGGATAAAGGGTATCTTGAGCACCGAGGAGCGGACTTGTGCGGATGATATTGATCATACAGCCAGGATTGCGCCTCACACGCTCTACTATCATAGTGAGGTTGCGAATCTGTGTTTGCATGTCATATATGAGTGATCCGTGGATGTCCAGCAGTGCATTGGTCTCTTCGTAGATCTCCTGCAGCATGCGGAAGCGATGCTCCAAAGATGAGCTCACTCCATACTTCTCACGCTGCAAAGACCGGAAAATCATTAGTTAGCAATTCAAAGCACAGTGCACTTTGAGGACACAGCTCATCTATTGTTTGCAAACAGGAAAACAAATGGAAAACTAACACAGATTAGCTTAATCCAGTAATACCGTTCATTTGGGGATTTGAAAGTGACCCAACAAAACTATGTTATTCACAGGAGAATACAAAGTAAACATAAAAGTGCATCAAAACAAAAAGTGTGCAGCCAAAAACATTCAAAATAAACGTACTTTCAAAAAAAAAGTTTTTTTAATTTAAGGAATAAAGAAAAGACAGTGTATATTCTTTGGATTTCTGGAATGTATTTGTTTTCTTTTTTGGTTTGTTATTTTCCAAGGTAAGGTATTGTGTTTCATCATTCTTACGTCAACAATGTTGAAATAACATTTATAAAGTAGCTACTGTGGTAGTTATTCTTGTAGTATTTTACTGCGTAATTTGGGTCCTTTACTCAAGTAGTGCTTTAACTGAATGCTTTCAAACACAAGGCATGCATTTTACTTACGACAAATTAATTTAGACCTTCAAAGTACATTCAGACCTCCTATTTCTTAGATCAACATGTCTTTTGATTTAAAATAATATATATATATATATATATATATGAGTGTATTGGTCCTTTACTCAAAAACTGAATGCTTGTACTCTTAACTCATCCAAGCAAAATGTAAATTTCTTAGGTCATTGTGACTTTACCATGTGATTACACACACACACACACACACACACACAGAGAGAGAGATATTACTGAGCTAAGCTAACAAGTAAATCAAACCATGATTCAATTAATCAATTTCTTCTTCTTCAAAGCAATAAATAACTACATTGTTTTGTGTTTCTCATGATAAGACATTCATACATACAGTCAGCTCATAGGCTATGTATTTTTGTTGTACATGGATGCAAAGTATTGTTGACAAAGTGTCTATGGGACAGGTTCCAGCTCTAATCCAGTAACTGATCAGGCTTAAGGAGGCCTTAGTACAGAAACAGTGCACTACTGAATCATTTGTCTCTGGATTCCTTTAAGGCAGAGCTGCAGCACACCTCTTAATGTGCGCTATAAAGATAAAGACTTTGCTTACTAAATAAACAATGAAAAAAAAAATTGTAAAGCATGTCAGAAATTTGTTCAACCATCCACTTGCTGATTAAGAGAGGTTAAAGGGATATTTCACCCAAAAATTAAAATGGCCCCATGACTTACTCACTCTCAACTATCCTTGGTGTATAAGAATTTGATATTAAAAAATGCTCTTCCAAGCTTTATAATGGCGGTGAATGTGGAGATTTTGAAGCAAAATAATACATAAAATTGAGTAAAAAATAATAATATGCAGTTCCAGTGGATGATGTACGACTTCACGTATAGTTCCCTATCAGTCGCTCACTCCGAGCCACGTCGGTGACCGACGAATTGTGATCTCACTTAGAGAGACCAATCTACTTCGAGTGTAACTAAATGAGCCAATGCACATTGGCATGCGATTATTGCATCCAGCTGCCGCTGATCACAGCGTGAGTATAACAGCAGGTGCACCGCATATTCAGCTTTCTCGCTTAGGAGCCGAGCAGTTACATCGTTCTGCTCCTGACTTCTGCTGACGAGTGAATTCAACGAGTTGAGCACGCTCTTCGGAAGATTCTCGTGCTGGTGGTACGGCGCTTCAGCAGCGGTGGTTCTTTCTGTGTCGAGTCGATTGCACACATCAGGTTGCACTACCCCCTGTTTGTATTGCATCTACTCATGGTGGGAAGATGATCATCTTGGAGTTGCGGGCCAGGCTCTGGTACCTCGACAAAGGGGCGGAGCTCTGTTGCCTCTGCCTCGATCCGGTTCTCATTCTGGCTGCAGACAGACAAGGACTACTTCAGGCGGTGGAAAGGGTGGTCTGATGATTACAGTGGTGGCAAACCCTCTATGGAACATCGCTCCTCTTGTGCTCCGAAACCAGTTGAGCTGCCAGTAGAACATGCTAGGCCCTCTACAAGGGGCGTACCATCAGTTTCCTTGGAGCTCCTCCCGACGACCGGATGTCGATCGCTGCATCGGAGGGTGAGCTTTCTGGGGAAGATTTGGTAGCTCCGGCAGTAGCAATGCCTGAGTCGGCTCCAGAAATCACAGCTATGCTTTCCCAGGCCACTGAGAGAGTAGGGCTCGAGTGGAGATCTCCACTGTGTCCCGAGCCCTCGAGGTTGGACGACTGATTTCTCAGGGTAGCTTGTGCTGGTTCTCAGCGCCCTGCCCCGGTGCCTCTCTTCCCAGAGGTGCATGGGGAGCTTACCAGGTCGTGGACGGCACCTTTTACTGCCAGAAACTGCCCTTCTAGCTCCTCCTCCCTAACCATCCTCGATGGTGGTGCAGCTAGGCAGGGCAAACCGTGCCTACTCTTCCGGGGCATGTAGGTACCCATCTGGTCTGTCCGGCGACGCTTATGTGGCCTGTGGAGAAGCTGCCTCCACCTTACACTACGGTGTTACTGCAGGTTCTTCAGGCTAAAAGCACCGAGGGACATGCACGAGGGTGGTCACGATCTGGAAGTTCTGAAAGAGCTTCGTACAGCTTCTGACCTCGCGTTATGAGTGAAGGTCATTGCATGGTCTCTGGGTCGTGCGATGTCCACACTTGTGGTCCAGGAGCATCACCTCTGGCTGTGTCTGGTCGACATGGGGATACCGACAAAGTTCGGTTCCTCAAGGGCCCTGTGTCCCAGACTGGCCTCTTCGGTGATGCAGTCGAGAACATGGCCCAGCAGTTCTCGGCTGCTCAGGAGCAGTCTGAGGCGATCCAACACGTCCTGCTGCTACCTCCACCCGTCCGCCGGCTGCAGCGCCCCAGCCTACTCGTCGCTGAGGGCGGCCCCCTGCGTCCGTCCCCGCTCCAGCACAGCATCCGCAGCAGCCCGTCCTGGCCCCCGTCAAACCTGGCGGTGAGCGGAAGAGCAAGAGACCCTGGGACGGGTGACCCAGAGAGAAAGAGGACTGCTTTGGGAGATTGTGGATGCACCTCTCCATCCCCCAAAGGAGAGCCGGGTGGAGAATCATTTGTCTCAACAAGAAGCGGTTGTCTCTGCCTCTGAGTCACTGACAGACCAACATCGGACCACACTCATCCTTCACTTTTGCAAGCAGGCAGCAGTGGGCGGTTCGAGAGCGTCATCAAAGGCCCTACTCACACACCCTCTGCCAAACCACGGAACCAGGTAAGCGTGCACCGCACACTCAGAACCCTCTTTGGTCCGCCACGGGCCGTGTCCCTGCATTCTACCTCGCTGCCCCACCGTGGGTACGTTGGTGGTCCCGCTGGTCCGCTTGTACGGTGTCTGGGTGCCTGGTAGCGCTACCCAGCCCGTCTTGCTGGCTCCGGTGAACCATCTGACTCGGCTATGCGGTTCAATACCATCCCAAGTTCAGGGGCATCCATCTCACAGCAGTGAAGGCAGCTGATGCTCATGTCTTGTGTGGAGAGATCGCTGTCCTACTGGCGAAGGACGCGATGGAGCCGGTCCCTCCAGCCGATATGAAGACAGGGTTTACATCCCTTACTTCATTGTGCCCAAGAAAAGCGGTGGGTTACGACCAATCTTGGATCTGCGCATCCTGAACCAGTCCTTTCAAACAAGCTCCATTCAAGATGCTTACGCAGAAGCGCATCTTTGGGTGCATCTGTCCCCAAGATCGGTTTGCAGTGGTCGACCTGAAGGACGCGTACTTCCATGTGTCGTTCCTTCCGCGCCACAGGCCATTTCTGCGGATTGGGTTCGTAGGACGGGCATATCCGTACAAGGTCCTGCCCTTCGGGCTGTCCCTGTCGCCCCGTGTCTTCACGAAAGTTACGGAGGCAGCCCTTGTTCCCCTGAGAGAACAGGGCATTCACATTCTCAACTACCTCGACGACTGGCTCATACTGCCTCGCTCTCAGGATCAGTTGTGTGAAATCAGGGACTTGGTGCTCTCGCACCTCAGCCAGTTGGGCCTTCGGGTCAACTGGGAAAGAGCAAACTCTCCCCGATGCGGAGGATCTCTTTTCTCGGTATGGAGATGGATTCGGTCGATCAGACGGCATGCTCAGTCGGTGTTGAACTGCTTGAATACATTCAAGAGCAGGATGGCGGTCACTCTGAAATTTCAGAGGCTCCTGGGGCATATGGCAGCGGCAGTGACGCAGCTGGGGCCGCTCCATATAAGACCGCTTCAACATTGGCTCCATGGCCGAGTCCCGAGGTGGGCGTGGCAACGCGGCACTCACCGGATCCAAGTCACACCGGCCTGCCGCCAAACCTTCACCCCGTGGTCAGACCTTTTTTCCGGGCAGGAGTGCCCCTGGAACAGGTCTCCAGGCATGCTGTGGTCTACACTGGATGCCTCCACCACCAGCTGGGGGGACCATGCTCGACGGGCTTGCAGTGTCGGGGGTTTGGACGGGCCCCCAACTGCGCTTGCACATAAGTTGCCTAGAGTTGCTGGCAGTACGCCTGGCCTTGAACAGTCTCAAGAGGCACTTACAAGGCAAGCACGTACTGGTCCGCACGGACACACTGTGACCGTTGTATACATCAACCGACAAGGTGGTCTACGCTTCCGTCACATGTCGCAACTCACCCGCCACCTCCTCCTATGGAGTCAGAAGCATCTGAGGTCGCTTCATGCCATTCACATTCCGGGCTTGCTCAACCGGGCAGCCGATGAACTGTCATGAGCTGCGCTCCCCGGAGAGTGGAAACTCCATTCCCAGATGGTCTAGCTGATTGAGAGACCTCTCATTGCCAGTTGTTTACTCCCTGACCGAGGAAACACTCGGCACGGATGTACTGGCACTCAGCTGGCCGCGGGGCCTCCGCAAGTATGCGCTCCCCTAGTGAGCCTTCTTAGGGAGGACGAGGAGCATGTCTTGCTCGTGGCGACGTACTGGCCCACTCGGACTTGGTTCCCAGAAGTGATGCTCCTCGTGACAGCCCCTCCTTGGCAGATTCCTCTGAGGCTACTGACTCGGAGAAGGGGCACCTTATGGCACCCGCGTCCAGATTTCTGGAAACTTCATGTCTGGTCCCTGGACAGGACTCGGAGGTTCTAGGTGACCTACCCCAAGAGGTATGACACCATCGCTTCGGCAAGAGCGCCGTCTACGAGCCATGCTTATGCCTTGAAGTGGAACCTGTTCGTCGAATGGTGTTCTTCTTGCTGCAGGGCTTGGAGCGAAGGCTGTCTCCCTCCACCCTTAAAGTCTATATGGCTGCAATTGCTACCAACCACGACCCTGTGGAAGGGAAGTCAGTGGGGAGGCATGACTTGGTCATCGGGTTCCTTAGGGGGGCGATAAGGCTAAATCCTCCACAGCCTCCCTCTATACTCTCTTGGGACCTGTCTCTAGTTCTCAGAGCACTACAGCAGGGCCCTTTCGAGCCTTTGCAGACAGTCAAGCTGGAGTTTCTTTCAATGAAGGCTCTGCTCCTGCAGGCATTGGCCTCCATCAAGAGGGTAGGGGACCTGCACGCATTTTCGGTCGACGATTCGTGCCTAGAGTTTGCACGAGTTTGACTCCCAGGTAATCCTGAGGCCTGGCTATGTGCCCAAGGTTCCCACTACTCCCTTCAGGGACCTGGGGCCGGATTCACGAAAATCTTCTTAAGAAATAAATTAAGAAATTTCTTGAGATACATTCTGAGAAGTTCGTAAGAAGTTTCTTAAGTACAATTCTTGAAAAAATCTTAAATTTGTTCTTAAGAACATTTTTTTTTTCTTAAGAAAAAAAATAATAAAATAAAAATAAGCAACAACAAATTAATTACCGCTACATTTTAATTGTATCTCTTTATTATCCTGTTTTAAAGTAGCAGCCACATCCCGGTCAAGTATTTGAATGTAAAACGCGTGAGATGTGTTCGTTTAACGACATCAAAAGAGAAATTTACTCGCAGAAAAGCATAAACTACTCAGCTAATTTGACATGGATGACAAGAAAAGAAACAAAAACTTCACTAGGCAAGAGATGGAGGTTCTTATCGAGGAAATTAGTGCAAGGAAGAAAGTACTCCTTGGGAGACTGGATAACAGTATCTCGATGCAAAGTAAGCGACGCACATGGGAACGGGTGGCGGAGGCCGTTTCAGCGGTGGCGAACTCCATTAGAGATGTGGATGGGGTGAAAAAGAAATGGGCTGATTTAAAGTCGGTAGTTAAAAAAAATGGACCAGCGAGATCAAGGGAACAAAAAATGACAGGTGGTGGATCAGCGTCTATTATTCTGGATGCATTTGAAGAGAAGGTTATGTCAGTCATCGGAGATACAGCAGTGACAGGCGTCAAATACGGTGTGGATACAGAAGAAGGTAAGCAGTTATCCCATTTGTTTAGGTACAGTGAACATCATCTTATTGTTTGTATTATTCACATAAGTTAGTATTTTTTTTTATGAAACATTGCTAATTACAGACGCTATCTACAATAGCCGGATTTAATGTTTGCTTAACTATTAAAACGTAATTATAAATTATAACTTTTAACGTTGTTTTAACCCAAACACAGTAGGCCTATATCAAACAAGTCAGCACGTGCCAAGGGTAATGCTTTATTTGCTATGCAGTGACCTTGACTTTGGAGCTCCTGCCGGTTGTTTCACCTTCCACATTGGACCTTGCTGGTGAGAGAGAAGTTGAAGAGATAATCTATGCAACATGAATTTTATAATTAGTATATCTTTGCATATATGTCTCATGAAAGTATTTATTTTGTTTAAGGCCACCCTGGAGCCTGAGATGAATTTATCCCAGATCCTGTTAGATGGCAACCCTCCTCTGTGCCAAACTCCCAAGCCAAAAAGGTTCCGCACAGAGGAGATGATTGACATACAGACCCAGCTGCTGAAAGAAGTTGCTGCACTCCGAAAAGTTCAAGAGGAGTTGCTTCAGATGGAGAGAGAGAGGCTGGAAATAGAGAGACAAACACTAGAAATAAAGAAACGTAAACTGCAGTAATTCAACAAATATTTATTATTTACAAATATTATGTATCATATACATTACATTCAAATATTTATTCTGCAGAATTGTAGTTCAAGAAATATATCTTATAATATTATAATATAAATATCTTTTGACAGAATTTTAATTGATTGTATTGTAATTTATTTTAAAATCAAATATATATTTTTATATGAAAAATCAAATGTCAAATGTTTTATGAACAAATGCAGTAAAGTTTTTAAAATAACAGTGAATGTGGTGTAAAATTAATTTGTGGTTGATATGCCAAAAAAAAAGTGCGTGTATGTGTGATATATATATATATATATATATATATATATATATATATATATATATATATATATATATATATATATATTTATTTATTTACCTAATAGCCACCCATCAGAGATTTGGCCTTCACTGAATTGTTGACCCAGCGCTGCGTTGGTGAGTATGAAAGAATCATGGGTACTCCCAGGCCATTTTGCTACAAGGTTTGTTATTTTCAGTGAAGCATCACAGACTATCTGGGCATTAATTTAATTAAAATTCTTCCTGTTGACATACAGTTCTTCATCATCAGATGGTGCCTACAAAGATAAATATTGAAAGCAAGTTAAAAAGAAATAGTTAATCTAACTAATTCATGTATTACATATTATTTACCTTAATGGCAATGTGTGTCCCATCCACTGCACCCAATACATTTGGAAATGCTGCAATCTCAAAGAATTTATGTTTAATGAGGATTAGATGGAACTTGATGAAGTTCTTCGCCATTCTGCTGAGAGCCCTTGACACGTTGAAGACAATTCAGCTTACGCTAGATTGACTGACTAATTCCCACAGTATTACTTAAAACTGCTTGAAATGACCCAGAAGCAAAGAAGCGTAGGGCAACCATTATCTGCAGTATAACAGGAAGGGGAGAGGACCTTTTTGTTTTTCGCTGCAAATTATCTCTCTGAATATGTGCAAGATACATTACTGAGTTTCTTGGAAGCCTATAAAGTCTAAGCAGAACATGGTCAGGAAGGGTGAGAGGATCTGCTCTGTCTCTAAGAGGCCTTTCTGGCTCCCTGTTGGCAACCCATAGTATTTCCATCTGGAACACAAACATCTAATAAGCCAACTATGCTATTTTATACAAGTAAAATATTGTAGTAGTTACACAGAAGTTATAAGTTTTATAATTTTGTAATATTTAATATTTAAAATATATAATATAATAATTTCATAAAAAATCTTACCCTTTATGGATCTACGACTAGTTGGCAGTTATCTTAACTTTGAGAAGTTATTTAAGATGATTTTTTAATAAGATTCTTTTCAAGAATTAGAATTTTTCTTAAGCTTTATCTTAAGAACAATCTTAAAAAAAAAAGATAAGAATATTCTTAAGAAGAATGTTTGGGAATACAAAATATTCTTAAATTTTTTCTTAAGTTAAAAAATAAGAAATTGTCAGTTAAGAAGAAATTTCGGGACATTCTAAAATGCTTAACGTGGCTTAACGTACTTAAACTTCAACCAGGGAAGCCCAAATTTCTGTCAAACTTTACTTGTAATAAACACTAACTACTGTCAAAAGAACGAGCTGTTATTCCACAGATAAAGTGAATAATATCACGTTAAGTGCTTTCTCCCCCATAGAAGTCCATTATAAGGAAACAGCTTAACTTGGCTTTATGTACCTTAACAACGACCGGGGAAAACCACATTTCTGTCATTTTAATTGTAATATATATGCAGTAATTTTACTCAAAAGCCATCGTGCATTGCGTAAGTGTTAAAAGGTGTTGTACTTTATATGACTAGGCTACATGAAATGAACATAAGACCAATCACCACAAAGGAGGGTTTGGAAAAATGAATCATTGAGCGAATCGTTTGGGAGTCGTTGAGCAAATAAGGTAAACATAAATGCATATTATAAGACAATGAACGTGTGTCTTGACCTTGCATGCATGTCAACCTGTTGTTTGGGACTCCCAAAACCAAAATATGAACATTTCATAACCTATAATAGGGGCACTTTAAATAAACGTGTAACGTTGAAAAGGAAATCGTCACTCTGTCACTGCATATTAGTAGAAATCTTGCCTTGGTATACTGTGCAGCTGTGATATGTTTGATTGTTAAAGCAAAAAAATAAATAAAAATGTGGAGTATATAATATAGTACCCTAATTAGATGTTTCCCATGGAAAATTGTAAATGTAAAGACTTTTTTTTTTAAAGGATGTTTAACAAGTACTGCACACAATGGCACAGTTTAACATAAGCAAGGAACTACTGTTAAAGCCAAGCAACAGAATAAAGAATGCTTGAAAAGCTGCGTGAATTAGTTTATAGTGATGTTCAAAACAATCAGTTAACGGATATCAGATGATTACATCCTTTCGTAATTTAGCAATTAACATGCTTATATATCTGTGATTGGTTTAAGGTAATCATGTGACATTAACTCGTTGGGGTCTGAGGGTGTTTTGGGGCATTAGTTCATTCATTAGTTTTCACTTGCCCTTACATTTGTGCTTTTTTTCAGTTGTTTATAAACATATTAATGGCTAAAGTCTCATTTCACTGTGTTGAGCACAAACTGTGCTAGAATAATATGCTATCAACATGTATGTACATGCTTGCATTTTTTAGAAAATTATGTTTATGCACGGTTAATAAAAAATATATCTATATTAAGTCACTGAAGTAAGGCCAGAAAACTCATACAAAACATATACTCACAAGACTTTTGAGTATTAGATGTTATAGACTAGAAAGTTTTCTATAAAAAGATGTGAAAACCATTCTGCTTACTTATTCACATAAAGCAATATAGTGATTTAACTTTTGTAAGACACTTTTTGTTGTCCATATGTGAGGGAGTGTCAATGGCCATACATATTGATGTGCTTCACATCTGGGCATATATAAAGATCCAACCCCCTAATGGGCATCTCAAGGTGGAAATGAGAAAGAATGTTAGGAGATTTAAAAAACATGTTTTATTTGTAATTTATTTAAGTAAATAGTGCACATCAAAATATAAATAATGAGTGTCAGAGGCTTATTGTTGAGCACATTGTTGCGCATCCTTGTGTCATTTTGGAAAGAGTTCTGTCATGTGTCCTGTCTTTCACCATGCATTGCTTTAAAACACACAGAACTAGTAATGCAGCCACATTCCTATAAGAAAAAGTAAATGATTGTTAGCATATATTGTGCAGAGTACAATACCAGTAGCACACATACATAACCCATAGGCAAATAATAAAAATACTAACATATGGCTACTTAAAATAATAATCACCAACCACCATACAACAATAGTATTAGTAAAACTGTGCTCAGTCTGCCCCAAAACCAGGGTCACTGCACATTTACTATAGTGAACCATGCTACATTTTCCTAAGGAAAAAATGAAAGAAAATACTCACTCATCAGAAACTATGTGCTCCGCTGGATGCTTCACAATTTTCATTTTCAGGATCACAACCTTTATTTCAAAGTGAAAGTTTGTTTTACTCTGTATAGGACCGTCTGCTGATCGTAACCGTAACCCTAACATGTTATGATCCAAACGAGCAGACAAATCAATAAACATGACAATGAACACTTTGTTTACCATTGTTTGGGGGTGTTGACCCTGTTCGTGTGGCTCGAGTAGATCATTAACATATGACTAGTGCTCTGCGGGAGGGCGTGATCATTAGAGATAATGAGCAGAGACTGGAGAAAATGTACCTGTCTTTACTTGCATGCTTATTACAAAATGAAACTGAAGAAAATGTTCTGTTTGTCGATGCGTTCACGTTAAACTGTTTCCTTATAATAAACTTCTATGGGGGAGAAAGCGCTTAACATGAAATTATTCACTATATCTGTGGAATAACAGCTCGTTCTTTTGACAGTAGTTAGTCTTTATTACAAGTAAGGTTTGATAGAAATTTGGGTTTCCCTGGTCGATGTTTAAGTACGTTAAGCGTTTTTCACGTTAAGTGTTTTAGAATGTCCCGAAATTTCTTCTTAAGAATGTTTTGTGAATCCGGCCCCAGGTGGTGAACCTGCCAGCGCTGCCCTCGGAGGAGGGAGACCCAGCCCTAGCTTTGCTTTGTCCTGTCCGAGCATTGAGATGCTACGTGGACAGGACGCAAAGCTTCAGGACCTCAGACCAGCTCTTTGTCTGTCATGGAGGCCGGCAGAAGGAGAATGCCGTCTCCAAGCAGAGGATGGCCCACTGGATAGCTTATCAGGCACAGGGTGTGCCCTGCCCATTCAGGTTGACAGCCCAATCTACTAGAAGTGTTGCATCCTCCTGGGCGTTGGCTCGTGGCACCTTGCTGGCAGATATTTGTGGGCTGGGCGACCCCTAACACGTTCGCTAGATTCTATAGCCTTCGTGTGAACCGGTTTACAAACCGGTATACAAAGTGAAAGTGACGTGACATACGGCCAAGTATGGTGACCCATACTCGGAATTCATGCATTTAACCCATCCAAAGTGCACACATACAGCAGTGAACACACACCCGGCTGCCATTTATGCTGCGGCGCCTGGGGAGCAGTTGGTGCCTTGCTCAAGGGCTACTCAGTCATGGTATTGAGGGTGGAGAGAGCGCTGTACATTCACTCCCCCCACCTACAATCCCGAGACTCGAACCCACAACCTTTGGATTACGAGTCCGACTCTAACCATTAGGCCACGACTTCCCACATGACTTTACTCCTGTGTTCTCACCTCAAACGGGTAGAAGCACTGAGAGGCTCTGGTTTCGGCTTGCTAAAACTGCTCCAGAGAGTCTGTTCTGTAGACCCTGTTGAGCTCCTCCGGCCCCTCAGCAGCCAGACGTGGCAGAGCGTCTGGCGCCAGGCCCTCACTCGATGACTCTGTGAGAACCGGTAGAGGGCTTGGGTCCATATGTAGAGACCTAAGTGGATCTCATATGTGTAAAGTCCATGGTATAGCCTAAGAACCCGTGCTTCCCTGGCATTTCCATTCTGCCATTATCCAAGAGGCTACAATCACCTCTAATCTTCCATATGCACCTAAACGGTTGTTCATATGCGTAAGTGCTTCTGAACCTCCTTTGGGAAGGGTGGGCATCCGCAGCATTCCGGTTCCAAGTGAACGGGTACATTTCCCAGTGTTATCCAGTCTTACTGAGTGGGTAGTGCCATAGCAACAGTAACTGGTCTTCTTGTGGTAAGCCCTGACCTGCGCCAAAAAGTAGGGGCACAGGAGGCTTCCACAGGACACTGGAAGGGGCAGTATTTGTGGCCCTTTGGTAGGGATCCCAATTCGTCGGTCACCGACGTGACGTCTCCGTTCCCTCCTTCATGGAAGGAGGGTTACATACGTAACCGAGACCTTGTTTCAGACGAAAAAAAACCTTTTGGCTTATAACAAAATCATATTTCTTTACAAATCCTCGTTTTTTTACTTAAAAAATTCATGACTGGTGTTTTGTTTTGCTCTCTCCTCTGGCCTTCGCGTTCGTCACTTCTCACCGCGTGCACCTGCATCCTACGTCATCCACTGAACTGTCACTCTCGTGTACGAAATAAATTATACAAATTTAAATAAAAAAAAAAAAACGAAAAAAAAAAAACGCATTGTTATTTCTGAACTGTGTTATATGTTAGCTGGTGGGTTTATGGTGTGGTGCGCCGCTCTATGCCAGAAAGTCCAGGGCCACTTTTTAGCTCTAGTCCGCTCCTGGCAGAAGCTAGAGATTATGGTTTATAAAGTTGTAAATATGCATCGATTCTGCTCACAAGAGCAGTAAAATTCTTTTAACTTGTGCGCTGCATTTTTAGAATGCGATATATGCCGTCTAAAGTTTACATAGAAAAATCATAAAAACCTGTTTGAATGTCTCATGACTCGTTTAAAAATATATGATATCATGAGAAATATATGATGGAATGCTTCTCACAGAATAGCACTTTTATACCTCTTTAGCTAAGCCTGTAGCTCCTACCTGCAGCTCCAGCACTTTGATGCGATGCCTGTGATTCCTCAGCTCCTCTTGAAGCTCTGAGATGGTCTCTTTCAGGTCCTGCATTTGCTGCTTGCGCTCTTTGTTCTCACGCAGCCAGTAGGAGACCTCATCTGTACAGCGGAACATGTCCGGACACCTCTGCTCCTCCAGCTGAGGTAGCGTGGCTATTAAACGACACTGTCCGTTTGGCATCACTTCATTGCTGTATTCCCCACACTGCATTAGGCCGCTGCTAACTCGATGAGTCTGAGAAGTGTCTGTTTTAAAAGAGTCTGAGGTTTTAGACTCTTCAACAGCATCTTTGGTTTTGACAACAGGAAATTGGGCCCATGCTACCCAGAGTAACAAAGCATACAGCAGAGA
The DNA here is from genome assembly GCF_936440315.1 of Barbus barbus. Classification (NCBI taxonomy): domain Eukaryota; kingdom Metazoa; phylum Chordata; class Actinopteri; order Cypriniformes; family Cyprinidae; genus Barbus; species Barbus barbus. The sequence continues at coordinate 13,492,793 of NC_136748.1, read as the reverse complement.
TAACATTCTGCAATAGACTGAAGTTATCCAGAAGAAGTAAGGACTAGAGAGTGAAATCTTCATCAGACCCTGAAACTTGTTTGGGTCCTCAGACTGGTAAAGCTTATTTCCTCATGGTTTAATGCTGTCACTAGATCTCTCCTGGGCAGATGGCAAGTAAAGGAGATGAAGAAAGCTGATTGGCCGGACATTTGCCAGAAATCCTCAACAAATTATCACCCAACATTCTGCATAAAGAAATAATAGAACAGAAGGAACAATGACATAATGCTTATTCATTTATTCAATACATTAAAATTCAGTTCACACGTGCAATAATTTGAATACACAGTACAATTTCTGAATTAAAATTATGACATTTGTGTGTGTGTGTGTGGGGGGGGGGGCATAATGTCAAAAATGTCAGAGGGAAAAAATATCTTATATTACAGTATGATGAAGAAAGAAGCCTCTTTAAAAGAAATGAATTTTTGTAGTTTGGCATAATTCATTAATTTTTCATTATTTAAATAATGTTTAGTTAAAAAACAGCTTATTTACATGTGTCTTATGTGTAATATGTGTATTGTCATGTGTCGTAACTAACATGCAGAACCATGCTAAAAAACAGGCAAACTGCAGACCCTTTTGTCAATATCAGTAATTTCTTAAAATATCAAATCATTTAGCCTTTTTATGGCAAAGTTAGTTTAGATTGTAAAATGTCCTGCTGTAAAGAAAATATGTACTTGAAGAAAATATGAGATACTTGTCATTTAAAAAAAAAAAAACATACATTTAAATAACCAACTACACTTTAAAAAATGAACAATAACTAATTTTGATATGACTAATATTACATTAACCTTAAAGCTATGTGGATACTCTTTGTCTTTCTAAAAGGACTTTGCAGGCAGAGGAGCCCAGAACATGAAAGCAATACGCAGTTTCATGTTAAGTATTTTCTTCCCATAGAAAAGAGTTATAAAGAAAAAAAACATTTAAAGTGGCTTAATAAATTAAGAACATAATATTAAAAGACAAACTCTGTATACAAAAGGTATACAAGTTAGCAGAAATATGAAAGCAACGCTCAAAGTTTTCACATTATGCATTTTCCTCCCATAGAAAACCATTATAAAGAAAAGTTTAACGTAAGTGGCTTATTGAATGAAGACTTCTGTGATATGAAAAAGAACTATTAAACCATAACTCGCTTATTATTGAAAGGATTTTTGTTTGTTTTTTACCTACTGTATTTGTTTTTTATTATTGCAATAAAAAAACAGTGATTTGAAAAGTCCAAATTCGGTATAGTTTATAAAAATATATACTAGGCTATATATGTACAGGTAAGCATGTGAACTCAGAACATGAATGCAACACACTGAATTTAATTTCCTCTCATTGATAACCAATATAAAGGAAGACAGTGTAATATGTGGCAAGCAGCTGAGCCCAGAATATATACACAAACATGCTAAATTACATGTTAAGCATTTTACTCCCATAGAAAACCGTTATACTGAAAATATTTAAAGTGGCTTAATGTATTTAGAAAGTAATATTAAAAGACCAAACTCAGTATAAACAGTGGTACTGCATAAAAAGGACAAATTCGGTATACAGTTATATAGATTGTTGGGTGTAATGCATTACAAGTAACGCGAGTTACATAATAATATTACTTTTTTCAAGTAACTAGTAAAGTAACGCATTACTTTTTAATTTACAAGAAAATATCTGAGTTACTTATTTCCCATTTACTGACTGGCAGTGCACCGTGTGAACATGCTGTTACTGTAGTTCTAGACTAAATGTGAATGTGCATTAATTCATCCCACTCGCAAAAAACATTTAGTATTCATCAAAATGAATTAAAACAGTGAAATGCAAACTCAGAATATGACGCAAACTGCAATATTTAAATATGTTAAACGACACAAATGTATCTAATCCCATTTTATTAACCAATGTCTTTGCTGCTGACCTTTGATGATCCAGTTCAACCATACTAAGCAAAAATGACTTTAGATAAACTAACAATTGTGCTTCATTGTTTTTTTATTGCTGAAGAGTGTTGAACCCGCTTCTCCTGCGTTCTACTTTACAGACGTGAATTTACTTTTCCTTCAGCCTGAGGTTTATTCACTACACTTTTTGGTGTGAAAGGGCTTTTACATTTGATGATTAGAACTTCTTGTATTAAAAACAATCAAGCCCTGCTCATATTTAAAAAGTAACGCAAAAGTAACGTGTAACTACTTTCAATAAAAAGTAGCTAAGTAACGTAATTAGTTACTTTTTTTAGGGAGTAACGCAATAATGTAATGCATTACTTTTAAAAGTAAGTTTCCCCAACACTGGTTATATACAATATGTACACCCACAGACATGTCTATACTTTGTTAAATGTATTAAGCAACGTGTTAAGTGTATAGGAGAGAAACTTAACGTAAAGTATCGATCTTATCAGGCTAGTATCGATCCGATACCAATACTAACGTTAGTATTGATACTATCAATATTAGGATCGATCTGCCCACCCCTAGTATACCGGGCCTGCATGTTACGGCCTTCTTCCATGCGCAGTTGTGTAGCCCAGAAGCCTTTAGGAACTGGTTTAACTGCTTAACATTAACTTTCTGTTCTGTTATATCAGAATGCTTATTTGATTTGCATGGAAGATTATCTAAAGGTTCACTCCATATTTATATACTCATATTGCGGTCACGGTGCACACAGCAGGGAGGAACAAGGAACACGGAGCCGAGGATGTAACTCAAAATAACATATCTTTACTGGAGAGATCATGGCAAGGCAAGGCAAACACAGACAGGAACACCGGAGAGTAACGAGTAGACCAGACAGGACTTAAATACTAGGGATAATTAGAGATAACGAGACAAACACAGCTAGACAAGGATTAACTAATGATCACGCTAGACGAGGACAGGATACAAACCAAATATGGGCATGGAAACACAGGGAGCACGTGGAAACACAAGACACACACAACAGAGGTCTGACAATTGCCCCCAAGTCTATATTGAGTTTATTTGACATATAAAGTAGCAATACAACTGCATTCCAACTTCTTTGTTGAGCATAACTCAAAATTCATCAAGTGCATTTAAAGAACATTCAAGGAAAACAGATGCAACTTAACAAATGCGCACTTCAAGAATGAGCATGAGAATTTCAACGGCTAAAATAAAAGCCTCTGCAAAGCTAGGAAATTAAAAATGATCAAATGAATGAAAAGGCAAAAACAAATGAGATAAGCAAAGTTACCTTGTACCATGCAGGCAAATCCTCTTGTCATTCTGAATGTGTTAAGAAAGTATATCTTCCATTCACTCACTGTTGGTAGGAAATGCTGTGCCATTAACAGTGTTACTATGGGTTGACAGACATCTTATCCTCTAAATCTTCTCTAATAGGATTACATTCACTGTGCAGTGTGGGTCAGTATAGCCTGTAAAGAGACAGGAAATTATACTGTAAATGATATGCTTTGCATTTTAACTGATTGTATGTTAATTTTTCCTTAAAGGGGTCCTATTATGCTTTTTCACTTTTTGAATTTTAGTCAGTGTGTAGTGTGTATGTTTGGACATAAAACGATCTACAAAGCTACAAATCTCAAAGTCCACTCCAAAGGGAGATATTTCGTTTTTAAAAAAAGTAAATTTTCAAGAACTACAACGAACGGCTCGTTTGGACTACAAAATTGTTTTCCTGTCTTTATGACATCACAAATTTTAAATCCCGCCTACAGAAATTTGAATGATTGTGGAGCACTGCACGTTTCAAAATCGAAACCCAGTGCGTGTGTTTTTATATCACTGTATTTCTGATGGAAACCGACTGTTTTCATAAAATTATGGATGTCATTTTCATTTAATCTTGCATATAATGTCTGATAAAGCAGCGGAGCTCTGTTTTGTGTACAGCTTACAAACCTCGCTGTCTCCCGCTGGCAGAGAATTAATTTGCATATATATGTATGCGGCCACAAATAGTGTAAGTCTGTGGGACTATGGTATAAATAAATTCAACTGTATAACAGTTTTAGTGCAATTCATGTTATAATGTTTGTATTCATGCTGCCGTCTAAGCTGTTCGCCAATCACAACGCACTGGGACAGCTAACCAATCACAACACATTTCATTTTTCGGAAGGCGGGCCTTCATCAAACCCGGAACTAATCGAGTCGTTTGTGTCAGGCTGGGGAGAAAGGCATTGTAATAATGTAAATTATGTGAAAAATAATGCGTTTTTCGAACCACCAAGCATGAGAGCATGTTCTAGTACACCCCCAAAACAAAATCAAGACTTTGTAAAAGAGCATAATAGAACCTATTTGAATTAAATATCACATTTTGTCCAAATGTGTGATTTTATGATTTCCATGACCACTTTCTTTACTTCATTTATGTTTATTTGTTATTAACTATAAATAATTTACATTTATAAATAATGAACATTTTCATTGACCACTATTTTTAATTTTATGTATAAATAGAGGGGCAAAGTTGCTCACACACTTTTGAATCCAGAACCTTTTTTTCCCCATTTGTCACCAGTACTCATCTACGAATTTCTGTCTCTGAGAACTCAGTGTGCCAAAGAGACCAATAACATAAACATAAAAGCCAGCAAGGTCACGACTCCAATATAGTGATGTGTCCTTAATGGAAAATGCCCCTTAGAATCGTTTTGCTCCAGGCGGTAGTTACCAATGTAGAATCCATATTTTGAATGAACAGAATCACTCAGCTGAGAGAGGGAACCGATGTGATTGAATTTTACGACATGCTCTTTGACATTTGTCAGTGTTTCATTCTTAAGATCTCAAATAGGCTATACAATTTATTTTGTATAACAAATATGGACTAAATATGTACATGTTGCGATTTAAGGCATAAAAGATCAGATTAAAATTTGCACTAAAACTGACAGCTATAGTTTACACATTACAGGGTGGCATTTTGATGACTGTATTTTGTCATTCAATTATAAAATGTTGATATAATAACTGAGCTAATAAGTATTGTTAAAATAATTGCAATTAAAAAAACAACTAAAAACTAAACTAAAAAAAACTAAAAAACCTTTAAAATATGATCATAATTTACTGTAAAGGTATACATGTTGCATAGTGAAATGGAACAATTGTAAATTATATAATTTATTTAACTGTATTTCCAAAATATTTGAATAATTCCACCAGTTTTCAGTGTATTTTTTCAGTGACCATGTTTTCTCTATTCTTATTGGCCATGTTATGTAAAAAAAAGAAAAAAAAAAAAAAAGAATTATATATATATATATATAGCAAATAAAATATTTGATTAATATAAATGTATAATGTGTGTGTATATATATATATATATATATAAAATAAAAAGATAAAATATATTTTGCTGTAAAAATATTTGTGTAGATTTGCTCACATTTTTTTGCCTTATTTTCAAAGTGAGACATTATTATGACTGTACATTAATATTTGTAATTTTTCAAAGAAATTATATTAACATTATAATATATATATATATATATTTAATATTATCTGTTATATTATTTTTTTATTTCTCCATGAAGAATTTGCCTTATATTTATTGTAATTTATGGCAAAGATACAGCAATAGAGCAAGTCTTTATAATACCGTGATTTTATATTTTGTAATTTTCTAATCTGTTATTGGCATTCAATCTTATCAAACCATGGTCATTTTTTATTATGAGCTTTTGTACCACCCCGGGTTGTTCAAATCCCTCACCTTCCAATTAATTTCAATACAAGATTAGCACCTATGTGCCCTGACACACACAACAACATGCCCCATAATTGATTTAAAGAGAATTTAAACCTTTAATCACCTAACTCGTGTAAACCGACACGTATGCCCTTAAACATAATGAGAAAAGCCATGATGATGAGAAAGACCACAATAAACTAGACACCTGATTGAAGATCCTAATCCTGCACTCATTTACAACTGACTTTTCACTGTTGACTGACAATCTCTGATGGATTACTCATCCGTACCTTAGATGGTGTAGCGGGGTTTCCTATACCTGCACCACCCATTAAAAGTGACAGAGTTTGGTGGCCTTGAGCAATTGACGCACAGGTAGCTTATAAAAGATGACTAGATGAGGGTCTCAGACATCAGAGACAAGCAAACGCACACATAACCACAGATCAGAGATCCTCAGAGAGAATAATTTCTTTCTGCACAACAGGTGGGTAAAAATTTTTTCAGATTTACATATTTTCTTATTGTTTTTTTTGCAATGTCTAATAATTCATGTATTCATGTTTATATTATATAAAGCAGACATGCATTCTCTTCACAAAGTTTTCATTGTTCTTTAATTCTTGTGTGCAATAAAGTAATGCTTTGCATAACTATGCATGCACTTAATGTGTTTGAGTATTGCCTAAATGTTAATATTGCAATGTTGTTAATATCGGCATGAATCATTGCGCTGTATCAGATATGGTGAGGGGAGCGAGGATGTTGTGTCCTGCTTGGTTCTTGGCTCTGGCTGTTCTGTGTGCGGGTGCATCTGAAGTCAGAGCTCAGTGCTGGGAGAACGCCCGCTGCAGAGACCTCACCACTGACGAGAACATCTTGGTGAGTTACAACATACCTTGCACACATGACTGCTTAGCTGCTAATGTTCGTTCTTTCAGCTTAATCTGCAAGTTAGCTCCCTAATTCAACTCAACTCTAACTCTCATTTCTAATTTTCTAATTTAAGTTTCTAATTCAAATGAAAATAAACACATCTAATTGATTAACAGTGACACTAACATTACAATTACTAATTGTATATGATTAGGGATTTGAACAGGGTAAAAAAGACTTTACATAAGACGGTAGAGAGGCTTGAGAAGGATACCTAAAAGGGGGACATCATAGAATAACACAGAGACACCTGGTTGGACTTTTTGACTTGGGCCGGTATAATCACTCCAGCAATGCCTAAACAGCCATTAATAAAACAAAAATGCATCTTGTTTACTTGAAAGGTTACTGATACATCAGATATTATGAAGAAAAAGGACATTTAAAAAAGTCAGCATCACACTTTATTTTAAGGTCCTGTTCTTACTATTAACTAACTACTAATTATGAGTTTTGCCTCATTAAACTCCTAATGGCTGCATATTTATTAATAGTTAAGGCAGTTATTGTTAAGTTTAGGTATTGTGTAGGATTAAGTATGTAGAATATATTCATGCAAAATATGTGCTTCATAAGTACTAATAAACAGCTAGTAAAATGCATGCTAATAAGCAACTAGTTAATAGCGAGAATTGGTCCCATACAAAAATGATACAGTCAGTATTCATTTAACGTTTTTGGTTAAGTGACCTTTGTCAATAATTTAGAAGCAGAGCATAGTGTAATGTAGCCTATGCAAATGTGGCCAGGTATGCATTTTTGTAATAGTATTAATAATTTGTCTGTTTATTTTCTGCTGTTTTTCTTTTCAGTTTATTTGTTTCCATTAGATATATTCTGTCTTCTTATTGCCCATTTTATGAATAAATCCACCAATTTCCAGTTTATTTTTTCAGTCTTCTGCTTGGAAAAAAAAATAATAATAATAAGTTCATGTCTCTGTAAAGCTCACCCTTCCAAAAAACCCAGTCTGGACGTTGTGTAATTTTGCAGATCATTTACAGCTATATTAAACCCTAAAGAAAATGTTACAATAAAAAAAACACACCTCATTCTCCTATAAATAGATTCTCTAACTGGTCTTTTTGTATTTTATGCTATGAAGAAAAGTTGTAGTAAGTACGGTTTGGCTTTGAAAACTGGTAGTGTGCAGGATTTTTCCCTCATGAAGTTATTTAAAATCCTCTCATAATGCTGCACAGCAACACCGCATTCTTCTTTTTGTTAGAAAATGTAAAACTCTCTAGTTTCTTCTTCTTTTGCTCTTTCCAAGGACTGCATACAGCTATGCAGATCTGATCTGTCAGATGAGGCCCCCGTCTACCCTGGAGAAAGCCATTTGCAGCCTCTCTCCGAGCCGGAGCAAACCGATGTCCTCGCACCCATGTCCCCAGCGGCCCTCGCTCCTGCTGAGCAGATGGACCCCGAGTCCAGCCCTCGCAACGAGCACAAGCGCTCCTACTCCATGGAGCATTTCCGTTGGGGAAAGCCAGTGGGTCGCAAGCGCCGGCCTATCAAGGTGTACACAAACGGTGTGGAGGAGGAATCCGCCGAGTCTCTCCCAGCTGAGATGAGGCGCGAGCTGGCCACCAACGAGGTCGACTATCCTCAAGAGGAGGGCGCTTTAAACCAGCAGGAGAAGAAGGATGGCTCCTACAAAATGAACCATTTCCGCTGGAGCAGCCCACCTGCTAGCAAGCGCTACGGAGGCTTCATGAAGTCCTGGGACGAGCGCAGTCAGAAACCCCTTCTCACGCTCTTCAAAAACGTCATGAACAAAGAGCACCAGAAGAAGGACCAGTGAGGAGTGGATAGGGGATAGTTTTTAATATACTTTCTTCCCAGCAAACTTAACATGCATAGTCAACAAAAAGAGGGTGGGTGGTGTTACCAGTAGCACTTAATTCTTGACACTTAAGAGTTTATTCACATTGTATTCAACAATAAATTCTGAATTCTGTACATAGAAATGTTGTGGTGATTAAATATTGTTTTAGAGGCTAAAGAAACAGCATTTAAATTATTTATTGAAATGTATTATACTGTAAATTTTGAAAATGTGACATAAAAAGATTGTTTCAAGCAGAAAGAACAAAATGGTTCATTTCTGAGAAACAAGCACACATCAAAATCATTCAGACGTGTGTGCAGTTGCCAATAAAGCTATAAACACAGGTCACACTTTGAATTCATAAAATTAGTCTTTAATTTATATTATTATTCACACCACATATGTACATCACTTAATGATTTCATGTAGGCAAACATTCACAGACCACAGTTCTGAAGTCTCATCCTTTTACAGTGACAGCATTTAAACACATAACAAGAACTAAGTTGATTAATTACTGTCCACAGTGTTGCAATTTGTAATGATCTCACTTAAATGAAAAAATGGTAAAAGCACAGACAACACGCATTGCATGCAGCAGCTGACAAGGAAAGACTAAACGCTGATACATGCAAGCAGTCTAGAATGTTCCATCATAACCATATAGACAGAGAAGATAAAACCCAATTTTTTTTATGATTGCAAATAAATTCAAGGGATCACCAAAGACGAATAGAATAAAATAAAATACCACAACATGGAAAAATTACTTCATAAACTAAAAAAACAAACAAAAGGAAAGCCCATGTGGTTTTACGACAGAAAAACATGGTAAACGTCCATGTTTTAATGTGGACATGACAACAGATAACACATCATAAAATTTTAGACAAGAACACATCAAGATGAAATTTCACACAACATGAAGTATATTTTTCAGCATACACCACATTTACACAGTGAGCTTTAAAGTGCCGCGTTTAAATCCAGGACAACAAAATCTTGACGTAAACCAGAAATTATTTACAAGTTTAAGTAAAACAAAGGACTTGCTACTGTACAAGTCACAAATGAAACGCACAAATCATGGTAAAAAAGGTATATAACTGATCCCTTTAGACCCTAAAGGTTTTTTTTTCACCTTTTTAGGGTAGGGTTTTTACATTTCCAGCTTTTACCTTTTAATTCTGCGGGCAAAATGCCGTTATCTCAACAGGAATCCAAAACCAACAGAAAGCTGCTTGGTTTTAAAGAGAATATAGCAAAATACAATCATTTCAATAGGAATACACACAATCTGGAATTTCAGTAAAAGATTTCCCCAAGCAGATTTCACAATGGGTTCAAATAAGTTGCGCAAATTCGCAGAAATCTGCTTGGTTTGAAAGTGATTTCTGTGTATACTGTGCTTTATACATCGTGACACCATTGCCAGTAGACAATGAGATTTTTTTGACTGTGAAATTTTGCTAATTTCGCTAATGATGACATTAATTCACACTGGTTTAGAAAACAAAAACAATTAAGCAATCAAACAAACTTTACGCAAATGAAAACCCTTCACATATGAAACTGCATCAATAAGAGTATAATGAATAATGATACAGGTTTGACTTTGTGAATGTAACACATTCACTTTCTTATACACAACATCATTAAGCCATCACTTCTGACTGGAATACTGCATTGAGTTCAACTAGAAACTTGAATTTGTTTTATTTTTTCCCTTCTACCCAAGAGTTTTTACTTTTAAATTTAATAGTTATTGCTTTAAATACAACTGTTATTGCAGCATGTAGAGACGATTTAAACATGCAAACAAAGCTTGTATTTAGCTAAACTGTCCATACCCACACATTGAAAAAAAAAAACACATTTGGGACATTCTTGGACTTAAGATACAAAATTTAAGGCAGCTTTACTCTTTAGACTGTACACACTTACATAGAAACCTAAACGTGAAAACCTCATTCTGCTCTCTACGCTCTCAGACAAGATACGATCATTTGTCGATAAATTCTGTCCTTTTTCATCTAGACTAAGTGCATATTTAACCAACATATGGTATATTCTCTTGGTTTGTTTGTCTTTGTTGGCATAAATAGACTTCAGGGTAAAATATAGCTGTAATCCTTATCTAAAGTCTGATATTACACTAGAGAACACAGTTTAGAAGAAACAGTTACACCTGGACATTGAGAAGGAGTGATAATAGTGCGATGAATACAGCTGTATGTGGTGACTAGTGCTCCGTGGTCTCTCAGTATACACAGAGGTCTGGAAACTTCATTTCATAGACTGGTATGGAGCGGCTCCGGCCGTGACCATTACCGACAGAGCCAGACGGACTCGGTGGAGGCCTATCCAACAGAGAGAGAGAAAAAGAGATGGAAGTGTCAATCACATGAGACAGACAATACAGCCTTTTTCAACTGTAGTGGTTTCCAACTCTATGTATTTTTATAGGATTGTTACATAATATATTCATGCTTATAAACAAATAAAATGTTACAGAAAACAGTTTTATATTATGTACCTGATTGTGATTTCGAAGATTTGGTTGAGTTTACTCTGCAAGAGGGAAGCCTAGAGAGAAACAGTACAGGCGAAGAGTTCGTACATATATATATATATATAAAAAAGAAAAGAACAGATGTAGGTTTGTGCTTTTTGATGATAAAATTAGAGTATGTACGCTTGACTAAGCATTGGACTCACCCTGGCCCCGCAGTGGGCTGCTATCTCCTCAAACGGGGCGGTCTGAAACCTCTCCACCACCTGCCTTCTGCGCTCTTTCTCCAGCTCCTCCACATTAACGCTGTCTACTGAACAAACACACAAATACAGGTGATTCTGTGCTGACTGACAAAATCCCTAGAAAATGTCTAAAAACTCTTAAATTTTTCATTTAAGTTAAATTTAGAGATTATACTACTAACACATTTTTTGTACCATACCAGTCATTTGTAATTACTCAATAAGGATTATTTAAAATCCGATTTTATAGAGATCATAATAAAAAATGACTTCAAAATTACACTAACGTAAGTTTGGGGTTGGTAAATTTTTAAAAATGTTTTAAAATTATGTTTTTTTAAATGATTTTAAATGTCTCATGCTTACACAGTCATCCATTTATTTGATCAAAATACAGTAAAAACAGCAATAACTGCTTTCAATTTTAATATATTTAATTGTTTTTACTTTAAAAATGTATGCTTGTGATGGCAAAGCTATTTTTTCAGCAGCCATTACGCCAGTCTTCAATGTCACATGATCCTTCAAAACTCATTCTCATATGCTGATTTGCTGCTCAAGAAACATTTATTTTATTATCAGTGTTGAAAACAGTTGTGCTGCCTAATAGTTTTTTAGAATTTTTTTAGGATTCTTTGACGAATCGATTAATTGCATCCAAAATAAAAGTTTGTTTTTACATAATATGTGTATGTGTACTGTGTATATTAAATATATGCATGTATGTGTGTGTATTTATATACATATAAATATACACTGTACACACACATATATATTATGTAAAAACTAACTTTTATTTTGGATGCGATTAATCGTTGATTAAGTGATTTGACAGCACTAGTAACAACATGACTTTTGATCAATTTAATGTATCCTTGCTGAATAAAAGTATTATTTACTTTAAAAAAAATCTTACTGACCCAAAACTTTTGAACGGTAATGTATATACAATGTTAATGCAAGTAGTATGGAGTGAAAACAGTATCATATCCTCCCAAAAATGCACTCGAGAGATTCACACTCGAGCACACAATCCAAAGATGCATGTGAGAGATCCACACACAGGGCAATCCACAAATGCACGGGAGAGATCCACATGGGCGCACACGGCAATCCAGGCAAAGGCAAGTGCATTATTGTTCTTTGCTCAAAGAATGATCCTCATACTGTATCTGTACCCGTTATTTCATGCACAACAAGTCGCGAGTCCTTTGAATTAGTGTTCTGCCTTAAGAATGTCTATAAATGCGTGCTTTTGTATTTGCGGATTCTTTTGAGACTGTCATTCCACGGCCTTAACTCACAAATGCGCACAAGCCTATCTGTACACTTTACCTATGGAATGAATGAAGTAGGCGGTCAGACGTGTAGTAGAATGGCAATCTGAATGGCGATCCAATTTAAGGACCCAGAAGGTTACATGTGTACCTTCGTCTTATTTGTCTTATGTGCACAAATTGTACAATTTTATTAACCTTTGTGTTTGTGAAATGCAGTGAGCTGTATGCTGCAACCATTATGTTTCTGTAGTACCGTGTTCTGCGTTCATTGCGGCAATACGGTGTTGCTTTTAGTGACAGGAGTTTGAGTCCCAGATCTGATCATATTCCTTTCTCTTCTTTTTGTTTGTTGTGTATTAGTCTATGTCTTTTAAATGTTGGAGAAACTACCATTTCTGCAAATAACACGAATAACAGGAAATGCTTTATTTATAGTGATTCATTAACCCGGTGAACTGGTGTAAGCCGTTTCAGCTGAACTGAGCAGTGGCTGTACGACTGATTTCCCATATGAACGCGCTTTTACTTCTTTACATATAGGCTATACTTGCTGTATTCCTTGAAAACAATATAGGCAAGTTTCTGAAGAATAAAAAAAGGTAAAATGCTGGCCTTTTTCTGTACAGTTACATTTCCTCTGATTTGTTATAATCCTAACATGCATGCACGTAGCCTATATAAGCAATATGATATGTCGATGTTCCAATAATTTTTTTAGCCTGTTGAAAACTAAATGTTTGTTTTTTTCTTGTTTTCTTTTTTATGTATAGCATCACATATTTATTTTATGCATTTAAATGGTTTCATTTTTAGTTTGTACTTTACTAATAATTTTTTAATAAATAAATAAAAATAGGCATCTTTTCTAGTATAAGTGCACTGTGTTCATATTTACTTGTGCATTAAATTACAAAAAATAAAATAAAATAAAAACAGCTTGCGCCTGATATTGTGATCCCGAATTGCACAATATTTTAGTACATGCATTTGAGAGACGTTCTTTAATGTGATGCTATACATACATTAATGCACTAATCACTTTTTGGTAATTTCATGCCTAGACTGGCCATCGGGAGCACAGTGTTTTGGTTTTATTATATCCCCAGCGAGGGAGAGAGAGAGAAGCGCGATAACTTGCATTTTTTTAAATCAGAATCAGAATGAGCTTTATTGGCCAAGTATGTTTACACATACGAGGAATTTGTTTTAGTGACAGAAGCTCCACAGTGCAACAGAGAGACAGCAACAGGACAGGACACAGATAATAAAGAATAATACAAATATCCAAATAGGCAATGTACAAAACAGCAAAAACACAATATATAATATAGACAATTATGTGTGTACAGGTCTGATATGTGCAAATTTGAAATGAAAAAATTTGATAAATAAAAAAGTAAGCAAGTGTGGTGAATAAATAGAGTTGTGTGTTCCGCGTTTTATTGCCAAGTGTTCATGAGATGGGGGGAACAGAGGGAAGAAACTGTTTCTGTGTCTGGTCATTCTGGTTCACAGAGCTCTGTAGCGTCGACCAGACGGTAACAGTTCAAAGAGGGAGTGTGCTGGACGTGAGGGATCCAGAGTGATTTTACCAGCCCTTTTGCTCACTCTGGATAAGTACAGTTCTTGGAGAGTGGGGAGGGTTGAACCAATGATTCACTTAGCAGTCCGGACTACTCTCCGTAGTCTTCTGAGCTCAGATTTGGTAGCTGAGCTGAACCAACCAGTTATTGAAGTGCAGAGGACGGATTCAATGACAGCAGAGTAGAACTGTTTCAGCAGCTCCTGGGGCAGGTTGAACTTCCTCAGCTGGCGAAGGAAGTACAACCTCTGCTGGGCCTTTTTCACAATTGAGTCAATGTGATTGTCCCACTTCAGGTCCTGAGAGATGGTGGTGCCCAGGAATCTGAATGACTCCACTGTTGTTACAGTGCTGTTCATGATGGTGAGTGGGGGGAGTGCAGGGGGGTTTCTCCTGAAGTCCACGATCATCTCCACAGTTTTGAGCTTGTTCAGCTCCAGGTTGTTAAGACTGCACCTTACAGCCAGCTCGTTCACCTCCTGTCTGTAAGCAGACTCTTCACCATCCTGGATGAGGCCGATCAGTGTGGTGTAGTCTGCAAACTTCAGGAGCTTGACAGAGGGGTCTTTAGATGTGCAGTCGTTGGTGTAGAGGGAGAAGAGCAGTGGGGAGAGAACGCAGCCCTGAGGAGTGCTGATGGTGCGAGTGCTGGATGTGGATTTACCAAGCTTTACTAACTGCTGTCTGTCTGTCAGGAAGCTGGTGATCCACTGACAGACGGAGGTGGGGACGGAGAGCTGAGACAGTTTATTCTGAAGGGTGTCCGTGATGATGGTGTTAAAAGCGGAGCTGAAGTCCACAAACAGGATCCTCACATAAGTCCCTGGTCTGTCCAGATGCTGCAGGATGAAGAGCAGTCCCATATTGACAGCATCATCCACAGACCTGTTTGCTCTGCAGGCAAACTGCAGGGGGTCCAGTGATGTCCCTCAGATAAGCCAAAACCAGTCTTTCAAATGATTTCATGGCCACAGACATTAGAGACACAGGTCTGTAGTCATTAAGTCCAGTAATTTTGGGTTTCTTTGGGACGGGGATGATGGTGGAGCGTTTGAAGCATGAGGGGACTTCGCACAGCTCCAGTGACCTGTTGTAGATTTGTGTGAAGATGGGGGCCAGCTGATCAGCACAGGTTTTTAGGCAGGCTGGTGACACACCGTCTGGGCCTGGTGTTTTCCTTCTTTTGTTCGTTCTGAAGACCTGGCACACGTCATCTTCACTGATTTGAATTGTAGGTGTGAGGGAGAGGGGGGTTACTGGAGGTGTGAATGGTTGTGTGGAGAGGTGTTCAGGGCGGGTGTGGGTTGTTTTTTCAAACCTACAGTAAAAGTCATTCAAATCGTCTGCCAGTTGTTGATTCTCCAGAGCACTGGGGGATGGTGACTTGTAACTGGTGATATCCTTCATACCTTTCCACACTGAAGCAGGATCACTGGAAGAGAATTTGTTCCTTAGATTGTCAGAATAATTCCTCTTTGCCACTCTGATCTCCTTTTCCAGTGTGTATTTGGCCTGACGGAGCTGTCTGAGTTTTGCAGTGAACCATGGTTTGTCATTGTTGTAGGTTAAATGAGTCCTGGTAGGAATGCACAAATATCCTCATAGAAACTGATATATGATGTTACAGTCTCTGTGAGCTCGTCCTAAAAGCAGTTCTAAATACAGATTTTGCAGATTTGATTTTCTGCCTGTAGGACGGAATGATCACTGATCACTGTTTGAACCAAACAGTGATCAGAGAGGTCTAAAGCTGCCCGTGGAACAGAGTGATATGCGTCCTTTTGTATTGTGTAACAGTGGTCCAATATATTACTGTCTCTGGTGGGACATGTAATGTGCTGTCTGTATTTTGGCAGTTCGCGGGAGAGATTTGCTTTATTGAAGTCCCCGAGAATGATTAAAACAGAGTCCAGGTGTTGTTGCTCACTCTCTGTGATCATATTAGCGAGTTTCTGTAAAGCTGAGCTCACGTGCGCTTGCGGTGGAATGTAGACACTCACGAGAATGAAGGAGCAGAACTCCTGCGGCGAATAGAACGGATTGCAGTTAATGAAGAGCGTTTCTAGATCTGAACAGCACATCTTCTTTAACACAGTTACATCTGTACACCAAATCTCATTGATGTAAAAGCAAGTCCCGCCGCAGCGCGATTTCCCCGCTGATTCCGCATCCCGATCTGCTCTGATCATCTGGAAATTAGGCAGATGTAGTATGCTGTCCTGTATGTCGCCATTTAGACAGGTTTCCGTGAAACACAGAGCAGCATAATTAGAAAAATCCTTGTTTGTCCAGGAGAGCAGAAGGAGTTAGTCCGTTTTGTTGGGTAGAGAACAGAGATTCGCCAGATGGATGCTAGGCAACGGCATACCCCGTCTGCACATCCTCCTGAAGCGTTTGACCAGAGCTACGGCTCCGCCAACTACAATGTCCAGCAAAACGTCAGAGTAGTCAAAATGCGGTAAAAGATTTTGTGGTGTGTTCTGCCGAATGTTCAGCAGGTCATCCCTGGTAAAACTGATCGTATTTGAGTAACAAAAAAACAGGAAAAACAAACAAAAGCAGTACAAACACTGAAGAGCAATGCACAGTGTGAATCCTTATGAATCCACAAATGAATCCTTATGTTCTGTTTTTTGTGCTTCTATTTGCGCATGCACTATACTAAACCCATTATTTTTTTTTTTTTAAATATATAGTTTTTAACAGGCATTGCCCGTTTTCCCAAAAAAATGATTGGAACATCGACATAATCATATTGCTTATATAGGCTACGTGCATGCATGTTAGGATAATAACAAATCAGAGGAAATGCCCATTCCTCCATGCAGATCTCCTCTAGAGCAGTGATGTTTTGGGGCTGTCGCTGGGCAACACAGACTTTCAACTCCCTCCAAAGATTTTCTATGGGGTTGAGATCTGGAGACTGGCTAGGCCACTCCAGGACCTTGAAATGCTTCTTACTAGGGATGGGCGATATGGCCTAAAAAATTTATCACGATAATTTCAGGTATTTATTGCGATAACGATACAAATGACGATAATATATATATATATATATATATATATATAAATAGGTTAAGTTTTAAAGATTAAGTTTATTTCATATAGTATTATTAATGCAATTAACTTGAAACTTTCTGTACACAGCCAACTTATGGCCATGCTAATTATGATCAACAGCTCATCTCCATTAATTGCTCTTATCAACCATAATAATGCGTTATGGACGCTTCATATTAAATCATATGCATAGGCTACTGGCACACGTTTACCACGTTGCTGATGACTGAAAGCCTGTGTATGGCTATACTGCTGTGATCTGTTTCAGGCTTTCCATATCATAACATTTTAGAAATTAATTCATTGTAATATCTCAGAAATGGCATATTTAACTTTATTAAAAGTATGGCATCTTTTATGTCAAATTCAAATTGGACGTGTTTCCACTCTTTGTAACCACCATTTTTCTGTACACTTTGCATATTATGGTAGTTTGCTCCTCATCTGATTTTCTGTAACCAAACCAGTAGCAAATTGTGGAGGTAGCTCCTCGCGTAACAACAAGCTCCTCCTCATGGTGCGTTCACACCAGACGCGAATGATGCGTTAAGCGCGAATGATTTACATGTTAAGTCAATGCAAAGACGCGAATAGACATCCTGCCGTGCAATTCGCTCGAATGACGCAGCGCGAATTGAGCGTTTAGAGCGAAATTCTATACATATGTTCTCTGTGGCAGTCATACATGTGCGCCTGGCAGAAGCCCTGCCCATGACGCGAATTCGCGCCTGTTGTACAGTGAATTTCACGCGCGAATGAAGCGCGTAAACCCAAAATGTTCACGCGTCCAACTACGCGCGAATAGCGCGATTTATTCACGCAAGTCGCGTCCGGTGTGAACGCACTGTCAGCCTCACGACCGCCTTCCGCCATGCTTGTTTTCACTCCGCACGTGAACAGTGAATCGGGCGCGCACAAAACTACGTCATCAACTAGACTTATCGTTATTATCGTGAGGAGACAAATTTTTATCGTGAGGAGAATTTTCAACGGTATATCGCAAACGATAAGATATCGCCCATCCCTACTTCTTACGAAGCCACTCCTTCGTTGCCCAGGCGGTGTGTTTGGGATCATTGTCATGCTGAAAGACCCAGCCATGTTTCATCTTCAATGCCCTTGCTGATGGAAAGAGGTTTTCACTCAAAATCTCACGATACATGGCCCCATTCATTCTTTCCTTTACACGGGTCAGTCATCCTGGTCCCTTTGCAGAAAAACAGCCCCAAAGCATGATGTTTCCACCCCTATGCTTCACAGTAGGTATGGTGTTCTTTGGATGCAACTCAGCATTCTTTCTCCTCCAAACACGAAGAGTTGAGTTTTTACCAAAAAGTTATATTTTGGTTTCATCTGACCATATGACATTCTCCCAATCCTCTTCTGGATCATCCAAATGCTCTCTAGCAAACTTCAGACGGGCCCGGACATGTACTGGCTTAAGCAGGGGGACACGTCTGGCACTGCAGGATTTGAGTCCCTGGCGGCGTAGTGTGTTACTGATGGTAGCCTTTGTTACTTTGGTCCCAGCTCTCTGCAGGTCATTCACTAGGTCCCCCCGTTTGGTTCTTGGATTTTTGCTCACCGTTCTTGTGATAATTTTGACCCCACGGGGTGAGATCTTGTGTGGAGCCCCAGATCGAGGGAGATTATCAGTGGTCTTGTATGTCTCCCATTTTCTAATAATTGCTCCCACAGTTGATTTCTTCACACCAAGCTGCTTGCCTATTGCAGATTCAGTCTTCCCAGCCTGGTGCAGGTCTACAATTTTGTTTCTGGTGTCCTTCGACAGCTCTTTGGTCTTGGCCATAGTGGAGTTTGGAGTGTGACTGTTTGAGGTTGTGGACAGGTGTCTTTTATACTGATAACGAGTTCAAACTGGTGCCATTAATACAGGTAACGAGTGGAGGACAGAGGAGCCTCTTAAAGAAGAAGTTACAGGTCTGTGAGAGCCAGAAATCTTGCTTGTTTGTAGGTGACCAAATACTTATTTTACCGAGGAATTTACCAATTCATTAAAAATCCTACAATGTGATTTCCTGGATTCTTTTCCCCCATTCTGTCTCTCATAGTTGAAGTGTACCTATGATGAAAATTACAGGCCTCTCTCATCTTTTTAAGTGGGAGAACTTGCACAATTGGTGGCTGACTAAATACTTTTTTGCCCAACTGTATATTGTTTTCAAGGAATACAGCAAGTATAGCCTATATGTAAAGAAGTAAAAGCGCGTTCATATGGGAAATCAGTCGTACAGCCACTGCTCAGTTCAGCTGAAACGGCTTACACCAGTTCACCGGGTTAATGAATCACTATAAATAAAGCATTTCCTGTTATTCGTGTTATTTGCAGAAATGGTAGTTTCTCCAAAATTTAAAAGACATAGACTAATACACAACAAACAAAAAGAAGAGAAAGGAATATGAACGGATCTGTCATTAAAAGCAACACCCGTATTGCCGCAATGAACGCAGAACACGGTACTACAGAAACATAATGGTTGCAGCATACAGCTCACTGCATTTCACAAACACAAAGGTTAATAAAACTGTACAATTTGTGCACATAAGACAAATAAGACGAAGATACACATGTAACCAATGAAAAAAAAAAATCTAAATATCACATGATGAAATTCCAAAAATTGGTTGCAATAATGTTTGAAAAGAAAATCTGGGTCCTTAAAGTGGATCGACATTCAGATCGACATTCTACTACACATGTCTGACCGCCTACTTCATTCATTCCATAGGTAAAGTGTACAGATAGGCTTGTGCGCATTTGTGAGTTAAGGCCGCGGAATGACAGTCTCAAAAGAATCCGCAAATACAAAAGCACGCATTTATAGACATTCTTAAGGCAGAACACTAATTCAAAGGACTCGCGACTTGTTGTGCATGAAATAACGGGTACAGATACAGTATGAGGATCATTCTTTGAGCAAAGAACAATAATGCACTTGCCTTTGCCTGGATTGCCGTGTGCACGCATGTGGATCTCTCCCGTGCATTTATGGATTGCCCTGTGTGTGGATCTCTCATGTGCATCTTTGGATTGTGTGCTCGCGTGTGGATCTCTCACATGCATTTGTGGATTGTGTCCGCGAGTGTGGATCTCTTGCGTGCATTTGTGGATCGCCCTGTGGATCCTTCGCGTGCATTTGTGGATTATGTGCGCGAATGTGGATCTCTTGCGTGCATTTGTGGATTGTGTGCGCGAGTGTGGATTTCTTGCGTGCATTTGTGGGATGATTTGATACAGTTTTCACTTCATAAAGTAGACTCTCAAATCGTGCAAGACTTACCAATGGCTTGTTTAAGAGTTTCAAACGTTATCTGCTCTGCTGTGGATCTCTGTAAAGATACAGAACATAGGTTAAAACACACACACACACACACACACAAACAGTGTAATGAAGATGAGGATGTTTTACCTGCTCTTTCTCTGGACTGTTTCTAGACTCCATCTCTAACTGCAGGGAGATGGTGTCTCCAATACTCTTCCTCTTAGACAGTCTGTCTTCATCTGCGTTACAAAAATAATACTTTACTATACTGTTTTATGAGAATTGCAGAAAAAAACTCAGCTGTACTATAACATTTAAATGTAAAATACCCTCACTGTATGTGTCTCATGATGACACACACTGTATCAAGACAAAAATATGACATGACATCCTGTTTCAGTGTATTTAAAGCTCAGGCTGAGGGTCAGACCTGTGATCTGTGGGATGTATGGAGTGGCCAGTCTATCTGTGTTGTATCCGCTGCCGCCCAGCATTTCTGCTATCTTAGCCTGTACAAACAGCACCTCTCCCTCCACCTTCTCCAGCTTCTCTGGGATCCTGAAAGAGAAAGAGGCTAAAGCTATTCTTCAGCTTTATATGGGTACACTTTTCTGAGGTAGTAGAACCAGATGGATAAGAGATCTCTGAATGTTTTGTGGGTTTAATGCCTTTAATAACCATTTGCTCAGCACATCACAGCTGAAAATGATATATAGTGAACTAAAAGACACTGAACTGAGTAAAAACTGTACAGTATGTTCTCAACTCAGTACACACATTTGTAAGAACTGAGAACTACATGTTTCTGTTGCTTTGTTAGTGTGAACTATGGCATAAAAGCTGTCTCTCAAAATGGTGAGAAGAACATTATGGTACTTTGAACAATCTAATGGCGCTGGTACGACTCGGCTCGGCTCAGTTCAGAACGGCACGACATGGCTCAGTTCGGCTCAGGTTGCGTTTCCATTGCAGTTTAGTACCACTTTAGAGTAATAGGCGGGATTATGCACATGTCGTTATAGTTGCGCCGCCTCTACTGCTGTGACTCTTGAAAAACTTTTTATTTTGCGTCACTCCATTAAGCTCTCGCTGGATCTGTTCCTCGGCTATCACGAGAGGATCGTCTGTACCTCCTCAACAGACAATGAAACAGCCATTTTTTGGTTGTTAAAAGAAAGGTGCGCTCATTCAAAACAGTTGCGTTCGATCCTTCGCTGGCTGTGCTGATTTAAATCTAGCGGGTCTGTTGTGTCTCGTGCCGCACGTTCAATGACGTAGGCAGTGACAATTCTCTCCAGCCAATCAGTGATCAGCAGAGTTTACACGTCACGTTTTGGTAACAGTATGGCTCGCTTGGAACCTCGGTCGAGGTGGTACTAAAAAAAGTACCAGGTACCAGGTACTGTACCCAGTGGAAAACCCCCCAAAAGTGTGCCGTACTGAACTGTACCGTGCCGTGCTATGCAGTGGAAAAGCTCCATAAGTGCTGCTTACTTTGAGCTCTCAACAAGAACATCCTCTGGCAGCAGGAAAGGAACAAGTTTCTTTCTTGACTCAATCACCTGCGGGTAGAAACAGACAGATAGATAGATCTATAGATA
The DNA here is from genome assembly GCF_936440315.1 of Barbus barbus. Lineage (NCBI taxonomy): Eukaryota > Metazoa > Chordata > Actinopteri > Cypriniformes > Cyprinidae > Barbus > Barbus barbus. The sequence continues at coordinate 13,470,717 of NC_136748.1, read as the reverse complement.
CAGTAGATAGATACAGTGCCTTGAGAAAGTATTCATACTCCTTGTTTTTTTCACGTTTTATGTTGCTGCCTTATGTTAAACTGCTTTAAATTACTTTTTTCCACATCAATCTACACTCCATACACTATAATGGTAAAGCAAAAAAATAAAAAAATTAACATCTTTGCAAATTTACTAAAAATAAAAAACTTGATTAATTGACTAATGATTCCATTAAGAACTCATACCCTTATCTGGGACAGTTGGAATTTAACTCAGGAGCATTCATATTGCTTGTAGGTGTTAGTAGACTTTGAGTGAAGGTAACCTGTGACAAATTCAATTGAATGGGTATGATTTGGAAAGGCACACACGTCTTAATAAAAGGTCCAACAGCTGATAATGCATATCAGAGCAAAAGCCAAGCCCTGGGGTCAAAAGAACAGTCTATAGAGCTCAGAAACAGGTTTGCGTCAAGCCACACATCTGGGGAGGAGTTCAGAAAAAAATTCTGCTTCATTGTAGGGTCACAGAAGCATATAGTCCCTGTTACCCTTAATGGAAGAAGTTTGAAACAACCAGGATTCTTCTTAGAGCTGACCTCCTGGCCAAACTGAGCAATTGATGGAGAAGGGCTTTGGCTAGAGTGGTGACGAAGAACCTGATGGTCACTCTAGTTGAGCTCCATGATCGTATATGCAGATAGGAGAAATCTACAGAAGGACGAACACCACTGCAACACTCCATCGATCTGGGCTTTATCGCAGTGTGGCAAGACTCAATCCTCTCTTCAGTATAGACAAATGAAAACAAACTTAGAATTTGCAAAAAAGCACCTAAAGGACCCTCATAAATAATATTATCTGGTCTGATGATCCTCAATTCCAATCATGTTTGAAGCAAAGCAGGCTCATCACATTAAGAGTACCATCCCAAAAGTAAAGTGTGCTGGTAGCAGCCTCATGCTGTGGGGCTGTTTTTCAGTGGCTGTTTTTCTGTGGGGCAGTTTTTCAGTGGGGACTCGTCAGAGTAGAAGAAAAGCTCAGTGAACCAAAATATAGAGATAGCCTTAATGAAAACCTAGTCCAGAACATTCAGAACCTCAGATGGGCAGAAGGTTTACCTTCCAACAAGACAATGGGCCTAAACACACTGCAAGAGTGACTTATAGACAACTCTGTGAATGTCCTTGAGTGGCCCAGCCAGAGCCTGAGCTTGAACCCAATCAAATATTTCTGGAGAAACCTGAAAATGTGCGTCTGCCCCCATCCAACCTGACAGAGCTTGAGAGGTGAAGAGGTGAGGAGAAGAATAGCAGATAATTGCCAAATGCTGATGAGCAAAGCTTGTCGCATCAAACAAAAAAATCTTGAGGCTGTATAGGTGCTTCAGCTAAATATTTAGTTACTTATGAATACTTATACAATGTACTTATTTCAGTTTTTTTATTTGTAATTAATTTACAAAGTTGTGACAATTCTGTTTTTGCTTTGTCAATATGGTGTATGGAGTGTAGACTGATGTAGAAAAAAAACTAATTTAAAGCAGTTAACATAAGGCAGCAACATAAAACGTGAAAAAATGAAGGGGTATGAATACATTCGCAAGGCACTGTAGATAAAGAGACATGTGGATAGATGGATGGATGGATGCACGGATAGACGGATAGATAGACAGATAGATAGACAGACAGATGATATAGATGGATGGATGTACAGATAGATAGATAGATAGATAGATAGATAGATAGATAGATAGATAGATAGATAGATAGATAGATAGATAGATAGATAGACAGACAGACAGACAGACAGACAGACAGACAGACAGACAGACAGACAGACAGACAGACAGACAGACAGACAGACAGACAGATAGATAGATAGATAGATAGATAGATAGTCAGACATAGATAGACAGATGACAAAGGCAGACAGACAGAGACAGATAGATCGGCAGCTAGATAGATAGACACTTAGATAGACAGACACCTCATGGATGTGTTGGCAGAAGGTGGGCACAGTGGTCAGCTGACTGATGAGGTTCAGGTACGCAGCTGACAGAGCGTGGATGGCACAGCGGTTGTATACAGGAAGAGCCTCTTCAGTCAAGGCCAGGTCCTGAGGAAGAGGACGCATCAGGGGAAATAAGACTAAACTATTGTTACTGTATTGATAGACACTTTTATGACTTGTCTGTAAGACATACTTCAGCATAATGTAAAGACATGCTAAAGTAAAAATTCACTTATGTCGGCTTTTAAAAATTATATTAATTAACATATAACATTATGCTGACCGTATGTGTCCACTGGCATATTTATTCAGCCCCATAGTCATGTACAAATCACAGAGGAGAGAGAAACACCTGTAATGCAAAAGCCAGTCGGATCAGGTCCACCACCACCTCCTCATTGGCCAGCTCCACACAGATCAACCCCAGCAGCGTATAAAGAGACTCAAAGTGCCACTGGACGCTGCTCTCCTCTTTGCAGGCCAGGTAAATGTGGCGATACAGCCTGTGGCTGTGTTTCTTCATGAACAGGTTATCCTGCCTTGAGCACTTGTCTACTTTCAACTCCAGTACTGAGATATCTGAGATAATTCTGTTGAAAACAATAGAACAATGCACTGTAAAATGTTTTTCAGGTAAATCTCAAGGACCTACTGTAGCAAAATACTTTGTGCAATTAAATATGATCAATTTTTTAAACATATATAATAAGAACGTGGTTCCCTGAGAGTAGGGAACGAGACACTGTGTCCTCTAGGGGTCGCTATGGGGAATGCCTCGGCGTGACCGGTGTCTTGAAGCATATATCTAATCATGACGATAACATTGGCCGGCGACAGCCTATGACGTTACTACCTGCGCGGCCACAGTATAAAGGGGCGCCGGGAAAATACGTCATTCACTTCTTTGTCTGAAGCTTGAGTCCGAAGCATGGCGCCGAACCTAGAGGACGCAGTGTCTCGTTCCCTACTCTCAGGGAGCCATGGTTACATATGTAACCTGAGACGTTCCCTTTCGAAGGAACTTCGAACTGCGTCCTCTAGGGGTTGTTATGGGGAATGGAATACCCACGCCACCATGCTGAGGGGAGTGCAAGCCAAGCACAAAAGGCAAGCACTAAGTACCAACTCTGCCCGGCTAAGGGAGTTGCCCCTGGGACGGTACGACGGCTGTCAGTGACATTATCCCCTTCGGCCAAAGGCCTGAGCTGCATACCCCAGAACTTACCTGTTAGGGGTCAGGCTTTCAGGACCCAGGGTAGAGCTCAAAGGCTTGGAATCAGAAGAAGAGATTCCTTTAAGGGGATACGACCAAGCGCTTAGGATAGTAACTAAGTCTTGGCCTGTCACCCAGGGGCTACTGCTTGCTCTGCAAGAGCTCGCTGAAGGAACTGTCTCAACAGATCCTTGGTAGCAACACCCTGTTCAAGTAGTATCACTGGGGATACATATGTAGAGTGCGGTCCAATGTGAAACCAGGGCCTGACCGACTCAAAGAATGGGCACGAAGCTGCAGCGCGTAACCCATACCGTACAGGGGGAACAGGACCCAGTGAGAGGAGTCCTCAGACCCTCGACTGGGAGTGGCAAGCTCAAAAGTAACCTCTAGGTGAGGAGAGCATTGCCAGGCCTGACCAACAGGGTAACTCAACAGGGAGGCAGCAAGCGGCCAACTTCCTGGTGTCACTGCCACAGAGCTCATAAAGAACCTCCCGCAGTGAGGTTTTGGAGCACTGCCATGTTCAGAGCAGCACTCTCAGCCCTCGGGCTGAGGCGGTCCCTACGACACAAACTGGGAACAGGAGCTGCATAGCTAACTCTCGCAATGAGGGGAGCACACCCTAGCTCGACCAGAAGGCAGTGCCAGAATAAAAGGACAGTCCAGCAGCACCCAAAGGGAGACTGTCATCTGTTAGTATGCGAACATAGTCCTACGCTCTCCATCTTGATAGAGAGCATAGACCAACGGGTTAGCCAAAAACCATACATGTCTGAAGAGCTATCGCTCCTCAGAGCTAAAGCACTCAGGAAGGGTTTCCGCAGAAACACCTCTCACTCGTACCTCCGGGAAAGCAGTGTACTCAAGCCCACTCCACGGAGGGGCGATTCACTGGTTCGACCGTAAGGACAGTGTGACTCAAATCTCAGGAAGCATCGATGCGAGACACGAGTAGCGCATCCTGGCCGGGGCAGCTTCTCAAAGCAAACACCCAGCCAGGAGGTCAGGGAGCACATCACGAAGCAATAATCTCCGAAAAAGGCTCAGCCTGAATGGAGAACCCACAAGTCCTGGGTTGCAGCGCTATACTGGGACCTGAAGGTCAAGGAGGCTCCCGCAGAAGCCTAGTGACTTGGCTGCATGATCCAGCAAGCATAAGGCCGAAGATGTAGGCCATCATCCAGGCTGGATCTAGTACTGACAGGTGAGACCATGTCCACAGGATCGAGAGGGCTCCCGGAGTGCAGTATAATGTGGTTAGAACATGTTATAAATCATCTGTCCAATAACTGCAGACAGATACCCACATCGTAATTCCTTACTGATAGGGAAGATTTCCCATCAGGTCCTTTCCTTGTTCTGCCCATGAACAGCGAATCGCAGGCAATGGGCAGATAATTCTCACCTCATCTCATGTATTCAGTTCCCACGGGAGCTAAACATGCTCTGCCCATGCGCTAGATTACCTCCGCAATCAAGCGAGAACAGAGCCGCCGCCGCGAATGCGTCGCAATTCCGGCGAGAGGCGAACACACTCATGCAGACACGGGTATTACAATTTGGGTAAAAAGTGAAGCACTCACCTTCCCTCTCAGTAGTCCCGCGAATGCATCACGATGAGCACACGAGCGCATTCAACTCCCTCGAGAGCTGAACGCACTTGCTCTTCACCATACACACACACACAACCCGCGAGCAATGTGAAACTGCGGGTATCAGAACAAAGCCTCCGTGCGAGAGAACATGCACTCCTAGTCGTGCTTAGCTTCTGCTAACATAAACAAACGGTCAGTGAAGACAAAGAAGAGGAAGACGTATTTTCCCGGCGCCCCTTTATACTGTGGCCGCGCAGGTAGTAACGTCATAGGCTGTCGCCGGCCAATGTTATTGTCAAGATTAGATATATGCTTCAAGACACCGGTCCCGCCGAGGCGTTCCCCATAGCGACCCCTAGAGGACGCAGTTCAAAGTTCCCTCGAAAGGGAACAATTTATACTGTGAAATGTATGATAACAAAAACGTATATAATTTTTTTAAAACTTTTTTTTAATACAAAATATTAGGGGTGTAACGGTACGCGTACCAAACCGAAAAGGTTCACGGGGCAAAATTCCAAATGGAAGTCCCTATCCCCTTGGAGTGGGGACTTTGGAGTGAGCAGGGCATGTGCGTGCCATTATGTAGTCATTTGGAATGCACTTGGTGAAGTGCCCTGCTCACTCCAAAGTCCCCACTCCAAGGGGATAGGGATGATCACTTCCATTTGGAATTAATATTAATATTGTGTAAGGGTCAAAATTAGGTATAAATAAGTCATTAAGTATTTAGTTATCTAACTGATCATGCATGGTTACATATCCTTGAGCTTTTTTAAGCGTTCTTTAAAAATATGCTAAATAAAACTTAAAATAATTTTGAGATGCACTACACCACAACAACAAAATGTTCATTCTATATTTCATAGCATGAATCATTTATTAAAAGCGAAATTGTAGATTGCTAGAGTTTTTCCGAGTATATCACTGCGCCCCAACCTGACAGGGGAGAATTTGTGCCGGTTGTCATGGCGATCAATGATGCTGATGAGGATGTCAAGAACAAGTAGACGGATCTCCGCATCCTCCATCAGAGTGAAGGACAAGAGCGGGTCCAGGAATGAGGTGGGAAGTGCTGTCAAGATGTTTATAGACTGGAATCCTGCTGTTACCTAAAGGAGAAACGAAGAGACTGACGTTTAAAGGCACACAACACCATCAGACAGTTTAGACTGCGTCAGCAACTGTGGATATCATGAAACAGCAGAGGGAGTTAATGGTCTCCGCATGGCACAGCGTGAGATCTTGACTGAAACAAACCAGCTCACCTGCAGCAAAGACTTTAGCAGCATTATCTGGATCATCCTGCTGCCCTCAACTCTGAAACCAGAAACAGACACTTATTGACAAAATACAATATTCTTGCTACGCTAGCATTTATTTTATTAAAGGGTAGCGTTTCATTTCCATTTCATCTTGCATTTTCACCCTGTCTCACCCGGTGTTGGCCGACCCCAGAGCCGGATACATGCCTGGCACAGGAATTTTACCGATAATGAACAGCATGACTTCTGAGCGTTGGTAGGTGGGCAGTGTGTTTGCAAATGAGCCTGCAAACAAAGAAAGATAAAGTAAGAGATCATGCAGTCTCTATCTATCTATCTATCTATCTATCTATCTATCTATCTATCTATCTATCTATTTAAAAGATTTAAATACTGAGATAAAATTCTGTTATAATTTAAAGAGTGAAAATGTGGGTTGATATGAAATTGAGCCCAGCTATGTAGAAATTTACTTGTCTGAGCCAAGCCAATTATACAGTTTAGCCACGGTCATTTTACAAAAATATTTGACTGCCATGACTGCCGGATTCACTCACAAACATTCATTGTTCACCCACCAATAGTTTTGATGACAGCTTCTTGGAGTTGTCTCTCCTCGTGTACTTTAATGACCTTGGAGCCCATGTTTGTAAAAGAGTCGTAGGATCCTGTAAGTTCGTAGTCCACACTGAGTCTGAGTTGCTTCAGTAGAGTATTAAACACTTCCAGTACTGTGGGCCCTGTGAAGAGGTATAACACAGAGCCAAAACAAAATTAAAGGGTTAGTTCCCCCAAAAATGAAAATTCTGTCATTAATTGCTCACCCTCATGTTAAACCCGTAAAACTTTTGTTCATCTTCCGAACACAAATTAAGATATCCGAATTAATCTGATCCTCCATAGACAACAACGCAACTGACACCTTCAAGGCCCAGAAAGGTAGTAGGGACATTGTTAAAATAGTCCATGACTTTATTCAACAATTTCTTCTCTTCCGTGTTAACAAAAAGTATTCTCGTAGCTTCATAAAATTACAGTTGAACCGCTGATGTCACTTGGACTGTCCTTACGACCCCTCTGGGCTTTGAATGTGTCAGTTGCATTGCTGTCTATGCAGGGTCAGAAAGCTCCCAGATATCAACAAAAATATATTTTTCCAAAGGTCTTGATGACATGAGGGTGAGTAATTAATGACTTTACCTTTTCTGGATGAACTATGCCTTTAAAGGGGTCCTATTATGCTTTTTCACTTTTTGAATTTTAGTCAGTGTGTAGTGTGTATGTTTGGGCATAAAAAGATCTACAAAGTTACAAATCTCAAGGTCCACTCCAAAGGGAGATATTTTGTTTTAAAAAAAATCCCTTTTCAAGAACTACAACAAATGGCTCGTTTGGACTACAAAGTTGTTTTCCTGTATTTGTGACATCACAAAGTGGTCCATTAGAATATTATTAAAATAAATCCCGCCTATGGAAATTCGAATGGTTGGTGGGTGGGGAGAACACTTGGCATTACCAAGTGTGGGGAGAACACTTGGCATTACCAAAGGTTCTGTGCAATCCTCTTGTTCAATATTCTTGGGGTCTGAATCCAGCTCAAATGATATTGATATGGCAATATTGACGAACTTTCTGCTTTGGCAAGGGTCTGAAACACCGTCCAGAGCAGTGTTGCTTTCAATTAAAAGTAGCTAAAATTGGTAGCTAAATGTCACTAGATGACATCATAATGGCAAATTCACTGATCTATATAAATATGAATATAGATCAGTGGGCAAGATGAGAACTTAGATAAGGTTTGTCCAAGAAGTTGCTATATTTGTCGCTAAACTTTTGAAAAAAGTCTCAAAATGGGTGGGGAAGTCGCTGAATCTAGCCACAAAATAGCTAAATTGGTGAGCCAGACAGACTGTCTAAGCTGTTCGCCAATCACAATCACGTTTTTTGGAAGGCGGGCCTTCATCAAACCCGGAACTAATTGAGCCGTTTGTTCCAGGCTGGAGAGAAAGGTATTGTAATAATGTAAACTATGTGAAAAATAATGCAATTTTCGAACCACCAAGCATGAGAGCATGTTCTAGTACACCCCCAAAACAAAATCAAGACCTTTGTAAAAGAGCATAATAGGACCCCTTTAAGGAGCATTGTCGATGCGTAAGAGTTCTACTGTATAAAATCAAATTATTTGTCAAACATATAAACACTTGATACATATGAAATAAGAAATATATAACTTTTCATCTGAAAGAAAAAATAATAAAAGAACAAATATGTACAAGTGTTTTCAGAAATAAATCCTGTAAAGCGCTTGTCTAATGAGATGGTTTTATTTCTCCCTCTAGTGGTCTAAAGACAGTCTGGTACCTATGGATCCACTGGCCTCTATGACAGCTGCCTCTGAGATCACCTCCACTATCCCAGCACGCACTCGGGCTGAATTCTTGCTGTTGGCATCCAAGTGGCCCAACAGCTGCTGAATCACCAGATGTGAATGTTGGGACTGTCAAAGGAACCATAGATGAGTTAATATTACAGTAGCACAAGCAATGCATATCGAATTATAATTTCATTCAATTTTTTTATCAATAAAAACTAGGAAATGTTAAGATGTAAAGTTAATAAGAAATATTAATACATTCTGAGATCTTTAACTCTAATTGTTGAGCTTATAAGATCATTTGTAGAAAATAGGTTTCAAATTAGAATAATGCAAAAATTGAAATATTCTGTTCTGAAACTTTTAAAGCTAAGATATTTTAAACATTAAGTTTAAATATGTCCCCAAACACCATGTATTTATTTATTAGCAAATGGCCATGCTCTACAATGCAAGTGTGCCTTGCATTGTATTTTATGTCAAACGATCCGTCGGACCTGAATAGGTATCAGTCTTTGCTTTCATCTTTCTCTACTGAAGTCCACACTGCCAAATCCTCACATTTCCACAACAAGATCAACAGCGCTCCAGACATGCGTAATCTCTTCATTTAATTTAATTCTCTCCTCTGTCCCCCTCCTCCACCTCCCACCACTTTGATAACTGCTGACGATTTTGCCACTTTTTTCACAGACAAAACTAGAACAATCAGTAACCAGTTCTCAACTCCACAGGACCTCCAATCAACCACATCCACTGCTCTAACTCCCATCTTCTCCTTCTGTCCCCTCACCAAGGCAGAAGTATCCAAACTTCTCCTCTCCAGCCATCCTACAACATGTCCTCTCGACCCAATCCCCTCACACCTTCTCCAAACAATCTCTCCCACACTCTTACCGGCACTCACACACATTATCAACACATCTCTCCTCACAGGCATCTTCCCCACAGCATTCAAGCAGGCTCGGGTAACCCCACTGATCAAAAAACCTACATTAAATGCTTCTCTTTTAGATAACTACAGACCTGTCTCTCTCCTTCCATTCATAGGGAAAACACTCGAACGAGTTGTCTTCAACCAGCTCTCATGGTTTATTTCACAGTACAACAAACTGGATGCTAAACAGTCAGGTTTCAGGAGTGGCCATTCAACAGAGACTGCGCTACTCTCAGTCACTGAAGCCCTGCGAATTGCAAAGGCCGATTCCAAATCATCAATCCTCATTCTGCTGGATCTTTCTGCTGCTTTTGAAACTGTCAATCATCAGATTCTCCTGTCTACACTCTCATCACTGGGCATCACTGGGATTCCACTTCGCTGGCTTGAATCCTATCTCACCGGTAGATCTTTCAGGGTGGCCTGGAGAGGGGAGGTATTCAAACCACATCAACTGGTCACTGGAGTTCCTCAGGGATCGGTTCTTGGACCCCTCCTCTTCTCCACCTACACTACATCACTGGGTCCCATCATACATGCACATGGCTTCTCCTATCACTGCTACGCCGATGACACGCAGCTCTATCTCTCTTTTCAACCAGATGACCCAACGGTAGCTGCACGGATCTCAGGCTGCCTGGCGGACATCTCGGCATGGATGAAAGAACATCACCTACAGCTCAACCTGGCAAAGAAGGAACTTCTTGTCTTCCCTGCCACTCCGACTCTACAGCATGACTTCACGATTCAGTTAGGCTCATCAATGATTACCCCATCAACTTCGGTCAGAAATCTTGGTGTAATCTTTGATGACCAGCTGACCTTCAAAGAGCACATTGCAAAGACTGCTCGATCCTGCAGGTTTGCACTACACAACATCAGAAAGATCAGGACCTTTCTGACAGAGCATGCTGCACAACTTCTTGTCCAGGCCCTTGTTGTTTCTAGACTGGACTACTGCAATGCTCTTCTGGCTGGTCTGCCATCAAACACAATCAAACCTCTACAAATGATTCAGAATGCAGCGGCACGACTGATCTTCAACGAGCCCAAAAGAGGGCATGTTACACCTCTCTTCATCTCCTTGCACTGGCTACCAGTGGCAGCTCGCATCAAGTTCAAGACACTGATGCTTGCATACAGAACTACCACAGGCTCAGCACCCTCCTACTTCCACTCACTATTACGAACCTATCCCCTCCAGAAGTCTGAGATCTGCTAGTGAGCGACGCCTTGTGGTACCATCACAGAGAGGCTCAAAATCACTCTCCAGAACATTCTCGTTCACCATTAATGGCTGGTGGAATAATCTTCCCACCCCTATCCAGAATGCTGGATCCCTGTCAATCTTCAAGCAACAACTGAAAACTCATCTCTTTCGGCAGTACTTGACTTCATCCTAAACTCAAAGAAAAAAAAAAACTCACTCTTTCCCTCTATCTTTCTCTCTCTCTCTCCCTCCCTTACTAGCTTGTACTTATTTGAACAATGACTGAGACTTGGTGTTACGAGCACTTCCTCTGCCTGATTGCCTCTTCAAGATTAATCGCTTTTTGTATTCCCCAATTGTAAGTCGCTTTGGATAAAAGCGTCTGCCAAATGACTAAATGTAAATGTAAAATGTCAGATACTTTTACAATCCAAATTTCAGCACAAGTGTTTGTATCTACCTGAATGGAGTACATAACGATTTTGAAACAGCGCACTGCAAATGTTTTGCTCTCCCAGAGTGAATGGTTATCAAGGTGCCTGGAAATATACAAGTGAATTAATGATTAGCTTCAGCAAACAGAACTAGAGCAGGAAACAGTAGACAAAGCAGGTCAAAAAAATACACTGGCGCAACAGATACTACAGTTACTTTTACTGTGTAGATGTTTTAGGCTAACAATGAGGACAATTAGTTGTTGTTTTTTTCTTTAGTGCTCCTAGGGAAAATAAATATACAAAAAATTATTTCATGCTAAATATACTACAAATACATTTACATATTTATGTACTTAAAATACCCTGCAATTGCACTTTTAGTATACTTAAAGTCTGCTAAATTGGAACAACTAACTTTGTACTTAATGCACTTTAATTGTGCAAAAGTAGTGTTGAAGTCCAATTAAAGATATAATGAAGTAAGTTTGACTGTGCTAAAGTGGAATTACTGCAAGTATACTTTAGATACACTTTAAATATCTTGCATTTAAAGACTGATATTATTCAAAGATCATACAATCCTCATCGACAGTGACATTAAAACACATTTTATACTTAATATTAAGAAATGTGCATTGTGCACAAGTAGTACTCCAAATAATCTTGAGCGATATGTCAGTAAATATGTTAACAGGCTTTAACTATACTTAGTATGAAATAAATAACATTTTAAATATATTACTAGGCACATCATTTGTGTGAATAAAAAACCCTCTTCCTGACATTCTACAGTAACATAAATTAATGTATATGGATAAATAGAAACCTCTGCTCAGGTCAGTTATTAATAATTCATCCAAGCATCCATGTCACTATTCCATTTACACCCTACACAAAAGTATGAAGTTGGTACGATAAAAAGTAATATAGTGAAATATTATTACAATTTAAATCTTTTTCATTTCTTTAAAAATCATACTGACTCCAAACTTTTAAGTGGTAGTGTATGCCCCTTAAACAGGGCTGTCCAAACTCGGTCCTGGAGGGCCGGTGTCCTGCAGAGTTTAGCTCCAACTTGCCTCAACACACCTGCATGGAAGTTTCTAGTATGTCTAGTAAGAGCTTGATTAGCTGCTTCAGGTGTGGTTAATTAGGGTTGAAGCTAAACTCTGCAGGACACCGGCCCTCCAGGACCGAGTTTGGACAGCCCTGCCCTTAAATAAATAATGAAAATTAAAAAACAACAATTGTTAATCAGTTGTTAAAATATACATGTCCCATACAACTATTTGTGTAAAATGAACTGAAAAGAAAAGAAATGTGTCTCTGCGCTGCCCTCTTGTGTTTGTGTTTCAGGGTAGTGCATAAACACTCACATTAGCACTGGTTTCACAGCATTCTTGATGTTGCCGTAGGCCGCTCGTCCTAGCAGCTCTCGAAAGCATCTCTCTGTCAGCTCCACTGGACTCTCCTTCTCTGTCTCTGGGGAAGGAGACCTATCAATATTAATCAAAAACAGAAAACAAACATAAACTAGGGCTGATCAATAGGCTGACTGTTGGCAGCACTGTTACTTGTGGTCAGTTATTTCCCCGGAGGTGAAGATATGAAGAGTTTTATGGTTCTGAGTTCATCGCACGGTTCAATTCATATTTCGTGGTCTGCTTCTGCCCCTCAGGGCTTTGGGTTTATTAGGTTTACAGCCAAGTACAGCAGCTTCTAGAATAAATGACTTTCTTATTACACTTGAGAGTCTGACACCTCAGTTGTAGTCAGTCAACTGTTATATCACACAGTTTTCATTAGCATTCGATTAGGAGTTCATTAGCTTAATCACACAGACTGGCTAAAAGCTATTAGCAAGACACTGTTTCTCTGAAGGAAAATTCATACTTCCATTAGACTAAAAATGTCCATGTCTCTTCATGTGTGATTGTGTGTATGCGAGTGTGTAAGTGTGTTTCAGACCTCTCTATGCCTTCTTCCTGTTGGAGGTTGAACAAGAGTGACGGCACGATTTTGTCCATGTGTTGAGGGTCCCAAATATTTGCCTGCAGTTCATCATTGACGGTTTTCCTCACCACCCCCTGAAGACCCCTGATCCCTGCCATACGAATCCTTACACACACAACCCAAACAGACTACAGTCACATTTATGAGACATGTGGATTTATATATGGCTATTATTATTAATGTGCACTGCATGGTGCAGTTCATACCCTGATGTATGAATTATTAAATCACAAAGGAAAAGATGTTTCCTTTTATATCAAAAGCAGAATATATAATTTCTAATCTTGTTCTACTCAATCCCTGAGCAGAAAATATTAAATTGTATCAGTATCTAAGTTAAAATCTCACCCACACACACACTCGTGCAGGCACGTGCACATACTTGTGCATTTCCTTTGTGAATATCACTATTGCTCCATTTCTACAAAGCTTTAGTGTTCACAGTAAGTCATAATTATGGATAAAACTGTTTCATTGATTACATAAGAACATTATTAATATTCATAATATAATTTTTACTTTTTATGTATTAAGTATTATATTTTATTTTGTTATTCAAGTTTAAGAAATTAAACAATCACAAAGTTCTTAATGCTTTATAACTTTCAACATAAATGTTGCAAATATGTTGTCTTAAAACACACAATGACATTTCATGACAAAAGTCACACACATAAAAATATAAATATATAAGATTTTTATTTTTGAATTGTATATTTCCTTTCACATTTTTAACATAAACTAATAAACTTAATGTGATGCATATATTTGTCAGTAAAGAATAAATGAAATGGTTAAGAACCAGCTAAGATTTCGGCACTAAAAAATCATGGCATGATTTATTATTATCTATAGCATCTTATTTTACGTCACCGTATTTTCAAAATGCATTTATTCAAATTGTTTATAATCGCCATAAACTTGTTCATTGTAAAAACAGTTACATTTATTTTGTTTAAAAGTGTGCACATGATTAAACATGGCTTGCAGTTGAGAAAGTAATATTCAATTAGTTAAAATGAGATTAAAACAAATAGGATGTTTTGAAGATAAATATATAAACCTGGTTATTGTGTATTTAAAACATTTAGTTTATTAGTACTATCACAGAAATCTTACCCGTTTCGTTTACGTTATGTACACCTGACAAATTTGTATAAGATTATCCGGTAACGCTATTCTCCAATTCTCACTATTAACTAGTTGCTTATTAGCATGCCTGTTATTAACATATGGGCTGTTTATTAGTGCTTATAAAGCACATATTGCCACAATGCCTTATTCTGCATGACCATATCCTACCCCTTACTTAAACCTAACAGCTACCTTACTGACTATTAATAAGCAGTAATTTAGGAGTTTATTGAGGAAAAAGTCATAGTTAACAGTTAGTTAATAGTGAGAACTGAACCTTAAAATAAAGTGTGACCGATTATGCTTAAAACGGTATAATCCAAAGAAACAAGGCGAAACTAGATTTTCAACATTCATGATTTTGAGAGTGAAAATTTTCCCCTGTTTGAAATACTGGAAAGAGGTTCTCACTTTGTGCGAATATCTGGATCCTCGTAACTGGAATGGCACATCTCACTGAAGCGTGAAACAAAGAAATCGTAGCTACGATGGTATGATGCTGTGTCCTCCTCTATGTTCGCAAACTTCACAAACTTAAAGAGAAAGAGCAGAAAAAGAGAGATAGTTTGATCACACTTTATATTAGGTGGCCTTCACTACTATGCAATAACATAAGAAGATTATGAATTTCTTGCAAAACTACAAGTTGTTCTGAAACATTCCTACATTTACTGCTAATGGGTTTCAGAGTTTGAGGTAACTACAAATGTTAATTAAATGCTTGTAATTACATAATGTAACTGCAATGCACCAGCAATTATGTACATAATATTTTTTGTTTGTTTGTTTTACATCGTATCACAACCTCTATGGACTAAATACAGTGATTTTAATGCTTCATAATACAACAACCTGAATTGTAAGTCAGTGGTTCTCCACCGGTGGGTTGTGACCAAAAAAATGTCTGGGAGGGGGGGACAAAACAACCTAAATGGTTTTTGCCACAACATGTTTTGTTTGGTGAATTATTGGCTAAGAACATGGAACTATTGAATTCAAGAAGCATTTTAGAAGCCAAACAACCAATATGCCAGAAGCGTGATTATGCAAATTTGCATATTGATGGCCCCATTTTGTGCAATTGATGTCCAGTGTAGTCCTGAAGCAAAAGCAGTTGAGAACCACTGCTGTAAGGTATGCTAATCTGTATTTATGTGGTTAATGTACATTGCAGTACAACAGATTAGGATCTTCCTGATTAGGATATCTGAAGATTTGAGATTAGCAGTGGTTATCCAGTGTGCTACTACTGACCACATTAAATACCACACCAACACAAAACCTACAGAGTACCGTCACGCTGTTAAACTCAGATGAAAACTAAACATTCACATGTGTGGGCACCATGCTTAAAGCCCTGCCCCATCTGGCCTCTATCTGTGAAAGTAATCTCTTTTTAATCTTTAAACTCTTATATTTCAGAAGCATCAGATGTGAGCGGTTTTGAAGTTGAGAACTCTCTATATTCCCATAAGCATGTGAGTTGGGCTAGTCAGTGGAAAGCTTTCAGCGACTATGCTGAGGTTTCACATAACTATACAAAGGATAAATTCATCTTTGTTTTGAAAGATTGTCATGTAAAATGAAATAACTTTAGCTGGAATGGGTCTATACTAAATGAAGAGGGCCTGTATAATTCAGGTAAATGGGAAGGTCTGACATGAAGTAATGGAATAAGTGCAATATTTAAAAACAGAACTAATAAAAGTACAACACATATAAAAATGTTTATGATAGATTTTAAACATACAATAAATGTTTAGAAAAAACAGCCAAACTAATGTAATTCTAGTATTAAGTACTATTGTATTATTGATAAAATAAAAATAGTGCTGCCTGTGTAGCTGTAGGCTCATCTTCTTTATTAGGGATTTTTATACAAATTTTAATATACATTTTATATAAATATATTTTTTAAATTACAGTTTTAAATAGTTTTCTAATTTAATGATTACCCAATGGTCAGATTAGATATAAGCTTACTTTGGTGGTTTAATGTATAATCAAAATATATATAGAAAGTTCAAAATAACAGTATTTAATTTAAATAGAAATCTTTTGATCATCACTTTTGTACTATTTAATGCATCCTTGCTGACGATGCATTTTATTTTAAGACTAGAGAAGACTGAAAATTCAACTTTATATTTTCTAAAATATATTTACATACACATTTAATGCATAAGATATATATTTATATATATATATATATATATATATATATATATATATATATATATATTTGATTGGCAAGGAGGGCTTTATATTTAATATAGTTTGGATGTGCTTGATTGAGGTCAAGACAAAATGTTACAGCTTTGCACTCTGCGTAAACAAGCGGATTGAGATTTTGAAACTTCTTCGTTCTGGTCTGATCCTCCAAGACTGACACCTGAACCCATTGTGTTGATGCAGCAGCCACATCTCCCTCTGTACTGCAGAGACGCCCGACTCAAGCTAGATTTATCAAGTGATCATTTCCACATATGGCGTTCTAAATCTGTAACTACATCAATAGGGGCTGTAAGTGAATTTCACTAGGGAGTAAAGGCAGTAAATTTCACTCACAGAGTTAGTGCCCAGGATCTGTAAATTGGGTTTGTCAGCCTCCAGCAGCTTCCGAACCATAGTAAGGAAACTTTCCACAAAAAGGTTTATACTCTGACAGTGACAGGCCATCAGCAGCTGGTCCAATGCCTCCATAGCAATACAAACATACCTGTGAGACACACACAAACATGATACTGCCCAGTGATGATCACAGATTATTATAGCAGGTATAAATCACAGAGCCAGACAGAAAAAATCATTTTCTTCCAGTTTTCGTTTATACCCATATCTATGCCGGGCAACGTCTCTGGATAGTCTCTCTGACAGGTAGGCACCGATACGGTCTAGTTTCTCCGGAGCAGACAAGGCGTAAAAAGTAAGCTTCTCCATGTTAGCTTTCACCAAACCATCCTTTACACAAAAAGACAAGACGGGCAGACAGACAGAGAGCAAGTGAACATTGAAAAGAAGCCTAATAGAGAAGGACATAAGAAGAGAAATGAACCATAAAATGTCATTTTAAACTTTCCTCTACCCAAAAAGAATCTTCCATAGATGATTTATCTTCTATTCTGAGTCTAATGCAGATCCTAATACAGATTCTTAAGCTTTAAGTCTAATTGTTCAGAAGACAGACAGATTCAAACACTTTCCATTTTTGTGCTTTAAACTCACATGGTGAAAAATGTGATGAGGGGTTCTTTATAAAATTAGGCTTTTATTTGTAACCTGTTAAATTACTTAAAATATACTTTGCATTAAATTATCAGTGCATTTTTCATTTTACTCTTAATTTATTTGAAAGTATTATCATATATAACACCTGTCTTTATTTATTAAATTTTTTTCTTCTTCCCAATATTACAATTTTCAATAAACATTACAATATTAGATAAACATTTTTAGTGCAATTCAAACTGTTCTAATAAATATCATTCTAAAACTGTAAAAAGGAAATAGATAAAATAGTGGCATAAAACTCCACTGTTTTATACATATATTTAATATACATATATATACTATACAATATATATATATATATATATATATATATATTTCAAAGTTAAATTCATATGTTCAAGTAGTTAAAGTAAATAAAGATTTTTAAGTACATTTTACAAGATAATAATTTCAGTCTCTATTTAAAAATTGCTTCTGTGTAATTAGGGATTGAAATTTACTAGCAATTTCTGAATTAATTTTTTTTTTTTTTTTTTCAGATTAATAAGCAAGCTAAAGATGGAAAATATGTACGAAATGGTATGAAATTAACCAAAAAAAAACACACCTTATTTCTTAATTTTAAAAAACCTTTTGTAATTTTTGTTTTATTTTCTCTCATATTTTCCAAACCCCAGTATGAAAATCCCTGACACAGACAACTTGTCTGTTAAATCAGGCAATCAGGGGAGCATGCAGCAGATCTGCTATGCCACAGTGGCTCTAAAACTAATGAATGTCACAATTGAAAGCCCATGTCTACATCACTGCATTGATCACTGATGACTGATAACCACTAGAAGCATAGTGAAGCATCCCTTTCTCTGGCTCAGCTTTTCTTTCATCTGACCTTACCTCAGGGTCCTCAGGAAAGATGTTATCCACCAGCCTCTTATAACGGGGTCTCAGGGCCCCACAGCATCCACAAACACCTGAAACAATGGGAGGAAGTGAATTAGACCGGCAGTAATATAAATGAAGACCCTAACACAATAACTGAGCTCACAAGGACAGAAGTAATACACGTGAAGTAAAAGGAATTTTGGAAGGTTATCGCTCCAGACTCCTTTGTTTACCTCATCTCCAGGATGTAGGGCAGTATTGATTAAGAGTCTTTGTAATTATACTCAATGTGAGGTTTATTTATTGCATCGACACATTAAATGAATTAGACCTGTGTGCTGTAATCTTGTAAGTGAGGCCAGTCGATTCAGGGGAAAGGCATTAATCTGTATTTAGGAAACGTCTGCAGCTTGGTGTGCCAGTTAAATGGATTTGAAAAGAATCTGCTGAAAGAATTTAGAATTGTTTTGGTTTTAAACCAGCACTTGAAAGCCCATTAAAGGTTAATACAGACATATAAAGGGACACATTGTAAATCACATTGGTGAAAAAAGGTAAAAAGGATAATTTTTCAATTGTCAATAATTTGATGATTTCAGGAGGCTAATAATATTTTAATTTTAAAATAAGATTGAATATGTTAACATTAGTTACTGCATTAGGTAATATGAACTATCAATGAACAATAGTTTTTTCAGCACTGATTAATATAGTTTAATCTGTGTTATTTTAGTGTTATTTGTATACTATTATAATATTTATTCATATTTAAATCAGCTTCTATTTTTTACATTTTCAGTTTACATTTAAAGGTGCCATAGAATGGAAAACTGTATTTACCTTGGTTTAATAATAACAGTTCTATACATGGAAATGACATACCGTGAGCCTCAAACACCATTGTTTCCTCCTTCTTATGTAAATCTTGTTAATGCAAAAGACCACTGAAAAACAGGCGAATCAGAACATAACACCGACTGTGACGTTACAGTCGGGATCACTAATAGTTACGCCCCCAACATTTGCATAAACTCGCCCATATTCCAGGCCAGCTGGCAGCCGAACCATCAGAAGTTCTGCAGGTATCGTGAAGAAACAAGCGAGGACAACAGTGAAAATGGCAGATCATGGAAATAAATGTTATGTTCCAGGCTGTGCAGGGGATGTGAAGTGCAGGGATGGGTTGGTGTCTGTATTCAGAAAGGCACGGAAAGCAAATAACACGTTCTAATTAAAGGGACATGGTTAGCTCCTTGCTACAAGATAGCATAGCCTGTTACATTGCATTACATAAGATTTCACTTCCCATATAAACAGAGTAAGGAGAGATGACTGAGGATGATGGCGAATGATTTACAGATCCTGAGTACCACTGACAAGCATCTGATCTTGTAAAATGTGTGGTAAGTACTGCCGTTCCGATCGCGAATCTCGAAAGTGAAACTAAAACACGATCATGCATTTGAAAGCAGTTTCAATGCCCCACATATTAATAGCGGCTCCCTGATGCCTGCATTTTATTTAAAGTATAATTACCCAACGATATAACTGCGCGAGAAAGTATTGAAATATATATTTTCCCTGTGATTCCTTCCTGTGAGCTACTGAAATGAGCCGCACTGGGAAACAGCCAATCAGAGCAGAACTGAAAATTATGATTCATGACCCTTCCAAATAAGGTAATAACAGACCATTTCATTCTAGAGAGAAATCCTAGGGTTGTAAATACACATGTAAAACCATTTCTGGAGAATTTTTGCCCTTACCTATGCCACATACCTTCTATGCAGATATCAAAGAACAATTTAAAACATTGTATCAAATTGAAGTTTTAGTAATTTTATGTTTTTGTGATTTTTATTTATTATTATTTCTATTTAGTTTTAATTTATTTTAATATTTTATTTTTATTAATTTTAGCACTTAATCATATTTATTTCATTTAATTGCCAAGGCAACATTTTTAAGTTTTTCATCTAATATTTACATTTTATTTCAGCTTAATTTTAATGACTGAAAATGATTTTCATAGTTTTAGTTAATACTAGCAACACTGAGATAACCTTAACTATAGCAGTGTAATATACTCCAATATACTCTATCCATTTTAAACAACTTTTTTTTTTTTTTTTTTTTTTTTAACTATACGTGTTTTTAATGACTTCATATTTACTGAACGAGGCTGCGTATGTATATATGTTATTATATGAATATGTAATATGTGTTATTTTAAAAATGAACTTGTCATACTGCAGGGCTATTTAAGCAACCTGCAGGAAGGTAAAATGTGATTAAAATAGTTGAAACTGACCAGTCACTGAATCTTAAAAACACACTTTTCCTTATACATTAATATAACTCTTAACCTAAAATAATGATGCTGAATAAAAAAAAAGTTCATATCCATTCTGCTTGTCAACTACCCACACACAAACATGGTTTTTCAGATGCACACAAACCCCCTTCTGGGTGGATGAGTCAGAGGCAGCACCTTGGCAGGACCCCTGGGAAGGACAAGGCTGTTTACACCATTACCATAGTGAAAGAGCTTCGTCATGGAGGAAAGTAAACAAACCAGAGCAGGTGGAGTGATCAGACAGCAGCGCTCAACCACCCACCCAAAACCGACATAGGCTTTTCATTCTAGTCAGCAAATATTAAGGATCATATCATACTCGATATGACCAATATGAGCAAAATAGTGTGTACAGAAGGATATGATAGAGCGCACAGATATTAAACTACCTATCAGGGAGATTAGTCTACAAAACACAGATGCAACACGTCGTCAAGGTCAACGTAGGTTTATTGACTCAAGCCTGCTGTCAAGCTGCCGTTTCCCGAGATTGTGATTGGCAATTACTTGTGATTAGACGGACGGGAGAAGAGCTGGAGTGTGAGTCACACATTGGCCCACCTGCTAGTGTTTTGACACTTCAGCATGACACCTCTACACCTAAAGCAACTGAAGCAGAAGCCAAAGAAAAAAACCCTGACAGTCAACACTGAATATTTCCACCCACACACTCAAGACTGCAGTGAATCCTCTCACGCTTTCCCCGTTTCTCACTCCCAGTGATTCTGCAGTCAGAAAAGAGGGTCATTAATGACGGCAATGTGTAATCACTTCAAAATGACACAACAAACAAACAACCACAGACAGCTGTGCATTTTAACTGACATGTGGTTTTACTGTTCAGTTGATGGTTTGGAAAAATACTTTCAAAATAATAGATTAAACATGTTTTGACTGATAGTCATGTCTTGCAAATAAACAAATATATAAAATACAAAAAATACACACACACACACACATATATATATATATATAAAAATCAGAAGACATAATTGTTACTGAACTAAAACCAAGACAATTGACTACAATTATTAAAAATAACGTACTTTTTTTTTTAAATAATCAGCTTTTATTTTTCACTGAACTAAAGCCAAAACAAATTATTATAACTAATTTTAATTGAATTAAACCTAAATAATTGGCTTTTATTTTTCACTGAACTAAAGCCAAAACAAATTATATTATTCAAACAGATTTATTAATTTTATAAATTAATTTGTAATAATAATAAGAATAATTTAGTTTTTTATTTATTATTTATATTTTATTTTATTTATTAATAATGGAAATTAAATAAACCGGTAAAATATCAGTGCATGAAAACAAGATATTTATATTTTATTTGTCAATATTGTCAATTTGTGAATATACTGTCAATAAATCATTAGGCAATGTTGAGACAAGGAGACAATGAATGAAGAACAAACATTTACAGTACATGTGAGTTTTCAACAGACAACCAAGTGATTTGCAAGAAATCAAAATCATCTGTCCCAAGCATTTGCGCTCCCAAAACTGAAGCATCCCTTCAGAACAGCAAGAAGTAAATATTAAGTTCATAAATCCGAGCTCCATACAAAAGCTAAAGGAACTGCTTTACTAGTACTGTATTAGCTACATTTATAACACGCAAGAGCTTTGGCATTCTGTTTCTCGGACAGGGTGGTAAATATAACCTGTACAGTTCCCTCTGGTTTACAACCCTCATAATTCTCTGATGGCTGTGCACTCGCCTCTATCATTCACCTGGCACAATCTACTGACACTGACTGAGCCCAGGGGCTCATGTGACCAGAATGCTGTGCATTTAATGAGAATGTTAATAAATAAATGTAAAATGTTCCGTTCAAAAAAGCACAAACAACTAAATCATTTAAGTTAGGAGTGTAGCACCATCACTAGGGAAGTAAGTACATACTTTGTTGCCAAGAACAACCCTATACACACATCTGCAATCTGCATACGCTGCAAAACAAAGGATAGAGCTGGCACAGTGACAGAGAAGATTATGTCATAATAAAGAACTAGTCGTGCTCGGATGTGCTACTATGGCTGATGCGATATCCTCCAATCTGAAGACATCCAGCTTTAATAGGGCTTAGTTAAGGGCTACTAAAGATATTACATAACACACAACTCACTATGCATGTGAATGAATCAAACTCCATGTTGTGGCGGCTACAGTATGGAAAATCAATCTTTCCGAAACACAAAACGCACTGTCTCTTTCCGGACACTGTCTCTCTCGTCATGACGCAGTCACTCTAAATACGGTTCCCCTGAATTGTTGGAGCTTCTTGAAATGACAGCTATATTTAGCACATCAGCCATCACAGATGCCATATCCCTTCAGATTGCCCAAAACAGGACACAATATCAAAGACACTCACTCTCATATGGAAGTGTCACAGGGGAAAAAGCAGAAATACAGAGAGGGAACTTTAGGCTAGGCCGAACAATGTAATCTATTCATTTACTTCTTTAACCTCGTCACCCTCAGCTCTACTTCCATGAGCATCTAGTTAATCTAAAACTATTATTTGCATACTCAGGACTCTGTATGAGAATAACGCTGTGCCTTTTTTGGAAGCTTTATGTTTTAGTGTTGCTATTAAAACATTACATATGTCAAAATGTTAATCTAAATAACACACAGTGAGGTCCAAATGTCTGAAAATATATTGAAAATCTGGGATTCAAAATATAATTTAAACTTGGAACTTGGATACACAGAACATTGTTGCACAAAATTATGATACATTAGTCATCTAAAGTTAAGGCAGTGTGTAAACATGATTGACACAACATGAGGTCATATTTATTTTTTTAACGTGCAAAAATTTCAGACTCGGTGTGCAATGATCTTAAGGCTGCATTTATTTGCTCACAAATACAGCAAAAAGATAATACTGTGAAATATTATTACAATTTTAAATAACTGATGTCCATTTTAATATATTTAAAAATGTAATTTGTTTCTGTGATGGCAAAGTTGAATTTTCAGCATCATTAATCCAGTCTTCAGTTTCACATGATCCCTTAAAAATCATTCTAATATGCTGATTTGGTTCTTAAGAAACATTTCCTATTATTATCAATGTTGAAAACAGTTGTTGTGGAAAGCATGATACCTATTTTTTCAGGATTCCATTGCAGCACGAGTCACAGAAAAAAGAGAGTTCATTTATCAAATATCAGATAATATTTTAATAAAAAAAATATATATATAATAAAAATTATATAAAAGTCAAATGAACTAGTTTTGTTATTCTAGTCAACTATAAAAACATTTAAATGATATTTCATTACTGATTAACTAATCTTTTGAACTCTTTAAGCATAAAATGCATAGCATAATCAATCAGCATCGGTAACTGACTTCATTTTATATTCTCTCAAAAAGCTGTTTTTCCTGACATGATTGGAGAAATCTGTCTGAAAAAAAAACTCAGGCTGTTAAAATGTAATCGATCTGGTCTTGAAGCACTAAAACCAGTCGCACATCTTGAAGGCATCCACGCTGTGAGAAATCGCAGCCTGACTGCCTGCAGCTGGCTTGAAACATCCTCAACCATGCATGCTGGTCAGAGAAAATAATATGAATACAGCAGGAAATATAATATGTGCACATGCAAATGTACAGTTAGAGTAAATAACTGAACGCTGCAGTAGATCTGTGGATTTTAGTGGTGTGTGTGTTTGGTGCAAAGTAGTGTGGATGAAGCTAAATCGGTGACGCCTGAAATGAAAGATGAAAGATGAAGATGAAATATGCACAATAAATACAGCAGAGCTGCAATACTGCATGCAATCTGTTGCTTCAGCATCATTCTGCTGTCATTGCCCATAATCTCCTGCAATGCATTTAAATATTTCCTTCCTAAACAGAGGCAGGGAATTACCAAATATACACATAATCATGCACTCACACAATCGCCCTTACCGTACATTGATGGAAAACCTGATGAAATTCTCTGTTCTTTGCCTGAAGCCTCTTTCTCTGTCACATAGCCAGAGAGAGAGAGAGAGACACACACACACACGCTCTCACAGACGCTCAATCACACATGCACGCTCTCATACGGCGCATGTGACCGGGCTCCAATGACCTTGGATTTTCCAAACAGTGCGGCACAGCTTTCCCTCTATCAGGAACAATGCTGCTTTAACACACAGGTGCACACACACGCACACGAATGCACACTCACACACACTCCTGCACGCACGCAGCCCCTCCTCAGCAAAGATGAACACAGTCACACACCTCCTGACCACTCAACAATGAGAGAGGCAGGGGGAGGGAGATGAGGAGGGCGTTAGAGCGATTGAGAGGGTGCACACAGGATGAGAGAGGGAAGGAATCAATTGGTGCAGCCATGCGTCAATCAACTAGAACCCCGCCTCCCCTCGCCCACTCTCTCTAGTAGTATACTCTTCTAGAGTATTTTTTGTTGCTTTTTTTCACTGTTTTTATAATGAATAAAACATGCATGATATATTTGAACTGCTATAAAGAGAGTCTAATAAAAGATTGATTTTGTTTAGAGACTTTAATATCACATTTGATTTAAAAGGGAAAAAGGAAAGTTGTTTACATCATAAAAAAAAATCCACTTTGTCTATTAATGAAGTAGACATAGATGTTTTTAAAATAAGGATTTATTAAAAACATCTATGTCTACAATGTAGTATACTGTGTGTTTTCGACCCTGGGCTGATAGCATCTGATCCATGGCATGTGAAATGGCTCAGTGTTAATCTGACCGTGTTTCAGATTTAGACACGAAACTGTGAATTATTCATGAAAACATAAAGGTGGTTGAATTATAACAGCATATTACCAAAAACCATTTACTATTTTTTGCAGTTGCTAGATGTTGTTTGAGCATTCTTTCTTAGATCAAAAATTCATGGATCAAATTCAGAATCAGGCTATTTCAAAACATCAAATGTAAATAAAGTGCTATAAATGAAAACAACAGCATGGAAAAACAACAAAAACAGAAATATAAAGTGAAAAAATGTGCTTACCACCTCCAACCTGATGGTCCAGCAGAGTACTGCAATCCAAGAGTAGCCGTCTTGGACTTGGCAAATCTGGGAGACCTGAAAAATTTGGAACACTTGGAAGTGGCATCTTCTCGCTAGAATAACTAAAGAGAAAAATATATACTCCAATAATCGAACCTATTCTATATCTGAATTTCCTTTTTGGAAAGCATGGGAGTCCAGGACTACTAGTTTTAGACTTGCAAACTTTCATTCACTATAGGTTATGTTAATGAGAGCCTACCTGCCTCCCTCCATGTCTATTGGTTTGTTGCTCTCTCTCTCTCTCTCTCCATCCTTTTGTCATTGTCACTCACATGGCTCGGGAACTTCAGCTATCCAAAAGAGTTCCAGCAGCTTTTTATATCCCTCTTGTTGCCTTTAGAACATTAAGTTAACTGTCAATTTTATAGATATTTTTAAACTGTAGTATGAATTGACTCGCGAATAGGTTTTTCTGAACAATTCGTTTTAAAGAACACTGAATCACTTTAAAACAATATATATAACCACATATTCTTGTTAATGCTTGTTTTATTAATATATGTGTCCCAGTTTGAACTTATGTTAAACACTAAACGCTTGGCTGAAAATGTTTTGAACGATTTAATAAAATGCAATATTAAAAACAACTCGAAGCCTATGCACATTTATTCGAATCATCAAACGACCGTCTTTAACTTACTTTTCGCTCCATATGCGCTTCACTTACATTTCTCGTAATCAGTTTACTCATCTTTTCTCGACACACGTTAGAGTTTTTGATTCAGTCGAGAACCATTCGGTTCAATCAGGTTTTGTGAACCGATTCAACTGATTCATTCTATTCAAAGTAATGATTCATTCACGAATCGCCCTCACCTCTGACGAATCTGTGTATGAGGGTTGCTGTCGCCATAGAAACCTTCATCCGTATTTGATATTTTGATTATACAGATTATGCCTATTTCTCATAATTACCGTTAACATTTTTAATGAAATATATCATTTAAAATGCTGTTTTAAAACCACGTGTTTATAGTTTTATATTTATTTCTATAGCACAAAGCTTTCTTGAATCTGTTGTTTTTAATCGTGGAAGCAAATTTTAGTCGTTGCTAGGGCAGCTAGCCCGTTAGCATGTCGAGTGTAAATAATTATATTTGCTAAATTATAACAATTATGCGGTTTTTGTGGGCGGAAAAACATGCGTGAAATGTACTTTCGGTTTACGGAAAAATGTTGTCCATAATATTCCGTGACACACTGTCTCTCTGTTAGCCACATAGCCAGCTGCTCTCTGTGTTTACGGACGGACTCGGACATAGTCATACGTGAAATCTAGATATATTTCATCTCCTCCTTTGGACGTGGTTTGGGAATAAGTGCAATATGGACACGAATGTTCAGAAGAGGCGAGAAAAGAAGAAGTCGTTACGGGTTAAGGTCATTAGTCTGGGAAATGCAGAGGTGGGGAAGGTAAGAATGGACTGTTTTGAATCGTACAAACATCAAACAAGAGATCAGGTGGTTCTTATAATGTGTCAATGATACGTATTTGTTTGAACATATAAGTAGTTTAATGTTTACTTAATTTTCTCTCTAGGAAGGAACTGTTTTTCCCTTATAATTACATGTATTTTTGAGTATTTGATATAACGTTACATGGATACTGATATTAATTTCTAAATATTCTTTGCTAGTAATCTGTTTTTATTTCCTTTAGGAGCTCTTTTCATTCAGTATGGTTTTGTTTTTGTTATCCTGCATAGGTATAGTACATGTGTAGTATTTCATAATATTTCTGTTTGTTTCAGAGCTGCATTATTAAACGATACTGTGAGAAGCGGTTTGTGCCCAAGTATCTAGCTACTATTGGGATAGATTATGGTGTAACCAAGTAAGTGGTGTGGGTTGACAAATAAATTATTTCTGTCATTGTTTTCTTCAATATTCTTGGTACATAAACAGCTATTTGTATCCTGTCATGTTCTATTGGATTAAAAATGCTATCATTTAGTTTTATTGTTATTTATTTATCAATACAATGTGTACCATTTTGCAATGATGTTAAATAGTCAATATTAGTGGCTAGTTATTGATGCACTTATGCCCATTAATAAAGCACCCCCCCCCCCCCCCCCCCCCCCCATCTCCAGGGTCCAGGTTCGAGACAGGGAGATAAAAGTAAACATTTTTGATATGGCTGGACATCCTTTCTTTTATGAGGTATTGCTTGATTTATCATGCGTATGCACTTGATTAAGTGTGTGTTTAAAAGTAATTTTAAAATAATGTGTAAACAAATTTCTCTCTTTTTTGTCTCTTTTTATTACACAATCTGTAATGGAGAATTGATTTTTGTTATTGCTCTATGCATACATCTATCTAACCACAGTGTGGTAGCATTGAGTTGCTGTCCATGTAATTTCCTCCCTGAAGAACCTGATGGCATCAGCATTTAACATTTTTCTTGTTGCCATGTATTTGTCAATTGAAATTGATCACAGGCTTATGATGGCTATGAGAGTCTGTTGTTGGAGGGAACTGATGCTGTGTGTTTTACAGGTCCGCAATGAGTTTTATAAGGACTCTCAGGGGGTGATTCTAGTCTATGATGTTGGTCTGAGGGAGAGTTTTGACGCTCTGGATAGCTGGCTCACAGAGATGAAACAGGAAATGGGCTCACAGGCCAACATGGAGAACATCATCTTCATTGTGTGTGCCAACAAGGTATCACTAATGTTTAAATATCTATTATGATATCTGTGATTTTATATGTGAGAGACTGTTATAAAGTGTGGTCTCTGATCCATAAAGGTTGACCTGACAAAAAGGCGAGTTGTGGATGAGAGTGAGGGGAGACTTTGGGCTGAGAGCAGAGGATTTCATTACTTTGAAACTTCTGCTCAGAGTGGGGAAGGCATCAATGAAATGTTTCAGGTATGTACTCGCATACAACTCTTTTCATTTGACTACCCTGCTGTTGTGTTTTTTAAAGAATGACTGCTCTTTATTTAGTATGTGTCCACCTCCACAGGCTTTTTTCTCATCCATAACTGACATGTGTGAAAATGGAGGGAAGAGACCCACTCCAGAGGTCAATGTAGGTTTTACTAAAGAGCAGGCCGACACCATCCGACGCATCCGCAACAGCAAAGACAGCTGGGATATGCTGGGGGTCAAACCTGGGGCCACAAGGTAAATTGCATGCTAAATGTCTCTGCTAGTGCTGCTGAATTGATCTAATATGAGATATATCATACTCTGGATGAATGGCTATTTAGATATTTCCTATTGCTCTGTATAAAGGGCTGTGTTGCGCAGTATCAGGTTAATGAACTAAGTGATAGCTTTCCTCCACTCTACAGCATCCCATTTAAACAGTTTGAACCCATGCTGTATACAGTACTATAAAAAAGTTTGGGGTCGGAAAGATTTTTTAAATGTTTGGTTACACTTTATTTTAAGGTGTCCTTGTCACAGTGTAATAATACATTTAAGTACTGAGTAATATTAATTAACTACACGTACTTACTATATGGTTAGTGTTTGGCTTAGGGTTACTTGCATGTAATTATGCTTAATTTATTGTTATTATAATAGTAAGTACATGTAACATGTATAACAAGGACACCTTAAAATGTTTTTAACAAGGCTGCATTTATTTAATCAAAAATAGTGAAAGCAGTAATAGTAAGAAATATTATTACAATTTTATATAGCTTTTTGTTTTCTTGTATAATGTTTTAAAATGTAATTTATTCCTGTGTTGGCAAAGCAGCCATTTATGCCAGTCTTCAGTGTCACATAATTCTTCAGAAATTATTCCCATATGCTTTTTTTGAAGAAACATTTCTTGCTATTTTTGATGTTGAAAACAGTTGTGCTTTTTAATACTTATGTAGAAACTTATTTATTCTTTGGTGAATATAAAGTTTAGAAGAGCAGCATTTATGTCTTTTCTAGGATTATAAATGTCTCTGCTGTCACTTTTGATTTAACGCATCCTTGCTAAATAAAAGTATTCACTTATTTAAAAAAATTATAATAATCTTGCTGACCCCAAATTTAAACAGTAGTGTATGTGTATGCAGTGTATATATGCATTACTGATGTAGTGTATCAAATGCATTTTTGTTAATGCCTGACAGCAGTGGTTTGGCAATGTTATACAACTGATTTATTGTATAATTTATTTTATTGTATACTTCTGTTTTTTTTTTTTTGTAATAAAAAAATTATTTAATATAATACATTTATGTAATGGTGAAAAATTTAATTTACTATATTATATAGGCCACTGGGTTTTGTTCTCTAGTTTTCTTTTAACCAGCCCTAAACAGCTGTGTTGTTTGTAATAACTAGGGTAAACGTACCTATTAAGCTCACCAAAATCTACATTGAGACATTTTTAGTGCACAAGATATTGGTTTCAGTACAAAAAGTTATGTTAAAATAAAATATTAATCTCTCACACAAAAATATTTCATTTTATTTTAAATGACAAAAGCATTTCAATTAAGATATACATCATTAAATTCAAAAAGTCTGGCTGTGCTTAATTGGTACATTTTTGTACCCTTTAAGCACACCCCTGTTCCCATTAAGCTCACATCATGTTTTATTATTGTTTATTTTAAGGAAAATTTTTAAAGAATAATTGTAAAAATATATTTTTTGAAGGTACAAAGTCAATCACAAAAAAACATCACTAAAATCAAGCAACAAGGCATTCAAGCCGATCAGTTATATATTCATTATGAAGTGTCATTTAAGCACATATCAACATCTATACTAGTCCACGTTCAGCTAAGTAACACATTCAAAAATCAAATAAAACAAACCAATAAAACATTTAATTCATGGGGATGAACACAGAAACTAGCCTCATTATGAAGCCTCTTATTAAATGGATGTCAACTTATCTATAATCACTTAAGGCTGGAGAACACTACATGATTTTTGCCCCAATTTTCCACAAATTTGTGGTCTGGAAAAGTTGATGCTAGTTGCCAAAGATCAGAGCCAGTCTGCAGATTTGAGTCGACAGAATCTATAGAAAATCGATTAACTTAACTTAACGTGACGACCACCAGTTAATATTTAAAGTCTGTTTCTGAAGTATTTACATTGACGTTCAGTGTGGAAGAGCTTAAAGAGAGCACACTGAGCTTAATTGGAGCAGCAACAATTTAATACATTTCATGTAATATTTATTAAAATGACAGGATTTTGCTAAATAAATAGTCTAGGTCATGTATTAAGTTCATACATATTTTAATATGAACAACTATTATTAACAATAACTATGAAATTATACTTTTTCTTATTGATGTCTCACTGAAGCGGTGTGATTTTCATAGTACTGTACACTTTAAGTTCATCTTATAATAATATGAAATCTAAAAAAATTACAGCAGTATAAAACCACAGACCAGCAATAAACTGTCAATTTATAATATTATGGATGTAAAAGTACAAACCAGTAATGCCTTTAAAGTAATATGTTAGCGTAGCACACAATCTTATACAGCTAGTCAGCTAACTGTGTTCTGTATCTGCGCTGTGCTGCTAAAACTATATTTTGGATCTAATGCAATTATTTCCCACATCCAAGTTCCAGGTTATAATATGTAAAAGTCTGAAGATTAATCTCTTAATTTTACAATAAGTAGTGAAATTTACCCAAAATAAAGGCTTAAACGTCTAAAAAAACTCCCGTTTAGTGAGCCGGTGTTTCTGCCCGGTGGAGTCGTGGAGTCGATGGTCTTACATTCTTCGGTCTTCACACAAGGAGGCCTTCACGCGACAGCTGCCACAGTAAACTAAGCTTTTTTTTTATACCCGTCTAACAAAATACTAATTAAATTTATCTGGACACACTTTCCTTATTTTTTCACAACAAATGGCCTAGCAAGTGCCGACACTGACAAGATACGCGATACAGAACGAGACCAAACGTGATATCAGCACGTCTCCAAACAGTAACAAACAAATAGTATATAGTAACAAACATATCAATTGGTTAAAACATCAAGTAGGATAATAAATAATTTTTTCTTTTTATAATCTGATCTCAAAAATGGAAGTGTCCTTAACGGGTACGTGAGCTTAAAGGGGATCATATGATGTGATTTCAAGTTTTCCTTTCTCTTTGGAGTGTTACAAGCTGATTGTGCATAGATTAGATCCCTGAAGTTGCAAAGACTAAAGTCTCAAAACCAAAGAGATTAAGACTCTGCCACGCCCCCCTAAAATGGCTCCTTCAAACAAGCCCCCACATGTCTACGTCACGATGTGGAAATATTTGCATAAGGCGTGGCTTCAGTAACCACAATAGTGTTGATGCAGCCGAGCCGTGTCAGGGAAAAGCTGTGTTTCTAGGCGAAAGCAAAAGCACTTTATTTGGCCTTCCGAAAGTAGATGCATTTTGGAATCATTAAGATTACTTACAACAGAACAGTAATGCATTTTATGGACGACAATTTCATGAACCTAGGAGAGGAGGTAATTCTGACTTTGCTATGACAATCTGGTGCTTCTGAATCAGCGACTGTAAGTAGGCTATGTTTTGTTATTAGTTTAAGTATTTGCTATTGACAGTTCAAATGCGGAGTTTTGCGCGTCGTGTGTGTGCGTGCGTGTGAGAGAGAGAGACAGGGTCACATCACAGCACATCAGCTATATTTTATTCGCGGTTTGTGTGTGTGAGAGAGAGAGAGAGAGACAGGATCACATCACAGCGGAGTGTACAGTCTGTCAGAAATCGTTCTAATCGCAGCTTGTTTGCAAACACATATGAGCATCATCACTGTGTCTGTCACGCGACTCTGTTCCCCTCTCGGGCTTGAACTGATGGTAAAACTAAGGACATTATTAACTGTCTTTACTTTAATTTTGAAAGCTGAAGCTCGCAATTATGGACAGGGGCTTTACATTTCCGACGCGGCTTGTGGTGTTCGGCCAATCACAATGCACTGTGCCAGTTGGCCAATCAGAGCAGACTGCGCTTGTCGGAAGGAGGGACTTTGTAGAAAACGAAGCTTTTGTGTTTTTTGAACATTAAAGCATGTCAACATATTCTGTTACACCAAATACACAAAATAACGATCTTTAAAAAAAGCATCATATGACCCCTTTAATAGGTACGTTTACCCTGTGTACTCCTGACATAATGCCGTCAAATATAGAAAAAGTTTTCAGGCAATCATTTAAAAATAGCAGATATCACTAGTGCAAGCCCTGTTGTCGTTGTGTTTGGATTAGGATGTTGATTTGGCTCTTTTTTCTTAAACCTCACTTTTTATAAGAGTCAGTTGATGTTAAAAGGTTACTGTGTTCCCATCTTTGTTTTAACACATACACAGTGCCCATCAGTGACCGAGGACATAATGTGTTTTATGTTGCTTCAATAACCATTAATAAAACCAAATATTTACTTAAGTATTTACTCCCCTGTTCTCTGGAATATTTAGTAGAATGCCAGATGCTTAAAAGCAAGCAACAAATAGTTGATACCATTTGATACTGTTCTTTCCCGTTAAATTATATTGTGTCAGACTTTTTGATGCAGCACTGCCGGTTGTGTTCGCTTGGCTGGTTTAATCATGTGGGTCAGATTATTAGAGAATGACTTCAATCCAATTATCTCCCTACATTCTCTCCTACCAGCTTAATCTGCCTCTTTGAGACTTCCCCAACACCCTGAGAAACCAATCATGAGCTTGTGTCATTCCTCATTCCCAGCCAATCACAAGCCCTGTACGGGGTCAAGCCTGTCTTCATTAGCTGATTCTTCACTGTGACCTCTCTTTAGTGGGACCACAGTAGTTTGCCATATCAGCATTGTAAAGGCCTGTTTGATGTGTGCACTAATAGGTTTTTCTTATTTTCTGTTTGCAGGGAGGAAGTCAACAAGGCATACAGGAAGTTGGCTGTACTGTTGCACCCGGACAAGTGTGTGGCCCCAGGCAGTGAAGATGCCTTTAAAGCAGTGGTTAACGCTCGCACATCCCTGCTCAAGAATATCAAGTAGGAGCGTGTGCCCACACACAAGTGCATCTCACATGGTTTCCATTACAAACACACCCTCCACATCGTGTCTGAGATGTGCCATAAAACAGATTGTTTTCATCGTCATTGTGCCATCTGAATATTAGTCTTCTTTTTTTTTTTAAATGAACATTCTTTTTGTTTGTTTCGATTTCTTTCTCTGTTTTGTTTGTTGAATTTGTATTGATTATATATATTTATTATTTTGATTAATAAATGTGCATTTAACACAGTTGTCAGGGCAGTTTAAATATGCTATCAGAATGTTTGAAGTACTAATAACATTGTAGCACCACAAAAGTGTTTTCTTTTTCACCTCAAGATTTCATCAAAAAACAACAAATGACTCTGTAAGGCCGAAACTTAACCATGTTCCCTTGTTTTAAGTTGATCAGCTTCACATTGCCATTAGTTGGAGTTGGAGAATTACCTCGCATTTGCAGAGTTCCCTTCTCAGTGAAGATTACGCTTAAGACACATGGAGAAGCCTCTGGACTCCAGCAAAGACTTAGTAACAGCTGTCCTGTTTATAATGTAATATACATGTTGATGTGAAAAGTTGTAGTAGGGAAAGAACAACAATGCTGTAAAATGTGTATATGTAAGGCCTCAGCCCAGATCATCTTGGAGCATGAGGATGACATTGATGGACCCTTACTTTTCCCAGTCTGTCCTGTGACTGCATGTTGTGCTGCACTGTTCCCATATACGTACAGGTGAAAAAGCACTTATTTACCAACTGATTTGTGAGTCAGACTAAGCATTCTAATGCTGTTGTTTAATCCCGACGAACCTCAAAGGGACGCCATGACCTACATGGATGATTCCTAGTTTTTCCTCCGCTTCACTTTAGCTTACTCCAAAGAGGAGGAAAAGCATGAGCAGACAATTTAACTTGTCCAATACCTTTGCATCAGTGCAATATAACAGTGCATTTTTGTAAAAAATAAATAAATAAATACATACATACATAAAAGTCGTTTTTATGTAAGTCTACTCAGATTTTTGTAATGGACTTACAAAAACATACACTAATATTCAAAAGTTTGGAGTAAGTAAGATTTTTTTTACAGAAAATAATGCTTTTATTCAGCAAGGTTACATTAATGGGGTCATTGGATGCGACATGCACTTTTACAAGTTGTTTGAACTGAAATGTGTGTTGGCAGTGTGTGTACACAACCACATTCTTTATAATGATAAAGAACCACCCAGTGGTTTTTTAATCTTGTTAAATCACTTCCCCTTTCTCATATCAAGCCATTCTCAGATGGCTGTCTGTGTGACGTCAATCCCACGATTGTTGATTGACACTAGCGTATTACCTTAGACCCACCCTGAGTGAGCTGTCATTGGTCCACCATTGTTTCACCTCCGGAGCAGATGTAGACAAAAATGTCTCCTAAGCGATCGAGGTGTTTTGTTGTTGGATGTTATAAAGAACATAGCAGTCATCATTTACTCCTGACATCTGAGCCGCTGAAGACACAGTGGATTACATTTGTTTCTGAAGGGAATGAGCCCCTGATCTACCTAAATGTGTCTATCTTTGCACAAATCATTCGTGATTGATCCATCTTCACCTCCAGAAGAATCTTTGCAAATCGCCTTTCCTAATAATGTGCTAGTTAGCAAGTTTCATGATGAATGCGGCTAAAGTTTACCGTCTCTCAGAGAGCGGCTCGGAAGAGAGGGGCGGGGTGAGGAGAGCTCATTTGCATTTAAAGCGACATGCAATAAAACGGCTTGCTGTAGACAGAGCTGTTTTTGACAGGGTAAAAACATTGTTGTTTTACACTACCATAGAGAGATTTTAGCCAAACTATATTACAGACTTTTCATTAAGATCCTAAAAAATCATATCAACTTGTGGAAAATGTGCATCCAATGACTCCTTTAAATTGATCAAAAGTGCAAAGGCAAAGACAATTACATGGTTAAAAATGATTTTTGTTTCAAATAAATGCGGTTCTTTTGTACTTTTATTCAAAAAGAATCCTGAAAAATATGTGTCATGTTCTCCATAGAAATATTAAGCAGCACAACTGTTTTCAACATTGATAATAATATGAAAAGAATTGTTGAGCACCAAATTAGTATATTGGAATGATATCTGAATGTGACACTAAAGGCTGGAGTAATAACTGCTAAAAAAATCAGCTTTGCCATTACAGGAATAAATTGCATTTTATAATATAATATAATACATATTTTAAGTTAAATAATGATATTTTACAATTTACTCTTTCACAGTATATTAGATCAAATAAATGTAGCCTTGGTGAACATTCAGAGACTTTCAGAAACATCATACCAACCCCAAACTTTTGAACTATTCTATAGGTTGTGGTCACTAGTGCCAAGACTATATTAAACTGTATAAGTGTGCCATTTACCAGTCTTTACACAACATTTTGGGGTTTTGCTTAGTGTAAAGTTAAAAATATAACCAATATTGATGTTAAGACAGTAGTTTTTTTATATGGTTGGTATATGGTTGATTTTTCTTTTTTTAAGTGTTTTAGGCATGAAAGGAACTATCTTTAAATCTTTTACAGTGATGGTAATCTGGTCTAAGGATAACGTAAGAACAAAGGGGCTTTGTTTACACCAACACTGGAATAAATATAACTGAGATAAAACTGTTACATTAGCAGAGCTGTGTAGATGTGCCAACATGCATTAGTTCAACAATGTTTTGTTTGGCCCTTGTATATTAACACATCTATGTAGGTAACAATCACTGTAATGCAAGTATATAAAATATTGTATTTTTTTATGGAGCCGTGGTGTTTACAACACAATGTGAGTGTACATGTGCAATGTAACCATTATTTATATTTTTAAATATTTATCTGAATGTATACGTTTTGTGATCTCTGTTACATTTGTTTATTTTCAAGGGCATTTGATAATGTGCTGCTTTGTTCGCTATGTTCGACTATGTAACATCTACCCAAACAATGTTAGAGTTACATCATCTGTAATGTTGTACTCCTAAATGTTTCATTAGCCACACTCACTACATAATACCAAATCTTTTAACTGGAGTCACTTTAGTTTCCTTTTGCTTCATTGTGTGACACTGATTTGTCTGAGTAAGGCATGAGTACGAAGCATGTTTGTGATTATGCAGAATACAAAGATGAGGCCTGTTTACATGAATGCCAAGACCACTGCTCAATGGGAAAAGTGGCTCTGTTTTATGCACAGAAGCATTTACTTTCTCCATTCAGCTTATATAGTGAAATAAAGGAATAATTGTAAATCACTTTTTTGCCTTTTGATTTTGAAAATTGCATTATTACCACAACATTACAAACTAAAACAGTTTCACAAAAACTACAAAATTATGGGCCATTCCCACAGAATGAATTTGTGTAAAAAAAAAAAAAAAAACTGAGACGAAGAGCAGCGGCGTAACCCCCCCCCCTCCATCCCAAAGAGAGGCGAGTTTTCGTAAAAGTTTTCTTTTAACTCAAGTGCCATGTTTTTAGAATGCCATTACACATGAGTCACTTCAACAGACACAACAATCAAATGTGACCGTAAAGCACATATTTACGTACAACCCCAATTCCAGAGAAGTTGGGACATTTTGTAAAATGCAATAAAATCAAGAATCTGTGATTTGTTCATTCTCTTTAACTTTTATTTAATTGACAAAAGTCAATTAAAGACTTTTGACTAAAGTCAAAGAAAAGATTTCCAAAGTTTTCACTGACCAATGTGAATGAATTTTACAAATATGAACAAATTTGGATTTTGATGGCTGCTACACACTCCAAAAAAATATGGGACAGAGGCACGTTTAACACTGTCACATCAACCTTCCTTTTAATTACAACGTTTCATTGTTTGGGAATTGAGGATACTAATTGTTAAAGTTTTGCAAGCAAAATATTTGTCCAGTCTTGCTTGATACAAGATTTCAGAAGCTCAGCAGTCTGTGATCATCGTTGTCTGATTCTCCTTTTCATGACTGGTCATACATTTTCAATAGGAGACAGATATAGACTGCAGGCAGGCCAGTCTAGCACATGTACTCTGTCTCAACAAAACCACGCTGTTGTAGCAAATGCAGAATGAGAGCTGGCATTGCCTTGATCTAATAACCATGGACTTCCCATGAAATATATCATCTTGATGGCAGTATATACTTTATCTCTGTACAATTCCAATACATGCCTCCATGTCAATTGTATTTT
Source organism: Barbus barbus (assembly GCF_936440315.1). Lineage (NCBI taxonomy): Eukaryota > Metazoa > Chordata > Actinopteri > Cypriniformes > Cyprinidae > Barbus > Barbus barbus. The sequence goes on along the minus strand of NC_136748.1, from coordinate 13,432,779 downwards.
CGCACATATGCCAGTCACCCATGCCGTTTGCTCTGCAGAACCCCCATACCATGACAGACGTTTGCTTTTGCTTCCGTCGCTAATGAAAGTCTGGATGGTCCCTTTGATCTTTGGGACTCTTCCCGGAAACAAGTTGAAATGTGGATTCATCTGTGTACAGCAGACATTTTCACTGTCTTTTTGACAATCTGAGATGAGCTCTGTCCCAGAGAACACAGCAGTATCGCTGTATAGAATTGATGTATAGCTTTCTCCTTGAGTAACAGAGATTCAAGTTGCATTTCTTGATGCAGCAGCTGACTGTGGTAAATGACAGCAGTTTTCTGAAGTACTCCTGAGCCCATGTTCAAATTCAAGTTTATTTGTATAGCGCTTTTTATGATACAAATCATTGCAAAGCAGCTCTACAGGAAATTAAGTTTCCACACTATATTGATATATTGCAGAACCTTAATATATTTAACTTATGGCAAAATTGGGTAATTCTGTATGTTGTCTGAGCGTTGGCATCCTCTGAGGTCCTCTGAGGGGTTGGCATTATCTTTTCTCAGGTATTCGGTCATCTCAGATCATTTAAGGGTTGGATCCAGACTGAAGCTTCTGTAATTCCTAGTTACCACGGGATGTTAATCCAGTGACAGAAACAGAGAAACAAATAGAGACATAATTAGCGTAGCTGCTGTTCCATCTAAGCAAAAATGATTTGTTCAACCCAAGCTAAAGAATAATAATAATGTACATTTGATCAGATATAACTGCAGTACAAGATTATAATATGCATTATGTGAACGCTTGGCTAAAGAGATGTGTCTTTAATCTAGATTTAAACAGAGAGAGTGTCTCTGAACCCCGAGCGTTATCAGGAAGGCTATTCCAGAGTTTGGGAGCCAAATGTGAAAAAGCTCTACCTCCTTTAGTGGACTTTTCTATCCCAGGTACTACCAAAAGTCCAGAGTTTTGCGACCTTAGGCAACGGGTTGGATTGTAGCGTGGTATAAGACGAGTTAGGTACGCAGGAGCTAAACCATTTAGGGCCTTATAGGCAAGTAATAATATTTTGTAAATGATATGGAACTTAATAGGTAGCCAGTGCAGAGACTGTAAAATTGGGGTAATATGATCATATTTTCTTGACCTGGTAAGAACTCTAGCCGCTGCATTTTGGACTATCTGTAGCTTGTTTATTGAAGATGCAGGACAACCACCTAGCAGTGCATTACAGTAGTCCAGTCTAGAGGTCATGAATGCATGAACTAGCTTTTCTGCATCAGAAACAGGTAGCATGTTTCGAAGCTTGGCATTGTTTCTAAGATGGAAGAATGCTGTTTTTGTAACATGGGAAATATGATTTTCAAAGGACAAGTTGCTGTCTAATATAACTTTTTTTGACTTTAGAGGACGTAACAGTACATCCGTCTAGTTGCAAATTGTAATCCAAGAGATTCTGTGTACTATTTTTTGGTCCAATAAGTAATATCTCTTTCTTATCTGAATTTAATAGGAAGAAATTATTGGTCATCCAATCTTTTAAATTTTTTACACAATCTATTAGCTTAGATAGTTGAGACGTTTCATCTGGTCTTGTTGAGATATATAGTTGAGTATCATCAGCATAACAATGAAAACTAATCCTGTATTTTCTAATAATATTACCAAGGGGCAACATGTATATTGAAAATAGCAGAGGACCTAGGACAGATCCTTGTGGTACTCCATACTTTACTGGTGATAATTGAGATGAATCCCCATTTAAATGAACAAAGTGGTAGCGATCGGACATGTAGGATCTAAACCATCTTAAAGCCTGCCCTTGAATACCAGTATAGTTGTGTAATCGATCTATGAGTGTGTCATGGTCTATAGTGTCGAACGCAGCACTAAGATCAAGTAATACTAGCAATGAGATGCAGCCTTGGTCTGAAGCAAGAAGCAAGTCATTTGTAATTTTAACAAGTGCAGTTTCTGTGCTATGGTGAGGCCTGAAACCTGACTGAAATTCTTCATAGAGATAATTTTTTGCAAGTAGGAACACAATTGAGCAGACAACTTTTTCTAAAATTTTAGATATAAACGGAAGATTTGAAATGGGTCTGTAATTTGCCAGTTCATTAGAATCTAGTTGTGGTTTCGTAATAAGAGGCTTAATAACCGCCAGCTTGAATTGCTTTGGGACGTGACCTAAAGATAACGATGAGTTAATAATATTGAGAAGCGGTTCTTCTGCTACAGGTAACAACTCTTTCAGTAGTTTAGTGGGTACAAGATCTAATAAACACGTTGTTGGTTTAGATGCACTGATAAGTTTATTTAGCTTTTCCTGTCCTATAGTTGCAGTTTAAGTTAAGCACTGCAGTTTTTCTTTGGGTGCGATGAATGAAGCTGAAATACTAGACGCAGTAGAATCTACATTTGATATTGTATTTCTGATATTATCTATTTTATCAATAAAGAAGTCATTACAATTAAACAGTAAGGGAATATTTAGATTGGGTGGCGTCTGTTTATTTGTTAATCTAGCCACTGTGCTAAATAAGAACCTTTTTATTGTTTTGGTTATTATCTATGAGTTTGTGGATATGCTCTGCCCTGGCAGCTTTTAGAGCCTGTCTATAGCTGGACATATTGTTTTTCCACACAATTCTAAAAGCTTCTAAGTTAGTTTTTCTCCATTTGCGCTCAAGATTACGAGTTTCTTTCTTGAGAGAATGGGTATAACTGTTGTACCATGGCGCAGTATGTTTTTCTCTAAACTTTTTCAATTTGAGGGGGGCAACAGTTTCTAATGTATTAGAGAAGATAGTGCCCATGTTGCTAGTCATTTCGTCTAGTTCATGTGTATTGATGGGTACACAGAGCAGTTAAGATAAATCAGGCAGATTATTTGTGAATCTGTCTTTGGTGGCTGGAACAATAGTTCTGCCCAGACGATAACACGGAGTCATATAACTAATATCAGTAATACGCAGCATGCACGATACAAGGAAATGATCAGTAACATAATCACTTTGAGGTACGATATCTATATCGGTAAGATCAATTCCATGCGATATAATTAAATCTAGCGTATGGTTAAAACGATGAGTGGGCCCGGTGACGTTTTGCTTGACTCCAAAAGAGTTTATTAGGTCAGTAAACACAAGTCCTAACGCATCATTTGTATTATCAACGTGAATGTTAAAATCTCTGAAATCTGCTAATTCTTTTAGGAAATCTGTATATGGCCCTGGCGGTCTATAAACAGTAGCCAGAGCAAGAGACAGGAGAGATTTATTTTGCATATCTAACAGTGTAACATTAAGCAGAAGTATTTCAAATGAGTTAAACCTCCTGTATCCTGTTTTTTGAGTAACATTGAGAATATCACTATATATTGTTCCACACCGCCGCCACGACCCATCTGATGGGGCTCATGTTTATAACAGTAGCTTGGTGGAGTAGTCTCATTTAGACCAAAATATTCATTTGGTTTAAGCCAGGTTTCAGTCAGGCAGAGTACATCAAAATTATTATCTGTGATCATTTCATTTACAATAACTGCTTTGGGTGCGCGTGATCTAATGTTTAGGAGCCTTAGCTTTAAAAATAGTTTTTGTTCATTTATTTTGCATTTTTCTGGTTTAATCACGATCAGATTTTTTCTAGATCCTGCATTCAATTTATATTTTGACCTCGCTATTCGGGGAACAGACAGTCTGTATAGATTGGACAACGCAAGTACTTCTATCTTTTAAGTGGGTAGAACAAAAGTCATCATAGTAGTTATTTGAGAATTGGCTTACTAGTCATATGGCGCGTAGCGTCCTGGAGATGTTGTCCGTCATGGTGCAGGCCATCAGCATGGAAAAGTCTAGGACGCTCCCAGAAAATATTCCAATTATTAACAAAGAACAGTTTCTGTTTTTTACACCATGACAATAACCATTCGTTTAAAGCAAAAAGTCTACTGAACCTTTCGTGTCCTCGTCGATACGTGGGAAGCGGTCCTGACACGATGATCGTCGTCATGGGCGATGTGCTGCGTACCATCTCGATCAGGCTCCTGAAGTCCCTCTTCAGTGTCTCCGTCTGCCACAGCTTGGTGTCGTTAACCCCCGCGTGCAGCATGACAGCACCGATGCGCTCGTCGCCCTTCAGGATTGCGGGTATCTGCGCAGAAACATCGAGAACACAAGTACCGGGGAAACAGTGAGTGTGCACTTTACCTTCAGCTAACGTAGCACGGACGTGCCGTACGATGATCTACGATGAGTCTCCGATGATCACAGCGTCGCGTTCCGTCTCGCGCAGGGGAGCGAAGCAGTTCCGGGTGGAGATCTCGAAGACTGGAGGCGGAGAGATCGTCGCCCGGGGCCTGGCTTCCGCTGCTGGTGCACCCAGGGTCCGTGGCGGGGTGAAGGACATCTGGGAAGATTGCACAGGGTCTGTGCAGAGAAACACACGGAGTAGAGGTGATGGGAGTGTTAGCAGCGTGCTGTATACTTACCCCGGACTTGTGAGCGTCAGCCCGGGATGTTTCCAGCGCGGCTCTCCACTCTCTCAGCTGGGCCTGCTTCTCCACCAGGTCGCGGATCTGCTTCTCCACGGCCTCCAGCTCCAGCTGCACCGAATGCAGCGCGAATGTGTCCTCACCTGCGCTCAAAGTTAGACACAAATCCGCCATTTAAGCAAGTAACAGTGAAACAATGGTAATGTGTGTGAGTAGAGTATTAGCAATCTAAGCGACATTCTCGTTTGGCTCTCAACGAAGGTGGTCGCATTTTTCTTTCCCTCTCGTCCCCTTACCTTCCCTTCCCTGCTTTTGCTCTCTCGTCTCGTCTCGTCTATTGTCTAATACTTGAGAGACTCTCTCTGCACTGCTCTCCAAACTGAAAAATCATGGATTTGATCAACTGGTCTCTCAACGCAATTGACACCATCTTCTCAATGAGAAGTTTAGGTTCGGGGGAACCTGATTGTCCCAGCGGGACATTCGCAGCTGGATATACGATGGACGCATGGGAAAGGTGGTGGATCGTGTCTCTGGCGGCTCTTTCCGTGGAGGACATTGAAGATATCTACCTATTCGGAACCATGATAACAGGTCTTCTGCTGATTGGATTAGGCTTTGCCCTGGGTTATCGTCAAATTCAGGAAACGGGTACAGCTGTCAAAAGCCTCACAAGGCTGCCCGTCATGATTGAAGCAGTGTGCAGAGCGGTCAGCACTGAGACTATTAACCACAATATGGATACCATCACAGAGAAGCTTTCGGATTTGAAAAGAAAAATTGATGGATTTGGAGACCAGAATGGACAAAGAGAGTTGCCGTGAAAATTGGAATACGGCTACTCGCCCCAAGACCAAACAATCTTATCTTCTTTCGGCTCTCTCACACCAGCACTGCCGGCCAAGGTCGCTGTTCGAAAACAATCCCGGGAAGAGCACTGCAGTGAGACGCTCTTGCATTCCTCCCCCCTGTACAGACACCTGCGGATTGTTGACTCTGTCTGGGTCCTGATCAAGGCCATCTCCATAGCAACGTGCTGTGTCGCTATCACATTCTGCGGACTGAGACAACTTGATTTGAATGCCAGCGTGGCGACTCTCCAGGCATACAAATACATACATACACAGACACATACGCACATATAAAGATATGCATTCACCTCCCCACCCCCGATCCATCGCCTTCGCCGCTTTGTACCGCCAGCCTGAGAAGCGGGTCCGACCGGTGCCGAGAATGGCTGCAGGATCGGATGGCTGCTTGCCGGAACTGGATTACCTTCCCTGTTGCAGTCGTGTGGCTATGTTGTTGATTGACTATGTGCTTTTTGTTGCTGGGGTGTTTTTCCTGTTCTCACACTGTACTCCCAAAGGAGCATAGTCTGTGAATTATTTTTTTTCTCCCCGCTTTCCTCATGTCATGCTGTATCTCTTCCTCACTCTAAAACAAATTCCTCGTATGTGTAAACATACTTGGCGAATAAAGCTCATTCTGATTCTGATTCTGATTAGCGGCAGCCACGCTGCCCATGCTAACGGGCTATAAGCTAATAGCAGACTCGAGAAATCAAAATAAAACTAGTGATAACAAGGTGCTCTGATTGGTTTTGTTTTAGAATGCTATAGGGGATATATTCACACGTTATAGAACTTAGAAATTATTGTTTTTAAGATAGAAATAGACGATAAAGAATCAACTTGATGGAGCTCAAACTCCATATGGCAATTTTTAACACCCCAGCATGACAGTTTCTTATGCAATCTGAGTGCTCACAGGTCAAGCACATTCAATCTGAGGTTTCCTGCCTTGCTCTACATGTACTGTGATTTCTCTGGATTCCCTGAATCTTTTCACAATATTATGCATGGTACTTGGTGGAAGACCTAAATTCAATTGCAATTTTGCATTGCGAAATGTGATTTTTGGTTTGTTTGACACTTCTCTCGTGAAATTTGGCACAAAGTGATGAGCCATGATCCAGCTTTGCTTGCAAAGATGCTCCTTTTATACCCAAACATGATACCTTGACCAATTATCAAATTCGCCTGCTTACTGTGAACTGTTTCAAAACAGTTTAACGTGGATATTCTATAACCTTTTTTCTATAATTTTGCCTCTGTCCCAACTTTTTTGGAATGTGTTGCAGCCATCAAAAACAAAATTTGTTAATTTACATTTACATTTACATTTATGCATTTAGCAGACGCTTTTATCCAAAGTGACTCACATTGCATTCAAGTTACAGTTTTTTTTTTTTTTTTTTTACATTTGATCAGCTTTTATATTTACAAAATACATTTATGTTGGTCAGTGAAAACTTTGGAAATATTTTCTTTGTACTTTTGTCAATTAAATAAAAGTTAAAGAGTATTAACAAATCACAGATTCTTGATTTTATTACATTTTTCAAAACGTCCCAACTGTTCTGGAAATGGGGTTGTAGAAAAACAATGGAAAAGCAGTATTCTGTGTAAATGGCCTTTTAGACTGTTGCATTATATAAATACTGTAAAAAATTAAGACAGCAGGTAAAGTCAACACAACCTTATTTGGCTCAAGTCATCCACTCAAGTGAAAAGCATGATTATTTATGTGTGTTAAAGGAAACAGATGGTTCAGTCACTTTCTGACCTGGCACATATTGTTGGTAACCAGATCAGTGAGAAGCACTTTATCCAGCTTACTTCCCACATTCCCTGAATCAGCAGCCTACCCTGCTAACTAAAACCTGCACTGTGTCTGTTCAAGAGCAGATGTCAACCAATCACAAACGATCACCTTTTCTCCTTATAATAACTAGCATACAATAACTAGTCTTTACATGGCCTGTAAATATTGTGAAAAAATATATATTTAAGACTTATCAACTTTTTGAAAAATGGAATAAACAGCTTTCCAAAAATAAATTTTCAGAGCAATTAGATTTTAATCTAGCAATTACCTCCACACACAAACTCACCTGTCACAGACATTATCCTGTTAGCTGTGACCATGAGGCCATAATGGATCACGTGCACTTTTGCTAAGTAGATAATCCCATATATTTCAACCTATTACTGCCTCTGTGTGTTTGTATGTATGTATGTGCATTAGAGCCCAAGCCCCTTTGTCACTGCCTCAGTGTGGAGTTCAAGTCCACTTATTTTTGCCTCTAAACATTTCCATCAAGAGTCGGGATTCTTCCATATGATAAGCTTCAGCAGATTGTGCTCTGCTACCTCTCGGAAGGGTCAGGGCAGCTTTTCAGACCATCTGGCTGAGCAATCACTTCATTACCTGAAGACAGTGCTACTTAAAACTGAGTCAGTCAGCCGCAGACAGGACTGAGGTGGGCTTTATCCAATGTCAAGGAGTTTGTTAACGGATAACATGGTTGGAAGGTATCAGGACAAGTAATTTACAAAACTATGCAAAGCATAGTTATGGTGCATGGCATGGCAGATGGGAAAACTGTCAAAGAAGACTCATTCTGCACTCAGCTGCCGAGTATCCCACCTTTGAGGGACAAGAATGTACCGTTTTAGATATTTGCTTGGGTCTGGATCAGTTTAACTGGGCTATTGTTCATGGAGGAGCAGATGAATGCATTGTTACAAGATTTATCAAGCTTGCAGCACCACATCAATGGCAAGTATCCTTCCATTTACTTTTATTATACACAGTTTAAATCAATTATGTCTTCTGCAAATCATTCTGGATTAGTAGTCTGACTTTTTGCAGTAACATTCCTTATTTTAATATGCAGTTTACTGCGCACATTGCATGCATTGTGTGCAGTCATATTGATTCAATTCTGGGGATATATGTGAGAGTAAACTTATTTTTGAGGTAGACAGGGGGTATTACATATGTTTTAAGGGTATAGGGGGGAGGTACTGAACTTGATTTGAAGGTATTTTGTGGATTTTGAATTTGTTGTCTTTGAGGGGTATTGAACTTGTTTTACGTATATTTGAGGGAGTGTACTGAACTCGTTTGGGATATACTGTGGGGTTATTGATCTTGTTTTGATCATTGTTAAGCAATATTGGACTTGTTTTATGGGTGTTTTGGGGAGTATTAAACTAATTTTAGAGTAATAAGAAAGGACAAAATATGCATTTTCGGGTATTCTGGGGGTCACTGAACTTGTTTTGAGAGTCTTTGTGGGTATTTAACTTGTTTTAGGGTTATTTTGGATGGTACTGAACTTGTTTTGGGGTACTCTGGGGGTACTGACCTTGTTTTGTAATTGATAAGGGGTACTGAAAATGTTTTAGGCATACTTTGGGGAGTATTAAACCAATTTCAGGCTATTCTTGGGGGTGAAAACCCTAATTTGGCAGTATTCTGAGGGTATTGACCTTATTTTGGTAATTGTTAAGAGGAACTGAACTTGTTTCAGTGTTATAGGGGTATTTTGGAGGCACCTGAACTTGTTTTGGGGTACTCTGGTGGGTACTGACTTTATTTTGGTAAGGGGTACTGAACTTGTTTCAGGGGTACTTTTGGGAGTATTAAACTAATTCTAGGGTATATTCTTTAGGGTAAAAACAGCTCATTTTGGGGGTATTTGGGTGTGTGTGTGGGGGGGAGTTGGATTTCATTCTGAGACACCTTTGATGTTCCATCCCTTCCAGACTACTGAATTTTTTTGTTTTCCGTCTTCTTTCAGGTTTGTGCAGTTGATAGAGGTCTTGAATTGAATTTTGGGATCTAAAGCCTGTTCATATCAGGTTCAGATTATGGCTTTGAGTTCTATAGAAGTCACTGTTCCACCTAAGATATGCCCAGCTGCACTTCCTTCCCCCAGCCTGAAACGCAAGCAGCTAATGTGGCAGAATGCAGTGCGTCATATAATCGACCAACGAGGAATGCACCATGAGGGGCGAACAGCCAATTCTCGAAAAATCATTGTTACCGATGCCTACATTGATGACATCAACAGGCAGATTCGTAACAAAGCTGCACGGGGCAATGCAGGCATGCATAAGCGGCGTTCCTCTGCAGCCCGCATCCACCCATTACGAGAGCGCAACTCCACCTGCACACGGAAGTCCACCGACTCGCTCTGTGATGCTGACTTCTTCGTAAGCTGGGGCTCCACGGTGCGTGGAATTTTCCTTCCGGTTCTCCACCACAAGTTTAAATCTCATGATCTCGAGCATCTGTACCAGCAGCACTCGTCTGGTCAGCGCCGAACTTCCCTTGTAGTCACTAATGTCATTGATATCCTTACCAAACTCCATATTCTCTTCATCCACTTGGCTGTGGCCCCTGAATTGGTGGACTCTCAACGAGGATGGTTGGCTGGGCTCTTCATGGGACTTGGAGCAGTCTTATGTGTCTTAGTTCTGACCTGTAAAGGATTGATGTCTCCAGATTACCTGCGCTATGCTGGGCTGGCAAGCTGGCTGTCCCAGACTGTGCAGGCACTGGGTGGTTTGGCATGTGGGTTGGAGAAGGACCAGTCCTGGTATGTTCTCTTCACCCTTTTTGCCACCTACACGCTATTGCCCCTACCTCTACTATGGTCCATCTGCATAGGGTTCTTCACTGCTGCCTTGCACCTGTTGGTGGACGCCCTTGGGAACTACAATGAGACAGCCATTGCAAGAAAGGTAATGAAGATTCCATGCTCGAGCTCAAAGCTCATCAAACTTCAATCAAAGTTCATCAAAGTTCACTTTTGATTCTCACCTCGGTGTCATAAAGTAAAAGGAAATCAATGCTTCTTTGGAATCAAATATCATCACAAGAATTATCCTCGAAATATGGAGTCAGTCCATGAGAGTTTCAGTCTTTTTTATGCATCTACTGAGTTGTAGTCAAGTCAATATTATTTGTATAGCGCTTTTAACAATGTAAATTGTGTCAAAGCAGCTTTACATCGGCTTGATATAAAGCTGGGTGGCTTTAAATCAGCTTTACAGTATTTATACAAGGAAATATTTTGTCGAAATAGTGTCATTCTCCTCTGGCCAGACAAAATCAGCAGTTTAAATATAGGCAAAAGCAGAATCAGATTGTGCATACTTGGTCTTCTTTTTGATAAACTGCTAAATTTTACACTCGGTTTTCTTTCAGTTACTTGCAAAAGGGCTGTTGTACATGGGTATGAACACCGCAGGGCTGTTCATCCACTACTTATCGGATCGTGCCCAAAGGCAGGCATTCCTTGAGACACGGCGTTGTATCGAAGGACGAGTAAAAATGGAACGAGAGAACCAGAGACAGGTTTGAGATTCTTGATTTAAGACATTTATAGATCATTAATATGAAACTTCTGAGGAAAAGAGGAATCATTTTGCATTAGGAGCGCTTGGTGATGTCCATTCTTCCTCGATTCATTGCTACGGAGATGATTGGTGATATGACTGCTATGGATGATGAATTGCTTCCTCAACAGTTCCATAAGACCTACTTTCATCAGTACAAAGATGTCAGGTACATGTAGCTACCTGTGCAGTACTATCTTCTAGTACATTTAGGTTGCAAGGATGGTGCATGAAATGAAAATGTATGTGGTCTTGTCTCAGTATCCTGTTTGCTGATATAAAAGGCTTCACCTCTCTCTCCATGACCATGCCGGCTCAGGAATTGGTGCGCACACTCAATGAGCTGTTCGGCCGTTTTGATCGCCTTGCTGAGGTGAGAAAGATTAACCTTTGAATGTCACAGGCAGTTGGAGAAAGGGGATATGGTCAATGACTTACTGTAGTGTACAGTATGAGATCAGAAATATCATGGCAATCACTATTAGTTTTAGTGTCAAAAGCAATGTTGGAAACTTATTGAACAATATCTTTCGATATTTTAGGAGAATCACTGCATGAGGATAAAAATTCTTGGAGATTGTTATTACTGTGTGTCTGGGGTCCCAGAGCCCCAAACTGCACATGCTCGCTGTTGTGTGGAGATGGGTCTTTCAATGATCAACACTATACGGTGTGTATGTTACATGATTTGTACAACTATCTAAAGATTTTGTGTGTAATTCTCAATGTTTCTCCTTCTCCCAGTTTAATGTCCAGAGATTATAAGTAAGCCTTTCATAAACTGATTTCCTCAAATGAGTTGCTCTGTGTTGCTCTCAAAACATTGCACTTTCATAGATCTTTTGCAGGTGTGTCCAATCCTGCTCCTGGAGGTCCATTGTCCTGCAAAGTTCAGGTCCAGCTAGTCAAGGTCTTCAGGATTAATGGAAACTTCATGTTGGGGCAGGTTAGAGCTGAACTAGGACGTTGACCCCCTGGAGTGGTATTGGACACCCCTGATATTTTGGAACATTCATATTCTATTTGTCCTTCATTGTTATTGCTGCTCAATAGCAATTTAAGTCAAATTCTGCTGATAAAAATTCCCTCTCTCTTTGTCAGCTATGTACGTAAGGAGCTGAAGAGAGATGTGGACATGCGTATCGGCATCCACTCCGGCTCAGTTCTGTGTGGGGTTTTGGGTCTGCAGAAATGGCAGTTTGATGTGTGGTCTTGGGACGTAGATGTTGCCAACATGCTAGAGGCTGGAGGACTCCCAGGGCAAGTACAGATCATTATCATGGTGATATATTTAGCCGAATACAATTGATTTTAAATAACAAATCAAATTGTATAATAATAGGAGGATTCATATATCACAAGCGACCCTGGACTGTCTAGCGGGAGTATACGAGACAGAAGAAGGTCGAGGCTATGAGCGGAATGAGTTTTTACGCAAACACAAGATCGACACTTTTCTGATCTGCCATACGCCACAGGAAGACAAGGAACCCCCTAAAGTCCGGAGGACCAGCAAAGATGAGACGACATGGAGTGCTGAGCTTCCTTTTGATAACATCATTGGCATGAACTGCGTGAGTGTGTGTTGGCTTCATAAACCTTCCTTAGATCTGAATGCGCTCTCTAGTTAGTCATAAGATGTAAAGTTATCAAATCTGTTAAATAGTGCCACACTATGTTATTCAGTGAATCCTTTAGTAACTTTATCACCAGCATCAGTGCATGGTCCATTACATTAGAAAATAATTTATAAGTAGTCTCTTGTTTGTAAAACCAAACAAAAACATGTTTACTTACGCCTTGCCCTATAAACTTCAAATGTAAGAATATTACTGTAAACACCATTTTTGTTAAACAGCAAGTTGAGCTCCTAATTAAGAATGTTTGTTTATAAGGAATGCATTGATACTTAAACTTTGACTGCCAATGATTATTTTCATGTTATGTCTGATAACCAATAAATGGCTATTAAAAATCTTAATTTTTTAAATGCTTTACATTCCAATATCAATCAGTATGATAAAAATAAAACTAATAGCCATTATCTTTCCCTATTAATAATTGTTATAGTTTGTTTTTTTTTCACTTGAAATACATGCAATGTTTTTTGTAATGTCATCTTTTAGATTTTAGCCACTTTCACCAATGGCTCTCTGGTGCAGCTGCCCAATCAGATTACTCCTCATTGTGCTGGGTCTCGAGAAATCAACAAGAGAATAAAACAAGCCATCGAGGTGCGCAGTAGTGAGCGAATGCGCAAAGAACAAATCACACCCTTCACGCTAGTCTTCAAAGACAGACACATCGAGGGAAAGGTATGGACTGCTGAGGAACAGCTTTTATACTTTGTATACTTTGTATTGTATTTTTGCTTATAAATAGGCCCACACAAAATTTCAGTTTCAGTTCAATCACTTTCAGTTTTCTCAAATGAGAGATGAGATGTTCAAGTCCAACTTGGCCTGCTCGTTCCTAATGCTCCTCTTCATCATGGCTGTTCAGGGTCTCATCCCTTCTCCACAGTAAGTATTATTACTATCCTTTCAAATACCTAATGTGATTTTTGAAATGTAGCAGTATTACATTTTCAATAATGTTCTGTCCCACAGAATCTGTCCTATGGTAATCCAGTTCCTAGTATTCCTGTTTGTCTACATGCTACTGCTTCTGGTAACACTGGCTGAGGAATTTAAGTGCTCCCCACCATACTTACAGCACCTGTGCTGCTGGGTCCACGAGACTAAGAGCATCCGTAACCTGCTCACAGTCACCGCTATTGCTATTAACTTTGGTGTGGCCTCCTGTGATATTGTGAGTGCCAGAATTTATAGTTGTTTGGGCCAAATTAATATGCTACTTTTAACCTGTCTTATCTTTTTTTTATACAGTTGTGGTGTAGCACAGTTGGAGAAGCTGAAGAAAGTAACAAGAACTCAGAACAAGGTGCACAGTGGCCAGTAAACATCTGCACCCATCCTGAGGTACAGTAGATGCATTCTGAATACAACTTCCAATAAAGCTTATTCTGGTACAGACATCCTAATTTTAACCCATTTCAAAATCAGTGACTCCACTAAATACAGTAAATCTGTCTGTCTCTCTGCAGTTCTTTGTTTTGAGCGGTGTGGTGGCTATGGTGACGTGTGCTGTATTCCTGAGGCTCAGCTGTCTGTTGAAGTTGGCAGTACTTATGTTAGTCATTGCAGTTTACACATACCTCATTGAGGTAGCCTTCCATGTGTTCTTTCTCCGCCAACACCAAAATGGCCAAATTCAGAGGTACAATATCTGAATTGTACAGTGTAAAGCGTTTCTGACTGTGGTACAGTGTTTGACTTTTAGACATCAACAATCCAGTGATTTAAGAACGAGCCTTTTTGAGTTTTGAAGTATACAGTATAAGAAAATGTAGATTTTTGAGTTGTTGTAGACCCTCTCATGTATACTTTATATATGTGTGTATTTCCTAGATCTCAATACCTCAGACGCAAAGGCGTTTCTGTGTTGCTAATGGCCATGTTTGTTGTGGTTGTCCTCTACAACAGCAGACAGGTATTCTACTAAAAGCTTATTAAAAAGTTTATTCTTAGGAATTCATTATACAGTATGGTCCTACTAGAGATTTAAATAATATAAAATCATTACATATTTATTTAACAATTAAGAAATATATTTATTTAGAATTATATCAGTAAATACTAATCAAACCACCACTTATAATTATCATCCTATTATATAAAAATGCTTATTCCTACAGTTAGAAACTACAGCCAGGCTTGACTTCCTGTGGCGTCTTCAGGCCAGACAGGAAGTGGAGGACATGAAGGAATTGAGGGAGTATAACGAGTGTCTGCTGTACAACATCCTTCCTGCCCATGTCGCTCGCCACTTTCTTGGGAGAGACAGAAATAATGAGGTAGTTGCATGGATTATTGATGATATATCCTTATAGTTTAAATTTTGGTTAGAAAATAAGAAATAATAATATAAGTAATTAAATTATCCATAAAACTATCCAGCTATTTGGTTTCAAATTGAAGACTACGTTGAAGCATTTCAGTAGTAATGGAGCACTTTCATGGTGTGATGGCGCAGTGGATAAGACACATGCCTTTGGTGTGAGAGACCCGGGTTCGAATCCACTGTGAGACACCAATGTGTCCCTGAGCAAGACACTTAACCCCTAGTTGCTCCAGAGGCGTGCGACCTCTGACATATATAGCAATTGTAAGTCGCTTTGGATAAAAGCGTCAGCTAAATGAATAAATGTAATCCATAAGCATTAATTAATACATTTTCTCTGTGTGAATTCTTTGGCTCCAAGGACCTGTTCTCTGAATCCTACGAGCGAGTTGGGGTGATGTTTGCTTCCATTCCAGGCTTTACAGATTATTACGAGAAGAAAGAGTTGATTCATCAAAATGTTGAGTGTCTGCATCTTCTTAATGAGATCATTGCTGACTTTGATGAGGTACATGGATTTGTGCAGCATCCTCTTAGTACCAAATGTCCTCAAAGCCTGGACATGCCCATAGTTTTAATGGCTAACAGCAGCTCTGATGTTTCTAATGGAATGTATTTTAAATGTGCAAATGCTCACTTCTTTATCATAAGATACTGTAATAGTGAGAAATTTCAATTTCAGAGACCATCTTAATCTTTTTCCCTTTTTTCCCCTTAGCTACTGGAAGAGCCTTACTTCCAGGACATAGAGAAAATCAAAACCATTGGCAGCTGCTACATGGCTGCATCTGGCCTGTCTCCTGAAAAACAGGTCTTACATTTATGCCTGACAATATAACTAGATGCATGATATATACCAGTGACCATATCAAAATCAGCCAGTGTTGCTAATAGTATTATAGACATCAGTTTGATTAGATCAATTTTGGAACCAGATTATCAAAAAAATAAATGATTTTAATTTTTGATTTTTTACAATATTAATAATTAATAAAAATAAATAAATAAAAACACACACACATTGAAATGTTACTTCTGGCTAGGCCGGTCACAAAGCATTAAAAAGTATCATGAATACTACAAAATCATAAATACAACTAGTAATTAAATAATTAAGTAGTAACTGAAAAGGTACATTTCTACAAATTAAGGCTCAATTTTATTAATGTGTATTTTATAGGAATGTGAAGATGAGTGGGCTCACCTCAGTACGCTGGTTCTATACGCTTTGGCCATGCAAGAAACTCTGAAACAAATAAACAAACGTACCTCAAACAACTTCCAGTTGCGTGTCGGTAAGACTGTGCTATTCTTTTATTTAACATCTATTAATAATACACAAAAATCTACTAATATCAACAGGATTTTCTTTATTTGATTTTATTTGATTCTGTCACTTGTGCATGTCTGAGGACTACTTATTAAAGTGATTTACCTACTCTGAGCCAGTACAGACACACTAATGAGCTTAAACAAGACAATCAGTATGATTTTAATGTGATTGGATTGGACAATTAAGATTATTATAACAATAATACAGTATTTGAATTTCAATTTAAAATTAGAACATAGTTCTTTGGCCAACATGAACTCAATATTGAATTGAACCCGTTTTACTTTCTTGATGCACCTGCCTGGTTTTATTGTATGCAACTGATGTATTTTATTCCAAAACGAAATGCTTTTTAAACAAAAATGCTGTAATTTGCTCTTTTCCTGAAACAACTTTAATGTGGATATAACTGCTTTTCTATCATACAGGTATTTCTCATGGGCCTGTAGTCGCCGGAGTGATTGGCGCCACTAAACCCCAGTATGATATTTGGGGCATGACTGTGAATCTTGCCAGCCGAATGGACAGCACAGGGCTCAGTGGGCGTATTCAGGTCCCAGAGGGCACAAGCAGTATCCTGGCTGACCGCGGCTTTGTGCTACAGCTTAGAGGAGATATCTACGTCAAAGGGGTTAGCGAACAGAGGGGAGGGGTCCGCACATACTTTGTTAGCAGTCGGGAACAGAGCTCAAGCTACGCAGAGAGAAACACCAGCAGAGGGATCTCTCTCAGGAGAAACACCCTCGCAGCGGTGGTCTTTTCCCTGGTGCAGGCCCGCAAGAAAGAGGAGTTACGAGAGGCTAATGGAGGTTTTCATCTTATGGAGATCACATGAATTCTGATGAAAAAAATTGGACAGGAACTGTATCTAATACCTGTTTTAGAGACTTTCATCTCTTTCATGAGTTATTGCCTTCAAGAGATTTTCCACATTTTCTGTTACTCTTTCTAAATAGTAACTTTATTTCTCTTGTATGACCAGATTTCTGCTGACATTCAAAGTTGCTCATTATGGAAGCCTATTTCTACCTCAGAATGTTTTTTTGTATATTCTTTAAAGGTACTTGTGACTTTTTATCTGACAATTTGGACTTTCCTTGCAGTTCTGAGAAAAAAAAAGTTAGAATTGACAAACTCAAAGACATAAACTCTTCGCAGGATATAAACACAATTCTAATTGTGAGATATAAACTTGCAATTGAAATTAAATTATAGTTAATTGTAAGATATGTCACAATTACCTTTTTTGTTTTTTATTCTGTGGTGAAATGCGAGATATAAACTCAGAATTCAGAGAAAAAGAGTCATAATTGCGAGAAGCGAACTCGGAATTGTGAGTAAAAAGTCCGAATTATGAATAAAAAGTCAGATTTTGTGAGATAAAAAGTCAGAATTACCTTTTTTTTTTTTCTTTTTTTTTTATTATTATTATTCCATAGCAGAAATGGGCTTCCATAGCTTATTCCTATGGAAACCGTGAAAAACATATAAAAGTCATGTTTCTTTTGTCTTGGAGTTGGCATCACTGGGATTTTTAGCCAATTGTAAACTTTAAATGTTAGGAATTTAAAAGGGCCAAAATAAGAAAAGCTGCTTATAAACACTTTAATAAAACTTTCCTCCTTTTGGAACAAGACCAAAATAGTGTAGAAAAGCTAAGGAACTCTGGATTCTGTCAAAATCAACAACTGATTAGAACATGTAACATTTTATTTGGAGGTTATATTCATAATGCTCAACTGCCACTGACAAATTAAATGTGGAAGAGTCTGAGGTCAACTTTGCTAAGCTAATTAGCTGATTATCTGACACATTTGTATTATTCATTAACACCCTGGAGAAGCTATGAATCCCAGGATTATACCAACACATCAACATAACTTTCTATGAAATGTATGTTACAAAAAATATTTTGATTGAAAACTTTTCTGATAATCAGACATTTTTAGATGATCAGCGGTTTTTCAAACTCCCCTTTTATATTGTTTGCATGGTTGTGGGACAAGAAAAACAAACAAAAAAAGCTTCTGTCTCTATGTTTTGGGAGTTTTTAGGGATACTTTGATTTTATGATGGATAATAAAATAATTAATATTGACACAATTACAATTAAGTCAAGAATGAATGAGCAGGAAGAAAAATGACAATGCCAAAATTCTTTGTCTACTTTTATCTTTAGAGTTAGATATTTCTAGGAAACACTACCACAAAAAGCCACCAAATGAGAAATGTTGCTGCTGAATTACTTACGAGGACACACTGTATTTGTAAAGGGTATAGGCCTACATAACACATTAGTATTTGCCAATATTGTCTCTTTTTTTCTTCTTCTTAATCATTGGAAGCATATAAAACAGGCAAAGAATGGGGGAAAAAATATTTATACTTACACAAAATCATAGTTTTTAGCAAACATTAAAACAATTGTTTGTTATCAGCAGAGAACAGTCCATTTCTATGTGTATTCTAATGCAAAATATTAATGCACGTTAAGATGCTTATAAATATTGTACATTATAGGAATGTAAAATTAAGGCCTACCTCAGTATGCTGGTTCTATTAGCTTTGGCTATGAAATAAACTTTGGAGGAAATAAACAGCAAAGTTACATAGCCTACCTCAAACAGTCTCCAGTGTGTTGGTAAGATTGAGCTTTTCTTGTTAATTAAAGGTGGATTACTTCTTGGACATGTAACCAAATTATGTAAAAAAATATATAAACCTACCTTATAACAGACCTTGCTTGCTAAAATGTGGCTGTGCTTGCCTAGGCCTTTGGTTACATCGCAGACTACAAACGTTTTTGAAATATTAAATCCGTTTTAAAAGCAAAATGACTTACTGTGTTTATTTTGTTTGTTTTTATTTTTCATGTTTAATTGAACGTGTTATTAGCCGTTTCTTTGTAAATGTTTACTAGCAATTTCTGAATGAAAATTGATTCTTCACACTGATCTGTGATAGATAGATAGTTCATACGTTTTAGCAGTATGTATACCTGTACATACTGAATTGTCTATATTGTGTTTGTGCTATTTTGCATATTGTCCATTTTGTATATTTGTACATTATTTTTTATTATCTGTGTCCTGTCCTGTCGTTGAGTCACGATAAACAGAACAAGTGTACAGTCATTGAAAGGCATTTAATATTTCGTTTCGCAGTGCTTATAAAACAGCAGCCTTAAACTTTTTATAGCCTACAGATTATGTTATGCGAGCTTATGTCTTCTCGTTATAAAATAGACACTGATATTCCTGTCTTCTGGAGTTATGTTGTTGGTTTGATGTCTGCTGGGGTTTGGGTCACTTAGTATTCATGAGGTTTCCTCACATGTACGTTACAGTCAGGCAGTTTATGTTTTAATATAATATATTAGTAGTATATATGAATTATTATAATTCTGTCATTAATTGCAGCTCTTTCATTCTGTTGTTTTTGCTAATCAAATTCACTTTTTTCTTTCCATGTGATCAAGACAAAGACAAAGAAAAAAAGTTTTATAAGTCAAACATTTGAGTTGTATTACAGAAAATAAACATAATGAACCATGAACCAACACATTTTTATGGGTCAAGGGTGTTACACTAACAAAGGTGATTTTAAAGGGTCAGGTTGGATACTCTTTAACATACTTAAAGTATGTATTTATAATTGGTTAATCTTTGTTTTTGTCCTCAATGTTTTAGGACATTAATTATTTACACAACTGCTATGTGATGTCAAATGTGAGATTTATTGATCCAAGCATGTCATTTTTGATCACAGAGAATGTCAGCTATTTTCTACACTGATTTGGGAATTCTACACTGATTTGATATGATCATTTGTGGTGCAGTAGCTCTTATAACAATAATCTTATTATCCAGGAGTGAATTGCAAAGGCTCATGGGTCACAGTGTGGGTTCTGCACTCCAGGAATTGTGATGTCTATGTACGCTCTTTTGAGAAACAACCCTCAACCCCGCATGCATGACATTCAGAGGCTTTTCAAGGTATAGTAAGAGTCATAACTTCTGCATCTTGTTAAATTTGATCAATTGATGTAATATATATCTTTTCTAAATAAATATTTTTGTTTTTAAATTGTTTGCACACAGGCAATTTATGCCGCTGTACTGGGTACAGACCTATTCTTGAAGGCTACAGAACATTCGCAAAGGTAAAATAGCTGAGTAAGGCCTGCTATAATAATAATAATAAATATATTTAATATAAAAGTAACTCCTGGAAGTCTACATTGAATATTTTCTTTTATTAATAGATAAAAAAAAAACTATAAATTGTTTAATTAATATTTAAAGAAATAAGATAGAGGTAACTGGCACAATCTGTCTGAGATAGGACCCAGATGCAGAATGAACAGTGACCAAATTTGACGAAACAGCAGACAAGACACAAGTAGGTATGGGTCACTTGTGATAAACAACAAGAAAACAAGGAACTAAAACCTAAAAAGCACCCACAGACAGGTTTGTAGAGTAACCTAGAACAAAGCTGTGAGAACTACTATTATATTATTATGTGTATATCCAAATGTTCATTTATATTTATAAACTACTTAAAGCAAGCTCACACTACACAAAATGTGGCCAGATTTTTACTGTCAAAGAGAGATTTCCAAGGTCTATGTCAAAACCCCCAAATCACAGCCGCTGGTCGCTAGTCGCTGATTCTTGTGAAGTATGAACAGCTCAGCAACATGATGCAGTAGTCACAGGTGCTAGAATATTTTCAAACTTGTTTAAGAATGCTGGTATAAGAATACACTGATGTAAAATATACAGCAGAATTACCTTTGGAATTGTTTTTGGTTTTTTGTTTAATATCTGCCTCTTTTAATTTCAGGATGGGGGATGTTGTGGTGGAAAAGGACAGAGTAATGGCTGCTGCATGACTTATGGACACATGCAAGAGCATGTCAATGTGAGTAAAACAAGACATCCAGACACCATGCTCTATTTTCTCAGAGTACAAACACGTTTTTGTCCTAAAGCCTTGCCATTTATGATAAACCTGTAGCATATTTGGATAGGAAATCAATGACATGGCAGACATAGCAGTCTCATAGGAAACCAGTCACATGTGTGAACTGGCACTCATGAGCATGTGAGGTCAAACCTACAGCCATGAAACAAACAGCAGATGCTTCATGATCACTGTTTTACAGTCACAGTACTGCAATGTTCAGTAATGAATGTTATCTAAGGACTTTACAAATAATTCCGACATTTCTTTCTCTATTTTTAGGACAATTCAACGCTTCCAGCTGAGAAATTGTAAGACCAATCTGAGTTTATGCCACTGGACCCGACACAAGATATTATTTTCCCGCCTGAGCTTATTGTGTATAAAATGAGCTCAATCTTCATTGATTGACCATCAAAGTAAAATGAGGAGACTGATTGCTGCATTAAACACTTTAACTTACATTTGTGCTCTACAGGGTTTAAGTAAACAGCCCCAGAGAAAGCTGAGGTTTGTTGGGGAACGAGTGCTTTGGATTCAGCCCTGCTCCCTTGAAGAACTCTTGGAGCTGAAGGCGACTTATCCAAATGCTAAACTAGTGGTTGGGAACAGAGAAGTTGGTGAGTCCCACATACATTACGAAATACTACTGTTTGAATCAGTCTGCTTGTTTGTTGGCTCATTCTAGATAAGGACTCTCTTTGAAATCACATACTCTCCGAGTGCTCTTTATAGTATGAATGTAGTCTGGGTGCACTACATTTGACGTATTGTCATCGTCACACTATTGTCATGCGAATACTATGAATTCAGACGTATGAATACTCATTTCACATGCTGTTTTTTGCCTACAATATTGTAGGAACGTATGGATATTCGGATTCAGCCAAGCTTCTTTTTTTTTTTTACATTTAGGCCAGTAGATGATGAAAAGTGCTCTTTAATAGTGATTGACATGTGACTATCATTAATAGTGAGTCATTGAATCATTTATTCAACTGTTTCACAACAATGGTAGAAACTATTTTTGTCGGTGGGGCAAAAATAGACAAAGTAACTGTCTAAAATGTAAGTTGTGCTATGTCTATTGAACTGTTGTATACAATATCACATAGCAATCATATTTTTTGGTCTGTATATCATTGATTGCTCTGATATTTGGAACAGCTGCTTGTGTTCAAATCCATAAGTATGTTTACATATTTTGAGTGAAAAAGCATGCAGATTTTTCTTTGTACAGTGCTCAAAGAGCATAACACAGAACGCAAAGCTGATGTTAATTGTTTTGAGTCTCTCTTCTAGGTATTGAGATGAAGTTCAAAAACCTTCTTTACCCTGTGATTCTGGCACCAGCTTACATCCCTGAACTGAACATCATCCAACACACTCAGGATGGTAAGAGACTCATAAACCTAAAGGGATGCTGTCCGTTGTTTGATGGTTTAAAGCAAAAATAGTATTCGTCAATACAACACATTAAAATATTATAGAGTTAGAACTGTATGACAGTTAATCTCGGCTTGTTTTTGGTTCACAGGCATTCAGATTGGTGCATCAGTGACGTTGACTGTTCTGGGGGACGTGTTGCGTGGAGCAGTGAAGAAGCTGCCCGCTCATCAAACGGAGGTCTTTAAGGCTGTTCTTGAGCAGCTTCATTGGTTTGCAGGACAGCAGATCCGAAATGTTGCGGTACGTTGTGTCCCTGAGGACAAAAAGGGATATAAAGTGTTTTATGTAAGTTAATGGACTTGAAAATGACTGTCGAATGTTAATTTAATGGCTGTTTGATTTAATGAAGTGCCTAACTTGAACAATAAAACATAAAAGTGATTATGAATGATTAAAAGTCACATTTTCAGTTCCTTTCCGTGACTATCATATTTATGCTTTCAGGCTGTTGGTGGCAATATTATGACAGCGAGTCCCATTTCAGACCTCAACCCTGTGTTTATGGCAGCCGGCTGCAAGATAACAGTGATGTCCAAAGGTACAAAGTTTTTTCCTGTTCAAGGATCAAAGGTTTTAGTATTTCATGATCTGATACAGAATACATTTGGTTTGTAGATCCGTTGACCCCTCTGATGCCATGGGAGTTCCTGGAGTGGTTGCATTTATCTCTGCTAAAGACATCACAGGAAGTAACATGACAGGACCTGTCGTTTATGACGAGACCGTTTTTGCAGATGATAAGGTGTTTTGCTGTATCTCAGTGAATTTTCTGTGCAGTATTTCTAATTAGAGATGTTTTACACAGACAGCTGTTAAATTATGACAGTTTTTGCATTTTATATAGAAGTCCTTTGATAGTTATGATGCAGACTGAATCAGGCATAAGGCGACCATGACGCAATGGCTTTTACATTTCTTTCACAAAACAGAGAGTATTATTTGGAAGTCGTAGTAAATGACTTCATGCATTTGTGACAGATATTTATGGATTCCCGTGCAAAATGTATCTCACATGCATCTCACTTAATTGCAGAGTAGGCTATTCTATGATCAGGCGTTTTTCTACGGCATACTCATTTATTGATGCAGTTAGACTTTGACATGCGCTTTCATGGTTGAGTATCTTGGACCTGGCAAAGTTAAAAAATAATCTTAATCTAAAAAAATGTCACCTTTATTGCTGTTTCTTATGGAAGCCTCCCATAGTTTCCATCTCAGAGTGAAAAAATTAAGTTAATTGGGAGAAAGTAAGAGAAATTAAGTCACTTTGTTAGAGATATGGCACATTGTTAAATACTAAATCTATAGAAATTAGGTCACAATTATGAATAAATACACGGAAATTGTGATATATTTTACAATTACCTTTTTTCTTTTGAGTTGGAAATGAGCTTACATGTTTGAATCACTTTTATTTAAATTTATTTAAATCTTTCATATGTCATTGATAGTGTTATAAACTGCTGTTCAAAAGTTTGGGATTTCTAAGATTTTTTTTTTTTGCATTAAGAAATTAATTCTTTTATTTAGCAAGGATGCAATAAATTAATCGAAAGTGACAGTACTTTACTATAAAATAAAATACTTATTTTTATTACATCAAATTCTGTTCTAAAAATTAGTATTGATACTATGTAGTAAATGTTTCTTGAGCACCAAATCAGCATATTAGAATGATTTCATGTGACACTGAGGACTGGAATAATAAAACTTAGCTTTTCATCACTGGAATAAATTATTAAATGTGACCCTGGACCACAAAACCAGTCTTGAGTCGCTGGGGTATATTTGTAGTAATAGCCAAAAATACATCGTATGGGTCAAAATTATTTATTTTTCTTTTATGCCAAAAATCATTCGGATATTAAGTAAAGATCATGTTCCATGAAGATATTTAGTAAATTTCATACTGTAAATATATCAAAACTGAATTTTTGATTAGTAATATGCATTGTTATGGGCTTCATTTAGACAGCTTTAAAGGCGATTTTCTCAATATGTCGAATTTTTTGATGACATTTCAACTAAATAAATTTAATTTTCAAAAAATATTGACCCTTATGACTGGTTTTGTGGTCCAGGGTCACATTTGTTTTTAAATATTTCAAAATAGAAACAGTTATTTTTTTAATTGTAATACTATTTCACAAGATTACTCTTTTTACTTGACAGTTGTGATGAGGAAAATCATTCAAACATTTT
This sequence comes from Barbus barbus, assembly GCF_936440315.1. Classification (NCBI taxonomy): domain Eukaryota; kingdom Metazoa; phylum Chordata; class Actinopteri; order Cypriniformes; family Cyprinidae; genus Barbus; species Barbus barbus. Next base: position 13,408,124 of record NC_136748.1, on the reverse strand, counting down.
ACCAAATTTTGATTGGTATCATTATGATTGGAATGCTTTATATATCTTGCATGCATAAAATGTGTCGATTTTGTATACTCATGTAGAGTCCTTACATTGATCTTTCATGCTAGGTCACATGTGTTGGACATATAGTGGGGGCCGTTGTGGCAGACACACAAGCCCATGCTCAGAGAGCAGCCAAAGCTGTGAACATCAGCTATGAGGAACTGCAGCCTGTGATTGTTACCATTCAGGTTTGTATTTACTTCACATTCACACATACACTCACTACAGCAAATAGAATCATCTAGCTATGGAACAATGCTTTTGTCATGTGTGGTGGGCAGAACCCGAATGCAACACAGCCAGCAAGTTCTCAAAGAGGTCAATATTTACAAAACAATTTGAAACGTGACACAAAAATGGTTGCATCGGACCAGACTTCAGCCCACAGAGCTGGAAAACAAAAGACCTAGACAGGAGTCAGAAGAGCACATGGCAACGGAAACAAACGTGCTCACAACAAACACAATGACAAGACAGAAGAGCACATGGCAAAAGAACACCAACACAAACCACATGCTCCACAACAGAAAACAAGACACGAGACGTGTATTGAAAATTATACACAAAAGGCCTTTAAAAAAATCAAACAATGAAATGTAATCCTCATAGAACTGAAAATATTACCTACGACCAATTTTTGGTTTCAAAACCACTGATCTACAATATTATCGCTGTGCTGTGCTCTGACCTTTCACCCCTGCTTAGTGGTTTTCCTGCTGTCATCATTACATAACAGGATTTTTCAAGGTTTTCAGGGAAACGGCTTGTACAAAATACACATAACACAGAGATAAGCTTGACTAAGCTTGAATAAGTTTATGTTCACTCTTTCAAACAGGATGCTATTGCCAACAAGTCCTTCTTTCAGCCAGTGAGAAGTATAGAGAGAGGAGATGTTGCACAAGGATTCAAAGACTCTGATCACGTCCTGCATGGTATAACCTAGATTTTATTTAAAATGATAGTGACACACTGCATTTAGCCTCTTTGTGAAGAATGAAAGTTATCTAATAAAGATTCACATTATTTAAAACCATGTTTTTTATTAAACAGGCAGTCTGTACTCTGCTCCTCACCATTTATGTCCTTAAATGATTCTTGTTCAGACCTGTTCCTCTTTCATTTCATGAGCTGACACTAAATATGTGATTCTGCAGGTGAGATGCACATTGGAGGGCAGGAACCGTTTTATCTGGAGACTAACTGCACACTTGCTGTCCCTCGAGGAGAGGATGGAGAAATGGAGATGTTTGTGTCCATGCAGTCAGCCTCCAAGACTCAAGTAAACAAAAGAGATCACTCAATTTATATCCACATTCTCAATCAAAACCGAGTTTAAACTGCACAAGACATAAGAATGGTGATAATAGCTTGACAAAATATTGACGTATTAATTGGATCTGAAATAAAAAAAAAATATCGGAAATTTATTTATATAATTTTACAAATACAATTTTTTTTTTTTCAATATTTAATTTTAAAATATTTGATTAATATAAATTCTATTTAAAATAGTATAAATAAAAAAATATAATAATTAAATAAGCATCATGTCAGAAGGTTTTGCATGCCCAAATCAGATAGAAAAACCCTCAGTCAGACAGACAGATAGACAAACAGCAGCAGATGCTATAGGTCCTCTCATTTAAAATGGTTAATTCATTAGTAGCAAAAAATATGATAGGATTATTAATGATGTGATATATAGTTGATTGTACGGTCCTAATGCAAATAATGTGCTGTGTTTGCCTCAGGCCCTAGTGGCTAAAGCTCTGGGAGTGCCTGCCAACCGGGCGGTGTGCCGTGTAAAGCGGATGGGAGGAGGATTTGGAGGGAAAGAGAGTCGGAGCACTATTCTCTCCATGGTGATTGCTGTTGCTGCACATACGTATGAATATTTATAACACAAACTAATGTAACCATGTTAATGTGCCTAATTACATAAAGTGATGTTGTATGTAGCAATGTGAATGGTAAACGTTTAGTTTGGCCTTTCTCTTTTAGGGTCAAGCGGCCAGTTCGCTGCATGCTAGATCGCAATGTGGATATGCTGGCCACAGGTGGTCGGCATCCATTCTTTGGACATTACAAGGTGAAAGATTGTGCAAATTAGCCAGATATTGTCCTTTAGGTTGATCATAAGTCCTCTTAGACTTGACTGGGATTTCTAAATTGCCTAAAATGTCAAGGTTTGGGCTTTGGTTTTCTATTGACATGCTCTTTACAGTCCTCGTGCATTATAGAGACACATATATGCACTGCTTTGACCGCTCTCTGTCGATCCCATCTTCTCGCACGCCACTATTGGTCGATTATGTACAATGCCTGTACACTATTGGTCAATCCACTTTTTAGCCATTACCTTCTGTCAGTATAAAAAAACAATAATACAAAGCCAAACCCCGGCTATTTTAAGCCATTTAGAAATAAATGCCTGCAAGGACATATGGTCACACACTATTGTCCTCATCCTTGCTAGACTATTCTCATACACTATTGCTCTGTAATCTAATGTATAGGTTGGGTACATGAACAATGGAACAGTGATGGGACTTGAAGTGACGCGCTACAGCAACGCAGGCAATTCACTGGACCTGTCATTGTCAGTGAGTAGGCATCTCAAAGTTTTGAACATCTATCGCCCTCTGATGGTCAATGACACACATTACTAGGTATACTTTCTTACTTTCCAAGCCTAAATGTGTAGCCTGTCTATCACTGCACAGATCCTGGAGAGGGCACTATTCCACATGGATAACTCCTACAACATTCCTAACATCCTTGGCACAAGCTACATGTGTAAAACCAACCTGCCATCTAACTCAGCATTCAGAGGCTTTGGTGTGCCACAGGGCATGATGATCACAGAGAGCTGGATGAGTGATGTGGCTTTGAGCTGTGGTCTGCCTGCTGAAGAGGTTCGTACTGCATCTTTCTCTCTCTCTCACAGTCCATAGTACACAAATATGTCACATGTAACAGAATTCTCTACTACTTCCAGGTGAGGAGGATGAACATGTACAAAGAGGGGGATTTCACACCTTTCAATCAAAGTCTGGAGCAGTTCACCATCGATCGCTGTTGGGAGGAGTGCATTATTTAATTTTTTTTTTTACTAATATCATACACTGTACACTTTTCAGTGTCACTATAGCAGTGGCAGTATTGTTATTGTTAACAAAATCCAAAACTTTTAAATAATTTTTGTTAATTGGAATAAAGCAAAAAAAAAAAAAAAGATAAACTTAAAAAAAAAAAGTCTTAAAAGACAAAATAGGAATGTTGCATTGGCAATTAACTGAAAAACATAAGTTCAGGTTAAAGTACCAAAATTACTTAAACTAAAGCTGAAATAAAAACAGAAATATAAAAAAAATAATAATAATAATTAATTAAATAAATAATAAATAAAATTACAAAAGCACATAACAAACTTACTAAAACTTAATCTAAAATTAAAATAATATATTAAGAAATACTACAATTATATATATATATATATATATATATATATATATATATATATATATATATATATATATATATTTATAATAACACTAGGCAGCATAAATTCCATAAGTCAGAAAAACCAGAGAGCCCGCACTTTATTGTTAGATTTTATTTGTATATTGCTATAAAAATTTTCTCAGTTTAGGCACTGCGTAGCTTGTTGCCTAAGATTTGCTGTAATACTTTAATTCCAGGCAGCATTGTTGGACCAAAAGAGGATTATCCATCATTCTCAGCAGGTTTGGAATCAGCTTCACTGCTGCCTTCCTCAACCAGGTCAGCCCTTTTCCTCGTAGGCTCTAAATAATTATTAGAAAGAGGCGATTATGTGTGTGATGGATATTTTTGATTCAGGCAGGAGCATTGGTACTTGTGTACTCAGATGGTTCGGTTTTACTAACTCATGGTGGAACAGAGATGGGAAAAGGCCTGCACACTAAAATGGTCCAGGTAATGCAAACAAGGCACAACAAAAATACTGTATTAAATTGTTGGTCACTACTGTTCATATTAATTTAATCTTCAAATTTTTGTGTTGTGCAGGTGGCCAGTAAAACTCTTGGAATCCCCTGCTCAAAGATTCACATCACAGAGACCGACACTAAGACCGTTCTTAACACCAGCCCTACGGCTGCCTCCGCCTCCTCAGATCTTAACGGCATGGCCATCTATGTAAGCCTCATGCAGCATATATTCATATTTATGAGGCTTTTTTATGTACACTACCGTTAAAAAGTTTGGGGTTATTTTTCACATTTTTATTTTTTTTATTTAACCTTTATTTACCCAGGTGAGCACATTGAGAACACTTTCTCATTTACAATGGCGACCTGGCCAAGATAAAAGCGTCGAGGTACAAAAGTTACACATGTAATTACAAGACAAAACAAATCAAACATTTACAAATTTATACAAGTAATACAAAAGGTGAAAAAAAAAAAAAAATAAGTTAACATGTACAATGGTCTGACAATGTGTTTGCTAATAATAATTTAAATGTGAATAATGGGACAATGGATTCAAGCTTCAGAGATTTTTGAAGTGTATTCCAATCGTTAACAGCGGAGAACTGAAAAGAAAGGTGGCCAAAGGAGGTACGGGCTTTAGTAGCAGTCAAAATGATATACCTACTTGAACGAAGGTTCATAAAGGGGGTAGCTCTCGAGGTTGCAGTGGTGAGTATTATATGGAGCATTGGTGACAAAACGGATGGCAGTATGATATACAACATCTAGTTTACTAAGAAGAGAGTTTGAAGCAATTCTGTAAATAATATCACCATAGTCAATAATCGGAAGGATGGTCATTTTCACAAGAGCAAGTTTTTCACAAAAATTACGTTTTCACATTTAATTGATCAAAAGTGACTTTTACTATGTTAGAAAAAAATATTTAAAATTAATGCTGTTCTAGTGATCAAAAATCTTGGAAAAAATGTATTTCCACAAAAATATTAAAGTGCACAACTGTTGTCAACATTTATAATAATTTAATAACTATTTATCAACAAATCGGCATATCCGAATGATTTCTGAAGGATCATGTCACATTGCAGACTGGAGTAGTAGCTGCTGAAAATTCAGCTTTGCCTTCACAGGAATAAATAATATTTTAAAATATATTAAAATAGAAAACATTGTAATAATATTTAACAATATTACTGTACTTTTTGATCAAATAAATACAGCCTTGGAAAGTAAAAGAGACTTTCAAAAATATTAAAACATTTTTATCGACTCTAAACTTCTGAACAGTAATTTATGTCAGCCATCAAACTAATCTACCATATTTCAAATCAATATTTGTAGAAAATTCCATACGACACTAATTTTTTCCACAGAATGCTTGCCAGACATTACTACAGAGACTTCAGCCTTACAAAGACAAAAACCCCAAAGGCTGCTGGGAGGATTGGGTCAGTATCTAGTTTTTTACATAATTATTCATCAAATGTTTAGTATTTTTATGTATTTTATAAATGACATTTTAATCACATTTGCAGGTGAAAGCAGCATATTTCGACAGAGTTCATTTGTCTGCAAATGGATTTTACAAGTATGTTAATTTCCTATAATTGAAAAACATTTTCAATAAACGTGATAATTTTCACATTTCTAATCTTGTTGGTCCTCATAGAATTAAGATTTATCATTCATCTAATTATATTTTATAGAACTCCAGATCTTGGCTATGAAACAAATTCAGGAAGACCATTTAACTACTTCAGTTATGGCGTGATGTCTCAGAGGTGGAGATAAGGCAATGCCAGTGTGAAATGTGTATTTGTTATGTTCAAGTACCAGTTTTACTCAAAACAGGACAACCGGTCTCCATAATAGATTATAGATTATATATATATATATATATATCTCCTTTCAGAATCTTCATACATCCATAGTCATGGATGTGGGCAAGAGTTTAAATCCAGCATTGGACATTGGACAGGTATTTCATCTTAATTTAATAAAACAGATCACACCATTGTCAATTCATCTTAAATATAATCTGATTTGTGGATGTGTGTGCAGGTGGAGGGTGGGTTCATGCAAGGTTTAGGTCTGTTCACGCTGGAGGAACTACGCTACTCTCCTGAAGGTTACCCGTATACTCGTGGACCTGGGATGTATAAGATTCCTGCTTTTGGGGATATTCCCATTGAATTAAAGGTCTCGCTGCTCAGAGATGCTCCTAATGAGAAGGCCATCTTCTCTTCAAAGGTTAGATGAACCACAACAACTGACTCCATCGTAAGATCATAGTTTGCGTCATAGTTACTCTTTTGGCTGTGTTTGTACTCAGGCTGTGGGCGAGCCTCCTCTCTTTCTGGCAGCCTCAGTGTTTTATGCCATTAAAGATGCAATCACAGCTGCCAGGGCTGATTCCGGTCTGACTGGACCCTTCAGACTAGACAGCCCCGCCACGCCTAAACGGATATGAAATGCCTGTGAAGACAAAGTTACTAAACTGGTATATAGTAACTTTCACTGTTGACTGTCAGCTACTGTATATGGTTGGCTTCACACTGTATAATGCATAATTGCACATTGGCATCAAATCTGAACCAGGGTCATTTCAAACTGAATATGAAGTCATATACACATTCAAATCAAGTCAAACATTTACCATTTTAACGCTTGGAGGATTTTTTTTGACTTTTTTTGATCAAGGATGCATAAAATTGATCAGAAGTGACAGTAAAGACATTTTTAATGTTATAAAGGACTTAATCAAATAAATGCTATTCTTTTGAATAGTCTATACATCACAGAATCCTGAAAAAAATGTTTCCACAAAAATATTAAGCAGTACAACTGTTAATAATAAGAAGAAATGTTTCCTGAGCAGCAAATGATCATATTATAATGATTTCTGAAAGATCACATGACACTGAAGACTGGAGTAATAATACTGAAAATTCAGCTTTGCCATCACAGGAATAAATTACATTTAAGATATATTCAAATAGAAAATAGTTATTTTAAGCTGTAAGAATATTTCACAATGTTACTGTTTTTACAGTTTCTGATCAAATAAATGCAGTCTTGGTGAGAAGAGACTTCTGAAATTTTCGAACGGTAGCGTATATATAACTTCAGAATCAAATATGGCATTCATGGAGCTGCTTGATGTGTTTTTTGACAAGGCCTACTGAAGTTTGTTGACCATTATATGCTTGTGTTTATCTTAGTGTCCTCCTGCGGATCTTGGCACCTTTATTCCATGGGCAGTGCAGGTGTAAGGCACCTTTAAAGTCAGATTGGACTGTTTACTTTCTTATTGCACATTCCTGGTCTTGTGTATGGTTTATCTGTGCATGTTATGCTAAAGGAAACAATAATATGTGTTGTTGTAATCTTTATGCAAAATTCTGCTGGTCAGCACAGGCTATTGGATAATGTTAGTTAAAAGCCAAAAAAATATATATATTTAGGCATTACACATTTGACCAACAGGCCACTTGGGTAAAATCAAGTTCTGTCCCACATTTGTTTTAGACATCCTGTTTCACTCGGAAATATGTTTATGACAGTAAAATGGGTTGTGAGTGGAAATTCATGTTGACTTTAAAAGTCCTCAGAGTTTAAAGTGCACAACAGCAAAGGCATTGAGAGAAAAACATTAATTACCAAAGAAACAGAAATTCTGAGAATTTTGTCGTGAGCAGATTATACTGTGAAAACAAAAGCACTTGTGCTTTTATGACCTCTATGTGCTCTTAGTGAAACGTACATTATATTTGTGACCCAGGACCATAAAACCAGTCATAAGGGTACATTTTTCAAAACTGAGATTTATACATTGTCCGAAAGCTGACTATAAATAAGCCATCTATGTATGGTTAGTTAGGATAGGACAATATTTGGCCGAGATACAACTATTTGAAAATCTGGAATCTGAAGGTGCAAAAAAATAAATTAAAAAAATGATGAGAAAATTGCCTTTAAATTTGTCCAAATGAAGTCCTTAGCAATGCATATTACTAATCAAAAATTAAGTTTTAATATATTTATGGTAGGAAATTTAGAAAATATCTTCATGGAACATGATCTTTACTTTTATGATTTACTTTACTTTACAATTTTTGGCATAAAAGAAAATTTGATAATTTTGACCCATACAATGTATTTTTGGCTATTGCTCCAAATATGTCGTACTTAAGACTTAAGGTTTAGTGGTCCAGGGTCATATAACAGGTAAATGATTTGTGCACAAAGTAATTTTGTTATCTCATTGTAGAAATCATGAATTTATTTTGTAACTGAAGCTGTCTAATAATAGGGATAATAATACTGAGATTAAGTGAGTAGTGTTGGGTCATGTGATCTCAATATATATATATATATATATATACATATATAAATATATAATGCCACTTTAATTTGTATTATTGAATAGTACTAATATATATATGTGACTTTTAGTTTACTTATGGTAATTGAATTAAATCATAGTTTATTACAATATATAAAATTGCTTTGAAGGGAAACGTGGTTCAGTTTACTAGCTGCAATACGACTTGAGTCAGGTCATTTGCGCATTCTGCTCACAGGTAATGTTCATGTCAAAGTGACATTTCAGCATTAAACCAAATGCAAGACTCGTCGGAGAACATATCGGGTTTTACCTGCGTAGTAACAGACGTAACTAAAAAGCGAATGCTGTTTAAATGAGCTGAAAATAACACAAATATCCGGGATTTCCGGTGGGAATATACGGAAGAGAGGTGTTCTGTGCGCTACGTGGCCACCTGTGACAGCAGCAGCTCTTATTGACATGATGGAGTTTGACAGAGCAGAACAAGACAATGGCAAGATAGAGAAAACCAGCGAGAACGGCATTAACACCGAAACTCACGCCTCCGGCACTGAGGAAGACTGTAAATCATGCGAGGATCACGAAGAACCTCAGAAATCATGGAGTTTGGAGAGAAACTGGGGGTTTACTTTAGAGGAGCTCTTCAAACTTGCACTGAAATTCTTTAAAGGTAACGTTAACTTAAGAACTGATAACGAAGTAACCCAGACTTTCACTTTCCCTTTACTGTTTGTCCAGTAAATGTTTACAACTTTATTTTGTCCCGTCACACCTGTTGTTATGTCTTTCTGTTTATTGGTAGCGAAACAAAATTAAAGTCCCTTTTCTGTGAGTCATTGTCTAGAATACATGGTCTAGATACACTAGTAATATCTCCACCCATTCAGGAACTAAAATGCCATTCATAATAATCATTATTCAGGTTCTCCTAGATGTTGTCAACGAGTCCACGGTGGTTAATGTAAATTTTGTCATTGTTTCACATAGAGATGAATGGGAAGGCGTTCAACCCAACATATGAAGAAAATCTCCGCTTGGTTGCACTGCATAAGCAGATCACAATTGGTCCTTATGATCCAAATGCATGTCCAGAAATTGGGTTCTTTGATGTACTGGGAAATGACAGAAGGTAATGCAGGAATAAGCTCATTTTTGTGTGCAAATTATGACTGTATAAGGCCATTAGAATATTATAAATTACATATGATATGGTAGCTTCATATTAATGTACTTATTAATGCACATATAATGGACTATATATTACCATATATTAAGGCACATACTACCAAATTATATTCTCTGTGTACTGTCACAATATGTTTTGCAAGGATGTGTAAAATAATATTACAGGTACATGTCAAAAAATTTGAACATTGTGAAAGTTCATATATTTTAGATTCATTATGTAAAGTAAAACATTTCAAAAGTTTTTTTGTTTTAATTTTGATGACTTACAGCTCATGAAATTCAAAAATCAGTATCTCAAAATATTAGAATATTTACATTTGAGTTCACAGTGCTGTATCAAAGCATAAGTTGACTGGAAGGGAGAATTTGGGTAGGAAAAGGTGCACAAGCAACAGGGATGACCAGAAGCTTGAGAATACTGTCAAGCAAAGCTGATTCAAACACTTGGGAGAGCTTCACAAGGAGTGGATTGAAGCTGGAGTCAGTGCATCAAGAGTCACCACGCTCAGACGTCTTCAGGAAAAGGGCTACCAAGCCACGTCTGAACCAGAGACAACGTCAGAAGCATCTTACCTGGGCTGTGGAGGAAAGTAACTGGACTGTTGCTCAGTGGTCCAAAGTCCTCTTTTCAGATTAAAGTAAATTTTGCATTTCATTTAGAAATCAAGGTCCCAGAGTCTGGAGGAAGACTGGAGAGGCACAGAATCCATGTTGCTTGAAGTCCAGTGTGAAGTTTCCACAGTCAGGGATGATTTGGGCTGCCATATCATCTGCTGGTGTTGGTCCACTGTGTTTTCTGAAGTCCACAGTCAACGCAGGCATCTACCAGGAAATTTTAGAGCACTTCATGCTTCTTTCTGCTGACAAGCTTTATGGAGATGCTGATTTCATTTTCCAGCTGGACTTGGCACCTGCCCACACTGCCAAAGGTACCAAAAGCTGGTTCAATGACCATGGTGTTACTGTGCTTGATTGGCCAGCAAACTCATCTGACCTGAACCCCACAGAGAATCTATGGGGTATTGTCAAGAGGAAGATGAGAGACACCAGACCCAACAATTTGGGTGACCTGATGACCTGAAGGCTTCCATTACACCTGAGCAGTGCCAGTGCCACGCCGCATTGATGCAGTAATTCATGCAAAAGGAGGCCCAACCAAGTATTGGGTGCATAGAAATTAACATACTTTTTAGAAGCCTGACATTTCTGTTTAAAATATCCTTTTTTTTATTGATCTTATGTAATGTTCTAATTTTCTGAGACACTGAATTTTGGGTTTTCATTATCTGTAAGCCATAATCATCAAAATTTCAAGAAATAAAGGCTTGAAATATTTCACTCTATGTGTAATGAATCTATATAATATATGGGTTTCACTTTCTGAAATGAGTGACAAAATATTGACCTTTTTCACGATATTCAAATTTTTTGAGATGTACCTGTATATATGTGCAGTACAAAGTGGGTTTTGTTTTTCACAATCCTAAAATGTCCACATGTGCTTCATGTAGTTTGTTTCACTGCATCTCTCAGGAAAGAATGGCTACGGCTTGGCAGCATGGCTAAAGAAGATGCCATGGAGGACTTTGTGAAGCTTCTGAACTCCTGTTGTAGTCTGTTTGCAGCATATGTGACGTCACATAAGATTGAGAAGGAGGAACAAGAGAAGAGACAGTGTGTTCTCTATAAGTTACAGTGCCTGAAGTATTTCATAATGTAATCTGTCAATCTGTTAAGGACTTGTAGGAAGCCCTTTTTATTCTGTGTGTGTGTGTGTGTGTGTGTGTGTGTGTGTTTAGAAGAGAAGAGGAAGAACGTCTTAGGCTGGAGAGAGAAGAGCAGGAGCGACGGCGACTGGAAGAAGAAGCACGACGCAGAGAGGAAGAAGAGAGAAGGATAAAAGAGGAGGAACAGAGAAGAAAAGATGAGGCAGAGAGGTTACAGATAGAGCTGCAAAAGTGAGTGCTAGTGGTTTGATGATATTTAATGAATAGTTTCACTTTTCTGAGCATACTAATATAAAGCTGAACATGTGACATATGTAAATTACAGTAAATTAAATGAGATTAAATAAATACTATTTACCTACACACACACACACACACACACACATACCATATAGAATATCAAATTAAAACTTAATAAATAAATATATTTTAACTCAGCTTTCAGGAGAATTCAGCTTTAAAAAAAGTGTTTATCTGTATGTGTATTACTATCTATTTGTACAGACAACAGATCATGGCTGTTCTGAATGCACAAACGGCAGTACAGTTTCAACAGTATGCCAAACAGCAGTATCCTGAAAATCCAAACCAGCAGCAGTTACTCATCAGACAGCTGCAGGAACAGCACTATCAACAGTACATGCACCAGGCCCTCCGCTTACAGCAGGTACGAGTACGACCAGAGACTTTAGATTCAAGTAAGCTTCTTATCACAATTCTTAAAGGGGTTGTTAATATTTTGACATAATAAGTATATGTCAAATAATCTTCAATAATCAATAATCTTTGTACCTTTAAAACATCCTGCAAGTGTCACCGCTTAAAACATCCTCCTTGGTACAAAAAAAACCCTTCAAAAACGACTTGTTTGCATATTGTGGGATTTGTAACATCACTCTGGCATATACATTTGTGTATGTCATGCCTCTAGAGCAACACACCAACATCGTCATGTATCATCGCGTTCATACTGTTTACACCATGTTGTGTTGCATTGTGCCAAAAGCGAATAGCTTTTTTGTTATGTGCACTTTAGTTTTTGTTGGCACCTTCAGGAATAAACTCTTGTTCAAAGGACCTTGAACTCTGCATTTCGTTTGGTGTGCAGATTTTTTGACTTGGTTTTTTGTATTTTTCTTCAAAAGCGAATAAACCCATTATAGTCACTGCCGCTGTCTATACAGATGTCTGGCCAATTTCCGACGTAGTCCACATGCTTGAGCTACTACTGACAACAGGACAAATGGAAAAGTAAAGGAACATTTATGTTTGTCCTGTATAAAGCATGTTTTCATCTGTACAGCCTACAAAAGGACCTCAGCATCAGAAACGGGTGAATGTCCCGGAGCACGGTGGAGGATCATTAAGTTTATTAGTAGCATTTTATTGCTGATCAGAAATGTGGCACAGTCTAATGGAGAGTTCGCACAGAAACTTTTGTTGAAAGACTGAAACTGAAAGTTAACAATTTCAAATATTTTTGTTTGTAAATTATGATTTTATATGGATAATGTTTTCAAAACACTTATTCACGTGCAATCAGATTGATACTTGATACTTTTTACTATGAAATTACTTTAGTCAATTGTAACATTGGACGTTTATACTAACAAGCATTGAAGGTCAGAAAGAGGGTTGAAAATAATCATTTTTGGAAATGTATGTTTTTGTGAACAATTTTTTTTTATTTATACTTCATTTTAACTGAACCCCAGCAAACGTTATAATAAAATAAATGTCATAAACCCTTTACATTTCTCCTGTATGACTTCAAATGGCTTTGCAGAAGCAGCAGGACTCAAATGTGAATCAAATGTCAGAAGCTCTTCCTTCTCCTGTGTCAAATGAAGCTGTGCCCACCTGCAATCCCAACAGCCAATCAAATTCATTAGAGAATCAGGACCAACAGACAGACTCAAAAGCCATCCATTTGTGTGTAGAGGGCAAAACAGGAGGTGAGTTCTATCTATCTATCTATCTATCTATCTATCTATCTATCTATCTATCTATCTATCTATCTATCTATCTATCTATCTATCTATCTATCTATCTATCTATCTATCTATCGACAGTAAAGACTTTCACATTATTTTCTGATGATAGTAAAGGCTGTTTACCATTTCATTTATTCATTAAAAAATGAAGAAATAATAGAATGAGATAAGAATGCTTTCTGAAGGATCATGTGACACTGAAGACTGCAGTAATGACTGCAGAAAATACAGCTTTGCCATCACAGGACCCAATTGTATATAGTTATACAGTTCTTTTAATTTGTAACAGTATTTCACAGTATTCTTGTTACTGTGTTTTTGACCAAATTATGGTATAAAATAGTGTATTTTATGTCTATATTACTTTTTTTTATTTTAAGATTTAGGTATTTGTGTTTATTTCTGGTTGTTTTCCACAGTAATAAAGATATGTAAATACGTTATTTGTAACAGACACAAAACACTTTTTTGCCTTTTTCTTCTTTCTTTCTTAAATGCAGAAGTACCTATCATTGCTCCCTCTATGTGGACACGGCCTCAGATTAAGGAGTTTAAGGAAAAGGTGTTGCACGATCAGGACTCCGTGATCACAGTGGGCCGAGGGGAGGTGTTGACGTTACGGGTGCCCACTCATCAGGATGGCTCACACCTGTTTTGGGAATTCGCCACCGATCACTACGATATCGGTTTTGGGCTGTACTTTGAGTGGAAGGACATGACCATGCCAGCAAGCACTGAAACTACTGAAACTAAAGAAGGTAAGAGGGTGGCTTTCTTTGACAAAAAAATAAATAATCAAATATTTATTATTACGTCATATTTATTTTAAATTTGATTCTATTTCCTAATTTAAGGCACAGAACAAGCTGAAGGTGAGAAGCAGACAGAACAGCGTCAATGTCCACTGGTACATGAGATTGTTCCTGTTTCCCGTCGTGACAGCCATGAGGAAGTTTATGCAGGCAGTCACCAATATCCTGGTCAAGGAGTTCATCTTCTGAAATTTGACAATTCCTACTCCCTCTGGAGGCCAAAGGTTGTCTATTACAGAGTTTATTACACCAGATAAACATCAGCAGACCAGGTTCTGCATTCACAATGTTGAGAGAGTCTTTAACAGAGGCCCAGTGCTCAAGCTGTTGAAATATGCCATTTGTTTTGAATGCAAAGGAATTTGCATTGTGTTCTTAAGATACATGTATCTTGCTTTGGAGTCATGATCCAAAGTCCTTGGACGTCCTATTAGTAATTTTTACATACAAGAAGACAATTTTTCCAATATCTTATGTTTATTATGTTGAATCAATGAAGGAGTGGTGTATACTAATTATATTTTTAATTGATGTGATTGATTCCAGCATTTTAAGGTTTAAAATGGATCCCAAAACAGATGATACTTCATACATTTCTTTGGTTTATAGGACTTTTTTTGTTGTTGTGTGGGTGATTGAAGAGATCAAGCAATAGATAATTTGTTTCTTTTTATATTACGGCCTAATCTTATTGTAAACATGATTATTCAGTTTTATATGTTAATTATAACCATAGTTAAGGATTTGTTAACCTTTTGAAAGGTTGTCTATTTGTTTGCACAAAAAACCTATTTGTGCATAAAAGCAAGTCAAGAACTAGTAGTACTAGTGTTCCAAAATGTTGGCTTTCTGGTAATGGTTCATATTAATATATTTTCTTGTCTAAAGCAGACATGCGTGTCCTGCTGATACTAAAACATGTATGCAATGCAACTATGCCGATTCCACAATTTTGCACACTACAATAATGGAGGCATGTTGTGTGCAGACAGATAGAAGAGGGGGTAAAGACACTATATTGAATTAACAGTAATAGTTTAAAAAAAATCTCATTTAATTCTACAAGAATGATAAGTGGCAGCTAATCTTGCAGCTAAGGTGTAACCATTTAACATGCTGAGGGATTTTTTTTAATTGACTTGTATTTTTTGTATAAATAAAATTGCCCCATTGATATCTGTAGACCTGTGGGAGGTCCCAGTGCAATCTATTTTTTTTAACATTGTGTGAGAACAGTATATTTTATGTGAAATAAATGCTTTTATACCCTTCATAAGTGTGCACGTAAAATATGAAGAATATTTAAATTATCATGGAAATTATTGTCCCCATGTATGATTATCCTATTTTTCTGCATTGTTTCAACAATAAAGTAACGTATATATTCAAAACTTCACAAGGTTAAAATCATCCAGTACACATAAAAATACAGACTTTTATATTGCAATTCATACTTTAATCATGCATAATCAAACATTATATTCATACCAATTCAATTTACTTGGTAATAAACCAAAATAAAAAATGACCATCTATTCTAGTGTCTATCATAGTTTCTTAATATAGTTTGTAGTACTGAATAGTATGTTCATCTTTAGTTACGTGTTATAGCAGCATTTATAGCACTGCGTAAAGCAGACAGCAGCCTAATCTTGTCCTCTTCTCTATCTGTAGCACAGATCCACTGGCGCTTTGGGCTCTCCAGCTGAAAAGCGTTTCGAACATCTGAAAAAATTATGGATAGGTTGAAATTTATATATAATTTTATATTTTATAACATTAATAAATATGACATATAAGCCAAATAAATGCAGCCTTGGTGAGCAAAAGAGACTTCTTTCAAAAATATTAAAAAAAAAAAACACTTTTTTTCTGGTAGTGTAGTGTAGTAATTATTGCTAATTTTAGAGACAGCATAATGAACACTGCATTACAGTATGTAGTTATAATGACACATGATTTCCGTGAGATTTAGAGAGTGAAGAGCCACAGAGGCCAGAAAGGTGTGAGTTGTGTTCACTGCCAGACAAAATGGCACGTTTCACATGCTCATACATCCTGAGAAGAGAGAGAGAGAGAATAAACACATCACAGATCAGTAGGGTTGTTTGAGTAAATCTGCTACCATGAAGCAATAGTCAACCCAAAAAATTTTAATTTGCTTAGCATACTCTCCCTCAGGCCATCTAAGATGTAGATGAGTTTGTTTCTTCGTCTGAACAGATTTGGAGAAATGTAGCATTTACATCACTTGCTCACCAATAGATCCTCTGCAGTGAATGGGTGCCGTCAGAATAAGAGTCCAAACAGCTGATATAAACAATATCACAAAAATCCACATGACTCCAGTCCATCAATTAATCTTTTGAATCAAAAAGATGTATGTTTGTAAGAAACAAATCCATCATTAAGGTATTTCACTTAAAACCGTTGTTTCCAGCTAAAATAGATTATCTATAATATTGCTTTCTCCGCTGAAAAAGTAATCTCATCTGAATCAAGACAGAAATATGCACAGATTAAGCACCGTTTACAGGTGATAACTGCTCTGAACAAATACGTCAGTGGATTTTGATGTGAAAGGACAACAGGGAATGGACTTTTTTCACTGGAGGAATTATGGATATTTTGGCCAGAAGCGACTGTTTAAAGTTAAAAGGCCTTAATTATGGATTTAATTCTTACAAACAAAAAGCTTTTGGCTTGACAAGACATTAATTGATTGATTTGAATCATGTGGATTACTTCTGGATTGTGACATTTTTTTCATCAGCTGTTTGAACGCTCATTCTGACGGCACCCATTCACTGTAAAATATCAATTGGTGAAGTGATGTAATACTTTTTCTTTCTTATTTACTCATTGCAAAATGAATGCTTAATTTCTCATTTCTCACCATAAACTGATTTACACCTTGAATGGCCTGGGGGGGGGACTATTTCTTTAATAAAAATATTTGCTTCTTATTAATTCAAACATATCGAGTTATGCTGTTGTTAGTCATCTACAAACAGAATAAGACTGGCTTCAGGTAGACAGAGAGACTCCTGTTTCTCTGTCATTTGATTTCAGGTCAATGGCAGTACCTGAGAGAGGCAGCTGTCTCCATTAAGGCAGCTCAGTAATGCCACATCCTGCGTGGTGACCAAGTATCTGCTTTCCTCCAACAAATTCTAAATAAAGTACAAAAATACTCTGTTATACTGTGTGTATGAACACTGACATCTACATATAGCGCACTGCAAGTACATATGGCTGTCCATCACAGACTTTTCCTGTTCCTTTCCTGACTTTTAAAGGCCTGTGAGAACCTGATCTCTGTTAATAAATGGCTGCTGCGATGACTATGCAACTTACTGGGCAGCTTTGAATTGTGCTCTGTGCCTCCATGATTCTCAAGTCTCGATCAAGACTCTTTTTCAACTGGGAATGAATAGCAAAGCACTGTCTTAAATGAAGGTAAACAAACATAAATGTTCATATATATTCATTGAGCACTTTGTTTTTGAACACACCTTGTGGATGAAGCCTCTGTAAGTCAGCAGTGAGTTGAGAGCAGACGATAATTGTGTGTAGTCTGGATGCTCAGACGGTGTGTGTAGCGTTAATACCCGAATCAAAGTCACATACTCCTCCACTCGTGCGGATAGTGTGAGAAACAGCTCCTGGAGACTGGAATGTACATTTGGAGCGTTGCTAGAGTCACTCTTGTACAACTTTTCTCATTTGTCTGAAAACCAGCAGAACTGTCATTTTTACTGTACCTCCGCATTCTGGTAGCAACAGTCCGGTCGTGTCTCTTCAGAAAGCTGCGGAATACTGGAAGCATCTCACAGCACTACAAAAGATACTAAATTATGTAACAGATAATGACAATGACTGTATATAAAATAATGTACATAAGTATTATACACTAGATGTATTAAAATGTTTGTTTTTAAAGAAGTCTTTTATGCTCACCAAAGCTGCATGTACTTGATCAAAAATTCTATAAAAACAGTATTGGTAATTATTAAAATAATTGTTCAATTAATTTTTTAAAATGTAATTTATTCTTGTGGTGACAAAGCTGAATTTTAATAATTCCAGTCTTCAGTATCACATGATCCTTCAGAAATCATTCTTATATTTGGTGCAAGAAACATTTCTTCTTACTATTTTCAGTGTTTAAAACAGTTGTGCTGCTTAATATTTTTGTGGAAAGCATGATACTTTTTGATGAACAGAAAAGAAAAACATGAATTTGTCATTTTTTTGGAACAATGTATTTACTGGCACTTTTATAAATTATTATATATCATAAATCTAATGAATTATTCATTCATAAATGTTATTAGTTTTATGGAGTTGTACCTAAACTAACCTTTCCTTGTCATAAATAGGTAAAGTCATCTGATTTTTCAAAAGTATTTTCAACTTGCTGACATTGACAAATTCATGAGAGTCTGAAGGGGTCTCTATGTTATCATTTCCTGTGTTATCCTGTTTCCTGTTTTTTTCCGCTGCATGCTTCGCACATTGCTTGTACCACATGATTTTGATTTGGCGGAGAATTGTTTCAAATATTTATATTTTAATCAAAACTTCTTCACTGCTTTGATTATGATGATAATACATTTTTATACCAAACTATTCACTAATATTTTGTTTTTAACAAGTCTTTTAATGACACTTTTCCTTTCCTGACTTTACAACAGTTTTGAAAAATATATCAAAATGTATTATATATTATTCAGAAATTAAAAATATTCAATTTTTTGGAGAGTTTTATTCAAGTCATTTAAAGAATTTATGAACAGTTTTTATTATGTATAATGGCAAGTTATCATCCTAGGAAATATTTTACATTAACATACCTTGTCTATACTTCTGAGAATGGTAGGATAGTTGTTGAAAAAATGTGTAGACCCGTAACTTGGTGCAAAAGTTGACACAAACATCCCCCCACACACTGCAGCGGACCCCACTCCTCCCACCTCTCAGTCAGCTCCTTCAGAAAAACACTGTGAACGGCAGAGTCTAAGAAAATGAAAAAGTAACAAATAGAAACAGAAAACTTTATGTGGAAACATGGGAAATATTTTACCTGTTCGTCTCCAAAATGTTCAGCAGAGGACAGAAGATGGTGATGAGACTGACTGAGCTGATGATGGCTCAGTTGGAGTCCAGTGCCGCTCTGAGAGGAGTGTAGTACACTGTGGCCACTGCTTGAAGTTGCCTCACATATATTTTCTCACTATTTAAAAGCTCTTTGCACACAGCACTGCGTCTGTCTGCATCCCTTAGCAAGCACTAACAAAAAAAGACACATTTTTAAGCACTGAAGGCATTGGGTAAACCAAATGAATGATCGAAAACAGACACAGTAGCAGTGACCTTTGGAGATTCTGGATCGAGGCCATTAAAGGAAGCACTTTCTGTAAGAAACAGTGGGTCCATATTCTTCAAACCATTGCTGACTGATGACTTCAGAAAGTGACCCAAGAAGTCTAAGGGATCATCCTACAGCATGACAGTGAATCAGATTTAGTATAATGCAGCGAGATAATCTGAGATTTACTGGAACAAAATGTGTCTTGCTCACCGGAGTCTCATTCATCAGGGCCACGAGCCCATGAAGCAAACACTGCATGACCGCTGATTTAAGGGAAATGACAGGCATCTTTATATGATCCCAGAGGAACAGACCTGGAAAGGCCACACAAACAAGGGAAATGATTTGAACACATACACAGGAGGGTAAATATAAGGTATGTAATTGACGTAACTGCACAAGACTATGTTTTCATTTCTGACTTCCCCAGGATTCGGCCTCTGATCTCTTGACACATGAAGTGCAGCTGTGGCCCCAGCTGTTTCCGCAGATGCTTACAGCCTTCCTCTATCCATTCAGCCTGTCTGCACCAGCTCAGAAGGAGGGTCTCATGCAGAAACTGAGAACTAGCAGAAACACAGAAACGTGATAATTGACTTAATTTATTGTATAATCTAAAATAAATAAATATTAAACAATTTTTTTTATAATGACTGTTTCTTTAAATCAATATTATTTAATGATATAAGATATATTATAAAATATACGTATACGAAACTGTATTTATATATTTAGATGATAGTTTTTTTCAATAATAATTTGTACTCATAATCTTCTCAAGAGCTTTTTCTGCAACTCACTGTGCTGGTAGGAGCCTGTACAGATCCCTGTGGGAGCTCTGACATTCAGACCAGTCAAAACGGACAACTTCCTTGGTCCACTTTTGTATTGCAATTTATTGAAGTAATTCAAATATTTGGCATAAATTTGACAGCGGCTGTGTGTTTTACATGGTTATAAAATCTGCCCTCATAAAGAAAATCTATTCCAGCAGGCAAAAACTGCCTTTTAATATTTTTCTTTTTATATAAGTTAGATTGGACCCAATGTTAAATTACTCAAAGAAATTACCATCTGTGAGAGTTATCTCTTCTGTGCTTCCTGTCACCAGAACGCCAAGACTTTGCACCATCTTGCCTTGAATCACCCTTTCCGCCAGAGAAAGCAAAGCCTCCAAGGTCATTCCTTGTGAGTCATATGGTAAAACCACCAGACACTTGCACCGTGGCCAGAAGCAGCTAGAAATATAAAGTTGAAATTCTTCAGTTCATAAACAACTGTCTATCATTCAGCAAGAGACATAACTCAATTATAGACATGAATGAGAATTAAAAATGTTTTACTTCAAATCCAGGAACACTGGAAATGAGGAAGAGGACTATAGGAAGATTTGACTGGCTGGGTGAACAGTGAACTGAAAGAAAACAACATGCTCAAGATTATTTTTTTTAAATATTGTTCTGAGAAGAATTATAAAAGGTAGGCTACAAAAATATGATGGATAGAAAAATCCAGAAAGATGTTGCTATTGTAATACTGACCTCATAGTTTTCAATAAACTGGTGGCACATGTGCTCCCAAGAGTGTTATTCAAGCTTAAATCAAGCCGTGGTTCTCTTATATCTACACTAGAGTGAATTTTTCAATTGGCACTTGTCCTACATAATAAAACCATGACAAATAACATACATGTGTACATTTTCCTTGCATGTAGTACAAGATTAAAATCGTGTTACATCCAACATGAAGATGAGTAACCAACACATGATCAACATAGTCAGTGATTTAATGCCTTTGCAATTTAAACCAGGACTAGAAATACTTAAAATAAAATAAAATTGGATGAGACATGTTAGTAGACAGTCAGCTTTTGCTGTACACTTTTATTGTCAGTGTCTCACCCCAAGTTCAACAAGAGCAGCAGTAAGACTTATGAATGGTTTCAGTAAATGATGTGCCCAATTTACTGGTGTTTAACCATGCCTTCCTGGTCTTCAAAGCAGCCTCTGTGGGATCAGACAGAAATATGAGGACCAGAGCATCAGACAACTGAGATTTTTAGCCTCAGATAATTTAAATGAATTAAAACTCCTTAAACTCAGATCATTTCATAAGGGCATGTAGAGTACATGAAATGCTGGAACCGTGGCACTCACTTTTATGCTCTGCAACCTTCTGTCTGATAGTTTGTCTTATCTTGTGTTCTCTCCATCTATCCTGTTGCTCCTCTGATGCTGTCAAACTCTCATTCAATGTACCATAGACATCTGCTGCTTCCCGTGGAGTTAGAATATCTAAACTGGAAGTACAAGCCACATAATGTCTTTTCCATGCCCCATACTTGTGATCTGATGGGCTGTAGGGAAGAAACCAGCCCAGACGGATACACCTCGGAGACCACAGACAGTCCTAGAGAATCACACAGAGATTGTACTGTGGGTGAGTAAACATATGAATGGTTACTCATATGAAACATATGAGTAAACATCTTCACTTATTTATATAAAAAAATTAAAAAATAAAAAAATAGAGGGGGGAAGTCGTGGCCTAATGGTTAGAGAGTCGGACTTGTAATCCAAAGGTTGCGGGTTCGAGTCTCGGGCCGGCAGGGATTGTAGGTGGGGGCAGTGAATGTATAGCGCTCTCTCCATCCTCAATACCACGACTGAGGTGCCCTTGAGCAAGGCACCGATCCCCCAACTGCTCCCCGGGCGCCGCAGCATAAATGGCTGCCCACTACTCCGGGTGTGTGTTCACGGTGTGTGTGTGTTCACTGCTGTGTGTGTGCACGTTGGATGGGTTAAATGCAGAGCACGAATTCCGAGTATGGGTCACCCTTGGCCGTATGTCACTTAAACATATACAAAACATTGTCTTTGACATTTCTGGCATTCATTCTGAAATTGAAATTTACCCTAGTTTAGAACACTTTCGGTAGCAATGCTTAAGGGCCATTCTACAGAATTGGTCCAAAGTCAGAGTTGGAAACGTCTTGAAAAAATGTGTCTTTTTCCAAACAATTTGTATGTATGCAAATTGTATAATATCCAAGGTACACAATTTCTAGAAAAAGTGCAGTTAATTCTCATATTGTATTTTCAGAAAGTTTTGGAATATTTTTCCTCTCCCCAAATTTGTCAATAATAATTTAATTAGAAGGGTTATATTGACCTATTAAGATTTTGCTTACATCTACATTGTAAATATATATTTTTGCTATTTTATAAAAAAAATTTCAGAGGTAAATCAATAACAATTACATTTTAAGTGTAGATTTGTTGTATTTTGAATCATTTTTTTCTTTGTAAAAGGCAAAAGTTGATCATACTGATTTCAAAGTGAAGGGTTCATTAGTTTGAATATACATTGAATCAAAAACTATCATAACATCTTAGTTGATAATTCAGTATACTTTATTTTTGACAAAACATCCCATGTTTCGATAGTGACTGCACATTTACAAGTAATGCTTTGGTAGCGACCACATCACATTACAGAATTTTAACTTGCATACTAAAACACTACTAAAACACAACAAATTGCATAACTGTACTAAAATGTAGCTTATTTCCCCCAAAGGATTGTGTGTTCCCTTTTGTCACTAACGAAACAACGATGACATGTTTTGGTCGTGATTGTTTCGGTAGTGACAATTCTATGGGATAACACCCACATTTTTCAGTAGTGACAATTTTAGATATTTTTGGACCTAGCTCAAAGATGTTAATCAGCACATGGTTAGCTAGAACAGTTCTGTACAGTGGTACACATATAAAAATAAAATGCATAAAAATAAAATATAAATAAAATTTAGGGGTGTAGTTAAAATCAGTCTCAGCCAATGGACTAAAACATACACTTTTTCGGTAGTGACATGAAAAATGTAAGACTTTTTTTTTTTTAACAAAGTTTCATAATTTACAAAGGAAATATAAAATAAATGTTTTGTTTTTGTTTTTTTTACTTCACTTTATAAAAGAATCACAAAGATACTTTTAAAAACGATGGAAAAAAAAAATCTAACCCTAATACACAAAATATTTCAATATTTTCAAAAGTTGAAATTTAGAGTTCGAGACACCCACCTCCCAATTGAAAGTACCTAATAAATAATGATTTTATATATATTAAGCTTACTAATATTTTAAATATTATTGTGGGTTTCAATAGATAATAGAAGGATATTAATAATCATCTAAGATTTGAATACTTAAACACTTTTTAAATGTGTTTTTTGGTTGTGGGACCGCAGTTTGCACCAATTTTGTAAAATGGCCCTTAAATGAAGAGAGAAATGTGATAAAAGCCCAGTATCTAATATATTAAAGGCACATTTGTACTGATTAATTTCTTACCTGCTCTGCCAGAAACCTCCAATGCCAGCACACCTTTGCTGCAGAGCAGATGTCTGGAGGACTGAGGAAGGACATGTAGAGAGACAGAAAGCGGGGCAGCACAGCTGTGAAGTCCATTCGAGTGATGGGGACTGATTCCGCCAAGAAATCCCTGTTAAACCTGAAATGATAAAAATATATATTGACTACAAATTCTTTGTCTGAGAAAGTGAAGTTCTTGTGTGTAAATCATGTAAGATCAGAAATTAGGAACTGAGAATTTACTTGAGCTGGGTTTTAGAGCATATTTTCAGCAGCTGACAAATAAATTATTTTCTTTGTCTGTCCGTCCACAGGTCAAACCAATGAATGGTGAGAGTTGAATGCAAATGCATTTAGTGAGATTAAATGTGGTTGTAAAAATAAAACACACACACACATACATACACAACATAGATGTGTAAAAAAAATAAAAATGTAAACAAAAAAACTACATAAAAAATACACATTATTTAATAAAAAACACGCAAGACTTTTTCCTGACCTGTTGGTTGCATGCTTTATTTGTTACAGGCGTCCATGCACTGAATCTGGTTTCTGAGGCGTCGAAGTCCGACCGCGACAGTCTGTAGTCACTTCCATTGATTAATAATATCTGAATTTCCGCGGGGTTTTGACTTCTGATGGGTTCTAAATTCCACAGACGTCATAATAACAGTTAAACTGGTTTAAACAGCCCAAAACGAACACAGCCTTTCTCGGTTTGTAGATTTAAAAAAATAACAAGCAGAGACATATTTGTTTCAACTGCAAATGCACTTGAATTGCAAATTGTGAATTTTACGCGAAAATGATGTGTTCTGGTTGTTATCGGCTGGAATTTAGTTCTAAACAAACCTCTAGGTACATCCGGGAACAAGCGCTTACTTTACGTGCTCGTTTCCCTGGAGACCAAATAACAAATGAAGCTCTGCAAATTCCTTCACAACAATCGTGTTTCTCTTGTGATTTTGCTCGAAGACAATCGTTTTAGCATGTTTATGTTAAAATGCGTAACTATATCAATACTGCAGTTAATCTACGTAATTGAGAAATCAGATGTGGGGTAATACAACTTCAACTTTATTGACAGAAGCATGAATACAAAGTTTAATCAACAACCAGCCAGTAGCCTATGTTACACTTTACATTTCAATTCAGAATAAAACATGTAAATGTGACTATAACCAAAAATATACAATGTTATTTTACTTTCATTTTGCAGTCTCAGGAAACTGGCATCTTGATGAAAATAACCTGCCATTTTCTTTCAATTTATTCCCTTAAAACAGGACATAAATACAATGGAGCCCATCAGTTCCTTGTTAAAGTGAAAATGCAAAAGTGCTGCTATTGTACAACTCCAAGGCAACATTTAAGACATAAGATTAGAAGTCACAATGTTATCGAAGATTACCTTATGAACATATATTTCTTGTGGTAACATATGATGTGATGAGAAGGACAAGTGAGAATTGCATCACAACTGTTTGGATTTGTTCTTTGATATCATATCTATAAAACTATAGAGTGCAAACAAGCCAAGCTGACCAATTCTACAAGTTTAAGATCCACAGTGTCTGTATGACTGGTGTTTCTCCACAGCTTTTCTGTGCTAAATATGCACACAGCATTCTCCGTGGTAGAGCTTTTGTAGCTCATATGCTGGAAGTTCTGGGGACATCTTGACTGTCAGCAAGGTTAAGCTTTTGTCTAAAAAATTATAGTTAAAGAACTCATACTCATTCAAAGCATATGAATCACTTGCTTTTATGTAATTAATACAGAACTAAAAAAAAAGTCTGAACAATTTAAAATGAAAAGTTCACCCAAAAAAATGAAAATTTCCCAAAAATTAAATCACCCTCATTCAAGATGAGTTTGTTCTTCATTAGAATGGATTTGGAGAAAATATAACATTACATCACTTGCTCACCATTGGATCCTCTGCAGTGAATGGGTGCCGTCAGAACGAGAGTCCAAACAGCTAATAAAAACATCACAATAATCCACACGACTCCAGTCCATCAGTTAACATCTTGTGAAGCAAAAAGCTTTGTTTATAATAAATAAATTAATCGAGAGGTTTTTAACTTCAACCTGTTGCTTCTGATTAAAATAGTCCTCTATCCATAACACTACATTCTCCAGTGAAAAAAAAACATCTCGTCTGACTTAAGACAGAAATTATGGACTCGTATTTTGGCCAGAAGCAACAGTGCAAAGTTAAAATGCCTCGATGAATTTGTTTCTTACAAACAAACAGGTTTTTGGTTCAAAACATGTTAATTGTTGAACTGGAGTCATGTGGATTACTTATTACACTTTTTCTCTGGAGGAAGTATTATTACGGATTATGGACTTTTGGTCAAAAGTGACGGTACCCATTCACTGCAGAGGATCCATTGGGCAGCAAGTGATGTAATGCTAAATTTCTCCAAATCGGTTCCAATGAAGAAACAAACTACATCTTGGATGGCCTGAAGGGGAGTACATTTTCAATAAAATTATCATTTTTGGGTGAACTATTTCTTTAACTTAACCACTATAACATCATCCAGTTGAAAGACATCAACATAACTGGTGAAACCATGAAAGGATACATTGAGGAGCTTAACTCTTCCAGCTGAAGGGAAAAAGTGACGTTCATTAGATAGTCTGGATAATTACATGAAAGAACTCATTGATTTGTGGATGTATGAATAACTATTTAATATTGCTTATCTTACATTTAATAACAGTTTATCCATGTTAGTGTCATAAGCAGACTTCCTCTGGTCTTCTGGCAGCTCATCCACTTCTCCATACAGGTCAAACTGCAGACGAGCCAGTGTTTCCTGCATTTCTCTCACATGCTCCATCTGATCAATGGAGCACTCATTGCCTGATTCAGAGAAGATTTGAATTTGAATCAAAACTGTAAACACACTTTAATGTAGCATTACTGTGATGTAAGAGCTTACCAAAGGCTTGTAATTTTCCAGAGTGGAAGTCATTAAGAAGGCCAAGCAGCCCCTTCTCCATCTCCTGAACATCAGACACGTCTGTGAGAAACGAGTGCTGGGTGTTGGCAGACTGATTACTCTTACCCGACTGACTCTGAGGCCTCGGTTTGTCTCGTACTCCCCTAAAACCCCAAAACAAAATGAATAAATGAACCAAAATATGAAGATTGAAATATATTTAATAACTTACACAGATTTAATATGATGATGATAGATGACGCTCACCTGCGATACTTTGTCCTCTGACTGGAGTGTGTGACCGTACCACCAACACCGAACGATCTGCTGCTGGATGTTGTTTTTCGTGCTGTGACTGAGGGAGGAGGCTGGTTGGAAGACGGTTTGGGGCTTTTACGTTTCTTACTTTTTTCTTCCATTGTGTCATCCAAATTATCTACAGAATAAAACAGTACTTATCAAGTCAAGTCTGCTTTATTGCCAATTCTTCCACATGTACAGCACATACATACAGAGAATTGAAATTGCGTTACTCTCAGACCCTTGGTGCATACAGTTAACATTAAACACTGACAGTAGACGTTCAAATACAGATAAATATAGTTTAATCATATGCACATACAACTATACAGATATACAAATGAGGACATTGAAGAAAAATAAAGAAAGCGATAGATAAAGTGGCATAAGGCAGAATAGATAGTGCAAACCAGTTAAATAAAACAAAACTGTGAGCAGAGAAGCTTGAAAAGTTTAAAGTGATTTGAATTTACAATAAAAACATATATTTGACAATTATGCCCTACAAGCTCTAGTTTTGGTAATGTTACATGATTTATTGGCTCCCAACTTTTTAACCCCAAGATCCCCCATCTTCCAAGACAACATTGAAAAGCCCCTCATGCATTACTAGAAACTAAGGGTGTTTGCAGATTACAATAATGAACCACAATTAGTTGTGTGCCTCCAGAAGTTTCAAGAACTGTATGTTCTACAATAAAAATACAAAAAAAAGTAAGATTTTGTAATATAATTATTAAATAATATAAATCTGAAGAAATATACATTTTAACTTCATTTTGTAGCCTCCACGGAAGTTTGCTGAGGCCCCCAAGCGGACCCCTGACTCCGGTCGGAACCACTAATTTAATCCTCGATTACAGTACGTCCAGCGTTTTATTCATGATGAGCAGGCGACAAAATTATTCAAACTGGCAATTAAACTTAATATAAACACTGCCCGGTGATAAGTGTTATCACGTGCATTAACGAGCGTTTCTAGTGCTGTTTTACAGTAACACGCAACATGTAAATAACACGCGTGTCGTGACAAAACATGCCTAGTATGTACTAACTCACGCAGTTATATCATACGTATAATTTACCGCACAAAGGAAGACTCCACTGCTTAGACTGTAATAGTATTCCCTCTGAAAGACATTCTCGATCAGATTAGGCTGCTCTAAAGTTGGTACAGCTGACCAGCACGTTTACAAAAGGCACTTCCGGGATTTATAACACTGGACGCACTGTTGTGTAATTCAACATAAAGCGACTCTCAAAAACAGCTACAACCTACAAAGAATTTTATTTTTACCCACGAACATTTTTATTTAATCCAGATTTAAATTGAAGTCTGACTGGTTAGTTCTTTTGAAATATTATTTAACAAACCAGTTACATTTTAATGTTATATTTTTTCAAAAATCGTCATTACTTATACATTACTAATATACTCATGCATTACATAAATGACGCACCAGAAATAGACACATCTCTTCCTATTTTATTTTACATATACAGGAATAATCGAAAACTTTTCATTGAGTGATCTATTAAAATGATAACTACCTCTAATAAACGCTTTACATTATGCAGCATGTATTCTGGTGTTATACTCGCTTCTCTTTGACGCATGCGCACTAAATCAGTTGTCATGTGACCGCGCATGCGCACCACTGCCATAATCTGTCAAGGAATTTCAGAAAGGGTTTGGATCACCGTGAACAATAAACACTTTCTAAAGACTTAAACAGATCGATTCCAGTCTTATTCGTCTCATTTCCTGGAATAAACCCCAGTAAGTAACTTAACGAGACAATCGTGCACCAGGGTGCGTCCAGTATTTCAAAACAAGAGGATGTTAATGCGTTTCTACTTCCCCAAAGCGGAGCTGAATACGAGACCAACTCACCGACTTCTGTCTGAAATAAACAAACACTTTTTATCAGTAAGTTAGTGATAAAGAACACCGTGAAACATCGTGAGTAAACAGTAAGTAAATAAAACCTGTCCGTCAGTAGTGGTGTTGGGATCTTGGAGACTTGGGGAAATCACGAGGACTTTCCTACTTTCAAAGTAACTTAATTAACCAATTTTCTTTATTTACCTGGCAAAATTGTGCGCTGTCCTTAAACCGTACATCTTGGAATCAGCAGCATTAAACATCATATTTATACTCTGATAAGATCTGTATGGTTATGTATGGTTTCCTGAATGTTGTCAGATCATTATATATAGAGGAGTCATGTTGTAGTTTAATCCTATATGAACATAGTGCAGGTCCAGATAGTGCTGTTTATAGTCTGTCTGATGCAGAATACAGTGAGAATAGTGTGAGAGACATGATGTAATGACCTTACCTTCAGGAACCGGTTTTTGTTGACAAGCTGGAAATGCATATTTCTTAAAAAGGCGTTTCTCATGTTCAATGGAGTCAGTAACGTGTCGTTCAGGGTCATGTTAATCCCTTAAAACACTCTTAAAAAGCCTGGATAAGTACATTTTAATGTATAATTTACCCCCAAATGTTAAATTCTGACATTTGTTCACCCTCATATTGTGCCAAACCTGAGTGACTTTCACAAAAAAAAAGGCAGAATTTGCTTCAGTCATTATCTTTCGTTGCATCTTTTGTCTTTTTGTGCTAGAAATGAAGTCATATGGGTTTGAAACAACATAAGTTAAACATTTTGGATGAAATATTCTTATAAGTTCGTTCTTGTGGATGTGCAGCTACCTTTTTGGAATTTGAAAGCGGAAAAGTCTGCAAAAACGAAGGAAAAGATCTATGAGATCTGTGTGCAGACAGACATGTTACACACTCATAAGCACTTTTTACCACAGTTTTACTACAGTGCATGTGAGATTTATACTGTAAGCTGTCACAGTTATATGCAAGTCGATAATTGACTGGAGTGTCCTCAGTATTTGTTTATTCATTAATGTTTTATGAGTATTTCTGCTCTTCAGGGTTCTTTGCAATGAAATTTACCCCAAAATGCCTTGTATCTTATGTTGAACACGCCATCCACAAAAGCTTGATAGAAACATCACCCTTCTTTTATCTCTCACACACCCATCTCACACCATTGTTAACAGTGTTTTAAACAGCATAGACATACGCATTTTCAGTTTTTGTTTAAGGGTGTATTATCAGCGAGTGCTGAGAAAAAGTGTTGTCTGTACTGTTTATGACCTCTTGGTGTTCTCTGAGGTGTAACGCATTTTATTGAATGAGCTTCTGAACTTTGACCTCTCACCTCTGACTTCCAGACCCCAGAGCGTAGAGCTTAAGGCCACAGGAGGGGCGGCAAACTTGGACACCAGCAAGATGGCAGACATGACAGTGGAGGACATCACATTTAGAGCCAACCAAGTTACAGATGAGGTATGCTTGTCATCTATTACTATAGAGATATAACAAAGTAATTTCTTTTATTTTGATTAGATGTGATTTTGCAAGTTCCTGTATATGTACTCTCTCATTGTTTGTGACGGCAATGTCACTGCAAAGACTTTTTCTCTTTTACTCCATTTTATTCCTCTATTTTTCAACTTTATAATACGTTTCTTGCACTAACAGTTGTAAGATTTTCCTCATGTCTTCTTGTTGACATTTTCTTGCTACAAAAATTGTCAGATAATAATAACATACTCCTTCCTTGCTTTACTTATCACTTTGTTTCTTTCTCTCTTTCTCCTTGCTGCCTCTGAAGGGACTCACTTGAGCCTGTGTGCTGTAATAAAGACTAATAGCATGAAGGGGACACTGTGCTCTTGCACCTCAGCATGGGTGACTGGGGGTAAACTAGAGATCCATGAAACCCCCACCCACTTTTTCATTCTGACATTACATGTTTTTTACTGTGATTGTACCATTAGTGTTTAACCACCCTTAGAATATAATTTCCCAGGTCAAAAGTGGATTAATAGCCATAGTTGGAAAAGTTTATTTTTCACAGCTATTGCCTTTCCATTGTGTTCCTGCGTACATCTTGTGTTCCATGCATGGTTCCATAGCGTTATAGCACTTTTCACATTTCGTACAAATTCCGTATTTACCTGTATAGCTACCCTTTCTAGCTTTATGAGCCAAATACGCACTGAATTGTTCAGTGTGTATTGTTTTATTTGATGTTTGCATGCAGAACTCAAATTAATGTTCAACAGAATAG
The DNA here is from genome assembly GCF_936440315.1 of Barbus barbus. Lineage (NCBI taxonomy): Eukaryota > Metazoa > Chordata > Actinopteri > Cypriniformes > Cyprinidae > Barbus > Barbus barbus. The sequence continues at coordinate 13,376,863 of NC_136748.1, read as the reverse complement.
GTGCTGTCACATTACCGTAGTGATTTGACTACCTTTTGAATATGTGCGTCTTGTTTCTTTCAGTCACTTGAAAGCACTAGGCGGATGCTACAGATGGCAGAGGAGGTAAGATTTCCAATGAAGCCTGGAGGTTTGACAAACATGTTACTATTATTTGATGTACAGATTCAGAATGCCTACAGCCATCTGCATTTTTCTCATTTGAATTTGATATATATATATATCTTGATTTAAGCATTTGTATATTTTCAGAGCCAGGAGACGGGTGTCAAAACAATGACCATGCTGGATGAGCAGGGAGGTAAGTGACTGCACTATTCCATTCCTCCTCATTCCTGAAACCCACTTTGTTACACATATTAAATCGTTGCTATAATCTATAAAAGCTTTGTTTAGGAGATGCTGGCTCTGTCTTCAACCTGGTTCATTCTGTTTTGATTAGAGCAACTGAGGCGAGTCGATCAAGGAATGGACCAGATCAATCAGGACATGAGGCAGGCCGAGAAGAACCTGACTGATCTGTCCAAATGCTGTGGCCTGTGTGTGTGCCCATGTGACAGGTTCGCTATTATAACTCCACTTCTAAGCTCTTAAATTAAAAATATTCTACATTGTTGTATCATATAATTATCAAATTCAATAGTATTTTTGTTGGAGAATTCTCTTAGCATTTTATTGAAATTAAATGAATTGTCATAAGGTCTTTCAGGAGTAAATGAGAGGAGTAAAAGCCTCTTTTCTTTTAGAGTGACTTCTATTGAGCATGATGGGAGATATAAGAAGACTTGGGGCACAGGTAGTGACAACTCTAGCACAGGGAGAAAAGAGGGTGGCGTTGTATCCAGCCAACCCACTGCCGTTCGCAATGGACAGGTTTCGAGTGGGTCAGCGGGCGCATCTGGCCCCTACGTCAAGAGGTGAAGGAAAAATAGCACTAAATAATAGGATTTCATCCAGTGTCAGATTTAAATCTTTTGATGGGAATCAATTGTTTAAAGCAAGTAAATGAAAACTGTATGTTAAGCTTTATGTCCTTGAAAAAGATTATGAAATCTGACATTAAAACCTCACTTTCTTCTCATTTCTGTGGTTTTACTGTACAAACGTTTGTGGAGCTAGACTGTTGCAACATCCTTTGAATAAGCTTCCACTTTGTTGTATGCCAGTCAGTCAATATCAGATGTCAAAACATGAACATTGGTCATTTTGCTTAATCAGATGGTGAATTCCTGTCTATGCAGGCAGTTTTTGACCTAGAATAAGCTACAGTCTTGTTCTCAGTTTGATAGCATTTAGCTGTTAGTGTTATTAGGAGGCATTGTCTTTGCCCTGGGCCTGCCACATTAAATATTTTTGGTGGCTGAAGCATCTGCAATTTGACTCCATGTATGTGGTATTTTTAATTTTTTTTTTAAGATCTTTACAGCTGATTCATGCTTCTGAATATTAGTTTAGATTAGTCACCATAAGCAAAACGTGCTTCTTACAATATTATGTCTCAAGGTATGTATGTTTTATTGCTATTTCTGTTTTCCCAAAAGAGTAACAAATGATGCACGAGAAGATGAGATGGAGGAGAATCTGGAGCATGTGGGGGGCATTATCGGGAATCTCAAGAATTTGGCTTTGGATATGGGCAATGAGATTGACAAACAGAACAAAACCATTGATCGCATCACTGATAAGGTAAATCTACACCGTCAAACAACTAGGCATCTAATAAAGTGAACCTCTAACATTTAAAAAATAAAAATTAAGATATATAAATAAGATATATTTAATATAAAATATATATATTCTTTTTCCTAGGCTGATATGAATAAAGCTCGCATTGATGAAGCCAACCAGCGAGCCAACAAACTTCTGTAGAGAATGAACACTGCCAGCATCACTCTGGAGCCTGATTGTTAGATATCACACACACACACACACTTTCTGCTTCACAGCAATGAATTGCAGCAAGTGAGTAAAGTTCTTCCAAAGCCATGTGCATTTTTTGCCATTCTGTTAATTCTATTGTAAATAGTTAGCCACATGCACACACAGATCTGTTTCAGAGCCTCCTGCACAATCAAGTCTTCACCCTTAATATGTGAGACAAATATGCTGGACGCACCGAGTGCAGTTGTTCTTGCGGCTTTGCTCACTGCTGTCTTCTCAGTCTGTAATGGAAGGAGTCGAATCTCTCGAGATGGTGATGGGTTTTGTCCGTCCCTCTCCCTGCGCTTCAGTCAACATGGCTAAATGTTTCACTAATCTGAATGAGGGGTCAAAGACTTACGACAGAACTTTTAATGTTCTGGTTTGCTGCCCTTATAGCCTTTGATGTATGTTTGAGCTAATGAAGTAATGTTAGGATTTTGTCATTTTTTTCTGTTTAGCTGGATCTGTGACTGATTATACTTATATTTAATTATCTTAAGACATTAATGGGCCTTGTGAATACAGTTAGTCCTGTTCAATGTTTGGGGAGAAATGTATGGTAGCGTCCTTTTTAATGGCATAATTTACCATGCGATATAGGAATAGGACATTTCTATTATCTATTTTACTGCTAATAAAGCCAGTATAATCATTCCTTGGCTTTTTCTCTTTGTGTGTGTGTGTGTGTGTGTGTGTGTGTGTGTGTGTGTAGAAGTGACTTTACCAGTAGAGGGCACTGTCACATTACTTAGTTATTTTATGGTGAAATGAAATATGGTTCATTTTGCAACAAGGTCTAATCTAGCACATTTCTTTAGGCAATGAAACAAAGTCGAATGAAGGACTTGAACCTGATGCAAAATCTGCAAGGGGAAAAGTTTTGAAATTCGGGATTACGTGGGTTTCTATTGGAATGACTGGAATTGACCACTTAATGGTGGGCTCTCACCAGTTATGAAAAATGATGCATCATAACAGAAGTGTTTGGAATGGCAAGATTAAAAGGACAATAATTTTATCTCTACTGTCTGTATTGCTAATATTATTCCTCATTATGTAGCAAGTAGAACAACTAGGCCATATAAGATATATATGTTTATAACAACATTATTTTCAACTTTTACAAAGACATTCTTTTAAAAGAAATCTAATGTCTGTATGGTCTTTCTTAGCCTACAATGGCTGATTGCTGAGGACTGTTTTCTGTTAATTCCAGCTTTCATCTTTTTCATGGATAGTTTTACTTGGACTGATTCTTAGGACAGAGGATTACATAGTAGCCTAGTTATTTGAAACATTTGAGGCCTCAAGAACTAGGACAGTGCCTTTGTTTCAACTCCCTTCGAGACTTTCTATGTCTGCTGTTTAAGAGACTGCTGAGGAAGGTCCACATATGCTGTGGAGCCTGGAGGAACTGGCCTCAAGTTATCAGCCAGCCTTGTTCCCTGAGAGTCTGACAAATGTAATACCACATCGGACGATAAAAACAAAATCTGAGGAAAAATTTCAGCATACAGGATACAGATAAGAGGATTCCCTTCATCTCCCTGGTTTAGTTTCTTCTTGTGATGGGCTGAACTTTGATTTGGCATTGAGATCTTTTATCAGTTACATTTTCCCAGCCCCATTTGTGCCATCTTGCTTCCTGTTAAGAATGGTTGCCCACAAGAATTATCTAATAATTTTAGATATGTAACTCTAATTGTCCTAGCTGGTGATTTTAATATCCATGTTGATAATGAAAAAGATTTGTTGGTATCAGCATTTATAGATATTTTAAACTCCATTGGTGTTAAACAACAGGTGTCAGGACCTACTCATTGTCGAAATCATACTCTATTTAATACTGTCATATGGAATTGATGTCAGTGGCGTTGAAATTTAGCCTTTCACATTTGTTTGTCTCTCTGTGCTCATACTGTATTTTGATGTAGCCAAATTCTCAATAAAACTGTTTTCCTTTATATATTTTACTGTTTATGTTGTCAGTCAACGGGATAAATATGAAATAGTGACTGAAACGCAGCCCTTTAAGAATACATAACTAGCTCTCCCTTCCAAGAAGTTAGTCTGCACAAAAATCCTAATTTATAATCGAGCGAGCCGTCGTCTGATGGAATCAAATATTACTCACAAGATAAGACAATTCCTGTGCTGTGGTTTCGGCTATAAATTAGATGCATGTAAAATTAGAGAAGCAACATAATATCTATTTGAATTGAACGCTCCTCTCAGCCGCACACTGCGGCAGCTACCAGCGATCACAGAGACTCGCTTAGGTTTGTCAAAGAAGTCGCTAGATTTGTCGCTAGTCGCTTTTGGGGAAAAAGGTCGCTAGGGTGGTCTGAAAAGTCGCTAAGTTTGCAACACTGGCTCGAATAGCGTCAGCATCAGCGACTTCTTATAGGACACAATCGCTGTCAATCAAAAGGAGATGCAGTCTTTCGACAGACCCTCCAATCAACACGCAGAAGCCCGGAGTCCAGCACTGCCCACTCCTCCATTCACCCCCAGAGACGCTGAGCGTCCGGGGCGGGACATAATCGCAGCATTTATCCAATGAGCGTCTAGTTTCGAAGCACTGAAAAAAACTGTTCAAAGCAGCCCCATAGAAGTCAATGGACGCTGGGCTTCAACAGGGAAATACACTGATGCTACGGGAATATATGAGAAGGAAATCGTGTCACCTGCTATATGTAGCTGATTCTGAACGAATTCGTCTTCGAGATTAACGTGTTTTAACGCATTTTCAATCAATAAAATGTTAACACAATAGTACATGTTTGACCATTAATTTTTTGACATTATAGGGGAAGCCGAGCTGCCCTTGCAGTCTTAAAGAAATCCCCACTGGTCCTTCATGTCCACTGCGATCTCAAAACTCTGGCCATTTGATAATACCTAGAATATCAAAATCAACTGCGGACGGGAGATCGTTTTCCTATTTAGTGCCCAAACTCTGGAACAATCTACCTAACGCTGTTCGGGAAACAGACACACTCTGTCAGTTTAAATCTAGATTAAAGACCCATCTCTTTAACCTGGTTTACACATAATACACTATGGCATTTCTATAATTCAAATCAATTAAAGGATTGTTAGGCTGCATTAATTAGGTCAACCGGAACCGGGAACACTTTCTAAAACACCCAATGTACTTGTTACATCGTTTGAAGAATGGCATCTACGCTAATATTAGTCTGTTTCTTTCTTATTCCGAGGTAACCGTAGCCACCCAGTTCCTGACTGTATCCTGATCAGATGGTCAGTGCAGTTGACCCGTCAGCGGAGACCAGGACAACTAGATGAGCCCCAGAGATTGATCCCCAGTGAAGACCCTGTCTCCTAGACGGCCATCGGGACAAGACCACAGGAACCAGATGAGTCCTTTGCACAATCTGACTCTGCTTTAGCCTAGATTTAAACAGCTGATTTTGTCTGGCCAGAGGAGAATGACACTATTTCTACAAACTATTTCCCCGTCTAAATACTGTAAAGCTGATATAAAGCCACCCAGCTTTATATCAAACTGATGTAAAGCTGCTTTGACACAATTTGCTTTGTTAAAAGCGCTATACAAATAATATTGACTTGACTTGACTTGAACTCTATGGCTTCAACTATTCGTTCATCAACATACAAGTGATTTAAAAAAACATACAACTTCAGAGTTGTATATTCAAAGCTCTGGTCTGAAGCAAATGTCAGAGGTGTATGTTGAGGTGGGATATGGTTAAGTGGTGGGCAAGTACCTTCAAAAGCCCCTTCCTGACTAAGTCACTATGAGAAGTTATGTAAATATGCTGTTTCTCATTTTGCATACCCATAACTCTCTCTGAGGGATTTTTGTGATGCAAAGAGGAAACGTTAACATGTACAACTGAATCATCACAACACTGAATCATCACAATAGAGTAAGTTCACAGATACACATGCACTTACAGGAGCTCAAATAAATATTAGTTAAATATTATAAAAGTAGCTAAATATTCTAGTTTGTTGATGATCCTCACTTTTACTTTTTCTGAAATTCTGCTGTGCATAATTAGAGAAAAAGTTTGTTTTGAATAAACCATACCATGATATGCATTACATTCTATTATTATAATTTCTGATTGGCAGGCTAAGAATAGTTTTTTCAGTCTTTGTTTATATGCAAATATATAATCTTACATTTGACTTGACTTACATTTTTTCCAGAGTGTATGTAAAATCCCAGCAGAATTCCAGTTCAGCAGAATGGCAGACATGTCAGTGGAGGAGATGGCAACTAAAGCCAACCATGTAACAAATGAGGTGAATTTGTTATTTGATTCCACAAGGATGTACAGTATAAGAAAATGAGATGAATCCTTCTTGGTCTTTTATTAGTTGCTGTTTTCAAGTTCCTGTAAAATTCCCAGCTCATATGAAAGCTTTCATTCTTTTCATTCATTCTTTCATTTCTGTAGTCTGAAAATAAAAATACTTCTTTTGCCCCATCTAGTTATTTTCCAGATCAAATGTGTCCCTGGACCACAAAACCAGTCTTAAGTCGCTGGGGTATATTTGTAGCAATAGCCAAAAATATGTTGTATGGGTCAAAAATATTTATTTTTCTTTTATGCCAAAAATCATTAGGATATTAAGTAAAGATCATGTTCCATGAAGATATATTGTAAATTTCGTACTGTAAATATATCAACACTTAATTTTTGATTAGTAATATGCATTGCTAAGAACTTCATTTGGACAACTTTAAAGGCGATTTTCTCAATATTTTGAATTTTTTTGCACCCTCAGATTCCAGATTTTCAAATAGTTGTCTCTCGGCCAAATATTGTCCGATCCTAACTAACCATACATAGATGGAAAGCTTATTTATTTTGAAAAATTTACACTTATGACTGGTTTTGTGGTCCAGGGTCACAAATATGGTTTAGTGAGAAGTGTGGAAATAGTTTTGTTCAACCATAGTTTATCAGAAGTATCAGTGTGCATTCACTCTTCATTCATCTGAAATATTTAACATACTTTTTCTCAGCAAGCACTAGTTAAAATCTAGCAAATACTTTTTTCTTTTAGAATTGCAACAATTCTGATGGCAGAATTGGGATAGATAAGCTCAGAATTTCAAGAAGAAAATTCACAGTTACCTTATTTATTTCCTTTATCACATGGTGTAAACAAGCTTTCATAAATATTTGACGTTAAAGTTTGACTAACTAACTGTCTTTGTATTTGTGTTTCAGTCACTTAAAGCACTAGACGAATGGTACAAATGACATAAGAGGTCTTATTTTAAAACACTTTTTAGGCATAATATTAAGAAATGTGCATTGTGTAGTAAAGAAATACTCCAAACAAAGTTTAATTATAATTTTATATAAGCATTAAGTGATATGTCAAAAAATATGTTCATGGATTTGAAGTATACATAGTATGAAATAACTATTTTAAATAAATTATGGCTTTGGGTTTTCTTCATCATGTTTTTAAGGAGTACTCATGTATCATTGGTTAAACTGGTTAATATCACTATTAATCAGGACTTTATCATCTCTGTATAATATCAGTCTTTAAATGCAAGATATTTAAAATTTACCTTAAGAATACTAACAGTAGTTCTTTAGCACAATCGAATATACTTGAGTATATTTTAGTTGGACGTCAGCACTACTTCCACACAATTAAAGTACATTAAGTACAAAATTAGCTGTTCCAATTGTAACAGACAATTAAGTATACCAGTTTAGTATATACTAAAGTACAATTGCAGGTTATTTTTATGAAGCACATATATATGTAAATGTACTTGTATACTTAGCCCAAAATAAATGTATTTCAAATATATTTGTGTATGTATATATGTGTTTGTATATATACGTGCGTGTGTGTGTGTGTGTGTGTGTAAACTTTTATATGCTTTGAGTTGAACTTGAAGCGTGTGTATTTTTGCAGAGTTATAACATTGGGGTGAAAACAATGACTCTGCTAGATTAGCAAGGAGGTGAGTCCTTGATCTCAATACTCCTGATTTCTGATGTCTACCTCAATATCCCACATTTTCGAGGCCTGTTCACACACTATAGATCTATATGGATGTTGTTTAGGGTACACAGGAGAGTCATGAAATCTCTCTTAGCTGCAGTCACATTTGCCATTGCTTGGCTATTCTTACAACTGGCCAGCACCAGTTTTTCAAATGACTTCATGACCACAGACGTTAGAGTCACAGGTCTGTAGACATTTAGTCCAGTAATTTTGGATTTCTGTGGGATGGGGATGATGATGGAGTGTTTGAAGCATGAAGGACTTCACACAGTTCCAGTGATCTGTTGAAGATCTGAGTGAAGATGGGGGCCAGCTGGTCAGCACAGGTTTTCAGACAGGCTGGTGTGACACCATCTGGGCCTGCTTCCTGGAAGACCTGGCATCGTCTTTGCTGATCTGAATTGCAGGTGTGGGGGAGAGGGGGGTGGCTGGAGGTGTTATGGTTGTGTGGAGAGGTGTTCAGGGCGGGTGTGGGGTGTTTTTTTCAAACCTGCAGTAGAACTCATTCAGATCGTCTGCCAGTTGTTGATTCTCCACAGTGCTGGGGGATGGTGTCTTGTAGTTGGTGATCTCTTTTTGACCTTTCCACACTGATGCTGAGTCGCTGGAAGTGAAGTGAATCCTTAGCTTTTCAGAACAATTCCTCTTTGCCACTCTGATCTCCTTTTCCAGTGTGTATTTGGCTTGTTTATACAAGACTTTGTCCCCCTTCCTGTAGGCATATTATTTGGCCTGACGGAGCTGTCTGAGTTTTGCAGCTAACCACGATTTGTCTTTGTTGTAGGTTAAATGAGTCCTGGTAGGAATGCACATATCCTCACAGAAACTGATATAAGATGTTACAGTCTCTGTGAGCTCATCCAGATGGGTGGCAGCAGCTTCAAAAACAGTCCAATCAGTAAGGTCGAGACTGGCTTGTAAAACCCGCTCTGTCTTGTTGGTCCATCTCTTTACAGTCTTTACTACAGGTTTAGCAGATTTAAGTTTTTGCCTGTAGGTTGGTGTAAGATGAACCAGGCAGTGATCAGAGAGCCCCAAAGCTGCCCTTGGAACAGAGTGATATGCATTCTTTATTGTGGTGTAACAGTGATCCAATATATTACTGTCTCTGGTGGGACATGTAACATGCTGTCTATATTTAATAGGTTACAGATTACAAGTTACCCTATTTAAAATGTAATAAGTGGTGTAACTTTCAATTACTTTATTAATGTAACTAATTACATTTGATTGCTTTTCTAAATTGTGTTTTCAACTGTTTATCATTTTCAAAAATGTAAACCAAGCAGGGTTAACCTTACAGTACACTTTCAAAATCCTTCATCACTTGAATTAAAATTATAATATTTTAATTTTAAAGCACATCCGCCACAAAATCAGACTTGCTCTGAGATCATTCTGAGGTTAAATACAGATTTTAAATCATAACAAGATATACAGTAGTCAACATTTGAAGTGGATCAAAACCATTTAATCAAAGTTGTCCTAAAACCAAAACAATACCCGCTCTTGTCTTAGGACAACTTTGATGAACTTTTTTGATCCACTTCAAATGTTGACTACTGTAGTTTCATAGCTATGATGCTGTTTTTGAAACCAAATCTTTGCATAGACAGGAAACACTGGAATCTAAAAATGCCTTGGAAAAAACAGTTAAGGGCCTTTCACACTGACTCTGAAATTTTCGTATGCTTTTTTTTTTTCGTATGTATTTTTTTCGTATTCGTCATCTTTTCCTATCAAAATGCTGGCTACGGATGCGAAAACGCAGAAAATCTAATCTGATCCAAATTTTTTATGACGGACAAAATTTTTGGAGGCAGTGTGTAAACATGATTGACACAACATGAGGTCGTATTTATTTTTTAACGTGAAATTTTCGAACGAGAATTTCGGACTCAGTATGCAATGACCTTTAATGTTAAACAAAAAGTAAAGCATATACATAAACCCAAATAGGAAATAAAACAGTTATCGAATAAGCATGTGTCCTATTCTGTGTACTAAACTCCCGAAACATTGGTGTCTCATAGTTTACAGCAGTCAATGTAATTTGGAAAAGAAATCAATCAAATCTATAAGTGTGTAAACATATTCAGATTTAACCCCCTTTGTAATCATTAACATTTTCATAAGTAACTAATTTAATCATTTTTCAGTAACTTTAACTGATTACAATTATATTTATTTTGTAATTACATCCCAACACTAATAATACACTATACTATACCCTTTTTTGCCTGTGATATTTAGTAGAAATTTTGCTAATGTGACTGCCACACACTTTTTCTTATTATTATTCTCTTTTTCTTTATGTTAGAAAAACTAAACAATGTGGAACGGGAAATGGACCCGATCAAGCAGGACATGAAACAAGCTCGAAAAAACCTGAATGAATTGTCCAAATGCTGTGGCCTGTGTTTGTGCCCATGTAACAGGATGGCTAGAGCATTGCCAGTATCTTATGTATAACAATGAGTTATATATTTGAAGTTCACCTAGATTAGCCTTAAAACAACACTAACCAGCATAAACCAACTTTGCCATGCTGGTCTAATCTGACCATTTCAGCAAGGAAAATAAACTAAATTGTCACGTTTAGTTTAAGGTTTTCACCTCAGTGCTTATATTATATTATATTCGTCAGTGTATATCTTTGGATTTGAATGGATTGTTTTATAGACTCAAGTCCACCGAGAGTGACTGGAGAAAAAAGCAGGTTAGGGAACCAAAGGAAAGCAAGCAGAAGGTGGTATCCAGCCAACCGACTGCCGTTCGTAATGGGCAGGCTGTTGTTGCTGGGTCAGCGGCCCCCACTGGCCCCTACATCAAGAGGTGAAGGAAAAACAGCACTGAGAGTGACATAATCCAGTTCTCATAGTGATCCAATGTGACTGTCATTTCATATGATGAAGTTAGCTGGAGATTTGCGGTTTTGTGGCATAAGATATTCATACCTAATAGATGTTAATTTTAAGGCCTTAAAGGTCTTGAAATTCAAGTGATGCTTGTTTTGTTTCTGTAAGAATAACAAATGATGATCGAGAAGATGAGATGGAAGAGAATCTAAGTCAGGTGGTCAACCACGTTGAGATTTAAAAAAACATGGCACTGGACTTGAGCATCAAGATTGAAGATCAAATCCAAATAACTGATCATGTCAATAATGAGGTACGGTTACAATTAAGTTTCTTCACTGAGGTAAAGTGTATTTGTGACTACAGATTTAGATCTACAGTAGCTAGCAGAACACACCTTAGTGACAACTTCTATTTTTCACACTGACATTTTGTAAGTTTCTGTTTATTAAGTAAACAAATATAAATGTAAATAGTTTTTTTTTTTTTTTGCCAGATTACAATTACAAGTGAAGTTGCTGCTCATGGAAAAACAAGCCAGGAAACACCAATAAGAGAAATACAGAAAGGACCACCAAAAGTTAAATTAAGCATGAAATGAAAATTTGCACTATGTATTTTCTATAGACGTTAGTGTGAACAATTCATTTGAGAATGCAGGCCCACATCCATAGTTCTCATCCTAAAAAAAATTTGATTTATTTATTTTTTTTGCTTTTTCTATAATCCATTTCACTCAGATGTACATCAACATATGGAAGAAAAGATCTGCTACTAACATTTCATCGTGACTTTAACACTTTGGGTGCCATAAGTGCCTTTTTATTGTTGTCATTATTATCTTGATGTTTGTAAATTGCAGGGCAGTGCTGTAGCCTTCAGTAATTTGCTTAATGAGACTTTAGAATGATTGAGCCTTTGGAAAGCTTTTGACTGAAGTGCATGTCTAATATTCTCTGGACAAAATGAGAAGTGTCCATATGACCGGTCAGATTAGGATGTAAACTATAAATAAGCTAATGCTTCAAAAAAATGTCAGTGAATGAATCACTTTCATTCTAATAAACCAAACTGTCAAAATGATCATGTCAATAAATCATAATTTCCTCATGTTGTACTTTTAATTTTAAGGGCCCTGGCCTTTGTGTTCGAATGACCAGCAGAGGTTGCTGTTAGACTGTTCTGAAATCCAACTACAGTAAGTGCTTCCTAAGATGGAAGCCTGAAGAAGAATGCCGCTTACTCTCTGCTTATGTTAGAGAATTTTCTCAAAACTGATCATAAAATATGAAAGCAAAATAAAACATTTCCGATTAATTATCCTTGTTTTTCTAGCTATCGCTGTCACCATTTGAGTTCTCAAAGGGGACACTTCAGTAAAGGAAAGCCATTTCTTTGCCACTGCCAGTTGAATTGCTGATACGTTTACTATATGAATATTTGCATTTTTACAGTAGCAGAACCCATTTTTACAATCTAGCCAAGGGTTCTGTAAACTCACATGCCAGCTTCGCTTGCAGGCTTGTTTGTGTACTTTCTTCTAATTTATGTAATGACCACTGTTTAGTATTATATAATAGTATCCCTAAAATGTATTTATACTATTTCCCCTTAAGTTTATACTTGATAGTACATACTGACTAACCATGAGTTATAACACCTGTTCTCATCGCCTGTGTTTTTCTCATCACATGAGAGATTTTTCTAGTTAGCTATGTTAGTAGTGGTCTTCTTTGGCCTACCACATTATTTTATGTGGCTATGAGCAGCAGAGTTTGCTTCTGTCTTAGTTCTATATCAAGCAGCCCAACATTTTAGACTCCTCTTTTTTTTCAGAGATACCTATGACGGGTAGACCTTTCGGAAGTAGCTCTAAACTGTATTACATGTAGTGATATTCAGACCAACATCACAACTGTGATATTTTACACAACAGTCCAATGAACAACATGTTAATATTGAGGAACTTACATCTTAAACACAACATTGCCATTTACAGACTATTTTTGTTGTCAAAAACAGTTATAAATAAGGCAGCGGCTATTTGCACTAAGTGTAAATAGCGATAGATAGCCTACTATTTATTTACACTGTGCAAATAGCATATATATTTTTTAGCGATAGATACTATTTACACTAAGTGCAAATAGCAATGGATTCTACTTACACCAAGTGAAAATAGCAGTATTTCTTAACGATATGCTATTTCCACTAAGTGCACATAGCTATAGATTCTATTTACACTATGTTAAAATAGCAGGATTTTCTGCTATTTATATTACTTATTGCAAATAGTGGCAATTATCTGTACCTCAGTATTGTAGTAAACAGTACGCAATAATAAGGTATTGAGTGTAAATGGAAGCCACGTTATTGGGACAATAAAGCCCTCCCAACACCTACCCTAACCCTACCGGATACTTTATTTTCCCCTTTTTGATTATTTTCTTCTTTTTAAAAAAAAATAAATGTCTGTCCAATGCGATATGAGATTTGAAAAGGGAGAAAAAAAGTTAGACAAAAGGCAGGTTTGAACTCGGGTCGATCGCATCAAAAAGTATGTGCCTTACCACTTATGCCACTGACATAGTGTCTTTTTTAAGAGTTGACTAACCTAATCACACGTTAGTGGGCAGAGTTAGTGTAAATAGTCTTTGCCAACAAGGTTGGCTATTTGCACTTAAATAGAACGTAAATAGACACTCCATTATAAAAAACCGCTATGAATCGTCAGCTCTAATGGTGTAGATGGTAAAATGCATGCCGTGGTCTTTTTGACGCATCGACCCAGGTTAGAACCCGCCTTTTGCCGAACTTATGTTTCTCCCTTTTCAAATCTCTTATCACATCGTAAAGGCATTTATTTTCAATAAAAATTCAGGAAATAACCAAAAAATTTAAAATGATACCCTGCGTTCCATTCGGAAGGGCTCCTATGCGCTAATCCCTTCAAAGAGTTTACCCTCCGGAGTGAGAGCTTCGAAGGGTTGAAGGGTGTAGGGGACCAAACAACTGTTTCTTGAAGTGTCCTCTGCGTCATTATCCCATGCCCACACGGAGGCGCCGACATCATGGAAAGAATAAGCGCAAAGGATCATGGGGGGCCGAAGTGTCCATCAGTTGTACCCTTCGAAATCCTTCAGTCCGAAGGGCCCTTTGAAGTGGTTAATTTTGAGCATTTTGGTTTGGAACGACACTTAAATATGGCGGCCATGATTGTTTTCACTCCGAAGTGCCCTTCAGAGGGCGATATATCCCGTTTGGGTTAGGGTAGGTGTAGGGAGGGCTTTATTGTACCAAAAAGGTGGCATCCATTTAATTTGAATTAAAATTATAATTTACACTCAATATGTTATTATTGCATACTGTTTTATAGTGTAATACAATACAAGTGCAGATAATTGCCCCTATTTGCAACAAGTAGTATAAATAGAAAATCCTGCTAATTTAACATAGAGAAAATAGAATCTGTAGCTATTTGCACTTAGTGTAAATAGCATATCGCTAAAAATACTGCTATTTTCTCTTAGTGTAAATAGCATCTAATTGCTATTTACACTTTGTGTATTTCCTTCACATAGACTGTGCATAGTGGTCTTAAAGATGTTGCTCGTAAGCATCCTTTACAAACCTAAGATAAAAATGAGGACATCTGCTTTTTTCCACAAGACTGCAAGTTTACCATTTGGGACAGGGCAGATAGGGAAATCATATAACTGAATGAATCAGTGATGTTTTGAACAAATTGACTTAATGAATGATTCAATGCCTCACTCATTAAAACAATAATTTCTCGCCATCTATTAGCGTAACTTGCAGAAAGAGTCACTAAATAATTCTTCACTACCAATGCACAGGCTGACAGTCTGTCTGAAACACACAAACACAAACCCTGTGGACTCATATCAGAATGCCACTCAAGTAAACAAACTAACTGTTTTATAAAATAGCACATAGGATATAATTCTGGATTTCTAATGTTAGCATGTATTCCTACTGTACTGGGTAAAGTAAGTTTCTGGACTTCTGAATTGAGAAATTCCAGTCTCTGTGTGAAAACACAGCTATGTTCTTCCTGTCTGAATTCAGAGCCACAGTGATTTGGGAAGTTGCATGCAATGTTTCTGCTGAATTGGCAGCAGCTGTAAGAGCCGAGTGAAAAGAGTGACTGAGTCTCCTGGATGTGAGGAGTGAGTCAGACCCACCACCCACTTCCAAGATTCCACGGTAGTCATCACTTGAGCTGAACCCAGAACAGTGCCGCCATTTCAACTCCCTCCCACCCCAAGAATCCACTTTTTTCTTGTTTGCATGACCCATTAAGAGTTTTAAAACAACACATCTACTCTAAAGCCAAGTTATCAAGTGACAATCACTCCACAATGATATAAAGATGCTTCACTATGGTAAACGATAGAGAAGATCTCATCCACAAACCTGACACTTGAGGCGTTTGGGTCAAGACGACGATTGTGACATTTCTTCTTTGAGATCACTCACTTGTGGAAGTCACACCTCACTGACAGGAAGCATCTGCTGGCAAGCTCACAGGTTTGCAGTTCCATGGTGAAGTACTTACAAACATGCGTAGCCCAATAAACAAATTGATTTGTCATGCAAAACATTAGACTTCTTTAAAAATATTTTTATTTTCAAAGCACACGATCTGAACTTATATTGTCTTATAGCATACTAGTTATAAATTAGTTATAACTATAAAAAGTTATAATTAAAATATAGTATTATCTTGGTGCATTAACATACATGTTCTGGTTTTGAAAGCTCTTGAAATTAGTCAACTTGCCCGTCAATGCAAACAGAAGCCTTTAAAAGTGCATTACACTTGGCAGCATCACAAATATGTTCCTCCTTCTGAAGGCTCTCGAATCGCATGTTAATCTTCTCCATCAATGTGCGCTCTTTGCAAATATTATGGATCCAATGATTAGGAGCATCAAAAAGGGTGGGGTGGATGGCATGCCATTCGCTCCCAACGGTAAAACTAACCATATGTTGGACTGCAGACCTTATGGAACTTCTTTTGGGGTTCCTGAGCATCTGGAGTAGTTTAACTTCAGACACGTTCAGACTCTATGGGGGAGGAGGGGGGAAGTTCACTATTCACAGCTCTGTTTCTGGGGTAAACACATCTGCAGACATTGTTTATGCTGCATTCACTATGAATGCGAGACAGAGACAAGGAGAAGAAGAGTGTAGTCTGTTGGTGTGTAAGGTTTATTTAGCTCAACCGTGTGTGTGTGAGAGAGTGTAGGGGGTGGTAAGGGGTTGGCTGACCACCCTGGACAGCCCCTTCCTGACTACATCGCTGACAGGAAGTATAGAAAGAAAAGCAGAGAAAGAGACGTGAACTTTTCTGTTTCTCCTTTTTGTGTTTTCTGCATTTTTTACAATTTCGCTCATCCTCATCTGCAAAAATAATACATAATTTGGAAAACGCACCAAAGAGAAAAACGCAAAGCGAAAGAGTGAAGCAAGAATATGGAGGACAACTTTTGCGGTGTTCTGGGGCATTTTATGAGGGATTATTTGTGACGCCAAGGGAAGAATGTTGAGTGTGAGGAGTTAATGATGAAAACAGCTGTTGGGACTCAGAACACGGAGCATCCTGAGAGTAAGTAGGCAGATGCACAAACATCCTCTCAATATATATACACATAATGTTGCTGTCATAACAATTTTGACTATTTGCTCTTACTGAGCAAGGTATTTGTTAAATCGTGAAATTATGGTCACTTTTTTGGAAGATTTTGACTACAAGGCTGGATTAACAGCAATATCTGGAAAGTGTAATGTCTTTACTTTTATACTTTTTAAAAAAATCAGGGGTCCAAATGTAAAAGCCTAATAACCGTTCATTAAAGAAATCCATTTTACTAGGCCACTAATCTGAATATGTGGGAGGGACGACCCTGATCCAGATCTGTTTATTTTCAAATGTTTTTTTTACATATTTTAAGTGCTCTAAAAATATTATAAATGTAAAATATGTTTGCTTACCAACAACTGGTTAGGTAAATATTTAAGATATTATTTAATATATTTTTATATACAATGTTATTTTAAAAATGTTTGATCAAATATGTAAATATATGTTTTAAAAAACACTTACGTATCGCACCGTGCTTGTCTCTATATCTCTGTCTCGCTTTGTCAAGTCTACTACCTGTTTTATTTAATAGATATTATCACTTTATTGTGTTTGCAGTGATTGGACATTAATGAAAAGACCAGATAAATCAACTAGTCCTTGACAAATACAGCAATGTTAATATACTGACTTCATTAATGAGTTCTCAAGTTCATATACAGTAAGCAAACAATAAATATTGATAGGTTTGGTATGCTGTCTAAAATGGTATGGCTTGAGAATGAGCTCAAGCTATAAATTTCCATGAAAAATGTGTTATGTGATATCACAGTACAACAATACAGCGAAGGAGAGTTTTTTGCAGGAACTGGAATAGGGAAACATCCTGGTAGCCAAGAAAAAGGAAGAATGGAAGAGAGCAGCTGCTTAGCTGAGAAAACAGAGAACAAAAACGCTGCTATGATCCACAAGGCTTATTTCATCCTCACATGAACATGCTGACACATTCTCTGTTGCACAACTTAGCCATATTGGCACATTTATTATGATCACATGACATTCTGCATTGACGTCATGTTTTAAAGGGAAAGAGAGAGAGAAAAAAAATCGACATAGGCAGAGACTTCTGTTTTTTCTTTTATGTTGCAGTGGTTATCTGTCAAGTCATTCTTGAGTTGCAGTGTGTTCATATTCAATTTTGTTATACTGAGATCTTTCTGATCTTTCTTATGTCTGCAGGGTGATCTAAAATACATTCATCGGATTCTTCTCAAAGTTCTGCTTGTCCTCATTATGCACTATGCTCTCCCCTGGCCCTTCCACAGCGCCTCCAGGCCTCTCCAAACCCTCGTCCCCAACAATATCTTCACCCATTCAGGCATCTTTCCATCCACAAACCTCTCCTCTTCCTCTAAGTCCTCCTTCTTCCTTGACTTCTACACCGACCTTCCCATTGGTTGATATCTCTGACAACCCATCCCCTGACCCCGCCTCCCATCCGCTTCCTGCTTCACCTCCAATCTCCTGTGTACATCCTTCCTCACCTCAATTTAACTCCAAACCATCCCCACCTCCTCCCCATAAACCCATGTCTCCTCAGGTCCCAAAGCCACCCCTCCCAGCACAACTCCCCTCTGCTCTTCCTAAGAGCTCCTCCACTCCTCTGCCAAGACCACCTCCACCTCCTGGCATTAGACCCTCATCTCCACCTCAACCCAGACCACCTCCACCAGTAGTCCCAAAACCACCAGTCCCTACATCTCCAGTTAGCAAATCCAATAAACCTATTCCTCCTGGTATCAGCATCCTGGAGAAACTGATTAAGACGTGTCCAGTGTGGCTTCAACTGGGAATGAAGCAGGACAGAGCCATGCATATACTGAGCAAAGAGTTTGCTGGGGTGAGAAGTTCATGCGGTTTTAATATTATATTTAACAGGGAATCAAATACATGTTTAACCAGTGTGCCATGCCTGAATACTTTTTCAGCATCTTGCAAGAGAATACCTTGTTTTTAAACCACATTTTTTTTAAGACCTTGCATCAAGTTCAAACAAATTCAGCATCAAACTTCGGAACAGTCCAAAACAGTTGACCCATCAGAAGAAGTGGGGAGAAGGCAAGGGGGCAAGCATTTGTGTACAGTAGCTATATGTGACCCTGGATCACAAAACCAGTCTTATGTCGCTGGGGTATATTTGTAGCAATAGCCAACAATACATTGTATGGGTCAAAAGTATTGATTCTTCTTTTATGCCAAAAAGTATTAGGATATTAAGTAAAGATCATGTTCCATGAAGATATTTTGTAAATGTTCTACTGTAAATATATCAAAACTTAATTTTTGATTAGTAATATGTGTTGCTAAGGACTTCATTTGGACAACTTTAAAGCCGATTTTCTCAATATTTAGATTTTTTTTTTTTTGCACCCTCAGATTCCAGATTTTCAAATAGTTGCATCTACGCCAAATATCGTCCTATCCTAACACACCATACATCAATGAAAAGCTTATTTATTCAGCTTTCAGATTTATAAATATTAATTTAAAAAAAGTGACCCTTATGACTGGTTTTGTGGTCAAGAGTCACATATACAATCAAAGAAGCCTCTTATCTAGGATGATTAGTAATTATTTTGTTTTAAAAACACAGCAGATTTTTCTATTTCCAAAGACCTTAGATCAAGATGCACTTGTATCACTATGAATGTAAAAAAGTACAACACGCAATATAAGACTGCATATATGCGCATTGTCTGGTCCAGCCTGAGTTTTCCTAGCAGTTTTGGAGATTTTCAGGATTTTCCCATTCAAGTAGACAGAACTTAGTCTTGGATGCCTGAAATAGCTAGAGGCGTTGTCGTCGAGCGAACAGACTTTTCTCGAAAAAGACTTGTGTGTGAACATACCCTTACAAGTTCACCTGTTATTAATTACTTACCCTGATATGATTCCATTTACACCATAGCACTGCTGAACTGATTGTGTCAGTTGTTTGATTTTGCAGATCTTTTTAGTCAGGAGGGATTCAAGTCAAAAAACGATGATACTGGCAGTACGCCTTCCTGACCAGCTGGGGGAGCCCCATGTCAAAGAGCTGCCTATAAAGGAAGAAAAGTCCTGTGAGTTATTTTGCATTGAGAAATGAGTGTTCTTTCAACTTGATTTAGGAAAGTTTATGCATAGAATGCCTTTATGCCGGAGACAAACCCACGCACAAACACATTTGCATACAGACCTAAACACATCCACACAGACAGGCCCACGCACAAACTAATTTGCATACATACCTGATCACATCCACATAGATGTTTTTAGAGATAAACAGACCTCAGAGTGTATTGCAGGGGCTTGGTGGTGGGTGATGTAGAGACCGCGGGCCACAGGTTTCCTGTACCTAGCCCTGCATTGCAGTTACAGGATGTCCTGCACTGGCCTCTTATAGCTTCATTTCCTGGTGTCTCGCTGTGTGTGCGAGTGCATACCTGTGGTCATTTTAACAATCTTTACAAAGCAGTCTTGTCTTTTTTGTCCAGCTGTTACAAAGCTGAAAATTCGTTTAAGCTTTTTTGCCGGAAATAAACTCTGTAAGTGAAGGGCGGTCAGTTTGACATGTTTATTTACACATTGCCATTCATCATTATCCCCCTTCCCACCCTTACAGAAATTCACCAGTGGGTTGTTTCTATTTTAGTGTATCTGCGTCACCTGGAAATAAGTCACACAAATAAACATTATAAACTAGTGCCACCAATAAATTGAAATATTATGGCTGAAAGGTAACATCGGAGACTGGATGTGTGCCTAACTTTAACACCTCTGTTTCTTTCATTTGCTGCAGTGCTATACCTTGAAGGGTCTGTGCTGGTGTTTGAGAACATTTTTAAACTCATTGCATTTTACTGTGTTAGCCGGTAAGCTCACAAACAAATCACAAACCTCCATGCATATGTATTTTGCTTGATTTAATTTTTTCGCAAAACTCTCACACTTTTCATTTATCTTTTTTTACTCAGTGACATACTTCCTTTTCCCCTGAAGTTACCTCAGGTTATTCAAAAGGTAGCTAAATATGAGGACATGGAGGTGATCTCTTCTCTAGGATCAGGTAAGACAGAGCAATAGATTCATTTTTGTTAGGGTTAAGTTGCACTCGTGTCTGCAGACTTACACTTTCTGAACTGTTTTCAAGAAAAACCTATGGTAAATATTGTAAAATGTGTTAAACAGATCTCTCATTCAGTGACTCACATGCTGCCCTAGGCGAAAGGGGTGGGCAGAACAGATAGCGGGTACAATACCATGAAAATGCTGCAGTTGACTGAATGTTTCATTATGTGCATGTATAAGTGTCCCATACCACCCCAGTGACTATTTAAAAACGAATGTGCAAGGGACAGAGCATGTGTAGCATGTGTTCCATTATAGGCGAACTCTGCTGAACTCTGTGTTCACCTTCTTGTGTGGGCCTGCTCATATTGTAAAATTGCTCCATTAGTAATCAACCATGATTAGCCTAATTAATTCCAAGAACAAAAAAAACGTAATAGCATTTGAGATCATGTGATCTCAACATGTCACCTCCTACTCAAAACAACCTACTTGATGTAAAATAAAACAGCTTTTATTAGGTTACTAAAATGACTCATTCTCATTTGAGATTATTTTTCAAACCACTATTGAGATCTTTTTGTGTAAAACTTCTTTAAATGAGGAAAAAAAATAGTGCCCGTATTAGTGTTGTTCCTTAACATTACACAATTTCTATAAGAATCCATAGGAAGTGCTGAACAATGGTAATGGTACAATGGGTAATGCTATACCTAAAGCTATGTGATTTTGAAGACATTTTCAGGCAATCTGAATGATGAAATAATGCTGACATAGTTCATAGCTTAATTTAGCAGTGTGCTAAATTAATACATTAAATTAACACTAACACATAATATCTCATGCCAACACAGAGTTCTGGAACTCAGCTCTGAATAGTCCTGAGGAAGTGGAAAACGTTGCTGGTAGTAGTTGTGCCCCGGATAGGCAGGGGCAAAGCAGCTCCTGTGAAATCCAGATTTCCATCGGCAGTGACCGGCTTTGGTATGTCAACCCAATTTTCATTGAGGAATGCAGCAACAACTTGCCACCCACCTTTTCTGCCCCTGTTTTGAGGACCCAGAGTCTCAACACACCAGTCCAGGCTCCGCCCAAATACAAAAGGCCGCCACCCCTACGCCCTCGTCCTCCCAGTGCATCTGATTGTTCTCAAAACTATGCATTAGCCAAGCCATCAAAAGGGGAGTTCACGGCAGTTCTCAGTTCTCCTCCCCCTTCAGTCCAGAAAGGGGAAGGAAGTGACTCTGAGCATGCAGACAGAGAACAAGAGAGACAGGGAACTCCTGCCCCAAGCACTGAACGTGAAATGCCAGCTGTCTTACAACCAGCTCAGGGCAAAGAAGGAAAACAGCTTTCTAATACGTCTTCACATCGAGTTCCTCCAATACCAATCCGACGGAGGCTCTCTGAAAAGCAAGCTTCAGAGGAATCAACGCAGCAGGAAGTCCACACCAGCACCCCCACAGAAGCAAAGGACAATATTCTGAAAGTCCTGGTTGCATCCCTCATTTGTCTAGATGATAGTATGGAAGAAAGGGACAAGCCTAAGGACCCAGAGACTCAGCAACTTCAGGAAGTGCCAGTGGAAGAATCTAAGGTAACAAATGGAGCTCCAGTGGTGACTCTAGAGGTAGCACCTCAACCGAAGAAGCCTAATGCTCCAGTGGCACCTCCCAGGAAGAAAAGATTCTCTCAGAATCTGACCGGACAAGTCTCCCAAAACTTTTTAAACTCACTCAGGCCAATGCCTCAAGAGTCCACTTCCATTGTTCCTTTAAACTCAAGCAGCCCCAGTTCCGTCCGCCACTCGCTCTGCATCAATGCCGGTCATCCCAAAGTCTCAGATGTTTCTCTATACTCTCCTGATGGTGGAGCTCCACCAGACCATGACTCCTACTCAACCAGCAGCACAGAGGAGGAGGTGGATACCAATGCGGCAACAGGTACTGCCATGAAGAGGACCCCAACGATTATGTTAGACCGCGCCAAGCAACGACTGTCAATGGTATCTATGGCGAATCTCTCGAATGTCCTCACGGTCTTCATGAACGCAGATTGCAAGTTGCAGAAGCGCATTGTCGAACTCTCCCGGGATGGAAACACATACTTTGGGAACCTTGTTAAGGATTATCGAGCTTTCACTTTGGACACCATGCGGAAACACACCTCCAGCACAGAGATGCTCCAAGAAATCAGGCAGATGATAACCCAACTGAAAAGCTATCTGATCCAGAGTGCAGAGCTGCAAAATCTTCAGGAAGCAGCCGGATACTCTGAGGAGAAACTGGGTAATTGACATCTGCATTATATTTACTGTCAAAATGTTTTTTTTCAGTACCTAAACAGTCATTTGTGAAAATGTTAAGACGTTTAGCTTCTGATGCGAGTACATTTCCATTCCAAGCAAATTTAATTAAAAGGAAAATTAAGATTATCCCAAAAACAATGCGAATAAAACAGCATTTCCTTCCCATATGTTCTAGAGAACAAAACCATAGATTCTGGGAAAACTGGCACAAAATTCAAATAATAATGGAAGTTATAGCCAGCAGGGAAGCCACTGTGCCTCTTTTATTAAATATACTAAATTATTTGTCGTATAAAGTGCATAGCAAAAATGCTTTGATGAAATTCCTGTGTGCTAGATATTGCAATAAACTGGCTTATGTCTGGGATTGACAGTTTATCAAGGTGGATCTATGACAATCATAACTAATTATTAAAAGACAAAATAACATGTTTTACCAAATAAAACCACAAAATAGTATGTTATGCATTTTTTATCTGCATTTTAGAAGCTTTATTTGCATTTTAGTATATCCAATCCAGAATTTTTTTTATCCTAATATTTGCATGAAAATGTGAGAACAGAACTCATCTAGTGTCTATTTTGTATTGTTGATTTAATTACTTTGCAATGCTAGAATCATCCAAGCAAAGCACCATTCAAGCAGAAGATTGTTGCCACCATCTTGCATATTAAGCTTTAATAGACCATCTGTAAAGACTAAGCTTCTCTCTGTTTTGCTGCTCAGTCCCTATAAAAAACCTAATGAAGTAACAAGACCACACTAGACCAAGATAACCTTTTATTTTCAGTTCAGTGCTTCCATAGTGTTTGTGGGTGCATTATGAAGAAAGTTTCATATTTTCCCCTGAGGAAAATTAACACTCTTGCATACCGTGAGACACAAGATATGTTTGATGATTTTCCTTCTCTATAGCATCAAGAGTATTAAAAATATATTAATGTCTTAGTAAGACTTTCACACTGATATAGGCATATAATATTTGAAGCCATATCTTCAAGGATTACTATGATTTAAAGTTAGATACAGATAAATTATGTATAAAGAAATAATATGTATCTTGAAGATGTAAATTGTAAATAAGCTTATGGTGTATCTGATAACTGTTTCCCCCTCTTCAGAGATGATTACTGAAGCAGCACTATGCAAAAGTGTCCTGAAACCCTTACGAGAGGCTGTCTATAACGGACTGAAGGATATCCACTCCCGTACAGGAAATTTGAAGAAACTAAAAGAAAACCAGCAAGTGGTTCAGGGGACGACCACCACAGACCTGGGGGTCACCACCAGTGTTCCTGAAATGGCCATTATGGAGAAAATTCAAACAAAGCTGGGTAACCTGCACCAAGAATATTCACCTCAGAAGAAGATCGACCTGCTCCTCAAGACCTGCAAAATCATCTATGAATCCATGTCTGTAGGCTCCCCAGGTGGGTTTCTTTTGGAATATTGTGAATTAGAGACCCTAATGAATGTATAGTTGATCCTATACTTATGATGCCTTGCATTCATAGTTTTAGATCCCATGATGTTAGTATTAAACTGAACATTACTAACATATCTGCCTTCCTGTAACAACCTGTAAGAACATTATCTAAAATCAAGTTGCACCCTTAGTAGGTCCTTTTTATGTTTTGTACTATATATATATATATATATATATATATATATATATATACAATGTGTGTGTGTGTGTGTGTGTGTGTGTGTAAGTAAATCTAGCAACTTTTGGAAAGTTATATCTGTAGTTATATAATAAATATATATCTAGTTAAATCTATATATCTAATGTCATCAGTCAGGGCTGTTTCACGAAAGAATTTTAAGCCTTCCTAAGATTCTTGGAGATCATTGTTGCCAATGGTTTCTATGATCTACTTAGGTTTATGATGCTTTTGGGAACTGTAGCTCAGATCATTACTCATCAGTTCCAGAGAATATGGAGGAAAGAGCACAACCTCTGAATAGAGAGGGACAGAAAACATATAAGCAATGTTCCGCTACACAGCCCAAACTCCGCCTTTTCCTCCTCACCCCAAAATTAGTCCTGATTTCATCAAAGCTGTCATTAGCGCCTCCGAATAAGGAAGTTCGACAGCTGCAAAAGACAGTGTTTGTGCAGAGAGCTGTTTACAGAACTGTACATGCATAGTATTTATAATAATATTAACTTTTAAAGCTCTTGTCTATATTATTCTGCATGCAGAAAAACAAAGTAAGACCGCCACTGACCTGTTCTGAAAAGCTTTTTCTTTAGTTCTGCAAACCAAGCATTTCACTCTGATGAAGTAATAGTTACAATTAGTCAGGCTTTTTGTAAATCTGCAGTCCTGTGTAAAGTTGAACCAATATTTGAGCTAGTGTTCATCTACATTTTAAGTCGTCACTTTTTGTGTGTGACATTGCAGGAGATTCACATGCATAAGTTGAAAACTTTAATTGACACTGACCAGCATATATATTTTAGTTAAATTATGCATTTCCTGTCGCTTTCTTCAAAGTCACGACTCACTGTTTCAGTCACAATAAGTATCTAAATATAATACAGTTTTTGTCATACAATTCTCTAAAATTACATGTGCAATTCACAATTCATTGGATCTGAGAGAGCATCTTATATTTAAACATTACTATGAAACCGTTCGAAATTTAGAAAGGGATTTTTGCTGTTGTTGTTGTTGTTGGACCTGCAGGGCTTTGTTTTCAGAACATTTTTCACATTTATACAGTACATTCTCTGTCATTTTGTCATTATGTGATTCAGGCACAGTTTTCTAGGCTTAAGATGAAAGTGAAAAGTATGTGTTATTACAGTGGTTTTCACCTGGCTTCAGGATCAAGATTTTACACTGGACATCAAGTGCTGACCCAATAAGACTGAAAGTGAAAATCCTAAAACCTGAATAATATTCAACAACTGAATTCATTAATATTATAATGAACTGTTTAGGCCTACTATTATGCAAAATTATTATGCTACATAAAAAAAAAAAAATTTGCAAATATATTAAATCAATTTTAAATTGAATTTCAAATTTGTAGGAAGTGAATTTTTAATTTGAATAAAAAAACAATTGTGTGGTTTTCAACAGTTAATAATTCACAGCACAAAACAAGCCATGACCTTGTTGCAATGAAGCCATAATTAATGTACTGTTGGACATATTTTATCTTGAGTGGTTTCGAGAATGAGGGCATGTCACGCAACTCGTCCATTTTGGCATCTGCCTGAACTGACTGCTTCTACCAAGTCATGGATGAATAACAGAGAAATTTCACATTATTTTTTCCAACAATGCACAATTATTCAGTTGTGTTTTGTATTTACTATGGTTTTTTCCCTCTGCTATCAGAGCAAACCGTCACGACCCACCTTTGGGTTGCAACACTTCAGTTAAGAGCCTCTGATCTACTGTATTTCTTTTTTTATCATTCCATGCACACTATTCTTGTTTCAGTGCTTTCTTTAATAGGTATTCATGAGCACTGATATTAGCCCAGACGAGCAATGCTTGCAGATTCTGAGCTATTATTCAAGTGTTATTCAAAGAATTATTCGTCCCAAGGAACAGTCACAAATGAGATCCATTTCCTCTATTACAACTTCCAAACCACAATCTTAAGCAATGGTTTGGCAACACTTTCTAGTCTCATGGGCATCAACAACCATTTTCTGAAGTCCACACACATAAAACACACATAGAGAAAGATTATCAGTGTGATCAACACTGACATTTTGCATTGTTTAATTGAATATTATTAATCTACCAATTAAACTTAAATTTAACTCAACTACAGATATTTCCAATGGGTTTACAGATTTGTTGACCCTAGTAAGTTAAGATAGAAATTTTGGTTTTGTAGTTTTCATTGCTCTCCTTTTGTTGATTTTATTATCTTAAATTTACCTTACTTTATTACACTGCTATTTTTGGATCCATAATAAAAAGAATAGGTTACCTGTGGGAATGTAATACTGAAGTAATGAAATGTACATTTAATGGGAAAATTAACTTGCACAGAGAACACTACGTTGCCTCTAAATTACCAAGATTAAGATGCAAAGCATTGCAATGCAATTTTGTTTTAAAATTGCATTGCTACTTCATTTCAATGCATTTGAATGCAATTGAAATGAACATCGAAACAATGAACATGAAATCCCAATGAATAATTCTTTGAAAGCTCAATATACTGCAGACATCTGTGGTTGTGTGCTAGCCTTTGTATTATCATAGAAAACATTTAATTATTTCAACGTGAACAGGTATTGCAACTGAGCTGTTCAGCTTTTTGAGCCATCCCTTGTTTTAAGAATAATGGATTTAGTTTCTGAGCAAAATAGGGTCTGTGGTTAATATTGCTGAGACTTTCCTGTTTTATTTTACAACACGTTGCACATAAATGTGAATTTTGAAATAGTTGTGCAATTTAAAAACACAAGTTGATGACAAATTGGACTAAACTAACTAACACAAGGGCTAGAATCTGTGTGCTTAAAAACATGAAAATCTCTTCAGCTAACATAAGCCACAGACCATATTTTACTCGGAAATCAACAATTGCTTCTCTAAAAACCCATCACAAAATCCTGAGGGATCCAGGGGTGAATTAGCTTTCCAGTTTGGTCAACAAATTGACAGCTATTTTATTTACAGTCTACTTCACTGCACTGGTGATAAAGCTAGCGCAGAAACTTAGACTAACAGCGACAGGTACAGGTTGAATTTGCTACAGACTTCATCTTTCATATTCACAGCTGCAAGTGTTGTTTTTCAAAATTTAAATGAGCCAGATGTTAGTTTATGGTTGATTATATTTGATAAGTAATGGACATGGGTATACAGATATTTTACTTACTTACTTACTTTTAGTCATTTAGCAGACACTTTTGTCCAAAGCGGCTTACAAATAAGAAAAAGTAACTAAAACTAAAAGTTACAACTCTATAAATACTATATACCCCCACATATTTAAGAAAATAAAGAAATTAAATAAAATTGACACATGCATATAACAACATTTCAATAATAAATATATAAATAATAAACTAAAATGAAAAGCGATACTTCTATCCCTTGCCGGTGTCCCTGCCCGGTGGAGTCGCACGGTAGAGTCGATGGTCTTTACACTCTTCGGTCTTTACACTCTTCAGGTTTCACACGACAACTGCCGCGGTATAATAACCTTTTTTATACCAATCCAACAAATCACCATTTCAATTCAGCTGGACCCACTTTCCTGTTTATCAACTAAAAATGGCCAAGCAAGTGCACACACTTACAAGATACGTGATACAGTACGAGACCAAACGCGATTTCAGCACCTCTCAACACAGTAAACAAAATAAGCGTTTCCTAGCAACGGCAAATGCGCTAAACACTGAGACATTTAAATACACTTACGAGCTGATTTTAAACTTCCGCTGATAGACTGCTTCTCTTAAAGACTATTTCATTACACTGCCTTCTGCTGGCGCTTGAACCCACTTTCCTGTTTATCAACTAAATATGGCCAAGCAAGTGCACACACTGACAAGATACACGATACCAAGCCAGTTTTTACACCCAACAGATGTTTTTGTATTTGTCTAAAAGGATTAATTGTCGAATGTCCAAATTTAACATTAAAAGACTGAAGTTTTAAAATGAATTGGGCCTGTTGCCCAAACAGCATAATGTAAGTCTTGCGCCGCTTATAGTATACAGCACAGCTCTCTCAGCATATTCTGAATTGTATTGTATTGGTGGGAGTCCAGAAGCAGTCCAGGGTGCATTTCTGTCCAGCATATATTTCTTGTTCTACATACAAATAAAATACAGGGAGTGCAAATGACTAAACAGGAATCTGTGAAGTGTTGCAATGAGTGCGTTCAAGAATGAGAAAATGTGTCCTGTTAGTGGTCAACACATCGATCTGTCCCCTGTAGCAGCACTATCCACAATGCAGATTTTATACGTATGTACTGTACGAGTAAATTCCACTCATATTTAGAAATAACTTGCTCTGAGCTTGTTGTATTATTGATGCGATGTGAATGATTTAATGCTTTGGTATTTTATTAATGAATGTATTTTGATTATTTCTTGATTGTTATGTAACAGGAAAAGCTCACGGGGCTGATGATTTCCTGCCCGTGCTGATGTACGTCTTGGCTCGCTGTAACATCAGTGCTCTGTTGCTGGATGTGGAGTACATGATGGAGCTAATGGATCCTGCACTGCAGCTCGGAGAGGGTGAGGACACACACACACACACACACACACACACATTACCCAAGCCATATAGCGAACTTACAAAAACTCATAGTCACTGTGATCATGTAAATAATGGATAGATTGCTTATTGATAAACATTAAAATTTCCACTACATCTCAAATGATGTATTGTATTAAAAAGCATTATGACGATGAGGAAATACCATTTTAAGATTTTTGGAATAAAATGCCTGACTAATTTATTTCCTAAGGATAATTTGACATAGTACTTAGTGTAAAAAGTGAATCTTCCGATAAATAAAACAAAAGATTATTGGATTATGTTTGTCTTTCTAGTTCAAAATGTTATGTTTAATTCAATATATTGCTTGCTGTTTCTTTATTATTACGGTAACTGAGAGAAAATTGTTTCTACATCATTTTTTTGTGTAAAATGAAATTTCCACATTTTCCATAATTTAACTTACAACTTGATTGGAAATAATTATAATATTTTAACAAGGGTGATATTTACCTTAATTTTCTAACTATCTTATCGTCTTATATTTTTTTCAGTTTCTGTTTAGATTGTCACAGCCTCTATAATGTAGCAATAATTTTATGATAGATTTTCATATTTTAATATTAAAAGTCTGGGTCTAGGATGAAAGTAAAACAAGAAAATCATCATAAAATACATTTGAAAAACACCAAATATAAATTTGTTAGTTTCAATAAAAATTAACCCCTATGAGCGAAAAGTGTCTGAAGACACCAATAAATGCATATTCTACAATGTTTATCATTTTAGTCACAAAGCAACACTGAACATCAGCTAGAATGGCAAATTTACTGTAATAACCATTACATATCTATATTTTTCTAGGTTCGTACTATCTCACCACCACTTATGGAACTCTGGAGCACATCAAAAATTTTGATAAACAAGCTGTGACCAGACAGCTGAGTTTGGAGATCCAAGACTCCATCCATCGATGGGAGCGCCGCCGCACCCTAAACAAAGCCAGAGCGTCTCGCTCCTCTGTACAGGTATTATGACCGCCATAATGTCTTAGAAAAGCACTGGCCAGTCAACTGTGCATTTATTTTTCTTTATTTTGTTCCACCTTCCTGTTAGGACTTCATTAACGTGTCCTTCCTGGAGGCTGGATCCAACACCAAGACCTTGGGATTGCGTCCCAACACTACTGCTCAGGACCTGTGCAATCAGTGTGCAGAGAAGTTTGAGGTGCTGGATCCTGAGTCTTATTGCCTAAGCGTGCTGGTGGATGGCTATTACAAGCCTTTGGCTCCCGAGGAGTTTCCTCTCACCATCAAATCCACTTTGCACCACAGTGAGCCACGTACGGAATATTATTTTGTCTACCGCCACGGTCGCTGGCCAGAACAAGAGTCTGTGGATCAGACACCATCTACACCTGCTCCTGAAGAGAGTTTGATATGAACTAATGTGTTTGTGTGTGTGTGTGTGTGTCAGTGATAGGTGGGTTTTTAGCAGAGGTTTTGAGCTGCTTGAATGGACAACTTTAATTTACAAAAGAATATAAGTGATGCACAAGACTGTAAGCTGACATTTCAATGCCTAACCACCACATAGCAGAATGTGCTATTTGCCCAGGGAAATTATACGAATACAAAAACCAGCTTACAAGCTGGCTGGCATTTGCTTTAACACATGCGCTGGAAAGAACCAGGACTGGAATCCGAAATCGGGTTTTCTCCTAGAAAAGCCTCACATGAAGAACATGCTTAATTAAAAAAAGAAAATAAATTATATTTTGTTACTCAAGAATATCTGCACACACACAACAGATACATCCTTCACCTTAGTTAGCCTTTACTTCAGCAGATCTGTTGTTCCCAAGCGTTATACAGTCCTTGAAAGTTTCATGATTTACAAATGAAACTTCATCTTTCCAGCTATGGAAATATTTTCACATCTCAGGGCTCAGCAGATTGTGACTCATACCCTGTTTCGGTGCTAATTTCTTCATTTATACGTTTCTTTAAGCAATGCATCTTTACAAACCTTGAACTGGTAATGCACCTCCATTGCTCTTCTATCATATGCTGACATACAGATATGCTCTCAGTGTTATATTTTATTCATATTTGGTTCTCTGTTGCTGCTTTATATATCAACATATACAATAGTTTAGGCATAATCTCTGGTTTTGCGGCAAATTATTTTAAGCATAATGAATGCATATGTATCACAATGTGCGACTGTTTCAGTGAGCACAACACTTGTCAAACCAAAGAATGGTGTTATGTTAAAAATATACTCTGGTAATAAATACATTTTACATTATATATGGTGTGTGTTCATATGGAAATGACAACTTTTATATGTTAGTTCCCTAAAAAAATACCACTTCCATCTCATCATTTGCATTATATATAATGTAATATATATATATATATATATATATATATATATATATATATATATATATATATAATGAGTGAATTACAGCAATAAGCCAAAAGAGTTTGTGCGATTATTGAGTGTTCCTTACTAAACAAATCAAAGCAACACCAATAAGATAAAAGATGATCAATAAAATGGTAATCAGATTATTTATAACAGGCTCAAATGAAATTTATGTGTGGTAAAAGGCAGACTCATCACACTTATGTAGCTGAAACTGTTGTATAAGAGTGAATTTAAGGGTCTTTACAACTACAGTAACGCTTCAAGCGGCTACCCTGAAAATCTAAATGTGATTCAGAACAACACTGCCCACAGACAGTTATTTAAAGAAGCCATCATATTAGTTAGTACAAGAGATTTAACAATAGCATCCATCTTGTTTGTGCATGAACAAATATAAGAGGGGGTGTTTTACCTGTCAGATTTGAGAGAACCAAAGCTTTAGCTCCAGACTGACAAGTGTGGGAAGGATTTTTGTGCTTCTACAAACACTGGAATTCTGGGTATTGGAGCCTCTCTGGAGGCAGATAGGCTCAACTCTGTTTATTGCATATCAATGACAGAGGAATGCAGCAGGGTAAAAGTGAGACTCTAATACATGAGATGATTGCAGAGGTGTATGATGCAAATGTGTGATGTCATGCTGTTCTTCCCTTCCAGATGTGACAGTTTCATTAATGCATCCCTGAAATCCCTGATTACAGTGTCATTCCATGAAAATCATAGAGCGGTTTGTGTCTGATCTGCTATTTTAGAAGCTTAAACATATTAATTCAAATTTAATTAGAAACCAGCTCTGTTAAAATATTATGTAATGTGTTAATGGCGATTTTGAATAAATTTGAAAGTCTATGCATTTTCTATATAGCATATAGACTTTCTTTTTAAATGACGCTAACTTTTCTATTTTTTTTTCCAGTCACACAAGATTAGTCTTGTGTCTTTTAAATGACATAAGAGGAAGTGACATCATGTGAATTCTCAGGGGGAATTCCATTCGAAAGTGAGCATAACTATAATACTTTAAGTGAACACTATATTAAGGTATTATTGTCTCATATGGCTGATTAGTACACCCCCTACCCAAAAGTTTAATCTGAAAGTTATTTTAACATAACACCAAAATTCATATTTATATCAGTTAAGATTACAGTGGCAAATAAAGTTTTTGCATTAAACAGCATCTTTTAATTCAAATGTATTAGCCTATATAATCATTTCATGTAGGGTTTAAATGAGTTTAAATCCCACGCAGCATCTCAAATAAATTACACCAATTTCCTGAATGACTCCAACAAATGCACCACACAGGATCACATGATCATAAACGGCAAATTTCTTCCCTGAAGTGACCATAACATGTCCCTGCTGATTGTCTTTCAATGGTCATTTCGTGAAAGGGATTTACAGTATTTGCATAACAGCACACCACTATATATAATAGACAGTTTTAGACCTTAAGAAAAAACTATAGACAGGAAATTCATTTTTTCTCAAAGTGTCAAGGTTTGGCTCGTTAACCTGGCCGCCATTAGCCTCGTTTTTTAGATCTCGTACATAATCTTGCAGTAGAAAGCATCTTTCTGTGTTGGCTCTTGAATGCTAATGATGGGAAGGCTAATGTTATCACAACCTTGATAATAAGAAAAGCTGGAGCCTTTTTTAATGTTCCACTGCCACATTCCCCTCTCAGATGTTCAGATATTCAATTATATTCAGAATATATACTCAGAACATGTATATTAATTTACATAGTTTTATCTTGAGATAGCAGTGACTTTAAGTGCTCATTTTTTCACTCCTAAAGACATTTCTTGTCTGACATAGCCTATTGTTTAAATCTCAAAGCAGTTTACTTTAAAAATCACCTCTCCAAAAAATGTCTCACCAGAAGATCTTTAAGTAAAGTTTGAGATCTTTCACAGTTTGTGAGCACAAAAAAAAATCCTGAGGTTTAGATGAGGATATGAAAGACCAGGAGGTAAGGGAAACGAGAGAAGAGAGAGTGCTAGCTTGTGAAAAAAACACTTATGACTCACAATCGCTGTTAACGGTGCTAAAACTTACAGATCTATGGATTACAACCAAAGTTGAGGCAAAAGTTTACCAAGCGCAGATCATGAATCCCTCGACCTCGTCTGCCTCACGCCCTGATTCTTTTCTTCGACGCTTTCAGTCTTGTCCCTCCACTCATGTCCTCTATAATGACTGTCAGGACCCGCTCGTCTGAACCTTGCACTCACAACCGCTGCCCATTATTTTAAATGAGACCTCGCTTCAGTAACAAGCCTTCCTGTGCTGAATGGAAATGAATGTTTTCGTTCGCCGGATGTCGCCTATAGATTGAATGAGTGTGTAATTAAGGTTTGCATTAAATAACCATGATATATATAGCTAATAAACACACATTTTTCATTAGAAAACAAGGTGTTTCTTATGCATAAAAAATTGAATCGCACATGAGCGTTTTAGCAGTTGCCAGATTGTGTGGAAAGTCCAAAAGCCTACTTGTGGTTGCGTAAAATGTGACAAATTGTCTTGTGGAGGTTTCAGTGTGTTTGACAGGACCTTTCAAATTTAATGAGAGTGACGTCTTGCTTGGCCTAGAATCCAAACGTGTGCGTAGGCTGCTTCAGGACGGCAAGCACGTCACTTCAAATTCGGTTGAGAATCCTCATTACCGACCCTTATCTTGTAACTCATGATCCTATATGTTATGCCCAGCGACAAGTAGGTCACGCGCTTGAGTCAAGGACATTATACGCCACAGTACGGAAAAGCTGTAACGTGTAGTTTTGATCATGATTTTGTGATCATGTGGCACTTTCCAGATTTATCTTTTCCTTTTTTTTTTGAGACATCATTAGGTGCTCTGACGTCCAAACAGTTGTCTTTTCTCCTCTGATTCTTTCCTCTATTTTAAGGCTCCATCCAAACAGGACAGTCAGGGGTGTGGCCTTCTCTGTTTCAGCTCTGTTTCCGCTTCAAGAATGACACATGCCTTTTTATCTTTTCTGTTTCCCCCTACAACTTCTGACAAAAAGAAAGGTATATATAATCCCACACAAGCAAAGCCTGTATATATTCACACTGGCACCTGACAATGCACAACAGAGTTCGGGCTAGAGCAACAATCTGAGAAGTTGATAAAGCAATACTTACAAAGAGGTACCATAGGCAACTTCTCAGCAATTAAATACCTACCCTACCTTGAGAGATAGACAGACATATTGGGCAATCACTAACCTCTCTGAGACATTGCATGGAAGATTTGCAAACCAGCTTGGAGTCACACAAAGCTGATTGGATTTTTGACTCCAGACAAAGAACTTCACAGCAACACACAACCAAGAGGAAGAGCTACTCCACAAAGGTACCATAAATTTAAATATTAATTTTACTATAATTGTAAATGATAATATATTGAAATAAAACGAACACTTAAATATATATTAAAATATTATTTAACAATGCATGCTAATTGAATAATAATTTATTGCTATTAACAAATTCTAAAATGTAATGTACTAAAATCATTTAAATATATTTGCATTTATATAGATTTTTTACAAAAATTGGTTACAGAGATGTTTATAATTTAAGGTTTTTCTCTAGGAGGCCTTTGGGCATTTTAAAAGGACAAGATTATTTAAATATAATATCTATAGTTATTTATGTATTCATTAAAATGTTGTCGTTTTAAATGTTTTTAAATATAGGCCTAATAGAGAACAGATAAAGCAGAAAATAAACATCAACATATCAGGATTAATCAACTGAACTGTCTTGTATTTTAAAAATATTAAAAAACGCAGTTATTAATATGTACCTTTTTAGTCTGTTCTAAAATACTGCTGTATAATGTAAGAGAGTGAAAGGGTGTGAACAATTTATATAGGCGTTTGAAATATACTTCTGATTGTATGAGTTTAATTTCAAAGTGGCCTGTAGTCAGTACTATCTTCTAGCAATAGTCAGCATTCCTCTTATTTCTCATATCTGAGTAAATTACATTCAATATACATTTTGAATGTTGCGCATTCATCTTCTCTACTTCTCACAATGGTACAGAAATATTTGACAAATATTATGTCTTGGTCAACATATTCATCTGTAGATGGTGGCTTTACCCTTGCCTCTTCGTCCTGCCCTATTGTTCCTAGTCCTGATGAGTGTGACACTGATGACATCTGCATTTCCCCAGCCTCAACTCCGACCTCTGCAAAGGTATAACTGCTCATTATATTATTATTGATTTTGTTGTTATTCCTCATATTGAACTGCTATTTATCCCTTTGGTGAAAACTCACCAAACTTTGCATGCATGACGACTCTGTAGTTAATTGCATTCTGTGTAATTATGGGATGGATGAGATGTGTGGTTACTTAGCAACTAGAAGTTAAATTTGCAGTATTCAAAACATAAAACCCCTCAACTCCATTTGAGGTACAGATCAAATTTTACATGGAAGTCTCAAACAAATTTGCCTTAAGTACCAGAGGTTCTGCTATAGAAAACTTTATATATATATATATATATATATATATACATATATATATATATATTTTTTTCATTAAAAGGATTTTTGTAGATAGGATTTATAAGTTGGCAGCATTCAATAGATTATAGGGTTCCATAAATAAAATTGCCAGACAGTCAATGGAACTCAAATTATGGGTGTAAAAATATATTTAGCAAACAGCTGCTTTGTAACAGAAAGTTATAAATCATGGTTTCATTGTCTATTCAGAGTTATAATTTCATACACTTTTTACAGAAGCTTCCTATTGTTCGCTAGACAGATTTCTGACACTTCTCTTTCTCCTAAACAGTAACTTGCCTGCGATTGGTCAAGAGGACTCCAAAGGTGAACAATGGGAAATTCTGTACCCCTCCATCTCACTCCGTGATTGGAGCATTCAGTTGCTGATCGCCCCAGATTTTGGTGCAGC
Source organism: Barbus barbus (assembly GCF_936440315.1). Classification (NCBI taxonomy): domain Eukaryota; kingdom Metazoa; phylum Chordata; class Actinopteri; order Cypriniformes; family Cyprinidae; genus Barbus; species Barbus barbus. The sequence goes on along the minus strand of NC_136748.1, from coordinate 13,340,417 downwards.
TAAGGCTGGGACAGAACAGCTGGTGGGGGATGATTGGCTTCCCCTCAGCCAGTCACAGTTGGAGGAGGAGCTGGTGAAGGGCTGGCCGGGCAACTGGCCTTCACGGGTGGGTCACCAGCAGAAGAGAAACATAGTGGTGGCAGATGACGCTGCATTTAGAGAGAAGAGTAAGCTTCTGACAGCAATGGAAAGACAGAAATGGCTCAATTCCTATATGCAGAAACTCTTAGTAATTAATTCTAAGTAATTAGAATGTTTATGTAATTGTATATATATAAAATATGTTGAAAAATATTACATTTCATGTGGGAGAAAAACACATTTGATCATCACAGATAATGTAACCAAGTTAAAGGGTTAGTTCAACCAAAAATAAAAAAATTCTGTTATCTATACTTTTAATCCCAAATGATTTTCTTTTCTGCCTGGGACACAAAAAGTGATGGGGTGAAAAAAAAAAAACAGGGTGATCTGTCCCTTTAAAAAACACTTGACACAAATATATAAAAAAAGTATGTAGATAAAGATGCTTTCTCTTACTTTTAAATGATCTTTGAATAAGGAAAATGCATGATGTGTTTGTTGGTCAGATCATGATTTGAATAAACACCTGAAAACTGTTTGAATGACTGTTGGAGCCATTTTCAAATGGGATGCACGGAATATGAGCTGCCATAATAGATTTACACACTTTGTTTTTGTGCATTAGTTTTTTTTGTCAATAGTTTGTTAAATTCTTCTGCATAGCTAAGACCTATGTGACACAATGTGAATATCTTTTGACGTTCTAAGTCAGTTCTTCAGTGTATTAAATGATTAGTTTCAGTTCATGTATTATAGAGTAGCATTATTCATTTATACATCAAACTAACAAGCTCTAAGATTTACAATCAGATAGTCAATAGAATGATGTAAGCCTCACAAACTTAAAATTTATATGCACCACTGTAACGTTTCCCAGTTCATTCATACATAACCGTAAAGCTGTCTGTAACAGCTCTAAATGATTCACAGAGAGTCTGATTCAAACTGTTCACAAATGCTGTTTCATTCAACATTTTGACTTATTAATAAAATTACTTTGTTATTTTTTGCGCTGTTTGGTAAGCACATGAGATGATATATGATTAAACAATAAACTTAAAGCTTTTTTTTCTTTTTGTCGACCATTTTATTCCCCTTCTGGAGCCTTGCAGATATCACCCAAAGATGCATAGCTACAGTAACAGAGAAATATGCCATATATTGCCTATATGAATTTTCAAGATGTCTACAAGATTTAGTATAATTTAAAACAGGTTAGAAAACACATTAGTAACAGGTTGTCTAAATATTTGATAGCAGTGGATTACATTATCTGGATGAATAGATTTTTTGAGATGCTGTAAAGGTACCATGAAGTGAACCAAGCTGGTAAATTCAGCCGTGTGTCAGAGGAGATAGGACCTCCCATGATGATATTAGTAATTTATCACCAAGCCGAATTATGATGTGCTTAAAATGGAAATTTTTATGTTCTGACAGCAGAAAATTAAATAGGGCCATGGTTAAATACACCCTCATGACCTCATTAGCCCCGAGCTAGCAGGCGATTAATCAACTGATTGGAGAGGCTTGAAGTATGAGGAAATCTCTGATGGCAGCGACTGTGACAGCTGAATCACTGCTTTAGGTCATTTGTTGGAATGTTTCAGTGTTTACCTTTCAAAATGGCTTTACAAAGGTCAAGTCTCGCAAGTAGTGCCAGGAGGAGTTATTAAAAACTCTTCTCATGAATCATGCGTGGATAGTTATGTATTCAGCCTCCAAGAAGTAATTTATAGGCTGTTTGTTGGGGATAATGCATTTCAGCAGAAAGTGATTGACTCACACAGTTCAACATTTATCTCCAGGTGTCAAAAGTGTCAGTTCAGAAGTGCAGAGGAACAATTTATGGCTCTTATGGAATGTACTGGCATCTCTGTTAGAACTGAGAATTTTGGTATAGGAAATCTTCCTGCTGCTCAGGCCTCGTGGTGAGGAAGCCTATAGAAACTCTATAACGGTGAGATGGATGAGAGGGCTAAGGATCACAGGAACTGTAATTTATCACTCCCTACAGCTGGCCTATATGGCAGCCAGAGCCAATCAGCAGTAGCCAAATTGCTTTCTGCACCCCATTCTCACGAAGTGGAACTGCGTCTCAAAGCTCATGTAGAATCACCCAGCCCTGCCGTTTCTCAGCAGTTCTGGCACAAGTGTTGTCTGGGGGTGGGAGTGAATGCTGTATGTTTAATGTTTACCAGTTAAAATGACTTTGATTACATTCAGTGTTAGCTGGATCTGCATTTGCTGCTTTAAAAGGGATATTTCAGCTGTCAATGTCCAACACACCACAGTTTCAAGATTATGGAGGTTTTATTACATTTTGCAACATTTAAAATGTCACAGCTAAAAGAAAAGAATCAAGATACTAATAATAATTGTAATAATAATAATAATAATACAATTATCTCCTTAAAAACAACTGGATTGTATACTCTTTCGTTCTGTCTTCCTTTCTCTCTATACACACACATACAAAACTCATAAAGACTGAAAATTAATTTTGGCAAATTAAAAGTTTCTAGTTCCCATTTTAATCCCCAGGAAAAGAATCCTGTGAGAGTTATTTCTCTTTAAAACATGCTCACTTCTTAACAAGCAAAAAATAATTTTCATCTTCAAATTACATAAATCTTCAAATCATAATTTGAAGTTCACTTGAAGTTCAGCTCTTGCCTCCGATCTGTTTACAGATTATGGTAGGAGGAGTGGACTGAATTTGGTATGCTTCTTTCTCATTTTTCGCTCATCAGCAAGCCTAGATGGGATTTCCTCACATTTTATGCACTTTCTTTTGGGGGGGTCTTCAAAATTGTATGAAATGCATTTCAACACGGTGATCTGAGAGTACTGGACTCTCATTTATAGCTGAGAGCATATTCTAACTAACCAAAAAATTTCACAAATTAACACACAAGGGGCAAGGTAACTTTCTGTGCGGATTCCATGTGGAGAGCAATATGAGCCACCATAACAGAAATCTCTTTAAAAAAACATCCCATATCTAACATCACAAAACAGCTGCTTGAAATTACAAAATCTGGTTAAAATCATTTGATCTGAGCATCAATGGCCTTTGAACACTCAGCTTAGATGAGTAGGACTTTAAAAATTCTGCAAAATAGTAATTTTAAGGATGAACTCATACTTCGTCATGTCCTGGTCTGAACTCTCTTAAGGTTGCCTTCTTTCTCCTTTAACACTAAAGTCTTGAAGTTTTTGTCAGCTCTGGTCACGTGTCAATGACCTCACGGGCCGGTGAGGGCTCTTCTGGGAGGGTGGTCGTGGCGTGTGGTAGAGTTTGATTGTGTGGCACAGAGTTCTGCTGTATCTCCAATGCAATCCCAGCAGGATCTTGCGGTGGGAACTCCTTAACTTGTCGCCGGTACTCCAAGAAGGTGCAGGCCTTAGTGGCAATGGCAACAACGTTCTTCCCTATGAAGATGGTCGAGACTCTGCTGTCTTTGAACAGCACCATGTTGACACCTCTGATGAGGATGGTGACAATATTAATGGTCACCAAGCTGAGGACCGGGTAGAGCATCATCTTCTGAGGCGACACATGCTCACCCTGCACGCTGATCTCGCTAAGAGAAACACAAGGCAGGATAAGCAACAGGATGTAGCAGTAGAAGAACATCAGACCCTCAGCCCAGATGGGCAGACCTGTCCTTTGTGGCTCCCAAAGGTTAGCCTGGATATCCAGGACATCCAGAAGGTCAAGTGCCACCCAAAAGAGTCGACCCCGCATGTCCTCCTTCTTCCGGAAGGTTCTTACATACTCCATACTGTCGAGCGCGACCAGGACGAGGTAGAGTCCAGGTACGCAAACCGATAGCAACAAAGTCAGTGCCTTCCGAGCTACTGTCTCCAGACTTTTACGGTCAGCTTTGTAGTTCTGAAAGACAAAGTACAGCTTGATCTCCAGAACAAATATGTAGAGGAACCAGAGGATCATGGCGTAGCCACGCTTCGCAGTCCTCACCTCAGCACCCACCCACACCGCCACGTATCGCAGGACTATAAGAAAGCAAATATCTCCAACCAAGACGATAATGCAGACCCCAATTTTGCGTGGACCCTGGTTCTGCTCCACAAGGTAGGCATCCATGAAGGCCATGCTGGTCATGATCACAATGGTGGTTAAACACACATGCCGCTTGTCAGGTGCTGGCAGAACCATGGTGCTGTCTGTTTATCAGAGTAAAAAACTAACAAATTGTATCCTTCGAAAATTACAAGGTTAGTTCATGGTGTGCAAACTGTTGTCCATTGATGCTGACTGAGGAGCCCGTTCAGCAAAGCTCCAAGCAGTCCAATGGCCGCTCTTTACCGCATTTTAAGCTTCACATGGCCTCCACACTAGTTTCGTATGTCAATATCTCTTTGATTTGACGTGACCGAGATATATCTGTATATTTATCCACTGCTGAGCCAGATTGTGTCGACTTCCTGACCTTACCGACATGGGCCTGCTTGTCTGTGTCAGCTGACCCATATAAACAGCATGGCTAGATTCTGTGCTGGTCTCTTGTTGCTGTCTCTTACTCCTGCATCAGAGCTGAGTGTACTGTCAGTCGTGAAGACGGAATGGGTGGTCACAGCTCTCGTTCTGCTCTGCCGGCTTTGAGCGCCTGTGGATTAAAGAAAGAAAGATTAGTTCTCTTCAGAGAATGTTTTTGACCTTGTTCCAGCTGATGAAGCTTTAAAACAAAACACTAGGGGTCACTGTGGTAATTTAGCACAATCAGATGTAACTAACCATCCCACAAGTACTTGGGTTCATTTCACATTCCTGTAAAGCCATTTATGTTGACTAGGCTTTAGCTGTTTTGAAGGACACTGAATTTGTCATGTTTAAATATCAAAAAAGGAATACTCTTTGTGTGTAAAAGTAAGCATTCAGTCACTCACAGTGCATAGAGCTGATTAGCTGGTGCAATGTAGCCTGAATTATGATCTCGGGCTCTTTTTTCCCCTTACTTCATTCCTCAAGTTTTCACCATAATTGAACACTTTTAATTGAAAATTCGTCCTTTTTGTATGGGTAAACAAGATCTCGCTATGCAGCAGTATCCATACTTAGGCATGAGAGTGTCAGCTGCTAGAATATAATTCCCTAATATTCCTATGAGTTCTGAGTCACCAGCTTCCATAGCAACGGTTTCTATTGAGAGAGTGATAATAAGTGATGATGAGTCTAACGCAGCAGGGAACCCTCGGATTTCTGGAAAGCGAGATATTACTGGATGTGCGACAGGCAGAGGGTGTGCACTGACTCTGATATCTAGGTGTGAGGTGACTTGACGTGAATGACAATTTAAGAAAAAAAGATTTTCAGCTGATTCTTTGCAAGTTTTAGTGTGCACGGTAGGCACGAAGTGTAAAAGAAATGCATAACATTGAAATGCTGGCATCTAAGATAAAGAAAATATTCCCTACTGTACTGTGTTCTTATTAGGATTCAATCTGGATGTTATCGTGACTAGATTTCCTCTTCTGCTGGAATATTACGGAACAGCACATAAACTTGATCAACAGATTAGCATTGATCTATTGTCTGTTGTATGAAATTCCAATCACAGCAACATTTTACACATCACTTCGCACAACAGACCTTCACAATCTCCTATTGCTAGTTAGTTCACGTCAATGCTGCTCATGTTTGATATATATGGAAGCAAACATTGAGACTATTTGCTCACACATCTTCTCAAGTGATTGATTTCTATCTCAACGAGATAGCAATCTAACACAATAAATCAGTACAGAGAGAAATTCATGGAGAATTATTGGATGTTGAAGAAAAATATAGAGCGTATGTGGCAGTAAATCTTCTATTGTGTATTCTGCTGTTTCCGCAATCACAATTTTACCTGTATTTATCAATGCTTTTAGCTTTGGATAGGAATTCTGGCTCTATTCAGTGTAAATTGTGCAGCGGATCAATACCACTTCTGAAACATTATGTAAAGCAGGGATGGGACCTGATGGACATGCACAGATAAATTGCCTTGCGACACATTATTGAGTGACCCCGGTTTAAATCATGTTTCATTTTCTAATCCCACAAAAAAAAAAATAATAATACAAAAATACAAAATAAATAAATAAATTAAACATTAATATTACAAAGTATCAACTGTCTTGTTTCTGACACGTGCAGTAACTTAATTTGTCTGTTCTTTCAATATAACTGCTCTGTTAAACTCCTCAGAACAGAATTTGGTTATGCATTGTGCCTCTACAATGCTTCGGGCCTCCTTCTTCTCCCTTTCTGTTCTATTCTTGTGCACAGATTTTCATTTCTGACAACATGACTCTCTGACCTTGTGAACTTCTCTCATCTGTTCAGTTTCAGAACATGCAGCTGAGTGGAAGATTGAACTATTTATTTTGGAGAGAGGGTGGAGGGAACCACAGATTGAGACTTAAATGCATCACACAAAGCATGATTTGATGATTAGTTTTATGTATTTTGCTTCAATAGTTCAAACGTGTACTTGAAAATATGAATACGGTAGCCTATTCATGTTAAATCTCTTTTAATATGACATTCTGTTTTTTATACTATTTTAATTTATTTTCCTACTATTTTCATTCTTAATTTAGGAAACTAAAAAATTCTACTTTGCTCCATTTGCTGTAATTTAAATCTATGTTTTAAGTACTTTTCTGTCTCATCTAACTGAGTTTCTGTTCTAGGGCTCTATAAGAAGTCTGCTTCTGCCTAAGAGTAAAAAAAAAAGGTCATAAAAAAGGTAATTTTGAGATACAGTCATGGCCAAAAATATCGGCACCCTTGGTAAATATGATCAAAGAAGGCTGTGAAAATTTATCTGCATTGTTAATCCTTTTGATCTTTTATTTTAAAAATTCTCAAAAATCTAACCTTTCATTAATAAGAATTTAAAATGTGGGGGGGGGGGGGGGGGGGGTATCATTATGAAATAAATGTTTTTCTCTAATACGCATTGGCCACAATTAACGGCACCCTTTTATTCAATACTTTTTGAAACCTCCATTTGCCAGTTTAACAACTCTAAATTTTCTCCTATAATGCCTGATGAGGTTAGAGAACACCTGACAAGAGATCAGAGACCATTCCTTCATCCAGAATCTCAGATTCACAGCTCCATGATGGTGCTTCTCTTCAGTTCACCTCACTCATTTTCTATAGGGTTTACATTAGAGGACTGGAATGGCCATAGCAGAAGCTTGGTTTTGTGCTCAGTGACCCATTTTTGTGTTGTTTTTGAGGTTTGTGTTTGGATTATTGACCGGTTGGAAGATCCAAACATGGCCCATTATAAGATTTCTAACAGAGTCAGTCACTTATTGATTTTTTATATGTTGGTATTTGATAGAATCCATGATGCCATGTGTCTAAACAAGATGTCCAGGCCCTCCAGCAGAAATATAGGCCCACAACATCAAAAATACAGCAGTATATTTAATTGTACACATGGGGTGCTTTTATCCCTGTGTTCACCAAACCCATCTTGAGTGTTTGCTGCTAAAAAGCTCATTTTGTTGTTTCATCTGACCATAGAAGCCAGTCATGTTTGAAGTTCCAGTCGTGTCTGATAACTGAATATGCTGGAGATTGTTTTTGGATGAGCTAGGAGAATGTTTCTTGAAACCCTCCCAAACAACATGTGGTGATGTAGGTGCTGTTTGACAATTTGGTGCTGGTTTTCTGACCCCGAGACTCAACTATTTTCTGCAATTCTCCAGATGTGGTCCTTGGAGAGTCTTTAGCCACTCAAACTCTCCTTCTCACCGTGCATTAGGACAATACAGAGATAAATCCTCTTCCAGACAGTTTCGTAACATTTTATGTTGATTGGAAATTCTTAATTATTGCCCTGATGGTGGAAATGGGAATTATCATTGCTCTAGCAATTTTCTTACATTTACATTTACATTTACATTTCTTAAAGCCACTTCACTAATTTGTGAAGCTCAATTATATTTTGCAACACATCAGAAATATATTCTTAGGTTTTTCTCATTGTGACGGATGATTAAGGGAATTTGGGCTTTGTTTTCCCTCCTATTTATATTTCTGTGAAACAAGAAACCATGGCTGGATAATTTTATGTTCATGTTAAAATCACCCTGGAGTGCTCAAAATTGTGAATATGAATGTGAATATACTTCAGAGATTTTACTCATAAGAATTTCTAGGGGTGCCAATAATTGTGTCCAACGTGTATTTGAGAAAAACATTTATTTCATAATGATATGAAATAATTTTAAATTCTTATTATCCAATGAAAGGTTAGATTTTTGTGAATTTTTTAAATAAAAGATCAAAAGGATTCAGATTCATTTTCACAACCTTCTTTGATCATATTTACCAAGGGTGCCGATATTTTTGGCCATGACTGTAGGTGAAATATAAAAAAACATAAAGTCCAACTGGGAGATATAAATTTGCAATTACAAGAAAAAAAGTTGCAACTCCGAGAAATAAGGTCACTATGTGAAATATAAAGTAAAATTATAAGGTATATTAAGGAGTATAAAGAATAAAGAGTATAAAGAATGCAACAATAACAACTATTTATTGTCATCTCATGGTAGTTCAGGGTTTTTGGTAGAAGATCTGGATTTTCCATAGCCGGTCTTGCTTCTCAGACACACAAGCACATCCACACACATTCCTCTCCCAATGTACCATACTGTAAGTGAAGACAGAAATGGCGTGAGAGCATTAAATCAAGAGTTTACTTAAAGTGGCAAAACACATGGGAACAAATAAGTGTCTGGAGTAGTAGAGAGTGAGCTCATCAGCCCAATCAATACACACATGAGGAATTGTTCCCTTCTGTTAAGCAGACAAACTTTACACACTCACAGGAGCCTATAAGGCAAAGCATTACAGGCTGTACTCTAATGGCTTCAAAATGCAACACAGTTACACAGAACATAAATTGCACATGAATTTGCTGCATTGCAGCTGCAACCTGTATAAATAATAGGGGTACACAGATGTCACGTTCGGTACGTACCTCGGTTCGGGGGTCACGGTTCGATACGATTTCGGTACAACAGGAAAAAAAAAAAAAAAAAAATCTACTATGCTCGGTTTCTTTTCATTTATTTTGAACAGAGAGTAGTACAATAGTAATGCTAAATATTATATTATATATATAATCTGCAGTACATATATATACATATATATATATATATATATATATATATATATATATATACATACAAGGAATAAATTCTTGAAATATATTTGATTTAGTTAAGAGATAAACAAGGGGGGGAAAACAGTGCGACACGTAACAGCCTATATATGCTGAGTTTCAGTTAATTTTTGTGACACGCTTAATTTGTTCACAGTAAGGAAACTCAAATGGCAGAAAGCAACATCCTATTTGTTTTCTTTATTTTATAAAAACACAATATTTTTATTTCATTGTGAGTGTATACAAATAAAAGCAGACCTTTATGTGATGCATTATTAAGTGTTTAAAGTTGATTCTGCTGGTATAAGGAAACAGTTGAAGTGATCGCATCACACACGCACGCACGCACACACACACGTACACACACACACACCAATACTCATCACTTCCAGCATTGCTAAAGTTGGTACTTTATCAAAATAAAATACAGTGAACCAAACATCAGTGTGCCCGCCTCTGTGTCACCGTTGGAACGCGACTGAAGTACAAAGCCTATAATTTACATAATACATAATAGTTTAGCATTCAGATACGTTACATCGCAAATATGGAGATATTATGAAATATTTGGATTTGTGCCGAATGAGAGAGGTAGATTACATCTCAGTTGTTTCTCTTAGACAGCAAAGTGAATAAATGATGCACAACTGAAGACACATCTGCTTCTCATATGTGTCTGAGATGAAAGACCAAAGTGATTTCATATTCACTATTTTCAACACCTATATCTCAACACCTTTATCAAACAAATCAAGATAAGTTTGCAGAGATTTTAGAGATTTCTAAAGTCTTTAAGTTATTCTGTTTGCATTTTTTTTTCTTTTAGGAGAATTGTAGGAGAAAAAATAAAGGAAGCTACCTAATTAAAGACATTAATATATAGTCTATTGAGATTTTTGGCATTGTGACATTATGTTCATGACAATTAAGTGCATTTTCCCTCCAAATTCTCATTACTGTAATTTTCATTTTGTTGCATAACATGTTTATTTCTTATAAATAAAATAAAATAAGATAAAAATAAAATAAAATATCTAATTAAAGACACTGAAGTCTATTTTATAATCTATTTAAATTTTTTGCATTGTGACATTATTTTCATGACAAAGTGCATTTAGTGCATTTTCCCTTCAAATTCTCATTACTGTAATTCTCATTTTGTTGCATAAAAGTTTTATTTCTTAAAATGTTTAAGGAAATTTATGAGAAACACCTGAGACAAAATAAAGTAAAATAAAATGTATTCTCACGACAATTAAGTGCATTTTCCCTCCACATTCTCATTACCATGATCAACCAAAAAAATAAAAAATAAATAAAAATGACAGGCCCGTCACTTTCAAACCAAGCTTTCTAGGATCTTCTCTAGTTATTTACACCACTGATTCCCAGGCTGACACAGATCTAGCGAATTCCAAACAAGCGGAGCAGAGAAAGCATGGACAAAGCTTACTAAACAGTTTAAACATGGAGTGATTTGCATTCCACATCGAGCCGGAGACACTTTATTAATTTTCAATGAGCACATGCACAACAATCTTTCCCAAAATATATTTTTGAAAGAAAGTTTATAAATGATGTTTAATATTTAATTTCTCATACATACTTAACAAATAGAAAAACAAAGTAGTTTATTTAAAAGCCGCCAGAAGCCTGTGGCTCTGTCACACATTCGCTGACAGCTCAGCTAGTAGTGAGGGCCCGGATATACTGTATATATATACTGCATAGAGGTTGCTGTGTTGCTGTGGTAACAGACATCCGTCAGTCCAAGACCCCCAATAAAAGAAAACAATAATGAGTGTGACTCTTATTTCCGTTCGGTAATGAAAAATAAAAAAAGAGCCTCTGTGCTCCAACTTGCCTTGAAGTGGAGGATTTCGTGCTCTTTCTCTCTTTTCATCTTGGTGTTATTACAGCAAAAGACTCTGAGATCAGAAGGATCCTAGTTTTCTAAAGCCCTTTCTGTGGACACACATGGATATATGGCCTGGTATTGCACAACATAAACACAGACTGCTATTTGAACATTCTCAGCGCATTTGTGTTTTCTGTGAAAATGCCGCATCTTCTCTGTGAGTATAAAAAGAGAGTCAACTAATCATTATATGAATCGATTCAACAGTCAGTTATTCTTATAGAAAGTGATTCAGCCATCAATTATTCTAACAGAAACTGATTCATCACTCAGTATGTCTTATGGAAAATGAATCCACCATTAAATCTAATAGATTTTTTGCGAATGCGACTTTTGTCACATAGGAACTGAGCTTGTCCTTGTATCTCCTGGCCTTCATCTGGTCCGTCATCCCCCAGCCCTCATGAGCCAGGTCTCTCATCCTCCTCCATCTCTTTGGAGTCATCTCCAGGGCTACTTCATACTCTCTTTCAACTCTCCTACACATTGATTGACCTCTCTCCCTCTTTCCACTGCATTCCTCCCCCTCATTCACTTAATTAAAACGGCGAGTGTCTGAACATCTGAGAGGGGCTTTGTAAGGTAATGAATGAGCATGCATTCTGCTCTAGTTGGGTGAATCTCACAAAAACAAGTCTAGGTCACATTTCACATCAAAAACAAAACAGTAGGATGTTATATTTGCTTATTAAGAAAATGAGGCCTATTTTATATTTTAAATAATAATAATAATTATATACATTATTCTTATTTTTGTTACTTTTGAAAATAACAATTAGAACTACTTTTAAAATATTTCCAATAATAATTATCATGTGCTTCTTAAAAAACTGCCCAGGGAAACTAGCTTAAATAACATGAAAATAATGTCAAAATGTACAAAAAATCTTACTGGCTTTTATTATTTAATTTTTTTTTTTGAAGTAAACAGTATTACTTGTTTCTTTCTTTTTGATATCGAGGATGAAATATGTTCCAGACATGTTCTTGACAGTTTCCTCTGTAATTTTAATGTACATATCATTGGCACAGTGAATGGACCCTGTGAGTAGGTCAGTCAGGAACAGACAGGACCGGAGAGGAGGAAACAGAGCTTAACAGAATCAAATAGAGAGCTTGATGGCCTGAAGGCCTCTCCAGTAATCATATCAACATGTTCATCCAGCCTGGCAGCTGCAATTTCAAGAGCTCCCTGTGGAGCTATATCAGCAAGAGCAGTCTGAGCTCAGCAACACAGACTCATAACGCTGTCTTGTCTCTGCCCAGAGACAGGCCAAGACCCATCCTTTAAGACAAAGAGGCCACATGCACTTCCCAAATTAGGAAGCAAACCCCCTCTATGAGTTTGGACTATTTTAGTGCAATGTCAGTTCATGTTCCATTTGATGTTTACACGCTTTCTGAGTTAAAGACCATGGAACAGTATTTACTCTATCAACAAACAACCAATGCTACATTTTGCATGCGATTTAAAGCGAATCACATCAAAGTCTTTTAAAGAATATGCAATTCTAAAAATTTTTTTACTTTGCCTCAAAAATAGTAACTACAACAATAGAGTAAAAAGCATATTTAGATGTTATTCTTACTACCGGCCTATTATTTATAGTCACCTTCTTTTTGTACCATTAGTCAACAATCCTCAGTCAACACCGCAGCTATAAGCATTACTGCAGAAAATCACAGCTTTAATTTAATCCAGTTGAGGTGCAGCTAAAAAAATCTAATCATTTTGTACAGGTATTATTTTCTCATATTTTTGGAAAAAGAACAGAGAACACCTCTGGCATGAGATGGCAAAGCTGAATTTTCAGCAGCCATTACTCCAGTCTTCAGTGTCGCATGATTCTAATATGCTGATCTAATATGAATGTTGAAAACAGTTTTTTGCAGCTTAATGTTTTTGTGGAAACCATAATTTTTTTTCAGGATTCATAGGAAGTCCAAAAGATCAGCATTTTTGGAAATATAACTCTTTTGTAACATTATAAATGTCTTTACTATTACTGTTGATGAATTTAATGCATCCTTCCTGAATAGATGTATTGCTTTCTTTACAATGCTGTTTCATGCATTCAGAGTTGTTTACACTTTTAAAGAGTTGGATTAACATGCTTAGCATGGACAAAGTTTCAAAAAACAATTTGGACGTATAACAGAGTATTTCTGTGCCAAAAATCTCACTTCCGGGTTAGGACAAGTTTCGGAGAGTTTTTTTCGATCGTGGTTCTTGCTGACATAAACGACGGTGGAACTCCTTATATGGGCATTTCTCCCGGAAGAACGCGCCCATGCACACATAGACCAGAGCGAGAGTGAGAGCGCGCCCATCAATGCGTTTCATTGACTGCACTGCTGCACGGGACTCGCTTGGGAAGAATGTCTCTAAAGAAGTGTGTTTTGGTTGTGAGGGAAATATAACCTTGTTCAGCTTCCCAAAAAAAACCACCATTACGTGAACAGTGGATGCAGTTTGTTTTTTCGGGGCAGCAATGGAGTTTCTCAAGTGTGTTTGTTGACAAATGTTTTATAAACATGGCCCAGTTCGACGCTGGATTTGCACATCGTTTAATACTGAAAGATGGTGCTGTCCCAGCTATAAAAGATCCCGGTCATGAATCAGAACTGCAGACGGTAAGTGAAACGGCATCAAATGTCTCTGTTTTGTTGGCGAATGGCACAAGTGCTCGTCACTCTTTAGCTCCACCCACACGGCACACCTCCAGGAGCTCAGCTTTTTCCAGAGAGAATCTAAAGCTATATCTTTCTTTTATTAATATGATAAAACTAAAGACTTTTTGGTGACATGAAGGATGCAGTACTACTCTATAGGTACTCAAGATTAACATGAGATTGGGTGAAACTGTGTTTGTTAGGTCCCCTTTAAAAAAGAAAAAGGAGAAAAAAGAATCTGGCATGTAGATGTTGCAAAATTTTGTAAGTAACTGTTTGTATAGAACAAGATCAATCACACATCAATTTGTGTACAAGGCCAAAGAAAAATCAAAAGAGCGAATCTTATGAGAGAGAGAAAGCAAAGACATGCCAACTGCCACCAAAAGCCGGATACATATGATATTTTGAGCTCAACTACTGCGTAGTAGCACAAGAAAACGCAGCTGTTCTCAGATCTGCGAGTTTCCGACTTGGCACAGAATGCCTAGAGCTTTCAATATTTTGCACATTGAAACACAGAAGAGTGCAAAAGAGAGTACATTACTTCTGTCGGGGATATGCCCCAAGCACTACTTCTGCTTCCCTCTTTCTGTCGTGACCTCGCTCATTCTGTCCTTTAAATGCCTCGCTTCTACTTGTCTCACTTCCTCTCGTCTCCGTGGCTGCACTCAGAACTGCTTTATCCCTATGAAGCGTGCAGTAATAGGATCTGTGATGACTGGTTCTGAGAGGGGGACCCTTAGGGGTGGTGCTTACTACTGTTGCATGTTCAAAGCCCTCTCAACATCCTAGAAACAGCAGACGTGGTGCCATGTTGAATCCCTTTCCACTCTTTAACCACCAAACTCTTGTCATCTGCCTAAATAATCAAAGTAAGACCTCCCCGGGTGCCGGCCAGAGCTGTCTGACAGCCTCCATGGTGCCTTAGGATGGTTGACCTTGCAGCATCTGCTGGAGCAGGGAAGAATGGAAAGGTATTGGGAAAGAGACGCACTGAGAGATGAGAAGACGATAGAAAGTCTGCATCAGCATATACTCTCAGCAGGAGCAGACTGGTTGTGCAGAGTGTGCAAAGAAAACAGACTCTGCAACGTTGTGTTACACAGAAGGCAACAACCAGCACATGGATACTTGATAATGCTTAATGTCAATCAGCAAGTAGGCAAACAGTAATATTCTGGTTACTAAATTATGACCAGACTTCCCACAAACTTGAAAGTTTGCTGTCAGTAAGATTTTTGTGCACCTATTTGATAAAATATATAATGAAGTAATATTACAATTTTATTGTATTTTGAAATGTAATTTATTCTTGTAATGGCAAAGCTGAATTTAAAGCATCATTACTCCAGTCTTCAGTGTCACATGATCCTTCAGAAATCATTCTGATATGTGGTGCTCAAGAAACATTTATCAATGTTGAAAAGTTTTGTGCTGAAACTTTTTTCGAGACTCGCACTGTTCTCAGCATCAAAAAGCTTTAGCGCCATGATAAAATAAATCATTTTACCCAAGTTATGAATCCAAGTTTGCGGTCTGTGAGAATACTGTCAAGCAAAGCTGATTCAAATACTTGGGAGAGCTTCAGAAGGAGTGGACTGAAGCCAGTTCATCAAGAGTCACCACGCTCAGACGTCTTCAGGAAAAGGGCTACCAAGCCACTTCTGAACCAGAGACAACGTCAGAAGCGTCTTACCTGGGCTGTGGAGAAAAATAACTGGACTGTTGCTAAGTGGCCCAAAGTCCTCTTTTCAGATGAAAGTAAATTTTGCATTTCATTTTGTTACGACCCTGTCTAGGGTAAGGCCGCAACATAAACTGGAATCAACAATCAAAGATCCTTTATACATTTATTTACTGAACTACAAGTGAAAGCACAACTGCAGGGGTGAGCAAAGGCCAAAACAAACAAACACCAAGCTAGGTCCTAAAAGAAAAGACTAAATTCCCTAACAAAAAGGAAAACAAAATAAAAATACAAATGTTACCCTTACTCCCTATCTAATGAAAAACAGGAGAAAACATTTACAAAGAAAATGGCACTCACACCCTACAGCTTCAAAGTGTGATTAAGAGTATTTAGAATACTTTAGAAAATATACAAAAATGGAAATGAGATTGACAACTCATCAACTCAAAACCAAAACTGCACACAACAGGCAGATCAACAGGCAAGCTAACAGCAACAACACACTGTAGCAAACACACAATAGCGCATGTGCAATACAACAACAGGAAATCACAAGTTGAGCAGAGCTCCCCCCTCAGGTACTGCAGATCCTTTTATTGCCTCTCCTTGGTCCCATTAGCACCAATCAGATCTGGAGATCACTTTGGTAGGATCCAATCTTATGAAAGAAAGGGTGGGACAAAAGAGAAAGAGAGAGAGAGAGAGAGAGAAAGGACCAGCAAAGCAAGACATATACACAATATGTCTCAAGACGTAACAATTTGGAAATCAAGTTCCCAGAGTCTGGAGGAATAGTGGAGAGGCACAGAATCCATGTTGCTTGAAGTCCAGTGTGAAGTTTCCACAGTCAGTGATGATTTGGGCTGCCATATCATCTGCTGGTGTTGGTCCACTGTGTTTTCAGAAGTCCACAGTCAACGCAGGCATCTACCAGGAAATTTTAGAGCACTTCATGCTTCCTTCTGCTGACAAGCTTTATGGAGATGCTGATTTCATTTTCCAGCAGGACTTGGCACCTGCCCACACTGCAAAAGGTACCAAAAGCTGGTTCAGTGACCATGGTGTTACTGTGCTTGATTGGCCAGCAAACTCGACTGACCTGAACCCCATAGATTCTCTTCCTCTATTATCAAGAGGAAGATGAGAGACACCAGACCCAACAATGCAGATGACCTGAAGGCCGCTATCAAAGCAACCTGGGCTTCCATTACACCTGAGCAGTGCCACAGGCTGAATGCCTCCATGCCACACCGCATTGATGCAGTAATTCATGCAAAAGGAGGCCCAACCAAGTATTGAGTGCATAGAAATTAACATACTTTTTAGAAGCCTGACATTTCTGTTCAAAATATCCTTTTTTTATTGATCTTATGTAATATTCAAATTTTCTGAGACACAAAATTTTGTGTTTTCATTATCTGTAAGCCATAATCATAAAAATTTCAAGAAATAAAGGTTTGAAATATTTCACACTATGTGTAATGAATCGATATAATATATGGGTTTCACTTTCTGAAATGAGTGACAAAAAATATTGACCTTTATCATGATATTCAAATTTTTTGAGATGTACCTGTATCTTTTCTTATGTCATTTTTTATTTGTAAGTAGCTATGAATCAGAATCTAATTGAATCTAACTGTTTTCTAATTGCTACACAGGCCTAGACCACAGTCATATGTAGGAACTAGAATATCATAGAGATTTAGGAATGGTCTTTTTTGACTTATAACCACTTACTAGCAACCATATAGCAAGCCCTAAAGCATTTGGCATCATTATGGTGCAGCACTCCAAAAAAGTTCAAATTTAGTTGACTAAGTGCACTGAAGCTGTATGTGGACAAGAATCAGAGCTTCCACATCACAAGACAGGGTTAATTAACTAAAATTACTTTAAATCCCAAAGGCACTCTCTAAACGCAATCTCAGACGAAGACATTTCACACCATTTAAGCAAAACAAATGCTTTGTCATTTTTTTAAATAGAAACAGAAAATGTCCCTTTTTATAACAATCATTCGCAAAGTACTTGAAACTTTCTACATGGAAATGTAAAGAGCCATCAAGTTTGAATGCAGCCCTGCAAAATAACGGCTTCCAGTGACAGCTTTTGAGTCCATGGAGAGCTTTTGTCAAAAACAGCTGTTCCCTTTTAGTCGGTCACTCCGAGTCATGTCGGGTGACTGAGAAATTGGGATCTCTCTTAGCGAGACCAATCCACTTCAAGCGTAACTAAACAAGCCAATGCACATTGGACCCTCAGTCACGCCGCTGGGGCTACTTCATATGAGACCGCTTCAACACTGGCTCCATGGCCGAGTCCTGAGGTGGCCGTGGCAACGCGGCACTCACCGGGTCCAAGTCACACCGGCCTGCCGCCAAACTTTCACCCCGTGGTCAGACCGATCATTTCTCCGGGCAGGAGTGCCCCTGGAACAGGTCTCCAGGCATGCTGTGGTTTACAAGGATGTCTCCACCACCGGCTGGGGACCACGTTCGACGGGCTTGCAGTGTCAGGGGTTTGGACAGGCCCCCAACTGCACTGGCATTAGTCCACTCGACTAATCCTGGAGTCAGAAGCATCTGAGGTTGCTTCATGCTATTCACATTCCAGGTTTGCTGGATGCAATAATCGCATGCCAATGTGCATTGGCTCGTTTAGTTACACTCAAAGTGGATTGGTCGCTTCAACGTGACGTGACGTGATGTGACGTGACGTCTCCGTTCCCTTCTTCAGGGAACAAGGGTTACATACATAACCGAGACTTTTTTCTTCTCAACTTAGCATTTACCCCTTAACCTATTGATTTGTCTCTTTGAACACTGCCATTTCATTTCACTGGATGTGGAAACACCAATCACAAGCACCTCTCTTAATAAGCTGCCATCATGCTGTGTGCTGCTCTGTGAAAAACGAAAAAGAAATATCAAGGAAAGCATATATAGGTATTGCTTTTTCTTTGGTGCTAAGAGGCTCATAAAAACTGTGGTTCTTCTTCTAAAGTAGAATCTCATGGCATATAAAGATCAGGCTACTTTCATAGTAAAAGATGTAAAATTTTATTTAATTCTCAGATTTTCAGGACACTTCCTTTTAAGTACTATATCTGTCCTACTTTGTTCTTATCTCACTTCTCTCTCTGATATTTTTCTCTACTTCTTTCCTTTGCAAATTGTTCTTCTTGACACTCCACTCGACTAATCCTAACATCACTTCATTGTTACAAAGTATTCTCAGGTCAGTCCTTGCCCAATCTCTATTACTCTCACGTATAAAATCTCTATTTTATTTTTTTCTACTTTTCTTCTCTTAATATTTGTATACTTTATAATTGCATTGTCCTTGGAGCGGACCTGACCTACATTTCACTGCTGGTTATACTCTGTATAATTGTGTATGTGACAAATAAAACTCTTGAATCTTGAATCTTGAATCTTGAATCTATGTTCTCAACTTTTAAAGTCTCCTAAACCAGGGGTTTTGAAACTTTAATGCCAACCAGAGGCCCATATTTTGATACTCTTTTAATACTGTTTTGGATGTATAAATCTTTACCTGCAGTACAGAGTAGGTCAGTACAGAATGTTTTTCGTTGTGAAAAAACACTGCAAATGATTCAGTGTGTGAGTGAACTGTCCTAATAAATCAAACTGAATCACTAACAATTTCAGACCTTTTTGCAAACACGCTGACTGATTAGATCAAAAGAGTGATTTATTTGCGTATCTGGCATCTGATTCTAAACAGATGACCAAAAAAAAAACCCAACAACAACAACAAAAAACATATGACCTGATTCCTGAAATATTGTGTGAAAAAATTATTCACAAGTTGGCATTCAGTAATATTCTCTGACATATAAAATTTTACTGGGGCACAGCAGGCTTTTGCCCAGTAAAAATGGTCGGGTACAATTATAGATTTAAGTACGGAGTTATATTAATTAACTACATGTACTTACTATATGGTTAGGGTTAGGATTAGGTTTTGGCTTAGGGTTACTTGCATGTAATCATGCATAATTTATTATTGTTATTATAATAGCAAGTACATGTAACAAGTGTAACAAAGACACCTTAGAATAAAGTGTTACCAAATGGTCTAGCAACGTCCCTGACGCGAACAACCACCAAATATGTATATCCCCTTTTGAGGGACCCCCATCTTTGAATATAAAGAAAGATTTCATGTAAATTAATTTATACTGCATGGAAAAAAAAATTGCATGTGATATTGTAGTCTGAGCATGGAATATGTATGCACATGACATCACCGCTTTCACAAATTCATGTTTTTGTTGTTTACATGATGCTTTTCAAAAATTTGCACTTTGAAGCCCATTTTCAAAAGTTTGTGATTTCAGACCTCCCAAAATGACATTGTCATGTAAATAAATGGCAAAAACGCTTAAAAAGCTTTCCATATTGTCACGCGCTATAGCGCCGTTGCGCTTCTAGCGTCCTGAGCTGGAGTCCCAGCTTTCTGATCCCGCCCCCTCTCTTTCTTCCACTTCACTTGTCTGTCTACTGACTGTCCTATCAAAATAAAGCTAATAAATGCCAAACAACATCTTAAAAAAAGTTTTCCGTATTTAGTTTAAAACAGGGTCATGTAAATGCCACCCAATGTAAAAATAAATAAATAAATAAATACTAAGATTAAGAAGACTTGAAATATACTGTGTTCTGACTTTTCTCTCTCTCTTTGTTTTTTTGGAGCTCAGTCTAGACATTCTGGTTAATAAAATGTGTTCTAGAAAAGAAAGAAAGTCATACATACAACATGAGGATGAGTAAATGATGATGGGATTTTCATTTTTAGTCGAACTATTCCCTTAATAGCTGTATCTTGCCCAGAATAGTAAATCAAGCTCAAAATCACATACGGTGGAGAGGCTTCCTTACAACTTCATTCTGAGATATTAGAATAGATATTAGATATTAGAATGCAGAGCCTGTCTCACTGGCAGGATTTATCTTTTAATTTCTCAGCTGCATTGTTCCACTGTCTCAGTCAATCCACTGAAAATCTCAGCCACAGTATCAGGCAAAGGCATGAGGCGAGACCCAGAAAGCACTGCGCTTACTATTTATGTCTTTCTGGTCGGAGATGACAGGGAGGCTTTAAACTGCAGAACTTTGGCAGGCTGTGCATTGGGAGTCTTCTCACGTCCATGAGATTCTTTATCTCAGCGTGACACAACTGTCCCCGGTGCTGTGCTAAGAAGGAGAAGCGAGTAAGACTCTCTCACTCTTGTGCCTCTTCTACTCTGTTCACATGAGAGCTGGAGCTTTGTGCAACCCAAGGTGTATGCAGCACAACAGCTTAGACACGTTAAAGAGAGACGGAGGACTAGGATTGTGTAAAGCTGAAAGAGTAGAAACTGATATGGCCCACAGTGACTGAGGAAAATCCATGTGATCTTTTAGGGCCTCTAGTTAAAATCCAAAATCATTTTTGTCATTTACTTCACCTCAATTTAGGTTTCGACTGCAGTCTGGTTCACATTTACATTTCTTGCCGTAGGGTCTAATAAAAAGTGTTTTAATTATGTTCATGATATTTAGCTAAGCAGGTGGCTAAGGATACAGAATTACTGCTTTAGGTGCATCGTATTATATTAAACCACATCAGGGCAAGTTATGTGTAATGACACTAAGGATTAATTATCAGAAGCCTAATGAATATAAGCACATACTTTTCTCAACCTGAAGTTGTGATATATGTGTATGAGTAGAACACAAAAGGAGATGTTTAAAAGAATGTTCATGCTGCTCTTTTTCATACAATGTAAGTGAATGGGGACCATGGGCCAATAAAAACAATAAAAGTATCATAAAAATTGCCCATGTTCCTAAAACACTGTTTTTCAATTAATCTGAAGCCATCTGTGAGAAACAGTCAGAAATTTTAATTATTACTCACTAAAAATATTGCTTGACCGCTGTAGTCACCATTCACTTTCATTGTATGGAAGTAAATCCTCTCAGTTTGTGTTCAACAGAAGAAAGTCATGCTGGTTTCGAAACACATGAAGGAGAGTAAATGATACAATTTTCATTTTTGATTGACCTATCCGTTTAAGCATCATAATTTGTACTTGGATACAGGATCATAACCACAAAATTCTCCCAATATTTAGATAAGCAGAGAATTATTTTTTTCCTGAAGTATTACATTTGTTATCCTATAATGTTACGTTGGTCTCAGATACACTTGTTAGTTTTACAAAGAATTAGAGTAAATAAATAAATTATATTATATTATATTATAAACATTGCAACCCAATTCGGTCACACTTTATTTTAAGGTCCAATTCTCACCATTAACAAACCATTAACTATGACTTTTGCCTCGTAAACTCCTAATTTGCAGCTTATTAATAGTTAGTAAGTTAGTAGTTTGGGTATTGATTATGTAGAATATAGTAATGCAGAATTTGTGCTTTATAAGTACTAATAAACAGCCAAAATGTAATAGGCATGCTAATAAGCAACTAGTTAATAGTGAGAATTGGTCCCTATACTAAAGTGTTACCCCCATTTGAAAATGAAAAAATAATTAAATTCATCTCCGTAAGCTTAGAAACAGACTCTTGGCTACACAAGCCTCACCAATTTTATGCTTGCTACACTGAAAGGCAACAAATGGAATGACTTAGAGCTCCAAATCTGCCACAAAAGAGGCAGTAATCAGTGCAATCACACATTGTGGCACATAGATGTTATCTTTGCTGCCTCTGTCTCTCTCTGACTCACTTTATCTTTCCCTCTCCATCTCTGAAAGGTGATTCAATTCAGGCCCCACGCGCTCTTAAGCGCTTGCTGCTCTGAGACTCGGCGGTCTCTGCCCTCATGCTGCTGTTATGGAAGGGCTGCACTTTCCTGTCCAGGTAGATCAACAGAAACACCACACAGCCACACTCCATTTAGGTGTAAAATTATAATAGCTATATTTTAGGTGACTCTGAAAGGACGACTCGGTATAGTGCTCAGTACAGCAAGACAAAGTGTTATGTTGAATTTTTATAGTAGAACAAAGTTCTAAAGAGTTCTGTCAGGACCACATTGCGCATGCGCTGATTTGTGACTGCGTGCACCACCTCTACTCCGTATGTTTCTCTGCACAGACCCTGTGCACCCAGGACGCGATCTTCCCAGATGTCCTTCACTCCGGCGCCGGGACGCCACGGACCCTGGGTGTATCATCAGCGGAAGACGCGAGCCAAGCCCCGGACGACGACCTCTCCCCCTCCGCCGCCTCCGGTCTTTGATATCTCCACCAGGAACCGCTTCGCTCCCCTCCGTGAAACTGAACGCGACGCTGTGATTGTTGGAGACTCCATCGTCCGGCACGTCCGTGCTACGTTAGCTGAAGGTAAAGTGTTTCCCTGGTGCTCGTGTTCTCGATGTTTCTGCACAGATACCCGTGATCCTGAAGGGCGATGAGAGCATCGGTGCTGTCGTGTTGCACGCGGGGGTTAATGACACCAAGCTGCGGCAGACGGAGACACTGAAGAGGGACTTCAGGAGCCTGATCGAGATGGTACGCAGCACATCACCCCCGACGACGATCATCACTAGCTCTTAGTTCACTAGCACCCAAAGCAGTTATTGTAAATGAAATGATCACAGATAATAATTTTGATGTACTCTGCCTGACTGAAACCTGGCTTAAACCAAATGAATATTTTGGTCTAAATGAGTCTACTCCACCAAGCTACTGTTATAAACATGAGCCCCATCAGATGGGTCGTGGCGGCGGTGTTGCAACAATATATAGTGATAATAATGTTACTCAGAAAACAGGATACAGGAGGTTTAACTCATTCGAAATACTTCTGCTTAATGTTACACTGTTAGATATGCAAAAGAAATCTCTCTTATCTCTTGCTCTGGCTACTATGTAAAGACTGCCAGGGCCATATACAGATTTCCTAAAAGAATTTGCAGATTTTCTCTCAGATCTATTGGTCAATGTTAATAAAGTGCTAATTGTCGGAGATTTTAACATTCACGTTGATAATACAAATGATGCGTCAGGACTTGCGTTTACTGACCTAATAAACTCTTTTGGAGTCAAGCAAAACGTCACCGGGCCCACTCATCGTTTTAACCATACGCTAGATTTAATTATATCGCATGGAATTGATCTTACCGATATAGATATCGTACCTCAAAGTGATTATGTTACTGATCATTTCCTTGTATCGTGCATGCTGCGTATTACTGATATTAATTATATGGCTCCGCGTTATCGTCTGGGCAGAACTATTGTTCCAGCCACCAAAGACAGATTCACAAATAACCTGCCTGATTTATCTCAACTGCTCTGTATACCCATAAATACACATGAACTAGACGAAATGACTAGCAACATGGGCACTATCTTCTCTAATACATTAGAAGCTGTTGCCCCCTCAAATTGAAAAAGGTTAGAGAAAAACGTACTGCGCCATGGTACAACAGTTATACCCATTCTCTCAAGAAAGAAACTCGTAATGTTGAGCGCAAATGGAGAAAAACTAACTTGGAAGTTTTTAGAATTGCGTGGAAAAACAGTATATCCAGCTATAGACAGGCTCTAAAAGCTGCCAGGGCAGAGCATATCCGCAAACTCATAGATAATAACCAAAACAATCCAAGGTTCTTATTTAGCAGTAGCTAGATTAACAAATAAACAGACGCCACCCGATCTAAATATTCCCTCACAGTTTAATAGTAATGACTTTATTAATTTCTTTACTGATAAAATAGATAACATCAGAAATACAATATCAAATGTAGATTCTACTGCGTCTAGTATTTCAGCTTCATTCATCGCACCGTAAGAAAAACTGCAGTGCTTTACAACTATAGGACAGGGAGAGCTAAATAAACTTATCAGTGCATCTAAACCAACAACGTGTTTATTAGATCCTGTACCCACTAAACTACTGAAAGAGTTGTTACCTGTAGCAGAAGAACCGCTTCTCAATATTATTAACTCATCGTTATCTTTAGGTCACGTCCCAAAGCCATTCAAGATGGCGGTTATTAAGCCTCTTATTAAGAAACCACAACTAGATTCCTGGCAAATTACAGACCCAATTCAAATCTTCCGTTTATGTCTAAAATTTTAGAAAAAGTTGTGTCTGCTCAATTTGTGCTCCTTCTTTCAAAAAAAATTATCTCTATGAAGAATTTCAGTCAGGTTTCAGGCCTCCCCATAGTACAGAAACTGCACTTGTTAAAATTACAAATGACTTACTTCTTGCTTCAGATCAAGGCTGCATCTCATTGCTAGTATTACTTTATCTTGGTGCTGCATTCAACACTTTAGACCATGACACACTCATAGATCGATTACAAAACTATACTGGTATTCAAGGGCAGGCTTTAAGATGGTTTAGATCCTACCTGTCCGATCGCTACCACTTTGTTCATTTAAATGGGGAGTCATCTCAATTGTCACCAGTAAAGTATGGAGTACCACAAGGATCTGTCCTAGGTCCTCTGCTATTTTCAATATACATGTTGCCCCTTGGTAATATTATTAGAAAATACGGGATTAGTTTTCATTGTTATGCTGATGATACTCAACTATATATCTCAACAAGACCAGATGAAACTTCTAAACTATCTAAGCTAATAGATTGTGTAAAAAATGTAAAAGATTGGATGACCAATAATTTCCTCCTATTAAATTCAGATAAGACAGAGATATTACTTATTGGACCAAAAAACAGTACACAGAATCTCTTGGATTACAATTTGCAACTAGACGGATGTACTGTTACATCCTCTAAAGTCAAAAATCTGTGTGTTATATTAGACAGCAACTTGTCCTTTGAAAATCATATTTCCCATGTTACAAAAGCAGCATTCTTCCATCTTAGAAACATTGCCAAGCTTCGAAACATGCTACCTGTTCCTGATGCAGAAAAGCTAGTTCATGCATTCATGACCTCTAGACTGGACTATTGTAATGCACTGCTAGGTGGTTGTCCTGCATCTTCAATAAACAAGCTACAGATAGTCCAAAATGCAGCGGCTAGAGTTCTTGCCAGGTCAAGAAAATATGATCATATTACCCCAATTTTACAGTCTCTGCACTGACTACCTATTAAGTTCCGTATCATTTACAAAATATTATTACTTGCCTATAAGGCCCTAAATGGTTTAGCTCCTGCGTACCTAACTCGTCTTCTACCACGCTACAATCCAACCCGCTCCCTAAGATCGCAAAACTCTGAACTTTTGGTAGTACCTAGGATAGCAAAGTCTACTAAAGGAGGTAGAGCTTTTTCATATTTGGCTCCCAAACTCTGGAATAGCCTTCCTGATAACGTTCGGGGTTCAGACACACTCTCTCTGTTTAAATCTAGATTAAAGACACATCTCTTTAGCCAAGCATAATGCACATAATGCATCTTATAATCTTGTACTGCAGTTATATCTGATCAAATGTACATTATTATTATTATTCTTTAGCTTGGGTTGAACAAATAATTTTAGCTTAGATGGAACAGCAGCTACGCTAATTATGTCTCTATTTGTTTCTCTGTTTCTGTCACTGGATTAACATCCCGTGGTAACTAGGAATTACAGCAGCTTCAGTCTGGATCCAACCCTTAAATGATCTGAGATGACCGAACACCTGAGAAAAGATAATGCCAACCCCTCAGAGGACTTCGGAGGATGCCAATGCTCAGACAACATACAGAATTACCAACTTTTGCCATAAGTCAAACATATTAAGGTTCTGCAATATATAAATATATTGTGGAAACTTAAATTCCTGTAGAGCTGCTTTGCAACGATTTGTATCGTAAAAAGCGCTATACAAATAAACTTGAATTGAATTGAATTGAAAACAAAGCCAGTCTAGATGGAAGGAGTATTTCAGGCCATGTGGATTCCCAAGTTGATTTCACTGTCTGATATTTCTAAGGAAGAAAGTGTTATGAACTGTCATCCAGCATCAGGGAAGAGGACCAAATCTGACTAATATATCTGTCACAGCAGAATATGTTCATTCACAGAGCACATGACACAAAGGCAAGTGTGAACGCTTTGTGAGTCGCTTTGAGCTTTTCAGCTCTAAAATGACATCTCGCACACTGAAAGAACTCTATTTGCTTTACAACATTTGCCATGCGAAAGTTTGTTGGCTACTGTACTGCTGTCACAATGCCAGATAACTAATAGATGACTAGGTTGTCATGGGAACTAGTGTTCAGTTGGGACAATGAATTACTCAACTAAAATTGGGCAGAGAACATTTTTTTGGTTTAGACTAATGCAATTTATTACAGTGCTTGCAAAGCAACACTGTATTGATATTCTTAGACATTCTGTTTTGGGTTCTTTTTAAACCCCTAACCCTAAGTATTACACTTCTGCAATTAATTCAGCCCAAACCACTTTACATAGACATTGTTTCATCCGCTATGGGTACATCTGGCCCTGTGGACTTTTAGAAAGTAAACTCGCTTAAAACTATATATATATAAAATACTTTTCACACTATCACAGAAGAGTTGTGCACAACTGAGCATGCAAGCCCCTCAAAGTATATTATATTGACCGTGAGCCTGGATGGACTCATCTTGTGTAAGCACACTACCTAGTAGTGGACCATTACTCTTTGAGTGCTTAAAGTACTTGTAAATGTGCTGTCAATCTTCTTAAATGCTTAATAGATAATTTCATCACTAGCATTTTATGTATCCTTAATTCAAAGTAATATTTCTAGACTTTGTACAGAATTCTGCATTATTCTTTGCCATTCGTGAACATTTCCACCACATCTCAAATCATTTATTGTGTTTTATAGCATTCTGCAGTAGAACTTACTGACCGCATGTTTCAAAGTGACAAAGTTGTTAAAGGAATTCACCCAAAAATGAAAAATTGCAGAAAATGTACTCACCTATTGCTTTCTCCAGTGAAAAAGTCATCATCTGAATAAGGAGAGAAATTTGCACTGATCAAGCACCGTTTAGATGTGAAAACAGTCCAAAATAGTTCTAAACAAATATGTTGGTAGATTTTGATGTGAGAGGACAATAGAGATGGACTTTTTAAACTTTTAAAATGTCTTAGTAATGGACTTTTCACAGCTTTTCACTTCACAAGATGTCAGTTGATACACTGGAGTTACTTGTGGATTAGTGTGATGTTTTTATCAGCTGTTTGGGCACCCATTCACTGCAGAAGATCAATTGATGTAATGCTAAATTTTGCAAAATGTGCTCCAATGAACAAACAAACTCACCTACATCTTGAGTACATTTTCAGAAAATTTTCATTTTTGGGTGAACTATTTCATTAAGAGCAGATTTTAGGGTAATAATACAGCAAACCATCTGTATCAAAGCTGATGATAAATAAAGTTCCACATACTTTCACATTACGCATTTGCTAATTTGTACTATTTAGACTGTTTATGTGCTTTTTATTTAACATGCACTCTGCTTATAAATTCTAAACATAACTGTGGAATATTAAACATTCATCTCCTGTACTTCAGCACTACATAAACTGTTTATTGGAATTCTGTGGGTTTACTATTGCCTTGGGAGCAACTCACCAAGTCACCTTTCTTCTAAGAAGAAGCTTATGTGGCAGATAAACTAATTTCTGATTCTGATATAGTTAACAGTGCACCGGAGGCATAAGTGATCACGTAAGATCTCTAGAACGATTTAGAATGGCAGCTACCCCTTAAAAGTTCCAGCATATTACAACACAAACTCTACAGCAATCCAACTCTATCTCTAATAAGCACGACCAGCCGTCTTAACCATCATTCCACAGTGCTGACGGGCTGTGCATTCAGCATGCTGCCTCATGGGCACTGCTGCATTGTTTGATGTGAGAATCCAGGCCTCCTACAGATGCAAAACTCAGAGGAAAGGCCTCCTTCCAGCCAACCCCAGTCAAATGCTTCACTTCACAAAATGGCCTTGCCAGCTGTCCGTGCTGACATTGTGTCAGTAATTAGCCAGCGGGGGGTTTGGACTGGCAGGGAGGCAGTTAGCCTGTCTGCCTGCAAATGGAGGCGGTCATGTCACACTTATGAAACCCCGGGGGAGATTGGAAACATGCAGGTGGAACTTCCATGGCCTGCTGGCAGAAGGGTAAGAATGTACCAGTCATACCGAATAATGTCCTGATAATGGGCAATGGAAGGGGTGTGACACTCTGAAAACCCAGTTCAGGTTTTATGCACAGGAAATGAGATAAAGTGCAAGTGCCTGCTTTACCTGCAGCAATTCTGTGTGCCCTGATCAGATCAACAGGAGAGGTCACTTAAAGTCATCATGAACTTAACCGTATTTACTTTCTTTTCTGGTTTAATTTTGAACAGATGACACATTATCTCAAAGAAAAAAGAATGTTTATCTTCATAATTGTCTCTCATAATAACTTTTTTAACCTCGCTTCTCCAATAACCTGGATATGTTCTGGAATGTAACAACCAATCTGCAAAATCCAATCAATTTCTGATGACCCCCCCCCCCCCCCCACCCCCCACCCATTTTGCCTCTAAAATGTAACAGAAATAAAATGAGTTGTGAATGCTATTTCACATTGACAGTGCCAGAAATAATGTAACTGATTTGGGTTTGCTATTTTATAAGAGTTATTTCTTTCCTGCATAAATGTCTGTAAATCACTAGAGCAACTTACTAATTTGTATGGGTTCACGGACTACATAAAATGTCCAATGTGACAGGCACAGATACATAGTCACTGTAAAACAAATATTAATCAGATGACAAATTCATTTCTCTTAAAGACTCTATCACTCAGTAATGAAACTCTGGTTGGAAGGAAATTATTCAAAGCATAAATTGAAAGCATAATCAAAAAGACAAGAAGAAAAATGAGACCTAAAAATTCAAGCATTCATAAAGGAAAGCAGTTCTCAGACAGGGATGCTGTCACAATATTGAAGAAGACCTAACTAAGGTTTTGAGTC
The DNA here is from genome assembly GCF_936440315.1 of Barbus barbus. Lineage (NCBI taxonomy): Eukaryota > Metazoa > Chordata > Actinopteri > Cypriniformes > Cyprinidae > Barbus > Barbus barbus. The sequence continues at coordinate 13,310,875 of NC_136748.1, read as the reverse complement.
AAAGTCCAATTACACAAAATGTTTTTTTCTTTTTTGAGTAATGTGTTTGTACTGTATGTTTCAATGCGTAGTTTAAAACATTGTAGAAGCACTATATTTGGGCCAAAACAATGGTTTGATATTTTGTATGTGACCTATGTGTTCATTTACCTGTACCTTTTTCTTTTTTCCTGTGCAGTAACGTAGGATATACAGGGCGTTTTTGTAACTGACTATATGGTATAACGTATGTGCCTATAAATAAACCCACCTTGTATTCAAGGCTTCCGATAATAGTGCAAGCATGGCCAAGAGGTGAAAGGGTTCGAGGATCCCTCAGGTTGTTTATGTGCCACGTGAGGCGCCTCTTGGATTACATCAGAACACACTGCAACGCGCGTGAATGACCGCGGGCTCTGAGCCAGTACTGTATGTGGAAATGGATGGACGAATCGTTTGTAAAACCCGTTTAAACCCTTGGAAGTACTAGAATGATATTCAGTCAATGAAAACAGAAACAAACCTCACGGCCATTGTTTGAAAGGCTTAGAGAAATATTGCTCCCTTGATGAAGCTGTAGTGTGGATACTGCATCTCGAGCCAGTGGGTCTCCCTCATGGAAAGAATCGCGTTTTTGAATGAATCTTTCAAGTAAACGAATCGTGATCGCTTTCCTGCCTTTAAAAACTGACTCGGAGCTCAAGTCAACATGGAAATTCGTTCGAGAAAGAATTAACTAATAATCCAATTTGTGAACAACTGCTCAGAGGAGCATGTTCGTTCAGTTCGAATAATGTTAGAATTAATTTAATCTATTAATGACGGACGAGTTTACACAAATAAAACGTCATATGTCAATATACAATGTTAATGGTGTTATAGAAACAATTAATTTATTTAGGCTTCGTTGTCTTTATTGATTATGCCCAGCAGGTTAGAAAAGGACGATTTGTCATTTGTGGGTACTGAACGCTCTTTCTGAAGTCTCACAGTAGATTTAATACAACTCTTTTCTATTCGACTCGATGTTTCGAGTGAACGATGATTCGCTCATGTCACAATTATGAACACTTGGGTAACGATAACCTGCAGAAAGAAAAAAAAAAATCAATGAATGAATTCTTTTGGTGAATTGGATCCAAAAGATTCGAGTCACTGAAACGAATCACAACCAAGACCACGAGAAAATTCAGTTCGAATAGTTACTTTTTAGCGTAGCTATATTAATAAGATTCACAACAAAACAACTCAAATAATCTAAAGCCCCGTCAAAGCCTCGAATTCCTCTTCTCCTCTTTCATTTAACAATCTTTAACCGATTTCATTTTGCAATCTTACAATCCCATTAGTTAGCTAAAAGCGCTGGCTATCCCATGACGGATACTTTAGCGATAGAAACTGCACTAAAAACTCGAACCCATTAGATGCGCCGACATAAATCACAGTGCTTTTCTTTTTTATGTACACATGTACTCAGCCAGCCATTAACTAATTGTCCTTCATGCAGTCAGTTCAATTAAGTTGATATTAATTTAGATAGCACAACGCGCCTTATGTGCTCGCCACAGCTCATTGCACAACGGGTAATTCATGATTTTGACAGGAAACCCTCCCTCATCCAGCAGACTGTACCTCTGGCATCCGCTGTCCAAGGTGCTGATCCGCTCTGAGACGAGATTGATGTTTGGAGAGTGATTTAATCCGCATCAAGCGCGCGCTGATGGAAAACAAGAGATGTCGCCTCCAAAAGAAAAGCAATCCCTTGTCAAAACTAGTGAAACGCGCGTGCACCACACCACTGAGAGAGGAAATAGACACGCGCGTGCGGGCCTGTGCTAGTCAGTCAGATCCACGTTACTCTCTCCCTCTCTCTTTTTCTTTCTCGCTCGCTCTCTCTCTCCCTCTCTTGAATCAGTGATTCAGTCTCTTCCCTCACCCTCCCAGCAGAGAACATAATTTATTGGCAATTTGCTTATGTTGGGAGACCGTCAGCCTTCCCCCTTTAGTGAACAATGCAAAGGCTAAATGAAACCCCCACCAATATTATGTGTGTGGGCTACATGCACTGTAAAAATCATACTTTATAGCTGATCAAAATCAATAAATGCAACGTTTAGAACGTAGCTTCAAATTAGCTACTTAAAAATAAATAATTTAAAACGAGTCACTGAACATATCATATAAAAATATATAATTGGAATTAACTCTTGGAAAGTTGGCAACTAAATATCAGTTTAATATTTTGAATAACTGAAAATATTTAATATTAAGTAACTCTATTAAGTCGTCTTTACACAGCTAAAGGCATCTTTACACCGTCGAGTTAAGGCTGCTAATTGTTTTTTCGTAAATACACAATGGCACATAAAAGTCAGACTAAATTATGCCTACTCTGACCCACCTCAGGACCTAGTATCAAAGTACTGTATTATTGTTGTGTAAATGCATTTATGCCACCTCTCAGCCGCATGCAATGGTCTGTGTAAAGCTGCCTAAATGCCACTACAGAAGTGCTTCTGTGCCACCTGTGCAGTGTAAATTTGCTTAGAAAGAGTAAAACAGATCTTTCATTTACATGGTTTTAACTTGATCAACACTGTGTACTTCCTGTCTTGAATTATATGTGAAATGCATGTCATGGAAAGCAAAGTGATTATTGGTTTAAACGACTGACAGCATAGCATGAACACTTGTCATGAAACTAACACTCATTAAATATACCATAACATGCCACATAATTAGGTACTCGACAAGGGAACAATCAAATAATTGATCATTTTAAGATGAGAAAATGCATCCTGACATCACAAAACTACTAAACATGACAACAAAATCAACAGCAACTGTGTAAATTAAACTGGCAAAAGGTCAAACAATCAAACAACCGCAATTATTTATGACCCAGAGCATGCTGGGAATATGGCAAATGGAACTGAATAACAAAACTTGATTGGAAGCGAAATGTGTGTTTTGACAGGAAATGCTTGCAAATTAAAAACAGCTCCATGGTAATTGCATTCATTGAATAATAATTAATCACACAGTATGTTCATAGGCTTCATTGTAAAATGAGTATATTTGGATTGAAACATGTTTAGATTAATTCAAATTTTAGTAAAAAAAAATTCCAATAAAAAAAATATATATAGTTTATGCAATTTTCAGAAGCACATCATTTTTATAGTGTGCCTGAAACATTACTATTTTATGATCATTAGTAAGGTTTTTTTGTCTTGTCTCTGGAAATTAAGCATATCTGCAGGACATGATTTTTGTAATTTAAACACATTGTGAGATTATAATTTTTTCATAGAGCATTTGTGAGTCAGCCATGACAATACAGATACCTGGCAACTTTAAAGGCTTCGATTCTGCCTGCATCTTAAATATAGCATTTCCCCAAGTCTTCCCCTGCACATGAAATAATCAGAGAGTTCCTTTCTTAGAGTATCATTGCACACAACTCTCTTTTCCTTATGAATTTTTCAAACACAACTAATTGGATCTGTGTTAAGAAATAAATGAATAATGTATCATGTTTTGGCACACATGGACAAAAGAAAGACTCGAAAATTAAGTAACCCAAGAGACAAAGATATCCCACTCTCAGGTTTTCCGAGAGAACCTCCACACAGAGAAGAATCATGACACTAAAACATTTGCAACAAAACCTGCTCTAATTAACCTTTCCACCAATATAAACGCCAAGCATGCAGGATTGGCCATATGAAGAAGCATCCATATGAGAGAATACGCAACACTGCGACTGAAGAGCTCCTTATAGTATAATAGAAGAAAATGCATTCGTATTGAGATTCTGCCAAAGAGCAAAGTGCACAAAGCTCTTCACAACCAAGCAAAGAAATCAAGAACAAAAGAGAGCGAGTTGTCTTTCTAGCCCAAGTTCAATTCAATATTGAACCACCTAACCACATACTCCCTCATTAGGCGGTATCCTGATGGACAGACGTTTATTGGAAAAGTGTTGGACTGTTGTTGGGCTGGCAGCATTTAGGACATGTAGTTTTAATTAAACATCACTCCGATTTCACACGCTCTGCTTCCCGTTTGCTTGCTATCCCTGTAGCAGTCTGACACCATGTGGCTCACACACCACCTCTCATTAGCCCTCTACAGCTCGGCCAAACTAATTAGCAGTGTGTTGAAAAGTTCATGTGGACGTTAACATCTTCATTTGCTACTAAAATCGGTGGCCTTGTTAGTTCTAGTTGCTGCGGGATGAAACAATGGCTCTATTGATATAGGAATTTAAATGGCTCACTATTGCTTAGAATATATTAAATTGTTCGTATGAACAATACGTGTGTATATCTCACCTAAGTTAAAAAATAAATCATTTAGATTCACTCATTCTCAATCTGGTTTTTAGCTTAGCATCTGATTAATTTTTGGAGTGTGTAAACTTGTATTCCCTCTCGTGCATTCTTGCTGTGAAGAGTGATATATTCTTTTGCCTTGTGGAGAAACTCAAGGCCGAAAGGCATTTGAAAGTCAATGAGGGAAAACAGTCCTTTCAGAAAACCTGCTTGGAGATCAAATGCAGATTTACTTCCTACAACATCTTTCTTTTAAAAATATAGATAGCTGGGCTCTTGTTTATTCTTTGTCTAATGAACAAGTAATGGCCCTTAAGCTGCTGTTCTGAGAGCGATTCTTTCACCCTCACTCACAGAATGCTAAAAGGCTCTGTAGGAAGGCTGTGAATTCACATAGATCAAATCTCTGATGGCTTTTGATGTTTTCTCCCTTTTTTCTTTCTGTCTGTGTGTGTGTGGTTCAAAATATATGACAAGGAGGTTGTTAGTGAAGGAAGTGTGAGTTAATATGCTTGTGTTGGCATGCGTATGTCCAGCAAATTAAAAAAGCACAACACTAAATGATTTCTCCTCCCTTCAGGTCCCCTCTGATGCCCTTCTGCTTGCTCTCTTTCATGCATGGAGCTGAGGGGCATGCAGCACTCTTTACCATATCAAAGACTAGCTCTGGCCCTCTCTGCATCTCAGACGAGATCACAAATAGACAAAAGGATTGTATAATCTTAGCCTATTCTTTTGGCTTCACTTTAAAATGTTTATTTGTTTGCTTTCTAGGTATTAAGATTTGCGTACGTGTTTTCTGTGCTAATTTTCAGGGAGAGAACTATGTTAAAATTAAACGAATGGTAATTCTGTTATTGTTTACTCTATTTATTTTGTGTTCTGTTTTTAAGGAACATCTAACTTAATTCAAAATTGACAAAAACAAAAGCACTGTCAGTCTGTGCTATGGAAAATTGAATCATGCATTCATTCATTGAATCATTCATTCACAACAACACTGATTTATTTAGGTACAAAAGAAAATGGCTTACTGAATTCGGAACAGCATACTACTTTTATTTTTACCATATCACTCTATGGCAGGAATTGTAGAGTAGTATGCAAGTATCCAGTTCTAAATTATTTCACTGCCATTATGATTCAAGTCACTGAATTATTCACTCAACCTATTTGTTTGAGCACCTTGGTTTCATTTCAATCTGTTTTTGTTGGGAAAGCAAAGTGTGAATATTGTGTTGAAAATGTTCATTTCAAGTTATTTCAAATTATTTAGGAGGCGGTTAGTTTAGAACCTTTCGTGTCCTCGTCGATACGTGGGAAGCGGTCCTGACACGATGATCGTCGTCGTGGGCGATGTGCTGCGTACCGTCTCGATCAGGCTCCTGAAGTCCCTATTCAGTGTCTCTGTCTGCCGCAGCTTGGTGCCGTTAACCCCCGTTAATGTAGCGAAGCGCTTCCGGGTGGAGATCTCGAAGACCGGAGGCGGAGAGGTCGTTGCCCGGGGCCTGGCTCACGTCTTCCGCTGCTGGTGCACCCAGGGTCCGTGGCGTCCTGGCGCCGGAGTGAAGGACATCTGGGAAGATCGCGTCCTGGGTGCACAGGGTCTGTGCAGAGAAACACACGGAGTAGAGGGAGTGTTAGCAGCGTGCTGTATACTTACCCCAGACTTGTGAGCGTCAGCCCGGGATGTTTCCAGCGCGGCTCTCCGCTCTCTCAGCTGGGCCTGCTTCTCCACCAGGTCGCGGATCTGCTTCTCCACGGCCTCCAGCTCCAGCATGTGTCCTCACTTGCACTCAAAGGTAGACACAAATCCGCCATTTAAGCAAGTAACAGTGAAACAATGGTCATGTGTGTGAATAGAGTATTAGCAATGTAAGCGAGATTAGCGGCAGCCACGCTGCCGATGCTAACGGGCTATAAGCTAATAGCAGACTCGAGAAATCAAAATAAAACTAGTGATAACAAGGCGCTCTGATTGGTTTTGTTTTAGAATTCTATAGGGGATATATTCACACGTTATAGAAATTAAAATGATAGTGTATAAAATTGTTTTTAAGATAGAAAATAGATGATAAAGAATCAACTTGATGGAGCTCAAACTCAAAACACGCAGTCACAAATCAGCGCATGCGTGTAGTGACACCATCAACAACATCTATCGCAGCAAGCGTACATACAAGCATAATTATTTTAATTTTACCATATAATCCTATAGCAGGAATAATTGAGTAGTGTGCAGTTCTGAATTATCTTTATTGTCATTATGATTGAGTCAGTGAATTATTCACTCAGCTGATTTAAGCACAATAATTATTTTATAAACTAAAGGGCTCTGAACCGGTTCAAGTAACGAAAATGAAAACCGGAAACAAACAAAATTTTGACTGGAACAGAACCGGAAACAGAAACAAAATCAAATTTTATAGTTCCGAACAGAATGGAAAATTTTAAATGGCCATTAACCAGTTAATAACGTTATTTTATTGTTCCATTTAATATTTGAAATTTGCTGTCAACCAATCAGGAATTCAAGTAGTACAGACTATGCAAATGTGATGCTGATGCATCCAGCGAGTGAAACGCCCGCCTGCGCTCCGCTGTGAACTCTAATCGCAATGGCAATGCACCGGCATTAGAGTTTATCCGAGGACATTGTAAGATGGATTCAACAGATCTTATGCACCTGCAGCGCTTCTGTGAACGGAGAAAAGAGAATAAAACTATAGGCTTACATAAAAAGGAGTATATATGCCTATACACTAAATATATTTAAATCATGTAAATCATTGACAGATTAACAAAATGAAAGAAAAAAAAATACACTGAGTTAGGCCTTCGGTTCATTGTGACACATTCTAGCATTCTCGGAAAGGAAAACGAGACAGCAGAAAGTAGTTTTCTTTATTTTGCAAAAGCTTTACAGGTTTATTTTACAGTTTTATTTGTTTCGCAATAGCTTGACAGTTTTGAATTATGTCTTGCATCTGTATAACCAAAACCAGTGTTGGTATGGCCATATCGCCCTGGCGCCTCACAGTTTTTGCGACATTGCAGCATGTTCATTATCAAAATAAAATACAGTTAAAGGAACGTGTAAAAAGTTACAGTGCTCCGTTGTCCGATCTGTTGCGTTCAGCGTGACCACCGCCTCGCTGTGCTGTTATTGCCGATGTGAAGGATGATGTTTTACGTCGATGAAAGTAAAAGCTTATAAATAATATTTTAGTAGATACGTCGAGAATATGGAAACATTTGGATTTGTGCCGAGTGAGAGAAGTAGGCATCAGTTTCACCTTTAATTTGTTTTTGGAATGACGTTTTTATAGCCTTTCATAGCAGCCTTAAGTTTAGAGGATTTGTTGTGGAGAGAAACTAATAACTGTGTTTATAATGTTTGTAAACATTTTTGATTTACCGGAATTTTAGCCTACATCATTTCTGAATAATAGCCAAATAAAATGCGATGTGGCTTAGCCTATGTTTTTTTCCTCAAAACGCAATTTTATACAAGTAGCGTTTTTTTTTTACAATGCAGCAAACATTTTTAAATATCAAAAAAAAATTCTTTAATGTCTTTAAAGCATTAATAGATTTTTTTTCTTTTGTTTAGTATAGCCTACATTTAGAAATTTAAAAATCTAGAAAAGATGATGCTGTATTGGCTGTGACTAAGCACAGCGGGCTAAGATTTTTTTTCTTTCTTTTTCTTTTTGTGTAAAGAAAACACTGTACTTTATTATTATTATTATAGGCAAAGACAATTTTAAAAATAACGGTATTAACCGTTATTTTTTCTACTCGAACCAGTTTCGGAATGGTAATAATACAGAGGAACACAGGAGTGAACCGATTGAATTTTTTTTTTATTTTCAAGCCCTGCTAAACACCACGGTGCTCTTGAGAGGAGACGAGAAACGAGTAACAGTCTTTATTGATCCAAACAGGGGTAACACAGAGAAGTCAGGAACACTCACAGAGCACATATACTAATGACACCGGACAAAGGAAACAAGGAACAGACAACACTTTAAATACAAGACTGAATGAGGGGAATAGATAAGACACACCTGAACCAAATGAATGTAATCAAACAAGGGAGAAACTGGGTCACGGAGAGCACATGGGGAGAAAGCCTGGCACTTAATTAGTCTCGCGCCACTTAATTCCAGAGGGGAGTGGGGGGAGGGGCGCCCGGTTCCAGGAACTATGGCGAAGCAGGCAGTTCAGGGGGCCGTGGCGGAACGGGCAGTTCAGGAGTCCATGGCGGAACGGGCAGCTCAGGGTGCCATGGCAGAATGGCCTCCGTGGCCTTGGTCTTGGCACTCGGCCCGGCCCCTACACCTGGAGACGTATAGCCCCCCAAAAATAATTTATTGGGGAGGACTCCGCTGGGCTGGGCTCAGGGCTCCACTCCGGGCTGCACTTCTGAACTGCAGCGCTCCTTGGGCTGCATTTGGGAACAGAAGCCCACTCTAGGCTATACTCACGAATGGGACTGACCTCTCTGGGTCAATCTCTGGAACAGGAGCCATCTCTGAGCTAAACTCAGGAACTGGAGCCCTCCATGGGCCAGATGCGGGGACAGCAGCCCTCTCTGGGCTTGAGGTGGTATCTGAGGCCCTCCCTGGGCCAGACGTGGGAACAACAGCCCTCTCTGGGATGGACTTGGGATCTGAGGCCCTCCCTGGGCCAGACGCGGAAACAGCAGCCCTCTCTGGGCTGAACTCAGAAACAGAAGCCCTCTGTCAGCTGGACGCAGGAACAGAAGCCCTCTCTGGGCTGGATACAGGATCTAGAGCCATCTCTCGACTCTGGTCAGGGGCTAGAGCCCATAGTCTCTTCCTCCTCAATCTCCTCCTTTGGGCTGAGGTGAAGGAGATAGCTGCGGTCATCATCGGGCTCGGGAGTGAATCGGCCGGCGGCATATACCAGCATATACCTTCCCTCCAGCACAGTCCAGTGGTGCCTGGAAGGTCGACGTAGCAATGGTAGTTGGCCCTGATCCAGGACAGAGAATTCAGTGTGGCGTCGTCAAATGCAGTCAAAACGGCGAGCCCACTGAATTCCCTGGCAAACGCCACCAAAGGAAGGTCCCTACAGGCTAGGGTGGAGAATCTCATTACAAAGGGGAAAAAAAAAAACTTTTCAGAAAACGGAAACAGAAAACGGGGAGAAGATTTCAATGGTGGAGGAAATTGTCAATATTGTGTTGAAAATTTTATTTAATTTTAGGTTATGCACTTCTTGTTTAGAGGCAATCACACTTGCAATTATACTGTTGGTCTGAAAATAACACTGATATCCAGCAGTGTTGCTTGTATGATATATTTTAACTTTATTCAGTCACGCCCTTCCTACAGGCAATACAAGCAGTTACCTGGGGCCCCAACGTGCCTGCAGGGGCCTGCAGAGAGCTACATGTAATGATTTGAGTACAGTCACTGCAGAATAAACATTCTTTATTCTCCTTTGACAAAAAGCAATGGACCTCATCCTTTAACATAAACCATATTGACAGTGACACCCAAAAATAACGGTAAGCATAAGATAAGCTTTCAATCAAAAAATGACTTCAATCACCAAGAAACAGTAAATGCAACAACAGTATAAGCAGTAAACAGAGAAACAAAAAATAAATATTGCTAATCTGCATAATTTATTCATATTGCATATCATCTCTAGTATATGGAGTACAGTATTATTATCCACACATTTCAAACCTTCCTCAAAAGTGCAAGTTGTCAGAAATGCACAGAGTAAGTCACGTAAATGATTACTTTGTGGCTATTTGAGATGCTTTCTGTGTTTGAAGCAGGTTTGGATGGCAGCACTTCTGTTTCCAAAGGCTTGTCACGTTTGTTTGTTTTTTTTTTCTCCAAGAATAATCTGGGCAATGAATTCAAAGACTGTCAACGTAAAGACTAGTAAAAAAAAAACAATGAGCAAAAATGTGGACAATTAATCCATACATTAACTTGTCTACAAAAGATCTGCTCTCTATGAGGTATGTGTATATAGTCTTTACTTATATTTATTTATATTTGCTTGGCTTTCACTGATTTTTAATTACAGTGTGCATTTTATTTTATTTATTTTTTAATGCAGTTGTAATGTTAGCAGTGGTTATATGGTTTTAGCATTATGGGGCCCATTTTCATGATCAAGCCTGGTGCCCCACAAACCCATAGGCTGGCCATGACTATATTATTATATTTATTCAAATATTTTATCGATCTGAAGACAGAAGACAGTACAGGAACATTCAACCTAATTATAAGATCAAATTTGCGGTTAAATACACTTCAGTGTTTTGCATCATTCAAACACATGATTATATCCAAAGCTTTCCGAGGCTTTCTGAGTCATTGTTCCGAATCATTGAAGTCACACTGTTGTGACTTTTGTTTTGAGACTGCCCTACCTGGAATGATGGGATTTACAAATGTGTGGAGCTTTTTGTGTGCACAGATTGACATACTCGCAATGACTTACAACACCCTTTACTTTACATAGTTCTCTCCAAATATTTTCACTGTGCCAGTGACCATTCCACCAAAACTAATGTCTTGGCTAAAGTGATATCTCACATCACGGACCTTTATACTTGGACGGCAAGAGGAGAAACAGTAGCAGAAAAAACATTACGCCCTCTTAAATGATCTAATTGCCTTTCTCTTTTCTCATGGATGTGCTCATCACTCCTGATATTGGCTCTGCCATCATCGTGTGATAAGTTTTGGTTTCACTCTGACTCAGCCACTCTGCTGGAATGCAGTAATTGTCTTTCGTTGGCCTGTATTCTGTGTACAGAGAGCTGTTATGCTATGCTGATTTGAAGAGGCCACTCAGCAGCATCCTTCTTCCAAAAAGAGTCCATTAGTCAGTAGATACAGTATAATGTTGTTGGTTTTCATATCAAGGTAAACTGTATGCTTTAAGCTGAATGAATACAGATAGTTCATACAACGCAAATTTCACTCCCTCAAAGAACTGTTATTATCACTTAACACAAATAATAAATGATCTATGAGTGTTCAAATCCCATCTCTCTCACTCTGTAACACATCCAGAAGCAAAAACAAACACACACATTTAAATGTGGAAGTGACAGGCTTGTTAGTGATAAAAGGAAAGATAAAAACATACACACACACACAGCCTACTCATCTGATGTTGTGCCCAAGCTGGATGGTTATAAGGATCAAGGCTGTTAGAAAAGAGGCTGCAGATTCAGTCCAGTGCTGGAGTCACCTTAAAAAAAATTCGGAGACTACAGTAACTGTTTAAAAGAGTGGCTGAAAGCAAGTTACACTGAAAGACTTGCAGAAATATACACACAGAACATGCTTAATTCAATTGCAAAAAATTATTCATTTTAAACACGTTTCCCGGACACTCCTCCTTTCTGGTATTGGTCAAAGAAACACGTATAGCCCCACCCCCAACTCACATGATTGGCTTGAGCCAGTGTTGCAGTTGTCAAGCAGATTGGTATACTAAAACAAACTTGCAATGTTTTAATAGACAGCATCACAGTGTTAGCACTTTTTAGGGAAAACAACTTAGAAACTGTTTACTTAACTTGTTTTTGCATTTTAAACTCTGATAGGAGTACAACCCGAATTCCGGAAATGTTGGGACGTTTTTTAAAATTTGAATAAAATGAAAACTAAAAGACTTTCAAATCACATGAGCCAATATTTTATTCACAATAGAACATAGATAACATAACAAATGTTTAAACTGAGAAATTTTACAATTTTATGCACAAAGTGAGCTCATTTCAAATTTGATCAAATTTGACTTCTTTTCAAAAGAGTTTGAAGTCGTCTGGGCATCGAGGTTATGAGTTTCTGGAGTTTTGGTGTTGGAATTTGGTCCCATTCCTGCCTGATATCCACCTTTTTCTTCAACGCAGAAGTAAGCCTATGGGCGAGACTTCCAGTTCATTAGCCGCTATAGGTAAATAACAAGAAGAATAACAACGTGCAGTAAATGGTAAAACTGTTTGCACTACAAACCAGTGTGTTCACAATTAAGATAATACATTAAAATAATATGGTAAGACACCAATTTTCAATATCAACCAGCAAAACGAACTGTTTCGTACAGCTAAAAATAGCTGGACGCAGATGAGACCAGAAGCGTCTTTGATGTATTTTTTGTTTAATGATGCACCAAATGTTCTCTATAGGTGAAATATCTGGACTGCAGGCAGGCCAATTCAGCACCCGGACTCTTCTACTACGAAGCCTTGCTGTTGTAATAGCTGCAGTATGTGGTTTTGCATTGTCCTGCTGAAATACACAAGGCCTTCCCTGAAAAAGACGTCTTCTGGAGGGGAGCATATGTTGCTCTAAAACCTTTATATACCTTTCAGCATTCATAGTGCCTTCCAAAACATGCAAGCTGCTCATACCACATGCACTTATGCACCCCAGACCATCAGAGATGCTGGCTTTTGAACTGAACGCTGATAACGCGCTGGAAGGTCTCCCTCCTCTTTAGCCCAGAGGACACGGCGTCCGTGATTTCCAACAAGAATGTCACATTTGGACTCATCTGACCATAGAACACTTTTCCACTTTGAAACAGTCCATTTTAAATGAGCCTTGGCCCACAGGACACGACGGCGCTTCTGGACCATGTTCACACATGGCTTCCTTTTTGCATGATATATATCTTTATTTAACCAGGAAAAGACTCACTGAGATTAAAATCTCTTTTCCAGGAGTGTCCTGGCCAAGATAGGCAGCCGAATTTGCATAAACAAATAAACAACATAGTTACGACAAACATTTCAAATATATAACCAGTTAAAAACAATTACAAACCATTAAGTTGCTCTCTAGATTACATAGTAAGGACTTTAAATAATTATAAAACACCAAGTTTTGTAACTTCATCTCCTTTTGGAGAAGGTTCCAATCTGAGGCAGCAGCAGCATATTTAAAAGAGGTTTTACCAAGCTCAGTTCTGACAAAGGGCACACAGAGATGATAGAGCTTTAGTTGGCATCTACAGATGGCACGGCGGATTGTGTTTACCGACAGTGGTTTTTGGAAGTATTCCTGGGCCCATTTAGTAATGTCAATGACAGAATCATGCCGATGAGTGATGCAGTGTCGTCTGAGGGTCCGAACAAGAAAGGTCTTCGGCCTTGTCCCTTACACACAGAGATTTCTCCAGTTTCTCTGAATCTTTTGATGATGTTATGCACTGTAGATGATGAGATTTGCAAAGCCTTTGCAATTTGATGTTGAGGATCGTTGTTTTTAAAGTACTCCACAATCTTTTTACGCACTCACAGATTGGACAGCCTCTGCCCATCTTTACTTCTGAGAGACTCTGTCTCTCTAAGACTTCCCTTTTATAGCCAATCATGTTACAGACCTGATGTCAATTAACTTAATTAGTTGCTAGATGTTCTCCCAGCTGAATCTTTTCAAAATGTCTTGCTTTTTCAGCCCCTTGTTGCCCCCGTGAAAACTTTTTTGAGACCTGTAGCAGGCATCAAATTTGAAATGAGCTCATTTAGTGGATAAAAGTGTAATATTTCTCAGTTTAAACATTTGTTATGTCCTCTATGTTCTATTGTGAATAAAATATTGGCTCATGTGATTTGAAAGTCTTTTAGTCTTCATTTTATTCAAATTTAAAAAATGTCCCAACATTTCCAGAATTCGGGTTGTACTTTAACATTTTAAAATTACACTCACCACTGTTAACCATTTTAATTTAATTAACTGCCATGTTCTTTGCAGATTTCTTCCCTGACTGTGACTGTAGTCCTCTGATAAGTATACAGTTTCATTTAAAACAAGATGCACTGTTGATAATACTAGACTGATGTCTGGTATTGACAGCAGCTATCATTGTGATCTGTGATATTCATCAGCTCAAGCTGTAAACACAAGGCTGAGGCAGTCCTTTTTTGGAAAGGACGTCCTTTAAGTTAAAGTTTAGAGAGACTGTGAGAACAGGAGGTAATGTGGGATTGAGAAATTGGAAGGTTTTTGATATGAGTCATCTAAATGCTTAAAATGGTCAGCCTTGGTTTATGTAAGGGATAATCAATGGCTAGCCGTGCATTAAAGGATTTTAATGCATGACGTGGAGGCAAAGAACCGCCCGACGCGAATGACTTGGCAAATATATATATACATACATTTAAGTTTATAACATTAAAAATGTGTTAAAGATTTCATGCAGTACAAACAATGTACATAGAGGGTGTGACAGAATTATACATGAAACTCTCAAACTCTTGATAATTTTTTTATTAAACCAAATATTAAACTTTATCTTAAAAGGCAATAAGTAAAGGGATAGTTCACTCAAAATAAAATAAAAAATATCAGTCATCATTTACTCTCCCCTATGCTATTCCATATCTGTATTTCTTTATTCAATGGAACACAAAAGGAACGTTGTTTCTTTATATTCAGCAATGATGGATTGTCACTGGGCCTCTCAAGCTCCAATAACAAAAAGCACTATAAAGAACCTTAAGAGTGATGCATTCAAATCAAAACATTCAACAGGCAAGACCCAATGGAGTTTCATATAATTTAAAAGGGATACTACACCCAAAATTGAAAATTATCACATCATTTACCCTCATGAAGTCCCAGAAGTATATGATTTCCTTTCTTCTGTTGAACACAAACTGAACTTTTTAGAAAAAGAAACCATCTCTTTGAGTCTATATAATACAAGTGAATACTAACCCAAAAGTTGGCACTTTAAAGACCACATAAAATGAGTACAATGGTAATCCATACAGCCCCAGTTGATGAATCTATGTCTTTTGAAACAAAACAATTTGTTTGTGTAAGAAAATTACTTACAAACCACCAATTCGGCCAACTGTAATATGTGCAGTTGCTTGATGTAAATGTAGGGCTGAACTGGGACACAAAAAAAAAAAATCAGCCCTGGCATTTTTTGGTCCAAACAGGCCACCACCACTATGATCAGAACTGGTCCAGTCGGACAGCACCCATTTATATACAAGCTTGTTCAAAATACACACACACCCATTTGGACCCCATAGGGAATACCAGACACACACTAATACTGTGTGTGTTTTATATGTGTGTACACCTACAGTTTATTCCAGTTTAAGTGGGCTAGTGTACTCACTTGCTCTTGATTTACTCTTAATAGTCAGTCCAAGTTATGACAGCTTGAGGAAACCAGTACAGGCTATCTACAAAAACTAGGCATGCACCGATCATTATTTCTCATGGACGATTCTGATTGTCAGCAAATGGGCTGATTCGGATACCGATTGCTAATTTTTTTAATTAAGCAAGAGATAAGAAAGAATGAAAGCGTACAAGAACAAGCTGTTATTTGCTCTATTACAGGCTGAATTGGCCATAAGAAATCTGTAGCCATTTGAAATTAGATGCAACATTTTTAATCAGTCCAAACAAAGATGCTACAAACATGTAGCACGAACAGTTATTTTTTGTTTAAATTAGATTGTACAATTACAAGATTTAACAGAGTAGTCTGACATATAGCTTTGTGAAATTATGCCAAATTCACTCTCTGCCAGTAGGTGGCGCTTTTGAAACAGCTGCAATATAGTGTTTCCTTGGTTACTGCTGTAAACAAATCAGCCCTGAACTTATAAACACTGCTTTATTATGTATTATATGGAGGTAAGATGAAAAGAAAATGCCATCAAAACTTTTCTGAAGACAGTAAGTTCCCATAATAGACAATCCCATAACCTTCACCCCAAATTCAAAGTTTAGAATGTACGCGTGTTGTGAAACTCTCACAAAAAAAGTGATGCAGAAACACAAAGGATTTACGGATTACCTTTGGATTACATTTGTGTTTGTTTTGTTTGGTTTTTGAAGCATCGACTTTTTTTTTTTTTTTTTTTTTGGAAATCTCAGTTTGTGTTACACATCAGTCATATACATTTGGGATAGCATGAATGTGTGTAAACGATGAGAGAATTTTTATCTTTGGGTGGAGCATCTCTTTAACATCACTTTTATGTTTTTGGTGTCCTTTTTGACAACCTCGGCAACTTTTATGCAAAAGAGCAACCTTGATATTAAGGCTAAATAACTCAATTTTATGCTCCATGAAACTACTTCCATTATCCACTATCCCTTTAAAGTGCTCAAAAAGCCTTGGTCAATTGAGTCATTTGCTTTTGAAACAACAGATTTAGGTGGAAAAATATCATCGTTCCACAATGCAATCAGACTGACGGTTCTGTATCGCTTCTGTGCGTAGGTGCGAATAAGTGGGTGGTATAAAAGTCAAGTCGAGACGGGTAAAGACGAAATCCACTATCACAGAGGCACTAATGTCTCAGTTTGTGAACAGACAAATGCTGTCACACACAAACACGCACTAGGATACCTCATACAAACACATACATATAATAAAAGACATATCAGACAAATCCTCCCTCTGTCCTCTTCCTCACTACTAGGGGGAAGGGACGAGGGCTCCGGGTGATAAATGGGACTTCGGCACTACTAAGATGCCCTCTGTCCCAGAGAACACCTTCTGCTAGAAGAGCTTCCCCAGCCCTGAGGAAGAGGAGAGCATGACGGATTTATGGACCTGCAAAAGTGCTGACCTTTCATTTCTGCAAGGGCGGACGCACAGAGTCACCGCCACCATGGCCGCATAGCACTCTCATGGCCCTCGTAGCACGAGCAGGTCAAGTCATTACTGTACCATACATCAAAATGTACATATAAATGTATTACCGCTCAGTTATTTGGCAGTATGCAGGAGGAAGATGGTGGGAGTTTGAGCATCTGCTGAGAGTTTATTTGTTTGTCTCCGCTGTTGGCTTTGGGTTATCACTCCATCACTGATCCTCGTTGTTATTCAGCTGTGTGTTCTCCGCTGTAGGCACGAAATGTGAGGTTTGGGGTTTGCTTTGTCAGGGTGCCTAGCTTGCAGAAGCAGTGAGAGTGATTCCTTTGTGCTGTCACTCATTACGCTCTCACTGTCTTTGCTTGAAACACACAGATATGATTTGAGATGGGGGAGGTTAAAGCAAAAACGGCAGGTTGGAGATGCAGAAATTCAGCATGAGAGGAAGAGAGCTCTGGCGAGTCCCGAACAGATGTTTCTAAAGCGATATGCGCATGCTGCAAAACGCTATCTGCCCGATCTGGAGCGTCTCTGTCGCTGAGAATTAGTCAGGCTGATTACCCCTGCAGTCATAGTCAAAGACGTGCCCCTAAAGAGAGCTAATTGATAAAT
The DNA here is from genome assembly GCF_936440315.1 of Barbus barbus. Lineage (NCBI taxonomy): Eukaryota > Metazoa > Chordata > Actinopteri > Cypriniformes > Cyprinidae > Barbus > Barbus barbus. The sequence continues at coordinate 13,293,302 of NC_136748.1, read as the reverse complement.
GAGAACATCTGATGGATGTAATGGCGAATGGGTCATATTAGAGGGAGGCTGATCTAATTGGACAGAAATGCTGAGGCATGCTTCCTCTTGAGGACCTGTCACTCCCGGCTGTAACGAGGGAAGGAACCAATCTTTCCGAGCACTGTGGCGGCTAATGCTTCCTCGGCGGGTTTGTCCAGCTCAAACTTCAGATATCACACAGCTGCAGTCGTTACATTTCTGCTTTTAACACTCAGCATCTCTGCAAGCTTCCTCCCTCTTTGATTGTAACCAAGATTCTCGAGTTGACAGATGTGTGCAGTATAAATTAATGTGAACATGTATAGTCCGTCTGTAAGCAGATTGCAGGGGCCACGATCATTAGCCCAAAAAAATATGTCTATTGGCGCTCACTTTGGATCAAACATTTGGTCTTAAAGGGATAGTTCACCCATGAAATTAAATTCTGTGAACATTTACTCGCCCTCATGTCATTCCAGACCTGTATTCTTTATTCTGTAGAGCACTAAAGGTTTTTTTTTTTTTTTTTGAAGAATATGCTTGATGCTTTCAATAGAATCAAAGTCCTGTCAAGCTCCAAAAAAGCATTGTAGAAATTATCCAGAAAACTTATATTTCAGCATTATATTTCAACTCTTAAACCATCTGAAAATATTGTGTGAGGAACAGATTGAAATTTAATTTCTTGTTCAGGGGAAATCTTGACATCTGCCTTAGTTTTCCTTGGCACGTTTTTTGTTTTTCTTAATGAATCATTTGATTCAGTTCACAAAACTAATCTGAATGATTTGTTCGTGAATCAGGTTGATTCTAGTTCAACACGGAACACATTTTCACATTTCACTAAACTGCTTTTCTATGTAAGCATGCACAGATGGACGTCTTTGCTGCTTTTGACTGAGTCTTTGACTTGCATCTTTTGCATCATCTCACACATGAAAAAGCAATCTAAAACTGTGGCTCTCAATTTAACACAAGTTCAACTCTTAAAAAACATGTCTCAGGACCTTGCTATTTTTTCATTCCATTGCCCTGTGTCTCATATTTATAAACACAATAATGTATTCTGTGTGAATGGCCCCTTATTGTGCTTTTGTGTCCTTTTTGAAACTTGAAAGCCATTCATTATAATTCATTATAATTGCATGCAGAAGACCACCATATTTTTCACTAGTATTTCTCCTTTGGTGTTCCACAGAATAAAGTAAGTCATACAGGTTTGGAAATACGTGAGGTGAATAAATGATGACAGAATGTTCATTTATGGCTTAACTATCCCTTTAATTAAACAGAACAAAGGAACTGAAATGTTCTTAGATCTAACCTATAGAAACCATGAGGAGAAGATGTTTTTAGAAATTCAGAGGAAATTTGTTTTTTTGGGGGGTACTTTAGCTTGTACTTTTTTTGCTCATGAATATTAATTTGGTTATGTAACAATCACCTAGTAATGATTTGCTGAAAAGCAAGTAGATCCTAGCTATAATGAGGGCTACCGTACATGTTCTTCTGTCCAAAAAACTCTAGACATTAGTACAATAAAATAAAAAAATGCAGATGGGTTTAAGAGTTTTAAAAAGTACTTGACTTAAAAATTACTGTTTACTTGACACAGCATTTCAAAAATCACATACTGTTTGTGTATTTCCTCTACTGTTTATGTATTTTTTCTTTGTGCCAACAGAAACGCAATATGTAAGGATTATCACCCAGAAAAGAGAGGCCAGATTTAGAAATTTATGTAAGTAATAAGGATCGCAACGCCCCTGCTAAAGTTGGTTAAATGAGGAAAATTAAGAGATACTCTGCGCATTCAATCTGTCGCTACGCTAGCTATAGGCTCATTAAATTGGGCCATATTTTTGGAGCTCGGCCCCTTTTAATCTTATTACCATGTGCAGCATATGGAATAAAGCAAATAGATGTTGAGGAATTATCTTTGTCCACAGTTCCAGCTCTTTTTCTCATCTACTCTCTCTGTTAATTAAATGTGCTAATGACCTGGCAGGAGACAATGGCTTCCTGGCACAGAAGCAGCACAAATGACTACAATAGCAGAACAGTGTGGTTTTGAATGTCTTCCATCCGAGTTTTCCACACACCAACCATAAACATACTGAATAGCATAGTATACGGTTTCTTGAGTATATAGTATGTATGCAACATGTCTGCATGCATAGAATATCTGAATGGCTTACTAGCTACTATATTTTTGATTTGGATTAACCAGAATTAATTAATTACTAAACTGATTTTTACATCTACTACTAATCTTGAAAAAACAACAACAACAAAAAAGACAACATTAAAAACTATATATTTAAAAATATTACTATTTTGATTATTTCTAAATTATATTTTCAGCAAAATTACACACATCATGATGAGGTAATGCTACAAACTTAAGACGTGAATGTCTGTTTGAAATGTTTAGCATGGAATACTGCAAACTGTTACTATTTTTAAAAAGCCAGTTTACAGTGCATTCCGTGCATCACTGAGAAATAGTAAGCTAGTATTCCATTCTACACACAGCCTTTCTGACATTTTCATTTGGAGGGAAAAGGTTCCCTGGCTTTTCTGAGAGTTGATGGATTGCATGTGAGAGGAGTTTGAGCTGATGGCATTTTGCCTTCCGTGGTTTACACCTCTCACTCATTCATGAAGGTTTTAGGTGTAATGTGGTTTGTTTACTTGTCTCAGAGGGCTTTTTTTCTTTTCGGAGGGGGTCAGCACAAACATGTGGTTTGAAGTCCCTCCTATGTATGAGTCTGAGGAAAAGGATCATAAGTTACCATGGCAACACCTCATAATATGGAGCCACTGGATGCAGATGTGGCCAGAATCTATAGTCTTTTCTCTGGATAGAGCTTGCGCGTGTATGCGGCAGAAAGTACTAAAGTACGCCACCGATCTGAAATGTTCACAATGTGTTGGCTATTAGAGAACAGATGGGTTGTTATTATCAGCTTTTTTCTTCTTCCCGTAGGCTGAACTGGAACCTGTGCGGCTTATTAATTGTAGTGGCATCATCTCAGCCAAATTTAACGTGGATCTCTGTATATATATATATATATATAAATTACGTTGCCATTTTCCCACTCATAAGACATGGTCCCCAAACCCCCGGAGAAGTCTGTGATTTAAGTGCTGAAATCATGACATATGGATACTTACAGAGTGGAATGAATAGTTGAGAACTTACTGCTGTATTTTCCCCTGAAAGGCTTCAGATTGAAATTGCAGTCTTTTTTATATTCATATCTAAGGCTATATGTGGATATCAACATTCAGTTGCATCACTTTTCAGTGGTATTTGCTAAGCCAAGCCTCACTATTACTATTGCTCATTCTTAAGGTTAGGGATTTGAATAGATGCTTACTCTCAAGTATTAAACTTGTATGTTTGATAACTCAAATCGTGGAGTTTGTTATAGAGATTTTTGTCCAATTTTCATTATGTAGATCATAAATAAGCAAAAAATCCTACAGACTTATATTGAAAGAGTGAGCTAAGCCATAGGAACTAGAATATCACAGAGGCTCTTTTGAAAAGTAACAACCTAAGGACAGTCTCTCCAGGCACACCTTTGTTGGAATAAAATAAAAGCAACAATGTTTTTTGTGTAAACTGCTACCATGTTTCTTCCTCTGCACCAGAATGCATTTCACTGCCATTTCTTGTGGAAAACAGAATCCATCATGAGCCTGAAGGAGGCAGCCGTGGTAAAGAAGAGCCTTTGTGGTGAGATGACGCCAACATATTTTTCTGGTCGGCGTGCGGTTTGTCTGTGACATGGATAAGAGGATGGGGCAGTGCTGGAGAGCCTATTAGTATTTGTAATTAGTGAGGGTGAAGCCTAAGCATTCACCAGTTAGACAGCTGATATCCAATTACAGCGAGGTTGCAAGTAAGCACGGTCATGTCTTATTCATCATGAGAGCAAAAGCTACCGTTAACAAAGAGAACCCTGTCTCTCCATGGAAACTTTTCTCCTGTTCATGATGCTCTTTTTTTTTTTTTAACAAGTGCATGGGATAAATACATTTCAAGCACTTTGTTATATCATTTTAGAAATTAAATATTTGTTTTTTTTTTTTATTAATTATGTGTCCATGCTTTCAGGATGAATTTTCTGTATTTACTGCAACATTTTTTCAGTGATTCTATATTCTTGCCCTAGTAAATTAATGCTAAGAAGGGAATTCACCAAGAACTGGTTGTGCTGTTTATTTGCACATACTCTGCATTGTTTTGAATGACTGAATATTAATTTGTTAATTTTTGTTTTCCAAAAAAAAAAAAAAAAGATATAATTTTATATATATTTTTATGAACTTGTATTAAAAAAGGCTAAGTGATACTACATATTTAAAATGAATCCTCAGTTAAGTTGAATTAAGTCTAAAGTAATGCATAAAATCTACACGAATGCTGCAAAACTTCAAGTCATGATAATTTGTTCTAATTGGCTGGGTAATTGGATCCACCAGTTGTTGATTGGATTTTGAGATGTCAAAATTAAAACTTATGCGGTCAAAAAAATAAAAAAATAAAGCATATGCACAGATGAATCATTTAAAATAAGGCCAATAACATGCATTAAAAAAATTGAAAGGGTGAATTTTCACTTTAAACAGTGCTTTGATTCACATTTCTGTGTAACCTCACTTTCTCTCCCCTGTCGTGTCTCGCTGTGTGCTGGAAATGGTAGGTGAAGCAGCTGAGCTTGTACTGCAGTGCTGTTTCCATCAGCTCTGTGGCCCAGAGAAAGACGTACGAGCTCCGAGGTGTGTTTGCCTTGCTGGACGCATCCAGCTGTCACTGGTTGCCCTACAAACTGCTCTGTCATCGCTCTGGGAGCCTGGAGGTTAGGTCATTTGCTCAGGATGATCACTACAGCCGTGAAGGGACCAGCTGCCAAAACACTTGCAAACAACATTTTTCACGGCACAATTCTGTGATCTGCTGCTGGTGTTTTCCTATAAGAAAGAGGTGCACAAAATTAAACACAATGCAACAGGTGTGTCAAGAATCATTTTGCGAAACAATTTACTCGCTTCTTTTTTTCCCGCATTTAATTTGATTGTTCTGGGTGATCTTTTTAATAAATGTAAATGGAGACATGGACTACTTTATTATTTTATTACAAATAAAATTAAAAACTGATACAAACAAAAAAATAAGACATAGCTAGTCAAGTGAAGACAAGTAGTATTTAGACATTTTTACTGTAAAACAAGAACAATTATTTTCACAGTGCAAAAAGCATCATAAAAGCAATCCATTACAGCTTGCACGACTACACATTTTTACTAGTCGATTAGCCATCCAGAAAAGTTGCCGACTAGTCTGCAGGCCAGTGTTTACTTTATCTAAATGACAAAATGCCATGCAGCATCAGCGGTCTCTGCTGTTTCTGTCAAATCCAACAGTGTGTGAACGGAGAGTGTAGCTAAAATGATGTGGGTGCTGCCTGCATCAAATATGTACTACTCGCTTATAGTTCCTGTCAGCCTCTGGGTAACACTTGGTTATTTTCAGGGCGGTTTACAAGAATTTTGGCTTGTATATGAACACTCAAAAAGACCATCTCAGGAGAGGCTTCAGCTTTGTCTTTTAATTCAACCATTTTTTCCCCCTTGCAATGCATGCAAGTAAAAATAAATTCTTAAAATATACCATGAATCAACTCCCAAAAATCCAGTGGGAGATGTCCCCTAGTAGTTATACTGGTTTCTACACCCCAGACTGAATTCATCATATCCACAACAATTTTATGTACTATTCTGTGAAATATATAGTCAATAAAAGTTCTGTGCTATATTCCAGGGGTGGGCAATATGATAAACCAGTAGGAATATGCCAGATGGTAAAGATTTTGGATTGTTGTCTCTATCGCAGTTAAATTCATGTTATGTTGTAGTGCTGCACCATCACAAGTTTATCATTTGCATTTGTTTTTTAGCCTTGCGGTTTAAAATCAAGTGATTTAAAATCATTATTGCACAATAAGCAGCAAAGGCCTTCTCAATTTGGTATGTTCACATTGTTTAATTCCTTTTGGTGGCTTATTGCACTTGAACCACACACTTATGAGTCAAAATGTCCGTCTTGGTGAGTATTCACACAAACACAGTTGGTTATATCTTATGTGAACGTAAACAGTTGAGCGAAAATCGAATGTGTCAGCATATTGGATCTGTGCATTAGGTCTTAAAGTGACAGCAGCCTAACATACCTACTACTGTCTGTGTCAGTAGCTGCGTTTCCATTACAGATTTGCGAAAAACATTTGCAATATTTTATCGATGTTGATTACATTTTTTTTAAGGATATTAAAGAATGATCACATGACCTTTACGTACGCCAAGTGACCTGTAAATGTGAAAAAAACTCTCCATTGCAGTTTTGTGAAATATTCCTTTTTCGAATTGAACTGAAAAACCACTTCATGCTAGCGTAAGAGCTTTTTTGCGATATATGGCAAAAATGTGTGTTTCCATTGAGCATATTTGAAAATTTTCACTTTCAATTTGTGCAATTTGAAGGGTAATGGAAACAACAATCAAACCTATTCAAGCATATCAAGTGTGAGCATGTGTGTGCGTCAGCGTAAGTGAAATGTGTTCTAAGGGTGGGCTCTTGTCTGCAATTCATGTGATCGATTAGCTGCTGTGGTACTAAAGGGCAACCTGGGTGTGATTTCAACCAGGAAATTGGAATTCACAGCAAACAAACAAATAGACTGTGTGTGCTGCCATCACTTGCCACACTGTGGTCACATGATTAGCAGCTGTGCTGGGGGACACTGGGGCTGAATGTGATGCATGGCAGCCTTCCTATACTATTAAATGAGCTGTGAATCAGACTACCATATTTCTATTCAAATTTCATTATGGATGGAGATGAGCTCTTATTTTAAGAGGGCATTCACACATACGCACCACTATTGGCTTAAAGGCCCTTGTCTAACTACTAGAATTATTTTTGATATCTAAAGGTCATGTTAAATCTGTCTTTGAAACTTTTTACCAAGTAATCATGTGCCTTTTATAGATTTTATTGGTTTACCCTTGTGCCTGACCTAGACTTTAAAATATGAAAATCCATAATAAAATGTTAATTACATTTAAAACTATGAAAATGTAAACAAACACTGAAATAGTTTCAATATTTATTGTGAAAATTATTATTATTATTTTTTTTACAAATAATCTTTCATATGATTTTATTATAATTGTTAACGTTTTGGTCGATTTAATTTTAATTGTTAATTGTTATGCCCAGAGTGGTGCCATTTTTTACCCATTACAATAATCATTTAAAAAGTAAGTGTACTTGTTTAGTGTCAGTAAAGAGCTTGAGATAAAATCACCCCAAACTAAACTGGCAGTACAAGCAAGGATAACCCTTGGCATTCATTTGCTGAACCAATTAACATATTTTCAGTCAAAGATTCTGAAGAGAAGAAACCTGATTTAACATTTTGATCCAATTCCCTTGCGTCATCAGACTTAATTAGCTTACTTTGGCTATGGTCAAGTGAAATGGCTTTTGTCCTGGTACAACACAACCTCATTCAAACAAAACACTCCCTCAACCTCACTTATCACCTCAATGCTGATTTCTTGTCAACCCCAATGGTTTGGAAAACAAAACAAAACCACATCCTCTTAGTACACAAACTCTATCAGAACTTTATCTGGCACAGGCTAGTTGAGGTCTCCCTAGCATATTTCAGCGATAACCTTGTTTTTCGAAGTATATAGGCCTACTCTCTTTTTTAACTCCACCATTAAATTCTCATCTGCATTGACTGAATACACCCTACCATGAATAGAACACCCTACCATTTTGTAGACTTCACATGTGTAAACCATGTCCATGTCAAATGCGCCATTTGGGACAGGGCCCAGACACCTGTCCCAGTTCTTCTCCTGAATCAGAACGGCTTGTTCTCCTCGTTATATCTCTGAGAAACATATAAAGTAAAGCAATGAAGGAATATACAGTGAAGTAAATGACTGTGACTGTGCTTTAACATTTTACCAATATAAAGGACTTTAAGAGATTCGGAGCCATGGGTGTAGTTTTTAGCAACGTAGCCTATAAAATAAGATTGTTATGCCCACAGTGATAGGTGCCTGATGAATGAACATTTGTTATTCAATCATCCTGTCACCCACCATCACCAATGAAAGAAGGAAGCCCAGCTCATCTACAAATGGACAGCCAGTTATGGAGGCAAACCATGCAGAAGGATTTATCAGGGGAGAGCAGCTGGGAAACACCAAAGGAGTTTCCCGGTAAACAGTTGCGCAAGGAAATGTAGGAGGTCACGTACATTTAAATTTGGGATTTAGACCAAAAACATCACACACAGACGTCAATCCGCACCCTACTTTCATAAATCTTCAACAATCCTTCATTGCTTTGTGCCTACCAACATTCTGAATATCCACTTCATCCAAGACATATACTCTCTGTCACAGCTCCAGAGGTCTACTAAATTAGTAACAAATGCGACAACAAATGCACCATAAAAACATTTTAAAATTTAAAATGTAGTCAGGATAACTTTGGTTACATCCATGCAGTTTTGTTAGATACGATCATGCTGTGTGGCATGATTTCCGATTTGCGTACATATGAACTGATCCTTATTAATGAGACTGGCAAAAAGATTTGTGAAACCGATTCACACTCGAGCTATTTGAATCAGAATCTCTCAGTCAATGGCTGCATCTGAAAACCTAGGCAGCTGACTTTCTGCTTTATCAGGCAAATGATTTTGCTGGCAGCATTTTTGCACAAAGGCACCTGATGATTTCGGAAAGGCTTCTGAGGCAATGTAAGGGTCTAATGATCTATAACAAAATTAAACGAGTTTTGGTGATAACTTAACAAATATTTAATTACTATAATACTGATTTATCACAAGAAATAACATCAAAAGTGCAAAAAGTTAGTCACAAATATATATTTACACACAAACTGACCACCAAACCTCGATTTTTTTCAGCTCAACTATCACAGAATGGAACGCACGGGATTGTGGGATATCAAAGACAACGAAGGATACATCTATGTTGCCTTCAAAAATTGATCAGATGAAGGTATCTCAGGAGGCAGGAGGTGAAGCTAACTTTAGATTCGGAAGTGCTTTGATGCCTTCCTACATTGGAATGCGTGCTCCGATTCCGAAGGCAGTTTAGGACCGCGTGTCATTTGCTAATAGGAACTAGAAATTGTTACTGAAATTAAAGTTAGCTACATTCACAAAGCTTTGTTGTAATAAATGTTTTTTTTTTTTTTATCTAATATTTCACAGAAAATATTTTTCATTGTTTAGCATACTGATTTATAATTGTACTGGTAATATTGACTGCCATAAAGAAACATTGTTTAGGTTTAAAACAGATGAGTGACAATCACGCAATACTTTTTTTTTTAAACAGGCAGAAATATTCTTACAAAACACAATAACATCGATATAGAGCACATCATTATATTAACTAAACCACTTCTAACCAGCCATCTTTATTGAACAATTCTGTAATTTGTCATGTGGCCCATAAATGGTTTATTTTAGGAGCCAACTATGGCTCCCTAATCATTGTTTTTCTTTGTATATATAATTCCCTATGTATTTAAAACGGTCTAGTGTGGGTTTAATGAATGACTGTCAGTGTAAACATAGCCAGATGCTAATGTCCCTTATCAGTGCCGGTTCTACACTCAGCTGTACGCACTGATTTTCAATAACTTTAATTCTCTATTAATGCTCCAGTCCTCCATTGGGAAGTAGGGGAGATTTAAATAGCCTGGGAAGCACTGGTTAGTTAATCAGCTTTCATGCGATGAATCATAATCTTTTTTGACAGGGAAAACATCTGTGTAATTTCAAAAGAACAGCATGAAGGTCCTTGCACGCACTGCGCAAGTTGCCGTGGTGACATTGTTTCACAGCTTGCAACCGATAGACTTGTCATCTAAATTCTACCGACAGAGCAAGACAGTATCTACACACCCCACAGGCTTGTAAAATGAGACAGCATGAGAGCAAATCTACACAAACATACACACAGTATATATCCTAGTCTGCGGTTGAGTGGTGCAGAGAGAAGTCAGACTCTAAGCTGTTAAATAAACGGGACACTAAACTCTCTCCCCCAAGGGACGTGCAGAGGTCTAGACCCTAACTGTTACCAAAATCTTGTTAATGTCGTCTGCCGAGAGTCCAGTCTCGACAAGTGAGACTATAAACACAGTAAATTCTCTGGCATGTTGTCCATATCTGTTAGAGGTTATTTATTGTGTGTCCCAGGTGAGCATTTGCAGCCTTTTGTGCTAGAGTATATTTCTCATCCCATGACTCTGCAGCAGTCATATATCCTGAGGGGCAGTGTGTATGACACGTTGACACACACACACACACACACATGCGCACACGCGCACACACACACACACACACACACACACACACACACACTCTAGACTAGCCTTTACCTCCCATATACCCTCACTATGTTTTCTTTTTCTCAGTAAATGTTATGCTCCTCGTACTGCCTTGATGACCTGGTCCACACTGAAAATTCACTATATAATGTAATGGGTTGATATTTTTTTTAAAACATGCTAAATATGCCTTAAAATATTAGTAAACACATATTTCGCTCTAAAGTGGACTAGGAATTGCATGTCTTAGCTGCACTCAACTAATGTGGTCTTTTTAATTACAGAACTATTTGAATGAAGTATTTGCAAGTGATTTCAGATATGAGATTAAATATTTTTCCAAATAGAATTAGCTCAAAATTGTTTAACAAAATTATATTAATCATACTACATCCATGCTTTTAGCAGACCTATTTTTTCTGTAGCTCAAATAGCAGAGCATGCCACTACATTGCTAATGCCATGGGATCATTAGGGGTTACATTAAATGATAAAATGCAAACTGTTTAAGATAAGTATCTGCCAAATGCAAAAATTCCTTTTTTTTTTTTTTTTTGCCCAGACTCAGTCAGCTGTTGAGACACTTGATTCTGTTCAACACTTGTAAGTGCACATAAAGCAGAAATGACATGATTTCAAAAGGGTCCAAGTTCTTCAGAGAAAACACAAACAGTCACAAAGAAATGGCAAGACACTAAATTAAACATGAAAGTTTGAAGTAGAAAACTTAAGGTAAATTTAGGTAAACTGGGACACTTTTTGCCATTGTGATGACTGGGAAATGTCCCAGCTAACTTGAATTCACTATATTTTCTTGTAAAACATACTCCAAAAATCTTTGCAACTTATTTTTTTTTTATAGTTTAAAAATAGCGAATAGTAAACAAATTAAATTAATCTGAAACTGAGATCTGAGCTGATAAAAAAAAAAAAAAAAAGTGTGATTGTTCATTATATTGCAGGACATTATATTCTCCTATGAGCAATTTTGGGTCATTTTAGTAAATGCTTCATTTGGATGATTAATCACCCTCGATCATTCAAAGTTGGCCTTGCTGTCATTTCTCCTCTGCAGTAAATAAACAAAAAGAAACTACAGTGCAGAACATTTAACGCAATAGAGGCGAATGCTTAACTATCAGACACAGGCAGTATAACCGTGTCATATTCTAATAAATTATGCCTTAAATATGTGTCTGACCTGTACAGATAAGTGGGGTAGTCATTGTGCTGTGATTGGCAGTGTAGAAGCCACATACAATGAGAAGTTTTGTTAGACACATTCATTCATTCAAGCAATAATGTCTAATGTAACAAGGGCAAATTAAGTTCTCTTTTCCACTCATTGATGACACCTTGGCACCGAAGACATTACCTTAGTCCATTTACCTTAAAATATAAAGTTAATTTATGCTACATTCACACTACACACTTTTGATTCACTGCTCAGATCACATAAGGAGCAGTCTTGGCCTAATGGATAGAGAGTTGGACTTGTAACCTGAAGGTTGTGGGTTCGAGTCTCAGGTCTGGCAGGGATTGTAGGTGGGGGAGTGAATAACCAACACTCTCTCCACCCTCGATACCACGTCTGAGGTGAGACCCTTGAGCAAGGCACCGAACCCCCAACTGCTCCCAGGCTGTCCACTGCTCCGGGTGTGTGTTCACTACTGTGTGTACCCTTGGATGGGATAAATGCAGAGCACAAATTCAGAGTATGGGTCACCATACTTGGCCACACACCACTTCCCTTTAATTTTTTTTTTAATGTGGCTAATATCAGATTCGAATGTGAACTGGTCACACTCCTGAAGTGACTTGCATAAGAAAGTGAACATGGAGGCCACTGAAGTAAAAGTCATATGAATTCTGATATTGCTTTAGACCTGTATTTGATTTAGGACCACATATGGAAGTGGCCCAAAGCAGAATCAAAAAGATTAGATTCCATGGTCCGCTGTTCACACTGTTATGAAAAACAAATCTTTGAGTCATATGAGCAAAAATTTAGCCCAGCGGATTTGGACCACTTTTGCATGCAGTCTAACATATGAGCAGATACTTATAACTATAGCCCATCCACTCCAAACAGAAGAGCTGTTTAAATTTCATCTGTATTGTGGAGTTCCCATCAATCTGCAATCAATTATAAATGAATTATGCAGTCTTCAAATTGCTCTAATTCAAATACACTCTCAGTCGATTCAGTCTGCTCACCACAGCTAATTTGAGATAAACCACGCAGTTTAAGTAAGCACTTTGTTGGGATATTGTGAACATACTCATAAAAGCTGACGAGATTTATATTAGTTCAGTAAATCCTGGGAGATGAATAATGATAGATCAGAGAGCAGCAGAAGAACCGGAGGCTGCTAAATAAAACTCCCCTGAAACTCGCTTGTGTGTGGGCCTGTCAGACCTGATTATAATTATACATATTATGTACTCTGTTCTGTGACATCATGAAACATGACTGATGGTTAGGGTTCTTGTGAAGTGCCACATGTTGCCGTTTTGTCTTGTTCTTTCTGCTGCTCTCTCTCCCTGTCGCTTGTGCTGTTTTAGCTGCTTTTTGTCTTCTCCAGACACTCATTATGCACGGTTTGAGCAATTTTTAATCAGCGCTTGGAGCTGCCATGGTTTAAATGCAAAGAGCGGTTCTCTCCATCCTGCTTTCTTGCTTCAGTGATCGACTTGTGGGTTGCAGTCAGTGATAGCAGGGCCATTCATCTTACGCAGAACCGTTTTAACCAACCTAGTCTCTTGGCATTTACGTACCTGGGTGCACTTTTTAGCGAGACACGAAATACGTACCAATAACTACATATTACTGCAGTTTCAGTTTCCTAAAGAAACAAACACTAGAGGCAGTAAAACTCCGACACCTTTTACTCCTTTTCACACAAATTTACAGAGTTTTGATTAATAAAACTTATTTTTCGCACAATTACTTTAAGAATATCATGTTACGACTTCAAAACAATATTAATATGCTGGGAGATTTGAAAACCGATGCTTTTGAATGTTAGTATGGCACATATCCAGCCTCGTATGTATGGGTTTTCATAGACGGAAAGTTTGTTCGGTAGCTCACAGAGTACGGAGCCGTACTTAGAAGGTGAGGAGCTCCGGTTCGAATCCCGTGTAACTACGGTTTGACAAAACAGTTCAAATCTGCATAAAAGGTAGTTGAAATGGCACGGTTGCATGAACAAATACGCATTTGCTAACACTATCGGGTAGGTTTAGGGTTGGGTTTGGTGTAGGGCATATTTCCAACACGATAGAGCATAAACTTTTAGGGACAGACCCCGGATATTTCAAAGTGAAGTGACATACTGCCAAGTATGGTGACCCATACTTGGAATTCGTGCTCTGCATTTAACCCATCCAACGTGCACACACACAGCAGTGAACACACACACACCGTGAACACACACCAGGAGCAGTGGGCAGCCATTTATGCTGCGGCGGCCGGGGATCAGTTGGGGGTTCGTGGTATTGAGGGTGGCGAGAGCGCTGGAAATTCACTCCCCCCACCTACAATCCCTGCCGGCCCGAGACTCGAACCCGCAACCTTTGGATTACAAGTCCGACTCTCTAACCATTAGGCCACGACTTCCCCAAAAATTTGAATTCTGAACCGCCGCATTACGTACCTATATCAACATAATAAAAACAGCAACACGTACCTATTTCAACATAATAAAAACAGCAACACGTACCTATATCAACATAATAAAAACGTGCCAGGGTTCACATATTTAACCTGTGTTTTAGCGCCACTCAGTGGACATTTCTCTTTGAAACTGCGGCGAAACGTGCAGTAAGGTACGTAAAACGGTGTCGCACAGAAAGTGCACAGAGGTACATATTTTTATGAGACCAGGTTGGTTTTTAGCTCTGTACGTTTTAAAAATGAATGTGTTGTAATGTAAGGAAGTATTTCTATAAAATATAATGGGAGACATTTAGAAATATTGGTTCAGGTACATAAAACGTTGTTAATTATAACTTGATTATTTACACAGTAGGAAGGAAATTAAAGGATGTCTGACAGGATGGAAGCTAAGCTAAAGTTAGCCATTGCTCAACAGCTTACATGAGTGTGTCAGCTTTTCATTAATGCAGGCTGTTTTTTGAAGTCTTTCTGTAATTGTATCAAACAGGATAGACAGTTTTAGAATCCGACAAGACAAGTAATGCCACAAAACTGTCATAGAATTAATCAAATCCATTGATTAATCAAATCCAATAATGAGTAGGCTACACATCCGAAGCATGCGCACAGAGAGTGGCTTTCACATGGCATGTGAGTCTTAAACTATGTTTCTTTCATGTCTTATTGCACTTAAGCTGTCAAATACACACAATGTTATTTTAAAAACACACATAAGTTACAAAAACAGTTGGTTATGTCTGTGAAGGTAAACAGCTGGGAAAGAAATGGCATGTTTATATTACATGTAATATACAGTATCTATACTGCTGTCTACGCTGATAATATGACCCAAACAATAAAATAAAAACAGAAAATCCCTCTCTGCTCTTGAATGAATATTTCTGTAGCTCTAATAAGAAGACATTGCTCTAGTGTGAAGATAAACATGGTGGATTTTGTGCGGCTCACTCAGGGTGGAGTCTGCTAATACGGCAGTGTCCGTCTACAGTCGTGGGCGGGGCCTGTAAAATGTGACAATGATCACATTGTACAGATTCTGCAAACAGCTTGTTCTGAGGCACTGCTTATGATTTATGGGGATTTAAAAAAGGAGCAGGTGGATTTTTGTCATTATATGGTGGGTGTGATCACACAACACACATTTATGTTCAAACAACATATAGAAGTGAATTTTGCATAATAGGTGCCCCTTAAAAGCACATGAACACCACCACAATGTCATAATCAAGACTCGGTAATCTTTTGTGATATTTCTTTGAGCCCCAAGTTTCCAAGTTGGGAGCGTGTCATTGAGAAAACATGGCAAACACAATAGACACAGTGTTTAACTTTGCAGTTGACTGTAAATTTGTTGATAAGTATGAAATTACTATTTTTTTAGACTTGAACCACTGACCCTTTAATCGGCTATGGTAAAACGCCCTTTTGGTCCTGACTATGTGCCCCGTCATGCAATATCGAGGGGGACCACCTGCCCTGAAGTTGATTTTTCCCATGCCCCTCTGGAGGTCTGTACACTTCACTGAAAGATACTGTAACTTATGATTCCTACACTCTAAAAAAGGCTGGGTTAAACCCAGCACTGGGTAAAATATGGACAAACCCAGCGATTGTGTTGTTTTGACCCACATTTAACCCAACTGTTGGTTGAAAACAACCCAATCGCTGGGTTTGTCCATATTTTACCCAGTGCTGGGTTTAACCCAGCATTTTTTAGAGTGTATTTTTAACATTTTCTGAGTTTGATATTTTATAGAATAAGAAAAATGACGAGCAAATATTATGCTGAAATTAGAGGGCTTGAACTGTATGCTGAGGAACTTTAAAAATACTGCTCAGAATGACCCAGAAGCTTCCTCAGATTGCTTTGAGAAGCCATGGTTCTTGAAGGCTCAAAAAAAAAAAAAATAAAAAAAAAAAATATATATATATATATATATATATATATATATATATATATATATATATATATATATATTGGACCGATGCATTATGCAGATATGATTGCGCCTGCTGGTGGTCAGGATTGCACTGTAGGACCCCTAAGCACAGGAAAGCACAGAAATGGATCATGTTAATGTAAGTCATTGCCACTGAACAGATCCCTTGGGGTTTTTCTTGGCATTCTGGTATACAGTGTGAAGGCTGTTGCAGATGGCTTTGGCTGCAACTTGCATTCAATTTATTCAGCCCTACTTTAATTGATGTTCATTAGTGATGTTACCAATACATGGCTTATTTTTCAGTGTGTTGATATATTGAGAAATATGTACATTTAATTACCATATTGGATTAATTACAGTTCTCAAGGGATTATTTCGGTATAAAATAAAGTAAGACTGTTGCTACGCAAGAAGTCTTTAATGATCCATCATGAGCTCAGAATGGAATACTAGCTTACTACTTACTGAATACTGAACAGTTTACACTGTATACTTGTTTAAAAATATACATGTGAAAACAATGAAACACAATATGTACTATATGTAAATCCAAAGTATGCTACACTGATATGCTACAATTTGCATTTAATTTTGTGAAAATATAGTACCATTTAAAAAACAAATGTTATGTTTGTCTCTTATGGAAGCTTGTTTCTGCCACAGCATAAAATAAATAAATAAAAAATATAAAAAAGGTAATTCTAACATCTTATTTCAGTGTTTGACTTTCTTTCTTGCAGTTCTGAGTTTACATCAGATTTTCTTTAGAAAAAACCAGTCTGAATGTGACAAACTCACAATTCCGAAAAAAAGGTGTCAGAATTGTCTGATAGAAAGTTACCTTTTTCCTGTAGTGAGATGTAAACTCAGAATTGAAGAAAGTCAGAATTCAATTCTGGATTTTTTTCTCAGTTTTTCTTATCATCTCCTAATTGTGAGATAATAGGTCACAATTACATTTAGAAAAAATAAAAATGTTATTCCATGGTGGAAAAGGCTTTATGTATTTGATTAAAAAATGCTATGTAGCAGTCTCCAGTGTCACATGATCCTTCAGAAATCATTCTAATACTCTGATTTGCTGCTCAATAAACATTTATTTTTCTGAATGTTAAAAACAGTTGTGCTACTTCATGTTTGTAATGGCTTCTTAACTTGTCATCCCATTGGAAATGGAAGTTCATGCGGAGCATATTGCATTGTGGGTTACAATATGCAATGTTTTAATAAATTATAATATTCATATTTTAGCAAATGTAAGTCATCCAAATATACCTTGCATACATCTGCATACTGTACATAGTGCACAGTACATACTGCAGAAAAGTACTAGTAATAGCTTTGAGTCTCATACCTCCTCAACCGTCATAATTTATCACTCCACTGGCTCCTCCCCTTTATGTTAGCCACACCCAGAGCCTCACTAGCACTGCTCATGCTATTAACCCACTTTCATCCGTGCTCTTTAACACTGACCTTTTATAGCTCCTCTAGATGAGCTCTATTGATTTTCGTATTCCCGTCCTGCCACACAGAGCACACGCTGTTCGCCTGACTACATACATTACATTTAATATGGATGCAGAGGAGATGCCAACGGGTATCAAATGAGCCTCATTTACTGGAGTCTGATAGCTCTGTCCAACCCCTGAGCACAAACATATCATGTAATTACACTAAAGGAACAACTTGTATGCAATAGTGAAATATATATTTGCATTTGCGACTCCTCATTAGTGTGTTCTAAATGAACCCTTCAAATGCCTCTGATATATGCAGTGCTTTGCAAGAGGATTCAAAACCTGGTTTTATTGAAATATACATACTACATTGATGTTTTGTTGAATTTAGTTTACATAAATTTTGTGATATTTATCAGAGACATATGATGGTGGCAACATCATGCCGCAGGGATGCTTTTAATCAACATCTTGTTAAAAAGGAATAAAGTATGCTGAGCAAAATACAGGAAAATTTAGCAAAAAACTAAACAAAAATGATATTAAATTATTAAACCTTAAAAAGTCACATTAAAAGATGAAATTTTTCATTTTAGAGCTTTCAAAGTTTACAAATATGCCTTAGTGATGACAGCTTCTACTGTACTGTATATCTGCATGCTCATACTAGGATTTAGCACAGTGTTTACTGTAAGGTCACCAAACCAAACATCTCTCCCCACAGATCTTAAAGTACGCCGCAAAATAGAGCAACTGAATATTCATGCGATGTTTCATTTTATAACAGAGGAATATATGCAAAGTTAGCCCTTCATTAATGGAGGCAAGGCCCAGTATTCTCATGAAAGTTTGCTGAGAGCTCTAGAAGATGCAAAACCATAACTTCATCCAGACGTATGTTCTGTCAGGACCACTATCGTCAAAGATAATTGACAATTAGCATACAGTTTGGATTGGCGGTATGGTTCTGTTCTGGGCAAGAACTCCCTGCGCATCCATGCAGCCTAGCATGGATGAGAGCAGGGAGAGCTGCGATAACCCCCTAAGGTAAACAGAACAGAACCAACAAAAGTATTGCAGATATCGTTAAAGTTCAGTAATTGTATGTACACATTTTTGAATTAGTCTGATTCAAAGAAGAATCAGAAGCTGGATCCTGACTGACAGAGGAGGAGTTGGGGATGGAGGAGGGTAATTAGCTATTGAGCAATGCGAAAACTGCTGATAATACTGAGGGACCTTATATATGGATGCTTAGATAGGTGTCGCACTCATATAGGTAGATGGGGATCAGCTGAGAGTCAGCTGATGCAAGCTTGACTAACGTGGCCTGCCAGAACGCTACTCTTGATTTATTTCCCAAGAAGATGAAAAGAGGTGGTGTTCTTTTTCTTCCCTTCATATTGTTGTAAGATTTGTGTGATTGCAAAACTTTCAACGTGCTGGTTTTGGGATGCATAACTAATGTTATAGTTTTGATGTGGAAATTGACCAATAAATTCTTCTTTTAACCTATGTTTTTATATAAATTTGAATAAATCTCACGAATCTTCTTCATCAGGGTGATGTGTGGACACAATAGAACATTAAATTGGGTTTAAGAAACATTTAAAAGCTAAAATTATCAATCCTTATTTCTTTTCCGAAGACTCGGCCCTTTTATTTGAAACAACATGAATTCTTGGTAATGGAGCAATTCGCTTCAGATGGTAGTTTTTAATTACCAATTAAACTCATAGAAAGATTGTGCCCTTCTGAGGAATTGCAGTAGTAATATGAGATTACCCTCAGACACAATGATGAAAACCACAGTAATGACTGACAAACTCCTTGGTGGTTTACATTTGCGTATAAATAAGTAATTATGGCTTCCAGGCCCATCATCTCCTGAGTAACTGCATGCAATAGCAGAAACTTGGTCTGCTGCAAAAGTCCCTTTTTAAAGGGAAAGTTTAACCAAAAATTAAAATTCTGTCATCATGGATTCACGCTCATGTCGTTCCAAACTTGTATGAATTTCTTTGTTCTGTAGAACATAAGAGGAGATGGAGTTGGTCACACTTTTCATGTGATTAGAGTGAATGGTAATGGCTAAAGCACCATGAAAGTATTACAAACATAATCCATACAACTTGTGTGCTTTATTCCAAATCTTCAGAAGTTATACAATAGATCTGGTTAAGAAAAAGACTCATTTAAGTCATTATTCATTGATAATCTTCTCCTCTAGTGGGCTTGTAGCCATTGCAGCAAGATCAAGAAGTCAACTTGAGAGCCAATATTACTCAGACTGGTTTAATGAACTGGATCAAACGATTCATTGAGAGATTCAACTCAAAAGGACAATTCATTCATGAAACAGACATTGCAACTTCTCTATTGAGCGTGCACAAGGGAGTTAGTCTGATCTGCTCCTCACACAAAGCTTTTGCTTTAGAAGACTTGAATATAGTGTGTGTAGTAAATATAGCAGTTTTGCACTTTTGTGTTTCACAGAAGGTAAATAAATAAATACATAAAGTCAGAATATTGCAAAATATATGTGCAGTATGTTTTGTGTGCCAAGTAATAAATAATATATTATGTATTCAGTGAAATTTCCAAGGCTTTTTCTAAACCCCGTCAAAGCATAATAATAATTTGTAAGGAATCTAGCTGTAATGAGGCAGTCTGAAGTGTCCTGGAGCGCTGTGTACTAGTTAGCCTCTTTAATTACAGTATTTTGATCTTAAAGTGGGTTAAGACTACTTCTCTTTGGCCTATTTCACAGCGCACACACACAAGATATACATGTGTTAACATTAAAGGATTCACACTGCTCACAATACTAGGTTACTTTCTGTCATGGTAACTACAATACTGTAAAAAACAAATGTTAGTTCATGCTGCATTGTGAGATAACAGTGTGTAGGGATTTTGACTGGGAACTTATTTAATTTTATTATATAACCTATTATTATTTAAATATTATAACCTAAATATGCAACTTAAGCTTATTGGAAAAATGTGCCTCTGCTACATTTTTGCAAAAGTCCAATAACATAAATGCATACAATTCATTGCTAGTTGCTATTACTAGTAGCAGTAATATACCAAAACTATATGATAACAAGGGCAGATTATCAAATAATAAAGACTTTATTCCACACATTTCATTGCACAATACTATGATATGACCTCAAAACACTTTTAACATAATGCATGATTTGTAATCTAATTCATTTTGACATTTGCATCATATAATTAGTTCTATATATGGCTTTTCTGGTTTAGTAAACATGCTTGGTAGCTTACATGGTAGCATTGCACTTGCGATGCGGAGTGCTCAGCTATTATCCCATGAAACATGAGCCTCTGTTAAAAAGCTTAAAGGCTTGAAGAAGCAAGCTAATATGGTATGGTTGCTTCAGCAAATGTGTTTTTGTCTCACGTTTGATTTTGTCAACACTATAGGTTTAGGGTAGGATTTAGTGCAGGTTGTACTTTATTTTCAAATGCGACAGAGCATTAACCTTTTAATGCTACTCAATGGACATTTAATTTATGGATTGATACAATCTATACAGCAATCAACATAATAAAGTGTTGCCAAATTCACATTCATCTGCATTCTGATAAAACCAAATACACATTTATTACCACTTACTGGATATTTCACTTTGAAAGTGTTGTGAAACATGCAAGAAGCAACGTATATCATGTGGCCAAAGCCATGTTTTTCCAATGAAAACTGGCTTGTGTTTTTTAAAAAGAGAACTACTGCAGCCAAATGTTCCTCAGTTCCTTTGTTATTTACTTACTGCTGTATTTGGCCTATGAAATAGGGACCAATTTCTTGAGTGCTGCAATCAAACAGGGAGCCGGTCAACACTAGCTCTAATTGGACATGTGCAACCCACCACTGAATGAGAACTTTTTTCTGGTATCACAGCCCACTTGTTGACAACACAGCATGACAAAAGAAGCTTCAGAGGGAACCTTTTAAGAACAGCAGAGCGGCAGCCGAGACGATGCAAGTTACTAGCCTTTGATATCTGCCCATAATTAGTTTTTTAGTGTAGCTTCTCCAGTTGTGCGTTTGTTTTCATCTTGGGTATATAGGCTTCTAAATTTGGATCCTTTGAGAGCTCTGGGTGCTTTCCAAGCAGAGAATTATTCACATTATCTTCAATAAGGGAATTGATTACGGTCACACTTCCCCTGTTACTCATCTAGTCAGACTCACCCGTGCACCCTTCCGCGCCTAATTGGAGTGTCAAAGTAGCTCGTTCATTTCCGTCACGGTACATATGCCGTAGATGCCCCTGTTTATTTCCCATACGCTTTTTGACTCACTCCACTCTGTTGCTTATGAATTAGAGGGATTGTGAGACTAACTGAGTGCCTGTGTGTGCGTACATACCATGTTTGCTGAGCCAGGCGGACTCCCGCGGCGAGCTCTCGGCGAGGGTTCCTCTGCATGCGTGACTTGGCCGAGTTGGAGCAGCTTGATCAGGCAATGACTGCAGGCACTCTCTTTGCTCTGAGCTCAGGCCATTGCTTTTACTGGGATGAGATAGCAGGGCAATTTACATAATAATAAGATCATTTGTCCTTCTGTCACAGTTCCAAAGATGGAAAAACAAACATCAATTAGTCCACTATCCAGGCTTTTGTTTGGTAAAAGAAGCAGAGAGACACTAGCTCTTCCTCTAACCGAGTCATTTAAAACTATTCCCATATTAGCAGCATGAAGCATCATCTAATACTCCAAATGAGAGCCGCCAATGGTTCGGACATTGCCTTAGAGGGTAAATGCATATGGTCAGGGCTAGTGGCTAGCCTGAGAGAATGCTAATATGGGAGAGAACAGATGCATGAAGAATTAAAGCAGTAAGGCTAATGATGGGAGCCAGTGTGTCTGGTAATTATCAGCCTCCCACAGACTTCCAGGTAATGGAGCCTTCTCCACAGTCATTAGGACCGTCATGATGTATTCAGCACATGTCCCACCGCACCGTTCAGGGGCTGCCTGAGGCTAGGCGAACTTTGGATTTGGTGCCAGGCCACATTCAAGAGACCTAAAAAAAAGTCACCTTTGGGCTGACAGAGATGTTCTTAGATCTCGACAGCGCTGTCCAATGTCACCATTCTCTGATGTCTATCAGAGTTTTGGAGACTTTATAGTTAGAGTGTCCTTTTCAATCTTTTGGCTGTTCTTAAAGCAAATTTGGTAGCATTTTAAATAGGCCTCAATGTATTTTATGATAATTTAGTTACTAAATTTTTTTATAAAAATTAACTAATTTAATCATGTCCAAAGCCATTCATACAGGTTAAATTTTGTTTCCCAGGCTTGTCCAAAATTCTTATTAAAGAACGGACTACTTTTCAGTTCATTGAATATGAATTTGAATTGAATTGGCGATGAACCACACAAAGTTCAATCGGAATTTGAACATTATGGAATTACAACTTGGAATGAATTTACTGAAATGCAATTTAAATTCAGGCTTTTTAAACTTTTTTCAATTCTTTCAAACAAAGCTTTGGAAAGTCAACATTCAAAGTTTTTGCTGACAAACATTACTTTCAACTCATTTTAAATTCTAATTCTTTTCATTCAAATTCAAATAGCAATTCTGCATCCTGTTTGCTAGTGAGTACATTTTATTTATAGAGCACATTTAAATTTAGCTTACACTGAAAAAAGTGCTGTACAGAACAATCATAAAAACTAATAAAAATAAAACTGAGTAGATTTTTGATTCAAAGATAGCAGTGAGCTCAGCTCAATTCAAATTCTGCAAAATGATATAGACATTAAATTAACTCATCATTTGCATATAAAGGGGGCCTTACAACAACAGTTTTCAACTAAAAACTGTTGTATGCAATTTGGACATCCATTTACACAATAACAGCGTATTGAGTGAAACTTTTCAAAAACACAAAGAAAAAAACTTTTCTGTTTCTAGTACATTGTTGTCGTGTAAACGTACCCTAATATAATACCCTATTATAATGTGCTAAATTATCTTAATCAGGGGGATAAATAATGATGACGGTTAGTTATATATTACCCAGATGAGCATCATTATTCAGAAATATTTGATTGCTGAAATGGTATGAATAAATCAAGCATTCAATAGCCACATAAGATTAATCAATCATCTTATCATGCAATTAATGTGATTAAATTATCTGTTGTTTCAACACATCAATGTTGTAATTGATTGACTGACGCGCCCTCAATACGTGCATCCTATCTTCTGTAATGGGCTGGAAACTAGTGAACTGTCATTCCAGATAATTGTTACCTAATCCACTTTTTGGGACTCCAGAGCTCTACATTCATATTCAATTCCAGTTCATTTCCCAAAATTGATTGCACATCATAGCATTGATCACATGTGGGAATTTTGTCAGACTGTTATTGAGTTCAAAGTTTGTGCTCCGTTAATGTAGCTTTTTAAAGGCATCTGCTAAATTGCACCTGGCAGCTTTCTAATTAACCACACTCATTGTTCATATGGCCAGAAACGCTTTATGATGCGTGGCAATCCGTTCTGTATCTATGTAGTTAAATTCAGAATGGGAACTTCTTTCAAACAAGACTCAAAGTTCCTCATTTCAATTGCGGTCGTGGAGGTGAAATTACATTGACATTGCTTTGGTGAATCATTCCATTGGTTTAGTGTGGCAGTGCCGTGGCTGAAACACATTAAAACAGAGAGGAATAGAGAAAATCATTTGTTTTTAATCCCCCTCACCATCACCCTTGATCTTTCCGTCACACTCGCGGCAATTTCACCTACGCTGCGACAGAGCTGGGATCACCAGGGACCCGTCAGTCAGAAAGCCCTACTTTTCCCAGAATGCACTTCACACCTGAACTCCGAAAGCTCTCGCAACATGACTCTGCATCTTAAGTGTGTGCTTAACATTTCTGTCACCCCAAACCACACACCACTGGCCAGGAAACCTCATGATACCCATTTAAATATTATTTGAAGTGGGAAAGAAAAAAGTAGTCAAGCTATTTTATAATGTTCACCAATAGCCTAATATCCAGTTTGAGCAAACTTGTATGGATACATTTACGTTTTTAGTATGTTTTGCCTACTTTTCAAGATACAATCAATCCAATCCTTTCCTACTTTTTCTCAAAGGTATCGCACACCGGATATGTCTAAAACAGTGTATTTAATCGCAAAACAGGCAAAAGTTCACTAAAAGAAGAGCAAAGTTTGATCTTATATTGATGTCTATATTATCATAGTGTTCTATATGAAGCATTTAGACAAACCACAGAACACACGATCTTCCAAGTAATTATGTACATTAACAATGATTTGGGACCAATATAAAGTAATTTAGTGGAAAACAATGTGAGGCAACGCAGGATTTTGAACAACCTCCAGAGTCATAGCTAGGTTCCAGATGTGAGGTTTGAATTTTAAAGATGTGGCATGTACTGCACTTCTTGTCCCTTGTGCGATCTCCTTTAGGCTACTGATATGACTGGAGTCATATCATATTGCACTCATTATATAACTTTTTTAAAAACACCTGCGAGCACCATTACATTTTTTATATCTAGAATACCCATTTTTTCAGCAGAACATGGTATCGGTTAAAAAGGGCTGAACGCAGGTTTAGGCAAAACATGTTTTGAGAAAAATCCAGACATGTTAGCATTTGCAAAGGTTTTTTGAAGATATAAAGAGAAACTAATTTCTCTGGTCTAAATCAGGCTTCTGCCAGCAATTTCTGGGCATTTAGTTATGCTAATTACTCACATCTTGCATGAAGTTTCAATTTGCATTCCTTATTTCAATCAGGCACAGCAACAGGTGTCATTTTTCATGGGTAAGGTGTTGTTTTTCTTCAGAGATTTCCCCCAGCGTAATCGCATGAATCAAGCTCTTTGATTTCACAATGCTTCATTAACAGACATCATCTGACACTTTGCGCATGTTCATAAGTAAATGCATGGGGGGGGGGGGAAATCACAGCTGGCACAGCAATACCTTTCCCTTGTGATTTTCAGCTGGAATCACTGCTGAAGGAAAAACAAAGTTAAAGTTAAAGTCGTGACGTATTGTCAAGTATGGTGACCCATACTCGAAATTGGTGCTCTGCGTTTAACCCATCCAAGTGCACACACACAGCAGTGAGTAGTGAACAAATGCACACACACACACACACACACCGTGAACACACACCCGGAGCAGTGGGCAGCCATGCTGCAGCGCCCGGGGAGCAGTTGGGGGTTCGGTGCCTTGCTCAAGGGCACCTCAGTCGTGGTATTGAGGGTGGAGAGAGCGCTGGACATTCCCTCCCCCCACCTACAATTCCTGCCGGCCGGGGGCTCGAACCCGCAACCTTTCGATTACGAGTCCGACTCTCTAACCATTAGGCCACGACTTCCCCAAACAATGGCACATTTAAACTGTTCTGCAAGTATAATTAACTGAAAACCAGTCAGATTGGTCCAGTCCACTTGGTTTATCTGTTTAGCACGTTTTTATTTAGCACATTTAGCGTTCTGCACTAATATATATGTTTAAGAAATCCATGTGCCCGATGTTTTTGAATGAACTAACCTGGCATAACACACTTTTTCAGTAACCTAGAATATTTCCACAGGATTATACTGTATGGGGTGATTTTCACAGCTGGTTATAATAGTATACCAAAGTTTTAGGCTCCTATTTTTTTCAGTGATTTGACAGGATAGAAATGAAAGGTTTAAATACACTGTTTGTGAGCTCATTTAATAAATCCCAAGAACTGCATTATGTAAATACAATAGATGGCCTGTAGAAAAGGCCACCTACCATTTGACAGAAGTGATTAGTGTCCAACCACCGTTACTTGGACTTTTTCAGGGGGGAAATTCCATTGAGCATTCATCATAAGTATTTAAAAGAAAGCAAACAAATATAGCTGGAAACTCCATTCTGTTGAAGAGGCAGAAAAGTGCTGAATATCAGCAGTATTCCCAATGAGTTGCATGGCAGATTCCCGCTCTGATAAATATGCAGGATGCCAGCATTTATGAAAGAGATAGTCTGATGCGAGAGAAGTCTAGATAGCCTATTAAACTGTAAATATTTACCCCAATTCTAAGTAAAAATACTCCTCTTTCCCCCAGGGTCTCGACATGTCCTCTTTTTGGCAGATTGGCAGGCTTTGGAGTTGTATTTGTTTCTGCAGCAAATGCATGGTGGAGGGCAAATTCAGATCTTTTTTTCTAAAATAAAATAAGGGTTATAGATGCAGATACGCTATATTGTAAGAAGAACATGGAATATTTTTAGCTACCAGGTTAACACTTGCATTTGACTTGGATATGAATTATTTATATTTATGACAGAAATTTTAAAAAGGAAGATTACAGGCCCGAACAGAATCATATTTCTGCAGAATTTGAATAAAAGTGTCATTCACAAAGCACTGTATGTTGTATATTAAATATTTAATTTGGCTAATTCATATGCTGTAAGTGAAGTACTGCATTTTACTACATAGAATTCCCCAGATTCCCCTGCAAATTCAAGACAGATTCCATCTGGGCGTGCATGATAATTCATGAAATTATGGACTTTAAGTGCAGAAAAAAAAAAAGTGTAATCATGTGAAGACTGAAAAACATTATTATAAATTAGAATACCTGTAGAGAGGTGTCAATCATATTAATATATTTGTGACCCTGGACCGCGTCATAAGTGTCAATTTCTCAAAATTGAGATTTATACATCATCTAAAAGCTGAATAAATAAGCTTTCTATTGATTTATGGTTTGTTATGATATTACACAACTATTTGTAAGTCTGGAATCTGAGGGTGCAAAAAAATCTGAATATTGAGAAAGTCGCCTTTAAAGTTGTCCAAATGAAGCAATGCATATTACTAATCAAAAATTTAGTTTTCATATATTTACAGTAGGAAATTTACAAAAAAAATTCATGTTACATGATCTTTACTTAATATCCTACTGATTTTTGACAAAAGAAAAATCAATCATTTTGACCCATACAATGTATTTTTGGCTACTGCTACAAATATACCTCAGCGACTTAAGACTGGTTTTGTAGTCCAGGGTCACATTTAAGCAATTATGTGATTGTGTATTCATGCAATTAACAAGCAGATTAATTAAATTAA
Organism: Barbus barbus; assembly: GCF_936440315.1. Classification (NCBI taxonomy): domain Eukaryota; kingdom Metazoa; phylum Chordata; class Actinopteri; order Cypriniformes; family Cyprinidae; genus Barbus; species Barbus barbus. The sequence goes on along the minus strand of NC_136748.1, from coordinate 13,265,603 downwards.
ATTAATTGCAAAACAACAACAACAAAAACATATGTCAATATATGCTGAGAAAAGCTCATTAAATACAAGCCATGTATAAGCTTTTTCTGAAGAATTTCTGATGTAAGGAAGGTTCATTATTAGGGGTCAAGGGGCCATGATAAATGCATATTTTTAATTGTACTAAATTAACATGTTAATTTAACAGCCTTAATTAGGAGTGACTGAATTTGCACTCGCATTGAAGAATGATGACAGAAGCAGGTGGTAATGGTTTTTTGAAACACTCTGCTGCACTTGATCATTAATCTTCTCCTTTTCTAAGTTTTTGAAAGGGAATTGTCTGTTTGCACAAAATGTTTCTCTCTCTCTCTCTTTTTGCAGAGGAAAGCCAAACTGCTGTATTTGAATCAGTTAACGCCCCTGATCATCCTGCAGATCAGATTTATGGTTCTCTTTGGACCTTTAGGCAAGGCCTCTTAGAATGCGGTTAATATAAGCTTGTGCGTCTATAAACTTTTGAATCAACATCTTAGAAAATGGTAAAGAGTGAGGCCACAGATGTTATAAGAATATGTGGCCCCTCACATGTGGCTTCCAAGACCTTCATGACCTGCTCCATTGAGATTTCCTCTCTGCTAATATAAGCTCAGCGCTGAGATCAATTCAGTCGTGAATTCTTGTTTTTTCTTTGCTTTAATACTATGAGTGAAAATTTTATTCATCTAGAAATATGAGATAAGGTGTTTACAGCAGGTTGCTATTGTGGCTTGACAGTTTTTAAACCACTTAGATTTTAAACCACCTATCTAGATAAAATTATAGGTAAAAGCATCAGTAATATAAGGCGAGTAATTAATGACAGAAGTTTTCGTTTTTTGGGTGAAATATCCCTTTAAATGGACTCAATAAATAGAGAAATTTGGCAGACATCACCAGAGAGAAGTCTGTCATTTCATCTAAGGATTGAGTTATGAAATTAAGAATTACAAAAAAAATAAAATGCACATGTAAATGGCTCACAATAAAGTTAATAACATGCATTTAAAAAATAGCTTATCTTCATTTCATGTGGACTTTAAAACCTGATTATGGCCAAAAATGCAGCATCACATTGTTATGAGAACCCAAGTGCAGTTTACTTATAAACGTGAAATCCAAACATACGAACGAAGACTTAACTTGAACAGACTTGAAAGAGACTTGACCAGAGACAGACTTGGCATGGCATGAACGGACTAGACTCTCCAACAGCAGGTTACAACATTAATACATGACAAGGAACAAAGGCAACGACATGGCTATTTATAACAAACAAAGAGGACCACATGACATGAAACAACCAATGAGAACATGGCAAAGCCAGTGAAACTTTAAATTTTAAGTTTCAACCGCAGACTAGATAGAGTTTCATGTTCTGTAGTGCACTTTTAATTAGCAAATTAAGTCATTATATTAAACTAACAGGAAAAACTGAAGAGGAGAAATAAAAAAGTCATAGCAGAGCCTGATAATTGAAAAAAGCTTTTAGTTCTTCATTAAAAAGTTTCATTTGTCTGAATTGTTTTATGGTCATCCTAGACAAGAGCATTAACAGAACATATTAAGGGTCTTTAGATATCAGCTCTAGGTAGTATAGTGTGTGCAAGCTGCAGGGGGATGGGAGCGAAGGTGATTGTGGCGGGAGGAGCCAACGACAGACACAGTGGGCGTGGCGTCAAGCCTCGGAGAGGTTTTTATTAAACAATATAATCAAAATAAAGTGTCCAAAGGGGGAAAAGTGTCCAAAATAAACGGGGATCTGGTGTCCTCGTCGTGCTGCGGGGCTGTGTAGGAGGGCAGTGTTCAGGAGGGAAGGGTCCAGGTAAGGGGCGGAGTCCGGCGGCCGCACGCGCTCCCGTCTGGAGGTCCCGGGGCGCGGGTGACGGCGGCTTCTGTGGCGGCTTCGTCCAACTCCTTCATCCCCGGGTGCTCGACGGGATTCCACGGCCCGGCGTCCTTGCCCGACGGCCGTATCGCGGGTGCAGTGTCGGCCGGACTGCGGGTCCGGCCGCTCGCGTCTCTGACGGCGGCAGGTAGTTCCCTCTACGCTCCCTTTCCTGGACCCACGAGGACACCAGCGTGCATGCACGGGGAAGAGACCGGTCTCACGAGGAGAGGCGCGTTCGGCATTTAACGGCGGCGGTGATGAGGCTCTATTCACGTCAGGTGCGCCTCATCACACGCCGCCAGCCCTGGCTGTTTCAGCGCCCCTCCTCTCTCACACACCCACTCCTGTCGGGAGCCTGGTGAAGGGCGGCGAATATGGGACGGGGTGGTGATGATGGACAGGGGGGAGGCAGCCGACTCGTCACATTCCCCCCCCCAAGCGACATCCCCGTCCTAGGGTCGCCGCCCACGCAGGAGTGCTACCTTCCTCAACCAGGCTCCAGCGGTCGGAGTGGGCGGGGCAGGGATTCCTCTCCGGGCAACGCTCCCTCTCGCATCGCGCCGGAACCGGGACAGAGAAACCGGGTATTAGTTGTCAGCCTCAACCAGCCACAGGGTAAATGACCAATAGAAAGAACGTCACTTACCCCTTTGGTGGCTGGGAGGCTGTCCCCGTCGTTCCTCTGTCCCCGTGCGGGTTCCACGGCTTTTTGCGAGCGAGAGGGGATGACGTCATCAGATGTTGCCCAACTGCGCTGTCTAGGCTCCGCCTGCCCGCATTCTCCACCACTGTGGCGGGAGGAGCCAACGACAGACACAGTGGGCGTGGCGTCAAGCCTCGGAGAGGTTTTTATTAAACAATATAATCAAAATAAAGTGTCCAAAGGGGGAAAAGTGTCCAAAATAAACGGGGATCTGGTGTCCTCGTCGTGCTGCGGGGCTGTGTAGGAGGGCAGTGTTCAGGAGGGAAGGGTCCAGGTAAGGGGCGGAGTCCGGCGGCCGCACGCGCTCCCGTCTGGAGGTCCCGGGGCGCGGGTGACGGCGGCTTCTGTGGCGGCTTCGTCCAACTCCTTCATCCCCGGGTGCTCGACGGGATTCCACGGCCCGGCGTCCTTGCCCGACGGCCGTATCGCGGGTGCAGTGTCGGCCGGACTGCGGGTCCGGCCGCTCGCGTCTCTGACGGCGGCAGGTAGTTCCCTCTACGCTCCCTTTCCTGGACCCACGAGGACACCAGCGTGCATGCACGGGGAAGAGACCGGTCTCACGAGGAGAGGCGCGTTCGGCATTTAACGGCGGCGGTGATGAGGCTCTATTCACGTCAGGTGCGCCTCATCACACGCCGCCAGCCCTGGCTGTTTCAGCGCCCCTCCTCTCTCACACACCCACTCCTGTCGGGAGCCTGGTGAAGGGCGGCGAATATGGGACGGGGTGGTGATGATGGACAGGGGGGAGGCAGCCGACTCGTCACAGTGATAAAGGAGCAAATAAAGCAAAAGTGAACGCAAGGAGGCTCTCTCTTCTTCTCACACACATATACGCCATACAGGACTGATGCTGTGAAACGAGTCTTTATTGACCACACTTGTATTTATGTCGGCTTAGGGTAGGTGTTTGCTGAAGAGATAGAGGAAGTTCAGCAGATGACAGACTGTCGGTGGGGCTGGGGGTGCAAGTTGATGCTATTTATTGCTGTGTATATCAGAGAACAGGCTGTCAGCAAGGCTGAAGGGAACGTGGCAAAGGGCTGCAGCCGGATATTATGATGAAAAGCCAAAACAAACCAGGGAAAGCTGACATAATACAGCATACAGACATATCACACATGAAGCTGCTAGAAGGCAAAAACATGTACGTGTTGTACATAAAAATATTTTGCCGTTACATCAGCCATTCTATACAAGAATCATGACTGGTTTTACGCAAGGGCAAATTAACATGCTTACTGATGTTGAAAACAACGTTTCCTCAAGTTTGGCTTAAGGAAAATATCCCTAAGCAAAACTTGCTCCAAATGGTTTATTTGCACGCTTTTGGCCGTGTTGACACTCACTTCAGTGGAAACATAGTTGGCTCTTTCCTACGTTCTGCATGCACCGAAGAGATTGTCTCTATAATCACATTTCTCCCTTGGGCACTTCTCTCCTGATACAAACAAAGTCAAAATAGATTTTTTCTCACATATACTGTATAGATTGAGTCTTAAGCCATAAATCTTCCCAGTGTCATCCAGGTCCCAATTTAGCCAGCTGAAGCATAGATTGCATTACTTTTGTCACCCGCCTGAGGGGCCTTTTTTTTTTTTTAAATAAAAAAGCATTTTGTTACAGAAAATTTTATTTTAAAATTGTTGCATCGCTGATTGATTTTATATTTGAGAAAAACATGTTTGTCTGCAGAGATTTTCTTTTCTGGCTCGACCACCGGTTTAATGTTGTTACTACTGTTTGTAACAACAATTTGATCATTTTCGTCACTACTTCAATGTATGATTGTATGTATACTCAACAATATATTGTTGAAATAAAAGGTTGACTCGCCTAACTTGTTATTCTGTTCTCTGACTTCATAAAAATGTCTTTATTTAAAAGATTTAAATGTAACAATTTACGTGGTACAGATCATAAGTTTTTTTTGTTTATCAACTTAATAATATTTAATAAGAAACTATCTTGTATCTTATCTCTGATACAATAATGCAATGTAAATGTCTCAAATGTTTTATTAAATCAACCAAATTCGCAGAAATATTGACTTATATGAACAGCAAAAACTAGCAAGCGTAAGGCCTAACAATTACAATTAGGTGGGGGAAAATAAGATAAGGATGGTGAAACTGCGGTAAACAAATTCAAACAGAAAGAGCGCACAAAGTCATGCAAACTTAAAAATGGTTCTGGTTTCAAAGTGTAATGCTATGAAAAACTTTGCGGTATATCTCACAACGGTGTGAGGAGACCTAGAACAGTAGTGTCGTTAAACATGTAGGTAGATGAAAAATGTTAAATATAAACTAGAATGCAGCTCAGATGTGACGTATCTCAGTAATAAACAGTCGCATTTGCTAAGAACTATTGGAATTTATGATGTTAAAACATGTCGGTATACTGCAGATGAGAACAAAAACTGCTTACCACACGTTTTCATAAAAAGAAGAACAAAATATTGAGACTGTTTTCTGGGTCAGACTTAAAAGACAGATGTCTAAAACGTTGTTATCAAAGCACTGGTGTGGACAAAATAAAAAAGACATGAATCATTCCACCGTTCACTTAAAATGACGTATAAACTGTAATTAATTTACCTAACTATTGTTTAGAGACATACGCGAAAGAAATGCGTATCTATGAATGCACTGTGAAATGCGTAGCTTTAAGTGTAATAGCTAGAAAAGTCTGAAGTGAATAGTTGTACAGGTAACAGAAAGACACAAACACCCGCTTTTCATGCTTGGCTGTCGTGTCTTGTGATCCCACATCGTAGACAGACCAGAAAGATGTCCTAAAAGAAATATCGTACTCGGTTACTATCGTAACCTCGGTTCCCTGAGATACGGAACGAGTACTGCGTCTTGCTAAAGACGCTATAGGGGAAAAAGCCTTTTTTCTCCTTTACTGAAGCCTTATTCAATCACGCAGTGAAACTGCACGATCATTGGTTTGTGCAGTGTGATAAAACGAACCAATGTGTCGGCAGCGGAGCTGCACGAGCCTATGGCGACGGAGCCCGCCAGATCCCGCCAGAATGGGCGGGGTTATCTGGCTATATAATCAGCCGTCTCGCCATAGGATCCTCAGGTTTACTTCGACTGAAGCGACGACTGAGTCGTGCAGCTACCTGGCACGGCAAAGTACGCAGTACTCGTTCCGTATCTCAGGGAACCGAGGTTACGATAGTAACCGAGTACGTTCCCTATCGATACTCCACTCGTACTGTGTCTTGCTAAAGACGCTATGGGAACACAATTCAATCACGCCGTGCTATGGTAGAGGAACGACTGTGTAAAATACCTCCATAAGCATTACATGCTCAGAGGGAAGTATAATAGTATACTCGGGCTAAAGCGAGCTGAGCTCATAGAGGTCACGCTCGGCCCGGGTCATTCCATGTATTCCTCGCATACTCAGCACTTTCAGGGCTGAGATATGTAAGGAACCCATCAGAGAGCTTGAGTGCCCATGCAGTCAAGAGATCTCCGTTAGGGATGTTCCCACAACATAAGTCATACTCATCTAAGCAGATAGGACCTTGGCCTGTAAGGTCGGTACATCCAACTTATAAAACTTTGCAAATGTGGACGGCGAGGCCCAGCCGGCCGCCACACAAATGTCTGTAATGGACACACCGCTAGACCAGGCCCACGACGAGGCAATGCCTCTAGTCGAATGGGCTCGTACTCCAATGGGGCATTGAAGGCCCAAGGAAGAGTAAGCCAGCGTAACGGCATCCACTATCCACTTAGAGAGTCTCTGCTTCGTGACCGGAAGCCCCTTGGCGCGGTTACCGAAGCTAACAAAGAGCTGTTCCGTGCGCCTGAAGGAGGCGGAACGCTCAAAGTAGATCCGTAGGGCTCTAACAGGGCATAACAGAATGAACTCCCGGTCCTCCTCAGAGGGAGGAAGCGCGGAGAGTGTGATGACCTGAGCTCTGAACGGAGTGGAAAGTACCTTAGGTACGTATCCATGCCTTGGTTTTAGGACGACCTTGGAGTCGTTTGGCCCAAATTCCAGGCAGGCAGGGCTCACAGAGAGCGCCTGCAGGTCTCCTACTCGCTTGACTGACGCTAGTGCTAGTAGCAAAGCAGTCTTCAGCGACAGCGACCGAAGGTTCGTAGACTGGAGCGGCTCAAAAGGAGGGCCCCTCAGGGCCCTCAGCACAGTGGGTAAGTCCCACGTAGGGACAGTAAGGGGCCGAGGCGGATTCAGCCTCTTGGCACCCCTTAGAAAGCGGACGATAACATTGTCCCTGCCCACTGATTGGCCCGCGATAGGGGCGTGGAAGGCCGCTATAGCCGATACGAACACCCTGAGTGTGGAGGGAGAGCGTCCTTTATCCAGCAGTTCCTGCAGGAAGGACAGAATCACCGCCAACTCAGATGTAGGGGGGTCCTCACCGCGGTTTAGACACCATTCGGAGAAAACCGCCCATTTAAGGGCATAGAGGCGTCTCGTAGACGGGGCTCTAGCCTCAGAAATGGTATTTAGCACTCGCTCTGGGAGGCTGGTAGGCTCCCGTTGAGCAGCCAGAGGTGAAGCGCCCACAGTTCGGGACGAGGGTGCCACAATAAACCGTTCGCCTGAGAGAGGAGGTCTCGTCTCAGGGGCACGGGCCAGGGGGCTGCGGTTAGCAGCTGGGTCAGCTCTGACATCCAAGGCTGGTTCTCCCACAGGGGGGCCACCAACAAGACCTTGTGTCGTTGTTCCCTGATTCGCCTGATGACCTGAGGAATCAGAGCGATCGGAGGGAATGCATAGAGGAGGAGGTTGGGCCAGTCGTGGGCCAACGCGTCCTTGACCTTCGAATAATAGGCTGGGCAGTGAGAGTTGTCTTTGGAGGCGAAAAGGTCTACCTCGGCCTTGCCAAAGATTCTCCAGATCATTCGAACCGTCTGCGGGTGGAGCATCCACTCTTCTGAGGGGACGTTGCTCCGTGATAACATATCCGCTCCTTGGTTCAATCTGCCCGGCAAATGTGCTGCTCTCAGCGAGCGCAAGTTGAGCTGAGCCCACTCCAGAAGTCGCTCTACCATAAGGAAGAGGCGCTTCGAGGAGAGACCTCCCTGGTGATTTACGTAGGACACCACTGACATGTTGTCTGAGCGGATCAGCACATGTCGTCCCCTTAGCTCTGGCAGGAAAAACTGGCAGGCTCGACACACTGCTAGCATCTCTAAGCAGTTGATGTGGAGGTTCTGCTCCGCCTTCGACCAAAGGCCAAAGGTCGGTTTGCCTTCGCACAGCGCCCCCCAACCCATGTTGGAGGCGTCTGTCGTGACAACTTTCCTGCTGCAGACCATCCCTATGGTCACACCCTTTCTGAACCATTGTGGGTCCTTCCAGGGGGCTAGGGCTGTTACACAGGCCTGGCTCACCCTGATATGTAGGCGACCGTGTCGCCATGCGTGGGGCGGAACCCGTGGTTTCAACCAGCGCTGAAGTGGCCGCATGTGAAGCAGGCCCAACTGTAGCACCGGCGATGCTGCGGCCATGAGGCCCAGCATCCTCTGAAACGCTTTGACGGGGCGAGCGGTGCCGCTCTGGAAGGAGGCTGCAAGCTTTTGAATGGCCAGAGCGCGTTCCGGCGCTAGCACAGCTCTCATCTGAGCTGAGTCCAAAACTGTTCCCAGAAACGACACCCGTCGGCTGGGAAACAGTGCGCTCTTGGCAAAATTGACCCTGAGCCCCAGGCATTCTAAGTGGCTGAGGAGGAGGGCTCTGTGTGAGAGTAGTTGTACCTCTGACTGGGCCAGAATGAGCCAGTCGTCGAGGTAATTGAGAATGCGGATTCCCATCTGCCTGAGAGGGGAAAGAGCCGCGTCCATGCACTTCGTAAAAGTGCGTGGAGCCAGGGACAGTCCAAAGGGAAGGACCATGTACTGATAAGCCACTCCCTCGAAGGCGAATCTCAAGAATCGTCTGTGATGGGGGGCTATCTGGACGTGAAAGTATGCGTCTTTCAGGTCCAGGGAACAGAACCAGTCCTCTGAGCGAATTTGCGAGAGGATCTGCTTCAGTGTGATCATCCTGAACGACCTCCTCATGAGGGCGCGATTCAGGCGTCTGAGATCGAGGATGGGCCGGAGGCCGCCGTCCTTCTTGGGAACGAGGAAGTAACGGCTGTAAAAGCCTGATTCGCTCTGAGCTGGAGGAACCATTTCTATGGCTCCCTTTTCCAGCAGCGTCATCACTTCTGAACGTAGAACGTGAGCGTTCTTGCCGTCTACAGAAGTGGAGACCACGCCGCTGAAGCGCGGGGGTCTGCGAGCGAATTGGAGTGAGTAACCTCGTTCTATTATCCGTACAACCCATTCTGACACTCCGGGGATGGCCCTCCAGGCCTCGGCCCGCGTGGCAAGAGGTTGGATAAACTCGAGCGATCGACTGCACGGAGGCAGGACGCTCGTGATGGAAGGAAGAGGAAATTTGCTCTCTCTTTGAGAATGTTTGTGTTTTATTTTGCCCATTATAACAACGGACGGTTGCAAGGACGCTTGTACGGGCCCTGTGTTTGCAACAGACACAATGTGCTCTGCACCCGGCGATGAGCGGAGTGACAAGAGGTTTTTTAAGAGAGGCCGCTTGGCGGGCGGTCCGGCCGCGGCGGGACTTGGTCCTCTCCTCTTCCTGGCCTGCAGATCAGGAAGACGCTGGAGGCGCAGGGTCCAACACAATCCTGGGTCGGGGCCCCTGGCGCTGCGGATGGGGGGTAGCGTCTGGCCGATCGAGAACGCCCTCGCGTCTGCGGAGCCTTGGCAGGCTGAGAGGCGGAGGCAGGAGGCGGGGGCTTCGCAGGCTGCTTAGTCGGCACAGGCTTGGGGCGACTAGCGGCAGCAGAAGAGCTTGATCGCTTGGGCAGGAAGTGTCGCATGGCTTGCGACGCCTTCTGTGCTTCCGTGAAGCGTTCAGCAAAACCCTCCACCGCAGGTCCAAAGAGGCCGCTAGGCGAAATCGGTGCATCAAGGAAGGAAACCTTGTCTGCGTCCTTGATCTCCGTCAGCGTGAGCCACAGGTGGCGCTCGAGCACCACTAGGCTGGCCATGGACCGTCCAATCGCCTGGGCGGTGGTCTTGGTGGCGCGCAGGGCCAGGTCTGTCGCACTTCTCAGCTCCCTGAGAGTTGCAGGATCAGGTTCAGACTCGTCCATAGCAGCGAGGAGTTTGGCCTGATAGACCTGTAGAACCGCCATAGAGTGAAGCGCCGACGCCGCCTGTCCAGCTGAAGCATAGGAGCGTCCAGCGAGTGCTGAAGTGGTCCTGCATGGCTTGGACGGATGGGCGGCTTTAGCCTTCCAGCCGATGGCAGTGGGTGGGCAGAGATGGGCAGCCACTGACTCATCCAGTTGAGGCATTTTCCCGTACCCCTTTTCTTCAGCGCCGTCAATTGTAGTGAGGGCGGATGAAGAGGAAGTGCGGAGGCGGGCGGAGTAGGGGGCGCGCCACGATTTCGTCAGCTCGTCGTGAACTTCAGGGAAGAACGGCGAGGGTCGCTGTAGAGGGGCCTGACGGCGCCCCGGCAGGAACCACTCATCAAGACGGCTGCGAGAGGGCTCCTCTGGTGGAGACCAATCCAGTCCCAGCTCTTCAACCGCTCTGGAGAGGACACGGAAGAGCTCGGCGTCCATCCCAGCTGCAGCGGTGCTGGGCGCTGAAGAATGCGGGAGGGCGGAGTCTACAGCAGAGCCCGACAGCTCCTCCGCATCAGAAGCTGCCAATGACATGCTGTCATCGGCCAGCTCTTCGTCACTTTTTCCGAACGAGACCAGATCGCTCGCGGCAGCGGAGGGACGCTGGTCGGGCTGGGAAAAAAGGACGGGAGAATGCTCTCTCTGTGGCGAAAACGAGGCACGCGGGACTCGAGCCGGCGTGAGCTCGCTCTCAGCCAAGCACTGAAATCCTCTGCCCCGCCGCTTTTTCCTCACAGGTGCCTGGGAGGAAGAAAACGGGAGGGCGCGAGGGGCGGGATCGCTCTCTGAAAAGAAAGCGATCCGCGAGCGCAGAGAGGCGAGACTGAAACGCTCGCAGTGCGAGCATTCAGTGTCAGCGAGCGCTGCATCTGCATGGGATTTCCCCAAGCAGGAAACGCACTCGCTGTGGCCGTCATCGGAGTGCAGGGGAGCCCTGCACGAGCCGCAAAGTCGGCCAGGCATTTGAAACAACGCCTAAATTTGCTCTTTTAGAGTGCGTGAATTCGCCGGATGGCGGCAGCGAACAGACCGGGGCTTCTGCGGGGCTGGAGCGCGAAGAGCGTCGTCTCAGCAGGCAGGAGGTCTCTGGCTCAGCTGCGAGGCGTGTCAACGGCGATGGCGGCTTCTTGGGATCAGCGAAGGCGAGATGTCGTCGCTGAAGGAGAAGAAATCTGAGGATCCTATGGCGAGACGGCTGATTATATAGCCAGATAACCCCGCCCATTCTGGCGGGATCTGGCGGGCTCCGTCGCCATAGGCTCGTGCAGCTCCGCTGCCGACACATTGGTTCGTTTTATCACACTGCACAAACCAATGATCGTGCAGTTTCACTGCGTGATTGAATAAGGCTTCAGTAAAGGAGAAAAAAGGCTTTTTCCCCTATAGCGTCTTTAGCAAGACGCAGTACGAGTGGAGTATCGATAGGGAACATTTGTTTAGTCTTAAGCACCAAAAAACAATTATTTTGCTGTATTTCTTTTGAAAGTTTAACCCTGTTAACCCTAATTACAGATATATATTACGGTATAAGTTTCTCTTTGAGAAATTGTTGGTAATTTACATGTTGAGAACTTGCAGACAACGTTCTGTTTGACAGCGCTTAACGGATAAGAGTTTATATTATTTGATAAAATGGTTTATAAAGCATTTTCATAAGAGGAATGTATTGAAGCGGTTGTTTAACAAGTTTATAATGTTTTAATGCTCCTGTTTAACTGTATTACATTCAGCATACTGTAATACTCATGGTAGGCTATTATTTCAATTAATTCCATGTTAACAAACGGTACGTCCTTCAGTGGTTCTTTGTGTGATATCATAATAAAGCATCTGAATTGTTAACAGACAATTATCTTTTATATTAAAACTTAATAAAAACGCTAAGTAACGCGCAGTTGTGTAAGACACAAACCAAAACATCACGTTAATATGTTATCCGTCCTTTTACACACATTTTGTGCACTATTGATTTTAAGAGCGTATGGTTTATTGCTTGTGCAGATTATATTTTAAAGTTGTTAAAACAAATCAGTGAGTTTATAAGACTGGTTTATTCTTTCTACAGGCTTATACTTTAGACATGTAGAACATATCCGCGTTTATGTGTAGGTTGCTCGATATTGGTCGGTCGTGACTCGTATCCGACGCGAAGCATAAGTGAATGAAACCGCGACCACAAACATCATCAGGATAAATGAACAAAAGACGATACGTGTTCATATGGTTAAATTGGTAACACTTTATAATAACGTCCAGTTATAAGTCATTTATAAGTGATTAGTTAATGATTAACTAATCATTTACAAAACATTCATAAGCGATTAATAAGTGATATGCTAACAATTTGTGTATGTTTTGTTAATTCATTTAAAAGTCATTTACAAGTAATTAGCTAATGATGAACTAATCATTTACAAAACATAACTATACATTCACAAATGATTAAGTAATATGCTAACGATTTATAAATCTGTCATAAGTTATCTTTAAATATAGCATCATGAAATAATTAAACACATCCTTAATGGTTAATAGTTAATATATTATTAATCACTTATAAATCATTGAAATGTCAACATTGTACTATTATCTCAATAAACATTATAAATCATTTACAAAGCTTTCTGCATCCCCTAATCTAAAGTGTAAACTACTCATCAGTTGTAGATGTTTTACAAACCTTCCAGGTTACAGGTTGTTTGTGAATATATATATATATTTACGCACACATGACTGGAAACCATAAAGTTTGTAAAACATTTACAACTGATGAGTAGTTTACACTTTAGATTAGGGGATGCAGAAAGCTTTGTAAATGATTTATAATGTTTATTGAGATAATAGTACAATGTTGACATTTCAATGATCTATAAGTGATTAATAATATATTAACTATTAACCATTAAGGATCTGTTTGATTATTTCATGATGCTATATTTAAAGATAACTTATGACAGATTTATAAATCGTTAGCATATTACTTAATCATTTGTGAATGTATAGTTATGTTTTGTAAATGATTAGTTCATCATTAGCTAATTACTTGTAAATGACTTTTAAATGAATTAACAAAACATACACAAATTGTTAGCATATCACTTATTAATTGCTTATGAATGTTTTGTAAACGATTAGTTAATCATTAGCTAATCACTTATAAATTACTTATAACTGGACGTTATTATAAAGTGTTACCGTTAAATTTATTTGAATATAATATATGATATATGAATATGATATAAAATGACCCCCGAGTTGTTAGAAAAGAGATGTGCACTGACATCATCGCGAGACGACTTAAGGAGATGATGAATCAGTTCTTTGAACCGCTTCGTTGATCCGAACTGTCCGAAAGAATCGATTCGCAGGAAATTAATCGGGCTTCGCATCACTAACTGAGATCGCAAAAAGGGTTCGTAACATCACAACGCAGAAGAAGCGTATACTTCGCAAAAAGTGTGGAAATGTGAGTCTTTTTATATAGGGTATCTGAGCTTGCGTATAATCAGAAGTCTGACGATTTAGAGCTCTGTCACGTATTATCATTTTGGGATTTGGATCCCCGATGGCCATGTTTGTAGTCTGAGGTGCATGCTGGGTATTGTAGTTCGCTGACCTGAAAGGCCGCAACATTTGAATGAGGTATTAGTTACACGCGTTCAATTGAACACCTTTGTAAAAACAAAAACAAAAAGAATTGTTAAAACATATTTAGCCTAAACAAATATATATACATACACTCCCCTCCAAAAGTATTGGAACAGTGAGGCCAATTCCGTTATTTTTGCTGTAGACTGAAAACATTTGAGTTTGACATCAAAAGATGAATACCAGACAAGAGATTTACATGCCAGCTTTTATTTACAGGTATTTACATCTGGATCTGACACACAACTTAGAAGATATCACCTTTTGTTTGAACCCACCCGTTTTTCATGTGAGCAAAAGTATTGGAACATGTGACCGACAGGTGTATTTTGTTGCCCAGGTGTGTCCTATCACAATGATTATTCAAAAAATAATTAGCACTGAATGTCTACGCTCAGTTTCAGATTTGGGTTTTGCCTGTTCAAGCTGCATTTATAGTTAAGAGGTGTAACCAACATGAAAACCAGAGAGCTGTCTATGGGTGAAAAACAAGCAATTGTGAAGCTGAGAGAAGATGAAAACTCAACTCAATCAAACCATTGCACAAACACTGGCCATTGCCATTTCAACCATTTGGAATGTCCTGAAGAAGAAAGAAGTCACTGGTGTACTAAGTAACAGACATCGAACAGGTAGACCAAGGAAAACAACTGCAGTTGATAGAAACATTGTGAGAGCTGTCAGGAAAAACCCTAAAACAACTGTTAGTGACATCAGCAACAACCTCCTGAGGGCAGGAGTGAAGGTATCACAATCTACTGTTCGCAGAAGGCTTCATGATCACAAGTACAGAGGCTACACCAGAAGATGCAAACCACTCATTAGCAAGAAGAATAGGAAGGCCAGGCTGGAATTTGCCAAAAAGTACAGAGATGAGCCTCAAAAATTCTGGGACAAAGTTTTAAGGACTGATGCGACAAAGATTAACCTTTACCAAAGTGACGGAAAGGCTAAAGTTAGGAGAAAGAAATTATCTGCTTATGATCCCAAACATACAAGCTCATCTGTGAAACACAGTGGAGGTAATGTCATGGCTTGGGCTTGCGTGGCTTCTTCTGGGACGGTCTCATTAATCTTCATTAAAGATGTAACACATGATGGCAGCAGCAAAATGAACTCAGAAGTCTACAGAAACATTTTGTCTGCCAATTTACAGAAAGATGCAACCAAACTGATTGGGAGATCCTTCATCATGCAGCAAGATAATGACCCAAAACATAGTGCCAAAACAACAAAGGAGTTCATCAGGGGCAAGAAGTGGAAGGTTTTAGACTGGCCAAGTCAATCTCCACACTTAAACCCTGTAGAGTATGCATTTTACCTGCTAAAGAAGAGACTGAAGGGAGCAACCCCCCAAAACTGAAAGAGGCTGCGCTGAAAGCCTGGAAAAGCATCACAAAAGAAGAATGCAAAAGTTTGGTGATGTCAGTGGGTCACAGGCTTGATGCAGTTATTGAAAGCAAAGGATTTGCAACTAAATATTAAGTCTTTTTCACTTTAATCTATGTTAATTATATCTGTTCCAATACTTTTGGTAACATGAAAAATGGGTGGGTTCAAACAAAAGGTACTATCTTCTAAGTTGTGTATCAGATCCAGATGAAAATACCTGTAAATAAAAGCTGAAATGTTAATCTCTCATCTCATATTCATCTTTTGATGTCAAACCCAAATGTTTACAGTCTACAGCAAAAATAAAGGAATTGGCCTCACTGTTCCAATACTTTTGGAGGGCACTGTATATATATATATATATATATATATATGTATATATATATATATAAAGAATACGATATACTTATGGTAAAACAGACTTGACATGTAAATGCTGAAATGGAGCACCTGTTGTCGTGTTATTTCGTGAAATAGCATTAGGATTTGGTTGTGTGTTCTTGAAATCAAATCTTAAGAAAAAGTCAGTCAGTCCCATCTGCTATCTGAATATTCAGTCTGTCTTCATCGTGAAATTATGAACCCGTCATCAGCACCGTTCTGGAGAACGTTCGTGGTGTTAGACAGCTTGCTTCACGACCCCAAGTTTGTTGTGTTCGCTACCTTCGTATGTCTTCATCTAATTGAATGTGACCAGTATTTTTAACGACTGTTAGCTCACGCCTATATTTTTCAAGTTTCATCATAAACTAGCAGGGCCTTGTGATAATATGTTGAATGTCTGATAAGTTGCTCGATCACACATCCAGAGTTTTATTGCGGTGCTATAATACATTTTCTGCAACGGTTGTACTTGTTGTTAGAATGCTTCAAATTGGTTCCGGGCTTGTTTTATGATCGTAACCTTGTTTGTCAAACTAGTCTTAAGTGATATTGTTCACATTTTTTGAATTAAAGCATCCTAACTTAGAAACACAACCCTATATGGTTTTCCCCCAAAACCGGTTGTTCAACACATTTAAAAAGTCGTTAGAAAGTTTATTGTGTTTTGAAGTGAAAGTCAGATATGGTATATAAATTAATTTTTTTTTTTTTTTTTTATTATTGATTAATATGATATAATCACTCTGAATTTATGAGCTTATGTATTTATACTGGTTCGTGCACTCACTGGTTACTGTATACATATTCAGGAGAAATGCATACACTCAATTGTTTTATAAAGCTTTTAGTCTGGCATTACAAATATCTTAAAGAGAAAAGTCTTTCACGCATTCTATTTTCATTTGTCTCAGGATTTTTGTTACACAAAAACCAGTTGAGCGTGGACACGAATCCTACATGAAAGCTAAAAAAGATGACTTTTTTAAACTATTTTTACAGATACTTAACATCTGTATCAGTACGATATTTATGTCATCACAAACCATCAGACACATCAGTTTGGTGATAAGATAAGTCTCTCTGACTAAACTTAATTCTCAAACAAGGTATAACTACTTACTACTTAACTTAGTTTTTTTTTCTCAATTAGTACAAGTTTTGTATTTATTTTTTTAACTGATTGACAGTAGGCCCCATTGATCTGAGCTTATGCCCGTTAATTTGAGTGAACATTTGCATAATTATCCACAAATAATGCTTTTTCCCACTCAAATCTGGGATGCCTAACCTCAGATCAATGAGGCCTACGATCAATACGTTCCAAAAGTAAATACTACAAGTGCTAATTGGTAAAGCATTTTCAGCACAGCACAAGGGTTAATAAATAGTAATAATAATAATAATAATAATATATATATATATATATATTTTAAGTTGTATCAAAAGATATAAAAAGCATTAATCAAAAAAAAATGTTTATATATATATATATATTATACCTTACTACAAAATCTTACCAATATGCACTGCAAAGCATACTACAAACATTTATCATTGTATAATGCAGTTTAATTTACTAGTTTTAGTTTCTTTTTAGTATTTTGTCATTTTTTTAAGGGTTTCACATGTTATTAAAATATTGTGGGCAGGGGTGGGGTAGCTAGAACAACCTTTAAAAAGCAGCTACATTTACTTATTCAAATTATTGGTAATTTGACATATTAAAAGTTCAGTCCTACCCCATTCAAGTAGTACTGGCATGACTAGCAAATAGCTGCCAGGAGGCCTGACCAAGATGGCTACAGAGCAAACTGACTGGCTTATAAAGAGCTTTAGCTTTACTCAAGCCGGATTCTGATCCTTTCTGTTGACCTTCAGCAGTCTGCTGCTCTGGTCTGTATCTTAGATCCCTCCAGGCCACGTCCTGGGCTCAATATGATCAGTCTTTCACGCTCAGTTGCTTTGGTCTGAGGATTGCTGAGGAGTTACAGGAGGGATCAATGGGCGGCTCTAAATCCTCCAGCCATTGTGATAGCTATTGATTTAGTGCTCAGAAGCTGTGCTATCTGCTCCATGGCACTACCAAAGACCAGCTCTCTCATATGTGCCATTGATGTGCCCTCGGGTGAGATCTCACAGCTTTAGCACTCACTCTGTCTCTTACAGACACAACATCACATAAGTATGTTCTATAAAACTGCTTTGTTAATGAACCCCACTAGAGCACATGGACTAAAGAGCCTCTTGGATAACTACTCGAAAATTTTTTCAAATGGGACGTGGGTCCATTTTGCTGGCCTGAGGACAGTTTCCATCTCAGCTCTTTCAGAGCTGAGAGTGATCTTGAGAGTGATTAGAGTGATCTTGAATTTAGAATTATAATTATTTAATTGTATTGTGATTTCAGTAGTGACATTTTGTTGGCGGCTGGATACCAATTCATTTTCCCCAAAGCATTCAAATATTAAAGAGTTTTAAATAAGGAAGATTGTTCAATAAATAATGAGAGTAGAAAAACACAAAGGGGAGAACAGTAGTTGTCACAAAAGCTATTTCTCAGTGACTAAATTTGTGAAAAGCACATTTTGACAAATTATTGTCTTCTGTTGCAGTTTTTTGGTGGTTTCAAACACCCCTATTAAATTAGCATATTTTGTGAATTTTGTCCATCTAACCTTCCAAACCAAACCTTTTGTAATGGCTTTCAGGGCAAGGATTTTTTCTTTTACTTTGAGAGATTTGTGTTCTGAGTTAAGTTTTTCCGCAACGCTGTGTCTCAGAGTTCACCTCGAGTCTATGACTGCCTCAGAACTTCAACCAGCCCACAACTCCGCATCTTCAGCCAACGCCTAAGACTTCACTACAAACAACCACTGAACCTCCAGCCAATCAGCAACCTTGGGAAACCCCTTTCTGCAAGTTGACAACAAGAAAACTCCCTAAACAAGCAACGCAAGTACCTCCAGATTCTAGCTGAACTGGCGCATTTAATATAAATTTTAGCCTCATTGAGGAGCTCAATGCGAGGGTTACTTAAATGATTGATGGTCGTACAGGTCTATGCAATTGCACATATTGCTATAAACTTGGGATTTCACGTTTTCATTCTCTTAAACTCATTCTTTACTCACTTTCTCTCTTCCTGCAACGTGTGTGAATGTGTGAGTGCGTATGTCTGTGTGTTACATTAGCTTGTATGTCTTAGATTTATCCAATAAAGGCTTATTTATATCAAAAAGAGAAGAATCTTGTATTTTGTGCTTACAAGTTAATGTCTTAAACTGCCAATCAAAAACAATACCCGTTCTTGTCTGTAGAACAACTTTGATGAATTTTTTTTGATCCACTTCAAATGTTGACTACTGTAGTTGTGATGCATATTTTAGTTGAAACCGTGCTACTTTTTTTCAGGATACTTTGATGAATATAAAGTTCAAAGAATATTATTAATTCGAATTAAAAAACATTGGTAACAATAAGTCACAAACACAAAAAGTCTTTACGGTTGCTTTTAATCAATTTAATGCATTCTTACTGCAAAAAAAATACTTTGCAAATAAAATGTATTTTTCTTTAAAAAAATACTGACCCCAAACTTTTGAACGTTAGTGAATCTGTACAATTATTTTCATTTTTTTGAATAAAAAAACTCTAAATTATATTATAATGCTATAAAGTTTATATTTTATATAAAGGTATTATAAAGTGCAAATATTAACTTTGAAAGTTACTTTTGTAAATGTCTTTTTTTCTCTCTCTCTCTATTTGCACACACCCCTAGCATCCTCTTGTGGCCCCCTGAACCCCAGTTTAAAAAATCCTTGCACTACAATATCAGGACATGGCGATATATGTTCAGAAGAGATTTTCAGTGAAATACTACCTAGAACCTCCTAATAAAGCACCAACTCCCAATAAATCATGCTTCGTGCGTCTGTATTTGATGAACTCAAAAACATTTTTCCATCCTGACATACTTTCTTATCTGCATTATGTCCCTGAGCCGCGGAGGCTGCTATATTCAATGTTTTATGAAGGGTTCAAACGCTCCGCCTGCGGTAAACTCTTAATTTTTTCGCTGTCACTATATCTGGCACTGACGGTTAGATGGCTTTTGTGTTATTACACCTTTGAAAGATGATGAAAGCGAGGCATAATCCCTGTGTACCAAACACCTTGGCTTCATTAATTAATCTGATGCATCTTTCCACTCGCATACACTCTGCTTGCCCTCTCGACCCTCTGCCCCCTGCTTGCAACACACAGCAAAGAGAAGAGACACAATTTAGCCAATTAAAAAGATACATTCCAAGTCGATACTTGCAAAATGCTCTGTAGTTCTGCACTGTGGGTACTTAGCAAGGTCCCATCGTATATCAGGGTTCTCAAGGGTAAAGCGGTCTGCTCTACCTCCGTGAAGGATGGCTCAAGTCTCTTGTTCTCTCTTTCCAGCCGAGTACCTTTCGAAGGCATCACGGCAACGCCTTCTCTAATGGCCTCCTGTCGAAATGAGCAGTGGCGGAGTGTGCAGCGGTGCCGCACTGACCCTGTCGCCATCCATTAGGCGCTGTGCCTCTGGAAACACTGTCTGTCTGTGCCATGCTCTCATTTGTGACACTACGGTACCGTGCTCATCCCCAGATGGAAGCTGCCGTTTTGTAATAAGTAAAGAGTGCTGGGACTGGCTTGGATGTGTACTGGAAGAATGACTTTGAAGCTCCAGGGACGGGTCTAATCAGGCTTCTGACTGAGAGGACTAGCAGACAGCAGTGATTTTGAGCCTGCATCTGCAGCACATTAGCGCAATGCCAACATGAGCTCTCACACAGACAGCCAACTGTGATTTCTGGGTTGCCACATTGAGTAGTTCCTTTGATAACAGACATAAATTATAAAGTGATTATTGGAGAAACTACAGGTACATCTAAAAAAATTAGAATATCATGAAGGTCAATATTTTGTGTCACTCATTTCAGAAAGCGAAACCCATATATTATATAGATTCATTACACATAGAGTGAAATATTTCAAGCCTTTATTTCTTGAAATTTTGATGATTATGGCTTACAGATAATGAAAACCCAAAATTCTGTGCCTCAGAAAATTTGAATATTACATAAGATCAATAAAAAAAGGATATTTTAAACCGAAATGTCAGGCTTCTGAAAAGTATGTTCATTTCTATGCACGCAATACTTGGTTGGGCCTCCTTTTGCATGAATTACTGCATCAATGTGGCGTGGCATGGAGGCAATCAGCCTGTGGCACTGCTCAGGTGTAATGAAAGCAAACATAGGTTCAGGTCAGGCGAGTTTGCTGGCCAATCAAGCACAGTAACACCATGGTCACTGAACCAGCTTTTGGTACGTTTGGCAGTGTGGGCAGGTGCCAAGTCCTGCTGGAAAATGAAATCAGCCATAAAGCTTGTCAGCAGAAGAAAGCATGAAGTGCTCTAAAATATCCTGGTAGATGGCTGCGTTGACTGTGGACTTCAGAAAACACAGTGGACCAACACCAGCAGATGACATGGCAGCCCAAATCATCACTGACTGTGGAAATTTCACACTGGACTTCAAGCAACATGGATTCTCTGCCTCTCCACTCTTCCTCCAGACTCTGGGACCTTGATTTCCAAATGAAATGCAAAATTTACTTTCATCTGAAAAGAGGACTTTGGACCATTGAGCAACAGTCCAGTTCTTTTTCTCCTTAGCCCAGGTAAGACGCTTCTCACGTTGTTTCTGGTTCAGACGTGGCTTGGTAGCCCTTTTCCTGAAGACGTCTGAGCCTGGTGACTCTTGATGCACTGACTCCAGCTTCAATCCACTCCTTGTGAAGCTCTCCCAAGTGTTTGAATCAGCTTTGCTTGACAGTATTCTCAAGCTTGTGGTCATCCCTGTTGCTTGTGCACCTTTTCCTACCCAAATTCTTCCTTCCAGTCAACTTTGCATTTAATATGCTTTGATAAAGCACTCTGTAAACAGACACACCTTTCAGTAATGACCCTCTGTGACTTACCCTCTTTGTGGAGGGCATCAATGTTCATCTTCTGGATCATTACCAAGTCAGCAGTCTTCCCCATTATTGTGGTTTCAAAGAACAAGAGATACCCAGAATTTATACTGTAGGGATGGTCATTAATTGAAACGTATAATATTTTGAGATACTGATTTTTGACTTTCATGAGCTGTAAGCTTTAATCATCAAAATTAAAACAAAAAAACTTTTGAAATGTTTTACTTTAAATGTAACGAATCTAAAATATATGAAAGTTTCACTTTTTGAAACAAGTTACAAGAAAATATTAACTTTTTCACGATATTAAATTTTTTTGAGATGTAGCTGTATTACAGACTGCAAGAGATCATCATAAAATTTATTTACATGAGGCAAGGGACTTTATTTGTATCCAAATGGTAAATCATTTACAAATTCCAACAGCCTGATCGTATTATGATTCGTAGGTATTTGAACGTGGTGTTTACACACATATTTTTCGCATGTTTGGATATACACTGAAACAAACAATATGGATGCATTTTTTATTAAATGATGACAAAATTTATTCATTTTTAAAGTTTTGGATAAAATTTATGCTTGATATCGCAGAGAATATAACTAATTTAATTACATTAAAAAATATATTATTTATACCATTAATTCAATATTCTATTCACCAAAAAGGATTTGTAAACATCTGTGCATCCCTAAAGTTGATCATATGTAAAATGCTTATGCTATCAATACATTGATAACATACATTTTAAATATACAATTGTGCTTGTGGATGTTTAGAAGACTTGGTACCAAGCAGGATTATTATCATGAACTAAAACTGAAACTAAAATCATAAACACATGCTGTATTTAAATAAAACAATGAAATAAAAAGAAAATACATAAATATATAAAAAAAATAAAACTTGCCATGACAACATTTCTAATTTTCATTTAGTTAAACTTGAACTACTAAAATAACTAAAACTAAATAACCTGAAACTAATAAATAAAAAAATTATATGGACATTAACAACAAAAACTACTTTTAAAACTTAAAAAAGTGAATATATAAACAAATCTAATTCAAAATATTAACAAACTATAATAGTACATCAATGATACTAAAAAACAAACATTTGATGTCACTAACCTGGCAAACTCTGGATTTGGAAGATTTCCACTTGTTTCCAAGCAGACTGATTTTAAAAAACTTCATTTTGTTCAGCTTGCAAAAAAAGAAGGTTCAGCTTTGAAACTCTATTTGCAGAGCCACTTCTGCGACAATTCTGCTATGAGGCACCACCTTACACATGAAGTGTGAAAACTGCAACCTATTAATATTGATGGCAAAGAGAAAATGCGTCACTTAGACCCATTTCACACATCTGCAGTATCTAATTATTGAAATATTCATCAGAGAGCTCCAGGTGTAGAGGAGCCCACCCACACCAGTCCATGGCTTGACACTAGTTGACCCTCTTGATAATAGCATAATTCTAACCTTGAATTCCAGCTTCATGAGTCTTAGTTCATTTAGAGCACACATCAAAACATCAGGGAAATGAACCGCCAAGTCTGTGTGTTTGCTTTCCCTCAGTTGTAAACAGCAATTCCGGCCTAGATAAGAACGCCGAAGGTAATGGAGAGAAAATCCTTTTAGAACTCGTCATGCTCTGTACAGCGTCTAGATTAGGATTTCTTCTTATAATCCTAATGAAAATCGATGTTGGAAATGACTATCTTAATCAGCTAATACAGCAGCCTGTGCCAGCTTCTTTAGTTTGCCCAACAGCTCATGTTATCTTGCACACCTAGTTTGTTTACAGCTTTCCAAATGTTATTGAGACCACACCAATTGGCTGGTAGCAAATGACTTGGCCTTGAAAGGCAAAATCCTCTCATGTTATGAACCGCTCAGTAAAACTGGGTTCAGATCTCTGCAGGGAGCTGCTAATCATTACTGGGGTTTGATTTTTTTCCCAAACTTCAATGCTAACATTTACAGGTTTCTGAAAGCAACAGAAAGAATGACCTACGTTGGAAACTGCAGGCTGTTCTGCTCTCTAGAAGTAGCATGCATTAAAAAATGATTTCAAAGGTCTTCCATTTTCTCTAGCAAACCGCAAAGTACACGGAAGTACAGAGGTCAGCCATTTGCTTGAGTCTGAGTCATTGGAGTTGTTTTTCAGAGTGTGGCTTGAATCATTTCAGTAGTCAAAATAATATTTTTCAGTGCAAGTATTGAAGTATAGACGAAATGCCCTTGAAGTTTCTTTTTTTTTCATGCATACATTCACATTGCGGCAGTCTTTTTAAATACATTAATACATTAACTGATAACAAAACATTCTCGAATTCAGAATGTCCACACGTTAGAGTTTTAATTCCACTGAAAAAGCGAAAAAAGCTAATGCGTTCACCTTATTCAGGGACTCAAAATGCAGCCTGTCCAGCTTTATGTCAGAATCCCAGTGCATACAGTTACACAAAATGTGTGTTTATCTCTTAAGTGGTGGGATGAGAACCAACCCTTCCATTGTGCTGGCCTGTCTCTGCATTTCCACTCTCATATTTTGTCTCAATCCTTCCAGCTGCCACTGCAGTACAGCCTCCCTCTCCCTCAGCTCATCCAGAGCCGTCGATGCCTGGAGCTTCCCAGCTGTCACTGCCAGGCCAGGTTCTCCGGTGTGGTACCTGTGAGGTGGCTTTGTGGACTGTGGATCCTGCAGGCATGGCAAAAAGCCTCTTGATGTGATTGCGGAGGTATTAGTAAGACGTAGACCCTCTAAATAGCCTGAAACCTTCTCCACCTCCATTCTCTGACTTTCAGAGAGCCGAGAATCCCCTTGACGTCCCCCCTAATGAGAACGAGAGCTTGCTAAGACTGGTGATTTCAACAGACTGGAATACTGATCAAACATCAAATGGATACTAATATCAAAAAGAAAGGTATTGCGGTAACCCGGATGATAGTACATGGGAGTAGATATGTCAGTGTATATCTCATGCATCACTAGGAATGTGTTTAGAATTGATGTGAAGAAATTTCAATCTTAGACACTATGGCAGGCTGTCATGTATCGTAACAAGTTAGATCTACCACATCACAAAGACCACTTAATTATCCACCGGACCAACCACATTGAATTTTCATACAATGAAGTGTAATTTATTCAGCCAATAAAGGAATGCAATGATGGGATGACCTCGTTTTTATAATTCTTTTAGCACTAGCCTCCCTCATTATAGAGATATTAAAACACCTCTCGAATCTGCTGGAAGAACCTTTGAACAGGTAATAAAACATGATGAGGAAAGTTCCACATGCACAGAACAAATGGGGAATTGGTGCTTATAGAAACCCAAAGAAAAGGAATACTAATAATGATGATTACTATTAAAGGGATAGTTCACCCAAAAATGAAAATGATGTCATTAATTACTCACCCTCATGTCGTTCTGAACCCATAAGACCTTCGTTCATCTTTGGAACACAAATTAAGATATTTTTGATGAAATCCAAGAGCTTTCTGACCCTCCATAGCCAGCAAGGGAACTACCACGTTCAAGCCCCAGAAAGGTACCACGAACATCGTCAAAATAGTCCATGTGACATCAGTGGTTCAACCGTAATTTTATGAAGAGACAAGAATAATTTTTGTATGCAAAAAACAAAAATAACTTTTTGTTCCAAAGATGAACGAAGGTCTAATGTGTTTGGAAGGCCATGAGGGTGAATAAATAATGACAGAATTTAAATTTTTGGGTAAACGATCCCTTTAATTTAATTACAGTCATTAAGGTATTTAGGTAATTTATTTAAGACCTATTATTATTAATAAAAATATATTATTGTTATAATTAATTACACAATTATTAGTAATATGAGCATATAATCATTTATTATTTTTATTAATAATTAATATTTTATTTGTCACTTTCCTTTTTATGTATGTGTATTGTTGTTTTGCCAATATTCTGTGTAAAATAAAAGTACTTCAAAATCGAAACTGGAAGGTAGCAAGAAATAAAGGATGATGTAATGAACGTATCAATGTGGTAGGACCGAGTTTATAGAAATCTTAAAACTTCGACTGTCAACATCTCAGGCACCAAAACTGACAGAGGTTGAATTTCAAAACTTTATAAACTTCAAGCAGTACGATCCTGACCTTATTATAAGTTGAAGCCTTCCCGTCTGCACTTATGTGGGTGGATCTCACCTGCTGGACGGTCATTACCTGTGAGGTGAGTGTGAGAGTGGATTGCTCTATTCTTCTGGCTCTCAGTTCTGTCTGCAGCCTTAGCAACATCTTGTCAAGTTGTCTGACTGCTCTCCTGGTCTCGTCGCCGTGGGGACACCTCACCGTGACAGCCCGCTCCCCTGGTGGCCAATCGATGGGCTCCTCCTCAGACGCATCGGCGAGGGAGCTGTCGATCACGCTGTCCTGCACAGAGACAAAGGCATAAGTGCAACAGGTCTGTCAGGAACCCTTTCTGAGACAACTGAGATGTATTGTGCTCAAACCATGCCAAATCAGCTAGATCTGCTAAAAGAATTATACAGTCTTTGGATTCATTTACTAAAGAGCTATAAGAAGACTTTGTTTGCTGCTAGTTCTCATTTACAATCTGAACATGCATACAGTGTAGCTTGTTTTTGTCAGGTTTCTCTTTAATGTGCAATCAATCACAATTTAACTTGCTTTTTAGTTTTCTGAGGAAAATGAGTGGTGCTTAGCTTAAAAAACAAAAAAAACAGAAAGGCCTGCACTGTATGTTTTTTTGTTTTGAAACAAACTAAATTGAAGCAGAACAGTGCCAAGCCCATAGGGATTTTAAAAAGACGTAGTTAAAACATTATACGTCATGAACCATTCCAGCATTACAAACTTTGATGTAAAGCAAAAAAAGAAAAAGAAACAATACTGTGCAAATAAAGATGTAATACAATGCCATGAAGATCTGTGAATGTTATAAATCACATAACAAATGACAGGGAAATATAGAAGTATACTCTTTAAAGTTTATTGCAAAATGTGCGTATGAATTCAAACATTTAATTTGATACTGTAGTGACACTGACTATATTATGTAATTTGCAGTGCTTCATGGGAGCGGGCGGTGACTGAAGAGTTTTTTAAGCACAATTTGCTCACAGTGTTTCCCTCGGCCTGATTGGTAGAGATTTCTTTCCAGAATGTCATTGTGTTCATATAAGCAAGACCAAACTAATTGGAAAAACACAATTTGAGGGTTTCACTCATGTCTGAACAAGTGACAAATTTGATTAAAAAGATTAGTACTTAGCGTAAAAACCCTTTCACACCAAGAATAATATCTATCCTGTATTTATTATACTTTATAGTTTTAGTTATCATTAAAGTTTTCCTCTTCGGTGTGGCATTAAGGAGTTTAGAATGAACTAATAACCCTACATATGAGCAATAATAACAGCAAGCACCACTGACTGTTTTCTTGTTAAAACAGTTCTGCTACAAAATGTCACGAATAACTCTGTAAAAGTGTTTGGGTAGATGATCCAGTTCACTCAAAATCAGACTTTGTGCGGGCACCCACAAAGAAAATCTATTCTTTAAGAACCTGTGCTAATCA
The DNA here is from genome assembly GCF_936440315.1 of Barbus barbus. Classification (NCBI taxonomy): domain Eukaryota; kingdom Metazoa; phylum Chordata; class Actinopteri; order Cypriniformes; family Cyprinidae; genus Barbus; species Barbus barbus. The sequence continues at coordinate 13,238,757 of NC_136748.1, read as the reverse complement.
ACAGCGGCTCAACCAATAGCTGAAGCTTAAGAGCCGCTTCCATCACTCTTGTGTGGACAGTAACAAAACAATCCAGCCCAAATAGCACTCCGTCCACAAAATGTTTGGCTTTCATCAAGGACTATAGATTTCCCATTGATGCAGTGGGCATGCTATTTAATTTCCATTCCCCTTCTTCCTGTTCTTTGGACCGGGGAACTTTTGTCTGCATTTCAAAAGTCTACATTGAATTTCTCACTAAAAGGCTCCAAAAATTGAATTAAGGGGGTTTAAAGTATTTCTACAACTCAATTTGATAGAGCTTATTGTTATTCTTTGAAACCTCACAATCCGCTTTATTCTGATTGTGCGTCTTATATCGACTTATATCGAGGCTCCACATAAAAGAACCATAAGAAAAAGTAATCATTTCAATAGTATGATGTGCTGGAAGTGGGAAAACAAAAAGCCCTCCTCCATTTGTCCAACTCAAAGACACCCATGAGCTCACCACTCTAACTGAATAGCAGTTAAAACATCCCTTTTTACTTCAAAATGCACACTGCGAGTGAAAAATGAAACCCCTGCCAAGTGCTCAGGACCCACTTCTGCTAGCCGGGGACTTCTTTACAACTTAATTTCACATTGGAGAGGTGCCAGTGTGAGTGAGGGCTCTTGTCTGCCAGATTCAGAGTCCTAGAGCACCAGTGCATCACTGTGAGTGACAACTCAAAGCTGGGCAAGGTTATTGCGGGCAGACGGGCAGTCTGGCTCTCAAACAACAGTAGGGTAATATACATATTAGATTTAGCATCATTGGTAACTTTTCAGAGTAAACTAATTTGGTCGTGCTGAAAATCTCACACATCTGTCTGGATGAACAGGCCATGCATAAATACCTGGGGCTGAACAGCGATGTGACAGCGTGAACAAACAGAATATTTGCTAAAGGAGCGTGAGTTTGAATCTCAAATTCATTCTTGCAATGGAACATAGCAGACGTACCATCCAGCACCAGAATAAAGGTTCGTGGAGTTTCCAATCCAGATACGCCTCCAGAATTCCATTCAATGCTTGTATCCGCTCCAGCTCCTGAAATAAAAAGCAAGAAAAAATCCTGATAACACACGAAAAAGCTCTGTTGTTTTTAAGACAATAAAACCCCCAGTGGCCCAGCAGTGCAAGTACAGTTTTGTGCACGCTTGGCAGCCGCTTTGATCTGTGCTCATGGGCAATTTTTTCCCTGTAGGAGCTCAGCTAATACCTCACATCTCTGCGGTTAGACAGAAGCGCTCCAGGGACTTAGGCTGATAACTCTTCTCAGCATCCCACACAGGCTGAAGGGCAATGGGGAGGGAGAGAGATCCCTGAGCTACCCACCGTAACTTACATGGCTTGAGAGGAGAGATCTATTAGCCTGTGTCTGAACACATCCCACACTGTATACTTCACATAGTCAGGTCTGACAGACCAAGGTCTGGAGAAAGCTGGAGAATACCTGGAGAAAGCTATTAGTTAAGAAGCAGGACACCCCTAATGCATGCAATTTAAAATCTGCAATCTTCCCTCATGGGCGCTCGGCTCTGCTGCCAGGTTGTTTTGAGCCAATTACCTGAGCCATATATGACTAATTACTGTGAAGTTACAGAAAAAAAAAGATATCATGACAACACAGATTGGCTGATGACACCATAAGAATGTGCACAGCCCCAAACCCTTCACTAGCAACTAAAATGAGCAATGAGCCCTGCAAAAAGAGCTGGACATTGGTTATGTATCTAATATAATATAGTGATTAATATAATATAGTGAATAAGTCATTAAGTTGCCAAATGAAATTTCGTGCCTGCTCCATGTGTTCATGAATAAAATGGCATGAGCTTTAATCAACTACACAAACCAGTTCTTATAACCATACATTCCCATTAATCAATTAAAATGCTGCTGATTCAACATTTTTTCTGTGTAATCACTTTTTGTTAAATGAGTTTAATTAAAAAATATTATTAATGCACATATAAATATAAACTTGGCATTTAACTATTAAGGTTTGGGGTTGGTAAGACTGCATCTATTTGCACAAAAATATGGTAAAACCAAGAATATCATGAAATATTCTTAAATTTTAAAATACCTGTTTTCTAGTTTAATATTTTAAAATACAAAATGTTCAGCAGCCATCTCCCCCTCTAGTGTACAGTGATTTGGTGCTCAAGAAACATTTACAGGTGCATCTAAAACAATTAGAATATCGTGAAAAACTACAAAAAGTGAAACTTTTATATATATTTTAGATTCATTACATGTAAAGTAAGGCATTTCAAAAGTGTTTTTGTTTTAATTTTGATAATTAGAGCTTACAGCTCATGAAAGTCAAAAATCAGTATCTCAAAATATTACAATATTTCCTAAAATCAATCTAAAAAAGGATTTGCAAAGCAGAAAAGTTCAAGTTCTTTAAAGCAGGGTTCAACATTAACACTTGTCCGGGACAAGTACATGTTTTGGTTGGGCAAATGAAAGAGAAATTTACTTGCCCAATCAGACAAGTAACTTGAAAAGGTATATATCATTTGCGATATATATAGTTTGCGATAATTTCGTAATTGTTGTTTTATCGAGTGTACTGCAAGAATCAAAACACACCTAGAGTGCACGCATACATTACTTATAGAAGTTTGGGAGAAGAAAATGTATATTTATATAATTTCATATAGTTTCACACGAAGATCAAGCGCCGTTTTTTTTTTGCTCCAAAAACCATCATGATTACAAATGTGATTTTATAACAGTTCAATAAACAAGAAGTTAACATTAAGAGACTTACGTTTTAGACACCATATTTCCCCCAAACACAGCCACAGCACTGTTCTGCGTCTCTGAGCAACATGACAGTGTTTCGTTCCTGAATGAATCAACCATTTAAGTGATTCGGTTCAGTCGCAATGAATCACTTATTAACAGTGACTTGATGCCACCTACTGGTGGCTTTAATTTCACAATTACAGTATTTAAATTTTTTTTTATTTCAAATATCAGTATTCAACTTTTTATGACTCAAAACATTATTTATTAATTTGTAACTGCAGAGTAAAGCATCCCATGTCCCTCAGAGCTGCATTAATAGTGGGTAAATATATCTATTCCAATTCAGATTTAGTTTCTGTGTTTCCTCTACATTGCAAAGATTAATTTTGTTGATACCGATTTCATTTGTTTGGTAACAGCCCAAATGTCTTATTATACTAATTGTCTGATTAAATTGAACTCTAATTAAAAAAAAAAAATTTAAGTTTGAAAATTAATATATAAAGAAGTAAATATTAGCATTTTATTTGTAAGTTTAATATAAAATAATTGTATTTGTAATTAATACAAATTTTATTTTAAAATACAACAGTATTATCACACTTTATAATTTTTTTCATTATTTTATTTAAAACGAAAAATCTAACTAAAAAAACTAAATGTGTTTTGTATAACTACAATAAATAATTATATTTATAACTCAATTAAAAAAAAAAAAAAATTATCTCCGGGCAAGTAACATTTATACTTGGAAAAGTAAATGACAAATTTACTTGTCCGAAGGACAACAACATGAGAATGCTTAATGTCAAGCCCTGTTTAAAGTATGTTCATTAATGCACTCAATACTTGGTCAGGGCTCCTTTAGCACAAACTCCAGCATCAGTGAGGAATGGCATGGAAGCGATCAGCTTGTGGCTCTGCTGAGGCACTATTGAGCCTTCAGTTCGTCTGGATTGTTGGATCGACTGTTTCTCATCTTTCTCTTGAAAGTATCCCATAGATTCCATATGGAGTTCAGGCAAATCAAGCACAGTAATATCATGGTCACCAAAGCACTTGGAAGTGGTTTTGGCAGTGTGGCCAGGTGCTAAAGTCATGCTGGAAAAGGAAATCAGCATCTCCATAAAGCTTGTCAGCAGATGGAAGCATAAAGTGCTCTAAAATCTCCTGCTAGACGGCTGCATTGACACCAGACTTGATAAAACACAATGGACCAACACCAGCAGACGTCACGGCACCCCAAATCATCACTGACTTCAGAAACTTCACACTGGACTTCAAGCAGCTTGGGTGCCTCTCCAGTCTTCCTCCAGACTCCAGACATTGATTTCCAAATGAAACGCAAAATTAAAATTTATCTGAAAAGAGGACTTTGGACCACTGAGCAACAGTCCAGTTCTTTTTCTCCACAGCCCAGGTAAGATGCTTGGTAGCCCTTTTCCTGAAGACGTCTGAGCGTGGTGACTCTTGATGCACTGACTCCAGCTTCAATCCACTCCTTGTGAAGCTCTCCCAAGTGTTTGAATCAGCTTTGCTTGACAGTATTCTCAAGCTTGCGGTCATCCCTGTTGCTTGTGCACCTTTTCCTACCCAAATTCTTCCTTCCAGTCAACTTTGCATTTAATATGCTTTGATACAGCACTCTGTGAACAGCCACCCATTTTAGTAATGACCCTCTGTGACTTACCCTCTTTGTGGAGGGCGTCAATGATTGTCTTCTGAACCAGTGACAAGTCAGCAGTCTTCCCCATTATTGTGGTTTCAAAGAACAAGAGATACCCAGAATTAATACTGTAGAGATGGTCGTTTAATGAAACTCAAATATAAATATTCTAATATATTGAGATACTGGATTTTGACTTTCATGAGCTGTAAGCTCTAATCATCAAAATGAAAACAAAAAAACTTTTGAAATGTCTTTACATGTTATGAATGTAAAATGTATATGAAAGTTTCACTTTTTGAAATAAGTTACAAAAAAAAAGTTTCACGATATTCAAATTTTTTGAGATGCACCTGTATTGTTATTAATGTCGATTTTTATTTTATTAGATGAATATAAAGTTTAAAAGAACAGCACTTCTTTGAAATATAAATTTATTTGAATTTTAAATGTTAGAAATATATTATTGTTTTTATAAATGTTATACATCTATTGCCATTTTAGATCAATTTAATGCATCCTTGCTGTATTCCTCCCGTTTATGTAGCAAATAACTGAAAAACATACCATGACTGGGTTTACTAGACTAGAAGTAGGTTTTTACTCTATTTTACTTCTTGCATTAAACATTTTGAATGTGCTGACTACTGACTGTTCAAAATTATTTCTTTGATAGGAAAAAAGAATCCAGGACCAGGACCTAAAAAGCACTCATAATATCTCTTTTTCACTATCTTTCATCCACTTTCTCTATATACCACGTTAGATGTCAGGAGGGAGACTTTTTCCCAGAGATAAAATACTCTTACAAAGCCTCTAAAGAGCAAGGAAAAGGGGAAGGGAACAGAAAAGCATGGGCCTTTTGACTTTAAAGATCAAGATCCACACTCTTCAAACAAGCAGGATTTCCCACCTTGTCAATCTGTCACACCAAAGCACGGGGCGGCAGGTACATAGAGGTGGATGCTTCATTACAATCTTCTCCAGAATAAGCCAGGGGATGAAAAACACACTGACAGCTGCTTGCAATCATTCGCCGATTGAAATGAGCTTGTTACCTAGCTTACGGCAGTTATTATCGAGCGCTGATCACCATATGCTCTGATGACGGATAGAAGCACTTACCATACACTAAAGGAATACAAATGCGACAAGAAACCTCTGGAGAGAATCTAAATTAGTAAAGGCCTCACTTGTCATGTAATAACAATGATCAGGGGCTGAACTCATAATGCTTGCCCAGTGTTTAATGCAGACCTACATGATCTCATGCCAATATTTCATTAAAAAGTTCAAGCATTTTCATGATACCTTATCAAGAGCAGTTGACGTCGTGTTGCTGTGATGGGAACCAGTGGCATGAGGCTGACAGACAGCAGAGGGGCTGATATCAGAAATAACCTAGAGAAAGAAAACACAGGATATTACTACATTTCTGCATTCACATCTAAATCTGCTGTTTTCATCATTATTTTAGATTATATTTTTAGTGACTTGCCCTATGGGTGAATTTGGACCTCTCTTCCTGGGCAGAGAATAAGCTCTTCCACTGGAGCCTCAGTTTCCCATATTGCCACTGCAGTGCTTGTAGTACCTGGTCCTTCTTCACTGTGGTATCTACTCCTGGTCCATGTGCCGCTACGTCAAGCTGTCCTGGTGTTAGACCCTGGGCAATCTTATATGTTCACAAATGTGACATGAAAAAATCATTACAGTAGCCATTAATCATCATTCTATTAATACTGAAACAACATCTGGAGGGAAATAGTACAAATTCTACAATACAAAAGTAAAGATAAAGAAATCCTTCAGTAGATTAAGGTTTTATGTAGGGCTGGGTAAAAAATATTGATTCTCCGATTTTAATCGATCTTCAGTTTAACGCAACGATATCGATTCGGGAAATCCCCGAATCGATTCTTAATGAGTGTGCTTCAGGTAAGAGGATATGAATATTCACCTCTCGTCCTGAAGGTGTCACCATCTTTCGAATTGCTCCACTAAAAAAAAACAACTGTGTGCACCCTATTATTAATGTAGATGTGTATTTCAGTAATAAACTTAAGTAGGAGAGTTTCAGTTACCAGCATTTATATCAAAATATGGATCCCATGTCTGCAAAACTAACATTTTAAATTAAATATTGATAGCTAATCGATATTGATAGCTAATCGATATCGAATCGAATCGAATCGAAACCATAAAAATAAGAATCGAATCGAATCGCAGAATTGGTCACAATACCCAGCCCTAGTTTTATGATTTAACCCCAGGGGAGGCATGAACTCCAAGCTGGTTCCAGGGGAGATTTTGAGTTTGCTTTGTTAAACCCCTAAAACAGGAATTGCTACTGAGGGCTGTTGCCTTGAACAAATAATAATGTTTTGATCTTTTTTTGTAATTAACAGCTTAACACATGATTAATTTACCTATTTAGGGAAAATTAAAAAATATGTTAATTGTTCAGATTGCTTGGATGGTAATCATAGCAGTATATTAAATTACCTTTCAAAAGTTTGGGGTCATTAAGATTTTTTATTGTTTTTGAAAGAAGTTTCTTATGCTCACCAAGGCTACATTTATTGGATCAATGATACAGAACATTTTTTACTTTGTAAGATATTATTATAATTAAAGTGTTGTTTTCTATTTTAATATGTAGACTGATTTATTCCTGTAATGCCACAGCTGAATTTTCAACAGTGTCAAATAATCCTACATAAATCATTCTAATATACTGAATTGATGCTCAAGAATCATTGATGCATTTTTTCAGGTTTCCCTGATGAAAAGGAACTTCAAAAGATGAGGATTTATTTGAAATGTCTTTGTCACTTTTGATCAATTTAATGCATCCTTGTTACATGAACAATGCAATACTGTGTCCTATTAAAATGTATAAATGTGTGTATTAAATAACAGATTCTGTATTAAACAACCTACTTCAGAGTTTGCTTCTTTTTGTTATAATGGGACCAGTAAGGATTTTATTAACGCTAATGATAAATATATTAGTATTATTAGAGTCAGGGGCACCGTAACGATTCTAAGGGCCAACGATGGAAGGGGGGCCCCCTGAGGGGGAAACACGATTTCTACCGAGAGGGACAACCGGGACAACCCCCCCCTCCCCACACACACACACACACACATAAGACAAAAATATATATACATAAAATACATAAGATGAATAGAAGAGAAATGAAACAAGGAATTAAAGTGTGTAGTGCTAGCCAAACTCACCCACACAATGATTGCCAGGGTGCTGCTATGTCATTGCGGTGGTGTTTTATAGCGTACTTGCTCCAAACAAAAGAGCCCACCATTAAGTCTCTGATATTCTGGTTTCTAGATATGACTTGGGTCAGTCCTTTAAAGTAAGCCTATGGGCATTTTTTTCCTCAGTCTTTTATCATCAACCAGGCGCAAATTCTAAATTAGAATGCTTCAAATCATAATAGCACACTTCTCCTCAACACAAAGCACTTGGGATATTACTCACGACTGTAGCACAAACAGTGTAGGATGAGTTACATGCTGATCTACTGTATATTATAATTATTAATCCTAGTAACAGTGATGCTTGTTTTAGCAAGCACCACTACTGAAACAGATGAAACTGACACTTTGAAAGCCTCGATTAGATTAAAGTTTAAGGATTTAACCAATTAGACATTTCAAAAAAAGTGAAACAGCGTTAAAATCGATTCTAAAAGCAAATAGGATTTTACTTATTGTGTTTTGTTCATGATTGCTTTTTATTAGAAAGTCAATTAGATTAGTCAGCCAAGAGCAAATGGGACAACAAGTTAACCATTTTGTAGCCTGTGTAATGTTCGTGAGAGGCTGCTGATAGGTTTTTTTTATAAGATTAAGTAGTAAAAAGTTAATGTTCTGACCATATGCACAACTGTGCATAAAATAAAGTTATCCTGCTCTCTGCTGGCCTTGTATAGAATAACACTTGACATCAACAGAGGAATGCAAGCAATAAAATTAATAATCTGCTTGGATCACCAAAACTCAAGGTCTCACCATCGGTGCAGATGAGAGAGTGTCTAATTGATGAACCTTCTCAGCAAGCAGGAAGTCCAGTAGATTCCCTGATGACAGCACCCAGCCGAATGCCAAGAGCAGATCTCTGCTCCCCACCTCTTCTATGTGACTGGGGGGCCGGGGCCCCACCACCCAAGGGGCTCCATAGCCACAGTAACACAGAGCACTCCTCACAAACAGCAGCTGCACATCTGCAAGCACAACACTGTGGGTTGTACAAACAATAATGTATTACACATGGACTGCAGTTATGTGCAATAATCAATTTACCAAAGTCTTGGTCTTTAGAGTTGGGGCACGCACAATCCAGAGCAAAAGCTCTCTGCAGAAGCCTACTTAACAAACTCCACACGTCCACTGCCTGAAAGCAAAACATATTTTGAGCACACCAAGCAGGGTTAATCTAGCTCATGATGACTTATCTATCAAATTAGAGAGGGGGAGAGGGAGGGAGAAGTGGTAACGTTACCATGACTGTAGTAAGATACATTGATCATCTTACCGCATCTTTTCTGTTGAATTTGGCTCTCCTGAATGTCTCAGCTGTCGGTATCGACTCGACGCTTAACGCAGATAGTAACTTACAGAGAGAAGTAATAACTTCTTTCACTTTAACACTCTTTTCGCGCGACATTTTACATGTAGTATGTTTACACTATCAATGGTCGTTAGGCAACAGAGAACAGACACTTCCCAGTTGAGTGTCATTTGCGCCGTTTTGATTAGTTGTTATTTTAGCGCGCTACATGATTGACGTAAATCCTGACCAATAGGAATTATAGACAGCCCACCTCGAAACGTCATACCGCCTGGACTTGATTTCATTCTTGATTTATTTAGCATATTTTATTTTTGATCTATTTTCTGTATTTAATTTTATTTATGTTGTATATTTCTCTCCATGATGTTGTTGTTATATATTTAAAATGAAGAAATACATTCACAAATCTCATATATTGTCAGTATGTACCGTTTGAGTAATGCGCTGAAAAATGAAAACGCGATAATAATTATGATAGGTCATTCACTGCTGGGGGTAAAGTCAGCTGAATAAGTAATAAATCCAGTATTAAAGAAAGGAAGATTGTGCAGTTTCACTTTGTAAAGAACTTTACTGCCCTCTACTGTTTACGACTCGTCGCTCACCTCCCCAATTAAAGACACATTTCGTTTACACTTTACAATAACATTTCCTAACATTTAGTATGAACTAACAATGGACAGTTTGTTAATCTTAGTCCATTTTAATTTCAACATCTACAAATACATTTTAAAGATTAAAAGTTGTATCCGTTATCATTAACCAATGCACTCTGAACATTAACAAAGGTTGGGCCTAATAAATGCTGTACAAATATTGGTCATTCTTAGTCCATGTTATTTAATGCATTAACTAATGTTAACAAATTAGAACTTATTGTAAAGTGTTACCACAAATTCAAAGCAATGGTAATAATAATAATAATGAATGACAACATAACTTGAGCAGAGGACAAAATAGTTTATTTTTTCTTCTGAAACACAGTAAACAAAAACATGTAGAGGGATCTAAAACAATAAAACATGCTTAAAAAACTAATTCAGACAACTTTTTAATTACAGTATTAGTTATGGTGCCTTTATTTGGCCACAGTACACTTAAGTTACTTTATTAGTGTTAAATTGCTCTCATTGTGCAACTTGTTTTAAGTACCACACATACAATGTAATGTGTTAAAAAATACACTCAGTGATGAAACTGTAACAATAACTGCAAATGGATTAGGATTTTTGCTAATGTCCAAACAAATTTATTACAAAAAATATGCCAATTACAAAAGGCGTTTAATTAAAATTTAATAAAAAATGTAAACCTTGCCGTTATTAATCAACTTCAGATAGAGAGAATTTTTAAAGTAGCCTCCTAATAGAGACATACTAAAACAGCACCACCAATTGAAACAGTTATAAGCCTGTCACACACAAAATTCCAGTTTTGTAGTTGCTTCACTGTGTTGTATTTACGGTTATAATATAACATGTTATTGATCTCCCTGAAAAGTTTTGTTGTTAACTTTCAATATGTCCTTCATGTGGTAACATGGAAATTTAGTGGCTATTCAAGTCGAAGATATTATTTTGACTGAATTTACCTGAAAGTTATGTTAAATGATAGGACAAGATGATTGTCCTTGATCTAGGACAAGATGGCGCCGCTGATGGCAGCTATTGTGCGTTGCTCTCCAGTGTTTGTACTGTTTTTGTTTGTTTTTCCTGTTTTTTGTTTTTCAAATACGATCAGTTTTACCAGGGATGACCTGCTGAACATTCGGCAGAACACACCACAAAATCTTTTACCGGATTTTGATTTTTCGGACGTTCTGCTGGACATTGTAGATGGCGGAGCCGTAGCTCTGGTCAAACGCTACAGGAGGCGCAGGCAGGGGAAGCTGCGCTCATGAAGCTTCGTCAGCGAGGATTTCGAACGGCGTTGCCTAGCATCCATCTGGCGGATCTCAGCTCTCTACCCAACAAAACGGACAAACTCCTTCTGCTCTCCCGGACAAACAAGGATTTTTCTAACTCTGCTGCTCTGAGTTTCACGGAAACCTGGCTAAATGGCGACATACCGGACCGTGTACTACATCTGCCTAATTACCAGCTGATCAGAGCAGATCGGGATGCGGAATCAACGGGGAAATCGCGCGGCGGCAGGACGTGCTTTTACATCAATAAGAGGTGGTGTACAGATGTAACCGTGTTAAAGAAGATGTGCTGGAGTTCTGCTCGTTCATTCTCGTGAGTGTCTACATTCCACCGCAAGCGCACGTGAGCACAGCTTTACAGAAACTCGCTGATCTGATCACAGAGAGTGAGCAACAACACCCGGACTCTGTTTCAATCATTCTCGGGGACTTTAATAAAGCAAATCTCTCCCGCGAACTGCCAAAATACAGACAGCACATCACATGTCCCACCAGAGACAGTAATATATTGGATCACTGTTACACAGCGATAAAGGACGCATATCACTGTTCCACGAGCAGCTTTAGGACTCTATGATCACTGTTTGGTTCCTCTTATTCCGACCTACAGGCAGAAACTTAAATCTGTAAAGCCTGTATTAAGATCTGTTAAAAGATGGACTAATGAAACAGAGCGGGATCTACAAGCCTGTTTCTCTTTCACTGATTGGAGTGTTTTTGAAGCCACTGCCATCGATCTGGATGAGCTCACAGAGACTGTAACATCTTATATCAGTTTCTGTGAGGATATGTGCATTCCTAGCAGGACTCGTCTAATCTACAACAATGACAAACCATGGTTCACTGCAAAACTCAGACAGCTCCATCAGGCCAAAGAAGATGCTTACAGAAAGGGGGATAAAGTCTTGTACAAACAGGCCAAATACACACTGGAAAATGAGATCAGAGTGGCAAAGAGGAATTATTCTGACAAGCTAAGGAAAAAAATATCTTCCAGTGATCCTGCTTCAGTGTGGAAAGGAATGAAGGATATCACCAGTTACAAGACACCATCCCCCAGCGCTCTGGAGAATCAACACCTGGCAGACGACTTGAACGAGTGTTATTGTCGTTTTGAAAAATCACCCCACACCCGCCCTGAACACCTCTCCACACAACCATTAACACCTCCAGCAACCCTCCTCTCCCCCACACCTACAAAAGAAGATGTGTGCCAGGTCTTCAGGAAGAACAAAAGAAGGAAAGCACCAGGCCCAGACGGTGGGTCACCAGCCTGCCTAAAAATCTGTGCTGATCTTCACACAGATCTTCAACAGTTCACTGGAGCTGTGCGAATTCCCCTCATGCTTCAAACGCTCCACCATCATCCCCGTCCCAAATAAACCCAAAATTACTGGTCTTAATGACTTCGGACCTGTGGCCCTAACGTCTGTAGCCATGAAATCATTTGAAAGACTGGTTTTGGCTTATCTGAGGGACATCACTGGACCCCCTGCAGTTTGCCTACAGAGCAAACAGGTCTGTGGATGATGCAGTCAACATGGGACTGCATTTCACCCTGGACAGACCAGGGACTTATGTGATGATCCTGTTTGTGGACTTCAGCTCCACTTTTAACACCATCATCACAGAAACCCTTCAGAATAAACTAACCCAGCTCTCCGTCCCCACCTCCGTCTGTCAGTAGTCTTTACTGTCTTAGTAAAGCTTGGTAAATTCCCATCCATCACTCGTACCATCAGCACTGGAGCTCCTCCGGGCAGCGTACTCTCCCCACTGCTCTTCTCCCTCTACACCAACGACTGCACCTCTAAAGACCCCTCTGTCAAGCTTCCTGAGGAAGTTCAACCTGCCACAGGAGCTGCTGAAACAATTCTACTCCGCCATCATTGAATCCATCCTCTGCACTTCAATAACTGTCTGGTTCAGCTCAGCTATCAAATCTGAGCTCAGAAGACTACGGAGAGTAGTCCGGACTGCTGAGCGAATCATTGGTACAACCCTCCCCACTCTCCAAGAGCTGTACTTATCCAGAGTGAACAAAAGGGCTGGTCCCCTGGACCCCTCACATCCAGCACACTCCGTCTTTGAACTGCTGCCGTCTGGTCGATGCTACAGAGCTCTGAGCACCAGAACGACCAGACACAGGAACAGTTTCTTCCCTCAGGCAATCCATCCCATGAACACTCAACAATGAACGTGGCACACACAACTATAATACAGTATCCATTCACCACACTCACTTATTTTATTTTTATTTCTCATTTCTAATTTGCACATACTTGACCTGTACATACATAGTTGTCTATATTATATATTGTGTTTTTGCTACTTTGTACATTGCCTATTTGGATATTATTATTTTATTATCTGTGTCCTGTCCTGTTGCTGTCGTTCTGTTGCACTGTGGAGCTTCTGTCACTAAAACAAATTCCTTGTGTGTGTAAACATACCTGGCCAATAAAGCTCATTCTGATTCTGATTAAATTATTAAATATTATAGTGGTGTACATATTAATTCTTCATAGTTATTTTAATCACAGGTTAGATTAAGCAGAAATAGTTCTTTAAGGTAACAATGGCATTCTTAATTTTTTTTTACAGTGTAAGTTATGAGTATCATCCAATCTGTCCTTCTGCATGACCCTTACATTATGATTGTATACCTCCATTTGTGCTAATTCTAAGAAAATACATCAGATGTGTGCTTTTCAAATCTATTCAAATAGTGTCAAAGCTCAAGAAAATGGATTTAGTGTTATAGCTTCATTCCATAAATAAATAAACCTAATTAAAAAATGCAAATATTGCACAGACTTCTATTAGTTAAAATGCTGGTGTTTGAACAATAAAAATGCACCAACTTCAGAATATTTAAAGAAATTGCATTAGCTCTCCCCTTCACCTTCCTCTTCTTCTCGTTTGATAACGGGGTTTCCTAAAAATGAAAATTACGAGGAATCAGCAAAGGTCATTTTTGCAACCATGGTCTCATCAACATACAAATGTTTTTTCATGTTTAACTAATTGTCCAATTATTGGGAAAAATATGCTACCTACCATCTATCTTTTTAAGCTTGGGAAGCCTCTTAGTAGCTTCCTCTATCCAGTTGCCATCTGCAGAATATTTTTCTTCTAATGGGTTCCCCACAAAGACGAGGTCAGCCAATGCTGGAAGATCTGCCAGCTTCTGAAACTCCCCTAAAGGAACAAACAGCCTCATAAAATGCTCATCCTTGACGTACCATGACTAAGCTGCTAGTGGTCTCGCTCATCTTCCATGCTCACCCCACTCCTTGACCAAGTTGTTAGACATGTACAAGACTTTGAGTTTCTTCATGACGTGAATTCCCTTCAGTTTTTCTATGAGGTTATAAGAGATCCACAGCTCCTCCAGAGTATCACCTACAGCCTCCTGTGGGGGACGGAAGAGGCAAACGTGGATTTCCACTTCTTAACGTTATCATTATTGTTCTGTTTCTTTACTTACAAGTCCATTAAGGTTTTTGATGCTATTCCGCCCCAAGGACAATATCTTAAGGTTCTCTAGGAGAAAAATGTAAATAAACTGTTCAGCAATCATGACAAATGCACTTGACAGAAATGCATTTAAGGGGTGTACTTACTTAGACCATTCAAGTTGGCAATTTTTTCAATACAGTTCGTAGACAAGGATAATCTCCTAGGCAGGACAGAACATACAATGAAGATATATTAGAGAATTATTATATCTGGCACACACTGATGTTGGTTTATAAGAAAATACGGTAACACTTTATTTTAAGGTGTCCTTGTTACACATTACACATGTCCTTACTATTATAACAACACTAAATTATGCATAATTACATGCAAGTAACCCTAAACCAAACCCTAATCCTAACCATATAGCAAGTACATGTAGTTAATTAATATTACTCAGTACTTAAATGTTTAATTACACTGTGACAAGGACACCTTAAAATAAAGTGTAACCGAAAATGCACTAAAAATTGGATCTGTGTATTTAGACTCACTCGCAGTTGACAAGATTAGAGAGAGATGCGTCCATTTTTTCAATGGGAGGAATTTGACTATAAAGCTTTACTGCTGTTGCCTCGCTCGCTTTTTCGCCTGTTTTCTCCTCCTTAGACAACCAAATGAAATCAATTAAGATAATTTGACTGACAGAGAGAGACAGAGCTTACATATTTACTAGGAAATGGGTTAAAACTTGGAAGAGTTCATCTACAAGCTAAATTAACAACAAATGTTTTACCCATTTCACCAGGGCCTCTTTAATAGTTGTTGCTTTTGCCTGAAAACACACATAATACATTCGTGATGACTCTCAGAAAGGTAAGATGATGTTTGTATGTATAATATGTATAATAAAATGTATTTTTCTCTATATCTCTACGAATATGCTACTGTATGTCAGTAAAATCACCCGTTAACTAATAATAGAGTTGCTAAGCTCGCTCTCCTCTTGACATTACGTTGACATCTCCTGTAGCCTGTTTAATACGTAATAAACCAAAACCTCTGTACATTTAAAACCTAATTTGCTCATATTTAACAGCTAAGTTAGCGAGGTGGCTAAATGTTTATCTGCTGCAAACTGCCTGACACAAGAGATGAACACTGCTGCAGCTTCTATTTCCAGCCAGCGTGATAGCCTCGTTTTATTATAAACCAAACAACTTGTTTCCTGATTTTGAACAATGCATTTTTAACTCAGTAACACAACATGATAATGTGCATTAAAAGCAGAAATAGGATGGGAACTCACCATGTTGTTCTTTACGGTTGCTATGGAACTGCCCAGACTCAAAGCGCATGCGCAAAGTGATGCTTCCGAGCCGCGTGACAACACAAACAGGAGAAGAAAATAGGAAAATGCCAAGAGAACGGTGAGAGCGACCGAGGATAGATATATAGATAATATCACAAATATATCACAAATATAGTTGACTTTGTTTATTTTTTTACAAAGCCCACGGATTAATAACCTGTACCCACAAATTCATCATTTCTCTATCCGTTCCCGCGGGTTTGTAAACTGTACCAAAGACTATAGAATACCTATAAAGAGACTTTGACTGTACTCACGGATTCATTTTTGAAGAACAGCAAGCTCCTAGGTAGCCTACGTGTTAACGAATCATATTGTAGCCTATTATTGTTTTATTGCATATTATATGTGGAATAGACCTACAGCAAACTGTCCGTGTAAAGTGATATTAAAATATGTGTTCTGAGTTTGTCACACAACAGAAAAATGTGTTATTAACTACCCAGCCAAATTTGAATGATAAAAAACCCGCGAAGTATCTAAAATAAGTTATTAAAATCTTTGAAAAATAAGCAGGACTCTCTGCTCTCAAACGCTGGGGGCGTGTCCGCTGTCGGCGCTGAAACCACGCCCACTCGCTGGAGAGCGGCGGCCGTCTCTCTCAACTGTCAAATACCGCTAATGGATGCTACTGATATACAGCTGTACATGTTTGAGCGTGCAAGCTCGTTATTTGCGCTGCAGTGAGTTGAAACCTTCTCGTTGTCAAGGCGAGCGCGGTTCATGGTTGCTTAGCAACGGCAAACACCACGAGAGCGCAAGCTCCGGTGCGCTTTGAAAGAAGAGAAAGCGGTACTTTCTAGATACGAATTGTGAACGCTCCATGTTTTTAAATTGTATGTATTCTGCTTCATATTGATGTCTCTGGGCTAAGACCCGGGTATCCATTCACCCTAGAACCGTCACTGCCTAGAATCTGTATATCTAACATCACAGACATTCAAAAAGACAAACTAAAAACTTGACCTCTCAACAGTTATTTATTATAGTGTTAAGGGCGGGGCCACGCTCGGTGGCTCCATTTCGTCATCGAGCCACCCTTTTAGCCCCGCCCAAAACATCCTGAACACTGTTTAACGGTTTAACTCCACAATTCAGTACTACATAGTTCAGTCTTTGTAATGTGTTTCAGCAATACATTTCTAACATTTGTAATGTGTTTAGAAACAATTCTCGGAATTCTCTTTACACAGACTTTAAGTGTCTTAAGCCTCTTTAAATTTTTACAGAAAATCACAATAACTGATATTGCATTGTTGCTTCAACACTGTTGACATGTAACAATAATTTTTTTTTGGTCTGAGGTTTTTAAGGCGGGCAGGGCAGTTTAATTTATAAAAGAAACTTTGATTTTTGTGAAAAAATGTCATTTTAGGTAGAAATGGCTGGTTAAGATAAAATGGGCCACAATTTTCAGCTAAAATATGCTGCATACACACACACAGGTTTCCATTTTTTTGTGGGGACTCTCCATAGGTGTAATGGTTTTTATACTGTACAAACCATATTTTCTATCACACTACACAAACCCTAAACCTAAACTTACCCCTTACAGGAAATTTTCTGCTATTTCAGATTTTCATTACACTCCTGTGTGATTTATAAGCTTGCTTCTTCATGAGGACCAAAAAAATGTCCCCACAAGGTCAAAATTTACTGGTATTGCTATACTTGTGGGGACATTTGGTCCCCATAACGTGATGAATACCAGGTACACACACACACACACACACACTTTTAGACAGATATTGAGGGTGAAAATAGGTTTATAGGCCTGGATATGTATCCATACAAAATCTTAACAGTCTTAAAATAAACAAGCATACATACATACATACATGCACACAAAAGACACCAGTGCACAGAAACACACATCTATACAACATGCTCAGTTCATTTTTAAATGCATTGTTTAATTAAATATTCATTCAACTTTCTATGTAATGAAATACATTTATGGTGTTGCTATGGCGCACTGAAGACAATAGTGTAAATTTACTGTTAAAAATAAAATGATTTAAGCTGAAATTACCTATGTTGTTCTCTTGTCGTGGCCTAATGGTTAGCGAGTCGGACTCGTAATTGAAAGGTTGCGGGTTCGAGTCCCCGGCCGGCAGGGATTGTAGGTGGGGGGAGTGAATGTACAGCGCTCTCTCCACCCTCAATACCACGACTGAGGTGCCCTTGAGCAAGGCACCGAACCCCCAATTGCTCCCCGGGCGCCGCAGCATGGCTGCCCACTGCTCCGGGTGTGTGTTCACGGTGTGTGTGTGTGTGTGTGTGTGCATTTGTTCACTACTCACTGCTGTGTGTGTGCACTTGGATGGGTTAAACGCAGAGCACCAATTTCGAGTATGGGTCACCATACTTGACAATACGTCACGACTTTACTTTTTTTTTTACTTTTTTTTTTTATATTGGCCCATTTTACCTGAATGTTGTGCCGTGGCTCAAGAAGGTACCTGCTGATACTCTAACTCTCATAATTTTAAAACTTTTATACATTTTCACATTTAAAAAATATAAATATATTTAAGAGACCCATGCTAATTTATAAGAATATCATTAGATCTCCTGCATAGCTTATTTGATGGTATTATAAGTCAATTTACAAAATTGTGGCCCATTTTAGCTGACCTCACCCTAGTTATTATTATTATTTATAGGCTAAATAAATGAGTGCACTTAACATGAAGACTTATTTTTGGTGATTTTATTATACTTAGCTTTTTACCCCATAGTTAGATGCATGTTTCACTGTTTCACCGTCGTGCTTCACATTTCAACACGACGTGCCCCCCTAATTAAATCGTCATGTTTGATCATTTTGTTGACCACAAAAGAACATATTTTAACAATGTGTTTCCCACAGTTTTGATGAATTAAAAATCCCACGGCACACCACTGCACTGAAATATAGCTAAAAAAAAAAAAAGATAAGGGGGGGGGGGGGGGGGGGGGGGGGGTGTTATTGTGGTTGTTATTTATCAGACACATAACACTTGCACTTAACATTTTATGAAAATCAAGCTGGAGTTAACGTTTTTGACCAGCGAATAACGGAGATCTGTTTTGTCTGTCACAGGTGTATGGGCATCGTATTACGCTTTCAACAACTTACAGGTTATAACGTTTATTGTTGCTATATGGGTACCTACTTTTTCTTGTTGTTTAATACACTTGGACAAAATCTCATGATAGCAGGTGCATCTCAAAAAAATTTAATATAGTGAAAAAGTTCATTTTTTTCTTTTAACTTATTTAAAAAAGTGAAACTTTCATATGTTTTAGATTCATTACATGTAAAGTAAAACATTTCAAAAGTTTTTTTTTTTTTTTTTTTTTTTTTTTGATGACATACAGCTCATGACCATCTCTACAGTATAAATTCAGTAATTTATAGTAATTTACAATAATGGGGAACACTGCTGACTTGGCAATGATCCAGAAGACGAACATTGACGCCCTCCACAAAGAGGGTAAGTCACAGAGGGTTATTACTGAAATGTGTGGCTGTTTACAGAGTGCTGTATCAAAGCATATTAAATGCAAAGTTGACTGGAAGGAAGAATTTGGGTAGGAAAAGGTGCACGGTCATCAAGCAACAGGGATGACCGCAAGCTTGAGAATACTGTCAAGCAAAACTGATTCAAACACTTGTGAGAGCTTCACAAGGAGTGGATTGAAGCTGGAGTCAGTGCATCAAGAGTCACCACGCTCAGACGTCTTCAGGAAAAGGGCTACCAAGCCACTTCTGAACCAGAGAAAACGTCAGAAGCATCTTACCTGGGCTGTGGAGAAAAAGAACTGGACTGTTGCTCAGTGGTCCAAAGTCCTCTTTTCAGATAAATAAAAATTTTGCATTTCATTTGGAAATCAAGGTCTGGAGTCCGGAGGAAGAGTGGAGAGGCACAGAACCCAAGCTGCTTGAAACTCCAGAAAAGTCAAGTCACCTTTATTTATATAGTGCTTTTAACAATAAAAAGCTCTTAACAGTATCAAATTAGAGGATAGAGTGTCAGTAATGTATAAAAATAAGATTAAACACTCAATTTTCAGTTAAAGGCATTTCATTATTGAGTTCAGAGATGTCATTGCCTAGATCAGTTTAGTTTAAATAGTATCTGCTAAATCAAATTGACGATAATCACTAGAAATTAAGTGTCCCCAACTGAGCAAGCCAGAGGCGACAGTGGCAAGGACCCAAAACTCCCTCGTGACAGAATGGAGAAAAAAAAAACTTGGGAGAAACCAGGCTCAGTTGTGGGGCCAGTTCTCCTCTGGCCAGGAGATAATTATTTATTTATTGTTTACTTATTATTTTAATTAAAATTTTAAATGTGTGGAATGTGAAGTTTCTGAAGTCAGTGATGATTTGGGGTGCCGTGACGTCTGCTGGTGTTGGTCCATTGTGTTTTATCAAGTCCGGAGTCAATGCAGCCGTCTACCAGGAGCACTTTATGCTTCCATCTGCTGACAAGCTTTATGGAGATGCTGATTTCTTTTTCCAGCAGGACTTTAGAACCTACCCACACTGCCAAAACCACTTCCAAGTGCTTTGCTGACCATGATATTACTGTGCTTGATTGGCCAGACAACATGCCTGACCTGAACCCTATATGGAATCTATGGGATATTTTCAAGAGAGAAATGAGAAACAGTCGATCCAACAATCCAGACGAGCTGAACGCTCAATAGTGCCTCAGCAGAGCCACAAGCTAATCGCTTCCATGCCATTCCTCACTGATGCTGGAGTTTGTGCTAAACGAGCCCTGACAAAGTATTGAGTGCATTAATGAACATACTTTAAACAACTTGAGCTTTAATTATAATCTCATTGCACTTGAATAAAGTTAAGTGTAATCTGCCGATTGTCCTGCAGGTGACCTCATAATTCTGTCTTCGATGCATGTAGGGATTTAGGCTACGTTGGTATTGTATCAGACTTCACTGATCAGTGTGCACTTAATGCACTTAACATTACATGAAATCCAAGTTCAAATGGAGTTAGCAAGGTTTTTGGCCAGCGAATGCCAGAGATGGAGCGTTTTGTCTGTCATTAGAAGGCTGTAACTGTTATCCGTGGCAGAAAGTGCATCGCATTATGCTTTCATCAACTTTTACAGGTTATATAACGTTTATTGTAGCTATATGGGCGCTTAGTGTTTCTTGTTGTTTAATACACTTGGTCAAAATCTCAAATTAAGCGCTTATGCACGTACAAAAGAATATTGGCTAGACGGCAAATAACCTACTTTCTCCACTCTTCAAGCACACAAAAACATTAGCCTTTACAGACATAGTGTTGAGTAAAGAAAACGCTGTACTATTCAAACATCAATTATTTATTTACCCTTTCATTGCGGAAAAGCGATCTGTATCCTCCAGGTTTGGCTGAGAAATGATCCATGGCGTTACGAAGTTTTACTGACAAGCTCTTTTTAATGCTTATCATTGGTTAAATATTTTTAAAATATCTGATTTAAAATAATAATAACGAATTATAATAGAGATATGAAGTTTGGATAATTTTTCACGGCACACCTGACTGGCACTGGTTCAGAGGTTCGTGGTGTGATTCCACAGTCAGCCCACTGGATGGGAGTGATGTAACAATGATTACAGTCAAACTGCCCTCGATTTAGTGTGTGTGTGTGTGTGTGTGTGTGTGTGTGAAAGAGATAAAGAGAAAGAGGGAGAGAGAGAGAGAGAGAGAGAGAGAAAGAGAGGCAGAAAGAGAACAAAACAGAGCGTGTGATGACAAATAACTAGAATCCTAAACATCAGATTTCATCTACATGCCTTTAATGACAGTCCAATATGGAAAATCATGCTTTAGTAAATTATAATATAATACCCCTTACAAACAAACAATAAATAAATAAACGTGGTTTTGCTTCACTAACCATAGTATAAACATGTTTTTTGTAGTAAAACTGTGGTTATACAAAACCATGGTTACTACACTTTTACTATAATAAAATGATTAATTTTTGTATGGGGCAAAAGGTCCTAATTATTATTACGAAAAGTCAAAATTATGAGATTTTAAGCAACATTTCAACTCATAATTATCTTATTATCTCACACTTTCAACCTTTATCTCACTTTGCATTTCATAACTGCTACTTTTGTCTCATAAGTATGACTTTGTGTCCTATAGTTTAGACTTTTTATGTCATACAGTAATGATGATTTTCAAAGCATGAATGTTTTTTCTTATGTAGTAGAAATGGGCTTCCATCGAGCAAAGTTAAAATTTGAACTTTTATTTTTTATGTTAAAACAATAGTATTCTGCGTCATAAGTAAATGTACAATTGCTATAATGATCACAAAACAAGAGTTACAAGAGTTACAATAAAATACTGAGAACAAAACACAAATGCAAACATGCATGTGTGTAACAGTAGGCTATAAAGATGTTATATTCTGCAAACAGGAATTCGGTGCCCAGTACAATGTTTAGAATGGAAACACTGAACATTAGATTTTCGAGCCTGATGTTCGACTGGACGTTTATTAGAAATGTAATATGTATTTATATGAACTACCCCGAGAGTGTGTTATATTTGCATAATAGTGGGCTTTTTATTATTCTTTGCTAATACAATCTCACAAGATCGGTCGCTTTAAATTGCTTTGTCTGCGGTCTCATTAGTGAAACGACTATTTGTCACATTTGTACGGAGAAAATCAGTCGCATTATGCCGGCAAAACCATGAGTAATGAGATCCGAGAAACTGTATTCAGTGCCGAGGAGCACTTGTATCGTGGTGATCTGACACACGCATGCGCAGTGCAGCCCAGTGACAGCCGAGCAGCCTCCTCAAGAGCCCAGCAGAGAGAATTCAGACAGCAGCAGTCAGTCTCCCCAGTTCCTGTTTCCGCCACGACTCGCCAGGCATCCCTTTCGTTAAAACATACGCGCTGTGGAGATACAAGTACGCCAGTGCCAAATCAAGGTAAGTGTGTCGCCCGCCGTTACATACGACCGCATTGTGTTAAGGAAAACGACGTTTTTCTCGCCGGCGATTTCGCTCCATCCCGGCCTGTTGCTAGCTGCCTCGACCGCTGAACGGGAAAAATAACGGTCAGCTTTGCAGCTCGAGCGCATTGTGTTTTCGTGCCGTGATAGCGAAGTATGCTCTGGTCAGACAGTCATTCTGTGGCTATCACGATCACGGCACACTGTGTAATGTGTTTATGGACTAGAAAGAGATGAAGGCGATTGCGAATGAGAATAGCAGTGCCAAATATAGGAAGCCTACTTTAAGCGAATCCACACCATATAGCGCTAACGAATCTGTTAACAAATGCACCAGACGATATTATTAATAAATGGTTTGTATCAGGACTGTTGAAGTGGTGCAGCGTAAATGCCCGGAATGTTAGTCAGACGTTTAGCAGGAATATCAACAGCAGTAGCGTGTCCATGTTTATGTATGGTACTAGAAAGGAGAAAGGCAAGTTAACATGAAGCCGCTGCAGAAATCAGAGTGTTTACTTTTAGACCCTTGCGAAGAAGAAAACGGCGAAATGATGTTTAAAGAAGCAGTTCACCCAAAATAAAATTCAGTTAACTTCATGCTATTGTTTAAAATTTTTATGACTGTATTTTTTTTTTTTTATGGAACACAAATGCAGAAATTTCGAAGAATGTAGTTTCCATCAAATGACAATGAATTGGGATTGAAAATGTCAAGCTTGTGAACTGTTATAAATGTGTCATAAAAGTAGTCTGCATATCTCATACGCTATTTTCAAAGTGTTGGCAGATGTTGGTTTTTTTTGGCATAATTTGTGTTATTTACAGAAAATCTCGACACCCGCCTTAGCTCACCATGAGAAATGATTTGTAAATCAGCAATTTGTTTGAGTCAATGAATCTTTTCAAGTTGATCCAAACATAAATCTGTTTCTCTTAAAAAGCAATTGTATGTCTTGAGAATACTTGGAATATAGTGAAGTATAAATCAAGTAGACTACTTTTATGGTGCTTTTACATCCCTTTTTAGTCACCATTCATTGTAATTAGATGTCTGGCATCTGGCAGATTCCTTAAAATTTGTCTTTCTGGTTCGGAACAGCATTTTAATTTTGTGGTGAACTATCCCTTTAAAAATGATGAAGGCATGGGCGCCAATAGCCTTGTGGGCAGTGTGCCAACTTATAGCGATGTTGTGCTTCGGGTGTCCCAAGTTCGAGTCCCGGGCTCGCAGACCTTTCCCGATCCTGTCCCCCTCTCTCTCCCACTTCACGTCCTGTCTACATACTGTCCTATCCTAATAAAGGCAAACAAATAAAAAATGATGAAGGCAATAAAGCCTGTTATTATTATGATGATGACTGTTTTTCTTCTAACTGTCAAAGGTTATGTTTCTCAACTGGGATCAGTTTGATTTCTTATCAGCTAAAGTGAGCTGCCTACCTAGAAGGCATGTGGAAATTTGGGATTATTTGTCTCTGCCAGTGCTTTTCCTTACTTAATCCACTCCTATCACACCCATTAGACACACTTCAGGATGGGCACCATTAACTATCATCGTATAACAATTTGGCTTCACTCTTTAAAGGCTACTTTGTGGTTTTATCTCCCGTCATGTCGTCTGCTGTTTTAATCGATGCACTGAAAACTTTTGCCTCTCTTAAGAGCCTTGTAAAATCAATGTCTTCTACAGATGTTCGGCCATAATGCCCAGTACCTTCTCTTTCAAGCATACACCGATAACGAGCTTTCGTAGTCAAGTGTGTTATTACATCTATTTGGACTTATATGCATTCTCTCAATATTCATACATCTTTAATAGTGCTTTTTGCATTGAAGCAGCTTATCTCACTTGACTTGGAATTAATAATATAATTAAATCTGCCGTGATAATTGATACCGCCACAAGTTTAGGTTTCTGGATTGAGATGATGAGATGTTATTCCTCTAAAGTCGGATGGTCATCATCAAAAAATTAAACTGAATCTGTCCTGGGTCAGTTGATTTGCATTGCATTTGGCCTTAGAACAGCAAAAAATACAACAATCTGAACATTTTATTTCACACATCAATGTAAATACTGTATATTAGCTTATACTGTACTATAAATGCCAGATTTCAGACTAGCACTTTTCAGTTGTTCGCCGGACAATATGTTTGTCAAGTAACCTGAAAAGTGGCAAACAAACAGGCCTATTGACTGAATCAGCCTGACTATATTAGATTAGACCAACAAAATTCATTTTCATGGGTCAGGTAAAAGTCACTCCTTTACGTCTTACAGTGTAGTCAGACAAACTGAGAGAATGAATTCGACACTCCTCTACTATGTTTACTTGTCAGGGTCCTTAGAGCTGTCTTAGCCAATGGCAGTGCCTGTAACTTCCCTAAGGGGCGGTTCATTTAGCTAGAGGCCTTTTTCAGGGAATCGCTCTAAAACAAATCCACAAATACAGTTTTAAACATGTTTTGTCAGGTAATCTAAAATGTGCTTCATGTGGTAACATCTGAATTAATTTAATATGACAGAATCAACTGCATTATGTAACCTAATATAAAGAGCTGCACTAAGTTACACCAACTTAAGCCATTATTAAGGGTTAGATCAGGTACAAACAGCGAAGGTGGCAATTTCTGTAAATGCTTCCTTTTTCAGTGCAGTATCAAATTTCATGCTGATCTCTGAATAGATACCATTTTTAAAGAGAGCAGTGAATACATCTGTTCACGTTTTCATATTTAGACGAAGGAAATTGGTTATAAAGTTCATATGTCAGGGTGTGATGTGGCCTTATCTTGCTCAAGTTAACCATAAGTGAAGTTTATCTTTACTCCAGTATTTTATTAGCATTTACATTGATGTAAGTTTTTGATGTTGTGTAATCATCTCTTTTGTTGAAAGTTTGCTTTTAATCTCAGTTCTGTTCGGTCAATCACACCTCTCACAAATGAACCATGATATACATTAATTTGTCATAGGCCCCTGGAGTCCATGTTATGCACTGACTCACTCTGCTCACACTATTATGGTTGTGAAACATTAATTTGAAAACATAATATGTGGTTATGGGATTTCCATAATGTGTAGCTTCACGTTCCCACGTGATCCAATGCGTTTTGTGTTATTTAAATTAATGACACTGATGCAGTGACTGCACATGTTGCCATAGTCACATGATCATGTAACAGCACACTTTGCCTAGCGGAAATCCTATGTAGGCATGTCTGTCTTGTCACATTTGTCATATTTGAGTAATGAACTGAGAAATCTAATAATGCCCTCGATAGATAATTGTCTCCTGGGGTGAATTATGAAGAAGAATTATTAATCCAGGAAAAGACGTTCTGGTTTATGCTCATTTTATTGAGATTGAATGGAGGAGTAATAGAGTGCAGGGCTTTGCTACTTTGAAGTGAAGGTCAGGACGGGGGCTGTAATAAAGCTCAAAATCATGGATCAAACAGGAGCAAAGGGAATCTCATTCCCCTCCCCCGCTCCCCGTGCTCATGTCTTCTATTCTGCCAATATCAGGTGACTACTCTTGGCTGAGTTTCCATAGCAATGTGGGCAGTGGGCGGGGATAAAGAGGTTCTGATCAGTTTTAATGATAGTGTAGTTTGCCTCTCTGAGCAGGAGATGGAAAGTCTCCCCCAATAGGTTTTGATTGGAACGGCAGAGAGGTGTGGGTTTGGGCGGCAGGGACTAGCGTGTACAAGTGCAGGTGTGTGTTTGTGTGTGTTTGCATGAGATGGATGATGAAGCGAGTAGCTGTGGTGGGGTGGGATAATCACATGGATGAAATCTCTGGCAGGGATCCTAATGGCAGACCATGTAGCTTTCCACATGATGAACATTTGCACTCACTCTTTCCCCATTCTAGTTCTACGGCAGCGGGCAGCAAGAAAGAACGACCCAGCCATTGTCTTTACTAACTCTCTCTTTCCCAGGACAAGGAAGACCGTGAGTCATTCTTCAGAGCCCTTTGGAGATTGTAAAATCTGTATGTGTGTGTGCATGCTTGTGTGTTTTGCTGGTAGGTTCTTGGCTGGCTGCTTTTGCACCCATCAGACTTGACAGTGGCCAACGACAGGGAGCTGTTTCATCGGCTATAAATACCACACTGCAATGTGGAGCATCGCTCTGGCAGCTGCTGGGGAACTGCTCCGCCATTGCCCACACATGAGGAGAGGAAGGGTCAGGATTACACCAATCACAGACCTTGTTTGACCCCTGCAGAAAAATTAAACTTTTTTGCACAAACATATGGTCTGAATGATTAAATGGGAATATTTGGCCTGGAAGCCGTGCATTTGCTGCCATCATAGTCAATGATTACCCACCGCAGGGCTTCATTTAAACCAGGGAAAATTTGTTGCACATGACACTGCTTTTCTCCCAGAGTTCCCCATGCCCTTGCCGTAGCAGACAGATAAACGTGAGCGATTGTGCCAAATGCACATCTGCAAAGGCAGTTGGTAGACTCTCTCAGAACGTAGGGTAAATAGTCCTCAACAAACTGAACTGAGACACTTGTTTAGAGTTGAGAACCCAGAGGCACGCAATTTGCACAATAATTGTGTCCTCTGCTGCAGACAATAAGGCCAAAGTTACTTTCAGGAGAAGGGGAAAAACTAGCAACAGAAATAGACCGTAACCGTCTCGCATAGTAGCCAGGTACTTTTCCACCAGGTCCTCGCTCTGTGACTGTCCGAATTACAAGAGAGTATAATGTGTTTGGTTCTTTCTAAACTTCATCATTAACCTTGCTTCGTCATCTGTGCCAGCAAACACACCTTTCCTGAACAGTTTAATTCGACACACCCACTGGCACACACATCAACTCAAGGGAGATAGAGACAAGGTGTGAAAAACAGAACAGTATATATGAGGTACAGTAAATAGCTGTTTTTGATGGGATTCATTTTCCCAAACCCCGATGATGTTTGAGTTATAGTAAGAAGCAGAGTACTGATTTGAAGGGGACTGACATCCCTACTCAGATGGGAGTGTCTGTTGTCTGGATGTGGGTGTTACAGAAGGTGCATTCATCATAAAACCCATTGAAGTAATCAAGATTTAATTTTCTTTTTACATCTGATATAAAAAATAAATAAAAAATTACTTGAACCAACAACTGTTTTCTTACTCAAAAGTTGGCAAAAAAAAAAATCCATAATGAAGGTGCAGTTGATAGTGGAGTGAGAAATTTAGCTTTACTTCAAAGTAAGTGAGGAGAGTCGTTGTGGTTGATATGCCACAATCACAGACATCCCTGTATACGTGGGATAAGTTTTCTTAGGTTTGTAGTAAAACATTAGATAATTTGCAAGACAAATTTTACTTAGGCTGTGTGAGGAGGAAAAAAAAAACAGATGTGTACAGAAAGTACATTTGCGAAACACAAATTTACCTGACCTTCTCAGGGAAAACTAGTCTCGTCCAAATAGGCTTTAGGCTGAATACCCAGGAGGTAAAGATGATGAAAGCATTTTTGAGGCATCTAGTCCTGTAGTCTGCATTGCTCAGCACTGACCTGAGTGAGACTGCTGTCTCAGCTCTACTGGAGCATGCTCAATAGCATCTCTAATGCCTTGTGGAATGCTAACGGCTTCTCTGGGACAATTATGCATCTCTGCAGTGCTCAAAACGATGGATGGAGATCTGAATAAAGAGCAACAGAGGTAGGATCAGAGGGCAGACAATATGTCTGGAATGTTATTAAACAAACCCAAATTGGAGGGTTAGGGCATCTCATCCACTGAGTGAACGCCTTCAGGAGTCATCAGGTTGAAGTAGGTCAAGCTCAAACACCACTATGATTGTTGATTGTCAGAATCAGTGGCTTAACTACAGACAGTACAGGCAGTGCAGTCGCACTGGGGTCCATAGGCACAAATTCGCTTATATGGGTTCCCTTCTAGACACGAGCGCTGTGTGTTTGTATGTGCTTCATAACCGTTCAGCCCAGGGGGCCCGCCTAAGTTACGCCACTGGTCAGAACTTTACGTCGGCTTCTTTTTATCCCCTTTATGCACCAAGTAGAGGTGGGGGATTGTCATACTAAGAGGATTCAGGGGGATTTCATGATTGGATTTCACTTTGTGCTGATTGATATCTTCAAACGTTTCAAGCATATTGACTCTCAGAGTGCATGATACAGCCTGTCAGTTGCAGGTGGCATGGTGGGTAATGCACTTTACTTAGCTTGTTGTAGCAGCATCTGCTTCCATACCATCACTTGGTTTATGCCATCACCACTCAACAATCACTTGTCCTTTCTGTCTCCTGCCCTTCAGTCCAAACCTCACGGGACACAGACATATTGAGTGTGCTTTTGTAAGTCCCAATCTGCCCCCTCTCTCTTGCTATCTGTTTGCCTCTTTCTTTCTTCCCCGTTCTGTCATTTCTGCCTTCTAAAAATTGCTTCCCCACTCCTCAGTTGTGAAAACAAGGTGTACTATGGAATATTAGAGGGAATGCTTGATGAGACCCCGCCAGACCTTCCTGTTTGAACCTTAGCACTCGGAGCACTAGTAAAATATTTGCCTCCATCCATTACTGTTTGCATAATCTGAATTGAACACTTAAGTTGTTGCTCGTTGTTGGTTTTGTGTGAAAATCTCAGCTATATCTTTTGGCTAGAAGCCCAGCTGCCCCTCACCCACTGAGTAAAGCTGTTGGCCCAGGGGTTCGGCTCAGGTGGGCTCTGCCGCCTACACAGAACAAAAACTGCAGCAAACCACAACTGGGTTTAAGCCAGACAGCTAACTCAGGTTGTCATCGCCAGTGTTGGGGAAAGTTACTTTTAAAAGTAATGCATTACATTATTGCATTACTCCCTAAAAAAGTAACTAATTACGTTACTTAGCTACTTTTTATGGAAAGCAATGTGTTACGTTACTTTTGCGTTATTTTTTAAATATGAGCAGGGCTTGATTGTTTTTAATACAAGAAGTTCTAATCATAGCAAATGTAAAAGCCCTTTCATACCAAAAAGTGTAATGAATAAACCTCAGGCTGAAGGAAAAGTAAATTCACGTCTGTAAAGTAGAACTCAGAATAAGAAGGTTCAACACTCTTCATTAATAAAATGAAGCACAATTGTTAGTTTATCTAAAGTCATTTTTGCTTATTAGTATGGTTGAACTGGATCATCAAAGGTCAGCAGCAAAGACATTGGTTTATAAAATGGGATTAGATACATTTGTGTCGTTTAACATATTTAATTATTGCAGTTTGCGTCATATTCTGAGTTTGCATTTCACTGTTTTAATTCATTTTAATGAATACTAAATCTGTTTTTTGTGAGTGGGATGAATTAATGCACATTCACATTTAGTCTAGAACTACAGTAACAGCATGTTCACACAGCGCACTGTCAGTCAGTAAATGGGGAAAAAAGTAACTCAGATATTTTCTTGTAAATTAAAAAGTAATGTGTTACTTTACTAGTTACTTGAAAAAGTTATATTATTACGTAACTCACGTTACTTGTAATGCGTTACCCCCAACACTGGTCATCGCAATCTTCCGATTGAACGTTTTCATACTACTATACTTCACATGTGTCAGTTTGCGTGTCAGCATGCTACTTGCAGTTTTGTCTCCATACATCAGTTATTCCTTAAAAAGTATTGCAGGGCAAGGTCAAGTAACCGCTGGCCATTTGAAGTTTAAATCTGTACACTCAGAAACGCTATGATCACAGTGTTTATCTGCTGCCGGTGGTTTTCAGTAGTGCAGCCACAGGGCAGAGGATGAGTCGAATGCTAATTTGGTACAGAGCCAGAGGAGGTTTTCATGTGACACTGATGACAGAAAGACAGGGTGCTGTGCGGAGATATATCACATTCTGGGTTCTGTCCTTTTCTTCAGTCTTTTTGAGCAGTGCAGAAAAAGTACAGCCTGGTAAACGGTAAAAGCACCATTTTCCCTTACCGCGCAGGTGACGAATTGTTTGATAAAAGTGCCCTTTCTTTAACCTCCCTTTCACTCTTTTCATCTCTCTGTTGCAATGTCTATTTCCTTCTTCCGTCCTTCTTCTTTCATTCACTTTGAAATCGACTGCTTGCAGAGCAGCATCTTTGAGCCAAGCTATCGACTACAGTTTAGACACCATGGAGTAGCATTAGCCTCTGCCAGCAAGAGGCGTGTAAGGCAGAGAAGATCCTGTTCGGAGAGATAATCTGATCAGTGGATTTGTCGACTTAATTTTTCGCTAATCCTCATAGTGTTGTGGCAAGCCCTTTTGTGTTGAAAAGGCACAGGTTGTCTTAATTGGGATCAAGAGTTGCCAACTACAACATGCTGTGGTTTCACAAGCGGAATATGTTATAAGATTTAGTAGACATTGATTTTACTGTATTGTTCAGCAGGACTCTTTATTTAATGTGTACACTGATAAATGATTATGTGAAGTTGTATTGCTGGTTATGTGCCCTTCATGCATTTGTTAGACATACTCACTTTCCTGGCTAGTCAAGAGATTTTTGTAACTGGCCAGAGGAGTACTGACAACAAAACGGAAAGAAGCTTAATCCATCTAGATTACAAACACATTAATGAGCCAGGCTCAGTAATGCCAGTAGTTCAGCTTTGTACTTGTTCTGTTGATACTTTCAACGTCCTCACAATTTGTTTTTTCTTTTTAAAAACCCATACTGACTTTGATTTGGCAGACAGTGTTTTCCAAGTGTTTTATATTATTTTAACAGATACATTGTATTTGTAAAACTGTTGTGTGGTTAGCCCACACTGATTTGTATTTGGCAAACAGTGTAGTTAATAATATAATGAATAAATAATTAAATATACAAATTTTAAGAAATAATTAAAAATGGCAAACTATGTTTGCCAAAAAAAAAATTCCCCAAGAGTTTTAGCCTTTGAGACTTTTTCTTATGTACAATCTCCAGACAGTTACATCATCTGGCCATTTTTTCATTTAAGCCCCCCAACGTTTTCACTTAAATTTCTCGTAAATATGTCTAAATGCCACTTTAGATGAAGCTTCTGTGTTTCCTCTGCATTGCAAAGATTAATTTTGTTGATACTGATTTAATTTGCCTGGTAACAGATTTATAGGCCTATCCCAGTGGTGTCAACTCCTGGAGAGCTGCAGCCCTGCAGAGTTTAGTTCCAACCCTGCTCCAACATGTAGTTTTCAAATAGGCCTAAATGATTAGATTAGTATAGATATAACCCTATTTGATTAGACCTAAATGATTAGTATAGATATAACCCTAATTAAACACATCTGATCCAGCTATAGCTAGATCAGATGTGTTTAACAAGGGTTATATCTATACTGTGTAGGTCTGTGGCCCTCCAGGAACTGAGTTTGACACCCTTGGCCTATCCCATTGTTGCATCCCTCCCACTGTTAAAAAGTAACTAAGTAATTTTTACTCTGAGTAAATTTTAAATGGGCTACTTTTTACTTTTACTTAAATGGATTTTTAGACTGGTACTTTTACTTGTACTTAAGTAAAATGTAATTAAGGTAATGGTACTGTTACTTGAGTAAAATATTTTCGTACTCTGTCCACCTCTGCTATTTAGTGCTCCACTGACATCCATGCTAATCAGCGTGCCTACTGACAGACTCTGCATTGCTGCACGCTTGAGTTTGGTGCGAATGGATGTTTCGGTGCTTCAGTGATTTGCACGGTTTATTGGTGTGATCAGAGCGTCTTTTGTGAGCATTAACAGTCGTGCATAAACAGGCTTTTCGGCATTGGGAAATAGAATTTCAGGGCAGTTGAGATGCCCTTGGGAGGCGATCACAGTGCGCTCTGCAAAAGCTTCTGAACGCCTGTGGCCTACCGCATGGCACTACAACATTTATTTGAAATCACTCAACATTATTCA
This sequence comes from Barbus barbus, assembly GCF_936440315.1. Taxonomy (NCBI): domain Eukaryota; kingdom Metazoa; phylum Chordata; class Actinopteri; order Cypriniformes; family Cyprinidae; genus Barbus; species Barbus barbus. Next base: position 13,206,091 of record NC_136748.1, on the reverse strand, counting down.
TTAGCAGCTTCCTTTGTGTGGTTCATGTGTTGCATTCATGCGCTAACTTTTTACCTCGCATACTAGCTGGAAACCTGGCGTGACATATATGCCGTTCTAGCAGGAGGCAGCTTGTGAGAGAGGTATCATTTGTCTGAATGAATCACCTCATCTCCTTCTCTCGTGCCGCACACCCAGCGATTTTTACAGCACGGTGTAATTGGCCACTCTGTTTTGCATCTGTTGCTTGCTTGCATTCCTTGTCATATTCCCTCTGCTGTCCTGCCCACCCTCGGCACCAGCGGCACAAGTGAGTTAGTTTATGTTTTTGCCAACAAGTGACGACAGAAGCAAGATCAAATAGAATTCATAAAAGTCGAAAAACATGCGCCTGCCGTTTCATTATCTCTCTGTCTCCTCTCCACGAGCTGGAGGTGTGGGTGCCATTTATTTCCTCAAAGGAAGGCCTCTCCATTCCTGATGAGAACTTTTCCATTTCACATTCTTGCCCTGGGCAATGGATCAGACTGTCAGAGTTATTTGCGTCTCCGAACTCCTCCACGATTCATCACTCCGTTTTTTGTTTGTCTTTTTTTCCTCCAGACAAAGAGTTGTGGCCCATTACATATGTGCCTTGGATAATGTTTTTCCCCCTTTAGTTCCAATACAGAACCAAAGGTTTTTTGGTTTCTTTTGATTTAGTCAAGGTTAGACTTTAGAATACAGCTCTTTGGCTGAGGGTGTGAAATTAACATCAATCAAATGCAGGTGCTTTCTGTGCAGCGGTGGGTAATTGTGCTCATCTATCAGCCATTGTAGCGGATGACCTGTAAGACACGACAGACTGACATTTGACAAGAAATGCCGTTGCTTAGATGCATAGGCACACGCTTGAAGAAACACATTTTATTATCTTGATGAACAGACAAAACATAAGTCGTCAATATGCCTGATATGCTGCTTTTGGGTGCTCTGTCACTCATGTCTATTTGTAATGTAGTAGCATTTTATAGAATATAAATGGAATGTATGTTTAAGTGTCTAACGATTTAAAAAAGTAATATATTCCTGTGATGGCAAAGCTGAATATTCAGCAGCCATTTTTCCAGTCTTCAGTGTCACATGATCATTTACAAATCACTTTAATATGGTGATTTGGTGTTAAGGTAACATTTATTATTATTATTAATATAAAAAACAGTTTTGCTGCCTAATATTTTTGTGGAAACCATACATTTTTTCAGGATTCTTTGATGAACAGAAACTTCAAAAGAACAGCATTTGTTTTAAGTAGAAATCTTTTGTAACATTGTAAATGTCTTATTCGTCAAAGTATTGATTTAAAAAAAAAAAAAATCATATGGACCCCAAAACTTTGAACTGTACAGTATATTAGTTCAAAATAAAACATCAGTTAATTGTTTACCCTGCTTCGTCTGCTGTAGTCTCCTGGTTTGCAGTGTTGTCTTAGGCGTTTTTTGCAGTGCCAATTTGAGTACGGCTCAAGACAAGATAAAAGCTTATTGTTTTTTGTCTCTGATTAATTGTCTTACCAGGGTTTATGAGTGTCCTAGGGAGGACTCCTACACACACTAGAGCACATGTTAAATTCCTGAGTGTTGTTTTGATATTTAACCTCCTCAATTTAAACTTACTTTTATGGTCTTAGAAAATGCAAACATATTTTTGCATTCTCCTCCCTCTATATAAAGATGTCACGTGCCATCTTTTCTCTGAAAGCCTCTGCGGGGTGATGTTGACTAGTGGATGCATGATAAAATTGCATATGACAGGTTTGTTTATCCCGTGCAGTCAGGAAAACAATGTGAAAGATGCCTTGATCTAAAGGGCTGGAAATTTTTGACACCTTTTAAAATGGCATGCTTCTTTGTTGTTTTTTTAAAGGGTTTGAAAAGTAGATTGGGTCAGTTATTCAGTTTGATGTGGTTGTATAACTGTGTTGCATATATAATGTGCAATCATGTAGTTTGCATATTTTTGACATTAATACATTTTGTAGTCAAATGTTGTACTGTATCTTGCCTTCATCATACCTTTCATGCTTCAATAAAATGTCTGGTAAACGTGTGCCACAAGAGCATTTTAATATGTGCCAGTCATGCACTTAGTTTATGAGGGGTTTTTATTGCCCCAGCAATGACATTCTCTTATATCAGCCTAGCATTTGAGTTTCCAACCAATTGTTTCCTGGTCTGTTACTCTGCTGGAGCCTGATATATCACTAGAAATCAATACTTTGTATAAGGCTCTAGACTCTAGTTGGACTTAAGTGCCAAAAAAGTTGACTTGATTTTAGGTCTATAAGGTGAAATATTTTCTCACCGTACAAATTAATCAGTTAATTATTAATGTTTTTTTTTTGACTGTGTCTTTTTATTAAGCAGTTAATTACAAAAAAAAGTTTAAAGAAAAACAATTTAGAGAGTCGTTAGAATAGTCTTTTGATTCAAGTGAAAACTCACATACTTTCTTAATGACTACAGAAGTGGCTTGGGCATTGTGGCAGAGATTTGTGAGCATGTCTGAATGAACTGCTGACTCGTGATTGTTTATTTAACCACTTTTTTAATGTAGTAGTCCAGCACTGTCTTGTTTTGCTAAAGATATCCTGAGAGACGACTGCCTTATGCCTGGATGAACCTTTTACGCCTTTGCTTGTTAAGGCTAACATTTTAGACTATCAGAAAAATCTGTTAGGTAGGAAGAGGGTTTCCAAACCATAGATTTTCACTTAAGAATATCTGTAAGGATTTTACTGCTTTGTTTTGTGCGGCCATTGATTTTTTTTTTTTTTTTTTAAGGAGGCAGCTTTGTCAAAGTTTTACCAGGCCAGTGTTTTCTGGATTTGCTTCTGTCATCAAATAGGAACAAAATAGCATTTTATGCTAATTGTTTTGTCTGTGGGGTTGAAAGATGTTTGGGTCCATGCCAGTGATGCCATTTAATAAACAGACCATTGATCTCTTTATTCAAAAACTAGATTATCTCGTTCTCATTATATGAATGATGTTGCTTCTATCAGATAACTGGTGTGTGTATTTTGTTGTTATGGTGGCCTCATGTTTGTAGTTTGCAAAAGAGGCTATATGTGACCCTGGACCACAAAACCAGTCTTAAGTAGCACGGGTATATTTGTAGCAATAGCCAAAAATACATTGTATGGATCAAAATGATTGATTTTTCTTTTATGCCAAATATCATTAGGACGTTAAGTAAAGATCATGTTCCATGAAGATATTTTGTAAATTTCCTACTGTAAATATATTAAAACTTAATTTTTGATTAGTAATATGCATTGCTAAGAACTTCATTTGGACAACTTTAAAGGCGATTTCCTCAATGTTTTGATATTTGTTGCTCTCTCAGATTCCAGATTTGCCAAATATTGACCTGTCCTAACAAACCATACATCAATGGAAAGCTTATTTAGTCAGCTTTCAGATGATGTATAAATCTAATTTTTTTTAAATTTACCCTTATGACTGGTTTTGTGGTCCAGGGTCACATATGTAGTTTTTGGTTGCCATTCTCTTAGCAAATGAGTAGTTTTGATTTTCCTGCCTTCTCTCGTTTCTCCTGCATTTGAATTGCCTTCTTGTGTTTTATATGCTTAGAGGCCTAATGTTGCTGTCATTTTTCAAACAGGACACTATCGATCTAGTCATTCAATGCTAGAATCCGATGTAACCTGAGGTTAAACACTTTGCTCAAGGGCGCGATAATGATAGAACTGGGATTAATCCTGCAACATTCATGTTGACCACACAGCTCCTTATGTTACTTTACTGCCACCCCTAAGATAGGTTTACTGATTATGATCCATAATCAAACAAGAAATCTGATCCTAAGTGTGATTTTTGACAGAAGGTTCATGAACATTTTCTCAGCAGTGTATAATATAAAATGCTTTAAAGATCATTTCTTAAAATCCATTTATATTTATATATAATTATGAATCATTCCAAGCAGTTGCTCTTGTATAACACCCTACTAACAAACAGAAACAAACTGCAGTCAGTGTGAACGTCAACTCTATTAGTTAAAAGGCCCTTGAGAGGGATTTTCCATTTTTTTATGAGTTTTTTTTCATTCTTAATGTACCAGTATTAACACTAACCATGCATTATCTTCATCAAACCACAGTGTGCATGTTCTTTGACAACACAGATGCCAAAAGAAGTTTACCAGCCAGCCCTAACACAAGATGAATATGGAACAATTTGGCAGACATGGCCTGAGGACAAACCACATTTAGCCGAGTTTATTCTTTAACACCCTTCCCTACAGCTTCCTGTTTTCTGTCACCCTGCATTTTAGCCCTTGGGGCAACTAACAGCACTGCTTTTTGGACGAAACACTCATCAACATATCATTAAAACTGACTGCACAGCCCTAATTCAAATACGAACATCACTTACTGTAACATAATGTTCAAATACCCTACTAGCTATGCATACAGGAACCGGAGAATAGACATTTGAACATGTGCATGTTTATGTGTTTCCATGCATAAATATTCTGATGCTCCAAATTTACACGATCAGAAGCTTTATTAGCATGAAGTTAGTCTCAGAATTAAAGAAGTGATGTGTAAGAGTACATGTGTGTCTATGCATGTTGTATGTGGTTTTGTGTTCTTGCTTAGCTTGGGTCTCCATGCTGTTCTCCTGCCTGTAATTTTTATATTCAAAACCGACAATCTCACTGGCTTCTTGCTTATCCATATTATCATCCACTATGCAAAAGCCCCCACCTCCATGTTTTAACTCCTGATCTGCACTGCCTGCGGGGCTCTAGGGGATGGAACAGCACCTCTCACACATTGCACTCTAGTTTGAGAGGAAATTTATGCTCTGTTTAAAATTTTGCACACTTGCTCTATTCAGCATTTGGTTCACAGCCATTAAACATTAATTTGCAAGTCTTAAGATTTTCCTATTTTAAAACACCATTAAATCGCATTTTATTTTCTGTATTGATTTATTTCCTATTGCAACAGGAGGCTTTTTTTTCTTTTTTAATTGGTAGCAGGCTTTAATTATGTCAAAAATGATCTATTGGTGCATTCAAGTCCTCCTGGGAAGTTCGTATTTACAAGTTAGGATGCCATAATTACGATGTCAGGCGTATTCAAATCACTTGGTTCTACAAAAAAAAAAAAAAAAGACCACTTAAAAAAAAAAAAAAAAATCATATGAAATTATAAATAAACAATGCTTTGTTTAAGGGTGATGTAAATTGAATCGTCATATTTTATCGTAATACTGTCATATTTTGTAAATGCAACTCATATGCTAGTTTTAATGTTAATGGGAAACAAATAATAATTTCATTCATTTCAACAAATTTACCATCAGTACAGACACTGCTTCTATGGTGTCCCACATATTTTTTTACTGACGCCTCTATCTCTGAAAATATTTCGGTTTCCAACTCGTAATTCTGGTATTGCTGTGGCATTTAAATATGAACTTTCCAAATTACCATGCAAATCTAATCACAAACAACAGCACAGTAGTGTAGTAGTTGAGAGCATTTCTCTATATTTAAAATGAGAATCATTGAACTGTAATGATAGTCCACTGGAGGCGAGCGTAGTGATGAACCCAAGTACAGTTTATGTACAAAGGTGAAATCCAAAATCATAATCCAAACAGACGAAGACTTGACTTGAAACAGACTTGGCATGGCATGAACAGACTAGACTCACCGACAGCAGGTTATAACATTAATACACGACAAGGAACAAAGGCAATGACATGGCTACTTATAGCAAACAATGAGAGTCACATGACATGAACAAACCAATGGGAAACCAGACACATGATTAAGACAACCAATGAGAACATGACACAATGAACAAGAGAACCAATCAGAACATGACACAATAACATGACGACATGAGGGCAAGGGAAGCATGAAACAAACAAGAACTGTGACTAAACTTCAAAATAAAAGACATGAAAACATGAACATGAAACCAAACCCAAAACAGACCTTACTTGAACACAGAAAGAATTGTACACAAGGTCTTATTTCATGTAAAATAAATGCTCGAAGGTTTAGCTATACAACTGTAAAATAATGTGTGAAAATGAATTAGGACAGACATATACAACTGTTAGTTTTTTTTTTTGTTTGTTTTTCTGTTTTACTACTTGGCTTTTTTAACCACAACATTAATAATAATAATAATTAGCTTGTTTTATTTTAAATGGGAAACACATAATTTTAGGTAACACTTTAGTATAGGGATCAATTCTTACAATTAACTAGTTGCTTATTAGCATGCCTGTTACTAACATATTGGCTGTTTATTATCACTTATAAAGCACATATTCTGCATGACCACATTCTACATCCCTAATCAGTACCTATACTTAACAACTACCTTACTAACTATTAATAAGCAGCAAATTAGTTTATTGAGGCAAAAGTCATAGTTAATGGTTTATTAATAGTGAGAATTGGACTTAGAAAATGTGACCATAATAATTTAATTAATTTCAATAAATTTACCATCAATGCAGACTATTGCATCTCTCTGTACATCAATGGTGTCTCCCTGTACTTTCTTACTGACACCCCCAATGTGGAATCTGAATTAAAAAAAAAAAGATTTCCTGACTTTTAATTACATGTTCATGTTCGTTCAATAAATACAATCTTTCCCATATGATTCAAACACACCATATGATTTGCAGGTGGTTTATAGAGCATTTGATTGGACACAATTTTGTGTAGTGCAGGATGAGTCACTAATTTTTTTCCGAGAAGAGAAAGACTGTAACATTTAGACATGTATCTGCTAAAGGTTAATTTGTCAATTATATGCTAGTATAGGAGTAGCATGTAGATGGCTTCAAACTAATAGACACTGACTAAAAGCCTCAAAACTCAAGAGAACTAACAGAAATGAATCAAACTGTGAACACTTGTGATTGTGTCTATGGGAGGAAGAGAGGGAGAAAGAGAGCAGCATTTGGAGAAATGAGACCAAACATAGTTTTGTTTCAGACTATTTCAGTCTACCCTGCATTTTCCTTTCTCTCTCCACTTCCTTTTTCTTTGGACTCACCAATTCTTATGTGAGTCACACACACACACACATGGAAATACACTCAGGAACTTAGTTCATCTTGAGGCGGGTGCACACTGTAGGAACAATGCCAAGACGTCGCTATCTTAGACAACATCCGCAGATCGTAAAAGCATTCTTTTGTCAGAAAGTCTTTGTTTGCTTTGTGTGACTTCCTCACAGATTAATTGCCTTTGTGATGAAGCTTCTGATGCAGCTCAGGTTGGTTATTATGTGTATTGTTAAGCTTGGTTTCACTTTGTTTTCATATTTGTGTATTTAGTGTATTTTTGGCCTTTTGAATTTACACTGCTTGCACTGTGACATGAAAAAAACTGACAGTTACATTTTTATTACCAAAATTAATCACAGTCATTAATCACGATTATTTGTATAAAAAACTGATCACCAGTCAAAATGTAATAATTGTGACAGACCTATGAGAATGTGACACAGACTATAGTGATGCAGACTGACCAGTATATTAAAATGACAGTACAAGTATACAATTTTTATGCAAATGCCTTAATAATAAACGTAATTTATTTAGCAGGAAAATTTGTAATTGCAGCTAAATCAAACAGTATTGTATTTTTTTTCGTTTATTTTAAGATTATTCTTGTGTGATTAAGACATTAACACTAGAAAATTATGTGAATTAATAAACAGAAATATTTAAAAATAACTGCTGAAGCCACTGGCATTTTGAAGGTTTTTCACATGATGTTTCAGTGGTCAGGTGGTATAAGTTGGATTTATGAGTTCTACAAGGACACAAACCCATTTTACAAGTCAGAATCTTATAGTAACGGTAATTCTGACATGGCATGAACGCACCTTATGTGTCACCCAGTATAAATGTGCATTGTGAATTGTGACATAAAAGAATGCTGATATCGCACAGTCTGCCGAGGGTCTCTTTGGGGTCACATCATAGCATTATACAATCTGACAAGCAGCTGTCATTAAGGACAGCAAAAATCACACAACGTACAGCCTTGACTAGCTGTCTAAGACTGCAGATCTCTTGTCATTTTCACATACACTTTTCAGTGACAGCATATGTTTGAGAAAATGTGAGTGTTTTGTGAGGTGCTGGTATAACAGCATTACAGGACTGCCGACACCTCCCACTGCTTTTGACCCCTCCAGGAGACGCAGCCATCCAGAAATGCCCATCTGTGCTTCTACCTCCTCCAGTGAGATCTGTGTGTGTATGCACTTATACCTGATGCAGATCCACACACATTTACAGTGTGAATACACTGCAGGACTGTTTGTGGTTTGCTGTTGCCGCCTCTTCCCTGCATGCTTGTAAAGACATTGCTAGCCCGCAGCTGCTGCCCAGCATGAATAGAAACATTACACTGGTGCCCATCACATGCCAACTGACACGTCACCTTTCATTCCACCTTTAATCTCGAAGACTGCTGACTTACAGCAAAAGCTTGAGTAAGTCAATGTTTGTAATGAGCTTGATGATATGTACTTTGTTTTGTGCACATGCAGCATGATTCTAAATATTATTGGACTGAAAGGATTCATAGTAGTACAAAAGTACTAGTACTTTGGGACCAAGTCTTTTGGGACAAAGTACAATCACAAACATGTTTGATTTTTGGCATTGTGATAGCAATGGACGAGACAAAAAAAAATCTGTTTATTACCAAGTTTTCATTGGATCTTTTTTAACGCAATGTTTACATAATTGAACAATATTTTAAATGGTTAGTTCACCCAAAAATGAAAAATTTGTCATTAATTACTCACTTTGATGTTGTTTCAAACCCATAAGACCTTTGTTCATCTTCGGAACACAAATTAAGATATTTTTGATCAAATCTGAGAGCTGTCTGACCCTCCATAGACAGCAATGCAACTGCAATGTTCACAGGTCCAGAAACATAGCAAGGACATCGGTAAAATAGTCCATGTGACATCAGTGGTTCAACCGTAATTTTACGAAGCTACGAGAATACTACGAGAAATGTATTCTCGTAGCTTTGTAAAATTTCGGTTGAACCAACTAATAATAAACTAAACTAATAAAGCAACTAGTTAAAGGGTTAGTTCATCCAAAAATGAAAATTAGCCCATGTTTTACTCACCGTCAAGGCATCCTAGGTGTATATGACTTTCTTCTTTCAGACGAATCCAATCAGAGTTATATTAAAAATTGTCCTCGCTCTTCCAAGCTTTATAATTGCACTGTTCAGGTGTTTTTTTTCAACAGTCCAAAAGAAGTGCAATAAAGCGCATCCATCCATAATAAAACATGCCTCACACAGCACCCGGGCATGAATAAAGGCCTCCTGTAGTGAATCGATGCGTTTTTGTAAGAAAATATGCATATTTAAAACATCAGGACACTTTTCTCTCACTTCTACTAATTGTTGTACGTGCAAGCCATTCCGGGCGGATGAGGTAGGACGGATGAGGTAGGACGTATGTGCAGCGCATGCGTCGACGAGATATGCCAGTCTCACGAGTTTGTTAACAGGAGCAAAGGAAGCAAAGTTTCCTTACTTTAGCAAAGGAAAAAAGTCTTGGCCTATCGAACTCCTCCGACATTTTTTTCTTTACATATCCTCGTTTTGTGCTTCTAATTTGTGACTTGCGTTTTGTTTTGCTCTCTCTCCTCCATGCTTCCGCGTTCGTCACTAATCATGCACATGCACTACGCCTCCGTCCTACGTCATCCGCCCGGAACGGCTTCCGTGTACGACAGTTAGTGGAAGTTAGAGAAAAAAGTGTTTGTAACATTTTAAATATGGATAAATTCACAAATTACGAGTATGGGTCACCATACTTGGCCACATGTCACTTCCTTTCCATATACACCTAGGATGCCTTGAGGGTGAGTAAAATATGAGCTAATTTTTATTTTTGGGTGAACTAACCCTTTAATAGTGAGAATTGGTCTAAGGTCTCTATTTTGGTCTCTATTTTGAGATACTGATTTTTGACTTTCATATATATATATATATATATATATATATATTTACAGGTGCATCTCAATAACTTAGAACGTCATGGAAAAGTTAATTTATTTCAGTAATTCAACTCAAATTGTGAAACTCGTGTATTAAATAAATTCAATGCACACAGACTGAAGTAGTTTAAGTATTTGGTTCTTTTAATTGTGATGATTTAGGCTCACATTTAACAAAAACCCACCAAATATCTCAACAAATTAGAATACTTCAATAAAAAAAAAAATTTTTAGTGAATCGTTGGCCTTCTGGAAAGTATGTTCATTTACTGTATATGTACTCAATACTTGGTAGGGGCTCCTTTTGCTTTAATTACTGCCTCAATTCGGCGTGGCATGGACGTGATCAGTTTGTGACATTGCTGAGGTGGTATGGAAGCCCAGGTTGCTTTGATAGCGGCCTTCAGGACATCTGCATTGTTGGGTCTGGTGTCTCTCATCTTCCTCTTGATAATACCCCATAGATTCTCTATGGGGTTCAGGTCAGTCGAGTTTGCTGGACAATCAAGCACAGTAACACCATAGTCACTGAACCAGCTTTTGGTACGTTTGGCAGTGTGGGCAGGTGCCAAGTCCTGCTGGAAAATGAAATCAGCATCTCCATAAAGCTTGTCAGCAGAAGGAAGCATGAAGTGCTCTAAAATTTCCTGGTAGATGCCTGCGTTGACTGTGGACTTCAGAAAACTCAGTGGACCAACACCAGCAGATGACATGGCAGCCCAAATCATCACTGATTGTGGAAACTTCACACTGGACTTCAAGCAACATGGATTCTGTACCTCTCCACTATTCCTCCAGACTCTGGGACCTTGATTTCCAAATGAAATGCAAAATTTACTTTCATCTGAAAAGAGGACTTTGGACCACTGAACAACAGTCCAGTTCTTTTTCTCCACAGCCCAGGTAAGACGCTTCTGACGTTGTTTCTGGTTCAGAAGTGGCTTGGTAGCCCTTTTCCTGAAGACGTCTGAGCGTGGTGACTCTTGATGCACTGACTCCAGCTTCAGTCCACTCCTTGTGAAGCTCTCCCAAGTGTTTGAATCAGCTTTTCTTGACAGTATTCTCAAGCTTGCGGTCATCGGTGTTGCTTGTGCACCTACCCAAATTATTCCTTCCAGTCAACTTTGCATTTAATATGCTTTGATACAGCACTCTGTAAACAGCCACACCTTTCAGTAATGACCCTCTGTGACTTACACTCTTTGTGGAGGGCGTCAATGTTCATCTTCTGGATCATTGCCAAGTCAGCAGTGTTCCCCATTATTGTGGTTTCAAAGAACAAGAGAGACCTTGAATTTATACTGTAGGGATGGTCATTAATTGAAACTCAAATGTAAATATTCTAATATTTTGAGATACTGATTTTTGACTTTCATGAGCTGTAAGCTCTAATCATCAAAATTAAAACAAAAAAACTTTTAAATGTTTTACTTTACATGTAATGAATCTAAAATATATGAAAGTTTCACTTTTTGAAATAACTTACAAGAAAAAATTAACCTTTTTACGACGTTCTAATTTATTGAGATGCACCTGTATATATATAGATAGATAGCAGGGAGGTGCGGTCAGGGTAGGCAGGGTAGGCAGTGCCTCACCAATGTTGACATTACATTTATTAATTCCAAGAGCTTTATTAATTCACCTCAAACCACATTATTAATTGCATTTGTTTTATTCCAAATATTATTTTTTGTAACAAAGTTTTTCAGGAATACACATAATATACTCATTTTGCCATTGTTTGCTCCTAAAAACCATTGTTTCATGCAGGAAATTCAAGGCCATGGCCATTGAGGCAGAGGTTAGCAGTGCCTCTTTGGTCCATAGAACGTAGTTTACGTAGATTTGCGCATGCGCAGTCAGTTCTCATGCTGTCTTGAATTATCACCATTGAGGCAGAGACCGAGCTTGCTTCATGTCACGTGATCCACTCGCTCTCACTCAATCCCCGTTTCCCGATACTAGCATCTAGCGGCGCCTAGCGTTGGCTGTCAACTCATGAAATTGAGTAATACACCCAACAAAGAGGACTTTTACAACAAAGTAATTGACAGCTTTGTCCAGAGGGATAGACGTATGGACTTCGTCTACCAATAAAAGTAAGCACCCCCTTTAAAACGTAAACTATTCATTTATTTATAAAATTTTTTAAAACCCGTATATTGGCTTTGTGTGTGTTGTCTGATGGTGGGCTATAGGCCTGCTGTGCGCTGACACCAAAATGTTCTCTCTTCCATCACCTCTGCCACATTTGTACTGTATGTCTATCTGTGCGATTATGGTGCATTTCGTAAGGGTTAAAATACTGTTTTCTAGTTCTCTTTTTTTAATCCTGGTGCGCCGTCGCCAGATGCTCATTGCGTGTCGGTGTGTGCGCCTAGCGCAGTTTGTAGGAGCGAATAAGCTGTTTTTGTACTTTAAAGCTGTACTGCTGACACAATGTTTTCTGACTGTAGCCTATTCAAATCCTGGTGCGCCGTCACCAGACCAATAGCGTGTGCGTGGCTGTCTGTGCGCGTTTGCGCATTTTGAAGGAGTGACTAGGCTGCTTGTCGGTTCGCTGACACCGCGCCGCTTCCCTCTCTTACTGTGTCCCGCACAAAACATTTGTTTGTTGTATAAGTCATCATAAGATAGATGTGTCCATTAATTTGATTATTAGATTTGATTGTGCATTAGCCTCACATATGACTGACTTTGCTGTATGCAGGCAGCGATGTGATGATGCCTGATATGAACTTGGGTTGCTACATTAACTGAATGAATATATGAACATATATGCCACATTGATAGGTCACAGCCTACCCATGACAAGATTTCACCGCACGTTACTGATAGATAGATAGATAGATAGATAGATAGATAGATAGATAGATAGATAGATAGATAGATAGATAGATAGATAGATAGATAGATAGATAGATAGATAGATAGATAGATAGATAGATAGATAACTGGTCTTCCAGTGCAGCAACAGTGCCTGTTAAATCCACAAGGCCATAGGGTGTGCCATTTGTCATTTTGGGTTTTAGAAGGCTGATTATCAGTGTCCCATTTGATCTGTACTGACGCTGGCTTTGTAGCGGACTCCTACCGAACAGTCCCTGCAGCATTACATCACCAAGTGTGCACTTGGAGGAGGGCCTTCACTTTCAAAACCAAACACATTATTTAAGAGAAAATCCCAGAAAGGAAGAGGAGAAGTAAAACCCAGTATTGCACTTGGTGTGAATCATGATAAATATCTTATTTTGTTCCATCAGACATGGTGTGAACAGACCTATATAGTATGACAGAAATTGCCACTTTTCCTGTGCAAATAAATCATCACCATCCCAAACTATAAGACTATAAGAACTGGGACTGGGATGCCAATGACCAAACCGATCATAAATCATTCCGATTGGACTTTGCGGAGACAGGATCCACACATCTCCCCTTCCTCAGTCAGAATTCCAATGTCTGGCACTAAAATATTAAGCACTGGCATCTCATAGGTGCGGTAGCTCTGAAAGAGAGCATTTAATAAAACATAACTAGCGTTGCCTTGTGTGTGCTCTAAAACTCAGAGCACAAGATTTGTGATCGACTCTCCCTTCTTCTATACTGAGAGTGCTGGGCTATGAAATATGAATTCATTTACTTCCCCCTTGTGGGAAATGTTTTTGCTTCGCATGAGACCAGGATTGTTATCTAAATTAGGCATATTTCTATCTTCCCTAAGTGTTGCCATGTTAAAGTCATTTCCGCAGTAGTCAATTCACAGAATAAGCGGGTGTTATTTTCTACCCAACATAAAACAATTCAAGGTGTTTAATGACAGCCTGTTTCTGCCTCAGAGTTCAAAATAAATAAACACATAAATACAATGGTAACTGTGCCTTTATTTCATGTGATTGTGACTTTATATTTCACAATTTCAACTTTATCTCTCACAATAGGTAAGTTTAGTAAGTTTTTGTGCACTACTTTTCGTCAATGCACATTAATTCCGTCTGATTTCAGATTCTAAAAATTTGTATTAAATAAACCCTAAATTTTGCAACCTTATTTACATTTACATTAAGGGCTACATGTGCATTTATTTATTTCAAACAAAACGTCTTTTGAAACTGGCCCTTAAAATTTTACAAAATCAACTTTAGTTCTTTAAATTCAAGTTGCAACTCATACAATTTAAAATTATTTATTAAAAGTGTGATTTTAATTTTCGTCATTATAAATGTTTTATTCTCAAAGTTAATGTGTGTACATGTATGTCATTCTTGGACTTGAGCCTTGCCTAATGTTTTTCTATTACAACTGATGCCACCATTCATCCTAAGCTCTGTTGCCACGGCAGCAGGGGAGAGTGGGTGTTGCTGGTCAGAGCAGTCCACATCAGCATCAGTGATAGGAACAACGGATGCTTCTGGCTCTCAGAACAGCATCTCTCTCACATACAATACTTCAGCTCCAAAGTTTTACTGTTGACACTTGCACGCGCCTTCCAGTCCTTTTCATGAATGCCCTTGAGTAGAAGACAAATTACCCCTGTCTGAGAGCGCTTTCCTGCTGACTCTGACACAAAGTAAATATTCTCCTCCTTTTTTAGTGACGTGAATATTTTTTCTTATGTTAAAGGGGGAGGGAATCATCCACGCATGTCCCAGATAAGCTTTTTATAGGACACACAGTTTGGTAAGCTGTCTCTGTTGTATGTGTCGGTCTACATATGTGCTGTTTAACTGTGATAAACAATTGTGTTATGGCTAGGTGTTGCATTGCAATACGCAATTCAATATATCACAATGCATCATCGCAATATAATAATGGGATTATGATTGAAATTGGGCTGAACAGAAGAGAGACCCTCGGTGCGTCAATGTGAGCGAGTGAATCAACTGGATAAATTTCATGCGGCTCACTTCACTGATGTCCAGTGCCTCCGAGAAGTAAAATATAAATTTAAGGATCCAAAGCCAGTGTTTTTAAGCCTTAGGAACCATGGAGTTCCTGCAGGGGTTCTGTGGACAGATATATTAAAGTCTTTTCTTTTTCTTTTTTTTGTTCGAAACCTACAATTACTATTATATATGTCCTATTTCTAAATGTGGAACAATTTCTGCTTGATAAGCATTATGTAACATAATAATTAGGGCTGCAACAACGAATCGATAAAAATCGATTACTAAAAGAGTTGGCAACGAATTTGATAATCGATTCGTTGTGTCGCGCGACGCGGAGACGTTTGATTATTAAAAAAAAAAAAAAAAAAAAAAAAAAAACCAGCGCGGAGCGGAGTGAACACACTCTCTCGCGCACGGATGCTAGCAGAGTTCGGCGCCTCACAGACAGGGCGGAGCTAAAATAAAAAACGAGCGGAGGTAGAGGAAAGATACATGGCGGAGGCAGAGAAATCCGTGCGACCCAAGTCATCCAAGGTGTGGGAGCATTTCACACTAAATAAACAGAAAAAGTGAGTTAACTGCAATGCAAAGTGTCTGAACAAAGTAAGTGTGTGTGTGTGTGTGTGTGTGTGTGTGTGTGTGTGTGTGTGTGTGTGTGTGTGTGTGTGTGTGTCAGTGTGTGCGTCTGTGAGTGTGTGTGTGCATCTGCGAGTGTGTGCGTCTGCAGTGTAGTGTAGAGAACAAGTTCTGACATTCAAACAAATCCTGTTAAATTTTCTGATTTGTATTGTTCTTTATTTTTTATAAATTATTTATTGTTCTGCAGGTGCGTATCTACGTGGTGGCCAGGTGCCCCCTCTACCAGGTGTCTTGCGATAGGCTTGTTTTTAGTAAATTTCTAACTGCATCTGGCGGATCTTGGCATGTGTAGTCAGCTGCCTAGGGCCGCTTACTTCTCTTCTTGATTAATTTTAGACATTTTAGCGTGATCTAAATGATAGATGTCGAGAGCGCATAATGTTACGCAATCATGTAATGCGCGAGCACGAATCTCTCCACTCGCAAGCGGATTTCCTTCACTCGCACAAAACTGGACGTGTGCTTTTAAATATACATTGTTATTTTATGAATTGGCTCGGGTCTTACTCAGATATTGTGTGTATGCTCAAACGTTATCCTCGCATCACTGAAGACCAGAAAAGCTTTTTTTTTCTAATTCAAGTGAAGAGTAGGCTTTTCTCACTAAATGGAAGCAAGCTGAATATAGTTAGCCTTCTCTAGTTATTAATTTTATTAATACTTATTTTAGTTAAGTGCTTAAATTGTAAATATGCATTTATTAAATTATTTTATGTAGTACATTTGTATTTTGTTGTTTTTGTATATAGTTATAGAAGCATATCAACCAGGTTCCAGAAATAATCACCAAGGCTGCTTCTGAAATAAGTGGGGGTGCTCTCTTAATGCACATTTTCACATATTTAGTCCCTTCTATTACTATCAATATGCTGATACTTCGAGAGCGAATCCTGCATAAATATGCAGATGTCATTCCCAAAACTTTGCAACATGTGTGTGGGCAAAAAACAAAGTTCTACATTTTAAATGGATTGCCTAGAAAGCTTGCAAAGAGCGCTCATAACCAATAAAGCTGTCACTCTTTGTTCATCGCGATCTCACAAAGTTCTGTGAGTACCAATGAATCTCACACTGTGCAATTAATAGCCTATATAATATAGGCCTAGTAACATCATGTATCCAACCCCTCCCCCCGGCCACCCTCTTTTGAAGCAGTGCCCCAGACTGGCCCCCCCATTTAAAATGCTCTAGATCACGCCCCTGTTGTTCTGGCAGCTCAGGTGGCACTTTATTTAAAAAAAAAAGTCTATATATTTGGCAGATGTAAAGCATACATGTGTATGTTTTTTGTGTTAGTCCATTTTTATTTTATTTTATTATTATTATAACAGCTCAGGGATGTTCAAGGAGCAACGTGTTTGTGCACTTTCTAAATATTTTAGTTCTGTTTTTGAATAAAGGGTTGGAAATGAATGCCTTGTTTTTGGTTTTTTAATCCGATTCATCGATCAATCGAAAATATAATCGACAGATTAATCGATTATTAAAATAATCATTAGTTGCAGCCCTAATAATAATATTCGCTAACATGGCTGAGAGTCTGGATGAGGGCATCTCTAGGCCAGTAAAGTAAACCATTGATGACTGGTGATGTAATATCATGAGAAAAATAATCGGGTAAAATTTTCAGCCATTACATGCCAGTTTTTTTTTTATATATATATACATTTTAAAAATAACAACTTTTTAGTTTAATTAATTATTTACATAAATGTTGATGTACATAATTAACCATAAAAAGAGCTGTACAAAGGTCATTTTATTTTAAAAAAAAAAAACATTAAATTACTTTCCATCACAGAATGCTATTAAATACAGTTCAGCATTTGAGATGCTTTTTTCATTGCTCTCAGAAACAAAAAGTATGCTTCCGTTCAAAAGTTTATGGTCTGCTTAATTTTTATAAAAAATATTTTTAAAAGAAGTCTCTTATGCTCACCAAGGCTGCATTTACTTGATCAAAAATACAGCATAAACAATAATATTGTGAAATGTTATTGATATTTGAAATAACTGTATTCTGTTTTAATATATTTAAAAATGTCATTTATTCCTGTGTGACAGCAAAATTTTCAGCAGCCATTAATTCAGTCCATCAGAAATCACTCGTTTGCTTCTTGAGCTGATGCTCAAGAAACATGTTTCTTGATATAATGTCTTGATATTATTATCAATTTGGAAAATGGTTATGCTGATTTGTGGAAACTGTTCAACTTTAATTAAAGAATCCAATCTTTTATTGCATTATAAATGTCTTGACTGTCACCTTTGATAAATTTAATGCGTCCTTGCTAAATAAAAGTATTAATTCCTTTCAAAAAATTTAAATCTTACTGACCTCAAAGCTTTGAACATTATATACACTATTGAATGTTGTTAATAGATAAATGAAGTCAAATATTGAGAATGCTAGTAGAGATTTTAGGCCAAATTTGCGGCATATGATTGTATTGCTACAGCTCTAGTCTACAGTACATTCAGATTCAGCACTTTAGTAGGATGGATGCACATGTGCCTCTCATATGTTTGCATAGCCTGTCTGAATATCCATCTGATGAATGATTTTTACAGTTTTCACACACGTTCATTTTGCATGCTTCTGAGCGCTCGCAACAGGTCTGGCAGCATTGAGATGAGGCTGTGATACTGTTAATATTCCTCTCTGGGTGAATAAGCATTCTCCTGCGTGCCCTATTACCGCTGCTGTGTCTGTCCAGGCTCAGAGCTGCTGCTCAGCGAAGGAGAATCCCGGCACAAACCCCCCTCCTCCACCCTCTTAAACATGTCTCAACCATCTTTCAAAAGGCCAACTAGAGCATGACAGCAGCCTCTCAGCCTTACTCCCCTTAAACCCCCTCAGAACAATCTCCTCTTCTCTCCCTTGCTCTTTCTCTCTTTTTCTGTCTTCCCTCCATCAAACGACACAGTCGGGGGGCAAATGTGTCACATCTCATAGCTCAAGAGTTTCATTATTAGGCCCTTCCTAAAGATAGACACTCAAAATGTGTCTCTCCATTTTCTCAGTGTAAGAAATGATGACAGACCCCACAAAGCCCAACATTTTCCTTCAGAAACACCTGGGTTTCTCTCTAACGCTCTAATGGCTCTTCATTAAGAGCAAAGCAAAGTTCCTAGAAAAGGCCGAACCTGCTAAATACATTAGACTCCTGCCATGAGAGCTAATGAGAAGACATCTGAGGCGAGGTATTGACATGCCTTTGTTTTATGTGAAAGAAACTGTCCTGCGAGGCTTAATATAAAAGCGGGGCTTTCAAACCGAATTTTGTTGACTGAATATTTTTTCAAATTGTTACATCCTTAAACATGAACTCAGTTACAAGGTGACTTCTTAGAGTATTGTATTTACAGTCCGAATTTTTTATATCCTTTTTTTAAACTTCCTCTTTCGTGCCAAAGTGATAATTGACAATACCATGCTGCATACAAAAGAAATTACCCTTTTTATAAGCATAAAGTTGTAATCAATTAGTTTTTTTAATGTACATTAAGTATTCTTTTTAAAGACTTTTTAAATGTATGTTTTTAAATTGCCTTTTTTGTCAAATAAGGTTTATTCAGTCATCGAATAACCTTGAAATAAGCAAGTTCCAGGATTAATTTTCTTATATGCACAAAGTAAATTAACTAAAAAATAAATAAAATCCATTAAATCTAACACCCCTTCTCCAGCCTGTTAATAGACAATACAGTGACATAAACACACACTATTTAAGTTACAATACATTGCATTAAGGAATAGAATTCCTATTGAGGTAATAATAGAAGAAAGAGTCCCAAATCTTGTGAAATTGTCCATTGTTGCGTTTTAAGATATATCTCCTTTTTTCTTCTTTTTTTAAATGTATATAATGTAATTTATTCCTGTGATAGCAAAGCTGAATTTTCAGTTGCTATCATATGCTGATTTGGTTGCCGAGAAATATGTCTTATTATTATGACGGTTGAAAACAGTTGCTGCCTAATCTTACTGACCTCAAACTTTTGAACGGTAGTTTATGAGGCAGGTGTAGTGATCTGGACAACCATATCATGATTAGCGTTTAATATATAATGTGTCATTTTATCTGTGAATAAGCAAATCCCAGAGAATTGCAGGACTGTCTTTTTCTAGGGTGTTGGGTAAAATGAGTCACTCCTGTAAGGAACCCATTTGAAATTTAAGATCTTGCAGGTCACTGCTTGTCTCTTTGAGCATTACTTTTTTATATCATCAGAAAGATCACTACTGATAAGAAGATGTGTGAGCATTTATTTCCAAAACTTTGATGACAGGCAGGAGTTGTATGTGCATGATAAGACTGTCATTTACTATTCTGTTGACATCTGACAACCTTTCACTACCTTTTACTCATTTTGAAATTTTCTGATAGATATAAACAGCACAATGAGACGGCATTCAGACGTCCTATATGTTTCACTTCTCTAGTTTATAAAAAGAAAGCACACTCAGGTATATGAGCAGACATAAGCACACATGTTGGTTTCACTCTCCTGGTGAGAACATAGACGCAATGGAATACATGTATACTGTGCGTGTGTGTGTATAATATATATGTATATATATATATATATATATACACACTCACCTGTCACTTTATTAGGTACACCTGTTCAATTGCTTGGTAACACAAATTGCTAATCAGCCAATCACATGGCAGCAACTCAATGCATTTAGGCATCTAGATGTGGTGAAGACGACTTGCTGAAGTTCAAACCGAGCATCAGAATGGGGAAGAAAGGGGATTTAAGTGACTTTGAACGTGGAATGGTTGGTGCCAGACGGGCTGGTCTGAGTATTTCAAAAACTGCTGATCTACTGGGATTTTCACACACAACCATCTCTAGGGTTTACAGAGAATGGTCTGAAAAAGAGAAAATATCCAGTGAGCGGCAGTTGTGTGGACGAAAATGCCTTGTTGATGTCAGAGGTCAGAGGAGAATGGGCAGACTGATTAGAGATGATAGAAAGGCAACAGTAACTCAAATAACCATTCGTTACAACCAAGGTATGCAGAATACCATCTCTGAACGCACAACACATCGAACCCTGAAGCAGATGGGCTACAGCAGCAGAAGACCACACCGGGTGCCGCTCCTGTCAGCTAAGAACAAGAAACGGAGGCTACAATTCACACAGGTTCACCAAAATTGGACAATAGAAGATTGGAAAAACGTTGCCTGGTCTGATGAGTCTCGATTTCTGCTGCGACATTCAGATGGTAGGGTCAGAATTTGGCGTAAAGAACATGAAAGCATGGATCCATCCTGCCTTGTCTCAATGGTTCAGACTGCTGGTGGTGGTGGTGTAATGGTGTGGGGGATATTTTCTTGGCAAACTTTCGGCCCCTTAGTACCAATTGAGCAGCTATATATATATAGTTGCAAATTAGACAAAATTCGTATTACAAATTCGTAATTAGTCATTTCAAATCAATCAACATGTGCGCGAAAAATTATTGTAGTGATGCTATTTTTCAGATGTTGGTTTTATTTGCACATTTTAGTGATCCATTGAAGTGCCTGTGTATTTTACCAGGATTGGCCCTGCTGCAGATGCTCAAGTTGCTTAGCAACAGCTGTCAGTGGTCTTCAGGAAATGTTGGCTGAGGGGCTTGTTTGCTTGACGGTGCTTATAGGAGCTTCCTTTACTCAATACCAATAAAGTCAGCTCATGGCGTCTCTATCGAGAGCACTCTTATCTATATGGCAAGGGTGATGAGGCTTTTCATGGAGTCTGTCATTACTGTGTTCTGTGAGCTTACTAAAAATACTCGTCATCGTACACGCCATTTCCTGTCTTATTATTTCAATAGAGCACTGTGGCAGAAAATGTAATGGGTTGATAAGATTAAATAATGATTAAAAATCCGTCCTACTTGATTGACTCTACATACTGTGGACCCATTTATCACTGATATGCATATCCGACTGAAGTGATCTTATCACATATGGAGAGCATCAAGGTTCAGCAGCAACACAATGAAATAAGTACAACACAACGGAAATAAGTCGCAACACAACGGAAACAAGCCACAACACAACAAAATTAGCACAACACAATGGAAACAAGCTGCAACACAATGAAATTAGCACAACACAGTGGAAACAACTCGCAACACATAGAAATTAGCATAACACAATGGAAAAAAGCTCTAACACAACAAAATTTCTCTGGGATGTTAATAGAGTAATGAAGAGCAATCAGCTTCTCTGCAACATGGGCTGGGAGCAGGTCCAGACTCTGCAGGACTTCTACTGGTCCACCCCATCTTCATCCATCCACAGCTAGCACTGTCAGCTTTCGAGAAAGCAAGTATTGAACGAAACATCGCCTGCTTTCATTGTGGATCTAAGATTAGATTCTTGGACGGAGGCCACCCGTCTCCTTTGTTTCCTTTTAATCAGGCGATGGCCCTGTGGGCC
This sequence comes from Barbus barbus, assembly GCF_936440315.1. NCBI lineage: Eukaryota > Metazoa > Chordata > Actinopteri > Cypriniformes > Cyprinidae > Barbus > Barbus barbus. The sequence goes on along the minus strand of NC_136748.1, from coordinate 13,184,046 downwards.
ACTGTCAGAGATCACTGCCCTCCATTGTTTAAGGATGTCAGAGGAGGCAGTGCTGCTTAGAAAAGAGTCTTTGGATGCAGTGAGAGCCTCCATTGTGGTTGTAAAGAAGGAGGATGAGGTGCCAGGATCAGCCAGAGATCCATGGCTCTATCTCTATTGTGACTTTAAGATGGTTGGCTTAAACTTTGAAAGTGGCAGCCATGAGTTACAAGGGTATGGAATAGGGGTCGACTGATATGTGTTTTTCAGGGCCGATGCCTATACCGATTATTACAGACCAAGTAGACCGATAACCAATATATTGAACCGATATATATGTCTGGTGTAAAAATGAAAATGAATGTCAAAATTAAGAATAACAAGGGCTCTGACAAAAATGGCCTTCCTTAGTGTTGGTTGCACTTCTTACTCTTGTCTTCCCCCATGCATCCATCTACAATAAGGGTAATATATAAAGAGAGAGTTAAAAGTGGGGCCACTGTATGCTTCATGATTAAGCCTATGAATACTAAATACTACAGCTAAACAGCTTGGGGAAATTTAAGTATTTGGCTTCAATAATTTACATGTTAGAAATGTATGTGTAATAGGATAAACTCTCATAATTCTTCATTAATTATTTTTCGGTTGACTAAATCAACATACAAGAGGGGACTATTCAATTTATCATCTAATGCACATCAATTGATTAATTTTAAAAAGCGCAATGTATATAATAAGTGTAAATAATTTAATTGTCTGCATAGCTCCATTGTAGAAGTTGCGAAGAAGACCGCAACTATTTTAATGAAACTATAACACTAATAGCCTGTTATAGGCACACTTGGTTCAATAGCCTATTGAAATGTCCCAATTTCCGTCATCATAATCTTGGCCTATGTGACAGTATCTTAATCTTGGCCTATGTGACAGTAATTTCCATTAGTTTTCATTTACAGGGCAGTGCAACTGAAGGCATAAAACATTAATTTAATTTATCTTTTAATCAAATGAGAGTTAAACTCAAATTTGGCAAACAAATGGGTTTACTATTAAAATTAAATCATGGAAGAAATAGCGTATTGTGTGATTGTTCTTTTAAACAAAAGTTGTAATAATTGTAGTTGTATTAGTAAATAAACCAAACTTTTATTTTGACGGGTTGCCATGAGGACCTCTTAAGTTTCTGTAGCCTATTTATGATATGACGATCGTTTTACTCAAACGAAACAGTCAAATGCTCATGAAGTAACTCTCAGAGCAGTTCAGGGGATGATGTTCATATATTTATGTCCTCATTTAGTGACATGGCAGATGCGGAAAACACCGCGAGCGTCGCGCACTTCAGTGTGTGTGTATGTGTGTGTGTGTGTGTGTCAAAACCGCGCATCTGTGCCATTCACATATACAGAGACACGCCGAACATGCAGAATTCATATTTAAATAGTCTTTTTGCAGCTTAATGTTTACAGATTACAGTCCATATTGTGAGTCGATTTAAGTGTACTGACCTACTTTTGATTAATTCATCCAAACTTTGACTAATTCCGTGACTCCGTGTTATACAGTAAATGCTATTTATATGACTGGATTCCGCGATTCCCCCTGCGTTTCCCCCATCTCGGAAACCATAAATAGATAATATTGAGGTTTTTAAAACTTCAGTGTAGTGGATTGTAATTTATTGCAACTTGAGCAACTGCGTCTGCTGCTGCCTTTGAGAGATAACTGATGCGTGATGAAGCAGCACCAGTTAGCAAGCGCTTTCGGTGTGAGAGTGCCTTTAGTCTTCCACGTTGATTGGTCGGACTCCTGACTCTCAACAAATCAGATGCGCGGTGGGCGGAGACTGCTCTAGGCCACAGAGTGGTGAGTTCAGACAGGCTGCATCAGAGCCAAATAGCGCGTTTCAAAATTAAATAATTTTATCGGCACATCGGTTTTGAAAATGACCGATACCGATTATCATAAAAATGCTTAATATCGGTGCCAATAATCGGCCAGGCCGATAATGGGTCGACCCCTAGTATGGAACCAGCTGCAACAAAACAAAAAGGTTTGGAGATCCCTTAGTTGAAACTTTTAACAACAATATTGGGGACGGATCAGCCAAAAATGAAAATGAAATTAAAAATGTTTTCCCATGATATGAAAGTAATGGCTATATCTTCAAAACTATTTATTTTGTGTTCAACAAAAGAAAGAAACTCGTACAGGTTTAGAATAACATAAGGTTGAGTAAATGATGAAAAAAAATTTTTTTTGGTGAAGTAATCTTTTAATTAATAAATTCAATAGTTTGGGGTTAGTTAACTTTTATTTATTTATTTATTGAAAAAAAGTAAAACTTTTATTTTGAAAGAATGCATTAAATTAATCAAAAGTTACAGTAAATACTTTTATAAAGGCTCAAAAGACGTTTTTTAAATACGTTCTTTTGTACTTTCTATTAACCAAAGAACCCTGAAAAAACAGTTGTCGTAAAAGATATTAAGTAATACAACTGTTTTAAAATTGATAATTAGCATATTAGAATGAATTAGATTCAAGTAACATTAAAGACTGGAGTAATGGCCACTATATACATACATTCATACATACATATAAATTGAAAATTTTACATTTTAATAACATTTCATAAAATGTTAGTATAGTATACTTTACAACAAATAAATGACACTAAAATTATATATTTAAAAGAAAATATAGAAAGGAATCAAATAGTTTGATAGTTTTTACAAATTTATTAAATGTTTCAAATTGATTCTTAATCTTTATTGTAACGATAATGTGCACATTTAAATTAAATTGTGTGAGTGCAGCTTTATACTGGCCATCAACCACCCTGCTCTCTAAAATATTGGCATCAACCTTAGAAACCCATATTGGATGACCACTAGTCTTTAAAAGGGCACATGCTGTCATAATTTAGTCTGTATGACTTTCTTTCATGAAGCATCAAAGGACAATTTTAACAATCTCTGAGCTGCTCTTCCATTCAGTGAAATCAAAACGGGACCAGCTCCAAAAAGGACAAAAAAGCACTATAAAAACATCAAAACGTGGTCATACGGAAAGTCATTCGAAATATGTGGTGAGGAAATGATGACACAATTTTTATTTTTGGTTCAACTATTCCTTCTTGTTCTTCTCTACACTTATTACAGGGTAGACTGGCAGTCAGATGATGCCAAAGGCGGAAAGAGAGGTTAGATGAGCTATTACGAACTGTTGAAGTCTGCCAGATCAGTCTAGACAAACATGACGGCCGTGCCTCCTTCCATTGAAGCGGAGAATCGGCACCGACAAGCAAGATAGAGAAAAGCCAAGACAGAACAATAGCAGGCGAGAGAGAGCTCAGGTGAGACATATGTTCCACAGATGAAATGATTTATCCTCCACCCATGAAAAAACAGGGTGAGACTTTAGCGTGATTGCTCTCACATCAGTGCATTCAGTGTAGCCAGAGGTGGTGAGTGTGAAGACAGCCTGGGTTCTAACACGTCCACTCACGCACTCATAGGCTTTCCTCATGTTTTTTCATCCCTTGGAGGCAGCTGCAAAGCAGTGGCGGCTGCTGGTCTTTCAAAGAGGGGAAGCTCATTTTCGGCCTACATCATAAAAATTGTCCATTTATTTATACATAAGTTCTGCCATCGTGTGCAGTTTGCTAGCTGGCTAGTTCACCGCCTGGCCTACTGTATGAATGAATGAATGAACAAACGATCTAAAAAAACATATTAAACTCGACGGAGGAAATGTGGGAATTAGGTTAAACTGAAACAAGGAATGTGGTGTATAATTGTGTGAAATGTATAATGAAAATTGGCCAGCAATTTCGCCAAGCAAATATCAAGAAATAGGTTGCAGCAGTTTGTCTTTTGAATACACTTGCAAAGTCCACTATGGGACTGAGCTCGAATCAGTGTTGCCAGCTTCTTTCGATGGAAAGTAGCTAAAGCCAGTTTGAAAAGTCGCTAAATGTCGCCAGATGACGTCATGCGCTAATTAGCATATTCATTACGTCATCGCGTCATATTGCCTTTTACATTTGTTTGTCTCTCTGTGCTCATACTGTATTTTAATGCAGCCAAATTCTCAATAAAACTGTTTTCCTTTATATATTTTACTGTTTATGTTGTCAGTCAACGGGATAAATATGAAATAGTGACTGAAACGCAGCCCTTTAAGAATACATAACCAGCTCTCCCTTCCAAGAAGTTAGTCTGCACAAAAATCCTAATTTATAATCGAGCCGTCGTCTGATGGAATCAAATATTACTCACAAGATAAGACAAGACAATTCCTGTGCTGTGATTTCGGCTATATTTGCATGTAAAATTAGAGAAGCAACATAATATATATTTGAACTGAACGCGCTGCTCCTCTCAGCCGCTCACAGAACAGAGAAAGAGGTGCGTGCGCGCTCACCTCGCGCCGTTGCGGCAGTACCAGCGATCACAGAGACTCGCTAAGGTTTGTCAAAGAAGTCGCTAGATTTGTCGCTAGTCACTTTTGGGGAAAAGGGTCGCTAGGGTGGTCTGAAAAGTCGCTAAATTGGCAACACTGGCTCGAGTGGCTTCACCATCAGCGACTTCTTATAGGACACAATCGCTGTCAATCAAAAGGAGATGCAGTCTTTCGACAGACCCTCCAATCATCACGCAGAAGCCCGGAGTCCAGCCCCGCCCACTCCTCCATTCACCCCCAGAGACGCTGAGCGTCCGGGGGCGGGACATAATCGCAGCAATTATCCAATGACCGTCTAGTTTTGAAGCACTGAAAAAAACTGTTCAAAGCAGCCCCATAGAAGTCAATGGACGCTGGGCTTCAACAGGGAAATACACTGATGCTACGGGAATATATGAGAAGGAAATCGAGTCACCTGCTATATGTAGCTGATTCTGAACGAACTCGTCTTCGACATGAACGTGTTCTAACGCATTTTTAATCAATAAAATGTTAACACAATAGTACATGTTTGACCATTAATTTTTTGACATTATAGGGGAAGCTGAGCTTCCCTTGCAGTCTTAAAGAAATCGCCACTGCTGCAAAGCGATTAGCCCTTTCTAGCGAGACCGACTCGTGGAATCATCAGTGCTGCTCATTAACCAAGCAATACTCAGTACAAGAAGAGACACTGAGCCTGGTTTTAAACAACCCCCAGACTCACCGAGTCGTCTTCTGCTCAGACTACAGTAAAGAAAATGCTATAGCATCTCTCTCACAGCCGCAAATATCATGTACTGTATTTGTTATGTTACACAAAATTGGCCTAGCCTTAAAAGTAGCTAGTTCAAATGTTCATACTCGTGTTTATCTATAATTACAAACAAACAATTGGTGCAAAATCTTGTTGCCCTTTTCTAAATTTTATATAGATTTGAGAAATTTTTCACAATGATATATTTTGTTTAGATGTTTATATAATATATAACTACCTTATGTATTTATATATTAATATATTATTATTTATACACATCTTTTCAAAAGATTGGGGATGATTTTGAAAATAAGTCACATATGATCACCAAGGCTGTATTTATTCATCAAAATATAGTAAAAACAGTAATATTGGGAGTTCTGAATAACCATTTTTGTTTTAATATACATTAAAATGAAATGTGTTCCTGTAATGGCAATTGCTATTACTTTAGATTTCAAAAATGTTTTTGTAGAAACCGAAATCAGGATTCTTTGATGAATAGAAAGTTTAAAATCTTTTGTAACATTATAACTCTCACTCTCTGGCTTTTGATCAATTACTAGATGTACTATAATTAATATACTAATGTATTAACTGTATTTAGACATTTAGAAAAGGTTGCAAAAACAGCAAACACAATTTTTGATGCTGACAGTCAACAATCTCTGAAGGTTAAGCATCCCCCGTCTCTTGAAAAGAAAAAAAAACATACAATTTTAAGAGTTGCCTTATATTGTACCCCTATTTGTGGAAAGTGACCATTATCTTTTTCCATGGTTTGAAATGTTTATTTCCGTCCCTCTAAATACTGCCCTTTTTGATTGTTTTATGCTTTCTTTTCTTCCTTTTGAGAGTCCTGTGTGATTGTTTCACAGTGAAGGAATGTAATCACCATGTCAACAACACCTACCGCTCTCTCACTCATCAAGACTTAAATGGAGAGTTTGAGACTGTCAAACTTGGCACAGGTATCATGCTCACATTTTGCATAGCCACAAGTCTCTAAACACTTCCCACATCTCTCCGCCTCTCACACCTGTGACCCCAGTAACATTTCATAGCGTTTACAGCATTAAATTCACAGCTCGCACGGTATCTATGCAATACTTCGCAAGAGTGCAACAGATCTTAATGAAAAAGCTGAAAATATCTCAGGTTTTTCTTTTACTTTAAATCCATCTTTTTGCTCGGTGTCCGACCATATTTCTTTATATAGACTAGCACATATTGCCATTTATTCACTAATAGCTCAACGCCAGAATGACAAGCTCATTTTTCCTTTGGCCTCCAAATCTCTTTCTCTTTCTGTCATATACTTGCATGCATTTCTAGCACATGTGCCGGAGCAAAGGTCATCTATTGTACAGGCTCATAAAAAGAACAGAATCAAGGCCTACTTTATCCTGCAACCTCAATCATCTAACCTGACACTAAATACATCTGACAGCCTTCCAGGCACTGCAGAATTGCTGCTCGACTTCTAGTGCCTTTTCCATTAAGACAAAATATAGCTCTGTCAAATATAGCTACCTCATGGCCTGAGCAATAATATGTTCTCACTAAACATCTATCCAATGTTCATCTACTGCTATCATGATGCATATAGATTTATCTTAGCTTGCTCTTGATAGCCACTATACCTATATACCATAAAACACACACCCACGTGTACACTCAACCTTTCCACTCTCATAAGAAGTTAAATCAAATTTATACCCAACCTCAGGCACACATCCCCAATCGCAATTGCAGCTCACCAAGAGTCTATTATAGCTCTTGACTCAGCACTCTAAAGTGCCGAGATGATTCAGCATCGCTCTTTCTGGCTGCTCTCTTGCTGGAGATCTGTTGAATCCTACAGATGCACATTGTAAAATTAAATAGAAAGGACTGAGTAGTCATACAGTACAAGATCAGAAGTGGGTATGGTCCATTACTGAGGCAAGTATTATTAATACGTTTGTTTGAACCCCTAAGCCTGAAGTAAGCGCTCATGGTCAATGGAAAGTTTAGAATCTTCAACTATATGCAGTGCGTAAAAACACAAGCATATCCCATGCACGAGTATTAAATTGTATTGCGTACCTCGTCCCACGCTGTTTGTTCTACAGATATGAATGATAGCTTACCCCATCAGTGGCAGCCACCTCCACTCTAAAATTGTTAAGTTTAGATATGGGTTTGGATTAACGGAACCAAAATATGATCATGCAGAATAAGGCATTAATATGTGCTTTATAAGTACTAATAAACAGCTAATATGCTAGTAATATGCACACTAATAAGCAACTAGTTAATAGTAAGAGTTGGTTCCTAAACTAAAGTTTTACCATATTTTATTGTAATACATACTCCAGTATCTTTATTTACCACTTAGAAAAATCATTTTTGGCAGTCTAGAGACCAACTCCTAGAGAGCACCTTATTTTATTTTATTTTAAAGAAAAAGTAAAAATGTAGTTTTATTTATGCCTGTCTTACATCATATCTGTCTGAGATCTGCCTGCCTTAAAGTTGAGTAAGATATGTAATGAAACTGGTGGGTTGCTATAGCTTGTTTTCATTTTCCATTTGGGGGTTTCATGTATTTGAAGGCCTTGCTCAAGCTGACACACACACACACACACACACATTTTTTAATTATTGCCTGTGTGTTTAGTAATTTATTGGATTTTATGCTATATTTTGAATTGATATATTATAAATATTTGTGTGTGTGATTAATTTAGTGTATTTTATCATTCTTATTGTATTACAGAGGTGCTCATGCACATCTATGGCAAATAATTAATCAGAATACTTTATATTATTCTACAGAAGCTGAAGCATTCAGTGTGGTTCACACAGCTACAGAAACACACAAGCTAATACACCTAGAGAGGGAACACCAGATTGCCTTAACAGGTGTTGCCTGCCTAATGTGACACTTATTGAATATAAAACTGATGAAAGAGACAAACCAAAGCTTTTCCATCCTAATTGCCCTCCCACCCCCCATTCAAACAGGCTCACTCTTTTGCATAATTGTTTTTATATACACACATGCACAGGTCCCTCTGAGAATGTGTCTGTTCTTTCCGAGCAGGTGTGACCTTTTCTCTGATGATCTGTGATAGCCACAAGCCACACCTTTTAGATTGTGTCTCAGCATGCTAAAACTCTCTCACACACACAATGAGTGTTGTGTACTCCCTTGCATAGCATCTCACTTAAGTGCAGTTTCTTGCAGAACTTTCACACTTCTGCCACAGACTAACACCATATGCAGTTTTTAAGATGTAGGTATGCACAATAGTTTGAGAGCCATTTCACCACATTATGACATGCCTCTGAGATATGTTTTATTCATTTATTTATTTATTCAGCAAGGATGCAATAAATTATAGTTCTATTTCAAATAATTGCTGTTTGTTTTAACCTTTCTATTCATCAAAGAATCATGTATCACGTATCATAGTTCCACAAAGATTTTGGGCAGCAGTGATTTCTGAAGGATCATGTGACACTGAAAAATGGAAAGCTTGCAAACGCTAAAGAAAACTGCAGTTATATCATCAGTAATGAAGCACAATACACATCAGGTTTGCCTCATCATGCCCTTTCAGTGGTGTTCTGTGCCCCGTCCTCCTGGCCACCTGCTCCTGGTGTGAGTTTGGACTTGGGCCGGGAATAAAAGGGCCAGGGGGTGATGATTGGAGGGTAGAGAACTCCAACACAAGGACTTGTGCCACAATTGAGGCCAAATGGAAGTTGTTAACTGTTCTTTCAACACCATAAGAACTAATTTTCCCTCTAATGTTTTGCAGAGCATTACATTTGGCCACCTGAACTACAACACCTCATGTAACAGCCTTAACAATCTTTACAAAATGCATTCATTTATTTGGCTATTTTTCACATTACGAGGGCATACAATTTAATTTTTCATTCCGCTGGCATTTGTCATTTGTCGACATGTATTGTGGTATACGTGTTATGTTAAAGGAATAGTTCACCCAAAAATGAAAAGTCTCGTGAATATCTCATATATTTTATTTCAGTATTTCCATGCACAAATTTCGTAGTGAACCATACTGAATATCAGTATCCATTCAGATAGACTCCATTTGAAATGTTTTTTGTTCTTTTAACTCATAATTACATAAATTTCTAGCTTTTTTATTTTTCCAAACATTTTGGAATCTGACTTCTGTGCAGATTTTTGTGCAAGCTTAGGCAGAAGGCTGAACAGGATTCAAGAGTTTACAACGCAAGTTTACTCACACAGAAATTTACGCCCACATTTTCATGTAATTGATTAGAATTTCACTATGCAAACAAGATAAACGCAGCATTGCAGTAAAAGTTCACCCTGGGGTAAGCATGGCATTTGACCTGGCCAAGTTCATTCAACGCCTCCATGAGACGTCTACAGAAACTAATTTGAGAGAGCAAAATGTAACAGCCAGGGTTGGTATTTTAAAAGCAGATGAGATGTAGAAACATCTGGTTATGAAGATTGTTATGAAGTGCTCCTACCAGATTTCTGGTCATAATTATTCAAATTGTAAACTGGATAAATGTACATCTTGTCTGTGGGTAGTTCATGGTATAAAACTCTTTAATTTTATGAATGTTGTAGGTTGTTCTAAACAGAAGCACAAATCTCCTCAGAGACGTTTTTTGTTCAGGGAAAAATGGTCCATCCCATGGCATCATTCTTGGAGTGACTGAAATTTATGAAGTGTCAGATTTCTAGAGCCGAATCTTAGGATCTAATATGAAAGATCAAGGACTGGTTTTGTGGTTTGGCTCTTTTAAACTCTCTATATAAGACACATATCTTACATTTCACTCCTAACCTTAGTCCAATATGAACACAAAAAGAACGAGAGCAGTTTATCACCTTTTGTATTTTTGTATTTGTATGTGATGGCCTACTTAACCTGCTCACATTTAAGCCCTGTGGCTTGTACTACTCTAGATACTGTACAAAACATGAGGCATGTGCATCCAGACCACACCTGAACATGACATGCTTGTGTTTCTCATCCTCCTCAATGATTAAAACATTCATCTTCTTCCTGAATGGAGAGCTTACAGGTTATAAGTGATTCCCACTGGACATTGGATCCGTACAGGAGTCAGGCTGCATGATGCAGTGTGAAGCCAGTGGGAGTGGTCCATAGACATGTGGAGCTCCCACAATGCACCACTACTGGAATGAAAGGAGCTGACAGTTTGCACATCGGTATGGGAAAGGAAATTAGAGAGTCTATTATACTTGCTGTGAGAGAGGAAAAAGAGGATAAATCTTTAACAGCAGAAAAGGGCCATCTCTATTTACAGCTGCATTAACTGAGAAATGTCAATAAAACCTAATTTCAAAAAAATCTACTGAAGATGTAGGAAGTAGCCAACAGAAGAAAAGGAAATATCAATACACTACTGTGTTTTGATAGTCTATCATTACAACATTGAATCGATACGTATTTTAAATGATTGTTATTTCACATTTTAAAGGAGTAGTTTGCCCAAATATGAAAAATCTGTGATCATTTGTTTACTCTCATGCTACAAAAGGAATACAAAAGGAGAAATGTTGAAAAATGTATGATTGACGTCACAATGGAAGAAATCGGTGATACAGCTTTGGAATGACATGAAGATAAACTATCCCTTTAAAAGTCTGTAATTTCTAGCACCTTTAAGAAAGGTTTGCAGACATTTAAAGTTTGTGGACAGTACATCGAACTCTTTCGTGTCACATTGAAAAGCTGAGGTATGAAAATCCTAACGATGCACTGAATTTGCACTGAACTTGGTAGATTGCGCTGGTCATTATGGAAATGATCTGGCTGTGTCTGTGTTCTTTAATGTGCGCATTGTTAGTAAAACACCCACAGAATTTCCCCTCCCATCTGCGCTTTTTTTGGAATTGCGCTCTAACATTAATTTGCCCTGTTTAGTAAATTAGTAAACCCATGTATGATAGTTGGAACTTGGAAGTATTAATTTCTTGTTTTATTTTCATTTTATGGTGACTTTAACAAAAAAATGCAAACGTGCACTACTAGAAAACAATATTTTCTAAATTTCATAAACAATATTTGACTCAAATGTACGTCACGATATAGAAAAAAACATGTGTCGCTACTTCTGTTACATCGCAACTTTTTTTAAAAACTGTTTTCTTACTTTTTTGTTTTTTAAAATAGTTTTTGTTAACAATAACCTTGCCACTAACCATTTTAGTCTAGTTGAGTTCCTCTCTCATCTGCTGTTGAGAACGAGAAGAGGAAGAAAGATACATGAAACTCTGCTGAAATCCACCCTAACCTGAGCAGGCTGTTGTTCAGCCTTGTACGCTTTCATAAATGCAGGCATTAATTATGGATTTATTGCTGTCCTTGTCTGTGCGCTGCTGTGTCACTATGCAGATCTCAATTATTCATGAGCTGTAGGAGCGGGGTAAAGGGGGGTGCACCCAAGCGGGACGGTGCAGTTTACAGATTATTTCTCTTTCAGCACCAAATCGTCCGGTTCGCTTTATTGCAGTATTTTAATGACTTGCTCCCCGTTTCTCATTTAAAACTAAGACTAATAGCAGTCAGTGGTGACATTTCTGTAATGAGGATGTTGAGTGTGTACTTACACTGACGCTCTGTGATGTACGTTTGTGTATGAAGCTGGGAACCTCAGCCCCCCAACCCCTCCCAGTGTACTGAGTTAATTACAAGTTTAAATAAGTAGAATGTCATGCTGAAGAGGCACTTTATTTATTGTAGTAAAGAGATATGTCGTCCTGCATTACACACTTCTGCCCTGGAGAAATGATGTGTCACTCACTGTTTTACACACATCAAATAAACGGACTTCATGTAGATTGGCCATATTATACACTTTTGTAGCAGTTTAGTTTTTGCTTGAAGCCCATTTAAAATTATTTGAATTAATTAAGGTATTTTTTTTACCTTTTTACCCTATTTCTGACTCCTAACCAGGTCCTAACAATGCTGTGTGATGCAACACAATTACAACCATTTAGAAAAAATATTGGATGTTTAATATACAGTTTTGAGGAGCAGGATTTTTCAAGTACTGCTCACTGCAAAGCCAAATGACCTCCAGTTCCCCCTCTCTGGAGGTCCAGCTCCACCTCTGTGTGAATTAATGGGTGGAGTTTATGTTTAGTGATGGGGTAAGGGGTAGGGTTAGGGTGTGGTTAGGTGTCTATCTCCACCCATTACCTCCAGCGAGGGGGAGCTAGAGCTCCAGCTCCTCCCATTTGGCTCTGCAGCAAGCACCCTCTCGGATTTTTACCCTATTATGTTTTACTGTGGAGCTGCTAGTTTTTTCACTACTGTATTTACAGTAAAACTTAAAGGGATTGATGCATTTTTTTAAAGTGACAGTAAATGCATTTACATTGTTACAAAATATTTATTTTGAACTTTCTATTCGTCAAAGAATCCTGAAAAAGAATGTGTTCCAAGTTTCATAAAATATTAAGCTACTTTCAACATCAATAATAAGAAGAAATGTTACTTAATGTTACTTTGATGCTCATAAAATCAGCATATTAGAATGATTTCTGAAGGATCATGTGACTCTGAAGACTAGAGTAATGGTTGCTGAAATTTAGCTTTGCCTTCACAGGAATAAGTTACATTTTAAAATATATTAAAAATAGAAAATGGGTATTTTAAATTGTAATAATATTTCTTTATTTTTATTTCTTTTTTTTATGTTTTAACACAATTTATGTATAATATGTTAATGAGAAGTTTTCAAATAAGTGATCTTGGCAGATTGGGTAGTAAGCTTTTTCGTGTAAACATTAGAGTATGTACTGTCAATTTCCAAAGAGCAAGGATAAGCTTTAATGAGTAAGACAGCAGTTCATGCATTAGATTATGCGATGATTTCAGTGTATGCCAGCAGGAGTGTGGGTAAATCCTGTGTTTCTGTGTAGTAGTACCCCGTTGACTGCAGTAGTTATGTGCATAAATAGCTGGCGGTCTGCTGTACTGAGACACTTGCAGAAGGCCACTCTATTGATTCAGTCCCGCACTGCAGCCTTTGATTACCGGCCTGACACACCACCGCAATCTATAATGCATTGTATATGCTCCGTGCAGAAATCCATAATGACTCTCTATATTCCACCCTCATTCATAATGAAGGATAAGCAGTGCCCACGTTCCCCAATCTGTCAGATAGACCCCATCCGTCAGCCTCGTTTTACATGCACAGTGAGTGGCACATTATTTCAGCTTTGTAAATGGTTCACTTTTAAGATACGACCGTGGCCACTCGTGGGTGTGCAGCATGTATTAACTTGAGATTGTGATACAAGTGCAATTTGACTGATTGCTCATTTAAGTCAATAAATGAATGTACAAGCATTCACAAGTTGAACTAGAGTCACTGTGTGTGTGTGTGTTGGGGGGGTCGTAATTATATTTGACCAGTTTGCAGTCTGAATTGAATGCGATGAGATAAAGTTTTCGCTGGATGCACATGAAAACGCACATACCCCAGTGCATGGAATACTAGACCACTGTTTCCTCATACAGTGCAGTTTCTACTTAAAAATTGCCTGCTATTTTTAAAATGATGTGAATGCATTATGCAAACGTTTCAAACACTAACATGCAACATTGTTGTCACATGAATTACTTTTCAGTTTGCATGCACAAAAAAAGGAAAACTCTTTAATCTTGGCAGTCAAGAAAAGGAGTCCAGAAAAACTGTGATACTGTAGATATTACTTCCAGATTACATGTCATTCTTTGCAGGAGATTTCTTTGGATGTTCACATTCATGCATTTGAAAGGTGCTTTTATACAAAGCGGCTTACTTTGCATTCAAGGTACACATTTACATTTTTTTCTTGCTTTGCAGTTTGCATTTTCTTGCAAACCCTATGGTATTGTTTTGCTAATGCCATGCTCTATTATTTGAGAGCATCTACTATTTACTAAAGCTTGACAAATCCTGTTCAACTGGGACATCATCAAACACAGACTACATTTTGAGTCATGCAAATGGAGAGTTTTTTGTATGACTTGATTGTATTAATAAATGTAAGATGTCAAACCTCCAACCTCTACATTTAGTCATTTAAAATCGAAATTTAATGTGGTAAATAATAAAAAAAAAGCCAACAAGCCTGTTGTGCTGTGTGTGTGTGTGTGTGTGTGTGTCTATATGTGTGAATATAATTGTATTATATATTATAATATATATATATATATATATATATATATATATATATATTATATATTATATTGTATTTATGTACATAAAATTACAAAGTAACCCATGCCATTGTAACAAGTTTATATTTTTATTTTTTGATTTGCAATAGTGGTGTGCAATTACTAAAGGGGAAATTTTCTTCTCTACTTCCTATGAAGTGATACATTGATGTACAATTGGTCCCTTTGTCATTGGTATTTCCCTTTATATATATGTGCCTTTATACATATAACTTCACTTAAAATAAGGGGAAGTGGTGTGTGGCCAAGTATGCTGACCCATACTCAGAATTTGTGCTCTGCATTTAACCCATCCAAGTGTACATACAGTAGTGAACATACACCCGGAGCAGTGGGCAGCCATTGCTGCGGCACCTGGGGAGCAGTTGGGGGTTTGGTGCCTTGCTCAAGGGTCTCACCTCAGTCGTGGTATTGAGGGTGGAGAGAGTGTTGGTTATTCACTCCTCCATCTACAATCCCTGCCGGACCTGAGACTCGAACCCACGACCTTCAGGTTACAAGTCTAACTCTCTATCCACTAGGCCACGACTGCCCTTTAAATGGCATAATAAATTATAAAATAAAAAAACATTAACAATGTGTTACAAAAATAGTATTATTTTCTTTAGATCTGTGATCTCTTTTTTCTTCCATATCGCTCTTGTTATTTCCTTTCTTGCCCTTCCCTGCACATTTTTGTAACTGATTAATTTTGAGGAATTTACTATGTGCTCTTTTACTTTGCGCTGACTTGACAACTAACTTTCACCGCTTACTCCTTGAGTTCACTATAATCCTCAGTAACAACTGTATGACTGGAGCGTTGTCAGCAGCTGAGCTCAATCCAGTTTTGTATTCTGTGGAGGAACAGGCAGAGCTGGTAGACAATCTCAGACCTCACTTATGCCTTTATCTCTCACAGTTAACGCAAGCATGCCCTATCATCTGACTGATCATATACGCTTCTGTGTTTTTACAGGACCAGAATCCCTTGCAGAGGCCTTAGAGGAATAAGAACTAATCAGAGCCATAGGTTCTCTGAAGTGAAGTCTCATAAGTGAAGTCTCGAGGGATCTCAAAACTCTCCGCCCCTTCTCTGCGAGGGGCCGCTGCCATGATATAACCTCCAAGCCTCTAAGTGCACACGAAAGCAAGACCCAGTGACCCCCGACATCCCCCTTCCGCTCTGGAGGAGCCCTGAGGTGGTGCGCTGCAGCTGAGCTGAGTATGTCTCAAACTCCTGTGTTGTGAAAGGAGAGTGTGCGCTGGGCAGCACTAGGCGCCATGCGTCCGTGGACGGGCTCGTGGCGCTGGATTATGCTGGTGCTGCTGGCCTGGGGCACGCTGCTTTTCTATATCGGGGGTCACCTCGTGAGGGACAGCGAGAATCCGGAACGGTCCAGCAGAGAGCTCTCCAAGATCCTGGCCAAGCTGGAAAGGCTGAAACAGCAGAATGAAGATCTGAGACGAATGGCAGAGACTCTAAGGTTGGTGAATTTTTTTGATTATTAATTTTTGTTTTGGGTCACATTTGTCTTCAAATGTGAGTTATTTGGATTGCCAGTATAATTTGGTATATCTACTGGAATAGTTAGCCCACAGGCCAATAGGTTTGTGAAGTCTAATATGTGATATGTTAGCTGGATTTTGATCTTCCTCCACAAAAATCAGAAAATAGTATATTTATGGCATGTAATCCCAAAATGTATCAAACCACAAGCACTGTTAATTTAGCAATATTTATTATTATAGTATTCATTAATATTTTAAATTAACTTTTATTTTGATTTTTAGCTTATTTTGCTTATTTGTTATGTGCTTTTCGTAATTTCTATTTTAATTATTTATCTTTAGCTTTATTTTTTATTTCCATTTTAGCTTAATAATTGTATTATTTTAAACATATTTAGTTAGTTGCCAAAATAACATTTCTAATTTCAGTTATGTTTTTAAAGTTAAGATTTCATCTAATATTTTCATTTAATTTCAGCTTTATTTCTATTTATGAATGAAAATGATTTTGAATAGGTTTTAGTTAAACAATAACAACACTGACCATAAGCTAGTTCTCACTTTTATCACTACAATTTACTCTAGATAGAATGAGGCAATATTATTGACTAGTCCACTAGTTAATTGGTCTACTAGTCTATCGTTGTTGGGTTTTTTAATTCAAGTCGTTTTTTTATTTGCATAGCACTCTTCACGATATACATTGTTTCAAAGCAGCTTTACAGAAAATTATGGTGTTAATGTTAATAATATCCTAATATCTTATTGCTTTTACGTTTAGCAGATTAGAGATGGATGATAATATAATCTACATTCTGCAATGAAATAAACAATCAAGCAGTTGAGATTTGCGATGCTTTAAATAGGATGAGGTGCTTGCTAATAGCTTTCCAGTATTTTCAGCATGGTAAAATACTCCCAGAGTAGTTGCGTACTGACATTAAATCGCCAATTTGTAGCAAATTAATCATATATAACAATACATTTAAGGACAGTTACAGTTGTAATTCTATTGGTCTTGTATTTACACTTGCTGTGTTACGATTGGTCCTTGTCAGCCAATAGCTGGTCTTGTATGGTCAGGCTTGCACTGGTCACTTCCTGTCATGCACTGTGGCATTTGACAGACAGCCATTGGGCTAAATTTGAGCTGCTTTGCTAGTTCATTACCCTCCGGGAAACCTTGTATAACCGACAGATGCAAAACAGGCTTCTTCACAGTTCACCTGCCTGCTGTTTTCATCTGAATGTGTGTATATGTGTGTGCGTATATGTGCTGTGTGTGCAGTATGCAAACTTGTGTGCACCATGTATTTCACTAAGCCTGTCTGCTTATACATTATGTAAACTCTGAAATCAGTGTTATTGTAAAGTATTAAATTGACCCTGTTGACTTTTTCCACTAATGTTCCTATTTGACAGCACACATGCACATTCCTCACAATGTTGCATTTGGTTGTTTATGTAGTTATTTTTTTGTCAGATTTTTCTTTAATAAATGCAAGAATCTTTTTTTTTTTTTTTTTTTACTTTTTTTTTCCCCTTTTATGTTTGAAACTCTAATAAGTAAATGAATAAGTTGTTACTTGTCATTTGCCCTCTGAATGTACGTATTGTGTATGAAACTAATACTTTGTCTAATAATAATAAAAAGCTGAATAATGTATGCATGCAAGACATTAAAAATGAAATTGCTTTACCTGTAAACACTGGTGTTGAACTGTTGAACGCATTGTGTAATGCCATTGTCAGATGCTGCTTTTAGAGACCTACTGTATAGTGCCACAATCAGATACGACTTTCAGAACTAGTTAGTTGCTAATACTACAAAGTAACCAAAACCTTGGTAAATGTCACTGAAAGGTTTTGGACACATCAGCACCATAAGAAAAACTTTTAATCTAAAGATTGTATGAAAATCAACCTCACATAAGCAAAAAAGGGAAACAGCACATCCTACTTCCTGCACGGATGTAAACAGGCCTAGGAACAACGGATTCATTAAATTCTTTTTGGCAGAACATAAACACAGACTTGTGATTTATACTGTAGTATGATTTTCAAAAAGAGTGTTTTCAGAAAAGAGGCCATTTGAAGGCTTTGAAGCAATGCTTTTTTCATTTGCAGTCAGTTTCAGTGAAGTATTTCTCAGCTACTTATTTCATGCTCCAGACAATTATACATGATTAAAACAACTGCGGTATGGACAATGAGAAACATAAAAAGTGTTGTTTAGATACAAAATCTCTAGCAGCTAGCCTTTACCGACATCACAGAGAGACTTATAGAATATTCATAAAAAGGAATATGATCAAATTAAGCTCAATTGACATCTTGTATTCCTGAAGGTTTTTTTTTTCCAGTCAGTTTTTTATCAGTAGGTTATATTGCTACGCCAGTAGGTGGCGACAGGTTGACTCTTTATAAGTGAGTTCGTTCAATAACAGTTAGTTCAGTAACATTTCATTAGGTACAAAAAAGTTGGGCCCTGTGCTTTCCGCGATGCAGAAAACACGGACAGGATCGCGGAATCCAGTCATAAAAACGGAATTTACAGTTTAGCGCGGAATGTCACGGAATTTGTCAAAGTTTGGATGAATTAATCAAAAGTACACTGTAAAAAAAAAAAAGAAAAACGTTGAGCCAACATAAACTTTTAAGGCAACCAGCTTCAGCAGATTTTTTAGTTTTCTCAACTTATTTTTTAGGAAATTTCTCTACTTTTTGTTGTATAAACTTAAAGCAAGAAGTTGAGAAAACTCAAAAATCTGCTGAAGCTGGTTGCCTTCAAATTTTAAGTTTTTTTTTTTTTACAGTGTAGGTCATTACACTTAAATCAAATCACGATATGGACTAGTATCTGTAAATATTAAGCCGCAAAAGTCGATTTAAATATGAATCAAAACTAAATATGAATTCAAAACTTTTAAATCTCCAAAACTGATCTGAGAGTCACTTCACGAGCATTTTACCATTTCATTTGAGTAAAACTAGCATCATATCATATACACATAGAACCTATTAAAGACATTGTGAGAGAAATAGGCTATATTACTATTATTTAGTAGAATGTAAGTAATACTACTACTACTGTTGAAAAATAATCAAACTTTATTTTTTTAAGAAATAATCACAAAATATTTTTATTTTAATAGTAAATCCCCTTTATTTGCCAAAACTTTAAATGTTTAATTTTCATTAATTAAAATATAAATTAAATCAATGTTTTATGCCTTCATCTGATAACCAGTCAAATTTAAATACACAACACAGAATTTCTGAGGGGGAAAAACATTTCATAAGGCTACTGTAAGAATACATAAAAATTGTTTGTATGCATTCAAATAATTAAACATGCTAAAACAGAATTTGGTAATAATAAAACAGAAGGTGAGAAAAAAAATAAAACATTTAATTCGGCTCTAAACGTCATTTTTGTTGCACAAAAATGTTCAATTGTATAAGTTTCATGATTTTAATTAATTAGACATTCTTTTTGATTAATAAAATTTAATTTGGCCATTAACTCTTTCCCCGCCATTGAGGAGATATCTCGTCAATTAAGAGACAACGCTTCCCCGCCATTGACAAGTTTTTATGGCAATCCGTGTTCTAGCTATATTACGGTAAGGAAAGACCTAGCACATGTCCTGAATGAGGTCTTACGGGTCCGAATACAAGACGATCGTCATAAATGGTAGGATCAGAGAAAATGTAGGTCATATATGTAGATCATGTTTTGACCATTTTGAATCTGATCGGGACGAATTAGTCAGTGAGAGAGATGCCTTTACAGACACAGAAACATCTCTAGTTGTGTATGGACCGATAACCCGTCAATCTGAATGTGTCGTGATGATATATATATATATATATATATATATACACGTGTGTGTGTGTGCGTGTGTGTGTATGTACAGTATGTATATGTATGTATGTAGCCTATATGTTTGTGATTGTGTGTGTGTGTGTGTGTGTGTGTGTGTGTGTGTGTCTGTCTGTCTGTTCTGTTTATTGAATGCAATTTCAGTTATTCATATAATTATTTACAGGTGAAAGAATATGACATTTGAATGTCAGGGACGGATTAACGCACGGGCCTACTGGGCACGTGCCCAGGGCACTGGACCAGAGGGGGGCTCAGCTGAAATACCGCTACTCCCAGAACGCGATTTCTACTGTGCCCCCTCAGATTTTTGAGGCAAGTGGATTTTGAATGCAGTTTCCAAAAGACAAAAAAATGTATATACTGTATATAGCTGAAGAATATTTTTTATATTTAATAAACGATCACACTGGTGTGATTAGATCATTCAGTGCGGCACATCGTCAGCTGCTAAATTAAAATCTGCGTTCGCTCAACTTCCCTGGCTGGCACGGAGCCAAAGACAGCCGTGTTTTTCTACAGCACTGCACATTATAACCAGTCACACATGATTCTGTTGAGTTTATGAGTACAATGGCCAATAAGAGGCGTCCAGATGAGTCGTCGCTGAAACAGCTGTTTTGTTCAGTGCGCGTGCTCCCTGAATGAATTCTGCTCTCTGCCGATTTCTCTCATCAGAAACAAGAAAGTGCAGAAGTGCGTACAATGTAAGCAAGATATTAATTTCACAATGTAAGCAACTTTAGTGATTAATGGGAGTTTTTGAGAGAGTTTTAATTCTAACTCTGTCAATGATAATGTAAAGTGTCTATTTACACTCAGTGCAAATAGCCCACCTTTTGGCCATATTTACAATAATTCCGCCCACCAAGTGTGACTGGGACTGTCAAGATTATAAAAAGCTGCTATAAACCAGCCGCTTCAGTGGCACAGATGGTAAAGCGCATACTGTAGTATTTTTGACGCGATCGACTAGGGTTCGAACCTGCCTTTTGCCAAACTTTTTTTCTCCCTTTTCAAATCTCATATCACATGGTAAAGGCATTTATTTTTAATAAAAATTCAAGAAATAACCAAAAAGTTGAAAATAAAGTATCGGGTAGGGTTAGGGTAGGTGTAAGGAGGGCTTTATTGTATCAATAAGGTGGCATCCATTTAATAATCTGAATTAAAATGATAATTTACACTCAATATGTTATTATTGCATACTGTTTTATAATGTAATACAATACTGAAGTGCAGACAATTGCCACTATTTTGCAACAAGTAGTATAAATAGCCGGAAATCCTGCTATTTTAACATAAAATGTGTAAATATAATCTTTAGCTATTTGCCCTTAGTGTAATTAACATATCGCTAAAAATACTGCTATTTTCACTTAGTGTAGATAAAATCCATTGCTATGTGAACTTAAGAAAAATTACCGCAATTTCAACTGAGGGGGCGTATAATCAGTCCGTGCCCAGAGCACCTCTGTGTCATAATCCGTCCCTGTTGAATGTATTTTGCTTGAAAATGCACTACTTTGAATTTTTGTCCAAAATGTTGTATTTCTGATGAAACCTATGTGCATTCAAGTGGTGATAAAACATGAACACATGAAGATAGAATAAAATTTTTAATTAAAAGCAGAGGCTTGGTTCTTTATTTTGATATATAATATGTTCATATATTCATAGCAGAAAATATTCTGAGGGCTGTTAAATTTAGGTGAAAATCATCAAAAATGCTAGCTGTGGCTGGCAACTTTTTTAAAAAGCGCTGGCGGTGAAAGAGTTAAAAAAGAGTCAAGAGAAAAAAAAACAGATTCCAGAAAAATTCAAATGAAAAAAAAACAAAAAAAAACTGAATCTAGAAAAATTAAAACGGAAATAAATTAATTTAGAAAAAAATAAAACGGATTTCATAGGGCCCTAAAAAAGATACTGAAACTGTTTCTGAATATGCCTATTTTCCTACTATGTAGTATAGGTGAAAAACTGTACGTGAAATGAGTAGGATGTCCGAATTTGTAATACTCATGAAACGGTATGTGAAAAGTAGCCAGATGACCTACTATTTTAAGTGTGCATCCAATGGGCACTTTACTATCCAATGACGCCACAGGAAAGTAGTTGTGAATGGCAGTGAAGTGACGCAACTGGCATCATAACTGATGTCACATGATAAAGTCAACATGGCAAATGTAGTATGTCTAGATTGTATTCATACTACATGGATTTATACTACATAGGACATACTTTTTTACTGGTTGCTAAGTTTGTTTCTCATCAAATGTAGTGCGTATTTATACAGTGTGCGATTTCAGATGCACCTAATCACTGAGTTATTGAATCATTCACTCGGCACTGTAGTGCCTAGTAGACCAGGACACACACACAAAATAATTTCAAGACAGCACATTCCTTGGCAGGAGTTAAGACTTCCACTCCCAGCATCTGCAATTGACTGGCTGGCCGATTTCCTCAACTCAGAGCAAGTAATCAAATAATTATTCATAATTCTGCTGGAAACTGGTTACATTCATCTTTAAGAGTAAAGATAGTAAAGTTCCTAGCATTCTTGGAAACGAGCGTTAGAACCTTAAACTCTCGTCAAATCAAAACAATTCATTGCCTGCAGCGTGTATGTGTGTTTGTGTGTGTACGTATTCTGTTTTGTGTTATTTTAGCTTAGTAGTGTTTTAGAGTAGCAAATAAACTTTGATTTATTAAGAAATCTTGTGTCTGGTGCTATGTGATTTTCAAGTCTTAAACTATTTGCAAAGATCGCGTTACCTATGCTAAAATTTACCTATGTTAAAATTACCTATGCTAAAAAATTACGTAATCAATTCGGTATTACTGTGGCCACGGGAATCATCTGAATTGTTAAAACATACTGGTTTTAATGCTTGCTGGACAAGTCGTTAATGAGGAATCGTTAATAAGGTATAAGTTGGATGTTTTGATTAATATCCATTAATCATACGAATATGAAATCGATACGACTCGATTTCCAGAAACTAAAATTAAATGAATAGTTCTAAAATTACTACAGCACGATGATAGATTCTTACTGTGGTTTCGTTTGAAACTTTTTTGTTTGTTTGTTGGTGGAACAAAAATAGACAAAGTACCTACCAATACTGTGTCTAAAATGTATATTCCTCAATATTTACATGCTAATTGAACAATTGTATAAAAACAGCATCACATTCACTGTTGTACTGTTTTGCCGAATACAAACAGTCAGGAACAACTTCACTATTGCTTGTCTGTTATTGCTTATAGTATAGGCTCAATGGTATTCCAAAACCAGTGAATCATGAATGGATTTGTCAAGTTTCACATTCCTAGTAACCACCCAAAAGTCTTATTTAGAGCTTTTCTTTATAAGAAATGATGTGTTTACAGTAGCTCTGAACAATCTGGTGTCGTGAACTCCTGATTTTGAATTCTGATGAAATGTTTGCATAGAGATACTTGACTCTTAAGACTGTGTATGTGTGTGTGCTCGCTACTCAAAGTAGGACAGGATGGAGAAAGTGTTATTTGTAATATATGACCATGTATAGTCCTAATGAATTGAAACGGTTTGTTTTCCTCCTATCACTCCGACGCAGTACAGTATCAGCACTGTCAGTCTTTCATTAAGCACATCCTGAGGGAATTATCAGGTGCTGATACACGCACACACACACAGCGATTCCACATTAGAGCCCACTGATGCTTCATCTTGCTTTTATATTGACTCCTGCATAAATGAAAAAGCGGATAACGCACACATAGAGGCTTGTTCAGCAGATATGGGGATGAGTGACAAGGCAGGCCAAAGATGGTGCTGTGATTGATCCAGAAGGACAAGCCTGATGGAAGAGAAGGTGTATGACTCCAGCACTTACAGACACTTATTATATCTCTCACACACACTCACTTACACACAGCAGTGAGTGCTGGGACAGCTTTACTGATGAGTTGTAGTGCAGTACAGAGTAGAAGTGGGCCGTCACACTGCAATGATAACAGTCTTCCTTTCACATATACTAACTCTGAGTCCAAATATGCCTGCAAATAGGATTTTGTTCAATTTGGACATTCAAGTTAGCTGAGTTGAGCCACAGAAATCTGTGAGAGCTGTGCTTCATAAATCACTACACTATTTACAAAACACAACTGACCTTAATGTGACCATACCTTAAGGCAAGCTGGTTTATTTGGAAGCCATTTTGGTAAGGCCACCAGGCAGGCATATAAATACTATCCACTTGAATGGGAAAATCTCCAAATTGTTGTCTCGATAACATTATTTCTGTCTGCAAAAGTATCTGGCAATAATGGTATGATAAATAGCTTTAGCTTTTTTTTGCTCAAATCACACTATATTTTTCAGGTTGGCCCAGCTTATGCAGATGCATATTGAAAATATAAATAACAAGTACATAGACAGCTTATACCATTACCAAAAATGCAGAAATTTGTGACTTTGATTCCTACAGTGTAATCGGCAATCGATTTGGCCAAAACAAATCATTTTAAATTATAAGGTTGCTCTGAAGAGTGAGTAGAATAATGTCACCTCATTGTCCCCTGTTTGCATTCATGAGCAAACGTTTGGCTGAAGTTTGTCACTCTTTCTTTGTCAGGTCTTGTTCAGGCGTCTGGATCCTGCTCTCCTCTGTCTCCAGCGTGACAGCAATATGCTGCGTTATGATTTCTCTTTTCTCTGTCTCTTAATAGTTGTGTTTGTGTGTGTTTGTGTCCAGGGGAAAGTAAAAAAAGCAAGAAAGAATAAGGGTGGAGATGGACTTTGGCTGATAAAGCTGATGTTTTTCATGATAAGAACAGATATTTACATTTTTATGATGACACACAGACTCTTCTAACCAAGACATGTGCCAGCATGTGCAAGGCCATCTGTTTTTGTCTGAATCTACATTTAAAGGGATAGTTCACCCAAAATGAAATTTCTGTCATCACCTCAAGTAGTTGTGTTGAACACAGAAGAAGATATTTTGATATTTTGGTAACCAGACAGTTGCCGGCAGCCGTTGAGTTCCATAGCACACACACACACACACACACACACACACACAAAAAAAATACTATGGCTACCAAAATTCTTCAAAACATCAAACAACAACAACAACAAAAGAAAGAAAGAAATTCAGGTTTGGAACAACAGGAGTGAGTAAATGATGACAATTTTTTCATTTTGGGGTGAACTATCCCTTTAAGAACATTTTATATTATAAAAAATATTTCTGATGGATTAACCCTTAACTCCATAAATGTTCTGTCAATCATTATTACATATTCAGGTCTTTAGCGACCCTGACTTACATATACAACACAGATGGATCTCTATCTGCTGCAATAGCATAAAACAATCCTGATATTTTAATAACAGTTGCTAAAAAAATCAAATCAAGCATATTTCTTTACCTTTTGAAACTTAGAAGGGTTCAGTTCGAGCAGATGATTTTACCATCGCTGTCATTCGCGATCTCAACCATATTCTCAAAACTATCATTTTCAGTGACTTCAAAATCAATATTTTGATCGCTGGCAGCTTATTCACCACATCCACCATCAAATGACTGTAACATTTATATTTCATTACGTACAGTAATTGCTCTGCAGTAAAGCCATTCCAGCCAGTTCAATTTTTGAAGATGATATTCTTTTGTTTTATGTTTGCCGTAATAATGAGTGAAACGTCACGTCATCGTCTATCAAACAGTGCCACCTCGAGGAATAAAGGTGAAATGCATTTATCGAGTCATCACGTTTAATTATTATTGCGCTGGAAAAATATACTTAGACTATTACACACCTCGGGTCATTAGTGACCCTATACACTTTTTTACAAAAAATTAATCAGAAAACAGACATTCTTTTACATTTTATTACTTGTCATATTGTTTAAATAGGTTGAGGAATACTAAGAGAGTTGATATCTAACTATAAAAAATTAAGGAGGAAGAGGGTAGTAAATGACATCTTGGGTCACTAAAGACCTGAGGTATGCATTTAAGGTTTAATAGCATCAAATTTTTATTCTTTATCAGCAGCAAATCTATACTTTTATAGCTTGCGTCTGTGTTTTTATGGTGGCCAGAGTTAAAGTTGTATTGCTCTTTCATCCCTCAGGAGATTTAATGGAATTGCCAGTTACAAATTCAGGTCTCAGATGTTTCTCATAAAATTCCTTGGGAGAAATAAAAATAGAAACGAGTCTGATGTATATAGGTATAAAATGAATGTGGATTGCATATCACAGATATATTATTGATATTAGAGTTCATATGAATCATATCTCTAACTTTTGTTTGCAGAATTTTGGGGATCTTTGCATAATTTGCTCTCCATTTATTCTCATTGCTGTCTAGGAAAGACAATTGAGAGATTTCATTTCAGATTTTGATTTGATTTTGATACTTGGCTGTCCAGCCAATAAATGCTGCTTAGAGGCCATGCCCATGTGATCTAATAGCCAGTAATAGCGGGAGATCCTTACCTCTCAATATATCGCCATAGAGACTGTGAACTCTGGATTCAGTGACAGTCAATTAGTCCCTTCTAAATGTGACTAATTACTCTCGGGTTTAGACTTGGCCTTTTATTTGACCTCTCTCTTTGGTGCAGCAGTAATAAAAAACATCAAACTGTAATTAGCTCTGATATAGGTTTCCCACACACAACTCAAACTGACAAATGTCCAAAACAAACTATTCTACACCACCATTAGTCATTTGTAAATGTAAAAACACACTTATTTCAGGTCCTACTCACATTTGTATAACAAATGGGCACTTTTAAGAACCACATGATTTGCAAAAACAAACACAGGCAGCCATTGATATTACAAATACACACACACACACACACACACACACACACACTCTCTCTCTCTCTCTCTCTCTCTCTCTCTCTCTCTCTCTCACACACACACACACACACACATACACAGAGAGAGACTAGGGATTTAGCAGGACATTGTACCTAAATTATGATGACATTGTTATTGTATTGTACAAATAAGTACAATTACCGATAACATTGCCTATTTTATTCCATTGGAATGCAGATTTGACAGTATAGCATTGATTTCAAATTGACTTACAGTATAGTAACAACAATGTTAATGCATTAATGCTAATTAACACCTCATTTATATAGGGCTGGATTCAAATTTTCTGACAGGGAGTTGGGACACCTTAACAGATATTGTTTTCCTTTCATCAGGCCTTTAATTATTAATGCACAGTCAACTGTTGAGATTTCTAAAGGCAAACAATGGCAGTGTTTTTTTCCCCCTCCTGCAATCAAAGATCATTAGAACAGAAGAGATTTTACACAAGGAAAACTGCCAGCTTCCTCCATAATTCATGAAGGTCCAGCCTTTAAAGCTCTTCATTCCACTTTGTACTTGCCCTTATGAAAATTTAACAAGTTCTTGCCTAGTATCCATAGTTTAACTAGACTAAATAATGTTAAACACATTTAGTACCTATAAATTCTACAGTCATTGTTTTAATGAATTTTTCCCTCAATTGTTTTAAGAAAATATATAATATAATATTTCTGTGAAAAATGTCATATAGTTAAAATTACAAGGATTGTAATGTGTGGATAAGTAAGACATGGCACAGTGTTTTCTCTGTTTTTGTTCTCAGTTCAGTTTATGTAAGGACTAAGGAAAATTTCATAAAAATTTGATTTCATCTTGCTTAATTGCTCATGTCATTCCCAACCTGTATGAATTATTGTATAGAACACAAAACAACATATTTGTTGCAGTGTGTGTGTGTGCTATGTCCATACAATAAAAATCAATAGGGTCCAATGTTATTTTTTGATCCCAATGACTTTCATTGTATAGAGAAAAAAACATTCATCAGAATATCTCCATTTATTTTCCACAGAATAAATAAAGTCATACAGGTTTGGTAAATGATGACAGAATTTTCTTTTTTGGTTAAACTGTCCTTTTAAGCATTGAGTCAAAGGGCATGTGACAGGGAATTGTGTGGTGAATTCAAATATCACCAAATGAGGATCACACACTATCACACTTACAACTTGTTCCAAACACAACAAACTTTGCAAGTAGAGACATGACAAATGAGAACCCAGTGTGTTTTAAAATCAGCTCAAAATATCAAACATGCTTGATATCCTCCTAATGGATGAAATCATAGTTTGAAGCTAAAAAAATTCAAGTCTGTGCTCATCATACACTACTCGATTTTCTGTGTAATATGTCAACTTCAACTGCCCAGAATCTACAGACTGGCTTAGACTTTCAGCAACTAACTGACTCATCCAGACTACAGATTGAGGTAAATAGCTTTACAGTAGCACATTTCAATCTTTAGTAATGTTCACAATGATATTTGAGAGCAGGCCAACCAATTTAAGTTTTTTGATCTTCTTCTATCTATCTTTATTTGTCTTTCACCACAGAAGTAGAACCACACAAATGGGTTTCAGCAACTTTAACACAATGGTGCCGTGGAACACCACCATGAACTTATTACAGGGACATTCCCTCTGGAGTCACCTAGGGTTAAGTGGCACCATGACGATGGCTCTCAGCTCACTCCATACAGGGTATAAACCAGCAACCTTCCGGATACAAACCCGGAGCTTTCACAACTACATCACATTACACTTGACAGTGATTCAGTCATAGTGTAACAGCTGTCATGTAGTGACATCATCCAGTTCTTGTTCAGCACATCTATATTTGTGTCGCACGCACACCTACACACCAAGTGTCACACAAAATGTTGTCCAATTCATCACTAATGACTGAAGAGGTTGACTGTCTCTCTGAGTGTTTGCTAGCTCACTAGCTGCTCTTGTCACTTTGAAATGTTCTCATAGAAGGTCAAAACCGTAGCCCACAGCAAGCTGTTGGTACTTTCACCCCAAGTGTGACAGTTTTATGCATCTTCCTCTTTCTGTTTTCACATTTATTTTCATCCTGTCTGCATTTGTGTAAGTGTGTGTGTGTCCTACTTCGGTACAAGGTGTCTCTGTGGGCTGCTACAACATCTCGCAAGGGTTCAGCGTCAGCAGAAAACGAGGCCTCGTGGGATTTCCATCACACCTCTCTGACAGCCGTTCCCAAACCCTGGTGTGTTTCTAAATGTTTCTCTGTGAGTGATGTGGCCTGATTAGCTGATGATTGCTGGATATGTAATGCCACATGATGAAGCTCAGGTTTCTGAGGACAGGTGATGTGTGAGGAGGACAAAAAGAGAAAGACAGAGAAGGGAGGTCAAGTGAAAAGTGTAGCTTCCATTGTTAATTGGCTTCGAGAGAACTTACTGTTCTCACAGTTTGTGGACAGTTTGGGAGTTTCGTGTTTTTAAACTGTGTGTCAGGACTGTGTTTGCTGTGGCAGTCTAAAAGACAACATGAAATTCCATCTGCAATGTTTAAGTGAAACTGCATATTTAGTGGCAAATAATTTAGAGTGAGATTTGATTAGATTGTAGAAAGTAGACTGGGTATTGATTACATCAACACAAATGTCATTTTAGACAGGGGTCAAGGTTTAAGCAGTAAGAACAGAGAAATTAATGTTTATTCAGCAAAAAATACTTTAATTGATCAAAAAGACACTTAAAATGTTAGAAATCATTAGTTCTTTTGAACTTTTTTGGAAAAACATTATCATGGTTTCTACAAAAATATTAAGCAGCACAACTGTTTTCAACAATAATAATTTTAAGAAATGTTTCTTAAACAAGAAATCAGTAATGTAATGCTGAGAATTCAACTTTGCCGTCACAGGAATAAATTGCATTTTAAAATATTAAAATAGAAAAAGGTGATTTTAGATTGTAATGATACGTCATACTATTACAGTTTTTACTGTATTTTGATCAAATAAATGCAGCCTTGCTGAGACTTATGTCAAAAACATTAAAAATCTTACCGACCCCAAACTTTTAAACAGTAGTATACATGAACATAAATACTTCTAGCTACACAAATTCCACTGCATTGCGATTCACTTTAGACATATATTCTGTGAACTTCCCTAAACATTTTCTCTCGAGGGAATCCCTGCAGTCGTTTTGGAAGTGCGTTCCACTTTGTACACGGGGTCCGCTATAGTGGACACTCACACTATATAAACAGTGACGTACATCCAAAACCCTGAGATGGAGGGAAGTTAGCGTGGGAAGGGTATAAAACTTTGAAGTGGAATGCAGCCTAGAAAATATTGCAATAATCCACTTACTGTATTAAAACATTTTCTTAATCAGTATTTGCGTGTGTTTTTCAGTTAAAATATCAAAACATCCTAATAATACAATCTTTTTTCATGGGAATCAATTCATTTGTTTAGTTTGTTTCACTTTAGTAGTTTTTTTATTTTTTAGAAGGAATCTAATAAAAATATCAGTGATATAAACGTACACTAAAATATATTCTTTCAATACAAGTCTTAATAATATTGTAATGTGATTCTCAGCTAAATTTGTCTTGTTTTAAGGATGTTTGTTTTTTAAGTAAAACAAAAATACTGATTAACAATTTTTTTGGCATGTTTTTGCATTTTTTGTATCTGCTCTAATAGCTCAGACATTTGAAGGTACCTGTATCTCCCCTCTGTCAGAACTGAGGTTTGTCACCGCCAAAGTAACGTCATTTGTGTACTTGAGAAGAGCGTGTTTCTGGCATAATAAGAAAGCAATTTGGGTTCATTTAACAAAGTTGTCTTTAACGCAGTATGTCTTAGTTGTCTCCTAACAAACCGCTTACACATGAACTAAACTCTTCAAGGCCTTCGTCTTTCTCACAAACACACAACACTTATTTGCCCACAGATTCTCTCACACAAACCCCCTCTCTCTCATTTCCTTTCTCACTCTCTTCTCATTTCGTGCTTGACCAGCCAAGAATGACATAAATGTTTGACAACGCAATTCTTCTCCAATTCCAGCATTCCTCCTCATTTTCAGTTTCGCCCATCCTTCTTTTTCCCTTTCCGTCTTTCATTCGGCTCCTTCTGTTGACAGACATCCATATGACCATTTGCGTCCAGGTGAAATGGGAATGCGTTGTTTACCATTTCAAAACCCTAAGCACGCCTTCCCACAAATACATTTCCATCCCTCTTTCCTCAGATAAGACTTCTGCTGCCCTGTCCTCATTTTTCCTCCCTCTCTGTCTCTCTATCGCTGTCTCTCTCTCTCTTTTAGGTGAGGCAGTTTTTCCACAATGCTTTCCATTCACGTCAAACACATTTCAAATACGGCTCAGATTTCCACTACAGACCCACTGCAAGGACACAAAGCTGTGCATGAGAGAAAGGGGATAACTGAGCTCTATGTTGTCCCCCCCAGTGTGTGCGTGTGTGTGTGTGTGTGTGTGTGTGTGTTTGTTTGTTTGTGTGTCTCTCATAGGGGTTATTTGGAGACATAATAATTTAAAAATATATATAACATGTTAAATTATTATTATTATTATTATACAAATGCTAATTTCTTGTAGGGTTATTTATTTTAGTTTATTATTTGCATGGCTTATGTGCCTTAAACACAAAGGTTTATAATTTAATTTTGATTTAGATGGCTTATTATAGGCCTAAGACACAAAAAGGTTTATTTTATTTTATAATTTTTTTTGTGCCTAAAACACAAAGAAGCCTCTTCACTGTATGCATGTAACATGTCAATGCAACAAACCACTTTGCTTCTATTATAATAAAGTGAGTGGTCTACATTGAATGCGTTGCTATCATGCAACTTGCACTCAGATGATGGACACTTTTTTTTTTTTTTTTGCACTGCCACTCCAAACTATTTTTTGCTTTGCCTGTCATTTTGCAGCTGAAATATAGGAAATATAGGACCAGGATGTCCTTGTATTCATACAAAACGTTTTAATTTCACTTTTCAAAATTGAGGGCCATTAAAAGTCTTGAATAGCATATGTGTGCGAGATCAATATTTGTAAAAAAAAAAAAATAGATCTTCTGTAAAATGTAGTTCTTAAACATTTCTAAATATTATGTGTATTACTTTTGAGAGTCACATCACAGCTTGTGAGGTTTACGGTTTATTATTGTGACCATTACCTTCCTGATCTGCTAGGAGAATATTGCAGTTCCCTAGGAATGCAATCGAAGGCATCATTAGTCCACTAAACAAGCAGTGCAGTATGCAAGTAAGAGGGAGACATGAGTCACACAACAATCCTATTCACTATAACCTGTATAAATGTAGCAAAAACTGCATATAGTTAAAATTCATGGTTGTAAAACCACTTGTATTTGTTGTACCTGTTCATCTGGCACCTAATGAAGAATAACACTTGGTGGCCCTCAGGTAATGTGTGTCTGAGAACCCTGCTGTATTGAAATTATAATTAGCTTTATATAAAAGCAATAGAATTAGTATGTAGATAGCTAAACTAATATTGTGTGTGAAAGAGCGAGAATATGCAGGATCTGTTGTCTACCAAAGGAAGTCATCTCATAAATTAACTAGATTTCTTTGAAGGAGTGTCAGGAAATGATGGAGGTTCAGGTCTTGGGATGTTCGTCGGTAATGAAGTTTATAAGATGAAAATGTGTGTGTGGTGGACGTCAGGAGCCCACGCTGGGCAGACTTCGGTCAACTGTTTGTGTGTCTGTGTGTGATGAATAGCCCCTGCCACCAAATGAATTGTCCGCAGTGGCTGCCGCAACTGATCATTGCATTAAATTGGCACTGGAAGCAAGGAGCAAAGACCCCTGGGAAATTAGCCAACCACAATTCACCTTGACCCAGTAGGCCACACGTTTACACTCACACGAGCTCGAATGTTCAGAAGCGCTAACGCACAGCGTAAGAACATGTCGATTCCCAAGGCAATGGTCATGCTAACATGCCTCTCTCTCTCTGTCTTCCAGGTTACCTGATGGACAGGTCGATGGTGGTCCCGGAGCCGTGGGTAAATTACGCAACCTTGAAGAACAACTGATCAGAGCTAAGGAGAAAATCAACTCTTACCGCAGCCTCCCTGCTGATGGTGTGTAAATATACGCAATTATCTAAATGAACTATACAATTCTGTAGTTTTTATTTTACATTTTAAAATTTACAGGTACCTGCCAAAATTTTCAGTGGCTAAACCAAAAAAACAAAAATTTTAATTGAATTTCTTAATAAATTAAGCAAATTTACTAAGCCAAACCAAAGTATAACTCTAAAAGTATAACTAGAAACGCTAATTTTAGTTATTGTACCTTAAGGATGTCTCTAAACACCTCCAATGGAGACTTTGTCAGATTTAGTTAACTTCTTCACATCCTAAACTATAGTTAAGTAAATGCATACACACACACACGTGTGTGAGTGTGTGGCAGTGTGTGAGGGCTGACAGCTCTTTTTCAGATGTGCTGTAATGGCTTGCTGTTAATGCTGAGTGAAGGAAAGATGAAATGTGTCAAATTAATAGGAACCTTTTAATATGGATGAAAAGTGTGTGTGTGTGTGTGTGTGTGTGTGTGTATGAGAGTCTTCACAGTCAAGGACAGTCATATCACTACAGGGAGTCCGTAAATTGTCCTCTAGCCAACATTTGCCTTCTTTCTACACACACACACACACACACATATATATATCATTATATATAAATATATATTTTGTGGATGATCCAGGGATACTGGTTAACTTATGATGCTTTGTACCTGTCACACACAAACACACACACATTCTCTGTGGCTGGTTTCTGGGTCAGCAGACCTTATAGTATTGCAGTGTATGATCTTTTGAGAGGAAGAACAAGTGGAACACTATACACAGAGGATCACAACCATGTGCTGGATTGTCTTGCAGCCACTGATACCCTGATTGAATGACACCGCTTTTTAATCCCACACACATCTTTGTGCATTCACATACATATACAGGTCACACAGTCTACAGTACACATACATTCTTTCATATGGCCGCCAACAGCACGTCAATATGTAATTTAGTGATATAGGTGATAGCCACTGCATCTTACATCCATGTATATAATTCCCCAAATGCTAATTGTTGCACCTTTTTCAATTGTGGTGATATGAGTTTATTAATGGGTGATGTCAGTAGAGGTATCTAGACAGCATGGTATATAATGCAGAGTTATTATATTTGATTTTATATAAATGAGCAAACATGTTCAGAATTGTTTAAATTAAATGACAATAAACTGTACACCATCATTTCAAATTTGGGGCCTGTACATTTTGTTATTTTATTTTTAAAATTAGTCTCAGCAATGCTGCGTTAGTAATATTGTGAAATATATTATTACAACTTAATCTGTTCTCTAGTTTAGCATATTTTAAAATGTAATTTATTTATGTGATGACAAAGTTGAATTTTCTGCAGCCGATACAAATCGATACAAATCGTTGCAAAGCAGCTCTACAGGAAATTAAGTTTCCACAATATATTTGTATATTGCAAAACCTTAATATATTTAACTTATGGCAAAATTGGGTAATTCTGTATGTTGTCTGAGTGTTGGCATCCTCCGAAGTCCTCTGAGGGGTTGGCATTATCTTTTCTCAGGTGTTCGGTCATCTCAGATCATTTAAGGGTTGGATCCAGACTGAAACTGCTGTAATTCCTAGTTACCACGGGATGTTAATCCAGTGACAGAAACAGAGAAACAAATAGAGACATAATTAGCGTAGCTGCTGTTCCATCTAAGCAAAAATTATTTGTTCAACCCAAGCTAAAGAATAATAATAATGTACATTTGATCAGATATAACTGCAGTACAAGATTATAAGATGCGTTATGTGAATGCTTGGCTAAAGAGATGTGTCTTTAATCTAGATTTAAACAGAGAGAGTGTCTCTGAACCCCGAACGTTATCAGGAAGGCTATTCCAGAGTTTGGGAGCCAAATGTGAAAAAGCTCTACCTCCTTTAGTGGACTTTGCTATCCTAGGTACTACCAGAAGTCCAGAGTTTTGCGACCTTAGCGAGCGGGTTGGATTGTAGCGTGGTAGAAGACGAGTTACGTACGCAGGAGCTAAACCATTTAGGGCCTTATAGGCAAGTAATAATATTTTGTAAATGATACGGAACTGAATAGGTAGCCAGTGCAGAGACTGTAAAATTGGGGTAATATGATCATATTATCTTGACCTGGCAAGAACTCTAGCCGCTGCATTTTTGACTATCTGTAGCTTGTTTATTGAAGATGCAGGACAACCACCTAGCAGTGCATTACAGTAGTCCAGTCTAGAGGTCATGAATGCATGAACTAGCTTTTCTGCATCTGCAAATCATTCTAATATGTTGATTTGGTGCCCAAGAAGCATTCCTTATTATCAAGGTTGAAAGTAGTTGTGCTGCTTAATATTTTTGTGGAAACTCTGAACATTGTATCATTTGATGAATAGAAATTTCAAAAGAACACCATTTATTTGAAACCTTTTGTAACATAAATGTCTTTACTGTCACTTTTGAAGTTGTACTGACTCAAAATTCACTCAAAAATATCGAAAGACTAGGTTTTGAGGTGCATTATCTGTCTCACGACAGGTGAAATGGTTATAGGCTGATGGAAATAATCACAAATTGTAGAGATATAGGCCATTTAGTGGACCTGGCTGATTTATATTGGCCTTTCATCTCAGTAGTAACCATTAGCATTGAAATAATATGAATGTCTGTTTTTGTGTGTGTGTGCAGGTCCAGGAAAGGACCAGGAGGAGCTAAGGAGGAAGGTGGAGAACGGCGTGAAGGAACTGTGGTATTTTGTTCGCAGTGAGTTGAAGAAACTAGCACTGGTGGACACTGGAGCACTACAGAAACATGTGGACACACTCCTGCAGGACCTTGGACACCAGCAGAGGTTATATACACACACATCCAGTTTATGTATACATCAGAATACTTCACTCATATAGACAAGTCTGCATTATAAAGCTACACTTCCTTTCAAATGTTTGAGGTGTTAAGATCTTTCTATTTTAATTTATGTATAAATATTTTTAAAAAAATTATTCTTGTAATGGCAAAGCTGAATTTTCAGCAGTCATTACTCTAGTCTTCAGTGTCACATGATCCTTCATAAATAATTCTAATATGCAGATTTGCTATTATTATTGTTTAAAACAGTTGTGATGCTTAATATCTTTGTGTATACTGTGATTAAAAAAAAATCTGCATTTTTGGTTAACTTCAAAAAAACATTATTTATTTGAAATACAAATTTATAACATAAAGGTATTTACTGTCAGTTTTTACTGTCTTTGCTGAAGAAAGTATCAATTTCTTAATAAAAAGTATTAATTGTAAAAAAAAAAAAAAATTCTTAGTGTAGTGTAAATGTGTCCAGTTAAATAAACTGCTCACACCAGTATGAGAAATTAACTTATTTATTTTGTTTTCTTAATACAAAAAAACAACAAAAAAAACCTTGCTATGTGTACTGCGTTAGGCTAACCGAGACTTGTCTTAGCACTTGCATGTTGTTGCTCTTTTGTTGGTTTTGATTGCTTGTATTGTCCTCATTTGTAAGTCGCTTTGGATAAAAGAGTCTGCTAAATGACTAAATGTAAATATATTTATATTTGCTCTGTGTAATTGATTTTTAGAGACTTTTTAAGGTCATATTTTTGTTTCTAAACATAAAAACACAGCATCCTGTCCATTTATTATAAATACCTCAACTGAATGAATGAATTAAAATAACTTCCCAGTCTGAACCATTATGGCTGTTAATTATGAAAGTAAATCAACATAAAATGAAATAAAAAAATTGAGTTATCATAATATAAACACTTTGCCAGGATACATTTGAATGATTAGCTGGTCCCTATACAACTCTCATCAAATCTGCATTATACCAATAACTGAAATTCACTTCAGGGGCCTCTTCTCCGCATTTTAAATATGCAAGGCCTCAAAACATTTTGTTGTACAACAGAAGAGATGAATAACTGTGTAATACTTTTGAATCTCAGCGTAGAGGAGGAATACATATCCATAATGCACATGCAGACTTTACACCCTTTTGTGCAAGTTCATTTTCACTTGTCCTAATCATGTGCTACGTTTTATTAAAACGTAGCACATTAAAACTTTCTAAGCAGCATGTAATCTCATGGGGCAGTAATACCATTACTGGGGTTTAATGGGTGTGTATGTTTAGATCAGCGCGTTTGGTTGCACTTCAGAAAAAAGACGTCCATGTACTGCTGAACAGACGCTAAAAAAGGAAGTCATTACTGGAGCGCTTTTAATTGTATTGTGGATGATTAACAGTGCATAGGCCAGGCTGACTTTAGTTTGTGACTGTAAAACTCATTTAATATTATTTCTTTACAAAATGCTCTGTAATTAGCCATAATCAATTGGTTTAATTAGCAATTGTGATGCAGTTGTTTGGAGTTTTGAGCTGTTTTTTACAGTGGTCTTTATGTAATCTTTAGGTCCATCATGACAGACCTGTATCATCTGAGCCAGGCAGATGGTGCTGGAGATTGGAGAGAGAACGAAGCTAAAGAACTGTCTGACCTAGTACAGAACAGAATCACGTACCTACAGGTATACTACATACAGTACACATGCTTTTGTTTTGTTTTTTCCTTTTCCCTTTTTTCTTTCTTTAGGAAGATTTTATGATGACATTTTCATTCATTTGACCCCTATCTTTAGGCAGAGTAGATGGCACCCCGTTACTCAAATCTTTTAG
This sequence comes from Barbus barbus, assembly GCF_936440315.1. NCBI lineage: Eukaryota > Metazoa > Chordata > Actinopteri > Cypriniformes > Cyprinidae > Barbus > Barbus barbus. Next base: position 13,146,528 of record NC_136748.1, on the reverse strand, counting down.
GTCATATTATTAACTAAAAAGATTATTTCGGATTTGTGAACTCAGTGTGCCTTATATAATTATTATATTTGGCGAAGTGTTTTTCTGTTATGAATGAGTCACTGAAGCATTTACTCAACCAGTTCATTAAAAACACATGCACAGAAGACTAAAACAAACATTTTTTGTTGTTGTTGTTGAAACTTGTGTGCTAAAACTCTAATAAGAGGCTCTTGAAAGAGTGTTTAATTTAATGTAATAAAAGTGCCACTTTAAGGCTCCAAATGGGATTTGCTTATGACTTTGAAGGCAGGATAGCAGTCTAATTCTTTAAAACAAAATACTTCAGTGAACAAAAAAATGTGTGTTAGTATGTGGAAATGATCTGTTCACTTAAAAGATTTGCTTAAAAAACACTGATTATTTCACAAACACTTGATGCTATTTTTAATTTGAAATGAACAAATAACGGCTATAAGGGACGGAAGTACCCAACATTATGACATATTCAATGAGCTCTACTTCTATGCAAAAATAAAACCAAACTTTCAAGATTGGGCTGGATTAAATGTAAAAATGTGAGAGATTTTCATTGAACGACCTATTTTGCGTGGCTTTTATGGATATTAGGGTACCCCTCCATGTCTGAAGCATTTGGCACTACTTCCAAGCCTCAATTTCGACTGCATGTTTTGTTTGTTCCTCAAATTAAATATGGCTTCTGTTTTGAATACAGTCTATGGCTGAACAAGATCACATTCACTCACCCTCCTCCTTCCCTCTCCCCATATATCAATGAGAGGGGTGATTATATTGCAGTTGGCGGGACAGCAGTATATTGTCCGTCTCTCTGAGATGGGATGGGGCGGTTGTTTTGCACCGACTCCACACTGGAGACTAAACTGACATTCAGCTGCAACACAATGCAGTGCCACGCACAAGCACACAGGCTGTAATCAGCAGGGCTCAGCTTGATTCTGTGTGTTTAACCCGCAGCCTGAACGTCTCCTGCAGAAAGACTTTCAACCGCCGTCACATGCTGAAGTTACATTTGGAATGTCAACAGCACATTGTGGATTTAGACAACTGATGCTTTTACCTTATAATCTACATATTTGTAACTGCATATTTGTGATAGATTTATCTTTAAGTTTCATAAAGCAGTGGTATGAACTAAAAAGGGGTCGCACGTATGCAATACCAAGTGCAAGTAATAAAATACAGCTATAAAATAGGAGAACAAAATAAATAGGCTTATCTTTTTATTTAATAGGCTTAGTTAATAATCGGCTTTCAATATCATTTACTTTAAAGCTCAAGGCCATATGTCCAGTCTCTACAGTAGGTGGAAATTCATTTGTCATTCAGGTCATTCAGTAGAAGCTAGCCAAATGAGATAAATGCCAGAATGGACACTCCTCATTCACAAAAAAACATGAAATATGGGTTTAGCTGCAGTTAGAATTTGAATGGCTTGTGCAAATGATTTTTTGTGTGTGTGTGTGTAATAAACTATTGTTATGAAATAATCTAAATTAAATTGTCTTTTTATTTAAAATAAAAAAATTCCCTTTTTTTCCAGTTATATATCCATATATACCATTTCAGGGTCTGGGGTCTGTAAGTTAAGAGACAGGATTCATACACAATATGGAAAAGTTTGGAATTTGATTTGAGTAATTTCCAGTCCTGGATAAGTATAGAAACACAAAACAGAGTATGGAAGAATGTTTGTGTTGCCCCTTATTCTGTTTTCTAAATTGAGAATTTCTAAAAAATAAATGTATCATACAAGCAGTGTTTTTCATTAGAATGTGAAAACATTTCAAACATAATCCTATATTAATTCTATTAAACTGTAATCATATTTCACAATATCACTGTTATTTACTGTAATTTTAATCAAATAAATGCATCCTTGGTGAGCTTAAGAGACTTTCAAATATATATATATTAGATTTCATCACTGAATTTTTTTTATCTATTTATCATTTTATTGATTTTTTTAATCTATTTATAATTTTTTATCATATTAAAATGTTGAGGCCAATTACATTAATACTTTACTCATATTTTCATATATATCCCATTAAATGTCTCAAAAGTAATCAAATGTGAATCATTGTTGAAAAATCATTATTGCCATTTAATTAATCCTAATGATAATGCTACATAATTATGGTGTCAATTATGGTGTTATATCTCAATTATGGTGGTTGAGGAGAGACCCCCCCACATGATTGTAAAGCGCTTTGGGTGTACAGCAATACACAATAAAGCGCTATATAAATGCATCATTCATTCATTCATTCATTCATAAAACCAGTGTATTAAAAGGCATTTCTGATTTTTTGATGTTGATGTATTTGATCTTACTGATGGGTTAGACAAAGATTGGGAAACACTGCTTTGTATTATAACCTACTCATTTGGCCTAGGGGGAAACTTGTGCTACTAGTACTATGTTAACTTTGACTAATAGCTTTGTGTCAGTGCTCTCCATCAGAGAGACAGGTTAGAGCAGTAATGAGAGCTGGAGTGTGATTAAAGTGATGGAGTGTATTTTACTTTGTGTGTGTGAGAGACAGACAGGTTGATCACAAAGAAGATGTGTCCCTTATGAGAAATGACAATCCTCTGTCTGTCTCACTGCACTGCTGTCATCCATCTCTTATCTACAGTGCTCTCTTTCTTGCTCCTTTCTTTCTCTTTACTCCAGTCATTCGCCTCTATTGTCTCAGTACAAGAGAAACAGCGATAGATGGAGGGACCATTTTCCATCCTGTTTGTTTCGTCTTCTTTCATCCAGCCAAGATCATTCAGACATTATATTCTTCTAGTGTCAGAGCCAAATTTATCATTTCCTCCAGCACATACTAAAAATATTTTCATGCGTGAGATGATTGGAGAGTTTCAAAAACCTTGACAAATCTGGTTCTCTCTGTTTTTTTGTATTCTATCATGTTTTTATCTTACTGGTGGTCTAGAAAGATTTATAATACAAATGTCTCCATGAGCAGCACGGTACAGAAGTCACACTTGAGCTGTCAAATGCAAATTCATGTGCTGTTTTTGACATCGAGCAGATCAAGGAACCTGCTGAACTATAAAAATCCCATATACAGCAGCCTCAAACTGTATTTCCACTCATGTAATGAAATTCAGATGTGATTTCTTTGTCCAAAAGTGTCCACTGAATGTGTAGAAAGCTCTTCAGTCCTCTCTCTCTCTACTGATCTGTATCTGCAGAACCCTCAGGACTGCAGCAAGGCTCGCAAGCTGGTGTGTAACATCAATAAAGGTTGTGGTTACGGCTGCCAGCTGCATCATGTGGTCTACTGCTTCATGATTGCCTATGGCACACAACGCACCCTCATACTGGAGTCGCAGAACTGGCGCTACGCCACCGGCGGATGGGAGACTGTTTTTAAACCCGTCAGCGACAGTTGCACTGACCGCACGGGGGCCTCCACTGGACACTGGTCTGGTCAGTAACACACATGTCCCTCAAAACTATCAAATCTATCCCCCTTTTTCTGACCCTTAGAATTAAACAGGCTGTTTTTATCATTTAGAATTGCACTTCCTTTCAAAAGTTTGGGATTATTTTTAAATAGTATTACAATTTCTGTTTTTAATATATTTTAAAATGTAATTCATTCTTGTGTTGGCAAAGCTGAATTTTCAGCAGTTATTACTCCAGTGTCATGTGATGCTTCAGAAATCATTCTAATATGCTGATTTGTTGCTCAATAAACATTTCATATTATTATTAACATTGAAAACAGTTGTATTGCTTTATATTTTTGTGGAAACTGTAATTTTTGTTTTTTTAGGATTCTTTGATGAATAGAAAGTTCAAAAGAGCAGCATTTATTTAAAATAGGCTTTTTTTGTATTTTTTAAAATATATAAATACTGTTACTATTGATCAATTTAATGTGAACTTGCTAAATAAAAGTAATAATTTATTTTAAAAAATCTTACTGACACCAAACTTTTGAACTGTGGTTTAATACAGTATGTGTAAATTAGCTATGAATTATCTCTTCATTCATTACTTATTCAGAAGAAGTTTGCGTTCTCTCATACTTCAGTAACAGATTCTTTGCAAAGCCTCTACTATATTTATGAATGCACAGTATACTGGTTATCAGCAGTTCCCTTTCAGTCAGTCAAGTTCGACGTAATGTCATAGTGACTGACGTAATGGGATCTCGCCCGAGAGCCCAATCACCTTCGAGTGTTAACGAAACAACCCAGCAGCGCGGGTATAAAAGGAGAGCGCATGCAAACGCACATCAGCTTTTTGCCTCGGAGCCGAGCCTTCTGTGAATCTCCGAGAGTGTCTGCAAGACAGCATTTTGACGAGTGTTGGTGTGACGGCGTGTCAGCGGATGTTGCTGACCAGTGCTGCTGCTTCATCTGAGCGTGTTGCAGCTCTCATTCTGCGGGCGCGCTGCGACCTCTCTTAAGCACTTCAACGCTTTTTCCTTTTCTAATAGAGCTATATCTAAAAGAGCTCCATGAGCGACAGGCGTCTTTTTAAGATGGCTTCCCGCTCGTGTGTATCTGGATGTGGTCGTTTCCTGGCTTCATCTGACGGTCACGAACACTGTGTCTCGTGATTGGGCTATCAGCACGTTGAAGCAGCGTTCTCATTGCGGGAAAATGACCATCGCGATGTTGCGGTCCAGATACCTCCTCGTCAAACGAGGGGGTATTCCCCTCGCCATGCCCCGTTCTAGTTCCTCCGTCTTTCAGCAGCGGGGGGCTACTTCGGCTCATGGTCAGTGTGATCTGAGGATCACGGTGAGAGGTTCCACGTCGAGTGCGTCTCCGCAGGCCTCTCATTCCTCCAGCACATCGCACAATCTGGTGTTTTCAGACGAGTTCGCTGGTTCCTTGGACAGGGCGGGGCTCAGCATCTCGTCCGAAGCACTAGCGGATGACAGGATGTCAATCGCTGCATCGGAGGATGAGCTAGGCTCTGGAGGTGACGATTCGGCTGCGCTGCCTCCATCAGGAAGAGTGGTGTTGCCGAGTCAGATCCAGGGCTGACTGCTATGCTTTCCCGGGCCGCTGAGAGCGTCGGGCTGAACTGGAGGCCTCCTCCTTCTCCTGAATGCTCAAGGCTGGACGACTAGTTCCTGGGGGCGCAGGCCGATCATCGGCAGTCACCTCAGGTTCCATTCTTCCCGGAAGTGCATGAGGAAGTGACTAGCTCTTGGAGGGCACATTTTTCTGCCCAAAACAGAGCTAGTGCTTCTTCCGTCCTCACTGCCCTCGATGGCGGGGCGGTTAAGGGGTATGTGGAAATCCCCCCAGTTGAGCGCGCTATTGCGGTGCAGCTTTGCCCGTGGGATGCCGCCACCTGGCAGGGTAATCCATGCCTCCCGTCCAGGGCTCGTGGGTTCTCGTCCATTTCAACGGCCGAGGCTTACAGAGCTGCTGAACAGGCCGCCTCTGCCCTGCATGCCATGACCTTCCTGCAAACCTATCAGGCCAAGGCATTGAAGCAGCTGTACGAGGGCAGTTCTGACCCAGGTTTGATGCAGGAACTGTGCACAGCGACGGACCTTGCCTTTCGGGCAACAAAAGTCACAGCGCGGTCCCTCTGTCAGATGATTTCCACTCTGGTTGTCCAGGAACGCCACCTATGGCTGGACCTGGCAGATATGAGCGAGTTCGACAAGCACTGCTTCCTGGACTCCCCGATCTCACAGACAGCCCTCTTCGGCGAAGCGGTGGAGAGCTTTGCCCAGCAGTTCTCCGTCGCACAGAAGCGGACGGAGGCCATCGGACACATTCTGCCCCAGCGGCCCGCTGCTGTCATCACCCCGCCGCCGGTCGCAGCCCCTCCGGGGACAGGCGAACCCGAGACACTGATGGCCAGTAACACTGGAACTTGCTCGTGTCAATCACGCTTGCTGCACCATTCCCCTCTACGGACTGGATACATGCGCTTTTATTGCTTCTCAGTTCAGTTCCCCGCGGCGAACCCTGTTAAAATTCTTCCCGCACCCTCGGCAGTCTGGCGTGGCGGAGCGCCAGACGCCAGGTCCAGCACTCGTGTGTTTGCCCAAGGTCAGCCCTTGTGCTGGGCTAGGTGTGTAGTGATTCCCCTTCGGGTGATCCCAGATGTGTATTCTTCCACGGTGAGCCTGTGTCTTTCCCTGGCAGAGACCTTCTGCTGTGTATTTATCTCACCCCAGGCTGGCTGAGTCTACTTCAGAGACTTCCATATGTAGTACTGCCCCTGGCCAATCCATATGTGTAATCTCCACATGGTACCTCCTTTACGCAGGATGTGGCTTCCATAGCATTCCCCTACTTGGAGTACGTTTTCCCAGTGTTATCCATACCCACTGTACGGAACAGCAGTGGCTGTCATGTCTGCCTAAGCCCTGTCGTATCTTCCGTCCCAACTGGTGTGGGGGGACTTGTCAGCTTCTGTAGAGCACTGCAGGGGGTCAGCAATAGTGGCTTTTTCATAGGGATCCCATTGCGTCAGTCACTCTGACGTTACGTCGAACGTGACTGACTGAAAGGGAACGTCTCGGTTACATACGTAACCCTCGTTCCCTGAAGGAGGGAACGGAGACATAACTTCCAGTCGCCATAGTTGCTGTGCCACCGCTGTACAGCCGGGGCACACAGTCTCAGCTCCTCAGCGAAAAACTGATGTGTGTTTGCGTGGCGAAACAAGCACGCCAACTGTCATTGGCTTGTTTTGTTAACACAAAACTTTTTTGTTTTGTTTGTTTGGGCTCTCGGGCGAGATCCCATTACGTCAGTTACTCTGACGTTACGTCTCCGTTCCCTCCTTCAGGCAACGAGGGTTACGTACGTAACCGAGACGATATTATAGTTTTTTTTTTTATATATTGTAAGGTTATTACATATAATATTAACCTCCACCAATAAAAAATGTAGGGTTAATTACATTATAATATTAATATTAATACGTAATTTAAACAAATAGTTTAATTTAGCTCAAAGGGAATCATTTATGATTTTATAGGGATTCGAACAGAATCAGTGTTACGGCGATTCACTGAACGAGCCGTATAACAAACTCTGCACTGGATATTAAAATATAAAATATAGTGAAAACACTATTTAATAGCACAGTAACGAAATCGACAGATTAAGGCATTAACTTGTGAGCAGAAAACACAAGATACTTCTCTTTTAAAATATAAATCAGATTTTATTTATATAAACCTAAGACATAAACTAATCTAACACATGAACACAAGCATTCACACATTCACACGTTGCAGAAAGAGAGAGAGTGAGGAAAGGATGAGTTTAAGAGAATGAAACGTGAAATCCCAAGTTTACAGCAATAGACCTGAACAACCATCAATCACTTATTTAACCCTCGTTTTGAGTTTCTCAATGAGGCTAAAATTTATATTAAATACACCAATTAGAACCTGTTAGAATCTGGAGGTGTGTTGCTTGCTTTGCCTGTGTAACGGGTTGTGTCCTCGTTGCAGACAGGGGGGGTTTCCCGAAGTGTCTGATTCGCTGGAAGTTCAGTAGTCTTTGAAGTGATGTCTCTTGGGCGTTGGCTTGCTGGACGTTTGAAGAAGTGCAGTCGAAGCTTTAACATTAACACACGAAACTCCACGGAAAGAAAAGAAAACCAACGTAAAATAGTAAAATAAAATGATGTAATGAGACTAAGTTGTTTTCCTTCTCATTATGGCACATGAGGCCTGAGCATGCTCAAAGAGCGGCACGCACGCGGTGAGAGGGACAAGGGTCCGAGAGTCAGAGAGATAGAGAGTGATGTAACAGAGAGAGAGAAAGAATGGGATGTCCTGAGGTTTTAAACTCAGCTTCTGGACCGTCCCATCTGCACGTATTGACCAATTAGGTATTGTCCTTGCTTAGCTAGGGTGTGTTCTTCACCTCATAAATCAGCCTGTTATCAGTCACATGGTCCGAATTTTACAAGCTTTGGCCAAGTATACCTTTTTGAACATGATTTCATAATAAGACTATGATGCCTTTGACAAAGAATTGATTGGAAGAAACATTCACATCATGGATTTTCGAGCTCATACATACTAAATATGCAATATTTATCTTTAAGGCTCGAGCTATTCAATAATGATTAAAAAGACATACATATTATTTGATTAAAACATGATATGTGGGTACAACATAAAAATGTCCTTTTAGGATGATTTTATGTGCATATGGAAAATAAAGTCTTTGTATAGTTCTAAGGAGAACGAAGGAATGTTCTTTAGACAGGAATGTTGGTTTGTCTTCTATGTGGGGGAGAAGTCAGTCTAAGGAAGCTTGTGAATACAATCGTGGAACCCGTGATGGCCATCTCTTTGACCCTCAGTCTTGATTATTTGCAACAAATTTGACAGTCTCCTTCTTGAATTGGAATTATCAATAAGTGTTCGTTTGTCTCAAGGTTGTAAGCTGTTTGATGAAAGAGGCTTTGCTAAGTTAGGAGTTGCTTCAGCTAGTTGGAGCTAGGACTCCGGACAGATTTATGATATCCTGTTTCTTGGAACCTCTCTTTCTGGAATCTCAGCTTCTCAGGTTTCAGTGTCCTCATGCATCTTAAAAATTGTCTGATTCAGTCTATGATATCCTACATCTCCCCCTTTCGATCGGCGAGGTGTTTAGTTGAAGACGTCGTCGAGCGCTGGAAACACAAAGGCAGAAGAAGCAGACAAGAACACAGCAAACAACAAGACAACACCTCCATAACAGTTACTGTATTGGTGCAGGTCCTCAGGTTATTTGAGGTACAGACGGTTATATTCAATTAGTCAGTATGGTTTAGTAAATTGAACAATTCAATTTGGAAATTGTTGTTCTAATTCGGTTTAATACTTTGATTCTTCGATCAAGTTTTGTGATTTAAATTTGTTTGTTCCTTCTAAGTTGTCTTAACTTATGAATGTTCACCTTTAGTTTCTGGTGGCATCATTTGTGGTAAAATGAATTGACCTATCGTGCATGGAGCTCTCTGGCTTCCATTCAGTTTAGAGTGGCTTGCGGATATTAGGTGTGACGAGTCAATCCTAATATCAGACCTTTGACCCTTGCAGGGTGTCTAGGTGTTTCACCTACTAAAGAAAGAGGGGAAGGAAAAGTATAGGTGAAAGAAGAACAAAACAAAACAAAGCTGCTGTGGGTTTTCCTAGAGTGGTTTGCAACTTATGTTGAGCTAGGATGTCATGTGCAGCTAGGAAGTAATGTACCTTAACTTAGTGTCAGGTGTTCTACCTATTGTGAGGATAGCTGCATGTTTCTTCATGGTGGTGTATGTAACTTTGTTATGCTCCAATTGGTATATTCTACTTGTGAGAAGAATATGTTTGTGGAATGTGTTATCAGTAGATGTGGTTACCTCTGGGTATAGGTAATGTTATGTGTGTTAGTGGTGTAGTGTAGGTGTGGTCAGATCTGTTTCAGTCTGTGTTGCCTTCCCCCTTTTCTGGTATGTCAGTGAAGACTGGCTCTCTGCATCCTTGGCGTGGATGAGGGCGTGTCCATGATCTAATGGGGGTCAGTCCAGCAAGGCAGGAAGTTCTTAAGCAGACAGTCAGAGGTAGTTTGGCATGGCTGTGTGAAGCTGGGATGCAAACTTCGTCTCCTATGTTGCATTCCTTTTGTGCTGCCTTCTGGATGTGGCAGACTTTCTGACCTTCTGTGCTTTGGTGGTTGCTGTTGCACAGACGTGAATGTGGTTCTTGAAGTTTTAGTTCATTTAGCAGTTTACTAGTGAGTGATGGGTGACTGAGGTGATGTTCTCTGGTACCTCAGTTTTCATCATTGGTTGGCCGTGAGAGACTTGTTCATTCTGGGTGGTTGTTGAACAGGTGCTTGTCATCTCTGATATGGTGTTGTACCATGTGATCACCGGCCTTCCGTTCTGTCGCTGGTCACAGCGAGCATGACTCAATTTTGTAGTCATCCATGTTCAGCTTATCTTGAAGGAACTCTTTCAGTTGTTTCATGACTTGTTCCATGTCTTCTGATGGTAAGCTGTCTTGTTCTTGTGCATACTCAGCACTGTGCATGTCTGAGTGGTGCTGAGGTGGGTTTCGTTGTCGCTTACCCACACGAGTCGCCCTTGGATGAGTCAGGCGATTACCTTTGGGTGTCTGGTTAGGTTTCCAGTTGTTGTGGTTTCTTGAGAAGCGTGGCTGGTCCCATGGATTTTTCCAGCGGTTAGGCTGATAGCTGTCGTGGACATGGGGGTCACGTTCTCTGTGCTCTTGATGGAGGACTCTGGTGTCGTGATGCAACTGGGTGTCGTCCAGTGCAAAGCTTGAGTCTTTGTTGACAGAGTTCAAGAGTGTGGAGGTTGTGTTACCTTTCTTTGAGGCCATCTTCTGCTTGTTGTAGGCCTTCTGTGTTAGGTCACGCAACTGTTGGATGGTCATGGAGCCTGGACAGGCCATGACGCCTAGATGGTGGCTGACTCCAGGGTGCAGATTTCTTAGGAAGAGGCTTTTGAAGTTCACATCCTCTTCAAGGTCAGGTTCGTTGTGTGCACCGAAGTAAGCTTGTCGGAGTCGGTTGTAGTAAGCTTGTGGAGCCTCTTGTCGACCTTGTTTGGTTTCTAAGGCAGTCAAAAGTCCATGTTCAGATTCATAGTCTGTAAACTCTTTAATCAGGACTTCACGAAGTAGCTGGTAGTCTGACTTCGTTCGACTGGGCTGTCGATCTAGAAAGTTTCGTACCTCAGAACTGGATGTGGCTCTAAGGAGGTATAACCTGTCTCTGTCAGTCACATGAGGTCTCATTTCCAGATAGAAGTCGATATCTTGAAGATGGGCCTGGATGGTGTGGCCCTCTGTGGAGTTCGGGTCGAACTTGCTGATGTTTTTAGACAGCTTGTCGAGGTCTTTGATGGTCATCCCATGTGCAGCTCCGAGGTCTGCTTGGATGGGAGGTTTACTTTCGTTGACAGGAAAGAGTTCTGTGGCGAAGGCAGGTGAGGTTTTGGGTTGTGGCTCTTCGCTTCTTTCGCTGTATACCAGTTCTTGGATGTGGGACTCTGCTCTGCTCAGCAGAGGTGAGGCTGAGAGCTGTTTCTCTCGCCTTGGCTCTTGTTTCTGCTTATTAGCATGTTTAAGTTCTTTTCTGGCCATGTAGAGCTGATTGTTGGTATCGTCTATTTGTTGGGTCAGATTGTCTATTTTAGAAATGTACCTTTCAAGGTGGTCTTTCAAGGTACTGATTTCAGCATTCTTGTCGCTGATGTCATGCTTGGCTTTCTCTAGGAGCTGTTCAGCATACTGGAGTCTGTTTACCAGGTCTTTCTGGGCAGCCTTTGCATGTTGTTGGTCGAGCTGAGCTGCTGTCAGGGCTGCTTGGAGCTCCTTAACTTGTTCCGTTGATTCCTGCTCCCTTTCGTTGGGTGCTTTGAGATGATCTTGAACTTTCACTTCCAGCTTGTCTATGCGGCGTTGAGCATGTGTCAGCTCCTCTTGAAGGTGGGTGACGTGCTTGTCACTCAGTTTCAGCTGGGTTGTGAAGGCATAGCTTAGAGAGCTGGAGATTTTGACTAGCTCCTCGTGGTTGTTGTTCTGGCTTGAATCTTGTGTCAGGAATCTTCTCAGGATTAGGATTATTATTAGAAATAATAACAGTTCAAGGGTCTTGGGGGTGAGGCTGTCTGTCGTGGCTCTCAGCCAAGTGTTCCCATCTTCCCCTTGTGCAAAGGGGTTTGCAGTCTGCGGCATGTTGGCACGCTCGGGAGAAGAGAGACTGACACAGATCTGTGTGGAGTAAAAGCCTATGTGTGGTGACAACTACGTGTTGTGTCAGTGATTTTGAACCACTAATGTAGTGTGGTGGTGATGACTGTGTTGGTCGCAGTGTCTAGGTGGTAGACTAAAGATGTGAAGACTTCGTCACTCTAATGAGGAAGAGGGGAAAGAGAGAAAACAGGTGAAAAGCAAATTCAATTAAAATAAACAATTCCCTTTTTTTTTCAAATGAGAAATTATTTATTAAAAATTTATTTCAATTAAATGTTATCAAGAAGGCAAACAATATTATTAAATCTCTGTTCTCGACAGATGAATATAATAATAATTCTGATATCTCTTTTTAGTCTGACAGGATTGACAACGTACACCTTACAGTTGGATCGCTCACCAGGGAGGCTGCGAAGGCAACGGTTGCTCAAAACTTCTCTATTAAAATTGATCTCAGTGTTGTATGAGATGTTAAAATTTTGATTGCGTTTTTAATGTAGGGAGGTTAGGAAGAACGATTACAATCAAATTCGGAAAGATGATTAGTCTTTTGACAAGATTGTGTATCTCATTCACTTAGAATTGATTGATGGTTCTTACAGGTCCCCACAAATGTGAAAAGTGAAGATGAAAGCAAGCAGGAGAGAACAGGAGAGAAGAGAAAGAGACAGTAAATCGAGTGGATGGTGTCCACTAGCAAGCAGTTATGCCGACTACGAGTTGTTGTCAGTTGCTCCACAACCAATCAACAAAAATAAAATTTTGGGTGCAAGAGATTTGTCTCTTAAATTTATTTGAACTCGTAGTGAGGGATAACACTGTCTCCTATTAAGGCTCAGGTGAGACAAAGTGAAATTGAAATTAAATAAAGGAGAAAATCAGTAAATAAAAATAGAAAATAGTGGCTAAGTGTATAGCCACAACAGGAAGAACGAGGGAATAAAACGCAATAAAGTAATGAGTGAGTATAAGTCTGAATAGAATCTATTAATATGGGTAATAAATCAATTAGATAGAATAAGTTTACTTAAACTTTCCAAGTTCAAGACTTATTTGTATCTAAAATGATTAGGCCCAGAAGAGAATAATAGAAGTATTGATCATATGAAATGATCTGAGGGAAATTTGAATGATTCAAAATAAATTTAAGGTTTTAATTAAATTTTTGAATTTGGCACAATTAATAATTGTGAACTAGTATTTCCCTTTCTAGTAAAATGCAAATACGTGGTAAGAAGTGAGAATTTAGAGAAATAAGAAATAGAAAGACCAACAAGTCTATTAGTTGAGAGGTGTTTAAAGGGTTAAATCACTTTAGCTTTCCAAACACACACTGTATTAAACCACTGGAGGTTAATGCTAACTGCTAACCTTTGAGGCTAATCTTTAGCATAGACTTGTACCAGGTAAACAACCGTTTCGTTAGCTTAGCAACAGCATCGAGTTTGTTTACATCAGCATCGATGTGCTGCGCGTGCGCAGTACAAAGTTGCTCCGGAAGAAGGTTAAGACTTCCGTGTCACGATCGTAACTGTGGAAACCAAAACAAACGTTGCTTTGCCAGTACAGTTAAGCATGTTACATGAAATGTCAGCGCATTTCAACACTGTACAAATAAACAACACCGCTTTTAGTTGTTCTGCGATGTGGCGCTTAAACTCTCAGTTCGTTCAGAGTTAAACTTATTAAAATAGCAGCTTGGTGCTGCAGGGGAAACAGTACTGTATCAGAAGCCGTGCATAAACACAACAGGTTTTCTTCGCTGTTGGTTCAAAGTTAAACTTTACTTGATAAAGCTTTTAAAACTCCCATTAAAATCTCCCGGACACACGCAGTGTTGAGCGAGATTAACTTCACTTAGTGAACAGTTAACGTTACACAAACAGACAAGCGTTATTGTCTAATGTTTAACTGAGGGAGTCATAGATGATTTAACAATGGAACACGCACTGCTAATCAAACTATGAATAATAATGGCTCTGATAAATAGGATTGAGGAACACGCTCAAAACTATTCTTTATCCACTGATTTATTTCCCGTTTAAATCACTGCAGTTTAGCTTCGTTCTGCTAACAGACTGAGATTCAGGAGAATACTGACTGACCTGGAACCCGCAGGACATCACTTCAACTATAAATAAAAGGCATTACAGAAAGAGAGGAACACGCTCAATTTCGACCTTATTGTACGATCTCAGATGTTAACTTTAAGTTCACTTACTGCAGTCTGAGAAGCTCTTTTGCTGACTTCATTCATTCAAGCGGGGCGCGCGCAGCTGACGCACACACACACTAGTCTCTGCTCAGACGCGTCTCTCATTCATTCAAGCGGGGCGCGCGCAGCTGACGTCACTCACGCGCACGCGCACACACACAAGTCTCGTCTCTCATCCGCGGCAATAGAAAAATATTAAATACTTGGTTTATGCTCACAATTTAGATTAATCTGCCCGCATCCTCCACCAATATGTAAGGTTATTACATATAATATTAACCTCCACCAATAAAAAATGTAGGGTTAATTACATTATAATATTAATATTAATACGTAATTTAAACAAATAGTTTAATTTAGCTCAAAGGGAATCATTTATGATTTTATAGGGATTCGAACAGAATCAGTGTTACGGCGATTCACTGAACGAGCCGTATAACAAACTCTGCACTGGATATTAAAATATAAAATATAGTGAAAACACTATTTAATAGCACAGTAACGAAATCGACAGATTAAGGCATTAACTTGTGAGCAGAAAACACAAGATACTTCTCTTTTAAAATATAAATCAGATTTTATTTATATAAACCTAAGACATAAACTAATCTAACACATGAACACAAGCATTCACACATTCACACGTTGCAGAAAGAGAGAGAGTGAGGAAAGGATGAGTTTAAGAGAATGAAACGTGAAATCCCAAGTTTACAGCAATAGACCTGAACAACCATCAATCACTTATTTAACCCTCGTTTTGAGTTTCTCAATGAGGCTAAAATTTATATTAAATACACCAATTAGAACCTGTTAGAATCTGGAGGTGTGTTGCTTGCTTTGCCTGTGTAACGGGTTGTGTCCTCGTTGCAGACAGGGGGGGTTTCCCGAAGTGTCTGATTCGCTGGAAGTTCAGTAGTCTTTGAAGTGATGTCTCTTGGGCGTTGGCTTGCTGGACGTTTGAAGAAGTGCAGTCGAAGCTTTAACATTAACACACGAAACTCCACGGAAAGAAAAGAAAACCAACGTAAAATAGTAAAATAAAATGATGTAATGAGACTAAGTTGTTTTCCTTCTCATTATGGCACATGAGGCCTGAGCATGCTCAAAGAGCGGCACGCACGCGGTGAGAGGGACAAGGGTCCGAGAGTCAGAGAGATAGAGAGTGATGTAACAGAGAGAGAGAAAGAATGGGATGTCCTGAGGTTTTAAACTCAGCTTCTGGACCGTCCCATCTGCACGTATTGACCAATTAGGTATTGTCCTTGCTTAGCTAGGGTGTGTTCTTCACCTCATAAATCAGCCTGTTATCAGTCACATGGTCCGAATTTTACAAGCTTTGGCCAAGTATACCTTTTTGAACATGATTTCATAATAAGACTATGATGCCTTTGACAAAGAATTGATTGGAAGAAACATTCACATCATGGATTTTCGAGCTCATACATACTAAATATGCAATATTTATCTTTAAGGCTCGAGCTATTCAATAATGATTAAAAAGACATACATATTATTTGATTAAAACATGATATGTGGGTACAACATAAAAATGTCCTTTTAGGATGATTTTATGTGCATATGGAAAATAAAGTCTTTGTATAGTTCTAAGGAGAACGAAGGAATGTTCTTTAGACAGGAATGTTGGTTTGTCTTCTATGTGGGGGAGAAGTCAGTCTAAGGAAGCTTGTGAATACAATCGTGGAACCCGTGATGGCCATCTCTTTGACCCTCAGTCTTGATTATTTGCAACAAATTTGACAGTCTCCTTCTTGAATTGGAATTATCAATAAGTGTTCGTTTGTCTCAAGGTTGTAAGCTGTTTGATGAAAGAGGCTTTGCTAAGTTAGGAGTTGCTTCAGCTAGTTGGAGCTAGGACTCCGGACAGATTTATGATATCCTGTTTCTTGGAACCTCTCTTTCTGGAATCTCAGCTTCTCAGGTTTCAGTGTCCTCATGCATCTTAAAAATTGTCTGATTCAGTCTATGATATCCTACAATATACTGTATATATAATTGCATTGGATATACACTCACCTAAATGATTATTAGGAACACCATACTAATACTGTGTTTGACCCCCTTTCGCCTTCAGAACTGCCTTAATTCTACGTGGCATTGATTCAACAAGGTGCTGAAAGCATTCATTAGAAATGTTGGCCCATATTGATAGGATAGCATCTTGCAGTTGATGGAGATTTGTGGGATGCACATCCAGGGCATGAAGCTCCCGTTCCACCACATCCCAAAGATGCTCTATTGGGTTGAGATCTGGTGACTGTGGGGGCCATTTTAGTACAGTGAACTCATTGTCATGTTCAAGAAACCAATTTGAAATGATTCGAGCTTTGTGACATGGTGCATTATCCTGCTGGAAGTAGCCATCAGAGGATGGGTACATGGTGGTCATAAAGGGATGGACATGGTCAGAAACAATGCTCAGGTAGGCCGTGGTATTTAAACGATGCCCAATTGGCACTAAGGGGCCTAAAGTGTGCCAAGAAAACATCCCCCACACCATTACACCACCACCGCCAGCCTGCACAGTGGTAACAAGGCATGATGGATCCATGTTCTCATTCTGTTTACGCCAAATTCTGACTCTACCATCTGAATGTCTCAACAGAAATCGAGACTCATCAGACCAGGCAACATTTTTTCAGTCTTCAACCGTCCAATTTTGGTGAGCTCGTGCAAATTGTAGCCTCTTTTTCCTATTTGTAGTGGAGATGAGTGGTACCCGGTGGGGTCTTCTGCTGTTGTAGCCCATCCGCCTCAAGGTTATGCGTGTTGTGGCTTCACAAATGCTTTGCTGCATACCTCGGTTGTAACGAGTTGTTATTTCAGTCAAAGTTTCTCTTCTATCAGCTTGAATCAGTCGGCCCATTCTCCTCTGACCTCTAGCATCAACAAGGCATTTTCGCCCACAGGACTGCCGCATACTGGATGTTTTTCCCTTTTCACACCATTCTTTGTAAACCCTAGAAATGGTTGTGCGTGAAAATCCCAGTAACTGAGCAGATTGTGAAATACTCAGACCGGCCCGTCTGGCACCAACAACCATGCCACGCTCAAAATTGCTTAAATCACCTTTCTTTCCCATTCTGACATTCAGTTTGGAGTTCAGGAGATTGTCTTGACCAGGACCACACCCCTAAATGCATTGAAGCAACTGCCATGTGATTGGTTGATTAGATAATTGTATTAATGAGAAATTGAACAGGTGTTCCTAATAATCCTTTAGGTGAGTGTAGTAGCTGATACTAGATATTTTAATGTTCATGCATCTTTAAAACATGAATTTAATAGCACTATTAAATGTTAACTGAATATCCATTTTTAAATTTTCAAACTTCATCTGTTTTTTTCTTGAGCTGAGATTAAGGATGCACTTTTTATTTTATAAACTTTAATATTTTTCCTTTTTTTTTCTAAGTACATATAATTTTTTTGTTAATAATGTCAATCTGAGAAATGGTCAGTTGATTGTTTTTCATACATACAACAGATTCACAAACATTTATTAATAATGAACGTTTTTAAAATGTTCATTTGGGAAACACACCAATGGTCATTTTTATATGCACTGGCCCAGTGTAAGAGTCTGTCTAACAGGCTAAACCCAGTGTTCAGAGGAATCTGTCTACAGCTGGAGTGAACCTGCTGTGCTCTAAAAGCAAAGCGGAGGGGAAGGAGAGACTGCCTTTAAAACATGAAAGAAATGACCTCAAAACAAAGCAGCGCTTTCCCATCACTCTTTCCTCCCAGAGGACACAATCTCTCTTAGTTCGCCCTTAAGCCTGAGTTTCTGCACTCCATGGACCAGCGAGATTGACAGAGATGGAGACTGAGCAAACGAGTTCTATTAAACATGCTATTCCAACTCATTATGTTACATTTATGCATTTGCCAGGCACTTTTATCCTAAGCGACTTACAATATATTCAAGACTGAGCTCGGAGTGGGCCGGGGCTCACTGCTTTTCACATTCCCTGGGAACTGAACCCATGACCTTGGTATTGCTAACGCCATGCCATCAGTTTTCACACATTAGCATTAACATCTTGGATTCTCATAATATACACACATACTGACGGTGCCCAAATGAATTCAGCCTAATTGTAGTGGAGCTTTCGAGAGACGGTTCTCAATAATGTACATAACATAACCCTGTTAATGCCTCTAGTTATGACACGCATGGGGTCAAAGGGCAGACCAAATCCTTCAGGATAATCCTACTGGCGTTTAGAGAAAATACCCCCAGCAACATGCACACCCAAACACGCGCAGCATTAAAATGAATCAGTGTCGCTTCAGCGGTAAACGTGCACAGATAGCATGAATTAAAAATAATAAAGAAGCCTCCTCCTCTGAAGCCCCCCCTTCAATTTATTCATCAGGATGCAAGGACAAGATGTAATTTAGATTCCCTTGCTGCTCTAATGAAGATGAGAGAGAGTTATTTTGTTTATCAGTGCAATGAGGGGTGCTGGGCTGGAAAAACCTCATCCTCATGCAAAGAGCCTAACAGCAAGGTTATATAAGAACGGCTAGGGAGTTTCTCCAACACTTCTTTGTGTGAAAAATACTTTTTAACATTTAATGCTGCATAAGGCATAATTTAAACCTGTCTCTTTGAAGACATTTTTCCCTGATAATGTTTTTTTCCATTACTTCATGCTTGTGGTTGAACAATATGGATTTTTCAATATTTAGTGCCTTTTAATCCGGATCTAGAGTGTTTCAACCACCAACGTAATGCGCATATATTCATCATTCCGCCAATGCAATGTGCATATATATGTCAATTTAATTTTAATAAAACACACACACACACACGTTTGTTTCTGTGAATTGTGGTGACTGTCCATAGACTTCTATTGCTTTTATACTGGCCACACAATATTTTCTATCTCCTAACCCAAACCTAACCCTAAAATTAACCCTAAAAACTAGCATAAAATTCAAAGCATTAATGTTTGCCTACAAAACCACCTCTGGCTCTGCACCCCTTTACCTAAATTCAGTACTTCAGACCTATGTGCCCTCTAGAAGCTTGTGTTCTGCAAGTGAACGATGCATTATTGTGCCATCCCAAAGAGGGTTGAGCGACGTTTTGTTCCGTCCGCCACGCAGTGCAAAATCACACCACGAGCGAAGAAACTGTATTCGATAGACCACGAGATTCTGGGACGCTTCAGAAATGTGCGGCGGCGCACCTAATATAAACACAAGCACTGACTGAGTGGTCACGATCAGCTCCGGTGGCCATGTCAAAACCGTAACGTGCCGCAGACGTGTACAGTGTTGCGCAGATCAGCTCTCACGTCACTGAATCTTCTGTTAAAAATGAACCATGCATGCATCATCATCATGTAAAACTAAGAATTAGTCTAATTAGAATCTAAATGAGAGAAAAATATAGGTGCGGGTGGGTGGCGGGCAGATAATTTATTTGAAGCAGCAGATTCGGGTGACTTTTGAGCTCATCTGCACATCTCTAACACACATATTGGCCAACACCACTGTGGCTTTCAGTATAGTGTGCATCCCTAAGGCCCGAAACATGCTCTTGTATGTGAATTTACGCACATAATAACACATCCAGTGTAATGGCACAAATATTTGAAGGGAACTCCATCATCTCACCCCCTTGAGGTTTGTTGCCGCCACACTAATGCGAGAACATGCTTGAAGAATATGGCGTATATTCACTGGCAAAATGTACACCTTGAAAGCACTGCAAGTCACTTTGGATACAACTGCCTGCCAAAGGCGTTAATGTAATGTAAAGTGTGCACAGATTGCCGCCTGCTTTTAATGTATTCGCCAAGCATTTGTATCGGTTTTCATACCTACGTGTATTATGTTTCTGGCCTAAGGCTGTCTTTTTTTCCTCTCATGCTCTCGTGTTTTCAGCCCCCGCGCTCTATTCTGTGGGAGAAGCTCCTCCATCAAGCTTTATTGACTTGATAATTGTAAATTAATCTCATATTGGAAAAGCATGTTTGGCCAATTTACAGTCCATACCGCAATATTTCATTTCTCCAGTGCATTCCTTTATCTTTTCTGCTCATTGTCTTGTGCATTGTCTGTAGGTGAAGCAAACGATCGGGATGTTCAGGTTATCGAGTTGCCCATCGTGGACAGCCTGCACCCTCGTCCCCCATATCTGCCCCTGGCCATCCCTGAAGACCTTGCGGACCGGCTTCAGAGGCTTCATGGAGACCCATCTGTGTGGTGGGTGTCTCAGTTTGTCAAGTACCTGATCCGCCCTCAGGCTTGGCTGTTGAACGAAATGCAAGAGGCCACCGCCAAGCTGGGATTCAAGCACCCCATTATAGGGTGAGGACATTACACATCAAAGCATCACATGAGGCCATCAAAACCACTCAGTTGCTACATGTTTCACTGTATTTTATTAGTGGAGCTTTCTGAGACAGAATATACTATGCTTACTTACTATATTATTTAATTTAAAAAAATCTATTAACATTTTTAAATAATTAATTTATATATTAAATTTAGTTTTATATTATTTATTTGTTTGTTTGTTTTAGGGGATACAAATGGGCATAAGTTCCGTATTGATACAATAGAAGTTAATGGAAATAAGTCAATGTGTGGGTTTACTGCTATACTCTAAAAAATGCTGGGTTAAAAACAACCCAACTTGGGTAATTTGGCAATCTATAAATATTGGACAGAACACACGCTGGGTTATTTTGACCCAGCTGCTTGGGTTGAATGTTTTTACTCAGCATGCTGGGTTGTTTTATTTAAGTCAACTATTGTTTAAAAATTATTATATTGCTGGCTTGAAATGGGCTGGAAATTAAAAATCACACACAGTATTACTAGAGGCGACAGCAATAATCAAAAGATGATTAATTTAATTTAAGCGTATTTAACCGTTCTCTGTAATCGCTTTTCACCGAAATAGTGCTAATTTGTGTCCTGGTGTGTCACCGTAATCTGAGCCAATGATGGGCTGCTGTTCGCCAGGGGAACTGTGAACGTCAAAAGCATTTCCATCATGCGAAACTACCACTGCTGACACAGCTGACTGACATTTCATCCTTATGTTGCATTGCATAAAATAATACAATTGACAGCACAGTAAAGACTTTAAAAATTAAATAAAATGTATACAAACCATTTATTTCGCTGAAGAAGTGCACCAAATTGGCAGCGCTGAGAACCACTGTCTCCTGTAAAGGACTCAAAAAGCCCGTGCTCTGACTGTAACTCAGCAGCTGGGTTGTTTCTTTGGAGACAGGCTTAGCCCAGCGGTCGGGAAGAAAAAAAAAATTACCCAGCAACTTAGTTATATAAAATCTACCCAGCATTTGGGTTTAAAATTTTTTTAAATAAAGCACCTGGGTAAAAATATTTAAAAAAAAAACATCCCAATAAAATGACCCAACAGGCTGAACCCAGCATTTGGGTTAAAAAAAAATAACCCATAATTTTTTAGAGTGTATGATGTAAACCTCAAGCTTAGGAAACACAGGCACTGATAGGTTTTGAATATATTTATTTGTGAGAGAGAGGGGGAGGGAGGGTGAGAAAAGGAGGAGGGAGACCCTTTCACACAAACCACCACTGCTCCAACAATCAATCTCCACTTACACCCACTATGCTCTCTACTGGGAGCGCAACCACTCACAGACATCTTTCTGTCTCTATCTCTCTCACACACACACCATTCTTACTTTCTGCCTTCTCTTTATTCAGCCGCCCATCTTTACACTCACACATAGACACATAATGGTTGGCATTTTCAGAAAATCGCCAGCCCAAAGCGCAAAACCTTTAAACATCTGTTTAAAAAAAAATAGAAAGAAATTTTATTCTGCTGGTCTGTATTTTTTCCTGTTATTTGTCGACCTTGAATCCCTTTCTCACTTGGACGCACACAATCAGGCTGACCCAGGTATTGCTCTTCTCTCCAGGGTGCATGTACGCCGCACAGATAAGGTAGGGACGGAGGCAGCATTCCACCCCATAGAAGAGTACATGGTGCATGTTGAGGACCACTACCAGAGTCTGGCCCAGCGCATGCATGTGGACAAGAAACGAGTTTACCTCGCCACTGATGACCCCTCTCTACTGCAGGAGGCCAAGTCTAAGTGAGTACACTTTATACAGTCTATGAAAACAAGCCTTAATATCTCATGCTGTGTTGCTTAGGAGTTGAATTCATCTTCTTTTAAGGACCTGTAGGTAATTAACTGGAAAATATTAGACAAAAATAATAAGACGCTATCTTAGAATCGTAAATACCCTAAGTTTGAACCAATATGGAACATCATCAAGTGACTGAAATGAAACGCTTAACAAGGCAACAACTTTCTAGTTCACACCAAGGATGATATCTGTAACAAAAGTTTTCATATTTATTATAATTCTGAGAATAATCCACACCACAGCTATAACAGTGACAATGACAGAGGAATAATATAATTGGAATCACTTTCAGAATGTTTTTTTTTTAGCTGATAAACAACAAAACAGACAATCAGCCAATCAGACTTTAAAGAGCTTGAACATTCAGAATGGCAGATGACATAATTGCAGTGCGCGCATGTGTTAGTGTGAATGCTAATATAGTTATCTGTATACAGTAGTTATTTTTTACAAGTGTTGTTCTGGACTTCATCCAAGATGGCGGCTGCTCCGGGTCCCAAAGACTGTGCTTTTATGCCTTTTAATGTTGTCTGTTCGTCTTCAAATAGTGTAAAATTACCGCTAACTCGCAAGGAAATCAATCCAAAACACATATATGATCGCCAAAGCCTTTTGGATATCGGCAACGCGTACAAACAACAACTCTCGTCGGCAGCTACTGAGAAGCTACGAGGCCTTTGTTTACTGCTGGAGCCGGACCTCAAGACCATGGCCTCGCCTACTGACGCTACCCGCACAAGGCAGCGTCGCAAGCGGTGTGAGAGAGGATGGAAGCGCTCTGGAAAACAAACTGGACTTGATTCAACTCAGTCGGTCTACACAGCATGAGGCAAGGGATTGTTGTGTGTT
The DNA here is from genome assembly GCF_936440315.1 of Barbus barbus. Lineage (NCBI taxonomy): Eukaryota > Metazoa > Chordata > Actinopteri > Cypriniformes > Cyprinidae > Barbus > Barbus barbus. Next base: position 13,123,545 of record NC_136748.1, on the reverse strand, counting down.
TGTTTTCACCGAAACATGGCTAAACGACAACATCCCAGACTCCGCCATTCAGCAGCACGTGCTAACCAGCTACCGAGCAGATAGAGATTCATCACTATCTGGTAAGACCCGCGGTATGTGTGTATATCAACAAAGACTGGTGTAACAATGCTGCGGTATTATCAAAACACTGTTCATCGCTGGTGGAGTTTATGTTTGTGAATTGTCGACAGTTCTATCTGCCACGGGAGTTCACGGCCATTGTTATTGTCGCGGTTTACATACCAAATTAAAAATGCAAAATGGTCATATGCTCAAAAAATCAAAAATCACTTCACAGACACACAGAGCCTGTGACAAGCCTTTCAGACCATCACTGACTACAAGCCCCCGCCACAGGCCTGGGATGATGACACATCCCTCCCCGATGCACTCAACCACTTTTATTCTATTTATCTATGAAATGCAGAATGACACACCTGCACAAAAACTGCCCACACCTCCCAACGGCGCTCTGTCTGTCTCCAGCCGACGTAAGGAAGACCCTATCTAGGATCAACCCACGCAAGGGTGCGGGTCCTGACAACATACCTGGCCGTGTTCTGAGAGACTGTGCTGCACAGCTGACAGATGTGCTTACAGATATCTTCAACACCTCGCTGAGCCAGGCAGTCATCCCCACGTCTCAAATCCACAACAATCATACCAGTACCAAAGAAATCACCTGTGTCCTGTCTAAATGACTACCGTCCCATAGCACTGACTCCAATCATGATGAAGTGCTTTGAGAGGTTAGTCATGCACAACATCAAAACCAGCCTCCCCAAAACACTCCACCCGCTCCAGTTTGCATACCGTCCAAACCGCTCTACGGATGATGCAATTTCCTCCACCCTCCACCTGGCTCTTACCCACCTAGAAAATAAAGACTCCTATGTTAGAATGCTGTTCATTGACTTCAGCTCGGCATTCAACGCAATAATCCCACAACAGCTCATAAATAAACTAAACCTTCTGGGCCTTAACAATTCCCTTTGTAATTGGATCCTGGACTTTCTAACCGGAAGACCTCAGTCAGTCCGTGTCGGCAACAACACCTTGAGCACTACCACACTGAGCACAGGTGCCCCACAAGGCTGTGTGCTCAGCCCGCTGCTCTTCACGCTGCTGACCCACGACTGCACTGCCAAGTTCAACTCTAACCACATCATCAAGTTTGCTGATGACATAACAGTGGTAGGTCTCATCAGCAACAACGATGAAACGCACTACAGAGAGGAAGTGGCACAGCTAGCTGAATGGTGTGGCACTAACAATCTGTCCTTCAATGTGGAGAAGACAAAGGAGGTTGTGATAGACTTCAGGAGAAACTAAATTCCTGGGGGTGCACATCACAGAGGATCTCACCTGGACCACCAACACCATGTCACTCTCCAAAAAGGCACAACAGCGCCTACACTTTCTCCGCCGGCTGAAAAGAGCAAGTCTCCCTCCACCCATCCTCACCACATTCTACAGGGGCACTATTGAGAGAGTGCTGACCAGCTGCATCACTGTCTGGTATGGGAACTGCAGTGCTGCTGACCACAAGACCCTCCAGCGCACAGTGAACACAGCTGCAAAGATCATCTGTGCCCCTCTCCCTTCCATCCTGGACATCTTCCTTACACGATGCTCCAGCAAAACCAACAGCATCCTGAAGGACTCCACCCATCCCTCCCACAGTCCCTTCCAGCTCCTACCATCAGGAAGACGGTACCGGAGCATCAGAGCCCGCTCCGCCAGACTGCTCAACAGCTTTTTCCCCCAGGCTGTGAGAGCCCTGAACTCAAACCACCCCCTATGAAACCCCATGCAAACCCCTACCAACTGAAACATGGACCACCCCCCCCACCCCAAACCTTACCACACAAAAGAAAAAAACTGTATGGAACTTTTTTGTGCAATTCGAAGTGTGCTACACACAGGTGAGTGGGCCTGTACAAACCACCTGTAGTAACACACTCTCCTCTATGTGCACTAGACACTTTACACACACTGCTGCGTGTACACAATCCCACAAAAGACTCAGCAATATATGTATGTTTACATGCTCATGCACTACAAATCATCCTGCATTGTTCCCCAACCAGCTGCTTGACTCAAAATGTTTCTCTTTGCACATGTACAGTATTTATGTGAAGCATTCGTATAGTTTGTATTTTTTATCTTCTATTTTTTTTAGTTTGTATAGGGTAAATATTTATATACAGTATACTATTGGTTAAAATCTGTAAGTAGGTTAGTTGTGTATAGGTTTATAGTGTATAGGTGTGTAGGTTCATAGTGTTTTTTTATAGGTTTAAAGTGTTTTTTACTTCATTGTTGTACGTCTGTATTTATGTAGCACCGTGGTCCTGCGAGGCACGACATTTCGTTCCACTGTATGTCCCCACATGTAGCGGAATGACAATAAAGCTCAACTTGAACTTGAACTTGATGTGAACGGTCAGTTAATTTCAGAGTCTGACATTAGCATGGTGCTATGCTAATAGCTCAATACTCTAATAAATAAATACAAAGCACACACATTTTGGGTGATATTGTTACATTTTAATTAAATAAACCAATTTTTTATTAATTTGTTCATTTTCCATTCTCCTTCCACCAGCTTATAAGAAAATTTGAGCATGTAGTGCATCCTGGGATTCCTTTATTGGCAAATGATGCATTCAGTGCTGCCCTCTGTTTGTAAAAGCCTTGACATCATGAACTTGCCTAAAATTATGCCTAAGTTAGACAGCATGGAGGACCTTTTAACCCATTTTTGTTTTTTGTTTGTGTACAGGTATCCTGATTATGAATTTATTAGTGATAATTCTATTTCATGGTCGGCTGGGCTGCACAACCGCTACACTGAAAACTCTCTGAGAGGAGTCATCCTGGATATCCACTTCCTGTCCAGGACCAACTACTTAGTGTGCACCTTCTCTTCACAGGTACAGTTTGACCCACTTTTGTAGAAGTTTTTGTTCTGTTTGTCTCCTACACTAACTTTTTGTCCCTTTTTGCACCGGCATGAGGTTTTTTATTTTTTTTTATTTTGCAAGTGCCCAAACCTCCCACAGCATTTCTATGGGGTTAAGACTTGACTGTTCGACAACCCTTAAATTCTTTTTGTTACATTTTTAAAACATTGTTTTGAGGATTTGCTTTAGGGTTTTTGGTCATGTCTTTTTTCTAGAGTCTACTTTGTTAAACGTTAGCTTTTTATGGATGGACTAATATTCTTCACAAGTACTCTCTGGTACAATACAGACTTTGTGGTTTGTGATTTTAAGTTTTCATGCCAGGCATGATGTCTGGCAATCAGTAGTCTTGCAGATCCAACCTTTTTACTATCGGCTGAAAGTCTGGCCCATTTATTCTTGCCAGAAATTGCCCACTTCACACTGTGCAGTTTTTGGCTGTCGATTTTGGCTGGCAAAATCATTTATATTAAATAATATTTGTATATTACAGATCACCAACATTTGATTGTTTAGTGTGACATATTCATTGGCAGAAGACTAATTGCCTTTATGATCAATTTTCTAAGTCGCAGTTCTTTTCAACAGGACAATTGGGACCAAAGTTTTTGCTACAATATCGTACTTTGACATAAAATATGTGGATGTCACAGTGTACCAAAACTTCTAAACAAGATCTCACTCAAGTCATATTGTAGAGCAGGGGTAGCCAACCTTGCTCCTGGAGGGACTACGTTTCTGCAGCGTTCAATTCAAAACCTGCTCCATCCTGCCTGTTATTTTCAAGTAACCCTGAAAACTTTGATTACCTCGTTCTGGTGTTTTATTAGGTTTGGAGCTGAACTCTGCAGGACGGTAGCCCTCCAGGAGCAGGGTTCGCTACCCCTGTTGTAGACTTATCAACAATCGTAGCGTGTCCAGCTTTTAGAAAGGCAACTTTTTGTCCAGTGGCTCCTCTAAATCTATCATTATAGCAGCCTGATCCATTGAAAACAAGACTTTGTATTTTGACAGACTGATTAAAAACTCTCAGAAAGGCCAGCCAGTCAGATCCAAGCAATGAAATCTGAAATCTTGACATTTTTATGTGCCGTATGCTCTAGAATGTTCATGAGCAGTCTGTGGTTACTTTGTTCTAATAGTCCTTAATCTTCACTTCAGCTTTTCATGAGTAGCGCTCAACCATTGTAAAGTCCATTCATCTTTGTCAGGTGCACCTGCATATCCTCTCAACTCCACTTTGCTCTGAAGTTTCAGCTTGAAAGCAGCTTGTGGACGTGTCTTTGTTTTCATTTCCAGGTATGTCGAGTGGCCTACGAGATCATGCAGACTCTCCACCCAGACGCTTCCTCGTTCTTCTATTCCCTCGATGACATCTACTACTTCGGTGGGCAGAACGCCCACAACCAGATGGCTATCTACCCGCACCAACCACGCAATAGCGACGACATCCCGCTTGAGCCTGGAGATGTGATTGGTGTTGCAGGCAACCATTGGGATGGATACTCCAAGGGAATCAACCGAAAAACAGGCCGCACCGGCCTCTACCCCTCCTATAAAGTCAAAGAGAAGATTGAGACAGTGAAGTATCCCACGTACCCAGAAGCGGACAAACTTCTTAAAAAGCCGTAGATTGAGACAAAGACAGCGCAAATACTCTTGTTTATGAAATGAGGAAACCCTGGACCACCCAGATGGGGAATGCACTTTGTGTGTGAGTGTGTATGAATGTGTTTGTGTAGGTATGTCTGTGTGTGTGTTGTCTAGGGGTTCTTCACAGGGTTTTGGGACACCTTCCTAACTCTGGTGCTTGAACTTTGAGTCCCCCTGAAATGGCAATCAGGGTTGTGGAAGAAAAAAAACAAAGAGGATGAACTCAAGGCAACAGAAACGGAAGGCACTGTACTGTAGGTACTTTCTAATTAATCGCCGGGTAATGAAGGGAACTGAATATGTTAATTTAAGAACACAACTGGAAGAAGTGACTTTGCAACTCCAAACTCGTCCTTCTATGCTCTTATACCTCCTTGTGCACAATGATGGCATCCTTTACTCTAGCCTCACTCAACTCGTTTCTCTCATGCCATCGCTACGCCAGCTGACACTCCTCTTCACACCCATAAGCTATTAATTTCCACTGCCATACTGTGCTTTTGAATGTGACTTATGTTGTTTTTATTTTCATTGTAAGATTTATCATGTGTTTGCGTGTGTGTGTGTGTGTGTGTGTGTGTGCGGATTGGAAAACGGTGCCTATCAGGGCGATTGACTCACTTTTATGGGACGAGTTTTGACTCTGGAGCCTTATGGACCAGCCTTTCCACGCAGATTTACACTCCTCCCCTCCTTTCCACTTAGTGTCTTATCCACAGCCATGTGTCCATCATGTTTTTTAAGAGATCATTTCATGTTATCACATTTTAAAATACAAAACAGATAAGAAAATGTCACTTAATATGAAGATAATGATACTAATATTATTATTATTGATGATGATGATGATGATGATGATGATGATAATAAGAGAAAGAATAATTATGGTATAAATTTTAGTTAATCATGAAGGAGTTTTCATTGTTTTATGTTTGGGGGCATTGTCTCTTTGGTAAGCAGATCAAATAAACTTGATTAGACAAATTGGGTTTCTGTCTATATTTTAATTTTGTGTGTGCTGGCTATTCTTTAAAGACAATTGACAATCAGCCACTGAGTAGTCTCTTTTTCACCTCAGAAAATGGCACCAAAATGCTAACAAAATTTAAGATAGGCTATATAGGCCTAGGCGTAAAAAAATGTCAATTTTTATATTTCGACTATATTCACAGTAGCAGAATACTTTTTCAGTTCTGTTTTAGAGCTCTGTTGTGTTTACACACCGTTCATACTGTAAACGAGAGTCACATCCGTGTTTTATAATCGCACCAACTTTATAACTGACAGGAGTCACTATCGCAGTCCATAAATCTGTGACGTGTGAACGGACCCATATTAAGCGACAGTTGTCTACACGAAATGCAATGCGAGAGCCGCTCTTCATTGCGCGACTTTTCAGGCTACAGCTGTGTGACATCCAGCTAGTTATTTTGGATCCCGTCGCTGTGTTCGCTGTGCTAAGAGATCCACTTGCCAGCCCTGTGGTCTTTGCGTGACCCAAATGCTACACGCTACACTCAGGTAATAAATAAATAACAGCAAACCTTCTGTGGTCGCCATTTTTGTGGCTTTTTACTAAAACTCATTAAAAACATGTAATATTATAAATATGTGTAATACGGAAATATTCCATTTCTATTAATACAAATTTTATCTGTCAGTATAATAAAATAATTTCCACTCATGTTAGAAGGCAGAATAAAATGGTAATGAACTTTTACTGTTTGAAAACCCCTGGCCTAGAAGTGCATATACTATAATATGTGACCCTGGACAACAAAACCAGTCATATGTCAGGATTGGACCAGTTTAGTCATGTGTTTCAGTTCCTGTTTTGCCTTATTTGGTCACCTTCCTGTCCTTGTTTAGTTTCATTGATTAATTCCCTGCACCTGTGTTTTGTAATTATCCTGTGTTTATAAGCCCCAGTCTGTTCAGTTTGTGTTTGTTGGGTCTCCTTGTTTCTATGTGTGTTTGCTCAGCTCCAATTGTGGATTATCACCTGTGTTTTTCTTCATTAACTGTGAATGCAATTCTGTGTTTTGAGCATTCCTCCTGCAGCAGCGTAACGTTTCATCATAAGGGTTGATTTGTTTTTTTAAATTGAGATTTATTCATTATCTGAAAGCTGAATTAAGGCTATTTAAAAATCTGGAATCTGAGGGTGCAAAAGAAAAATAATTGAGAAGGTTTCCAAATGAAATTCGTAGCAATGCATATTACTAATCAAAAATGAAGTTTTTATATATTTACGGTAAGAAATTTACCAAATATCTTAATGATCTTGACATAATATTCTAATGATTTTTTGCATAAAATAAAAATCTATCATTTTGACCCATACAATGTATTGTTGCTATTGCTACAAATGTATTTGGGCCACTTATGGCTGGTTTTGTGATCCCGGGTCACAAACATGATATCAGTGTAGGGTTAAGGTATACAGGTGCATCTCAGAAAATTAGAATATGGTGAAAGAGTTCTTTTTTTTTTTTTTTTTTTTTTTTTTGTAACTTATTTCAAATATTGTAGATTCATTACATGTAAAGTAAAACACTTCAAAAGTTTTTTGTTTTAATTTTGATGATTAGAGCTTACAGCTCATGAAAATCAAAAATCAGTATCTCAAAATATTAGAATATTTCCTAAGATTAATAAAAAAAAAGGATTTGCAAAACAGAAAAGTTCTTTAAAATGTTCATTAATGCACTCAATACTTTGTCAGGGCTCGTTTAGCACAAACTCCAGCATCAGTGAGGAATGGCATGGAAGCGATCAGCTTGTGGCACTGCTGAGGCACTATTAAGCCTTCAGCTCGTCTGTATTGTTGGATCGACTGTTTCTGATCTTTCTCTTGAAAATATACCATAGATTCCATATGGGGTTCAGGTCAGGCATGTTGGCTGGCCAATCAAGCACAGTAATATCATGGTCAGCAAAGCACTTGGAAGTGGTTTTGGCACTGTTGGCAGGTTCTAAAGTCCAGCTGGAAAAGGAAATCAGCATCTCCATAAAGCTTGTCAGCAGTTGGAAGCATAAAGTGCTCCAAAATCTGGTAGACGGCTGCATTGACACCGGACTTGATAAAACACAATGGACCAACACCAGCAGACGTCACGGCACCACAAATCATCACTGACTTCAGAAACTTCAAACTGGACTTCAAGCAGCTTGGGTTCTGTGCCTCTCCAGTCTTATTCCAGACTCTGGGACCTTGATTTCCAAATGAAAAGCAAAATGTACTTTTATCTGAAAAGAGGACTTTGGACCGTTGAGCAACAGTCCAGTTCTTTTTCTCCTTAGTCCAGGTAAGATCCTTCTGACGTTGTTTCTGTGTCAGAAGTGGCTTGGTAGCCCTTTTCCTGAAGACGTCTGAGCGTGGTGACTCTTGATGCACTTGATGCACTCAGTCCACTCCCTGTGAAGCTCTCCCAAGTGTTTGAATCAGCTTTGCTTGACAGTATTCTCAAGCTTGCGGTCATCGGTGTTGCTTGTGCACCTTTTCCTACCCAAATTCTTCGTTCCAGTCAACTTTGCATTTAATATGCTTTGATACAGCACTCTGTAAACAGCCACACCTTTCAGTAATGACCCTCTGTGACTTACCCTCTTTGTGGAGGGCGTCAATGTTCATCTTCTGGATCATTGACAAGTCAGCAGTCTTCCCCATTATTGTGGTTTCAAAGAACAAGAGATACCCAGAATTTATACTGTAGGGATTGTCATTAATTGAAACTCAAATGTAAATATTCTAATATTTTGAGATACTGATTTTTGACTTTCATGAGCTGTAAGCTCTAATCATCAAAATTAAAACAAATTTTTTTTTGAAGTGCTTTATTTTGCATGTAATGAATCTAAAATATATGAAAGTTTCACTTTTTGAAACAAGTTACAAGAAAAAATGAACTTTTTCACCATATTATAATTTTCTGAGATGCACCTGTAGATAATGTTACCACCATATAGGCTAAATACAGTAAAAGTCACCGCCGTGTTAACAAAACAAATGTGGGTTTACATGTGCCACCATATGTGATTTTAGTACCATGGAAAGATGAGATTTTCAGTCCTGTCAACAATTAATAACAAATTAGATGTATGTGTGTGTGAGTGTGCGTCATAGCCCAAATTACAGCTCTGAAACTGAGTTCAGTTCCCAGCGGTGGCCTAAACAGACTGTGCGTTTCTCTGAGGTGTTCCTGAACACACAGGTCACACGCTGCTCTCATTAATTAAACAAAGCGCACTTTGAACGGTATTTGAACGAAATTGCCATTTACAATTATTTATTAAATTGACCAATGAACTGCATACGCTTACGAAAATATAACAAAAAGGAAAATAAGCTCCGTCTCCCAGCAGGATGTCATGTTGTTCTTGGAGGCTCTCAGAAGAATACTGCTATCAGAAGACTGGATCTGTCTGGTGCCTCTTGGGTTCCTCTGTGTTATGGTCTGATTCCAGCACAGATAAAATTGGGCCTTGCTGTAAACATGTCTTGCAGATTACATGTCTTAGACATGAATAATTTACAAGCCTGTCAGCGTTTTCCTGTCCTCATGTTAGTCCAAACATGTTAGTGTCTTTCTTTCTTCTGTGGAAGCAAAAGAAGGTAGTTAGCAAAATGTTAATGCTGCTCTTTTCCATATAATGAATCGGGGCTCTCAAACTTCAAAAAGTACAAAAATTCCCTAAATGTTTCATAAAAGTGACCCATATTATTATAGAAATCATGTGATAATTTTGCTTGAGGAACAGAGAGAAATTGAATTCCATAAAGGCCCGTTTACACCAAGAACAATTATTATTAAAGTAACTATAACTATATTAGCATCCGTTTACTATAAGCGCAAGCTGCTGTTATGTTATCTGCTGCTTTAAATGCTCAAGCTCTAAACCCTCTGGTATTGTTCATTTGGGGGTCACACTTGTATTGTTCCCTGTCAAAACTGACCGAACACCCAAAATGTAACTTTTTTTTATTTTCAGTAAAATCAATGTAATTATTCTTTTTTTCATCATTTTTTATATTTTGTATTTTGAGATAATTTCATGGTACTAATTAATATTTATGCAATAATTATGATCAATATTTTCCCGTTGAAAATATATATTTTTTTTAATTCTAAGATTTTGATATTGCTTTTCAATTATGGCAGTATTTCATGTTAAAATAGAGACAATGCCTTTAAAATCCGATTTTTGAAGTCCATCTGGTCGGAGTAAAAAAAGAAAAACATCTGCAATTCTGTGGTTTAGCCACTAGATTAGCCACTAGAGGGGGTGGTGATGGCGCAGTGGATAAGACACATGCCTTTGGTGTGAGAGACCCGGGTTCGAATCCACTGTGAGACACCAATGTGTCCCTGAGCAAGACACTTAACCCCTAGTTGCTCCAGAGGCGTGCGACCTCTGATATATATAGCAATTGTAAGTCACTTTGGATAAAAGCGTCAGCTAAATGAATAAATGTAAATGTAGATTCCTATATAGCTCTATATAAAAAAGCTTATAAACTCTAGAGGTTCTTAGGCATAAAGGCTTATTTTTATTAAGTTGTGGATATGGATATATATTTAGACATTCTCAAAGACCACTTTTTGTAAAGGTTTAGAGAATTTTTTTTTTTTTTTAAATTTTGGTTTGAAAGAATTTTGGTTAGTTTTTGCATTAATTTTACAACAGTCAAACCTAAACACAAAGAAAGGCATTTTGTTACACATAACATCAAAAAATGAACAGGGATGCTTTATCAGAGATTAATCAATCTGATTTCAACCTCTTACTTGAGTCTTCTAGCTCAATTTTGCCATATTGTTACAGCCACACCAGTTCATTTGTGTGTATACTTGTGTGTCTGTGTCTGTGTGTGTGTGAGTGAGTGTGTGTTTGAATGTGTGTGTCTGTTTTGTACTCTTGATGTTTTAGTGTGTAACCCCTTCCTTGGTGTCTGTGTTTTGACGGCATTTTTGGCCGAATTATTGATTTTATTTCATGCATTTGCAGAAACATGCTTTGTGTTACAGTCACACTGATTTATATATTTGTGTCTGAGGGGGCTGGGCGGAATGTGTCTATTTTGCACTCTTGATATTTTAGAGTGTCACCTCTTTATTGCTGTGCACTCTTTTTCTGCATCGTGAATGATTTATAGATTGTACACACAAAACAAATCTCTGTATTTTCGCATTTTTGCGTATTTCCCATTCATTTCCATTTTTGACCACGAACAACACGCGTTACTTTTTTTTACGGCCATTTAGCTTTTTCGAATCAAGTCCACAATTTTTTTTTTTTTTTTGTGGTTTTTTGTCATTCATCACCTGGAAAAAATCACTCTGAAAATGATTCCAATGATATCATTCCTCTGTGGCATTATAGTTATGGTAAACGGCAACAGATCTTTTCTTCCATATTGTAATATACATGAAGCAGTTTGTTGAAAAATATATGTATTTAGCGTGGTAACTTGTTTCTGAGGCAGATCTGAATGTGAGCTTGCATTCGACTGGAGGAAAGGGACTGGTTTACGCAAAATAAATGATTGGATAAATCTGGTAGGCCTATACGTTACCAAAGAGAAGTCATTTAATCAAAAGATCCAATTATGATATTTTGATTAAAAATGAAAAGAATCGTTCACAGTAAGATCAATACATGCCAACAATAAGAGTTAACTATGCCAATTAACTATTTTTGTGTCTAACAGAAGAACGAACAGCAGGTTTGGAATGACATGACGGTGAATAAATGGGCAAAGATTAAATTTTGGGTAAACTATCCCTTTAACTGAACTGGATATTTACAAAACAGCAGCTGTAATTCTTAAGGTGGCAGGAGATGAAGTGCTCCAATGAAGGGCAACAATTTGTAGAAGCAGGAATTGAAGAATTTCCTCTAGAATAGGTTTTCTAGAATGATTAGCATCCTGTCTGCCTGCAGCCTCAATTAACTGCCAAAGACCCCCACGTCACCCTCTATCTCTCTCTCGTTGGCATTAGTTTGCATGTTGGCTGCAACAGCGTGTTTCTGGTCCACTAATGCCTGGGCTTTTAGCGCTGTTAGCAGCTGGGCTGATCTGATAGCTCGGGTGATAAAGAGGTTGCATCTCTGCCGTGACACGCAGAGAAATTGCAGCATGGCTCTTATCTCTTCACACGTTAAACGTCTTTACTTTTACAGCCGCTCCTCGTCTCTCCCTCTCCATCTGTCTTTTCCGCACGAGATGCAGGACTATAGAGCAGAGATTTGAAGGGAAGAGGGTACAGTATAATTCCTTCCTAAATCAATCACGACTCAGTTACTGAATGTCAATGTGTGCTTAAGGTAAGCCTTTCTAGGCCTGAAGGACTAAGACTAAAAAGTGGGCTTGACTTTTATCATAGTAATATGTCAGTGTTTTTTATGTAGAAATTTTCTGTCAGAAGCTTTACTTTCCACAATGTCAAACTGGGGCCGTTATTTATTTGTTTAGTTAGTTAGTGTAGCAAACTCTTTGTCCATATTGTCTGTTGACATGTAGCTAAATGTGAGTATGTCTGGTAACTGAATTTCAGAATCATAATCCCAATCAAGAAACAAGAAACTTACATGTTAAACATTTGCAGGGTAATGACCCTCTGTCTTGTAGTGTGGTCTTGACCTAATCAGATTAAAGGAGCGTCTGGGGTTAAATACAAGGTAAGCTCTGTCATCTCATCTGTAACATGCTGTCAGTTACCACAGAAATTAAGTTTGATTCGTCAATTTACTTCTTTCAATTGACTTTTTACTTGTCGCTCTTTACTGACTGTTGCCTCCTTGCTAAACAACTACATAAAACAAAACAAAACTTTGGTTTGGTAGAAAATATGTAAATGGCATAAAATAAAAAGGTCATAATTAAAATAATTTTGCACAAATATTGAAAGGGCTTATGTTTATCGCACTTTTTGTGTTGATTATTAGTGTTTCAAGCTTTCAGGATGGATTTAGTTAAATATGTACTGTAAAAAGTAAAAATTACAGGCAACCTGTAATCATACATTAAAGCGTCCGATTGATCTCATATAAATTAGTTTTGTTGATATAAACTAATATATTTAGGTTGATTCAATGATATTTAATAGTATTTTTACTTGATTAAAATAGTTAATTTAGATGTTACCATTTATTTATTAAAAAAAAAAAATAGTGTAGATAGTTAGATAGTGAATCCAGTTTGATAAGTTAAAAATCTGAGACTGGCACTGTCAGTCTGTGTCTCGTGTTCCCCCGCCTCTCGTGTCCATATTTGGCCTTTCTGTTCCTGTCCTCGTTCCCTGCTCATTAGTTAATTAGTCCCTAGCCCTGTGTGTAATTGCCCCGCACCTGTTTCTGTTCTTCCTTGTTGATTTCTCCATGTTTATAAGCCCTGTGTTTCCCTGCCCCTGTGTCCGGCATTGAACGTCATATGTGTTTGTTTTTCCCCAAGCTCCACGTTATATGTTTGGAAGTTCAATAAAACTCCGTGGTGGAATATCTCCGTGTCTCCTCGCTCCTTGCCCCGAGTGCAACGTGACAGGCACAATGTGTAAATTAAAGTAGGAATGCATGATATTGGATTGTTGCCGATATCCAATATGCCAATATTTTTCAATTAATTTTGTCCGATACCCGGTACAGATTCCGACATATTTCCTTTTGTTTGGAAACAGCACCAAGTCTCTCCTGTGCAGAGATTATAAACAATTTTTTGTTTGGTTAGTTTTGAGCAAAAACTTACTTGTTAGAACAAAATAAACAACAAAGTTATTTTTATAATGAGAGAACATTGAAAGCTTTGAAAATAACTATTGGAAAAATCACTAGCAAACTAAATCTAAAGCAAACTTCAAGCAAAATGTAAAAAAAAATTGAATTTTTGTTTCATGTCTAACTTGTATTGAAATTTTCTTAATCTGGTTGAACAAGTAGATTAATGAATAAAATGTTATATACTGTATAAAATTAGATTTATGACATCAATTACTGCTTTATTTATTCATAAACACAATGTTAATGTTATTTGTGTATTTTACTTTAATTTTTATCATTGCACACTGGACGCGTCATTCTGTTTTTGCATTCTCAAATGTGCCGATCCAAAATAGAGAATCTAATCATCATTTAGGCAAAAGTTCGCTTCAAGAATGAGCACACTGCTTGGCAAGGCATATCGGCATAATTTTTCATATAGGGCAGATGCCGATGTTAACATTTTGAGCCTTTATCGACCGATTCTGATATTGTTCCAATAATATCATGCATCCCTATAAAACAAACAAAAAAACTGTTTTAATAAATATCGACCCCTGGAACATAAATATCCCTAAGTTGAAGAAACTCACTACTACCTTTGTGATCATTGCCATGTATTGTGTAATTACAATTCAGTCTTCAAAACAGTACAGCAATGCCTACTTGTTTCACAGGCCCACACATGAAAGGCTTCTATGCTTTTTTCTGACACAAACTCTCTCTAAACCAGTCCTAAACTGACCTTCATTATACATATGAAGCAGTTTAGAGATTCTCTGACGTTTCTGGAAATGATGTCAGTGACCCCAGCAGCTTTTAAATGGTGAAACTTCCCCTCACGCTTTCTCTCAGCCAACTGGCGGCGAATCATATGGATGCTTTGAAATGACAAATGACTTCGTCAGCTTCGTAAATGAGAAATCACTGAACCACATCAGACAGCAGATGGAATCCGTTACTTTAAAAGCTTTTTGGAGGATTCTGCATTGAAAAGAAGTAATTGTCTGTCATTTGTGCTGTCATTAAATGGACTGTGTACGCTAGTGTGTGTGCGGCAGCATGTGCCAAGGCATAGATCTATGTTTTCTTTTCATTCATTCAAGTGTTCAACCAATATTCCATCTTCATAAGCTATTTTACCATCCTAGAAGTGCTGCTTTAGTCCTCTGAGCATGAGACACTTTAATTCAGGGGTATTCAAGTGAAGTGGGCACTATAGGGGGTCCGCAGAAAAATTCATAGAAAAAAAAGTGTTAAAGGAAGGGAAAAAAATTCGCATTTTACTTTATTAGTATTTTATTACTTTATTATTATTAATTTATTACATTACATATCAAAATTAATTCTTTATAGTTTTATTTCAAATAGTTTTTAAATGTATTTATTTATTGAACATTAAGCAATTTAATTTGATGCAAAAATAGATGATGTGTCAAAGATATTTGAGGCACAGTTTCAGCTTTTAGTGAAAACCAGAGAATTGTATTATTCTCCCTGCTCTCCTCTAGTTACAATACTATAAAAGGCTGAGCACTGGCCATGACCTTGTCCAGCAGTTGGTGAACGAGAGAAGAGGAGAGTGTGAAAGAGTGGCTACTCTCTCCGGGACTGCAGGCCATCTGCTATAATTAAGGTTTCACTCTCTGACAGTTGAATAAATATGTGGTGAAAGCAGAGGAAGAAGAAGTGTATGGAGGAACTGTGCTGCTTTTGACAGCGGAGAAGAATGAGTTGGATAAAGAGGTAAACAAAGCTGGAAAGGATGATGGGTGAAAGAGAAGACCTCTGGAGGAGATGTGAGACGTTCTTTATTGGATCCCGAGGGGATTATTCCACACTCCTCAATACATAAATACTACTGGAACAGGCATTCAGGTCTTCTGCTTGTTTATTTTTTGTCAGTGATGGTCAGTGTTTACTAGTTGAAGTGAATTTAGTGTGGTGAGCATATATGACGTCGGCTCACTAAGCGCAGCAAAAAACAATGGCTGATTTGACTGGTGGTGTGTTGTAGTGATTAATAATCTTTTGAAAGAGTGTAGGTTAAATCCATGCAAGGGTTTATTCTGCGCTTTCACTCTTGTGCCCTTGAGAAAAGTACTTAACCTCAGTAGACCTGACCCACTAATACATCTACTGTTAGTGGCTTTAAACAAAATTATTATACATTATTATTTGATGCTTTTCATACTGTGGTGTCCCTGCTAGCAGATAGATAGATAGATAGATAGATAGATAGATATATAGATAGATAGATAGATAGATAGATAGATAGATAGATAGATAGATAGATAGATAGATAGATAGATAGATAGATAGATAGATAGATAGATAGATAGATAGATAGATAGATAGATAGAAACTGATATTTTTAAACACGTTAAAAGGTGTTCTTTTGGCCTGTCCCACCTTTGAGGTCTTGACCTTCTTGCCCTGCATTCACTAGACTGTTATCAGAGTTCAAATAAAAATTCAGAAATTATAGAAATTTGTGTTTAGTATATGTGAAGTAAAATGACATTTGTTAAAGTATATAAAAAAAAAAAAAAAAAAAAAAAAAAAAGACACATTTTTGGTAACAGGGTTGCAAAAAACAAGCCTCATAAAAAAATTTATATCAGCCAAAAAAAAATTTTCAACGGAAATGCTAGAGATATTAGTTTGATAACACTAACAGGGCTGCAAAAATGAGTAAAAATAAATAAATAAAAAATAAAAGTATAAAGAATATATATATAATTTTTCTTTTTCCTCTGTTACCAAAATTGGCACTTGGCACTTAATCTAGCTTGGTGTCCATTTGAAGCACAAAATCCCCAAGTTTTTATTTTTATTTTTTCTTTAAATGAGAACTATTAGACATTTTAGATAAATTAGCACCACATCATGAAATAAATAACACAAACGTGAAAATATATGAAAATGCTAATTTTATAAATAAAAACATATATAATGTCATATGAGGCAAAAGATTGTACAGAAAGCACTAAAATTAAAATTAGCAGAAAATGAAATATGTCTGGACTTCAGTGATGATCAGAATTTCTTTGTCCATTATAATTAGTACTGATTGTTTACTGATAATTAGACAGAAAACAAAGTGGAATATATAGTTTTGCTTGTTGAGATTTTTCCTCAAACTCTTTATAAGATCTGATAGCATAAACCCGGCAGTGTTCTCCAGAGATTTGTTTCCTGGCAGACTGATTAAAAACTTGCACCCTGGCTCTTGGAGGTTGTGTAGCAGTCTTTCAGTCTGATTGGAGCATGTGGTTTGTGTAAGAGCTTTCCCGTCTTGTGTGAAATATGCATGAGATGGTCAGAGGACAGACTGTGGAAATGCCGTTTGTGGCTGAGATCTGACATGTTACACCATGACACTTCTTTTTCTTCTTCACTATATTGTCACCGCTCCACTCAATAAACTTTTTGTGTTGTCAGCTTTGCCTAATTTTAGTCCAGTTTGTTTTTTTCTTTTTACCTCTCCCCGAGGTTATATTAATTTTGTATAATAATTATCTGCCACATCTGAAGCCATTCACACCTGTGTGTGTGTACTGTAATAAGCATCTGAGACCTGTGCGAAAGCTTTGTCCTTGGATGAAAAGTGAGAATGAGTTGTATGTGACAGAGAATGATGGAGCTGTGGAGAGGGAATAGTCCCTTGAAAGCTTGATTTCCCAGGGTCCTCTCTGGTTCAGCTGCTGCAACTGCTGCCTGGTTAGAGCTGAATAATGAGTCTGTTAAAACGAGAGATCCTGTGTGAAGGTGTGTGAATGGCTCGATGGGCAGCGGGGTGTTAGCTGCGCTAAATGAGAGGGTTTTATTATCATTTCATTTCCCATTTCTTTTTGAAGAATTCTTTCGCAGCGTATAAACCATTTTGACTCTCCTCCCCTGCGAGAACATCCCATTCCTCCTTTTGTATCCTCTCCAGAAAAAGAATGGAAGAGAAATAAACTGCGTTCAAGTTGTTTTTGCTTCATTAAATATTGATCCAAAAGTCACAGCACGATCAATCTAATTCGAAACCACTGAGGGATATTACAGCCAAAAATATGTTAAGTGTTTTGATGGCATCAAGCTACAGGCGTATACAATGCTATTGGGATGAGCGGCTGTAGCATTGGAGAGTATCTATTCTGTGCCCTGTGCCTTTAAGAGCCATTCAAGTGAGTACTGCTATTGTGGACCACAGCAGGTGTCATCTCAGTGCTGTCACTCTGGACTCCTGATGAAGATTTCTAGGATTTGAACAGTAAATCAAGTGTTTTTCTCAGGTTTCTCGACTCATTAATGGTTGATAAGCAATAGATATTCTGGCTTGGCTGTGTGTGCGTGTTTGTGCAGGTCTAGGTTAGAGAGGTTAATGAATAAGCCAGTAAACATGCCCACAGGAAAATGCAAACTCTTTAGTATCTCAACAGCTCTGTCTAGATAGCAATGAAATAATATGTGAGCTAATGGATACATGTAAATACTATAAATATTCTGTAAATATTCTGCATGTAAATATACACTTCTGTTCAAAAGTGTTCGGTGGGTTAATTTGATAATGTTTGATTGTAAGTGTGTTTATTAGATCAAAAATACAATAAAAACGGTAATATTGGGAAATATTATTTTAATTTAAAATAACTGTTTTCTATTTCAATATATTTTCAAATGTCATTTATTTCTGTGATGGCAAAGCTGAATTTTTAGCATCATTACTCCAGTCTTCAGTGTGTCACATGATCCTTCAGAAATCATTTTAATATGCTGATTTGGTGCTAAAGAAACATTTCTTATTATTACCAGTGTTGAAATCTGTATTTTTTTTGGTAAACCATGATTCATTTCTTCAGGATTGTTTGATGAAAAGTAGGTTTAAAAAAGCATTTCATTAACTGGAAGCCGTTCTATTCACCGCGGGAGTTCTGCTCGTTCATTCTCGTGAGTGTCTACATTCCACCGCAAGCGCACGTGAGCACAGCTCTACAGAAACTCGCTGATCTGATCACAGAAAGTGAGCAACAACACCTGGACTCTGTTTTAATCATTCTTAGGGACTTTAATAAAACAAATCTCTCACGTGAACTGCCAAAATACAGACAGCACATCACATGTCACACCAGAGACAATAATATAATGGACCACTGTTACACAACAATAAAGGATGCATATCACTGTTCCACGAGCAGCTTTAGGACTCTCTGATCACTGTTTGGTTCATCTTATTCCAACCTACAGGCAGAAACTTAAATCTGTTAAACCTGTATTAAGGACTGTAAAGAGATGGACTAATGAGACATAGCGGGTTTTACAAGCCCATCTCGACCTTACTGATTAGACTGTTTTTGAAGCTGCTGATGATCTGGACGAGCTCACAGAGACTGTAACATCTTATATCAGTTTCTGTGAGGATATGTGCATTCCTACCAGGACTCATCTAACTTATAACAACGACAAACCGTGGTTCACTGCAAAACTCAGACAGCTCCGTCAGACCAAAGAAGATGCTTACAGGAATGGGGACAGAGTCTTGTATAAACAGGCCATATACACACTGGAAAAGGAGATCAGAGTGGCAAAGAGGAATGATTCCAATAAGTTAAGGATTCAATTCTCTTCCAGTGACACGGTTTCAGTGTGGAAAGGTCTGAAAGACATCACCGATTACAAGACACCATCTCCCAGCACTGTGGAGAATCGACAACTGGCAGACGATCTTAATGAGTTCTATTGTAGGTTTGAAAAAACACCATTCCCACCTCTCGCAACCCCCCTCTCCCCCACACCTGAACAGCAGATAAGAGAAGATGACGTGCGCCAGGTCTACAAAAAGAACAAGAGAAGGAAGGCACCAGGCCCAGACGGTGTGACACCAGCCTGTCTGAAATCCTGTGCTGACCAGCTGGCCCCCATCTTCACACAGATCTTCAACAGATTACTGGAGCTGTGTGAAGTCCCCTCATGCTTCAAACGCTCCACCATCCCCATCCCAAAGAAACCCAAGATAACAGGACTTAATGACTACAGACCTATGGCTCTAACATCTGTGGTCATGAAGTCATTTGAAAAACTGATTTTGGCTTGTCTGAAGGATATAACTGGACCCCCTGCAGTTTGCCTACAGAGCAAACAGGTCTGTGGACGATGCAATCAACATGGGACTGCATTACATACTGCAATATCTGGACAGACCAGGGACCTATGTGAGGATCCTGTTTGTGGACTTCAGCTCGGCCTTTAACACTATCATTCCAGACCTCCTCCTGCCCAAACTAACCCAGCTCTCCGTGCCCACCTCCGTCTGTCAGTTGATGAACAGCTTCCTGACAGACAGGCAGCAGCTATTGAGGCTGGGAAAATAAACATCCTGCAGTCGTACCATCAGCACTGGAGCTCCTCAGGGCTGCGTTCTCTCCCCACTGCTCTTCTCCCTACACGAACAACAGCACATCTAAAGACCCCTCTGTCAAGCTCCTGAAATTTGCAGACGACACCACACCGATTGGCCTCATTCAGGACGGTGATGAGTCTGCTTACAGACAGGAGGTTAAGGAGCTGGCTGTCTGGTGCAGTCTTAACAACCTGGAGCTTAACACGCTCAAAACTGTGGAGATGATCATGGACTTCAGGAGAAACCCCCCTGCACTCCCCCCACTCACCATCACGAACAGCACTGTGACTTCAGTGGAGTCATTCAGATTCCTGGGCACCACCATCTCTCAGGACCTAAAGTGGGACATTCACATTGACTCTATTGTGAAAAAGTCCCAGCAGAGGTTGTACTTTCTTCGCCAGCTGAGGAAGTTCAACCTGCCACAGGAGCTGCTGGAACAGTTCTACTCTGCCATCACTGAATCCATCCCCTGCACTTCAATAACTGTCTGGTTCAGCTCAGTTACCAAATCTGAGCTCAGAAGACTACAGAGGGTAGTCCGGACTGCTGAGCGAATCATTGGTACAACCCTCCCCACTCTCCAAGAACTGTACTTATCCAGAGTGAGCAAAAGGGCTGGTAAAATCACTCTGGACCCCTCACATCAGCACACTCCCTCTTTGAACTGTTACCGTCTGGTCGACGCTACAGAGCTCTCTGCACCAGAACGACCAGACACAGGAACAGTTTCTTCCTTCAGGCACTCCATCTCATGAACACTTGAACTCTTAACAATAAACATGAAACACACAACACTATCATACTTTTTTATTTTTATTTTTATTTTACACACATACTTATTACATTTCAAATTTGCACCTAACATACCTGTACATACTGAATTATCTATTTTGTATATTGTGTTTGTGCTATTTGGCACATTGTCCATTTTTGTATATTTGTACATTATTTATTTTATTTTATTATTATTTTTTTTATTATCTGTGTCCTGTCCTGTTGCTGTCATTCTGTCGCACTGTGGAGCTACTGTCACTAAAACAAATTCCTCGTATGTGTAAACATACCTGACAATAAAGCTCATTCTGATTCTGATTCTGATTTATTTTAAACAACAATTTATACATTTCATTTTTTCCCAAATTTTTTATCTGCTATACTTATACAATTCAAATATAAGCTACTGTTATTTTGATATTTATAATATTCCTACCAAAAATTATAATTACTTGTTTTATTTCCTTAAAAAGGAATGTAATTAAGGAATGTTAACTACAAAAAATAAAAATACCAGCACAATTTATAGTTAAATTGTTTAACAGCCTTATTTTTTCTCCTTTAAGTGAAAAACTCGATCAAGTCTTCTGAGCTATGAAAGTAATAAAACATTCATGTGGGTCTTAGAGTTTCAAAGTGATGCTGTATATAGGATGACGGTGTCTGTAAAAGGGGTCATTGGCAGTGCTGACAATAATGATGCTTGTGAGTTCATGCACAAGTTCAGTGTGTGTGTGTGTGTGTGTGGAGACTCTCTTTCGGCACAAGGCAGAGTTTAGCTAAGCTGAAGGAGTCTTTCAATCTGAATAATTTAGAGGAACAGAGAGGTTCGCCCCAAAAGGTTCTGAAGATTGACACGAGCTTTGAGGAGGTGCTCAGTGTGTATGTGGATTTGTGCGAGCTTCCTGTCTGTGAAGCAGTGTTGAGGAGTAACTAACTAAAAGTAGAGACACTACTTAACAACATTCCTCAGTAGTGTGACAGTAGTTCAGCTCAAAATACTGTCGCTTTTACAATAACAAGCTACTTTTTTTAACAAGCAGCTTTTTCAGTGACAAAAACACCCTGAAGTCAATAATTTTTAATGAAAGCTGGTGACTTCTGGGGACAGAAACAATAGTGAACATTGCTGACTAGATGTGTGCATGTCTAGCAAAATGTTTTACAGTGTATGTGCTAGTTTAATTTATATAACCATTATTCTTCTAAAATTGTAATAATGTGAAGGATTATTACAATTTAAAATAACAGTTTTCAATTTGAATATATTTTAAAATGTAATTCATTCCTGTGATGGCAAAGTTGAATTTCTAGCATCATTACTCCAGTCTTCGGTGTCACATGATTCTAATATGCTGATTTACTGCTCAGGAAACATTTCTCATTATTATCAATGTTAACAGTTGTGCTGCTTAATATTTTTGTAGAAATGTTTTGCATTCTTTTTCTATTGATTTTTTAAATTATTTTTTATTTGATGTATAGAAATTCAAAAGAACAGTATTTATATGAAATATAAAATCTTTTGTAACTTTATAAATGTATTTACTGTCAGTTACTATCAGTTTAATATGCTGAATATGAAAAGTAATAATTTCTTAATAAAACAAATTCAGTAACCTGGTGTCCTTACATTTCCTTACTATTATAATAACAATAAATTATGCATAATTACATGCAATCCTAACCCTAACCACATAGTAAGTATATGTAGTGATACAGTATAATTCTTGAATGTAGTTAAACCTAACTTTAAATTATGATTAGCTTTCTAGCAAATCGCCATTTTAAAATCGCTTCTTGAACACTGACGTGCAGACAGAAGATGTCCAGAACATTCCTCCCTTGCAGATTGTGAAACAAGGCCATTCACGAGTATTGTTATGATGGGAGATGCCCTTGAAGAGCTTGAGATGACATGTTTCATTTCTGCTATCATGCGTGGAAGGACGGGCTTCTTGTTCTTCTCCCTTCTTCTCCTGCTGATCAGAGACAAGAGGGCCTCATTCTGATGAATTTTTGATGAGGCTTGTGTTCTGACAGTCTGCTGGCCCACTATGGACGCTGAAACTCACTCTTTGGGCTCAACTCATAAAGATGTTTTTTGGGTCAGTGCCCAGATCTTTCCGGCCGAACATGGAGCCATAATAGCCCCTGACTGACAGGATGGAGAGCTGCTGTTGCAGAGATGTCAGCGGCTGCGGTCCTGTGTGACAGGGTTTTTGAAATAGTGATAAAGGAAAAGCGGTCTGCCCTTGTGGTGAAGGCTATGATGAGATGCTGACTTTGCAGTGCCAAGATCCCACGGTATCCACTGGGGGACCCTGTTACAGCATGAGGGCAGACCCCCTGTGGTTTCTGTGTGTGCTTTATTGATCTTTTAAAACTGAAGAGTTTGTACTTGGAAAGATATTGTACTTTCCAGAATTCTCAAGTCCAAAAAGACCATTTTAAAAACAGCTTGTTACTTACGGTACATGATTTTTACTGTTTCCCACAACAAAGAAAGTATTTTTAAATTTGCTTTACTATTTTCTTTACAATTGTTTCTTAATATTAGTTACCTGCATTAATTTACATGAAACAGCAATGAAAAAAATATGCATGTGTCGTGGTACTCTCGTGAATGAATAAAGTTGTTATTTTTGTTTTCTCTGTGCACAAAAAGTATTTTTGTAGCTTCATAAAATTCAGATTGAACCACTGATATCACATGGACTATAGTATTTAAACAATGTCCTTACCTTACTGGGCCTTGAACGTGTCAGTTGTGTTGCTGTCTATGCAGGGTCAGAAAGCTTTCAGATTTCATCAAAAATATCTTAATAATAGGATCTTACTGTAGTGTTACCTTTTTTGTTCACTATTATTGTCATTTTACAAAACGAAAATTTGAAAATGATACAGCTAAAATGTGACTAATCGATCTTAAACACACTTTTGCTAGGAAGCAATGACATATGATGCAAAGCACATGCAAAAATGGTGTTTATTCAAAACGGCAAACCACCCAGATGAGTCTGAAGGCTTAGAGAGAGGCTAACAAATGGTCATATCAAAACTAAATTACAATTTTATGGTGAAGATAACCTTGGCTAATGTTAGAACATCAAGGGGAAAAAATGAAATAATTTGTAAAAAACTAATTTGACCCCTTTAAACTACTCTAAACTAGTCTCAGTACACAGTGGCAGACTGTGTGCTGCGTAATGTGGCGCAATGCCTTCCAATTAAACTGTGATGTTAGGCAAAGATGTTCAACAAGCACAAAAGCTTCATTTTGCATGATAAAATCATTCGATTTGAGCCCGTTCATTTCTGCTGGGGCAAACGAACAGAGAAAATGGGGTTATAACTCTAATTAACAGAGCTGTACGCTCCTTTTCCAGATTACATGCTTTCATTTGATTAGCATGGATCTAGTAGAGTACATCCACTCCAACAGAACATAAATAAGGTCACAGATTTCCCATTTTTATACACTTTATTTATAGTTGGGGATAGTTCTGTAGGACTCTTTCTGCATGTCTTTGTGAAATGTTCTTCAGATAATGTGCGGTGCAGAACTTTGCCTGTTTCAGTGTTCCGTTTGGAATGATCGTTTGCAGGCTTAAGGGTGACAGACTGATAGTGAATATTCTGCTTCAGATGATTTATTATATTGGTGATGTGGCACAGTGGCTATGGCTTAAGGCTGGTAATCAGAAGGTCACTGCAAGGAGCGAGATATGAGCTGTGTCCATGAGCAAGGCACTTAACTCCAGATTGATCCAGCTGGCTTCTCATTTTAGATAAAGGAACCAATGAATGTTTTCAAATAAATGTTGAATTTAATGATTTAATTATTTATTAAACCATTAAACCTTTTACCTTTAATTATAGTCAATCATTTGAAATTTTAAGTTAATTATTATTATTTTATTTAATGAATGATTAAATTTATTTATTTGTACAAATATCATGAATTATTAATTTATATATATTAAGTTTTAGGGAGTCACAGCACATGACATATCTAATATGTGTGTTTGTATGTATGTATGTTAGGGTTATGTTTGGTTTGTTTCCTAGTTTTCATTGTGTTTTCAGTTGGCCTGCTCCCCTGTGACTTAGTTTCTAGATTATGTCATTTTGTTCACCTGTGTCGTGTTAATTTACTCAGTCCCTCGTTTGATTTAGCACTTATAGCCCTGCCTTTCCTCACTTTCTTTGTCCTGTGACCTGTCTACCTCACATTAAGAGGTTGTGTTTTCCTGTTCTCCCATGTGGATTCATTAAATACTGTTTTGACTATCTGCCTCCTTTGTGTTCCTTCAAGCTTCTTCCCCCGGCAGCCTGTAACTATATATGTGTATGTATATATTAGTGCTGTCAAACGATTTATTGCATCCAATATAAATGTTTTTGTTTACATAATATGTGTGTGTACTGTGTATATTTATTATGTATATACACTCACACAACGCATGTGTATATTTAAGAAAAAAATTATATTTCTATATGAAATATATTTATATACAGTATAATGTAAATTATATAAATATATACATGTACATTTTTTCAAAATATGTTCTGTATGTGTATTTATATATACATAATAAATATACACATTACACACACATTGCATAAACAAAAACTTTTATTTTGGATGGGATTAATTGTTTGACAGCACTAATATATATATATATATATATATATATATATATATACACATGTACTTGTATGTGTATGTAATATCAAGAATTTATTTCTTTTGATGAGGTCATTATTATCAGCACAGTTAAATCAGACCGTTTCTGACTTTATGCTCTCCAAAAAATATCCAAATAAATTAATTCACAAATCAAAAACATGTTCATCCTAGAAGATGTGTATTCTATATAATTGTATATATGTATTTTACATGCATTTTTATGCATTTTTAAATAAATTAATAGCTTCTGCCAAAAATTGTCCTATCTATTCAATTACCATTTGCTTCATGATTTTTAAAATGTGTTGTTATAGTATCTCTTTGTCTTTGTGGTCTGTGTTGTTGCCTGGGCTGGACATGGTTTGTCCAATGTTGATGAAGCAGGTTAAATGCACTTGTTTACTCAGCTGACACAAACACCATGATCCATCACATCCCCAACCGATAGAGAGAAAGGACAAAGAAAGTGTCTCTCTCCCCTCCATGGGGGGAACTTCTTTGCCAAGTTGAGACGAAATCCAATCACCAAACCAATGCTGACACTCAGCATGCAAGAGCTCTCACTTTGATGAATAATTCTTCTGAGTTGACATATGTATGAGGACACAAACACACACACACTCAATTTCAGCAGCTGTTCCAAGCGTCTCATTCCCGATGTAGTGAACTGAGGTAGTGCTGCTGAACATATGGACAGAGAGACACTGTGAGGAGATGATGAAGCTGTCGTTCTCCCTCTGTCTCCATTACACCACACACAAACACATGCACAGACGGAGTGTCTCAGCCAGCTAAATCTCCAAATGGAATACTAGTGTCGCCAGACATCCCGCTTTTGGTGGCCTGTCTTCGTTTTGTACAGTGCGTTGACAACATCTTGCCAATTGAAAAAAAACACCTTCTGTGCTAGAAATTGAACATTGTGTTTTTTATATGATAAAGCAGTATATTTTTGTATACAGTGTGTTATTACAACTTAATTTATTTTCAGTTTTAGAAGAAAAGAATAAGAATTAGTCACCATATTGACCAGAGGACGTTTTAAATGAAAATTACAAAACTTAGACTGGATTATCAGGTGAACTTTTGAACTAAATCTAGAAAGGGTATTCAGGACCCAGACATGAAGCAGAATTATTCCAGAGAGTCATGTAATAAATATGGTTTTGATGCATTTTAATCCAGTTTTGAGTTATATGTCTGATGAAATACATGACTCAAGAAGGAAATATTATAAATCAACACTGGCATTGCTTCCGAATCTTTCGTCATACTGGAAATGGACATTTGAGTGAGATTGAGTGAATATGGGGGATGGTACTATGCACAGTGTGTAGTGTTTTGTACTGCATATTTTGACTAATATAGTGCATCCCTCCACTTGCAGAATTTTCACAGCGAGTGTTATGGCAGATGCCCAAATTCACTGTCATTTTAAGTAATACAGTTTTTGTGTCACAGAATGTAGTTTATGAGTTTTATGTACTTGTTTAAACTTCAAATATGGAGTTTGTTTATAAAAATAACATCTATTTGAAAATTTGCTACAACGTTCTTGGAGATGTGAGCTCCAGGGCGTTAGTGGTACTTCAGCTCTCATGAACTCGCCAAGAGCGCCTCACCTTAGCCAGGTCTTCTGGAATTTACCACTGGCTCTGATGTCTCTGTAGTGGTTAAACATGAGATATAATTTGTTTCGGGTAAAACTAACGGGCAGTCTTTGGTCTTAATCTATTATTTGTTACAGAGCAAATAGTTTTGGCTGAGGGCAAAATTTCACCACTTTATATTTTATGTAACTTTATTGCTGTAGGTTTTTTTCAGAGCTCTGCCTTTGTATAGCCTGACTACGTCAGACTTTGTACTTCCGCTCAATTTCAGTTCGCTTCTGTACTCAGTCTGATATAGCAAACCAGCTCCCAGATTATCTCCGACTCCGCACCAGCCGTCCAACCAACGAAAAGAGGGCGGGCTGAGAGCCGTGACGTAGACGCTAAGCGCCGAATTTAAGATTGTAGTTAAGGTTAGGTAAATCTAAAACGACAGCGGACATGGAGACATGGGATGCTATTTGCTCTGTTGTGGAGAATATTCCCGACATTTGCCAACTGAGGCCCGAACAAGAAGAGTGTTTGGTTCACATTTTGAATGGAAGTGATGGTGTGGCCCTACTCCCAACAGGTTTTGGGAAAAGTTTAATTTATTATCAGATTTACTTTACATAATCTGCGAAAGTCGTTCACAGCCACCTTCACTCCGGTATTTCGCTCGATGGTTTTGTTTTGGCCGCATACCTGTGTTTACGGAAGTTCGAGGCGGCTAAGCCGGCGCATAACATACGTCATAACCAAACATTATGTGATTGGCTTACGGGTACACCAATGATTTTAAACTTCAGACAAGCCCCCCCCCCCCGAGAAAGTAAACGCTTGTCAATTATGCCCTTCCCGACTCTGTCTACGAAGCAAAGTGAAGTACCAGAATTTGGTATTACCAGGTTAGCCTTTGTACTTCTGACTGAATTGGCTATAGCAACTTTTATTATGGCTGTTGTTGTTGTTTATTTAAAATTATTATTCAATAAATAATGTTTTGTATAAATTTAAGTAGTATTTAATAATATCATTTTGTATTGGTAAACATTTGTATTGTATTTGTGTTGGTGATTTTAGTTACATTGTAACAGAGACTATTTTTATGAGTGAGTCAGCAGTAGAGACTTTTATATTGAAAGAGACTGAAACAGGGCTGTAAACAAGGAAGTTATTTTTCTTTCAACAACACCATGTAAGACGCAGCCAATAAATGCACTGAACAGTACGGTCATCCGAAATCACCCTTAACAGATGAAAGGATAGTACGACAAAGATATCGCTTTCCTCAGTGGACATTAAGAATAATGTTTTATAGTGTTTAGGGGTGGTGATGGCGCAGTGGATAAGACACATGCCTTTGGTGTGAGAGACCTGGGTTCGAATCCACTGTGGGACACCAATGTGTCCCTGAGCAAGACACTTAACCCCTAGTTGCTCCAGAGGCGTGCGACCTCTGACATATATATGCTATATATATATATATATATGTCAGAGGTCGCACGCCTCTGGAGCAACTAGGGGTTATATATATATAGCATATAGCAATTGTAAGTCGCTTTGGATAAAAGTGTCAGCTAAATGAATAAAAAAAAAAATGTAAAAAATGTAAATAGTGAATATGTTGAGATATGATGATTGGGCTGAAGAATGAATGCTGTATCAGAGGCCGGTAATCACACTCGCTCAGTCAGTCGCTCTCTCAAAATACTCTGCTACACATAATAATACAATGAGCATTTAATACAGTAATGCAATAAGTTTTCAATGAAGCAACTCAACGTTCCTTCGTTACTAGTTCTAAAGTGACGTTTTCTAATTATTAACGGAGGCTTGGGCTGTTAAACTGTCAAACTGAGATTTGAATCAGTGGTGGATGTATTTCTGCACAAAAGAGGGTTCATAAAGACACTTATTTGTTGTTTCTTATGTATTTACACACTCCTGCCATCAAACTGTTGTATAAACGCAATATCACACTCGTAGCCATGCGATATGGCTGTATATCGGCACGCTGTAATTACCTGGCAAGAGACTAAATATATATATATATTCAAATAAAACACCCTCCTTCAGGGTACAGGTAGCTTATCAGGAGGATTGGACATAAATTATCTTCGCTATTAAATTGGGCAGCTCCTCTCCGATTCATCCTTCGTCTCTCTATATCTTGATTAACAAGGCCACCATAATGATGCTCACGTTGGCATTTATTGGGAACGGATGAGGAGTGATACTCTAAATTGAATCTTTTAAAAATTCCTCAGGCCCATTTCACATAACGCTGCCTCTGTAATGTGACCGTGATGATTAATCAGACGGGGCAGAGATGAGAGGCGATGCCGGAGAGAGTGATGGATGGGACAGCTGGGCGAGCTTTAAATGGAGTAAGTTTCCCCTACTGTTGCATGTACCTCATTTCCACATTTAACTCCACATCAACGGTGATTAGTGAAGAGGGATTGATGTGAGACGAGAGTGAGAGAAATAGAGAGCAGGTATGAAAGAAGAGAGAAGATAAAGTGAAGGACAAGGAAAGGGACAGGAAAATTGAGGGAGAGGGAGGGAGGAAGGAAGGTGTAAGGATGATGAAATATAGAGATGCAGAGAAGTTAAAAAGAAACCAGAGAGCGACAAACGTAACAAAACAGGGGTGGAGTCCACAGACGGATAAGAAAGGGTCTTTAAATGTGTGCATGGGTGGGACTGTTTGTGGGGAAGAAAATTAGGACATGAGAATGCAGTTGGGAATAATAGGTTAGGGAGGAGAGGTGGATACATTGTTGCTTAAAAGAAACAAATCAGATCCAGTCTCATTACATCTATAGACGCCAAAAGAGAGAACACCTGGAACAATGCAGCGGAAAATAGCCTGGGGAATTTCAACGGTTGAATGAATGGGTGGATGGATGGATGAATGAGGGAAAAAGAAAGAAAATCCATATCTTAATACTGTAGGCTAATAATAGACTTGTAAATGTGATTTGTACAGTTGAGAACAGTAGGGTCACTCTCAGGATACAATGGCATTTGTCTGCAATGTATGTCTTCATGACATACTGCTGATATAATTTACAGGAAGAACTTTGTCTCTACTTTAAAATAAAACATATCTGAATGTATTTGCCTTTAAAAGTGGCCAGTTTGCATGTCTTTATTTATTACCAATAGATTTTAATGTTTTATAGACAAAAAAACCCTCAATTCTACAGAAATGGTATTCACTGTAAAAAATTTCAGACCTTCCGAACTCAAAATTTTCTAGTGACTGATTACATCTAAATTTTTTAATTGGCCAAATTGAATGTTCTCCTAACTTAATTTTATAAATTGTGGCAACAGTCTGTTAACATTGGCTCAACGAGAAATAATATGTTGAGCCAATTGGGAAAAAAGAAGTCTACCAAATCAAGTTATTGGCCCAATTTGTAACAGAGTGAGAGAAGCGTGAGGCGTGCGGATCCATCTGCAGAGCTTTATTAAAAGACGTGGTCATGAAACAAGCATTGCAAACACAGCAAACAGACACAGATGAGACAAGACAAAGTGTGCTCCTAGGACAAGCGTGGGTCTACGATCGGTGAACAGTATCCAACAGGGCAAGGCAAAGAGAGATAATCCAGGTACGCGAACAAAACACCAGGCAGGGGAAAACACAATCCGAAACAGCAAGGCAATTGGTTAAACCAAGATACACAGGCTAGAATGAAAACAGGCAAGACTATGAAAACTACAATAGGCTCCGTAAGGTAGCTATCAGCTAGGGTAGCGATATGTGCTTACAATACTCGGTGATCTGAATGAGGAAGTCCATGGCTTAAGTAAGGCATGTGATAGGAATCAGCTGTGTAATCAGTGCTTTCAGCTCTGTGTGAGTGTGTGTGTGTGTGTGTCATCAGTGTAATGGATGATGGGAACTGTAGTCCGGGGGGGAAGTGCAACAGTAGTGTAGTGCAAGAGTCCATGTGGTGAGCGTGTAACTTCTGGTGGTGAGTGAACAGAAGTTCATAAACCGGATTCGTGACACAATTAAATATTTTAAATAGTAGTAGCATACATTTTTTGTTTTACCTAATTTAAAAATGTATATTGGTAAATGAATAGTGCTAAAGCAACCTTACTGAATTGTTTATTCCCTGTTGTTCCAAAAGAAAAGGAAACATTATTAAATGATGACACTAAACTAAACTGCCACATTTGAATACTTTTAATGAAATATACAACAATATTGTGAAAATACCTTAAAATTATAAATACATTGAAAGTTTCTACACAGTATACCTTACAAAATCATGCATTTTAATTCTCATAAGATACACAAAGCTGATGAATTGCACCTTATACAATAATACATTCACAAACATGAAAAAATGTCGAAAACACCATAAAACAATAATAATTTAATAAATAATAGTAATAATTTATCTGAGGTTACTTCAACCAGTGTTTAGGTTAATGTCACTGAATATTACCATTCTCACAAAAGGTACTCTGAGCTCATGAAACTGCATCTTAACTATTTAAACATTAAACATCAAATACATTCACGTACTAAAAATGTCAAAAACACCATCAAATTTAAGTAATGGGGAGGTTACTTCACCCAGTGTTTAGAGTAATTTCACATGAACTCTACCATTCTCACAAGAGGTACTTTGAGCTCATGAAACAGCATCTTACATGTCAAATGTTTGCCAAAAAAACCTCATAAGAGGTACTTTGAGGTTAAAATTCTGTCATTAATTACCCTCATGTCGTTCCACATCAATAAGACCGTCGTTTCATCAAAAATTTAATCATCGGATTTCATCAAAAATATCTTAATTTGTTTTCTGAAGATGAACAAAGGTCTTACGGGTTTGAAACGACATGAGGGTAAGTAATTAATGACAGAATTTTCATTTTTGGGTAAATTATCCTTTTAAATCCTTGTTGTACTCCAGGATGAGTGCATACAATAATCCAAAAAAGTACAATAAATGCATTTACAAAGTCTCCTAAATTGTCAAGCACCAACTCCTCTTCCAGGACAACGGACACATTCAGCACACTTGACAGGGCCCTTGGAGTGCAACTGCTGCTGTTTACTATTTCAAGAATTCACATTTTCATTACAGTTGTGTGTTCAGTTGTCCAATGGCTCTGTACTCTGTAAAAAAAAACAAACCCAAAAAACTAAAAAAACAATGTCAATACTAAGTCTACATTAGAATTAGCAGCCTATATTACACCGAGCCATGTCTCATGGCAGCTCTCAATAATGCAACTCCTCACAAATTACATCTAAGAGCTAATAGTATTTGACACTAATATGGAATAAACATATATCCAATAAAAAGTACTGTTAAATACTCACAGTGAAATTCGTAGTGGTTCCTTTTCTACACCAAATGGTCCCTCGTGAGCTCAGGCCTAGCAACGGTGGGTTACACTAATAGGAACAAACAAATAGTTATAGCAGAAACGTATTCCTTGTGTTTCATATATTTCATATATTCATCATAAAGTGAGATAAAAAATAATTTAGTTCAATAAATAGTAACTTTAGGTAACTGAGAGATAGTGGTGTGCGATATTGACAATGTTATCTAAATCTTTTCTGGGATTTTATCGATAATGATAATTAGACAATATTTTGCTGAGTGTGTTATTGTGTTGTATATTAAAGACTACCGTGGACAGCTGACTCATACATTTTTTGATATTCTTCATATTCTGTGTGGTCAGTTCACAGCAGTGAAAGAAATACATTTTTTCCAATAAGTTTAAATAGATTTTTACCTTTTATGGATATTTTTAGCTTTGTAAAACCATTTTTGTCTAAAAGTGTGTTTTTGTTTTTACACACTGTTTAATGCAGAACATTAATGCATTTAACTAGCAGTTACACATGCAATGTTTTGATATTTTAAACATAAAACGTTGAATACTGATATTTACAATAATT
Source organism: Barbus barbus (assembly GCF_936440315.1). Lineage (NCBI taxonomy): Eukaryota > Metazoa > Chordata > Actinopteri > Cypriniformes > Cyprinidae > Barbus > Barbus barbus. The sequence goes on along the minus strand of NC_136748.1, from coordinate 13,090,751 downwards.
TTAAAAATGAAAAGATACTTTAAATGTGTAATTAAAACCGCCAGTAGGTAGCAGCAAGTCATTGTTAATAAGTGAGTCATTGCAATTGAACCGAATCATTTAAACGTTGATTGATTCATTCAGGATCAGGAACGAAACACAGCATGTTGCTCAGAGACTCAAAACAGTGCAGTGGCTGCGTTTGGAATGATTTTTGTTGGCGAAATAGAGCAAAAACAGGCAATACTGTGTCTAAAACGCAAGTCCCTTTTAATATTAACTTCTTGTTTATTGAACTGTTGTATAAATCAAAATCATATTGTAATCATGCTGCTTTTTGGAGGGAAAACGGCACTCTTCGCGTGATACGGATTATGAAATTACATAAATGACATTTTCTGCCCCAATATCATATGTGATCAGTGTAAATGCATTTTAAAGACTGAATAATGCAGTGAAAAAACGCACTGTAAACGCGCACGCGCACTAGTCTAATCTTCATCACGTAACATAATGTATTCGTGCACTCTGTAAATTGGGCGTGTTTTGTTTGTTTTTTTGCGATATACATGATAATGTCAAATCCCACATCGTTAAAACAAAAATTACAATATTATCACAGTCTTTATCGCACATCCCTACCGAGAGATCAGTATGGGCTAAACTAGGTTATAAACGCCAACAGTAAAGGCGTGAATTCACTGTTATTCCGCAAAATACAATGTAGTACGTGAAACATGACTTAATACAAAACTCAGTATACTCACCATAACATTAATGATTGAAAACCCCGTCTGTAAATGATGTTCTGTCGCCCTTCAGCATCGGCTATACTCTCTCGCACAAGAATGAATTCACTACAGCAGTGGTTTCTCTCAGGCGCATGCGCACACGCGTTTTTGCTGCAAAGCTTGTTCGGCCAACACAGATTTTTCACTTCTGCACGATAGATTGGCTGAGCACAATTTAATATGTTCGCTGAATGTATATTTTTAATTTTAACTTCAGAGCTTCAGCTAAAATTACTACAATGCATTTTTTTTTGTTTGGGGACAATTATTGGGAAGCAATTTGTTGAGCCAATATTTATTTGTCAGTTTCCACAATTTTTCAAAACGTAAATTTTTTACAGTGTTGAAATTAATATATTTTATTATTATTTTTAAATACATAATTTTCTTTTCAACACATTTATGCTGACATTTCCCTCTTTTATGGTTCAGACAAAGGTATGTTTTTATTAATATTTCACTTTAGTCTTTATTAGATTCCTTCTTTTGTAGCAATCAATCCATGCAAAGACCATTATGCCATTATTCCTGTATTTATTTTTGTGTAATTATTAATATATTATCTTTGTCTTTTTTAACGTAGGCTACTGAATTTTGAGGGTAGCAGGTTTTGAAAGGCATTTTTGAAAGAGAAACAAAATGGTTTCTTTCTTTCTTTCTTTCTTTGCAATTATAATGATCATAAATGTTATATATTATAAAGCACACTGAAACTGTATGTTATCTATGCAAATATTATTCATACATTAAAAATGCATATACCTATCTATTCAAAGTATATGAATTCCAAATCTATTGTGACCGGGTTGAAATAATCTTGGACCCTTGGTTAGTAACAAATTATGAAATCCAAAGAAATCTGTGGAGGTTAGATTTGGTAACTAAAAATGCTGAAATGAAAGTGATACCTGAATTGCTTTCACACTAGGCTCATTTTTTGTTTTTGGTATACTATAGGCTTCAAAAGGCCCTTTAAAGCAAACAAAAATGAGGCCTTCACAACTAAAATATACTGTACCAAAATACTAAAATAGAATCCACTTTTGAGACCAGAGACAGTGTGAATGCAAAGTTACCTATATACTTTCTCCCGTTTAAGCAGTCTGAGTTTGGTTTGTTTGAGAATATGAACCTACACATCCCTACAAACATACACCCACTTTTACAGTAATGTTATATGATTGCAACAATGTCAAACAAGGGCAAATTTCACCTTGGCTGTTTGGAGACATTACTTCCATTTGCACAAGCTGTGAGGAGGTGCAGCACAGATTCATTATAAACTCAATGTTCTTTATTTCTCCAGTTTATTCCCATCAGCTACCAAGAGCGACACCACACGCTTGCGCACACCCTCATCGCGCATCTCCACGGCAACTCGCAACCAGGTTAAATCAGTTGTGAGTCTCACTGGGAGAACACACATTATATCAAATAATTCCTCCCAACTAAAAAGCTTTTTTGTTTCGCCGTGACAGGCACAGAATGGGAGGGAAGCACTCCATTTGCGAGCATCAAATAATGGGGGCAAAATAAAGCTTGTCTTTTTTCATTTGTCTCCTCTGATCAACTGATAAATATAGTTTGGCCTCTGGAGTACCGTCTCCATTTGGATGTTTCCTGGATTTCTGCATATTGACTTGTATGGAAAAATTCCATGTAACTTGGCCACAGAGTGTCGGAGCAGGGTTGGTTAAAAGCACAGAGGAAGGAAATAATAACCCGAAAGGAAGTAGGAAAGAAGCTTCACTGGGCTTGTCTAGAATACTTAAACACCTGGGCTATCAAGCTTTCTTGTTAATGTTTGATGGTATCAAAAGACCAAAACGTGCCAAGCGGGTGTGTGTCTGCATTCCATGTTCCTGAGTAGGAGAATGAGAGAGTGGGAATGTGATAAAACACGGAGCAGAGGGAAAAGAGCCAGGGACTTTTTTACTTTGAAGCATAATTGGCCACTTCGCTACAAATGCAACAACTGTGGGTCCCTTTGCTGTTCTGTAAGCCTGCAGAAGACTGAAGATCAAAGAAGATGTGATGGACATCCTCCCCAAGGAGATGGAGTCTCTGTGTGTGTGTGTGTGTGTGTGTGTGTGTGCTTCATGGAAATATATTGCCATCTTTGAAATATGAAAACACAGAGCATGTGTGCTAATCTAGAGAACTTTACTACCAAATCATAAATGGATAAGACGTGAACACTTGCTAAATCATTTACAACAATTCTAAGCATTTGCTAAATTTTTTAAATTGATTGCTTTTGTTTATGTTTATTTATAGGGACACTAGATAATTTGAAGAATATGTTGGAACAGAATCTGGAAAGTTCAAATGCTTGGCAGCTGCTTGACCGCTGTGACTCAGTGTTTTGGAGCTGGTAAGCAACCACTTATCGACCACCTGCATATATTTTCTCAAAACCCCTTAGCAACACTGTGGCAATAACACCTTAGCAACTGCATAGCAATGCCATAAACCTCAGAACACTAGCAATGCCTTGGCAACAACTGTCAAAACCATAACAACTGGATAGCAATGTTTGAAAAACACTGTGAACACCATAGCAACACCCTGGCAACCACAGAGTAAATTCCTTAGCAACACCCTGGCAACTACATAGCAACATGCTAAAACATTAAGAACACCTTTAACAACACTATGTTACCCAAATAGCACTAAAATTTAGAACACCATAGAGATGCCCTGTAAACAATTGACAAAATCCTAGCAACAACATAGCTTAGCAATGCCCAGAAGCCACCAAGACCACCTAGCAGCCACATAGCAATGAACACTCAGAATACCTTAGTAACACACTGGCAACCGCCCAGAACACCCTAGCTAGCACATAGCAACATGCTAAAACATTCAGAACACCTTAACAATGCCCAGCAGCCAGAACAACTTAGTAACTTAGAACAACTTAGTAACACCCTGACAACCCCCCCTCCCTCCCCCCAGAACACATATCTTCATGCTAAAAACACTCCGAACTCTTTAGCAATACACTGTGGCAAATTACATGGCAAGCAGCACATTTTCTTCATCTACTTATCTTTCACCCACTCCCTTTGCTCATCCTTCACATAAGTCTGAGACTCTCATAACTTGTGTGAGTGAGTGAGAGGGAGGGAAGGAGAGAGATTACATGTTGAGGGATAATTGGAGTCACACAGAGCTATAGTGTTCATAATTACAGTGCTTACCTCAGTACAGCAGGTTGCTCTCACACTTTCTCAGTAATACAATAATAAAGATCAGAGGGGTGTTTTCACAGGCCGAGGCTCATCGTGCGTTATGAGACCTGCACTTGTAACCCAACTATATCTCATGACCGCAAAAGAATATTGCACTTTAAATTGAGGTGCAGCTGTACATCTGGACATAAGAGCAAGCAATCAGACTAGTGAGGTTAGGTACTTTTCACAGCTCACAGATCACAACATGGGTCTTACTCTGATCTGTCACCCTGTTCACTTATGTTTTCTCACTCCTCAAGCAGTTCCTGTACCTCACAAGCGTTGTTACCGATTACCAATACCAATTATATTCTGTTATGTTCCATAGTTTATGTTAGCCTAAAGGTTTATGTTGAATGAAAGTTTTAATAAAGTTTTTGGGGGAGTCACGTGACGTGCTCATGAACCTAGTCGCACTTGAGTAGAGCTCCGTATGTTTGGCCCCTTTTTTTCTCGTTTTATTTGAAGTTTTATTCATTAATAATACTTTCACTGATGGCATACAATCGGAAACAGCAGGAGTTGTCTCCGTCAGCTTCTCCGATTAAAAAGAAATCCAAGCCACCGACTGCGAGCGATATGATGGACAAGATGGCGAACACTGTTACACACTTTGAGGACATTCTAAGAACCGAGTTGATGGCGATGCGGAACGAGTTCACTTCTCACGTCAGTTGTTCAGTCGCTATGCTCTAAACTGGATCTTCTTACAGGGGAGATGAGAGAACAAAAGAAAGTTGTTGCAGATCATGAATCAGCAACAGGTTGTGGACTTACAGGATCGCAATAGGCGCAGTAATCTGCGTCTGGTTGGATTTCCTGTAGGTTCCGAAAATGACAAACCTATGGGCTTTTTGAAAAGATCACTACCGACGTGGCTCCCGTCTCTGGCGGGCAAAGAGATTGAAGTGGAGCGAGCTCATCGCGTGTACACAAGGCTCTCCTCAGATCGCGCTAAACCATCTTTAAACTGATGCAGAATACGAACATGGAGCTCATTCTGCGGGCCGCCAGACTTCATGCCCCGGTGAAAACTTCAGACGGAGCAACGCTGTCTTTCTTTCCAGATTTTTGTCCGGTCACCGCAAAAAGAAGTGCATTTGCGCCAATTAGGAAAGAGATGAGACGCTGGCATCCAGAATTTTCTCCTGTATCCTGCAACGCTGAAGGTCATTCTCAATCAAGGTGAACCTAAAATGCTATATTCCTCAGAAGAAGCAGTATGTTTGTAGTTGTATTCCTTCTCTCTCCCTTTTTTATTTATATATTTACAAACCCGATTCCAAAAAAGTTGGGACACTGTACAAATTACGAATAAAAAAGGAATGCAATAATTTACAAATCTCATAAACTTATATTTTATTCACAATAGAATATAGATAACATATCAAATGTTGAAAGTGAGACATTTTGAAATGTCATGCCAAATATTGGCTCATTTTGGATTTCATGAGAGTTACACATTCCAAAAAAGTTGGGACAGGTAGCAATAGGCCGGAAAAGTTAAATGTACATATAAGGAACAGCTGGAGGACCAATTTGCAACTTATTAGGTCAATTGGCAACATGATTGGGTATAAAAAGATCCTCTCAGAGTGGCAGTGTCTCTCAGAAGTCAAGATGGCAAGAGGATCACCAATTCCCCAAATGCTGCGGCGAAAAATAGTGGAGCAATATCAGAAAGGAGTTTCTCAGAGAAAAATTGCAAAGAGTTTGAAGTTATCATCATCTACAGTGCATAATATCATCCAAAGATTCAGAGAATCTGGAACAATCTCTGTGCGTAAGGGTCAAGGCTGGAAAACCATACTGGATGCCCATGATCTTCGGGCCCTTAGACGGCACTGCATCACATACAGGAATGCTACTGTAATGGAAATCACAACATGGGCTCAGGAATACTTCCAGAAAACATTGTCAGTGAACACAATCCACCGTGCCATTTGCCCTTGCCGGCTAAAACTCTATAGGTCAAAAAAGAAGCCATATCTAAACATGATCCAGAAGCGCAGGCATTTTCTCTGGGCCAAGGCTTATTTAAAATGGACTGTGGCAAAGTGGAAAACTGTTCTGTGGTCAGACGAATCAAAATTTGAAGTTCTTTTTGGAAAATTGGGACGCCATGTCATCCGGACTAAAGAGAACAAGGACAACCCAAGTTGTTATCAGCACTCAGTTCAGAAGCCTGCATCTCTGATGGTATGGGGTTGCATGAGTGCGTGTGGCATGGGCAGCTTACACATCTGAAAAGGCACCATCAATGCTGAAAGGTATATCCAAGTTCTAGAGCAACATATGCTCCCATCTAGACATTGTCTCTTTCAGGGAAGACCTTGCATTTTCCAACATGACAATGCCAGACCACATACTGCATCAATTACAACATCATGGCTGCGTAGAAGGAGGATCTGGGTACTGAAATGGCCAGCCTGCAGTCCAGATCTTTCACCCATAGAAAACATTTGGCGCATCATAAAGAGGAAGATGCGACAAAGAAGACCTAAGGCAGTTGAGCAACTAGAAGCCTGTATTAGACAAGAATGGGACAACATTCCTATTCCTAAACTTGAGCAACTTGTCTCCTCAGTCCCCAGACGTTTGCAGACTGTTATAAAAAGAAGAGGGGATGCCACACAGTGGTAAACATGGCCTTGTCTCCAACTTTTTTGAGATGTGTTGATGCCATGAAATTTAAAATAAACTTATTTTTCCCTTAAAATTATACATTTTCTCAGTTTAAACATTTGATATGTCATCTATGTTGTATTCTGAATAAAATATTGAAATTTGAAATTTCCACATCATTGCATTCTGTTTTTATTCACAATTTGTACAGTGTCCCAACTTTTTTGGAATCAGGTTTGTATTTATTTTATTATATATATTTTTTTTAAATAGAGATACTACCTAGTCAATATGTGACTATGGGGCCAAATGTCGGCGCTACAGTAATGTGCAGGTTTTTGTTGACGCCATGGACCATATTAAGGGCTGCTGGCAGATCAAGGTTTGTTCTTGGTTTGATCTGCCATAGTTCATGGGAATGTATATATTTTTTTAATGGTAATGGGGAGGGTGGGGGGTGGTTTAATGGTAGACTCAACTGTTTTTATTTTCAAACTTGTATTTTGTCTTATTATGCAGTAATTATGTTTGATACCTATGACTGACCTTAATATTCTGAGTTGTAATATTAATGGCCTAAATGGACCTCACAAACATACAGGTTTTCAGGATTTTTTGCGAAGAAGAAAGATTGATATAGTGTTAGTTCAAGAATCCCATTTGAAAGAGGAGGATATACACAGGTGTAATAATAAGTTTTATAAAGTGGTATCTCACTCTTTGGATACTAAAACCAAGGGTGTCCTAATATTGGTGCGGAAGACTTTAAATATTTAAAAATTGCTAGTCAACCGTTGGAGTCGTCCTCACACAATGGACGGACGCACCTGGACTGTGTGTTTGTTGGACATTGTCTCGGTGGAACTCTCAATTTCTTGTCTGCATGGATCTAGTGTGGAAACTATAAATTTGTGTCATTCAGCGTTTGATCATCTTTTCTGGAATTCATGTGAAAATTATTTTACTGTGGGTTGGGGTGGGTTCTGAATTTGCACAGTTTTTTTTTTGTTTGGTACTGCTGTTTCAGGAAGAAAATGTAATAAAAAGTTGTTAACAAAAATAAAGTTTATGTTGAATCAAATAAAATATTTATTTCTAAAGATACTATTTATAATGTCTACTTAATACTTTCTCATTTAACACAAAAATAGCATTAAATAATCTTTTGGGAGTATTTTCACAGCCAAATGTAATTTGCAATTAATTAGATTAATTAATCGACACGTTGTGGAATTAATTAGATAAAAAAATTTAATCGACAACCCTAATACAAATATATAGAAACAGAGCTGGGTAGATTACTTACAAATTGTAATCCGTTACTGATTGCAGATTACATGACAAAAATTGTAGTCATTAACGTAATCTGTTACATTACACATTTTAGGTAATATAATCAGATTTCTTTCGGATTACTTTTAGATTACTTTTGATTTAACTCGTTTATCACATTGGTTTAAATAGCATTATCTTGTACCATAATGATATAAAAAATGCAAAGAGTAAGAAAACTTATTCCATTCATTGTAATTTCTAACATGATCGTGCATTAAACATTATATTACATCAAGGTTTCTCAAACAAGGTTCATAAAGGAACTGCAGGGGGTTGTGAGTTTAATGAAAAGCTGACAATTAAATCATAAAAAATTTAAATGAAAATAAATAATTTTAACAAACTCCATTTCGAGGAAAGTCTCTTCACTCGGTGGCCATATTTGCAACGCTTATGAGCAGTTCATACAAGACCTATCTTAATGAATGTGGGGAAACCTGAAATCTCAAAAACTGCTCGAATTTACAATTAAATTACACGTCAAATCAGCAACAAAAATCTGAAATTAATTGCCCCATGAATGTTGTTTCTAATGCTCAAATAGTGTTTAAAAAGCTTATTTTTCAGGCTAGACCAGCCAATGCACATGCTGAGTCATAATAACGTGCTTAAGACTGCTCATGTGCATTGGCTTGTCTAGTCAGGTTTCTATGGGAAATTTGGCTCATTCATTTAGAAGGTGGGACTATTCCTCCATATTGCGCGTTGCACTTTCTCCCATTCATAAGTATAGGAGTGAACAGTCTTTGTATTTCTACACTCTTAAAAGTGCTGGGTTATTTCTGTAAACACATTGTTGGGTTAATTGTGCTGGGTCATAATTCTGGGTTGTTTGAGGTACTGTAAACACACAGTTGGGTTGTTCATGTTGGGACTGCAAGGGGTTCTTTCACCACTGAACACCTGGGTTATTTTTGACCCATCCGGTTTGTTTCCCAGTTAGCCAAAATGATCCGGCCCGATAATGGCCCAAATCCGGCAAGCCGGAAGAAATAACTCGGCCCAGATGCGGTTGCCGGACTCTTGTGAATTACGGGAGTGAATGACGCGCCAGAATCGGCCCAAGTACGCTGACCCGAATCCGGCTGCCGAAACTGAGCCTACACTGCCGCATCGGGCCACAATCACGCCAGCATAGATTATACAATTAGCCGGTACTGACCCGACTCTGGATTCCAAATGGAAATGTATGTGAAATACAAACCAATATTTATTTAATTAATAACAACAACACATTGCTATATAGCCTACATGGATAAGAACTGTTCATGTAATTAATTGGTTCTCTAAAAACTACAAAAAATGTTTTATTAAACACTTTCTCCAGTCTTTTTTAACAATGTTGTTTTCACAAATATCACACACACACACACACACACACACACACAAACACATGTGCAGTTCCCCCGTCAATACCCCCAAGTAAGAATAACACCATATTGTAAAAAATATGAGAATTTATTTGAATTTATTATTGAAACACTGACATCAACAAATGCATAAAAACACTTTAGAACCTCTAAGAACTCACAGGACCTCAAGTTTATCCTAAAAGAGGGACAGAAAAAAGCAAAGAGAGATAAAGAGGGGACACATATTGACACACAGTTAGTCAGATCTCAATGGTAAATGGTAAATTTGGAGCATACCTTAAGAAGAATTTCTTTGTTGTAGGACCTGCTCTCTTCCATGCCATCTGTTTATAAACTTCTCAGTTTCTCCATTCAGCACACTGCTGTATTTGCCGAAAAATACATAAATATATATATGTGTATGTGTGTGTGTCAAGTCAATATTATTTGTATAGCGCTTTTAACAATGCAAATTGTGTCAAAGCAGCTTTACATCGGCTTGATATAAAGCTGGGTGGCTTTATATCAGCTTTACAGTATTTAGACGGGGAAATAGTTTGTAGAAATAGTGTCATTCTCCTCTGGCCAGACAAAATCAGCAGTTTAAATCTAGGCTAAAGCAGAGTCAGATTGTGCAAAGGACTTATCTGGTTCCTGTGGTCTTGTCCCGATGGCCGTCTAGGAGACAAGGTCTTCACTGGGGATCAGTCTCTGGGGCTCATCTAGTTGTCCTGGCTGTAGAGGTCATCTCTAGGTGCTGATCCACCATCTGATCTAGATACGGACTGGATCCGGGTGGCTACGGTGACCTCGGAATAAGAAAGAAACAGACTAATATTAGCATAGATATATTTTTAAGATGGAAAAATGCAGTTTTACAAATTCTAGAAACATGTTTTTCGAAGGAAAGATTGCTATCAAAAAATATGCCTAGGTTCCTAACTGATGACGAAAAATTTACAAAGCAGCCATCAAGTATTAGACAGTGATCTAGGTTATTACATGCAAAAGTTTTTGGTCCGATAATTAATACCTCTGTTTTTTCAGAATTTAGCAGTAAGAAATTGCTAGCCATCCAGTTTTTGATATCAACTATACATTCTGTTAGTTTTACAAATTGGTAAGTTTCATCGGGTCGCGAAGAAATATAGAGCTGAGTATCATCAGCATAACAGTGAAAGCTAACACCATTTTTCCTAATGATATCTCCCAAGGGTAACATGTAAAGCGTGAAAAATAAGGGGTGTGTGTATGTGTGTGTCAGTCTGGTATATGTGGCACAAGTTTGCCTATTTTAAACATGAAGCTGGTTATCCTAACTTAGCACAAAAACCAGGTAGGAAGAAGATGAAGAAAAAATAAATAAATTATATATATATATATATATATATATATATATATATATATATAGGGCTCTACGCTTACTTTTCTTTTTAGGAGCGCTTGTGAAAATTTAGGAGCATGGTCAAAAATTTAGGAGCACCTTCAAATCAATAATCAAAAATTCTGATAAAAACTCCATTATAATCAACGAAGCTCCTTACACTGCACAATGAATCTCTTATTTACACTGATATATTTCAAATGTTTATTTCCTTTAATTTTGATGATTATAACTGACAGCTAATGAAAGTCCCAAATTCAGTATCTCAGAAAATTTGAATGTTGTGAAAATGTTCAGTATTGAAGACCCCTGGTGCCACACTCTAATCAGCTAATTAAATCAAAACACCTGCAAAAGCCTTTAAATGGTCTCTCAGTCTAGTTCTGTAGGCTACACAATCATGGGGAAGACTGCTGACTTGACAGTTGTCCAAAAGACGACCATTGACACCTTGCACAAGGAGGGCAAGACACAAAAGGTCATTGCTAAAGAGGCTGGCTGTTCACAGAGCTCTGTGTCCAAGCACATTAATAGAGAGGCGAAGGGAAGGACAAGATGTGGTAGAAAAAAGTGTACAAGCAATAGGGATAACCGCACCCTGGAGAGGATTGTGAAACAAAACCCATTCAAAAATGTGGGGGAGATTCACAAAGAGTGGACTGCAGCTGGAGTCAGTGCTTCAAGAACCACCACGCACAGACGTATGCAAGACATGGGTTTTAGCTGTCGCATTCCTTGTGTCAAGCCACTCTTGAACAAGAGACAGCATCTGAAGCGTCTTGACTGGACTGCTGCTGAGTGGTCCAAAGTTATGTTCTCTGATGAAAGTAAATTTTGCATTTCCTTTGGAAATCAAGGTCCCAGAGTCTGGAGGAAGAGAGGAGAGACACATAACCCACGTTGCTTGAGGTCCAGTGTAAAGTTTCCACAGTCATTGGTGGTTTGGGGTGCCATGTCATCTGCTGGTGTTGGTCCATTGTGTTTTCTGAAGTCCAAGGTCAACGCAGCCGTCTACCAGGAAGTTTTAGAGCACTTCATGCTTCCTGCTGCTGACCAACTTTATGGAGATGCAGATTTCATTTTCCAACAGGACTTGGCACCTGCACACACTGTCAAAGCTACCAGTACCTGGTTTAAGGACCATGGTATCCCTGTTCTTGATTGGCCAGCAAACTCGCCTGACCTTAACCTCATAGAAAACCTATGGGGTATTGTGAAGAGGAAGATGCAATACGCCAGACCCAACAATTCAGAAGAGCTGGAGGCCACTATCAGAGCAACATGGGCTCTCATAACACCTGAGCAGTGCCACAGACTGATCGACTCCATGCCACGCCGCATTGCTGCAGTAATCCAGGCCAAAGGAGCCCCAACTAAATATTGGGTGCTGTACATGCTCATACTTTTCATGTTCATACTTTTCAGTTGGCCAACATTTCTAAAAATCATTTATTTTTGCTTTGATCTTAATTGATATTCTAATTTTCTGAGATACTGAATTTGGGACTTTCATTAGTTGTCAGTTATAATCATCAAAATTAAAGGAAATAAACATTTGAAATATATCAGTCTGTGTGTAATGAATTAATCTAATATACAAGTTTCACTTTTTGAATGGTATTACTGAAATAAATCAACTTTTTCATGATATTCTAATTTTATGACCAGCACCTGTATATATAAATATATGTGTATAGATATATATATTTCAGTGTATACACACACACACACATATAAATATATATATAGCCTATATATATATATATATATATATATATATATATATATATATATATATATATATATATATATATATATATATCAAGGCTCTACAGTGCAAATATATATCGGTGCTCTTGAGTAGAGTTTTTCAGTTAGCTTTGCAGGGAGGTGTCTTGAAGCATTTTGGAGAAGTTGCCACAGTTCTTCTAGATTTAGTCTGTCTGAGTTTGTTCTGTTTCTTCCAGACAGACTGGATGATGATCAGATCAGATCTCTGTGTGGAGCACTGGCTGTTTTCAGACTCTTTGTGCAAACAAAAATCTCACTGGATTATTACAATTAATGGCAAAATGTTTGGAAATGAAAACTGATATTTCCTACAGACACATTACAGCATAAGATCGAAATAACTGACTTAAAACCTTTTTTTTTTAGCTCGCTAAAACACTAGTGGCCTAAAACCTTTGCACAATACTGTATATATATATATTGGGGGCTTTAAATTATGCCATGTTGGTTGGATGAAATTTAGGTAGACAACCAAGAAGTGCCAGTAAGCAGAAAGAAACCTAAATCAGTAACACAATAAATATTTTGTTTGAGCAACCTTTACCAGACCCAGTTCACAGGAAAACCCTGATGGTTTGGCTGATTTCCATAAAATACACTTAAACGTTATTTATTTAAGTCAACATAAATGTTACAACTTGTAAAAATGTAAGTTATGTTTCAAGACTAAGTGTTGTGTAATTAACAGGTGGGGACCAATATGTTGATGCATTTCTGCACATTTTGTTTAGGTAATGTTTAGGTAATGTTTAACCCAGCAACAGAGTTAACCTGACCCACAAACAACCCAGCATTCTGGGTCAAATGGCTCAACCCAGCACACGTTCTGTCCCATAGTTACCCAGCGGCTAACTGAAGTAATTGAAGTAAATATTTGATACTGAAATAAATGTTTAAATGTCAGATTAAGCATCTTGAGCTCAACAGGTTTAGATGGGTGTCTGATCCCTGTTATGAAGCACTAGATGTTTCTTAAAGATATAGTCCACCTTTAAAATTAAAATCCTGTCATCAGTTATTTAGCCTCATGTCATTACAAACCTGTATGCATTTCTTTCTTCTGTGGAAAAGAAAAGAATGTTTTTGAAAAATGTTGGTTGCCAAATAGTTTCACCCATTGACTTCCAAAATTTGGACACAAAATTCTATGGACGTCAATGCGACCTGAAATTATTTGGTATTTTGAACAGAAGATTGAAGTCAGAACTGTTTGATTACCAACATTCTTCAAAATATCTTCAACAGAAGAAGGAAATTCATACTGGTTTGGAACAACATTGAGATTGATATACATGCTGATGAGTTGATATACATGCTTAAATGTGGATGCCACTAATTTGACATAAAACTATCAGAGATCTTAATTAATCTTAATGTACTTGAATCATTCAAGGATGGTTAATCATCTCGTTTATATCTGGCACTGATTGTTTTACCAATATAGTCTGTGAAATAATGCTAAAAAAATTATTTAAAAATTAGGTCATGCAGTTTTTGTTTTATGATTGTGGCACCGTTTCCACTGCTATATGCCAAAATGTTGTCCAAAGCAGCACTAATAAGTGAAGATGTAACCGGCTGGCATGAACAGGTATTCTGGAGTCATAAGCTTCCAGCCCAACACCTTTCATCAGCACGCTGCTGCCATCTACTGGCTAATTATATTGTTCATATCAGTGTGTCTGCAAAAATGAGCCTGAAGGGAGTGTGATGGTGAGCACAGCACAATTCAGTGATGTGTGAACCTTCTGTGTAAACAGTATTTCAGTAAACAAATCTTGTAAAGAGAAAAAAAAAAGTTATATCAGTTAAGCCTTCACCATAGTAGCATCCGTAATTCTGTGAATGTAATGTTGCAATGTATTCACAAAGCCTTTTTATCTATGGATCATATATTGCTCTTGTCCCAATAACAAAATGTATCTTCTCTCGGTACTTCCTTATATAACACCAGTCGCCATTTTGCACAGTTGCACGCCTAATAGTTTTATTTTGTTCTGTAGTGACAAGAGTCACTGTCTAAACAGACCTCAACACTATGTTATAAAGCCTCAATTAGTCATGATAATAGGATGACAGTTTTGCATTCTGGAAGGGTAATGGCTTGTTTTAATTGTGCATTTGCATGAGTGCGCTCTGGGTGGAGGTGAGAGGTGGGCCTCATATGAGAAACATTTACTCAGCGCTTGATTACAAAGAATAGACACACTTAATTGTTGAGAATTGAATAATGAGCCTTTATTCTATTTATTGGATTATGGAGCCTTTTAGCTGTCCCCTGCTGATCATTTTAAAGGACGCCCAGGTCACACAGTATTGTCTGGTTGGGAGGCGTTAGAGGTGAGCAGGTCGTTGGAGATGTGGAATATTAATGAACTGGATGTCTTGATTGATCCGCCTGCCCATGTAGCCATATGATCAGTCATACACAGAATCAGTTTGTCAACTGGAAATGGGGATCTCTGTGAGGATCAGTGTTATTATGGTTAATAAAATTAAATAAAAATATGAAAAAAGAAATAAATCCATGTGTTCTGTACTGTTAAAAAGAAATAAAAAGATAAATAAAAAATCCATAGCCATAATAAAGTCAAGGTTTGAGTAAAACCAGATAAGTTTATGAATCAGAAAATACCATTTGATATTTTCCGTTCAGTGTGATTTGGGCACTGGTTTTCTATCAAATCTTTAATTCTCAAGAAACAGAAATATAAAACTCAAAAGGATTTTTTAAGTTAAATGCCAGTGGATTGCATGGTGAGGCATTTATCTGAGCATTTTCACTGGTTATGTAGTTGCTGTGCATTTTCCTTGTGGCTTGATTAAAATTACTATCACTGTGTCAAAGCGTGTACAGTATGAAAATGGTTTATTGTTAGTGTGAAGATGTGGGAAGACAGCCCCCGGCTCCATCTAAAGCCCTTCCCCCTTTTATCTTCTGTTGCTCAGACAAATCAATGGTGAAATGAATTCTGATTAACCTAAAGCTCACTTTTTTGCGGTCAGAACTATGTCCAGCGATGGATGTTTGTCTCGCTGGCTGTAATTCGTCTGAAATCCAATTACAATGAAACCGTAGTGGAAAGACACCAAACTGAAACATTCTAAGATGAAAAATGAATCTGGAGAAGGTTAGGTTTGCTAGAGCTGTTTGGTGAGGCAGGCCGTCCAATACTCGAGCGCAACCTCGGTTATGTCATACTCGCTGGAAAAGCACATTACGCTGACATTAGCATAAATGGGTTATCGATTCTCATTGAAGTTAACCTTCAGTTCTGTCCTGTGGAATTAGGACTGGAGAGCTTGTGTAGGTGTGCGCATGCGAGCGAGTGACAGTAATGAAGATGTGACCTTTCGGGTTGATCCCTCCTGCCCCCGACAACCCTCCAACGAGCCACTCACCTCTACATATGCGCCCCTGTGTCACAGTGTCATCCGCTCCATTTCCAGACATGTAGTTTTCTTTCACGAGCTGTCAGCGAACACATCTCTCAGCTTAAGGCTTCTCAAGTTCTTGACAGGAATTTTTGAAAGCCTGTCCTAAAGGCATAAGTCGATGTCGTAAAAAAGCGAGGGATGGGTTGGGGAGGGGGACATGCAGCGGAGACTGACCAACGAGGAGAGGAGATCAGCAAATAACAGTCACCCCAGGGGCCGTGTCTGGGGTGTCTCCTCATCTGGCCCCTAGTCAATTTAATTTAAATGTAAATTTCAGGGATGCGTGGCGTTAAAAGGCTTATATTAGCAAAAAGGGAAAAGTTAATGAATGTATTTCAATCTCTGTAACCACACAGCCTTGCTCATTTACCTCCCGGAATATATGAGCGGTGCTGCTCGAAATTGGGACCGGGGTAATATACGTGCTCTCCAACAACCCACTTAAACCAGCCTTCACAATCCCCTATCCAGTCCATCATCTCTGGTTATGCGGAGACCGTGTTTGAGTTTGACTGTATATTAAAGTGATGATGATATTACTGCTGCAATTTTTAAATGAAAACCTTTAAGAAATGTCCAGGTCAAAAACCGAAAGATAAAATGATTTCATCTAATAGTATGACCCATGGTTATTTATTTATTTATTTATTTTAGTGCTGGGCAACAATTAATCACGATTATTTGCATCCAAAATAAAGTTTTTGTTTATATAATATAAGTGTGTACATAATAAATATACACACTACACACACATATATTATATAAACAACAACTTTTATTTTGGATGCGAATAATCATGTTTTTTTATTTGTATGCATTTTTGCTTTATTGTCAACAAGCACGTTCAATGCCATATCCCACTATTTAACAAAAACATTTCACATGCCTCAACAAGAAGGAACAAGGAAAGAAAAAAAAAATTAATAATCATGAATTAATCGTTGCCTAGTCTCAGCCTCAGACGTCACGCCCACGAAACGTTGACTAAACGTCTGATACATATGTCACACTTATTGTTTTTATCAAATAAATGCAGCCTTTTTTTATTTTTATTTAATTGTTTTACATATATTGAAATTATTTATTACATATATACTGTATAATGTTACAGCAAAGAGAATGAGAAAATTTAGCTTTACAGTAATGATAATTGAGGTGTACTGTAAAACTAAACTAAATTAAATAAATAAATAAAATTAATGTAAATAGAATTTATGTATGATTTAAATGAGAACATATAATTTGAAAATGTAACAAATAAGTTCATTAAAAAAAATTTTTGCTCAGATTTTTAGGGTATAATGTAACTTGGACACCTTCATGAGATTCACCCAACTAGCCTGACTAAGCATAGTTGATGCTTTGGGAGCTGGTGTCTCCACTAGGGTTCTTAATTAGCGTAACCAGCCAAATGTCATTGCTTGTCCTCCATCTGTAGGTTGAGCTGTTGAACAGGATGGCTATGCTGCTGCACCAGCTAAGCCAGCACTAACCAGCCTGCGCCAGCAAGGAAATTCATGCAAGAGAGAAAGAGGGGGATGCTGAAAAGACATTGGTGAGGAAGACAGCGAGATTGAGAGGATGGGGGAGGTGAGAGAACGAACGAGCGGAGCAGTCTTAGGAAGAGGGTTCACAGGCTAGTGCCTACTTGGAATTCAGGTTGGTTAAAATTCTGTCTGCATACAGTATGTGTGAATTGGAGAGCAGTCTCATCTAAGAGTGCTAAGGCTTTCCTCACAGAGTGCCAACAGCAGGAAATGTTCATGTCAGCTCTAGTGAGAGGCCTTCCTGTGTTATTGCAATACACACACATCAAGTAAAGCAGAGGAGGGTCATGCATAGACACTGAAAGATACTGTCAAAGAGTTATGGAGTAATAGCTATGGAGTCTGTCCAATGCTAATTATTCTGTACTTCTCTGGCTTCTACTGGAACTCAAACTCCAATAGTAATATCAGAGCCCCCCCAAGCATATATGGGTAGGCTTTTTTTTTTTTTTTAATCACAGAGTTGATTTTTATTTAAATTTATTATAAAGTAAGAGATTTAATATTTTTATTTAATTTTATTTATATATTTATTTTTAATGAAGGTCACTTTCAAACTTTCTTGGAAACTTTTTACCCTAACTTCATCATTACTTTTGCTACTTTTAAATGCCTTTTATCTATAGATTTATTGTTTTATACTGTACTTGTCCCATACTTTATACAGAAAATCATACAGAAACTTAATACAAGCTTTATTTAGGATAGTTAAACAAGAGTGAAATAAACAAAAACTATCCCAATATTTATTGTGTGAAAATTATTTATACCAGAATTTCTCCAATAGTAGTGTTGGTATCATTTAGATACTGTTATAGTTTTTAATTCATATTTTGAATGCATCTTTATCTTTATATTTTCTGTTTTCATTTTCATTTTAGTTAAAGGTTTATTCATTTAGTTGTGTGTGTCTGTGTAGTTTTTATAAATTTTTATTTCAGATTTAGTTATTTTAGTACATCAACATAGACTAAATTAAATTAGAAATGTTGCCTTGGCAACTAGCTGAAATGAAAAAGTTTTTGTTTTATTTCAGTTAACGTTTATTTTGTTTCAAGTAATTATTTATATTTCATGGCTTTAATTTAAGTTTCAGTTTTAGTTCTAGTTATCTATAATAACCATCTTCACACCAAACTATTTTGTACCATATAATTCCTTTTGAAGAGCTTGAGGTGAAATATGGGACATGTTATGTATAAAAAACAAAACAAAATTGTAAACAGATTTGTTTTCGTAAGCGTAATTTCCAGTCAAACTGTAACTGTCAAATTATGCAAAAAGTGTATTTGGGTGTTTTTTAGCATATGAAAAAACTGCTAGTTGTGAATTTTAATTCCAAAAATGTTCAAATGTCATTTCAATCAGTGTCATTTTCACCACAGAATGCTACTGAGCACAATTCATTTGGGAGCGTGCCAGCCCCTATATAGCCAATAGTGTTTGCATTTCATTTATATATTTTAGAGATGTGATTTCTATGTTGGGTATTTTTGTGCTCTGCCAGCAGAAAACAGATGCTCATTTTGTTGGCTTGAGCTTGTTGCCAATTAAGAATGCTTAAATAATGACCTGCAGAGAGCTGTTGTCCTCCTAGGAGGCCTGTGCTGAAGTGCTGACTTTTCACTCAACTCCAGTAAAGTCTGACATCCTGTATGAGTTTACATGGTGAGCACTGATCTAGATTTAGCTGTGCTTGGCTGAAAATCTCTCGATGATCCTTGCAACAGCAGCAAATGGTTACTTCTAATAACACCATAGCAAACATTCATGTCTATTAATGGACAAGACCCAAGCTTCCCCACAGCCATCACTGGTATTTCCCATAATGCTCTTGTGCACATGTTAATAAAGCTGAAGTGCTTCTACCGGGGTTGTGCACCTCAGTGCCAGATCTAAGCTATGATTCTGTGATGCAATAAAGTGTGTAATTAATTTCTGATACAGGTACCAACTCCCCTGGATCCGTCCCGCCCTGACACTCCAATAATATCATCACTAATCAACCCTTAAAGGAATATTCCAGGCTCAGTACAAGTTAAGCACAATCGACATTATTTGTGAAATGATGTTACCATAAAAATTCATTTTGACTCATTTTTCTCTGCGCTTACAATGGAAGTGAATCAGGACAGTTTTTGGATTTAAATGCATAAATGAGAAGCTTATAGTTTTTTAAAAGCATTTACATGAATTCTTCTCCTAAAATGTTTGTATTATTTAAGGTGTAAATATGCTTATTAAATATGTTTTTACAGTAAAAAACTGGCAGCTGGTTGCAAGAAATTCACCATAAAAATATGGTCACAACTTATAATCATGTGTTTCATGACATAATGTTAATACATCTATTACTTGAACTAAAATCTCACTTTTACCTTGACTTTTTCTTTGACCATTTGCAATAATGTTGAATATGTCTGTGATATATTCATATTCCTAAATTAATAGGCGGGCTAAACGGGAGACTCATGGTGAAATATTTGAGCTATTACTGAAACTTTCAAATGTAAAAGGCCACAGAAAAATTGATTCTTTTGTTGTAAATCTTTGCACCTGGGCATATTGTTGGGGTACTCCTTATATTGCCCATTCAAGCTCAAACAAACTAGAAGACAGGTAATAGCACTTTACTGTGGGCCCATAAAAATCACCCAAAGAATTCACATTAATAAACCATTCTCATTATACAAATCACCCCCCAAAACATCTTAGGCTATTATTATTATTATTTCATTTAATTAATTATTTTTGTCAAATGCAGTATTATTGTTAAATAAGTAAAGGTTAATAACAACAATAATACACATTCTAACAAGGCTTAAACTAAAGTACAGTGGTGGCCAGAATTATTATAACACTAGTATTTTCAGCAGCTAAAAATGGTTTTAAGTCAGTCATTTCTATCTTT
Organism: Barbus barbus; assembly: GCF_936440315.1. Classification (NCBI taxonomy): domain Eukaryota; kingdom Metazoa; phylum Chordata; class Actinopteri; order Cypriniformes; family Cyprinidae; genus Barbus; species Barbus barbus. The sequence goes on along the minus strand of NC_136748.1, from coordinate 13,070,362 downwards.
TGCTGTAGTGTGTCAGTAGGAAATATTAGTTTACCTTTCCAAACATTCAGTTTGCCATTAATTGTAATAATCCAGTGAGATTTTTGTTTGCTCAAGGAGTCTGACAACAGCCAGAGATCTGAGCTGATCATCATCCAGTCTGTCTGAATTACATGAAGAAACAGAACAAACTGAGACAGACTAAATCCAGAAGAATTAGAATTAAAATATCTGGTAACACTTCATAATAAAATCTCATTAGTGTGATAGTAATTAATATGAACTAACTCTGAGCAATATATTTTACAGCATTTATTAACCGTTAAAATTATTTAATAATAAAAAATACAACTATTCATCGTTTGTTCATGTTGCATTGTAAAGTTATCAGATAGCCTACTTTTAAATATAGCCCTATAAATGTAAAAAAATAACATTAACTAAGATTAATAAATGTTATAGAAGTATTGATAGGTCATTAACTAATTTAGTTAACTAATGTTGACAAATTAATCTTGTAAATTGTTACCAAATGTTTCAAAAGAAATGTGGGTGCGATACACTGTAAAACATTCAGCAGATTTTTGAGTTTTCTCAACTTGTTGTTTTAAGTTTATGCAACAAAAAGTTGAGAATCTCCTACAAAAATAAATTGAGAGAACTCAAAAATCTGCTGAAGCTGGTTGCCTTAAAATTTTAACTTTTTTTTTTTTTTTTTACAGTGTAGAGGATGAAATAGCCTACAATTTTTTTTTTATTTAAAAGTAGACAATATGCATTGACAAACATATGAAATAAATACATACAAACATAATGTTAAATGACACAAATAGCATAATCTGAATCAGCTGCTTGTTTAATTGGATTCTAATATATAGATAACAAAATATAGATAACAACTGATACACTCCCAGTCTACACCGCATATTAATGGAAGAGGAAAACACTTGTTGTAGTGCATCAAAAGCCTGTCATTTCTCTTACATTTAAAGATTTAAAACGGTATATTATTGCCAGTGTTGGGAAGGTTACTTTGGAAATGTAATAGGTTACAGATTACAAGTTACCCTATTTAAAATGTAATAAGGAGTGTAACTATTTCAATTACTTTATTATTAAAGTAATGTAACTGAATACATTTGATTACTTTTCTAAATTTCTAATGTTTTCACATGTTAATCATTTTCAACTAATGCAAATCAGGCAGGGTTAATCTTACGTAGTATTCAACACTGATTACTCTCAGACTCTCAGTAATTTCATCACTTTAATTAAGATTATAATAATATAATTTAAAAGCACAGCCACCACAAAATCAGACTTTAGCACCTCTTTAGGTAAATACAGATTTAAAATCATAACAAGATATAGTTTAATAGCTATGATACTGTTTTTGAAATCAATGCATAGTTGACAGGAAACACTGCATCTAACAACGCCTTGGAAAAAACAGTTCATCTTTAAAAAAAAATAAAGCATATAGGCTACATAAACCCAATTAGGAAATAAAACAGTTGCCAAATAAATAAGCATGTGTCCTGTTGTGTGTCCTAAACTCCTGAAATATTGGTGTCTCATATTTTAGAGCAGTCACTGCAATTTGTGAAAGAAATAAATTAAATCTGTGTGTGTGTGTGTGTGTGTGTGTGTGAAAAAAAATCAGAAGTTTTATCGTTAACATTCATTTAAATAACTGTATTTTAAATTCTCAGTAACTGTAGTTGATCACAATTACATTTATATTGTAATTAAATAACGTAATTTATTTACACGTAACTAGTTGCCACCCAACTCTGATTATTGCCCACTAACATTATCACCGAGCTTGTTGTGGTCAGAGTTCGGCTGCTCTCGCCTGACTCCTCCCCCGAGTTCGATGCGCTCGTCTCTCGGCTCTGCTCAGGCTTGTCAGTGCGGGCGAGAGCGCTGCTAAACATGGCGTCGGACGGGATGATTTTAACCAACCACGACCACCAAATCCGAGTTGGAATATTGACAGGTAAATACGAAATGACACTAGCTCCTTTTACGCCTCGTCGCTCGTGCTGGTCTGTGCGTTCATGCTGTTTGTCGTGCCGCTGGTGATTCCTATCTGAGTTCTGCACATATCTATCGCGTTCCTCGACTCATTCGCAAAAGCTGTGCGTTTATTTATCGATATGTCCTGGTATTCATTTATACATCTATGCGAGAATGAATCCGGCTCTATGAGATCTGCCTTTGGTCTGTCATGCAGCACAACTCAGTGTCAAGACAACAGTTTGTGTGATGAATTATTCATAGCTTGCACGCAAGACATACAGCAGATCGTTGGAAAACCCTCTTATCATCTGCCAGCGATCAGAGAGTTCATTCACAGATCTTTTTATGGTCATATGAACATGTGTGGTTGTTGAATAGTGCTGCTATGTAGATTCGAGTTGGTCACGCAGTGGTTTTTTTCCCCTCATGGATTTCTGCACAGCAGCGTCTCAGCTTCGGGTTTGCTTTGAGGCTGTATTTGTACACATGCACGGTGATATATGAATATATACAGCGTCTCGTGCATTAGACATATCCACTCTGGAATGCACATTAAACACGACTTGCAGGGTTACCGATAATGCTTTCACTATGCACGCGGTTAAGTGGTATTCTCGTGCATGCGTTTGAATCGTCTTCATTGATCGCCACCCCAATTTGGGATAAAAACGGGAATGAAGCAGCCGCCTTCCTGTTAAATATCACTGCCGTAGCTTCCCTTCGGGAGCAGCGGGGAATGAGTGATGAATAGCGATGTCCGATTCGTGAACGGATCGTTCTTTTGAGTCAGATCTTTCTAATGAATCCGTTCTCGATCGGAGGACGAAACTCGTTCGTTTATGAGTCGGATTGATCGAATGTCAGTCTGAGTGATTCTGACTCATTAACTCATTGATTCGAGAATCGTTTTCCAACTTGTCTTACTGGTAAATAATATGCAGAGTTCCATAAATAGGTTTACAACTTAATTATGTGACAGTCGCATCGACATGTTCAGTCGCATTAGCAACATTTCAGCAAAACTTGCAATTTGTCAACAATTTAGCAATGTGTTGGTCATCGCTGATAAATTGTTTGACAAACTTGAACCTGCTGTGAAATCGGTGTAGGGAAATCTTTCGCTGAATTTACTAAATTTATTGAATTTTGGCCAATTAAAAAAATAAATCGGCCTTTATAAAAGCATGAAACAAATATTTCATTGGTTTTGTAAATGTAAAGGCCCGTTCACCCCAAGGACGATAACCATAAAGATAACGATAAAGATATAGTTTTAAAAGTCATTCTCAATATTAAAGAATAGCAGAGTCCACACCACAACTATAACGATAAAGGCACAGAGAAACAATATAGTTGGAATCACTTTCAGAACGATTTTTTCCAGCTGATGAATAATACAAACATTGACACGCAATCAGAATCCATCCAAACTGGAGAATTTAAAGCAGCAGACGAGCGTGTGCTTAGAATAAACAGACGCTATCATTCGCTGGTGTGCATGCTAATATAGTTATCTTTATAGTTATCGTTCTTGGTGTGAACGGGGCTTAAACGATCATTTATAATCTGAATAATAACTACAACAAACTGAAGCAATTACAATAATAACCTTTATTAACAAAATTTACTTCGGAAAGCTTCATAAACAGCATTATGTGCCTACAAATGTTTTAAAGGAAGGGTTTTAGAGCATGTAATATACCACAACCGGATGTCAGAGATCACGTGATGATGTAAAAAGAATCACTGAATCGTTTTTTTTTAATCGGATCTTTGCTTAAAGGAACCAGTTGATGGAAATGAATCAGACTTGCCATCACAAGTGATGAAATGCACACACTGACTGAATGCAAATGTCAGTGACTTTGCAGTGTGTCACACATTCATGACATTTCTCTCGGCATATTTCCGTGAGCACGAGCCTCCGAGATGCTTGTCGCGAGGGGGAATGGCATAAAATATTGTGGGAATCCCCCTCCCCCCACCACACACAAACACACGCCTGTATAAGCTGACTGCTGACCGAGGGTGCTGTCCACTGTTTTTGGTGCTGAAACGCCAACAGCCTCATATTTGTGCTTGTCGCAACATTTTCCTCAGCTGTGTGGAGCCGTAACGGAAATATATTTGCGAAGGTGAGAGGGATTTTCCTGAGGACATTATACGCACCCCTCCTTTCCTTTTCTTTTATACTAACATCAGCTGATCTAGTCCATCATTAGTCGCAGTCACGCCTAGCCTTTCTAGGAGATTGGTTAGCATGCCTGCACTGTGTAGGGGCATTTTGTGGAAGCGCACGCTTATTGATGAGGAACTCTGTGTGTGTGGAACTGTATGTGTGTGTGTGTGTAAAGGAGGCAGGGAGGGAGTGAGAGCGAGTATGGATGCCTTAGAGTGAGACAAAAATGGGACCAAGCACATAGAACTACGGAACATGCATACTTAATAGTGAGCAAGCGACACATCGTCGTTTCTAGACAGTTGTGCATTGACAGGCAAAATCCTTTTGACCTCTTGTTCGAGTGTTGTAAAGTGATGAAATAGAAACAGGGGCTTCCAAATGTGGCTTAGTCTAAAAATAGGTCTCCAAAATGTTTAGACCATGCATTAAAATTGCATGCAAATAGAATTGAAATGGAAAGGATTGATTTTGTGCTATTCAAAGTTGATTTGTTTTGGTGTGTATTTTTAGGGTAGCAGGCAGACAGAGTCTGCATGCTCTGCAGATTTCCGAGTGGTTTCCAGGCAAATGTTATCATTGTTCCAAGTGCTGTCTGGTATTATGAATGTTTAACATATAACATTCATAGCCTGGAACATTTTAGGGGGCAATATTGAATGAATATGGAGGATGAATACAGGAATCTCTGGAGTCTCAAGGTTGTGGTTGAATGCTGAGCTTAGAGGCTTTCATTTTTGGAAGGGTGTTGCTTTCGGTTTTTCATAGAACAGTAAAATACTTGTGTATCCCTACAAACCGCCTCCTGAAGGGGATTGTGATATTGGACTGAATTTGTTGTGCTGTAAATGCCATATATTTACTGTATTCCTCAGGTTTGCTCAACCATCATTTTTTCATTCTGATTGCTTGAGCTGTAGTTGCATGCTATGGAGGGTCAGACACATCTATCACTAAGTCATTGGTTCCTCTTTGATATCTGATACATGAAATGACACATAGAGAAAAAGCGCAAGCTTTTAGATCGTTTCCTCTCCAGCTCTCATCTTTTCATTCAAAGGTGCCAGCATCAGAGTTACATTCACGGCTGTGGATGCTGTCAGGGCTTGTCTCTGAGGTGTTCAGAGCGATCCTCTCGTGTGTGCAGGGCTCCTCCTTCTGAACAGCTGTCGTGCTTCAACGAATAAACTGAAACCAGGTACATGCCCATTACTGATGGGCTTTATTTCCTCTAACACAGGAAATGATTGAGTTCTGGAATTTTTAATATTGTCCAAAAGGTTTTTTTTTCTTCCTCTATGGAGTCCCGTACGTGACATGCACACATGAGATGTAGCCAAGAATAAAGTTTTGTTACTCTCGTTTAAATTTAGTTAAATTGTCACCACAATTTGTCTACAATGAGGAAATAAATTAACAATGTGGTCATGATTTACCCAAAACGAAAGAACAAATGAACACAATTTTTTCGCCTCATGTCATGTGCGGGGATATGTAACGTTGATTTACTTGGACAGATATTTAACCACTAACCTGAAGCTTTTTTTAAATTTATTTTAGAAAGTGCCACCTTGTCGTTATATTGATGGATATTATATGCTGCATTCCTTTGTGAAGGGTTCATTCCTATTGGATTGGATTGGATTCAATTTATTGTCATTGCACATCTAGGTACAAGGCAACGAAATGCAATAGAGAAGAAAAATACAGCACAACATGAGGAAAGAAAGGAGAAAAAAAATATAATCCTCACACTATGCTCCTGAACGGGAGTACAGTGTGAGAACAGACAAAAAACCTCAGCATAGAGCACAGTCAATATAGGAACACACAACTTGCTGAGAGTAATCCAGTTCAGACGAACAGCCATCCGGTCTGCAGCCATTACAGCACTAACACAGACCCGTTAATTCCTATGCCCTAATTCCTTCGAGAAATGAGGTATGTAGGGGACCAAAAAACTGTACCTTGAAGCACATTTTTTGTATCATCTTCCTGAGCCAATTAAGGAGGTGCCATCATTGCACAATTAAGCCTGTGCAAAGAATCATGGGAGCGACGTCTCCATCAGTTGAACGCTTAGACATTATTCTGAAGGAAGCTTTGAAGTGGCCAATTTTGAGCGCTTAGGTTTGAAATGACTCTTCAATATGGCGGCCGGCCATGATTGTTTTCACTCCAAAGTACCCTTTCCAAGGGTTTACATTTGGAACACAGTGATAGAGTGATGCAGGAATTATTCCTACTACCCGAAATCAAGTTTTTTGAACTTTTGGTTCTGTCGTCCCAAAGTTAATGAGTTTTTGGTTAAATGGCTGAAATAAGGTCATCATTTATTTTTTGTGCTTTTACATGTTTTTGAAAAAGCTGGTTGCTGACAAGTGGCTAAATGGGACTACAAAGGCTGTCTGGGACATTAAATGACACCACGACAAACAGATAAAACTCATCTACTCACTAGTCTGCATTTACAGCTATTTGTATTTATACTTGTGCTCTTGCAAACTATTCTAACTCTAACTTTCCTGCTTGTAGACGTTTAAGTCATTAGCTCTTAATAGCCTAATTTTAACGTTTAGCTACTTCTACTAACTACTTCTGGTTGCATTTAGACTTTAAAATTCAGAAGTTGTATTCATTTGTGCAGATTATTTTAATGAACAAAATGATGTGTAAATCTCATAAACTTCTGGTGGATGCAGAGCTTATTTTCTGCTGTTGTCCAAATTCCAATAGAACAAATCCTTTCGGCTTTTGAAGGAACCAAGGTGATGCTAATTTCCAGGTTGGCCTACAAAAATACATCATCCCTGCATAACAATCTATTACAACAAACACTCTATTATAGCAATCCATTAAATTCTCTTATCGTTGATTGAATTTTTACATCCTAGTCACCTATGAGCTTCTCTGCCCACTTGAGATCCACCTTCAGATGTAGTTCCTCATGGCCATTGTGTCAAAGCATGTTAGCACCCTTGTGAAGGGTGTCTTTGTGCTAACACTCAAACAGCTCTCCAGAAGTTTACACTTCAAGTCCCTTTAACACCTCCTGAAACCCTCCAGTGAAGGAGCAGACACTTGAATAGCAATTGGGAACTCATGTGCCAGACTTAAAGGCAATAGAGGACCTTGTATTTGAAAGACATGGGCCTCTGCCAAGACCTAATCTCAGTTGAAAGTCAACAGTTGCCGTTAATAAGCCTTAATGAAAGATAGTTCAGATGTCAGTCCCCAGGTATCGTTTCAAAGCCATCAGTATTGAATTACAGGGGCATAATTTCACAGGTGTTGGAAATTCAGACAAGATCAGCCCCGGAGAATGCAGATAACGGAGCATTCTGGTCAGTGTTCTCAGAACGGCTCATCAAATCAAAGCGAAAGGTGAATGTGCAGCTTTTATGTAGTGGTTTATGCGAATACTCCTTTCCATGTAGACACAGATGACATTTTTGTGGATTTATGCTCCTTGTTCTGTGACTGTAGTTACCCTTTGGGGATGCAGAGGACAAATGACTTCAGCATGATGTATTTATACATTTATAGTATTCCAAGGTTCGTCGTCCCTTAGTTTTCACCACAGAAGCAAAAGGGTGTATTTGTGCATTTTTTTGAAGACCACTGTCATTTTTCAATGTTAATGGCTATTAGTATTTTGCCTCTACTTTCACTTAATACTATGTCATTCCTGAGTTGTTTGTTGTAAAAATCTTTAAGCATCTTGCTCGTGCACGACGTTTTACGTCAATCCGGTGGCTTAGCTGTCATACGGAGCAACCATAGAGACCAATCGAAAGCCGTTTTCACTCTGGTAAACGCATTATGCGGAAGGTATCTTCAGTTTAGCGGATTATTAATCTATTCCATCGAGGGATTTCTGTCCAGATGTGGGCGAGATGAAATTGCATGCTCATGATAAATCCACTGCAGTTGTTATCTGCATATGTTTAGAGCTCAGATCTCTCAGCATGGGCACACCAATTTCTTTTTGAAGCGGATTATCTTTGAAGCATCTCTCTGCCGTTTAGAGAGCCATAGCTCATACTGAGATATACTTAATGTAAGTCTCGGTTATAGTGTAACCCCATGGCAATGATGTATTCTTTGAAACGCCTAAGGGGCCCACTTAGTCCAACTAGAACAGACAGAATTGAAATGGAAGCTTCTGTACACAAGTACTACACAGAGATTTACAGTTAAACATTAGGTAGCTGAGTATTAAGAAAATTATTCTTTATTATTTTACATAAAGACAGAGTTATTTTGGTTATTATTTTACATATACTTGCATGCTTAAATTGCCTAGTTATGCATTATTTTTTTTTAAATGTTTTGCATAAAAAAATGTTTAGTTGCGAACATTTTTTTGGCTCTTGCATTACAAAGATGCTTGTTTGATAAATTCAAATTATTTTTTCACATAATTATTCAAACAAGTGTGTTTTTATCATTAAAATTATTTTGACTCTTATTGTACATAAAATCCATATTTTATATTTTACATGATTAAGTGCCAATTTTATATTCACGTCTGTTTTATGTTATATAAGAGCCATGGAAAAAGAATAATTATAATTGCCTTTGCATCTAATTATTTTACATGAAGTGGAGTGGATTGATTGCTGCAGCAATAAATTAGGCCTATATGAAATAAATCCTAACATAAGAAGAATATTCAAATCTAGGCATGATTGAGTTGTTTACTAAGTGCCATTAAGGTCATTAAAGATTTACACTTGGTTATTTATTGAAAAATGAGTCATGTCTTCTTTGTCAATCTGCTATGTCTGTTAAACATATTTTACTGGATAGCACAGTTTTTAATGTAAATACAAAACATTTTTACGTAGAGATATGTATAAGTGATGCATTTAAAAAACTGCATCACCAACATTTATTAATTTTTTTTTTGTCTTGTATTAATCTTAAAAGTTTTATGTAGTTTTTTTTGTGAATTGTATGACTTCTGTTATTTTTTGTTATCGCCAATATACCTTTGCCACTGACATGGCATTAAAAAAAATAATTATATGCAAAATTAAGTGTATAATTCCCATCATGGTTTTATCATTGTTTAATTACGCAATTTATTTTCTCAAGAAGGTCACCCGGCTTAGATCTCCCACTCTCCTGCTCTGCTATTGGTTGCCCTGACTGACAGTTCTCCTGTCCTCTCGCAGTTTTCCAGCAGGGTTGGCTCCAAGGCCTGCCTCTATTACCACACCACAAGCTCCATTCATAAATGCGTAATGGCTCATGAACGTGTTGGCTCTGTGTCTGTGTCCTGCTGGGGATTTGGAGCAGTGGGAAATATGATCCAGCAGGACATTTATACCATGCCGTCTAGCCTATGGTTCACTTCCCAATTGCACTCAAGAGTGTGTGAACTCATTGCAGTAGGTGTGTTGTGTGTTTTACACAAACAGTGTGTATGACCTTCATACAACCAGACAGACACACAAGTTTTATTTGTTTTTTAAGGAATAGTTCTCCCAAAAATGAAAATTTGCTTGGGCCATCCAGGTGTTTGCTTACTAGTGGGTGACCAATGGGTGCCGTCAGAATGAGAGTCCAAACAGCTGATAAAAACATCACAATAATCCGCTACTAATCCACATCCAGTCCATCAGTTAATGCCATGCATGTTTTTGCAGACACAAATTCATCATTAAGGCATTTTAACTTTCTGGCCAAATAGTCTGTGATCCATAATAACACTTTCTGCAATGAAAAAGTCTTTCACCTGTTTGCTTGTAAACTTCTGATTCAGACGAGACAACATTTTCACTGGAGGAAATGTTATTATTGATTGAGTTATTTTCTGTCCAGAAGCAGTTTGTTTCTTATAAACACACAGCTTTTCACTTCACAAGATGTTAATTGATGGAGTCATGTGGATTATTGTGATGTTTTTATCAACTGTTTAGACTCATTCTGACGGCACCCATTCATTGGAAAGGATCCATTGGTGAGCAAGTGATGTGATGCACAATTTCTAGGCTTCAGAGTGATTACATTTTCAGCAAATTTTCATTTTTGTGTGAACTATTCCTTAAGTAAAATACTGTTTTTAATGTCTGCAAGATTTTAATTCATATTCTTATATTATTATTTAAAGTTATTTTCAGCATATGTCTAATGTCATTTGTGGAAGGCTGTCCCTCAGTGTGTAAACACTTAATCATGTGTGTAATACTCTGTCTATAATAAAAGCTTAGCAGGCAGAAATATTAAGCTGAAAATGTTGTTGAATACTTTTAAGTTGTCCATTTAGTGTGGGCCTACTTTTCTAGGCATAGAAACGTATGCATTACTGACATAATTCCCATGGATGGTGTTTGGAGTGCTTTTCAGATACGTCACATTTTTTCCAAGTGTCCTCTTGGTAAAGTCAGCGTGTTTACTTGTTTAGCTGGTTTTGACATGTGTTTTACACAGACGGGGTTAGTAAGCAATTCCACTCCACCAGTCTCATGTCACCATGTGTACTTTGTTCCGGTTACACTGTTGAAACTGTGCAGTAGTTAAATGTGTGCATAGAAACCTACATGCCTCCTAGGCTTCAATTGTGAGTGTATTTACTGTTAACACGTTTCTTGTTTCTTTTGACAGTGAGGGACAAGTCAGAGTCATTGTCTGTAGTAATCAATGTGGTAATGATACACATGCTGAACATAGACATTAGGCTAGCAACTGTGATTTAAACATTAGTAGCAGAAGTGCTATAGACATTGATTTATGTCCATGTTACATGAAGTTTTGGTGTGGCATTTAAAAAAAAAAATTAAATATAATTCTGTTTAATTAAATATAAACACATCTTGATTTGCACTGTATTTTGCTGCAGGCATTAAACATTTTACATATATTAGGGATGCATTATATTGGATTTTTTCCGATATGCCAATATATTATTTTTTATTCAGTTTTTTTTGTTGCTTTTAATATTTCTCAGCCCTGATGATGCAATCGTTAATTTATTTATTATTATTTTTACTTTAGTAAAATTTTAAGTGGTCCAATTATCCCCTCCTCCCTTTATCCTTAAAACATTGTTATTGTTAGTTGCTTCAACATGAGCGCTAAAAATGGTCTTCTATAAACATCTGTTAATGAGAAACAGATTTAGCTTATTCATAAGAAATTGATATGCTCAAATTGCTCCTGAGATCCATTCCAGTATGGCAACATATCAGTCTAACAAGATATAATTCACATCCGATTATGACTTTTATTTCAGAGATCTTTTGCCTTTTTTGGCTCTAAATGATCATGAAATGACCTTTGGCCTTCTCTGTCTCACGATGCCCCGAGAGCTGGCCTTGAAATGGTGTATTTTTCACGTTGGCCTCCTGACTGCTGATTAAATGAACCTCTGAAGGGGTTCATGGCTGGTCGTATATTTATCACATGCTCAACCATTAGAGTTCACAGAGCAGCCCAGATCACGAGATGCATGCAAATTACACGCACACACAGCAGAGTTTTGCATCCTTCAGAATTGAATTGAGAATGCTTTTAAAATTCCAGTTCAGTTGCTGAATTTAGAACATTTTAATCAGTGATCTAAAAGCTACATATAAGAATGTGTAGATGAATGCATACACACAGATACACTAGCACAGTGGTTAAAATGCAGCAGTGTTTGATAGTTAGCAGAGCAGAGGCAGAAAATGAGCACGATAATCCTCATGCAGTTTTAATCGGCCTTTAATCATTACTCTCATTACACCCCTCCACTGTCAACGGCACTCAAAACACATATCCGTACAACGCTAGACACATACAACTCTGAATACATAAGAGAGGGCCTGTGTGTTCTTGGAATAGATTTAAGAACATGGTTATGGTTTTTTGATTGTGGGAGCAAATGTGGTATTATTGCATAGTTTTTGTAATTCCTGAGTAATGCTGGGTGATATATTTTAATATAAAATATTCCATGTACATGTCACATGTGTTTGGATTCAGGGCTGTATTCTCTTCGCACCAGCCTTGTGGAGCAAGGCCTGATACAGCTTGTATTGTTTTCCGTTTAATCGCCATAAAAAAGCACATCTAAATTTTTTGCTCCAGCTCTCTAAGCTGTTTATTATGCATTTCTATTTACATATCTTATATCACAGTCATACATGCCCATAATATTTGATAGACTGAAACAAGCTATCTGTTTATCAGCTTGTTAAAGGGATAGTTCACCCAAAAATGAAAATTATCCCATGATTTACTAAACCTCAAGCCATCCTAGGTGTATATGACTTCCTCCTTTCAGACGAATACAGTCAGAGTTATTAATAATTATTATTATAATTTTTTTTAAGTATATCCTGGCTCTTCCAAGCTTTATAATGGCCGCGAATAGTGGAACGTAGTAGTGGAACACAGAATTTCTCTACGCACTAAACATGAAGCTAATAAACAAACGATTACAATAGTATATTATTTGTATCCTCGTACTTCTAATTCGCGACTGGTGTTTTGTTTTCCTCTCTCCTCTGCGTTTCTGTGTTCATCATTTCTCAGTGGAGCTTACGCTTCGCCTATGTCCTACTTCATCCGCTGGAATGTGCGTAAAACAGTTAGTGGAAGCTTCTGATTACGGTTTATAAAGTTTTAAATATTGATATTTTTCTTACACAAATGCAGCGATTCACTTCAGTTTCACAAGTGTGTTTGGTGGTTCCCATCATTTCAGTGATGAATGTTTTATAAACAAGGCCTAGTTCGATGCTGATTTTGCACATGGTTTGATACTGAAAGATGGAGCGGTCCTAGTGATAAAAGATCACGGTCATGATTTGGAGCCACAGGTGCCAGGTGGTAAGTAAAACTTCATTAAATGTCTGTGTTTTGTTGGCAAATGCTCGTGACTCTTTAGCTCCGCCCACAGTATGCCTCCAGGAGCTCAGCTGTTTTCAGAGAGAATCGTAAGGCTGTATCTTTTCTTTATAAATATGATAAAACTTAAGACTCTTTGAAGGATGCAATACTACTCTATAGGTACTCAAGATTAACATGAGATTGAGTGAAACTGTGTGTTATGTCCCCTTTAACCCCTCAGAGCCGTGTACTTTTTATGATGGACGGACACACTTTATTTTGCTTCAAAATCTCGACCTCCATTCACTGCAATTATAAATAGCCAGAACATATTTTATATAACTCCATTTGAAAGAAGAAAATCATATCTACCATAGAATGGTTTAAGGATGGGTAAATCATGGGGTAATTTAAATTTTTTGGTGAACTATCCTTTTAAGGACCTGGGCTGAGTGTTGGTCTCAGGAAACAAGAAATTGGTTCCAGTTATAAAGTTCATCTTTATCACGAGTCAAGAAGTACAGATATGCTTTCTGGATAATCCTTTCTTAAAGGTGCCATAGAATGCATTGATACAATATTTTAAATTGTTCTCTGATATCTACATAGAAGGTATGTGGCTTAGGTAAGGGCAAAAATTCTCCAGAAACAGATTTACATGGCGATTTACAACCCTAGGATTTCTCCCCAGAATTAAACTGTCTATTATTGGCTTATTTGGAAGGGTCATGAATAATAATGTTGAGCTCTGCTCTGATTGGCTGTTTCACAGTATGGCTCATTTCAGTAGCTCACAGGAATGAAACACAGGGAACATTTATATTTCAATACTTTTTTGCGCATTTATATTGTTGGGTAATTATACTGTAACTAAAATGCGGGCATCAGGGAGCCGCTATTAATATGCTGGGCATTGAAACTGCTTTGGAATGCACAATCGCGTTTTACTTTCAGTTTCGAGATTCGCGATCGCATGTACTCTGTTTATACTGGAGCGGCAGTGCTTACCACACATTTTACAAGATCAGATGCTTGTCAGTGGTACTCAGGATCTGTAAATCATTCGCCATCATCCTCAGTCATCTCTCCTTACTCTGTTTATATGGTAAGTGAAATCTTATGTCCTGTAATGTAACAGGCTACCGCTAGCAAGGAGCTAACCATGTCCCTTTAGTGGCTCGCGTTATTTTATTAGAACGTGTTATTTCCTTTCCGTGCCTTTCTGAATACAGACACCAACTCATCCCTGCACTTCACCTCCCCTGCACAGCCTGGAACATAACATTTATTTCCATGATCTGCCATTTTCACTGTTGTCCTCGCTCGTATTTCCATCCAAATGGAAGTCAATGGCTAGGGATGCAACGATACCATTTTTTCAGAACCGATCCGATCCAATACCAAAAATTCAGTGTATCTGCCGATACCGATCCAATCCGACACCAGCAAAGTTTTTTTTTTTTAAATAGATGTAGAATTTCTATACTTCTCTGTGTTGGCCTGATTGTCACTCTTTTGTGTGTTAAACACAATCTTCTACATATAGATAATTTAATTTTAATGAAAAATAACAAATGAAAAAATATATAATCATAATCTATGACAAAAGATACTCTAATTTTATAAAACCTAGTGAAACATTTTTAACAATTTTTAAAAGTGAATAAGTGTAGGACTAAATCTTGTAAAATGGTACACATTGCTCTTTGTATTGTTGTAAAATTCATGAAACAATAAGAAAATACATTTATTTATAAATATATAATATAAAATTAAAATACATGTATTTTAAATCTATAGCACAGTAATGAAGGCAGCAACATATGATAGATAGGACAGAATGAGAAAGACTATTAATAATCTTTCATTACGCAAAAGTATTATAATACGAAAGGCTCCAATACAGAGCGGCACAAAGCGCTTATGCACTGAATGATGCGCTTGAAGCAACATGGAGTCACAGCACGCAGGCTGCACAGACCTCCGAGTAAATGACCGTATCGGAGCCGATACCGATCCTGAGTATCGGATCGATGCATCCCTATCAATGGCTACCGTTAACTGACAGAATTTTAATTTTTGTAGCAGACTGTCTCTTTAAAGGAAAACGCCACCGTTTTTCCATATTCCAATATGTTCTTCCCTCAACTTAGACGAGTTGATACGTACCTCTCCTGTCTCAGTGCGTGCACTTAATCACACTAGCACGCAGTGCCACTATGCTAGCGTTTAGCTTAGCACCATTCAAACGCTAGCATAGTGGCAAGCATAGTGGCTAGCAAGTTGAGGGAAGAACATATTGGAATATGGAAAAACAGTGGCGTTTTCCTTTAAGATTATTGGCCAGAGATTTCAGTACTCAACAGTTAGAATTAAACACAACATGAACTGCATTCACAATTTAGTATTATTACTACTACTACTACTACTACTACTACTTTGATTTACTTTTTATTTAAATATTAACTTTTTAAAATAATTTAAATGAAATCTATATTATTTATAATATAAAGTTCTTTCAGAAAAAAAGTCTTTACCTTTCTATTTCTTTACCTTTTTATTTATTTGCTCTTTACATGTAAATATAGATACATTTAAAAATACATTTATTTTTTTAATGAAAAATTGACTGGGCAGTAAAAAAATAAATAAATAAAAAATCCTTATTGTTGATGCCTGAACAGCTCGGTTATATTCCGGGAACACTTCTCACAGTGAGGTAGAAACTGTATCAGTAACAGTACAAGAGGCCCATATGGTGGAAACAGACTGTGTGAGAGAGAGAATCTGCCAAAGTGTCTCTGTAATGATCTCTTCTCTTAAACATGCCTTCCCATCTGAATGCGCCTGTGTTCTGTTGGCCCGTGTCTGGATGAATAATTTAACTCGGGCCTTATCTGGACACAGTGTGACTGCAGAGTCTTAGATAATAGAATACAGACATTAATCACAGACCCCCCTCACCAACGGCTAAAGGAACCCCCTGGAATCAAATGGACATGCTGCTCTTTACGTTTATGTAACCTGTTGGAGTGTGTGTTTCAGAGCGTATGTGATTTGTTTTTGTTTTCTATGCTTGGCATTATTTCAGATTTCTGTGAGTGCAACATTTGGAGGTGGGTAGTGCCCATCCTGAGAAAGGAGGGTGGTAAGTGTCTCTCTCAATCAGATAGACATGCAAATTAATTTGATCCAAGAAAGAAGGGTTGGTTGTTCTTGCAAAAAAGACAAGGACATGGCTAGGTGTTTGGCAAGCAAGCTTTTCTGTGCCAAACAAGAGAAGTTATTAAGAGGTCATTTAACCAACGCTATTATACAAACAACTAACCAGGTATGATGCAATAACAGCTCTCTCCATGTAATTTTCAGTTTTTTTTGTCCCAAGCAGCTGCAACCACAAAAGAGAGTTTTGTCGATGACATTATTATTTTTGCACTGGCACGCCTGCCCCCATGAAATCTCATTGGTCCAAATTTGTGTTTAATGTAGAGTATGTTAAACATCAAATATTTCCAGTTGGCTATAATAGGTTGTGTCACACAGCCGTTTCAAGCTAATAGTTTGAGATATCCATTAATGTTGTGTCATATATTTTATGACACAACAGCTGGAAAGTTTATTAGAACACAGTAAAAACAGTAATATTGTGAAATGTTTCAATTTAAAATAACTGTTTTATATTGTAAAATATTTAAAATGTAATTTATTCCTGTGACGCAAAGCTGAATTTTCAGCTTCATTACTTCAGTCTTCAGTGTCACATGATCCTTCAGAAATCATTCTAATTTGCTGATTTGGTGCTCAAGAATAATTTCTTCTTCTTATTATTATTATCAATGTTGAAAACAGTTGAGTTGCTTATTTATTTATTTGTGTGGAAACTGATTTAATTTTTGTTTTGATGAGCAAATTATAAATATTTTTACTGTCTCTTTTGAATAATAGTCGTTGCTGAATAACAGTATACATTTCTAAAAAAAATAAAAAAATTGACTGATCTGGCGTGTAAGTACTAATAATAGTATTGTAGCAGTTAGGGCTGTACATTAATCGAATTTCTAATCGCGATTACGATTATGGATGCCACGATTACGTAATTGTTCAAAGCCGCAATTACAAAAATAAACAATTAAAAATGGCAACTTGCATTATTCTGTGTGCTTAAGAGGTGTTTGCAGCGCGGGGTTTAACAAACTCAGATACACTGGATAAAAGACATTTTGTCTAACTGATAGCCGTTGTCACTCTGTTGTGCATGATAGATATGTTAAACGCCAAACGTGTCAAAAGCGGAACAAAATAGTGGTACTCGTTTGAACTGCGTGCCACACTGACCTTTTATCCGCTCCCTCAAAAGAAAACAGCGATCACGCGCTAAACAACGCTGTGAAATCCAGTAAGAAGCACTCGAGTTCAGCGCAGAGTTCTCCAGAACAAATCACGTCTCTTTAATTTAAACTAGTTTAAAGCCAAATAAATCTAAGCTGTTATTCTCATCAACACTGATGCAGAAACAGTGCAACAACGATCCAGATAGAAGACGTTTCAATCCACAAATCACCCACATTTACCATAGTTTTACTGTAGTAACACTAACGGTAACAATGGTACGGTGGCAGAAAAGTAAGATATTCATATTTAGTATTATTATATTATTAATATACTAAATATGTTAAAGGAGTAATGGAATATAATTATAGTATTTAGTTAATTATTCTATCAGTTGATGTGGATTTGTAATTGAATGTCTTTAGGCTACTGCTTTTCAATGCAAACACAATAGAAACCATATAGTTAGTAGCCTAACTATATGGTTTCTATTGTGTTTGCATTGAAAGGTGCTGAACTTTTGATTATGTATAAAAGACGAGGCTGTTACAGTTTTCACAATGGTACTGTCAAATGCACATCTGCATCCCAACTCAAGCTCCTGCAACTCTGAACTCAAGCTCCTGTTCTAATGTGCATTTCTAAGAGACAAAACTTGTAATATTACATGTTCAGTGCTACCAAATCAGGTGCTGGTGCCACTGCTCTCAAATGTTAGTCTGGAGCACTGATAATATAAATTGTACTGTAAAATGTTACTGTAATTTGAAATTAGTTTAATTTGTAATTTAATTGTAAATTAAATTGTTAATTTGTCTGTTTAATTGTAAATGAAATATATAGCTTTATATATATATAGTATATATAGTAAACCTTTCTTTTTTTTTTTTTTTTTAGTTTTAGTATAACATTATTATACCATGCATAATTTTATCTTTTTTTGTTTGTTTGTTTAAAGAAGAAACCAAACCAATGCATATTTGACATTTGAGGCTCAATGCTATAGAAAAGCAATAAAAGTTCAGGAAGAGTGTTTTCAGCCTTCTTTTATATATATATATATATATATTATTATTTTATTTTTTTTATATAAAAATATGGCATGCAGCTTCAAACAATGGCATAAATCTGTTAAAAAAAGAATCATTATTAATAATCACAATTACAGTCTCAAGGGAATAATCGACATTTATGATTTTTGTCATAATCGTGCAGCCCTAGTAGCAGTAATGATGATAATAAAAGTAATAATAATTTATTGTTGTTGTTATTATTATTATTATTATTATTATTATTATTATTATTATCATTGTAACTTCACAGTAACATATATCCACATGAAACAATTGTCTTTACAATCTTGAAAATGTATACATTTATTTCTGCTCTGGAATGGTCTTCCTACTGTGATGTTACTTTGATGGCTTAGAACATTCTTAACAAGCCCCTCTAACCGTCAGTCTGCTGCAAACTAAAAATGGTGAGGAGGTGCGCTAAAATGAAACCCCCACCCGGTATTTAACATTCTGTTTCATTCAGAAATACATCACAGCACTGAAATAATGTCAGTTCACACAGACTTTAAATCTTTCCAAAACAATCCAAAAACCATTGAGTGTGAATAAAGTCTAGGTCACACCTACCTGGGACTGAACCTGTACCACCACCCTGTATCATTAATTTCAGGGATGTGAATATTCAGGGATCCCACAATATTGTCATAATCTTCATATTACTTGGGTTATATTGCAATACAGTTGCGGCTCTCTTTATATGAAGAAATACAAAAAGTGTTATAGGACATCAAGACTTATTAAACTGCAATAAGGCTTTCATATACTATCTCTTGCAAATTGCGTGTTTCATGTCAGGCTTTTTTTTCTCTCTAATGCTATTAAAGGCAAAATAAATCCAATCCGTTGTGTATGTAGAACGGTGCGTCTGAGTTTGCGCAACTGTATTAAAAAAACTTCAGGCCGCTCTCAAATAACCCTTCCAGTCTCAATGAAAAAAAAAAATCATTGTAACAAATCTTCGAAGCAGTGCTGTTTGTGTAACAATAACCCTTTATAATGCTAATTAAAGCACTGATGCTTGGCTTCAGAGTGGAGATTCTGTATTGCAAATTGAAAGATGAGTGTAAGATAGTTGTAATATTATATTGTATTGATTTAATTCTTTTTCTAATAATGGAATAATTTTAACTGGTCTAAAGTGTCAGTTTGTGCGTTTGTGTTGGCTGGTGTGGACCTACTTTGAAAAAAAAGAGAAACGCCACAACTGGGTAATATAAGATGTTGGCGTAGTGAGATCTGCGATATGATCTGAGCGCTGTGGCCATACAGATGTGAAGTGACATTCAGCCAAGTATGGTGACCCATACTCGGAATTCGTGCTCTGCATTTAACCCATCCAACGTGCACACACACAGCAGTGAACACACACACACCGTGAACACACACCCGGAGCAGTGGGCAGCCATTTTATGCTGCGGCGCCCGGGGAGCAGTTGGGGGTTCGGTGCCTTGCTCAAGGGCACCTCAGTCGTGGTATTGAGGGTGGAGAGAGCGCTGGACATTCACTCCCCCCACCTACAATTCCTGCCGGCCGGAGACTCGAACCCGCAACCTTCGGATCACAAGTCCGACTCTCTAACCATTAGGCCACGACTTCCACGTGTGGCCTAATGTGTTTGGTGAGAATGACTCACAGAATTGAGGGACTCCTGCATGAGCGAGTCCGCAGACATCTGTCTGGAGAACTCAGCTTCTGTCAACTCAAACTTCTTAATTCATTCTCTATCTGTGTGTCTCTTTTCATTTTCTGACGCAATCACGCTTTCGGTGATTCACTGAACACACAGAGGCACAAAGGGAATGAACAGAGCACCTTTAAATCAGCGTGGTGTTTGAGACCCAGGGAGACGTTCTGTAGCAGATTAAGCTTCCGATTCGGATGCAGAGCTGGATTGTGGGATTACAGCTCTCACACATTGCAGTTTAACTGAGTCTTCATCCGCAGTGTCTGTCTAGTGAAGGACAGTGCTGCTGTTACAGTCCCCAGAAACCATTTTCACAAATTGGTCTGCAACTTGAGGCCTACATGTAGGAAGTTCTCTTGTTTTTATGTGCATTTTAGCACATTTGAGACTGAGCTGTGTTTGTGAATGTTTTAAGGGATAGTTAACTCAAAAATGATTTTTTTTTTCATCATTTATTCAGCTTTATTATTTCAAACTCGTCTTTTGTTCATCTTTGAAACACAAATTAAAGGGAGATACTGTGTGATGCTGCCTTGCATGCATCATGGCTCTCATGAACACGCATTGAAGACTGACACGGAAGAAAATAATTTATTGAATAAAGTTCTGTTTTTTTTGCACACAAAAAATATTCATGTAGCTTCGTGACATTATGGTTGAACATGTCACATGGACTATTTTAACGATGGCCTTACTACCTTTTTGGGCCTTGAAGTTGGTAGTTGCATTGTCTAGCTCTCGGATTTCATCAAAAATACCATAATTTGTGTTCTGAAGATGAGTGAAGGTCTTACAGGTTTGGGACGACATGAGTGTGAGTAATTAATGATAGAATTTTTATTTTTGGGTGAACTATTCCTTTAAGATATTTTAATAAAACCTGAGAGATTTGTCCCTCCATTTAAACTCCATTACATTACATTAAACATTGATGAAAACATTCAAAATGTTCATAAGTAAATGTAATTCATATTAATCAAGTGGTTTAATCTCTCTGAAGAGACATGACCACTTTATATGATGAACCGATTTAATTTAGGCTTTTATTTGCATTTAAACATTCAACACGCATACATGCTTGACATGGAGCACATCAAACCACTCATAATCATAATCATTTACAGTGTCTTCCTGAACTTTTTAAATCGTCAAAGTTTTGATTCTGTGGACTTTCTAATGGAGCGACAGAAATCTTTTAGGTTTCGTTAAAAATATCTTCATTTGTGTTTTGAAGTTGAACGAAAGTCTTATGACTTTAGAATGACATGAGTGTCAGAAAATGATGACTGAATTATCCTTTTTTTTTTTGAGCAATGCCGTTAATCCAGAAAACATCTTAATAGGGAGTAGGATCATTTTAAACAGAATTGATGAGAAGCTTTGCACCTCAGGGTAATACGAGGCTGGTGTCTTTATATTTTTGTGCTTTTGCCACTTTTATTTTTAGAGGTAGTCATGAGGGCATAGAAAGTCATGCGATATCCTGAGTTAGCACATCAACATGTCTGGCTAGACCATGACTCCAACACTTTTCTCTATTCAAAGGCCCAGTTTTATTTACTGTTATGTTTGCCTATTTAAAAAGGAAGATGTGTTGGGAGATATTAAAGTAGCTTTTAGTTTGTCACAGTCTTACACCATGATTTGCTACCTGCTATTGCTAGTCAAAATCAGATAATAGGAGGAGGGACGTTTTCATTCTAGAGAATATGAGACTGGAAAAAAAACCGGCATGCCCCGGTTTGGATTCATCCATTCATCAATGGTTCACCCAAAAATGAAAATATTGTCACCCTCATGTTGTTCCAAACCTGTATGAATGCCTTTCTTCTGTGATACACAAAAAATGATTTTTTGAGAAATGTCAGGGGTTGATTTCTCCACCATTATATAATGGGGATATGTTCACCAAGTTTTTCTTCACAGTATCTTCATTTCTTTCCCGTAGAAGATAGGAAAGCATATAAGTTTGAACAGATGTGAAGTGACATTCAGCCAAGTATGGTGACCCATACTCGGAATTTGTGCTCTGCATTTAACCCATCCAACGTGCACACACACAGCAGTGAACACGCACACACCGTGAACACACACCCGGAGCAGTGGGCAGCCCGGGGAGCAGTTGGGGGTTCGGTGCCTTGCTCAAGGGCATTCACTCCCCCTACCTACAATCCCTGCCGGCCCGAGACTCGAACCCGCAACCTTTGGATTACGAGTCCGACTCTCTAACCATTAGACCACAACTTCCCCAAGCCCTTTAACAATTTTGTTCCAGAAGAGAAAAGCTGTTCATTTCAAATGTGCATATCTGCTGAAGTTATTTTTGTTTTTACTTTTATAAGTACAGTTAGTTTTAAAGCCGACAGACCGTGACCATAAAACTTTTCTGTGGGGTCAAATTTTAAAATTTTAATCAATCTTTATGTATTTTAAGATGCGTTTCAGTAGTATTTGACCAAAACGCAGTCACTTTGGTCAACTGAAATATAAAAAAAAAAATTACAGAAACACTTTTTCAATAGAGTTTTATACAGTAGTTGGTGTATTCGTCCCATAGACTTCTATTGCAGGTCCATAATCCTCACTTACTTTTTATATGATTTTCTGTCAAAATTGATAACAGATGCTTTCAATGCTCCTTAACTCATAATAAACCCATAATATCCCTTTAAGAGGAATCCTAAAATCTTGTTTTCACACGAGTTACAGTGACAGCTCTGCTCTTAATGAATGTCTTGCAGGAGAGTAAACAGGTTAGTTTCTGTATGTATGTGTGTGCTTGTTTGTGCAGAAATGAGGCAAAAGTGCTAATGAAAGCACAGGGGTCATCAGGAGTGGGCTTTAAGATAATTACCAGCGTTCACAAGGGGAATAGCTCTCTCTCTCTCTCTCTCTCTCTCTCTGTGTGTGTGTGTGTGTGTGTGTGTTTTGGCTGTTAGGGTGTGCGTCATTCCTCTGTAAATCCAAATCTCCTATTCCTTTCTGTGTGTTCTTTCTCTTTCAGGATGTATGTTGCATCCTGTTCATCATTTATCTACTCTTCTTTCCATCCTCCTTTTTCTTTCTTCCCCAGTCCAGCTCATCCTCATTCGCTCTTCTACACCTCCCCCATTCTCTTTTTCTGTCTTCAGATCCCTTCATCATTCCCCATTGTTCTTCCTGACTGACCATCTGTCTTTCTCCATCTCTGTTTGTCATTCTGTCTTTCTCTGTCTCTTTGCTGTTTTTTTCCTCTTTATGTAGCCTATAATTTGAATTATCTCTTGTCTTTTGATTTTTAGACGTGGTAAAAAATGTAGAAGAGTGAAAGAGCTCAAGATGACAGGAGTGGCTTGGATGGAGGGATGTGAAGAGATGAGTGCTGAGATTCCTCTCTGTTGTGTCTGCAGCGGCTTCCTGAACGAATCTCTTCTCAATATTTATTAGCTTGGTAATGGAATATTAATAATGGCGGACAACCCAATCTCACAGATGTAAAAAAAAAAGATAATTGAGGGGACAATGTGGAATTATTTCATCATAATTAAAATGGACAGAATCACGGTTGAGACTTATTCCTCTCGTTTTTTAGGTAATTGTTTACAGTGGTGTATTGTAACGAAGTAATTATACTTCGTTATAGTACTTACGTATTTTTGGGAGTATCTGTACTTTACTTGAGTTTTTATATTTCAGCCAACTTTTACTTTTACTCCACTAAAATGAGAAAAACCAAAGAATATATTTCCGATGTGCAGCAAGAGATAACTGAGCTTCACAAATTAGTGAAGTGGCTTTAAAAAAAGAGGTAGAGCAGTGAAAATTCCCATTTCCACCATCAGGGCAATAATTAAGAATTTCCAATCAACATAAAATGTTACGAAACTGCCTGGAAGAGGACGTGTGTCTATATCGTCCTAATGCACGATGAGAAGGAGAGTTTGAGTGGCTAAAGACTCTCCAAGGACCACAGCTGGAGAATTGCAGAAAATAGTTGAGTCTCGGGGTCAGAAAACCTTAACAAACAAATTGTCAAACAGCCCCTACATCACCACATGTTGTTTGGGAGGGTTTCAAGAAAAATTCTCCTCACTCATCCAAAAACAAACTCCAGCATATTCAGTTGTCAGACACGACTGGACCTTGGCTTCTATGGCCAGATGAAACTAAAACATTAGCTTTTTAGCAGCAAACACTGAAGATGGGTTTGGTGAACACAGGGATAAAAAGTATACAACATATAAAGTATACAGTATATTTAATTGTATACAATTAAATATACTGCTGTATTTTTGATGTTGTGGGCCTATATTTCTGCCGGAGGTCCTGGACATCTTGTTTAGACACATGACATCATGGATTCTATCAAATACCAACAGATAAAAAATCAATAAGTGACTGACTGTTAGAAATCTTATAATGGGCCATGTTTGGATCTTCCAACCGGACAATAATCCAAACACAAACCTCAAAAACAATACAAAAATGGGTCACTGAGCACAAAACCAAGTTTCTGCTATGGCCATTCTAGTCCTCTGACCTGAACCCTGTAGAAAAAAGGGTCTGGAGTGATTCTGGATGAAGGAATAGTCTCTGATCTCTTGTCAGGTGTTCTCTAACCTCATCAGGCATTATAGGAGAAAATTTAGAGCTGTTAAACTGGCAAATGGAGGTTTCAAAAAGTATTGAATAAAAGGGTGCCGTTAATTGTGGCCAATGTGTATTTGAGAAAAAAACATTTATTTCATAATGATATTCCCCCCCATTATAAATTCTTATTATCCAAAGATAGGTTAGATTTTTATTTTTTATTTTTTATAAAAGATCAAAAGGATTAACAATGCAAGTTAATTTTCACAGCCTTCTTTGATCATATTTACCAAGAGTGCTGATATTTTATGGCCATTACTGTATGTATATATATATATATGTATGTGTTATTCAGATATTCTTATTACAGTATGAAGTAAAAAAAAATGTAGCTGGCCACATAAAACAACAACAGCTTTAAACCCAGCAGAAACCTTTGCCAATTGGGTGCAATGAAAAATGCAATTGGTGAGTGGTTTAACAGTTACAGATCGGTTACAAATGTCTGTGGAATTTTAAGTCACGTAATTCATATTCATGCGCACTGTTCACAATTGGGGATAATTTCTATTCTCGTATAAGTGGAATAGAAAGTCTGAATGGCTAAAGGTTTTGCAAAAGACACAGCCCTGACTGAATCGAGATGTTGCAGCAGTGACCTGGAGCCAGCGGTCATTCAAAACAACCAAAAATACCAGTGACTTGAAGCAGTCCTGTGCAGAGAAATGGGCCAAAATACCATCAAGTTGATGTGCTGGGGTGATGGAGTAGCCTGCAGGAAATGTTTGGAAGTCATGACTGCTAAATGAAGTGCTACCCAGTACTTCCTGTCACCATTGTATAAATGTGTATGGCTGCGTGTGTGTTTATAGGAAAGATGATGTTGGTATTTTCTCAATGATTTAATTAGACGCCCCTCATTCCTCTCTAGAACACGTCCCCTATTCTTTCACATTCCCTTCAGCACAAATAAATTATTTTCCTTTTTTCTCTGTTCCCTTCTTTGCCTTTGTGAAACACTTATCTAGAAACTGAGCTTTTGTAGACTCTATACGATACATTTTGCATAAGGGTGCTTTGAAATGCAGCTCACAGATTTAAGTTCCATTGTGACTTTCTCTCTTCTCTCCTTAACATCATCCATCCACACACACACACACACACACACACACACACACACGTACGTACACACGTGTCCAGCACTGTTAACTATGTGCCTGGGGATCATTGTGTTCCTGTCACTGATCTAATGGAGTCCACCTGAAACTTACACAGACCAGCTCCCTCTCTTCTTGAAAAAACTTTTTCCATTTTCTTTCCTTGTCTCTCGTGTTTCCAGAGCAGTCTTGCATAGTCATGAAGGTGGAGGCAGGGGGCAGTAGAGATGTTCATTGATTAGATCTAGTGCACGAAGTGAGTAATAAATAACCTTGCTCTTGGAGAGTTGGTCCAGGGGGCTTCTCTGATTGGTCAGCAGGATGTTTTGCATGCATGACTCTGATTGGACACACATCTGAACACAGCAAAGTAGGGCTGCAACTAACGATTATTTTGATAATCGATTAGTTGGCCGATTATTCTTTCGATTAATCGATTAATCGGATTAAAAAAATATTGACCAAAAAAAACACTATTCCACATTCTGCCCAATGTCCTTCAAACAAACGTGGCAACTGAATGCTATGAAAACATACAGTGCTTAATTTATTAGACCACTTATCATAATAAAGAGAAAACATATTTTAGAAATTTGTCAAAAATTTGTTTAAATTTAAAAATGTTATTGTCATTTATTGGACATAATAATAAAAAATGGCCTCATAACAGCTTGCATTCTTGCTGGTATTGTTTATGTACTTTTTGACTGCAATTGGGTATCGCGAAAAAAAAATACTCAAAAAATACAAAAAAAAAAAAAGTGCTCTGGTTTTCTTTCATAGATAACAGCAATAATGATATTATAGAATTAAAAATAGCCTACTACTGTTACTAAAGAGCTTACACATATTGGAGTACTAACCAGTACAGAAAGCCGAAAAATGATTTTGGTTATCACCAATACTGTTACTTTAGAGCAGCAGTGGCACAAACCTTACATAAACACATTGTTAAAAAACTTACATAAATTTGTTAAGCATTGTAAAAATTGAATATAGTTTAAACCTCTATTAAAAATTAAAATAATAAAGACGAATAAAAACACAAACTCAGTGTTAACCAACAGGTAAGAGTAATGTTCTGCAGGAACTACTTCGATCACAGTCACCTCGTCATTTCTTTATCCTGTAAAAGGCCGTTATGGAGCCTCTCATGTTTATATTCAGACAGACAATTACACGCTGTTATCCCTTTAAAGTTCCTACTCTCATAAAATATTTTAATTTATTTTAAACCTTAAATTAACTTTCAACAACAGATAATTCAGCACAATGGATATGTTTGCGCTGAAAAGCCTATTAATTGTCTCCCTCTCTACTGTGTTCTGTCCGTCTGACGCGCGTGCGCGCGCCCGCCGCGCCGGCGCTCATTCGGTATTTTAAACTTAACACAGACTGTCAGGACGGACCTTTATGCAAAAATGGAAATGCTCGCGTGAATTTGTGGCATTTATAGATAAGGACATGACCGTAAACTGAACGTTTTTGCGCTGAGGACGCACACGCATCTGTCAAAGCGCCTGACAGGGCAAGCCATTACTCTTATGCATTAACTTAAAGCTTAAAATAAAGAATTATCATGTTTTGGGCAGCTTGGATCACGTGCTTCTCCGGCAGAATCTCATTCTGTTTCCTCCACTATTTTTAGATGCATTTTGTCCATAGAAATGCATTATTCAGTGCCGTAATTTGACTAACCAGCTGAAGTTGGACGTGCACTGTGGGCAGACCCGATTAATCGATAATGAGAATCGTTGTCGATGATTTTCATAATCGATAATAATCGATTTTATCGATTAGTTGTTGCAGCCCTACAGCAAAGGCCTCTAAATCATTTTGATAGCTTGAGAAGGCTACTATTGCTTATATTTGAAAAAAAAAAAAAAATACAAACACACTGACTTTATGTATTAAACTTTGGCACATAGCTTATCCTGCACCATTTATGCTAAAAACATGAATGATTTCAAATTGTGCACCTGGTTTGGAGAGTTAAGCCTCTAAACAAGATTTGTCCACTTTTGGATAAAATCAGACAATTATACATAAAGCGACTTACATTCAAGGTATTTCTTGGGAAATGAACCCATGACCTTGGCAATGTTAGCACTAGGGATGCATCGATCCGATACTCAGGATCGGTATCGACTCCGATACGGTCATTTTCTGCGGATCGGGTATCGGTCAGACGAGACCGATCCAAATCCGATATTGTGCGTATACTATTCGGTGTCATTTTTAAGCCCCACGAAAGCACAAAAGCATTAGAAAGCACCATAAAGTCAAAGTCCCAGTGTTCTGAAGCCGTTCCATAGTTTAATGTGAAGTACAGATGAATATTTAAGTTGTTAAATTCAAGTTCACGTAAATTCTTCTCTCCGCTGCTTCTGTCTGTCATCCTCCGTTCAGCATTCAAACTTTGTCACGTTCGGTTAAGACAGTCAAACTCTCTCCAAGAGCGCTCAATAACTGAGATTTAAAACTATTAAACGAAAAGGATCAATAAACTGATTTAATAAGCTACGCACCAATATCTCTTTCCTTTGTGCTTTGAACGTCTCTATGTGGAGCTGCGCGCTGTGACTCCGTGCTGCTTCAAGCGCATCATTCTGCGCACGGGAAGCCGTGCTGTCAATCAATAGCTGGATATCAATCAGGATAGCTGTCCTATCAAGGCTATTAATAATCTAATGTATAGCACAGTAATGGAGGAATATGATAGATAGGACTGCTCTATCATATGTCGCTGCCTTCATTGTACTATACATTTAAAAGAAATGTCTTTTAATTTTGTAGTTTATATTTATAAATAAATATATTTACTTGTTTTCATTAATGTATTTTACAACAATACAAAGAGCAATGTGTAACATTTTACCAGATATAGTCCTTCGCATATTCACTTTTATTTGTTCCCCACTAAATAATGTTATCACTAAATGTTAAATTTTATAAAATTGTGCACTCATGATTTTTCTATAATAAATTTTGCTGCTAAATTATCCACTAACCTAATTTATAAGAATATTTTTGTCATAGATTATGAATGGGCCTGTTTACACCTGGTCATTTCATGCGTTTTCGCTGATCGGATATCTATCTGATTTGTAACGTTTCAATTTACACATGGCCACAAAGTCGCAAAATGGATATAAATCCGATCTTCAATTCCTGCGCTATATTTGAATGTAACGAAGTTTTTTTTTGCATTTTATTAATTATCAGCTCATTTCAAGATCAAAGACCGCAATAGGAGAGCACGTGGCATCAGCACTGGAAAGATAAGTTTGTCTTAAACTTTTAATGAAGAGTATTGTGTTGATCGTCTGCGTCTTACTTTGTTTCATTCGCGGCAGTTTGCGTGTCTGCTTGCTGAAGAGATACTCAGCTACTCGTCCTCAGCGATGTGTGTTGCATTAGCGCAGTCGTATCTGAATATAATGTCATATAGCCTATAACATGGTCTCACACGTTTATTTTTATTTTTTACATTTTGGGACAAGTAATATATATATACATATGTGGTTTCAACAACCAGATGCGTTTACACATGTCCAGTTTCGTTTGGAATGCGGCCCAGACCACCTCCTGAAGTGGTTTGCGTGGTCGGATTTATATTACAAAACGCATGAAGTGACCAGGTGTAAACAGCCCCAATATATTTTTTCATGTTATTTTTCATTAAAATTAAATTGTCTAATAGATTGTGTTTAACACACAAAAGAGTGACACAGAAGTATAGAAATTCTACATTGATTTAAAAAAAAAACTGCGCTGGTATCGGATCAGGTCGGAATTGGCCGATACTCAGAATTTTCTGGATCGGATCGGATCTGAAAAAATGGTATCGTTGCATCCCTAGTTAGCACCACAGCTACAGAAACGCAACTAGAATATCATAGAGACGTGGTGGTAGGCTTTTGTTATTTTTAGATTTTTTTTTCTTTAAACAACATGAAATGAAAAGTCACCCAAATTATTTTCTAAATGCATGTTATTGATATTCTGTATACCTAAATATGTATAACGCAATATAGTATATGTGTATATATTCTGTATAACGCAATATAGGCTACCACACGCAAATTAGTGTAGTCACAAATAAAGAAATAAAGAAGCCACAGTACGTTGAATATAACCAGAGGCCAAAAAAATGTATGTGTATCCATCACCCTGTTTTTATGCACAATTTGAAGTATTGCATCAGAAACAAGTGATGGAAATGCCGAATTCTGGGGAAAAACATCTTTAATTCACAAGAGAGTTTTTACGGTCGCTTGAGGTGGTTTTTAACTTTTGCGAAAAAGGGTTCATGCGAATTATAGGAGATGGAAACGCATTTGCTGAATAAATTCCTCTGTATGCATCAAAAAGTTATGTGGCTTTGTGTGATGGGACGACATAACCTGATTAACCAGTGGACCGTTCTTGTTGCATAGCATCTGAAATGTTATGGTCATTCTTAAATGCACGAGCAAAGTCTTGTCATCAAAGTATTTCTCTATAATTACCTAACTGGACTGTCTATGCAGGCATCCACCTCCATAAGCAATGAACGCATTTATTGTGTTTAATCTGCTTGCTCTAAGGCGAAAGTAAATTATTATAAATGGAAATTATTGCATTCAGTGGCTTCTACTTTTCTTAGTGATATTTACTGCCAGTTCATTATGAAGTGACGATTTTGTTCTCTTTGACTCGTTGGATGGAAACTGTGCTTATTCGCAAATATTTTATGCGATATTCCGATTTTGCGCATAAGTTAAATTCTCAGCTTTGGATGGAACCCCAGCTAATATGTAAGAAAAGATGTTGCTATTTCTTATTTCATTGCGACTTTAAGGGATCGTTCACATTGAAAAGAATGCTCCAAATGATACAAAGTTTTAGTAGTTATTTTAAGTCACA
The DNA here is from genome assembly GCF_936440315.1 of Barbus barbus. Taxonomy (NCBI): domain Eukaryota; kingdom Metazoa; phylum Chordata; class Actinopteri; order Cypriniformes; family Cyprinidae; genus Barbus; species Barbus barbus. Next base: position 13,039,639 of record NC_136748.1, on the reverse strand, counting down.
GCTGTAACATTAACAACAATATAGTTTCAGAACAATTTTCTTCCAGCTGATGAACGATAAAAACATTGACAACCAATTACAATCCACACGACTTTAAAGAACTTGAACATTTCAAGCGACAGATGATGTAATTGCAGCATGCACTTACAATAAACAGAACATTGTCATCTTTAGGTATTGGCAATAGTTTATTTTTAGGTTATTTTCATTATTATGGCACTTTTTACAGTATATGCTCTGTACTTACCTAAGAAAGCACTGGAATAATATAAGGTAATATTAGGCTAGTATTTTACGGAAGTTCTAAGTCTTGTTTTCTCGTGATCTCGACATAACGAAAGTTGTTTTGTCGTTATCACGACTTAATTTTCTTGTGATCTCGACATAACAAAATTTGTTTTGTCGTTATCACGACTTAATTTTCTCTGTGTAATCGGCATGAGAAAATGCTATAGAAGCAGCATCATCGCAGCATCATGGATGATCGTATTCGCTTTTACTTTGATCAGGGACTCACTCAAACTGAAATAGCTCTGTGTCTGTCAGTGATTGACGACTTACACATAAGTGTTCGACACTTGAGAAGGAGGCTGTCGGGTCTGCAACTTTATCGTCGAAGACAATATAGCGACCCTGATTTTCTCACGATAGCTACAATTACGTCGTGAGAAAACGGTTTTTACGTTGAGATCAACAACTTTCGTTATGTTGCGATAACGTCAAAACAACTTTCGTTATGTCGAGATCACGAGAAAATTAAGTCGTGATAACGACAAAACAACTTTCGTTATGTCGAGATCACGAGAAAACAAGACAGAAAAATTATAATAATGCATGGCCGCTTAGAACTTCCGTAGTATTTAGCTATTATCCAGTTATTGTAATCACAATAACAAGTACATAGTATGTATATGTGGAACCGGACTGTAAAATAAAGTGCCACCATTATTGTTATAGCTAACGTTCTTGGTGTTAAGAGACATTAGCACCCAGAAGAACTTTCACAAATCAATTCTATTCTCATTCACAAGCTTGTGATTAGATTCGATTACCAATTCGATTCAATGCAATATAGATTATTTTGGATATATATCAGATAAAATCTCATTTTCTCAATGGAACAAAAATAATCTTTCAACTAATGCTGAAAAATATACACGAGAGTTAGTTGTAGTACTACTTTACCACATTATTGAATATTAAAATGAACTGATTTGTATACAACCACTTAAATTACACTCAATGAAGTTTTTATAATAATAAAGTTACAATTACAGAATAATATTTCTACTCCAATTAGTTTTTTTAAATATATGTAAATGCCGACTGTCATAACTTGATGGATTTATTCAAACATAAATTAAACATTGAAGAACAGTAAAATTACAACGAATATGTTCTATAGTGCATATACTTAGCAAAATGCTCCTCTCTAGAGTTCATTTTTCTAACTAACTAATGAGTTTATGGTCACCAAATAGTTTTTTTTTCTGAGGTAAATGTGACGTTACTTGACATTGTTTACAAGCTGTTATATCTTTGTGCGGTTGAAACACTGATTGAGTGATTACATGAGACAGGATATGGGTTTTGGTAAGTACTCTTTTAACTTGCCTTCGGATGTTTATTCATGTTTGTTTTGTGCTAAAACTGGTATTAAAGGGATAGCTGAGAGCTCTCGGATTTAATCGAAAATATCTTAATTTGTGTTCTTACGGGTTTGGAACGACATGAGTGTGAGTAATTAATGACAGAATTTTCATTTTTGGATGAACTAACCCTTTAAAGCGGAGGACATGATCAGTTCACATCCCGCTGCTGCTTTTCTTGAAATAAGGCGCTGCAGCGATCTGTCACTTCACATTAAACTTTGATAAAATGGACAAAGTTTAAAATCTGAGACTGTTTCATATGAAAAGTAACAAAGCACAAATCTTATTATTGGCTGAAAACGGGCTAGACTAATTGATTCTTGGAATTTAAGAATGGATATTCTTTCGTAAAAATGAGAATCGATTTAAATCGAATTGAAATTGATATATTTTTTACCCAGCCCTATTACTGACAGCAACTTAGAGGGGAGTTTGGAAACACTCACATTTGCCTCAAAAATCAAATTTTAGTTAAGTTAGGATGCTGAAGAGTTTTTAAATGGAACCTTATTTGCTACTTTCTGTCAGAATAAACCTGAAGGGGGATGAAACAAGACAGAAAGTAAATTGAACCAGCTGGATTAGCTGATCGTCCAAACGGAGACATACTCATCCTTGTTCCATGTGGTTTAGTACCGAATGTTTCTATATGCAGTCTTTTATGGCAGGAGTTTTTTTTTAAAGGGAATGCTGTTCCACCGAGGTTTGCGGCTCAAAGCTGGGCTTATCTGCTCCCAGGTGCTAGACCTGTGGTGTTTGAGGAACACAGTGAGGTCCAGAGGTCTTCTCTGGATGTAGGCAGGGGTTAACGAGACAGGGTTTTACACCAGCTCAGCTCATGCAAGTCTAACTCCTACTCACAGCCGCAGGCAACAGACACTTGCGCACACACACTCACACACAGTCTCACGCTGAGAGGGAAACTCTCACCTCACCAAAGTGTCCATGCAGACAGACTTTTTCGTCTGCAGAGCTGTGAGTCACAGACATGAGGTAGAAAGAAAGTGTGTGTGTGTGTGTCTTTGTGTGTGCGTACCTTTCTATAGAGCTTGAAGGATGATGTCTCTTTAAGTTGAGCATTGAAGATTGAGAGTTGGCGATGTTTATTAATTCCTTTACACTAATATTACTTAATATAATACTATTTCCTTCTAACAATTAAAAATGAAACATGGTAATTTTATGCTCTTTTGAACATGTATAATACTATTACCATGTTTTTTTCCTCTGAGTACTATGGTATATAACAGATTACTGTGGTATTACCATTCATTACATCACTGTACCATGGGAATACCATCGGTTACTACCGTCGGTTACTATCAGTGTACAACCACAGTAGTTGTTGTGAGGTTTGAAAGGAACAATGACAATGGCTTTGACAATGAACTGATGTGCTTAAAAACACTTTGCTTGAGAGGTATTAGGTTTAGGTCCTGATGCCTTAACGTCTCTGATGAATGTTCCAACAGCTGAGTCTTTCCCTCTCTCTCTCTCTTGTTGTACACCGATACACACACCGATAAATACACACACACACACACACACACACACACACACACACACAATCACGGTCACTTATATACAATACGCATTGGCAGAACAATCCTCCTCCTTCTTCCTGATTCATACGCACACAGACGTTGCATTTGCGTGCCTGTAACAAGAAGTTTTTTGCTGCCTCTCTGAGGAGAGCTCACTTCTCCTGCCTCCTGCAGGGAACACCAGCCTATTTATAGATCAAGGGTTAGCAGGGTGGAGAGAGAGAACAGAGAGAGCAAGAGATGAGGAGAAATGAGAGAAGGGTGAGAAAATGCTGCAATTATGAAGCAAGTGTTGCACCGAGCCCTTGTGCGTGATGGAGAATGTGATGGTGAACGGCAGCGCTTTATCATTTATTTACACAGCACAGGTCATTCTCTTCTCTCATCACAGATGTTGACCTGTTTTGAGCTACACTAGACCCTGTTATATCCACATCACAATGCTGTTGAAATTACTATTTATGTTGCTATTAGAAGCATTTACAAGTATTTTTTAATTCGGTAATGCAGCATATTTCTAGGTGAAGCATATTCAATGAGAAAAAAATGTAGGTTAAGACTTAACCATAGGCAATTGATCTTGAACAATTGCCTATATATGGCTGGTGGTTGAAAAATAAGAGGGCATGATGACCTTAGAAAGTCATTTCAGAGGCATAGAAAGAGGCATACATGTACAGTAAGACCGGGTTTAAATGGGGTTTCAATGTTGACTTGAGGGATATTGCCCAGTGTTGTTATACTCGAGTCTGGACATGGTCTTGGTCTTGTCATGGACTCTGGAGCATTTGGAGTATTCAGTCGTGGCTCGGACTGCAACACTGCAGATACATTTTCTTTTTCTTGCACACATGATCACACTGTGCTGGACCAGAGCATACTATTTATACACTGTGGAGGTTCGCGTGACACTGACTGAAAACCAGGCTTCATTCACCCAAATGGAAAGTATATTTATACTGCCTGAATTGTTCAGACTCTGATTCAACCCTCTTCTGGTCTTAAGGTCATTGCACACGGAGTCTGAAATTTTTGCATGCGTTTTTCAGTTTTTTTCATATTCCCTAGCCTTTCCTATCAAAACACATGCTACGTATGCGAAAACTAATTTTTTTTTGACGGACGAAAGTTTCGGAGGCAGTGTGCAAACGTGATTGACACAACGTGAGGTCGTATTTATTTTTTAACGTGCGAAAATTTCGGACGAAAATGTGTGCAATGTGCGTGCAATGCAGTGTTAATTTTGGCAGGCATTTTTGATTTAGTCTTTATCTTGAGACGAAAATGCTTAATAGTCTTAGTCACATTTTAGTCATTTGAGTCTATCATAGTTTTAGTCTAGTTTTAGTCGCCGAAAACTCATTGCATTTTTGTCAACTTTTAGTCATTACTTTTAGTCAAACTGCAGTTACCAACATTTATTTTGGTAGCTATTTTATATGTAGTATTCTAACAAAAATAGTCATCAATACTTCTCTCTTTAGACCAAAACAATTAAGCTTAGTTATGAGAAATTTGAATCAAGGATTGAATTTGGAAAAACTGGAATACATTTTTATTTTTTTGTAGAAATATAAATTAAAAATTTTTCAGATACAGTAGGTTTACTTAACAAGTATACATTTATTTAACATCTTTTGTTGGTTAACATTTATGACATAATTAGGAATGCTGTCCATTTAAGACGGAATTATGTATGTAATAGCCTACTGACATACATTCAGTTTTCACCTACCTGTTTAAGTTCACTTAAACCATAACGGACTGTATTTCCGTGAGATACTCTACATGATAGACATGTGGACTGCTGTGTGTGTATTTGAGCACTGAGAACTGATCGCGCGCTGTATGAGAACTGAAGAAGTGGAGAGAGAGAGCACTTCTATCAGCGCGTTTCCGCCTATCGCACCTTCACTAACTTTAAGTTAATCGACAATGAATTGTGACTCCCGGGAAAAACGTGACGTCTGGTCACCCACTCCCTAACCCTTCGGTTGCTGAGGCCATTGTTTCAGATCGCTAGTTCGCGTTTTGGTCCACTGCGGCTGCCATACTGAGACTAGATATGCAAACGCCCCTTATCCAATGACAGAGACGCACATTTTGAACGACAAGACAGTTAACTTAACCTATAGGATGTATTTTGAATGTCCGGTAGTCCTCAAATAACATTTTAGTCCCGTCTCGTCTTGTTAACGAAGACGCGCATAAATTTCGTCATAGTTTTTATCATCAGATATTAGTTTTAGCTCATCAACGTCTTGTCTTAGTCACAGAAAAAAGGTTCGTCGACGAATATTTTTCGTCATCGTCAACGAAATTAACACTGGTGCAATGACCTTTAGTCTTGACTTGGACTCAGCCTACAGCCTGGACTCAGATTCAGACGGGCTGGCTTCGACTACAACACTGATGTAGTCCATTCTTTTTTATTTTCTTCCCCAAAGTATAATCTCATACATTTAGCCAAGTTTTCTTGCACCACAAATGGCAATCATGTTCTTTATGTCTATTTTCCGCCGCTTTTGGTGCTTCGGGTTAAACTGTTGTTGGCACCGTGCCTTTAGAGGAATAGTTCACCCAATAAAAAAAGAAAATTCTGTCATCATTTACTCACTGTCATTTTGCTTTGAACTGGTATGACTTACTTTCTTCTGTGGAGCACACAATAAAATACATTTTTAAGAATGTTTAAACTCTTTTACCTATACAGTCAAAGTCAGTGGAGTCTTTAACATGACTGAATTTTTATTATTTGGATGAACTATTTCTTTAAGACTTCTATATGCAAATGACCTCTATTGTAATTGGCTAATCTCTTACTAACTTTTCTCACTGTAATTCATCAAGGCTTGTAATGTTAGTGAATTCTAAATAGTCATTGATATGTGAATGTGGACTGTTAAATGCTAATGAGCTTACTGTTTTGGCATTGATATCACAATTTCTGAATGATTTTACAGCTTAGTCTCAGTAGATGGTTCATGTTGAATATGTGTTCAAAAATACAAGGAAAGGAGCAAGGGAAATCCTGTTTTCAGTGATGCATCCCCTTTAACAACTGTTGTATTTGTAACTTCTGGTATCACTTCTGCATGGTTATCAGTGGTGCTGATTCTGCTCACCATCATACAGGCTGTACAATCTCAGAGGAAGTTGACACGATGCGTGGTGCGTAACAGTGTGGTCTCTGTTACATAGTATACACAAGGGCCTTAGAGTATGATTCTCCATGCTTGTAGCTGTGTGCTTTTGTTGAGTAATGTGTTTTGACATAACTCATATTTTCTCAAACCTCAGGACTAACATGACGTTTAAGGAATCAGACATGTATGGTTTGCAAAGGGGGATTCTGTTATTTCCATGCAATGATGTGCCTTTTTCTTCTCTTTTCTCTTCCCTTTTCCATGTCTCACATCCTTTCTCCTCCTCACTCTTCTGTCTGCAGTGAGTGACAGCTGCTTCAGAAACCTTGCTGAGGACCGCAGTGGAATCAACCTCAAAGATCTTGTCCATGACCCGTCCTTGTAAGTGACTCACACACAATACATTGGCTATTTGCAATACTACAGTGCTCATGCATCAGGTCCTGTTAAACATAAAACATTGCCAGACAGTCACTGTGTCCCGTTCCAAGTCTGAATGGATGGTTGTCCTTCATGAAGATCAAGGCATGAATTTCAAGGACCTGCCCCAGATCAAGACATGTTTGTAAAGTCCAAAAAAAACACAGGGCAGCAGCGTTCAGTCTTGGTCCTGGAGGGCCAATGTCCTGCAGAGACCTCTAACCTGCCTCAACAAACTTGCCTGGAAGTTTCTAGTAATCCTGAAGTTCAATTAGGATTGGAGATAAACTCTTCAGTATAATGGCCCTCCAAGAGCAGGATTGGACATCCCTGCCATAGATTAACCCTCTTTACCATTCCTATGTGCCTCTGAATGCTACCTTAAGCCGATCCCACACTGATGTGAACTACTACCCAAAGATCCAGACTAATATGTGGACTTGGTGGAGGACTGCAAGCGTTCAGGTCGGCATTTGGGACAAGACCCAAGAGTCCATCCCTGACAAAGGAGGACAGCAGGTGCAATTTCTTACTCGGTCTGTGTGCATTACCTTTCATGCATTGTTGCAAACATTATTGATTCTGTGAATCGACAGAATTTGAAGCAAAGCTTCTATACAATTTCCAAGAATTGAGGTGCATAGGCTTTTGTCAGTTTTCCAGGAAGCAAGGTTTTCTTTACAGGGTATCAAGCTGATATAAAAAAATGCTTCTGAGTAATAGCTTGTTTCTGGGTTTACCAAAGTTTTCAAGGGTTATCTTTGAAAGATATTTAATGGTTGAATTTTAGACTAGCAAGTAAACAAGTTCTTAAGCAACCCTAAATGGTTAGTAAAAAAGTAACTCTGTTTGGCAGATGATGATCCCTTTTCTGAATGAAACCAAATGCAGAGGTCTCAAAATTAGCAAGGACTTTTTCTTTCTGAATGGCCCCAAGATGGTGGTTTTTGGCTGGAATATTCCTCAAAGTTGACCAGGCTAAAAGCCAGTAGTCAAACATCTTAGTCCATAAGACCAGCCAATATATAAACAATGATGGAACCTCTTTGATGTAATTTAATTTGTATAGATAGTAAGGAGTTTAAGTGAAAGTATCGATTACATGAAAGGTGGATCTACTTTTGACTAGGTGCATATGAGATGCTAAACTAGCATATTTACTTTCCTCAGTCATGCATCAAAGGTCATGAAAAATGACCACATGCAGGACTGAGCTGCTGGAGACTGCACTTAAGAGTGCTTGTGTGCAGAGTATGTCAGCATGCACTCTTACAAATAGGCATATTGAGGACTCTTCACATAATGCAGGCCTCTCATATGGCAGCTACTTCTCGTATACTTCAGCAGAGACCTTTCGTGCTTTGAGAAACCTTTAACAATCTTTCAGCAAAAAGGAGAGCTCTTTGTCCTTCCACCTCTCTGTTTAAATGCTGGCTTCTCTAGGTATAATCTGAAGGTTGGAAGGCCTCAAGGTACAGTCAAATCAAATTTTCACTAACAACTTGTCTAAAAAGATGCTAGTTGCTTTCTGAAGTGCCTTGGAAGACCTGTTTCCTTGGGAAGGAAGTTGATACAGAAAACACTACCTACTAAGCTGTTGGTACTTGAAACTCAGTAAGGGTGCAATGCTCCATCCTAATAATTGAATTATCTGGGGTTTTTGGTGTTGTGGCATAATGGGTAAAGCAGAAGGAACAGAAGATGTCTCTAAAATGGATTAGGAATTGATGGGAAATTGTTCCAAGACTGCATCTGTTTCTACTTTAGTATCAAAATCCAAAACTTTGTTCAGAGCAATTCTACATACCTGGACCAAGGTCAGAGGAGTGAGAGACAGCAGGATGTAGGTCTCTGAAAGATGTCAGAGAGGAAGAGAAGCATGGAGCGCAGCCAGAAGGTAGAGATAGTTCAGAGTATTGATGGATAAGGTATGTGTGTGTTGTCTGTTGACTGGTGAGCTCCATCTCCAGTGCTCTGCCAGCTCAGGTAAATTGATTCATTGGATGAGCTGTCAGTTTTACTAACGAGGTGTGGTAAAAATAGAGCTGAATTAATCATAGTGGGGACACACGCGGCTCATCGTCCTCTGGATAGAGACGATTCCGACGTCTTCACCTACAGAGAGGTGAACATGCAGAAGTTTGAGAGAGGGACAGCTGAGCACTCACCTGAGAAACAGAGATGACGTGTCTTCACCCCAGGGCATAAAAGTGTCACCAAGGTCATAGTTCCTTATGAGAGCGACTTTTATTTGCTGTGGGCCTGCAGACAGTTATTTATTAACTGGCCAAAGGTATTAAAGGGATAGTTCACCCAAAAATAAAAATTCAGTCATTAATTACTCACCCTCATGTTGTTCCAAACCCATAAGACCTTCGCTCATCTTCAGAACAGAAATTAACATATTTTTGATGAAATCTGAAAGCTTTATGACCCTCCATAGACAGCAACACAACTACCACGTTCAAGGCCCAGAAAGGTAGTAAGGACATCATTAAAGTAGTCCATGTGACATCAGAGGTTCAATCAGTGGTTCAACTATCCCTTTAATTGTCAGTAGAGAGGAGACAAGAAATTGGGAGAGATTGGATTGAGATGGGACCATAACTGAACCTGCATTGCCCGGATAAGCGCCACAGCTCAACGTATGTTAAAGTCAAGATTAAATCAAAATTTACAATTCTTCTTCTTTTTTTATTTTATTCTAAATGTCTTATCTTTGCACATCATTATTTTTGTAAATTTGATGCACACTTGTAATCTTTGATCAAAGTAATTCCCCTTCTTGCAATGACATCTCTTTTCTGATGGTGTTTGCAGGGCAGGACAACCTGTCACTCATATTAGATCACAACAATAGCAAACGACACCGATCCAATCAATTCTAGATGAACAAAATCAAATACCACACTATATTTATTTCTGGTTAAAGAAGCCATTTCACTTGGATATACGTCACTATAGGCAAGAAAAGTCTATCACAAGTTCTGTTTCATGCCGACTTTAATAGTGGCTGCCTTTTCTGTATTCAGTATTTCTGGTATAATTGCTTCTCAAACAGCAGGCATCCACCTCCGAAAGCAATGACCGCATTTATTGTGTTTAGTCTGCTCGTTCCGAGGCACAAGTAATTTATTATAAAAATAAATATTATATTCCGTGGCATCGTCTACTTTTCTTAGTGATATTGCCAGTTTACCAGGAAGTGACGATTTTGTTCTCTTTTACCCCCTTTCCACCAGCAGGAACCAGGTGCTAGTTCAGAGCCAGTGCTATTGCCGGTTCTTAGTTGGTTTGACTGGCGAGCCCTTTAAGAACCGGTTGCTTTTACACATGCTAGAGAGCCAATACAGAGTCAGGTCTTATGTGACAATACGTGGTAGCGCCAAACACAACAGACTTGTTCGAGGTGCATCGGCGCCACGCAGACAGATTGATCAATCGGCACACAACACACCAAAGCACCGCGCGAGAGATCCAAAAGCATAAAGAGCCGTCTGCTTTCCAGTTGCTCCCGCAGCACCCCGATGCCACGCACCAACCGGTCTGCGCAGCGCTGATCCATCCCGAACAAGCCTAAACAAACTATCAACAACGGCGGACGTTGGTTTGCGAACCTACATCGGCATTCACACACGGCAAATCCAACATGTTCGTGTTTAGCTGCTATTTCAAATATGGCAGTCCAAAGTTTCTGTTCGTCTTATTGGTCACGGTAACCCCGCCCCCAGCCCCTGACGCAAGTGGTTCTTCCTTCTAGCCCAGCAATGTTTTGGTGCTGCTTACGAACTGCTTTTCGTGGTTCGGAGCTGGTGCTTTGGGTGTCGAAAGACAGAACCGCTCCAAACCAGCACTGGAACTGCCTTGGTGGAAAAGGGGTATTTGACTCACTGGATGGAAACGGTGCTTATTCGCAAATGTTTTATGCGATATTCCAGTTTTGCGCACAAGGTAAATTCGCAACTTTGGATGGAAACCCAGCTACTGTTTTAGCAGATTTAGTGTCTCGCTAAACTTGATTGCAGGTGGTAAATGAACAACATGCTTTTTTTAAGCACTGAAATACACTCACTCATTAACCACACAGTCATTAATACAGTCATAATCGATCACAGATTCAGAAGACTCTCCAGTCAGATTCAGCATTCTTCCTTCACTTTCCTTTGTTTGTGTGTACTCACTTACACAAACAAAATACCCAGGTTGAAATCCCAAACTCGTCTCTGTCTTAAAGCACCTCTCCCCAAACCCCTAGTCTTCACACACCAGCGGTTTCCCTGGCAACCGGATTAAAGAGCTCTGCATCTTTGTGTTCAGCATATTCTTCTTTTAGTCTCTGCTCTCCGTGTCTCTCTCTCTCCCTCTCTCTTTCTTTCTGTTTCTCTATTTCTTGCTCTTTTGTGGACATTACACCATAGTAGTTAAATGGACAGATACATCAAGAGAAGATAGATCATATAGATAGATCAGTACTTCATGAGTAGATGCAAAACATCAATGTAATCAACACAGAATATACAAATAAGCTCCAGAAAGCCAAACTGAAAAAGGGATTTTGCTAAATCATTTCAGTTTCCTGATGTATGAGATTGTCCTTGTTAAAAAAAAAAAAAAAAAAAAAAAAATCTCTTTAGTTAAAACCCCATAGTGCTGTGGTTGGCCTAATGCACTCTGGACATGCTGAAACATGGTGCTCACGCAGGTAATGCAAGTTCGAGTCTGGCTTGCATCATCTCCTGATCCCAGTTGTTGTAACAGGCAACTGATTTCTGACTTTGCTGTGCTAGTTTGTGTCTCGCAACACCTCTGTCTTCTCACATAATAACAAATTAGACATAAATGAGCATGAAACATGTATTTAGTATGTAAACATGCCATAATTGTTTTGTCAAATTCAAAAATGAAATGTGCCCACATCTGTCCGAGCTGCTCTCTATTCATTGCTAGTTGCAGTACTATAAGCAGCCACTAGTGTGTGCTACACTGTTCAAATTTCCTCTCTCCAGAGAATTTAGATCATATAGGAGTACAGATATACGTTTAAATACGAAACTGCTACTTGAAACCTAGCCATTGAGCTAATCCACCTGTGTTGTGGCCTAAAAACAGGGATGTCAAAGTTGAATCCTCTGTGAGCCGTCACCCCTGTGAATGCAGAAGCGAATAAAACAGCAAGAGCCCTGTGAAAGAAGAGAAAATTCTACTTTAACTGTCATTCCTGTTGTGGGTGGAGTGTGTGGGGATGTATTTTGACAGCTCTCTGGTACCTCTGGCATTGTGGTGCTCTTTCTCTTTCTCCTTCCTGCACTCTGTCATATTGTGTTTTTTCCCCTCTCTCGCTCCCCATTTCTCCCCTGCTGTTGGGACTGAACATACACTAACGGTTGTTGTCGTTTGTGTGTTTCACCCACAGGCTCGGAGGCATAATCTCTGCATACAAAATAGTCCCTGATGAGATTGACGAGATCAAGGTAACGCTTCCTCTCACCCCTTCAGTGAGGCCATGAGGCACATCCATACACACCTTTGCACACTGCTGCCCCCTAGAGGCCAGTAAATGTGCTGCACTCATATTCATGACATGCTCTTCTCAAAGTTTATCTGAGCTCACATATGGAAAAATGCAATGTAAGTATCTAAAATGGATTTGGACACATGAGCTGCATTTAAAAAGTAGAAATATCATTGCACTCCAAAAAAAAGCGCACTTTTTTTAACCAAAACATTTAATCTCATTTCAACCAAAAGAATACTGTGAGGTTTTAAAATGATAAAACAAATATTTGTGGATCATGTTCATAGTTAATGTGGTGAACTTCACCACTTTATACATCCACTAAAAATCACTTCGTGGACTAGTTGGATATAGGTCTGTTGCTGCAATGATGCAATTACTTGCATGTGCAAATCCTTTTGGAGTCACTGTATATGATATTTTTTGCTGGTAACAGCAGTTTAAAATTTAATATTTAATTTATCAGGCCAGCCTATATGCCCGAAATAGCTGATGTGATGTTGCACCACTGAATTGAGGGCAACTGCTCATATGGTGCACAAATGCACACTCAAATGTACCTTTGTTCACTGTACAAAATTACTGCTGAACATTTTGTGTTGATATTTGGTGTGTTTGTGTGCATTAAAGGAGACGCTGATGGACTGGTGCGATGAGAAGGAGCTAAACTTGATCCTGACCACCGGTGGAACGGGTTTTGCACCCCGTGATGTCACGCCTGAGGTACATGGGAGCCCACCTGTTTGTGTTTGTGTCCATGTGAGTGTGTGTTTCTGCCCCCACCCCCATGTGTCCTAGTTTTTCTGAGTCTGACTGTGAGTGAGAGAGAAAAATTGTGTTGTTTGTATATTTGTGCATTGTGTTTGTGAGCAATTGATTTTTCCATTCACATGCATGCTGTTTGGTTGATGATTTCTTGTGAAACAAATAGTGCTTGTAAAATGTGACTTTTTAAAGGCTTTTCACAGACTTTTTAGAAACTTTTCGATTTTTTACCTGTGTATATAAAATGACCAGCTCATGTCCAGCTCAAGTGGAAAAATGCGCTGTTGCTGCCAGATCTTGATTGCCAAAAATTACATTGTGTTTGATGCTAAACTCGACTAAATAAAAAAAAAAAAAAAAAAATCAAATCTGTAACAGTATATTTTCATGCTTTCTCAAGGAAAGCACATTTTGAAAGTCCATTAAAAACATACCTTACATTTTTGGTCTTAGACAATGTTGAAGATATACATGATTGTCAACATGCCTAAGTGGTAAATAAAAAAATATATATTTATATAAATATGTATATACAATTTTAAATAGTAACAAGCATCAGGAAAAAGGAAACAAATCATCAGAACATTTTGAACATTCTGAATATTTATGCTTGTGTTGAAATTCCTTCTGCGATTTTATTCTTGTTTGCAACGTTACATTATTTTAAAGATATTATTGTTTGTGGTTTTTGCATGGTTTGTTTATTAGTGTAGTGAAGGAGTTTTAACTCCTATTCACTGGGAATAAAAAAACCCCAAAAAACATTCAGTCGATGCAGAGACACATAGACTGGGGGAATCCCCCATCTCCCCACCCTCGAATATTACCTATCATAACGTAACTAACTATGTGTAAACGTTATTTGGCAGTTTTTACTAGAAAAAGCAGCTATATGTTTTCTAGCATTCGAATAACTATGGATAAACCATAATCATAATCTAAATCATAATTTTAGCACTCAGCATACCCGGTTAAAAAAGTGACCGCTCGCCACTGGTGTGTGTATGTGTGTGTACCTGTAGACCTCTACACAAAAGTGCTGTAATTGATGAGTGAAAGACAGTGTATGTATATGAGAGTCTGGTGGGGATTGTGCTTGGTGGAGCGATGCTGTGTAGCTTTTTTTCATACCCTGCACTCCTCCTCCTTTTTACTAATGTGAGTGTTTGAAGTGTCATTCAATTCAAGGGCACAGTGTGTCACATCGGAGAGAAATTCTCTGCTTCTTTTAGCCTGAGATTCCTTTCATTTTCTTCTCCTCCCCTCCCTGCTGCACACTTTTCTTCTGACTTTGCGCGTGTTCTTGAATGTGTTTGTTTGAATATGACTGTGTGCGGGTGTGTGTGTGTGTGTTCCACCGGGATGGGACGGCGGAGGTGGAGGGACGCGTGTCCCAGGGGATACTGGGAAGGGTTCAGTGAACGGGGATTTCAGATGGAAGAGTAGAGGCATCAAAGGCCCACTGGAAATGTGTTTGTAATGAAAAATCTCAGTGATGGGGCTGTGCTTGTCATGAGTATTATGCTAATGCCACTGTTGTGAAGAACAATTGGCTCTAAATGATGAATTAGCTTAGCCTGTTAGCATGCATGACTGCAAATCATAAAAAAATTGTTAAGCAGGGTCCTCATGTTTTGTGGCTTTTACTTTTTCTTTTTTTCATATACTAAACAAAATTGTCACCAATTACCCAGACAAAACGGGAAGGCCACTCGCTGTCTAACAAATATTAGAAAACCCCGCTATATAGGCTATATATACAGTATGTATATTCCATTTTACTTGGAAATGATAATTGTCATGTCTTTCCAAATCTGTATATATATGACTTTATTTCTCCTAAGGGACATACACACTGAAAGAATTTGATGTAGGATTAAATTTGTAACAATTTCCTGTTAGAAATTGCTAGTAATTTCACAAATAATTACAAAGAAATTGCAAGTAAATTTAAAAAAAGTGTTTTTAATAAAGACTGAAATACTATTTCCTAGTAAAGCCTACTCCAATAACTGTTTTATATACATCAAGCCAGTACTAAAATGTAATTATTATACTAATTTTATAGTGAGTTATCCTTTGATTAATATTAATGACATAATGAACAGGAGGAAGATGTGAGATTCGGGAGCACTATAAATAAATATAAAAAAACTGACAAATGAAGCAGAATCCTGCAAGTCAGACAACACTCATGTACTAAATCTGTGCTGTAGAAAGACTGCTTTCTCTCCCTTATTATTGACTTGTACTGGTACTTTTGACATCCCTAAAATATAAGATTGATGGTTTATGCACCTTTTGTTGCTTATAGATGTGTGTTCTCTCGTCTGCAGGCCACCAGAGAGGTGATCGAGCGTGAAGCTCCAGGGATGGCTCTAGCAATGCTCATGGGCTCCCTAAATGTCACGCCACTCGGCATGCTGTCCAGGTGAATGCACAGACATGTCCTCTCATCTCACTCCTTTTACTCTTGTGTGTTTGAGAGACAGAGCAAAGATGTGTTTGGAATACTAATTAGATTAAATACTAATCATCTCCTTCCTGTAGACCCGTATGTGGAATCAGGGGCAAAACCCTCATCATTAATTTACCTGGGAGCAAGAAGGGCTCACAGGTAAGCTGTTTGTCTGTGTGTCTGTGTGTGTGTGGCTGTCTAATGATGCATATATAATAACAACAAAATCCAGAAAAACGCATTTCAAAAACCTTATAAATTGATTTGCAATTTTAATGTGAAATTCAAAATAAGTATTTGCAGATCCTCTCCAAGTCATTAAGTATGAAGGTAAAATAATGCCATAAAGATTTGCATGCGCAGGGTAAGATTTGTGAAAGTGTACATAAGACTGGAAGCGTAAATTAAATTTGCATGCGCAAGAGAAGCTTTGTAAAGGTGTAAATCGCGTTTCAAGCGCAAGAAAAAAATATTTGCAGCAGTTTGCAGTTACTCGTAAGTGTAATTCATGTATTGTGAAACTGCAGCTTTATGCCAACACAAAATAAATATGATCTGCATTCTTATAACTTCCATTTTTTCTGCGCTTACACTTCTGGCACGTTTTTTTTGACAGAATACAGTCAAAAGCACTGCAAGCCTGTGAACAGTGATTTGCAAGCAAAAACAACAGTTTAAAGAACTGCTAAACAGATTGACCGCGTAGAACCAATCTGTATGTGTAAAAAAACAGACTGTCAAATGTCTAAATGACTTATGTATCTAGGGCAAAAAGTTCTCCAAATAATCCAATATGTACAGCTCTGTCTTTCTTTTCTCTGTGCTTACAGTTTTGGCACGATTCTCTCACTAACTGAGTTTTGCAAGCGTGAGGGGGAGGGCGGGTCCACCTTCTTTTTGTAGCCAATCAAATGAGGCTCTCGCTGACTCTCCATTTACTCTTATCTGATTGGTTCAAATAAAACACATCATAAGCAGTTTTGCAGTTCTTTAAACTGTTGTTTTCGCTTGCAAATCACTGTTCACAGGCTTGCAGTGCTTTTGACTGTATTTTGGTAAAAAAAACGTGCCAGAAGTGTAAGCGCAGAAAAAATGGAAGTTATAATAATGCAGATCATATTTATTTTGTGTTGGCATAAAGCTGCAGTTTCACAATACATGAATTACAAACTGCTGCAAATATTATTTTCTTGCACTTGAAACGCGAGTTACATCTTTACAAAGATTCTCTTGCGCATGCAAATTTAATTTACGCTTACAGTCATATGTACACTTTCACAAATCTTACCCTGCGCATGCAAATCTTTATGGCATTATTTTACCTTCATACTTAAGGTTTCGAGGCTGACATTTGGAAACTCGAACCTTCAGCTCCCTCCACAGATTTTCTATTTTATTAATTGTTCTATTTCTAATTCTAATTTATTAATTATTATTTGGATCAAATATTTTTTTCCCCCACTGTATGTATATGTGTGTGTATATATATATATATATATATATATATATATATATATATATATATATATATATATATATATATATATATATATGTGTGTATATATAAATATATATACATACATATATGTGTGTGTATATATGTGTGTGTGTGTGTGTGTGTATACAGAATTTTTTTTATTAATGCATATAAATTACAGTACAAATACATACTTCAAAAAATAAATCTGTTCTGAAAAACGCATATTTTATGTATAAGGATGAATAAACAATGACAAAAAGTTTATAATGAGGATACGCCCCTTCCCTTCCTTTGCCTCTCACATATACGTTTACCCTCGTTTACCGTGTTAACATTGTGGCCAATACTATTACAGCTCCTTCCCATGAAGCTCCGCTGATAGGGCCGTGGTATTAATCTCCATTACCCATCAGCCCCAGCCACAGAGCACTCCGCTGTCACTGCCGCTTTGAAGTCCAGAAGCAGAGCCGATAAGGGGATTAAACTTTGAAGAACCCCTTTATGCTCGGTCTATCTCAGCTACAGCACTCCCCCTTTCCCTTCCTAAATAAAAGCATTCTTCCATCCCACGTCCACGACCTATAAAAGCAGCCTCCTCACAGCCCCGGCTCCTCCTCTATTGCCCTTCTTGCTTTTAAAAATGAGACAGACCCAGGCCACAATGCCACAGATTTAGAAAGACTCTGATCCACAGAGAGATTCTGCAAAACCTTTAGATCGCAGAGAGAGTTTTGATACAGGCAAATTGTTAACATTTAAATAAACTGAGTGAGAACGAAACAGGACCTCAGACCTCAGCACATCTGAGAAAATGGGATGTGTGATTGTTTCAGTTTGCACTAGAATGTCACCTGGAAACACACAAACACAATCCTCAAAGGGCCATAAATTGTTAAACAAATACAATGAATGTTTCTTCAACCTTGGGCACTTTCCTAAAGTCCTGAATGTTTCCACCATATCTACAATGGCCCTGTCCCAAATGGAACACTCTTACGGACTTACAATGGCCGCCGTGTGCGCGTGTCTGTTAAGTCCACGAGACTGTAGGCTGTCCCAATTGTCATTTTAGTGTTCAGAAGGGTGCTCGCGAGTGCCCCCTTTGCGGCCGCTATGTGCCCTTGATGCGCACTTCTGGCGAGCCTACAATGGGGCGAGCTCCGCAGCAGACTTCTACCCGTCAAAGCGGCATTACCTCACGAGAGTGCGGACTCAGAGAAAGACCGCGAGGGTTTAGGGTGCGATTTGGGACAGGGCCAATGATGCACAGGGTTTAGCAGAATTATGTGATAAATAAATCAATTAAAAAATGGTCGATTCATTTGTCTTGCTAATTTAGCTAATGTAGCTAGCATTTTATGTATTGTAAATACACATAATTAATCACATTTTATGGGTTTGTTAGAAATGACATAATATTTACTTATCATATGCCTCAATTGTCTCGAAGTAAAAATGCAATTTCTTTTCTCTATAAAGAAATTGTTTTAACTTAGAAACCTTTAAAAACAGACCTACTGTCCTAACTTAGTTGTTAACCAATTGTATATGCTTTTGTTAAAGCCATCAATTTACATTGTTTCTGTTTATTTTATAAATAATCATGTTTAACAGCAGAATTCCAGGTGAAGAAACTAAATTACCAGTGATTACAAAAAAAGATCTCCACCAATAAACTGTGTCCACAAAAGCGTTTTTAGCCAGTTGAAAATGCCAAGCTGTGAGTGCTTGAGAGCGATTCTGAGACGCTTTTTTTTTTTTTTTTAGTTGAGACGCTTTGGCGGTTATTATACGTTATATCTGTGGGAGTGTAACTGATTCTGGATCTGATTTCTCCATTTATTTATGAATTAGTGCTGTCAAACGATTAATCGTGATTTAATCGCAACTAAATTAAATGAAACCATATATTATGTAAACAAATTAGTTTTGTTTACATAATATATGTGTATACTGTGTATATTTATTATGTATATATAAATACAAACACATGCATGTATATAAGACAAATATGTTATGTTTATATATATAAGAATATAAATATATAAATGTTTATACATGTAAATATTTTCAAAATATGTACTGCATGTGTGTGTATTTAAGTACATAATAAATATACACAGTACACATACATATTATGTAAACAAAAACTTTTATTTTGGATGCGATTAATTGCAATTAATAATGCTTAATAATTGCAATGTTGACACAATATAAAGTACTTGCCCTGGCCCTTGTTTTAAATGTTTTTGTTCAGTTGTTGTGCTTCTAGTCGTCGTCTTTTGCTGTTGTACAAGGAGGATGTGGCAGTTGGTCGGTGTGGAATTTGTCCCGCCTGTCCTCCGCTGTGATTGGACGGCTGACTAAAAAGTGACAATGATGAGTGCTGCACTGTACCCAAAATTGAACATTCTTCAACTCTTGATGCCAAAACAAAAAAAAAAATCCCACAATGCTCAGTGGGAAGAAAATGCTCAGTGCCTCGTCACATTCATGTCATTTTAAAAAATAATTTTTCATGCTAAGTTTAAAACAAGTGTAAGATTATTTTCACTTTTTGTTTGTTTCTTTCTTTCTTTTGTACATAACGTGCTTCATACCAAATTATTAATTTAAATGTAAAAACATAGTAGTTAAGGCCACTAAGGACCTTTTTTTTCTTTTTAAGATGTTTTCAAAACAGCTTTAATGTTACAAAAAGCCAAAAAGTAGTTTGAAGTTGAAGAAACACCTGTGTTTTAGATTTGAACACACATCAATGATACCTCTTAAGTTATATTCATTAGATGCATTGAACTTTGATCTGTTGAACACAACAAAATAGAAACCCAAGAAACTGGAGAAAAAAGTCAAGCACAGTTAGGACACAGTGTTGCTGTCCAAGTGATTTGTAATGCCTTATCTCTGAAAAAGGGCTACATTGAATTCTACCGTTTTCTCAAGGAAACTGGACATGAAATATGTCCATCTGCTTTTACAGTGATATGGGTTCACATCACACATCCAGTATTGGCATGTTCCTGTCTGGTCAGCATGTCTGAGTTGCCCATCACTCTTTCTTTGAGCTCAGGTGCCATTATTTCTACAGAGCAGCGTGCTCTGATCTGGAGCGTCAGTGCACACACATGTGCCTCACCTTGCACCAGGAAAGACAAAAATAGACCATCCCTACATGCACCAAGAGGACATGAAGTAGCCTATGGACTTCTGATGTCTCCACACATTAATCTTCATTTTAACTCTGAGTCACCAAAACGGAGCGATGCAACCACATCAGACCCGCGGAGGAACACTCCACTGCATCAACCCTCCCTGGACCGGTCTCCATCCCCGCTGCCATCCTTTCCTTCATTATTATTAATCTCTCTTGTCAGAAGTACTTAAGAAATGCGGTTTAAGAGCAATCGAGTTTGGCCACCTGTGTTAAGTTCACACGCTGTGTCCTTATCGGACTTCAGCCACGCAAAATGGAGGATGTCTAACTGTATTAGAAATTCCATTAAGTTAGTGTCAATAGGTTGGCCTGTATGTCATCCTATTAGGGGATTCGGATAGATAGTGGGCTGTTATGTTGGAAGAGAACAAGAGGGATTTACACTGTAAAGCCCTCACATTACTGCTAAATGGTACACTCGAAGCTTGAGGAGCTATAGAAAGTTGAACTCTGAGGAGGTACAACAGATTTAGCTTTTTTGTAATTCTACTGTTCAAATCTTGAAGGAATAGCTCAGATTAGACACTATTTAAGCACCAGAATGTGTCATATCAAATGTTGTAGAAAATAAATGTAAAATATTACTACAGTCAGGAATTTTGTTAGCGTGTGTGTTGATTTAAAAAAAAATATATATAATAAAATTTTCAGCAAACCACAATATAACATTTATATAATTTACCAGTATGTAATTTCATGCAAGTGTTATTTTTGTATTTGTTAAAATTATATTTTTTTCATGCTACTGAATGTTACACAAAATTATTTTACTTCACACAATATAATAACAGAATGAGAATTTATTTTATTTCAAATTAGCCTTTTAATCTTAATTTTATTCATATAAATTTTATATTCTATTTTATTTATCTAAGTGTACATATTTTTGAAAACTATTAATATGTGACCCTGGACCACAAAACCAGTCTTAAGTAGCACGGGTATATTTGTAGCAATAGCCAAAAATACATTGTATTTTTTTTTTTGCACCCTCAGATTCCAGATTTTCAAATAGTTGTATCCTAACCTAAACCATACATCAATGGAAAGCTTATTTATTCAGCTTTCAGATGATGTGATTTGTTGTGTTTAGTTTAGTTTTGTTGTGTTTTGCTGTTGTATTTAGTTTAGTTTTGTTTTGTTTTAGTTCTTCCTACTGCCTAGTAGTAACTACCATTTAAGGCTGCATGTTACCAAGCTAACAATGTAAAACTCATAATACTTACTTTTACTTTACTTTTAGTCATTTAGCAGACGCTTTTATCCAAAGCGACTTACAAATAAGAAAAAGTAACTAAAACTAAAAGTTAACACTCTGTAAATACTCTATACACACCCATTTAAGAAAATACAGAAATTAAATAAAATTGACAAATGCATACAATAAAATAAATATGAATAAAAATATGATATTCTCTGAGGTTGTCATGATTTTGTCTATTTAGAATTGAGTTTGAGCATATCTAAAATATCTTTTTGCTTCATTCTTTCACTTGCTTTATCTGCATCTCTGTCTTTTCTCAGGAGTGCTTCCAGTTCATCCTACCTGCTCTGCCGCACGCCATAGACCTGCTGCGGGACGCCACAGTGAAGGTGAAGGAGGTACACGATGCTTTAGAAGACCTGCCGTCCCCTCCACCGCCCCTCTCCCCTCCACCCACCACCAGCCCACACAAGCAGACAGAAGACAAGGGTGTACAGTGTGAGGAAGAGGACGAGGAAAAGAAGGACAGTGGTGTGGCGTCCACAGAGGACAGCGGCTCCTCTCACATCACAGCTGCTGCTATTGCTGCTAAGGTGGGCATCACTATTAATAATAATAATAATAATAATTCATGATATTTCATGTTTCCCTAGCAAAACTGGAATAGGAGGAAGTATTTTGACATTGTACAGATGACTCTCTGCCCTTTTAGGGCTCTCTTTCATTGTCTTTTGCTCTTGATGTTCCATTAAATCATCTTTTGTGTTTTGTGTGTGCACGTGTCAAGTCTCTTGTCATGTTTATGTATTTCATGTTCATCATCAGAGCATGAAGTTTCATCCCAGCCATGCTGTTGTCATGGCGAAAGGTGGACAGCCCTTGAGTGGCTTCATCCCATCCACCTCCATTCCCTCCCATTTCACCTGCTCCTGCAGCGATACGGTAAGCCACACCTACTTTTCCATCCACATTCACTTCTCCTGCTTTTCCATTGGCCCTTTTGAACATCCAGTTTCAAAACCACCCAGTCAGAGAAATGAAATGTCATTGGAAGTTATTATTGTTTTATTTGCTGCACTACTACTATTGCTTAACAATAAAACAGGGGAAAAAATCCCCACACAGAACACACTCTTGCGTCTAAAAACATAAGATGGATCGCACAGGTTTTAAAACAAGCTCAGCACGGAAAGCCTCCCCTACCATGTTACCATCAAATGAAAACAAATAAAACAGTTGCCATGCAAATTTGCTACTGTCAACTAAAGCTCTCAATACTTGCCCTGCCTCCGTGGTCTTCTGATTGGTCCACGGTTCTGGAACTGACACTGATGAGTGGCACTACGTGTAAAAGTTGAAATTATTTTAACTTGACACAATGTCTTAAAAACTTGGTGCTCATGTGCGAGACACTTCAAAACATGCAAGTGCAACTGTGTCTAGTGGGTGTTTACATAGAAAAACAATGGAAATTAGTGCATTGGAATGGAAAAACGCATTCTGTGTGAACATCCCCTCAGACTTACATTTAATTTTTAGAGACCAAATACTGTGACATAAAACTGACACGTTCAGGTCTAGCTTTTTGACTTTATGCTACTAATCTACTATACATTTGTTAACTTTTGTGGTAATTCTTTAATATCAATGTGTATAAAGCTGTAGCATCTCTTATAATATTATTTAATAATAAGTTAATGTTCAGCAAACCAGAATGTAACATTCATATAATTTAATATTATATAATTTTGTTATACCATAAAATGTTTTTTCCATATTTATTTCATTTAAAGAAAAATTCAATTGGAATCTTTATTATTTTGAATGTTACACAAAATGAGGATACATTAAAGCCATATCTAGTGACCAAAATATGATAGACTTGGCACCTCCAGACCTAGCTTTTGTGACTTTGCCAATAAATAACACCCTGGCAACCACCCACAACATAGACAAGCATGACTTACTTTCTTTCTTTAGCTTTCTTTTGTGCGTTGCATCAGTTTATGCTCTAGCAAGCAATATTTGTCTTGTTGTTCAGCCTTGCCAGGTCTTGTAAAGTTTTTTTTAAATCTGATAACGGAGGATTGAGTATATATCCTGTATTAGCTGTCTTTATATAGTAATTATAATGGGGTCATGCAGGTTGGCATTACTGTGTTCTCCACAGGGAGCGCTCGTAGCTCGAGTCTCATGGGAAGGCAGAGGTTGAGTCGAGTGCTATTATTAGCACAGGGTTAGCTTCTGTGCTGGGTAATTAAAGCGCTCGTGGAGCTGCTCTTTCCTGTGAGGCCTTGATTTAGCCCCAGTGTTAATTAGTGCTCCGTTAAGCCCCAGCGTTCCTATGGAAGATCCCTGCGCTCTTCGCCTTTCTGCCCATCAGACTCCCGCTTAATCCCAGCACAGTTCTCCCAGACAGCATAGCTGCAGTTTATTACTGCACGAAGACTCGCCTGCTGGATCAAAGGCAGCGAGTCTCAGTCTGAGTACAGTAACAAAAATATCACTCTTTTCAAATATTTGTCTATGGAGGTTCATTAATACTTTCTGTCAATATTGTGTGGGCTATATTGCTTCTGTAGTAGTCAGAAGTCCATGTTAGTCAAGGTTTAATGTAGTGTTACATGATTATTTACCACACTGCTCTCTGATGCTCTTGTACCTTTGAGAGTTCTGTATGTAAATATGATGTGTTATGATTGGTTAATGCTTTGCAACATACGATCCAACACATACCTGTATGGCAGTCATATGATAATGAGTGATTTTACATATCAGGGATTACAGATATGAGTGTGTGTATGTGTGTGTGTGTGTGTGTATATATATATATATATATGTATGTGTGTGTGTGTGTGTGTGTGTATATATATTTTTGTGATGATACATCTTCTGATGCACCAGGGCACATCATCAGTGATGTATCCTGAGGTCATCGGGTGTTTCGGGTCTCTCGAACATCAGACACCCTCACTCAGGCGACCCAGCTGAGGTTGATCAAGCCTCAGCTTGTGCCCTGGCAGCTCAACCACGGTTCCGCTCTCTTAATCCAGAGCCACCTAGAGGCTTTCTCCGCTGCCTCTGTGCTGTTACAGATAGCTCTTCTCCTCCTTTCGCCTGTGATGCCGAGTGCAGTATATGCCCTGCAGAGGGACTGTCCAGCAAAGCCTCTGCACCCTACCTCTACAGGCAAGCACCTTGCCTTCCAGCCTTGTTCGTGGCAGTCGCTGACTAAGTCCTGATATTTCCCCTTTTTCCGCTCAAAGGCCTCCTCCATTCGCTCCTCCCATGGCACGGTGAGCTCCAGCATGACAACATTTTTTGTTGCCTCAGATACCAGGATGATATCAGGTCTGAGTGAGGTCTTAACTACATGCTGGGGGAACTTGAGCTGCTTGCCCAGGTCTACTGATAGCTGCCAGTCCTGTGCAGTTTGGAGAAACCCTGATGTTCCTTTCTTTGTTCCTGGCTTTTCTCCGGCTCTAATGAAGCTGATGGTTTGCTTCCTAGGTCTGGATTTTTGGCAGATGGAAACAGCACTAGAGATGCTCTCTGCGATAGTCTTGAGCACCTGATCATGACGCCAGCGGTATCGGCCTTCCCCCAGAGCTTTTGGGCAACAACTCAATACGTGCTCCAGGGTCCCCTTGTTCTTCTGGCAGAGGGGGCATGCTGGTGACTCGGCCAAGCCCCAGCAGTGCAGGTTGGATGGGCTGGGAAGAACATCATAGACCGCCTGGACCAGGAACTTGATGCGGTGTGGTTCTGCCCTCCACAGGTCAGTCCACGAGATCTTCCTCTCCACAACTTGCTCCCATCTAGTCCATGCGCCTTGCTGTCTCATCCCCACCGCTCTGCTGGTCCTCTCCTCCTCCACAGCTGCTCTAACTTCCTTCTGAACCAGTTGCCGCCGCTCCTTCCCCCGCGCTTTATCATAACGGGGGGCTGCAACGGCTCCTAGTCCAGCCCTTCCTCTGGCCACAGTTCCCACAAGGACTCCATGGCGCAAACGGGACTCTGCCTGCTCCACTGCCACCTCTGCTCTCCACTTCCTGCCAGTCTTGACTACCACTCCTGCCCCAGAGACTTTTGGGTCTGTTGATTCCCGGAACTGCAGCACCTCTCTTGCACGCAAAACCTTGAACTCCTCCTCGATAGATTTCAGAGGTAGTGTCAGTTTGCAGCTGTTTCCATAGAGTGCGATGTTGCTTAAGCTCCGCGGTAGACCCAACCATCTCCTCAGGTAGCGGCTGACTCTCCTCTCCAGGTCTGTAATGGTGGAGATCGGGAATTCATAGAGAAGCAGTGGCCACAGTATCCTCGGCAGAATCCCGTGCTGATAGATCCACGCCTTGAATTTGCCGGGTAGGCCTGTTTTGTCGACACTCTTCAGCCATTTCTCCAACTCCTCACAGGTGTTCTTTATTGAAGCTGTGTCCCTGAGGCTGCTGTCAAAGTACCTCCCCAGGCTTTTCACAGGCTTCTCGGAGATGGTAGGGATCGGTGTTCCTGAGATCGAAAACCGGAACTTATCGACCACTCTGCCCTTCTTCAGGACCAAGGATCTTGACTTTGCTGGCTTAAAAGACATCCTGGCCCATCCCAACAGCCTCTCTAGGCCTCTCAAGATCCATCTGGCTCCAGGCACTGACTCAGTGGTTACTGTCAGGTCGTCCATGAACGCACGGATTGGTGGTTGGCGGATCCCGGACCTGGACTTGGGGCCTCTACACTCTGGTTCAGCAGATTTTACCAACATGTTCATTGCTAGTGCGAACAGGATCACCGAGATAGTGCAGCCTGTGATAATTCCAACTTCCAATCTATGCCACTCTGATGTTACTGACCCTGCTGAGACTCTCAGACTGAACTCGCTGTAATAATCCAGAATGAGGTCTCTGACTGCAGCTGGAACATGGTGCCTCTCCAGTGTTTCCCACACCAGCTTGTGGGGCATAGAGCCATAGGCATTGGCCAGATCTAACCAGAGGACCACCAGATCTCCCTTGTTCTCCCTTGCTTCTCTAAGGAGCTGCTTGACCACGCCTGTGTGTTCTAAACACCCCGGTACACCAGAAATGCCGCCTTTCTGAACTGAGGTGTCGATGTACCCGTTCTTAAGGAAGAAGTCAGCCAGCCGCCTAGCCACAATGCTGAAGAAGATCTTCCCCTCAACACTGAGTAGTGAGATGATTCTGAACTGGCTGATCTCTTTAGTGTCCTCCTCTTTAGGGATCCACACACCCTCAGCAAACCGCCACTGTTGCGCTGCTTTTCCTCTTCTCCAGATGACCTTTAGGATCCTCCAAAGCCGGTGTAGCAACTTGGGACAGTGCTTGTATACCTTGTAAGTGGTTCCACTTGGTCCTGGTGCTGACCCAGTTCTTGCCCTCTTTACCACATCTTGAACTTCTTTCAAGAGGGGTTCCCTCTGGTCAAATGCCACCGTTGGCTCTGGTGGTCTTAACACTGTATCACACTGTCCCAGGTCTTGGTCTCTGGTGGCGTCACTGAAAGTGTTTTGAAGGTGTTGCTCGACATCCTCCTTTGCACAGGCTAAGCGTCCGCTGCGTCTCTGTCCGAGGAGCTGTTTGGTGAACCCGAATGGGTTGCTGATGAAGGCAGTGCGTTTCTGAGCTCTTTCTCTGCGCCGCCTCCTGTGGTATTCCGCCCTGCGCAGGGTAAGGAGTCTCTTCCTGAGCACAGTACGAAGCTCTACCAATGGCGCCCGCTCCTCTTGTCTTGCCACCTTGTACTGTTTGGTCAAGGCTTTCAGCTCTGTCCTAATGTTGTGGATTTTAACCGCCCGCTGGTTCATGCTGTAGGGCTGCCTAGCTCCTCTTTCTTCCTCAACTCCAAACCTTTCCGCAGCCATACTCACTATGATAGTTGTCATAGCCTGCAGTCTCCTCTCCACATCCCCTTTGGCCGTTGTTTCTAGCACTGCATCCACATCCTCGTCGAACTTCTGCCACTCTGATGTTTTAGAGGCTTGAGGCCACTTGATCCTTCTCTTCTCCGATGGCCTGCTTGGAGGGACTAACGGCACCACTTGGAGGCTCTGGGCTCTGTGGGGTGCTTCCGGGCCCTGCTCCTCCTCTGTCTCACCAGGCACTAGTCCTGAGCATTGTGATGGTTGTAGTCTCACCTTACATTTCATCTTTGTTTGATGGATCTTTATGCCTCTCTCATTTTTGCAGATCTTTCCACAAAAACACTCTCTTCTCGTCAACGTTTGTCCATTGCTATTGTTCGTTAAACTTGTGTCTGTCCGGCTGGGGTGCTCATTCTCCCCCCCTCTCGGGCTCCCCTGGGGGTATATCTCATATGTTTGTTCCGTAGCTTATTTTTGGGTCCTCCTTCACAGGAGGTGCGGTTAGGGTTGCTGACCCGTGCCGCCCCGGTTGCCGTCTTTCCGAGCTGTCGTCTGTCTCTCCAGCTGTCACCTGCCTGTTCCTGGTTGTCAACCAGCCTGTTCCTGGTCGTCACTGGTTTTTCCAGTCTAACAGTTGTGATGATACATCTTCTGATGCACCAGGGCACATCATCAGTGATGTATCCTGAGGTCATCGGGTGTTTCGGGTCTCTCGAACATCAGACACCCTCACTCAGGCGACCCAGCTGAGGTTGATCAAGCCTCAGCTTGTGCCCTGGCAGCTCAACCACGGTTCCGCTCTCTTAATCCAGAGCCACCTAGAGGCTTTCTCCGCTGCCTCTGTGCTGTTACAGATAGCTCTTCTCCTCCTTTCGCCTGTGATGCCGAGTGCAGTATATGCCCTGCAGAGGGACTGTCCAGCAAAGCCTCTGCACCCTACCTCTACAGGCAAGCACCTTGCCTTCCAGCCTTGTTCGTGGCAGTCGCTGACTAAGTCCTGATATTTCCCCTTTTTCCGCTCAAAGGCCTCCTCCATTCGCTCCTCCCATGGCACGGTGAGCTCCAGCATGACAACATTTTTTGTTGCCTCAGATACCAGGATGATATCAGGTCTGAGTGAGGTCTTAACTACATGCTGGGGGAACTTGAGCTGCTTGCCCAGGTCTACTGATAATAATAATATATATATGTATATACGTACATGCATGCATGCATACATACATACATACACACACACACACACACACACACACACACACACACATATACATGTATACAGTGCCCTCCATAAGTATTGGAACAGTAAAGACAAAATTGCTCTGTTGGCTGTGGAATCAAGACATTTACAAATATGATTAAAAGATGAATATGAGACAAAACTACAGAATGTCACATTTTATTATTGGGTGATTCAACACATAGATGTTTTACCAGCTAAGAAGTTCAGCACTTTTAGTGTTTCATCCCTCTATCTGATGTGAGCATAAGTATTGGAACAGTTGCCTCACTGGTCTTTCTAAGTGATCAGCTGTGTCCTGTTGCATTAATTCTTCAGGTATTAAAGCAGGGAATATGTCGTATCAGTTATATCCATTACGCATTCTGAATCTTGCATTCGATGATGAAAAACACAAACCAGGATGAAGATGAGGGAGCTGACTTTGAGAGAAAAGTAAGCAATTTGGATGCTAAAAGAAAAGAGGAAGTCAGAGCTCTAGCAAAAACAAAGGGCATGGAGAAATCAAGAGTTTGAAAACCACCAGTGACATCAGCAACCAACAATGACCTGATCGGCTGAGAAAACAGTAGTTGATGACAGACAAATCATAAAAGCTGTGAAAATTAATCCTAAAAGACGTGTCTGTAAAATCACCAACAACTTCCAGAAAGCTGGGGTGATGCTCTGACAATCTACTGTCCTCAGGAGACTTTGGCACAGAATTACAGATGCTACACAGCAAGATGCAAACCTCTGACCAGCACCAAAAATAGAAAGACAAGATTAGAGTGCTTCATATTGCATCAGGACAATGACCCAAAACACCCTGTCAAGGAATTTATAAGGGCAAAAAAATGCAAAGTCTTAGATTGCCCAAGTCAATCTCCAGATTTAAATCCGATTGAACATGAATTTCACCAGCTGGAGAGGAGAGTAAAGGCAGAAACTCCCCAAAACAAGCAACAATTGGAATTGGCTGCATTAAAGGCTGGGAAAAGTATTTCAAAGGATGAGACCAAGAGTCTGGTGATGTCTATGGGTCACAGACTCACTGCTGTGATTGTGCGCAAGGGATCTGCAACTAAATAATAGCTTTTAATCTTTTATATCTGCCTTAAGTTCAACTGTCCCAATACTTATGCTCACATCAATGAGTGGGATGAACTCTAAAAGTGCTGATCTTTTTATTTGGTAAAACATATATGTGTTGAAACGGCTAATAATAAAATGTGACATTCTGTAGTTTTGTCTCAAATTCATATTTTAATCATATTTGCAAATGTCTTGTCTCCACAGCCAAGAGAGCAATTTTGTCTTTACTGTTCCAATACTTATGGAGGGGACTGTATATATATATATATATATATATATATATATATATGTGTGTATGTGTGAGTGTGCTTGAACATTATGAAATTTTATATTATAGAATCATATATTAAAATAATATATCTTTTTATGATTAGATATTTATGATTTGTATTCATTTTTTATGCAATTTAACTTAATTTCTGTTTACTGATTTCCGTTCAAAAGTTTGGGAAGATTAGAGTAAGATTTTTTTGTTTTTAAAGATGTTGCTTATGCTCATCAAGACTGCATTTCTTTGATCAAAAATACAGAAAAAAACTGTAATTGAACTGAAATATTATTGCAATTTAAAAGAACAGTTTTCCATTTTAATATACTTTCAAATATAATTTGTTTCTGTGAAGCAAAGCTGAATTTTCAGCAGCATTACTCCAGTCTTCAGTGTCACATGATCCTTCAGAAATCATTCTAATATGCTGATTTATAATTAACGTTGGAAACAATTGAGCTGCTTAATATTCTTTGGGGCCTGTGATACTTTTTTCAGGATTCTTTGATAAATAAACAGTTAAAAAGAACCATGCTTACTGCTTATTCAAAATAGCAATTTTGTGTTACAATATACACTACTAATCAAAAGTTTGCGTTCAGTACATTTTTCCTTTTTTTTAAGAAATTAATACTTTTATTCAGCAAGGACATGTTAAATGGATAAAAAGTGATAGAAAATATTTCTATTTTGAATTAATGCTGTTCTTTTTAACTTTTTACTCATCAAAGAATCAAAGAGAAAAGTATCATAGGTTCCAAACAAATTAAGCAGCACAGCAGTTTCAACACCTTTATTTAACCAGGAAAAGACTCACTGAGATTAAAATCTCTTTTCCAGGAGTGTCCTGGCCAAGACACTCATGGAAAAGAGATTTTAATGAGTCTCTCAGTGAGTCTAAATCAACATATTAGAATGATTTATGTGACACTGAAGACTGGAGTAATGGATGATGAAAATTCAGAGCTGCATCACAGAAATAAATGATATTTTAAAGTATATTAAAATAGGAAACCAATATTACAAATTGTAATAATATTTCACAATATTACAGTTTTTTTTTTGATCAAATAAATACAGCCTAGATGAGCAGAAGAGACTCCAATGAAAAAACAAAAAAAATCTTACTGACCCCAAACTTTTGAACAGCAGTGTATGTCTCTTATGCTCACCTAGGGTACATTTATTTGATAAAAATACAATGAAAACAGTAATATTGTAAAATAGAAAAGCTGAATTTTGAAAAAAAAAAAACACTCTTACTGATTCCACAGCACTATAAGTGTAAATACTGATTATTGCCAGCTCTTAACTTTTAACTTTTTTGAATTTGACTGTCCCTGTCTTCTGTTTACAGATACCAGAGTCCATCATTTCACGAGGCGTGCAGGTTTTGCCGCGGGACACTGCCTCTCTCAGCTCCACACCCTCGGAGTCTCCTTGTGCTCAGCAGTCCCGCCTCTCCACTGCCTCCTGCCCCACCCCCAAAGTAAGACTCCACCCCTTCTCCCTTTATTCACACCATTCCTTCTCCCCTCGGCTTTCTTTTCCGTCATGCACTCCGTATCCTCCATGGCTGGATCCTCATCTGCTGCCACCTCATTGGCTGCTTGACACACTGCTTTGCATTCCAGACAGCAGTGACTCTGCTCATTGGGCCATGTGAGAGGAGAGAACTCTTCACTGGCTGAATTTTAAGTTCGGCCAATTTGATTTTCCTCCTGTAGCAGTTAACAGTTTGTTGTTTTAGATCCAACAGTGTGATTAGACGAATGCTACGAGGGTCTATTAACTATTTTCTTTATGAAGTTCAGGAGCCGGTTTGGATGTTCTTTTTGCAACGGTTAAGTCTCTCTAACTCACATTGTGTCAGCCATTTAGTATTTAGTCATACATTGTCATACATACTCTTCCATCTCAATTTTTGACTGAAAAGTGCTATCGGTGTAACCGACCGAGTCGTTTACTGAATGGAGTCATTCTTTTGTGCTGTTTATAACCAGTTATATTTTGTTATGAGTGTGTGATAGTAAGGTACTTCAGTTTCAGTACCTTACTATCAACTGTTTTATAGTAAGGTACTGAACTCAACTGTTTCCTCAGTTTTTAGTGGAAGTGTCAAGGTATAAATGTGTGCTTTGTGTTGTGACCCTGATTATGCTGGCCATGTTAAAAATAGCATTCACTTTGGTGACAGAATACTGTTTAATAGTACCATTTGAATCACAAAATGACAGACATGACACCCTACACTTTTGTGGACACCATTGACAGACAAAAAAATAATCAAAAAACACATTAAGTGCGCATTTGGGTCTGGACCAATCGAGTGTCTGTTTAGTTCATGAGATGGTCATATTTGTGTGTGAAATCTGTCAACAAGCTGTGAAAAAGTGATTAATGGTGCTTCACCAGCTTTTTTTTCTCCCTCTAGTGAACGCAGTGTGTATTACAACTGTGTTTTCTTTTAGCAGGTCAGAGTATTTGTGTGTTTCAGTGTCAGACTTTGGAAAGTTGATGCCACAGAGTACTTGAAGTGTATAATGGAAATGTTTTTATCGTGTCTTTTTTAGTATGTATGTGAAATGCCGGTGATAAGCAGAATTCCAGCAAAGTGCTCTAAGCTTCAGCTTTGACCTCAGGCTGGGTTTTAATTCTGCTGACTGCTGTTTTTTTAACAAGTGTCTGGCAGTTTGGCTTTAGTTGCTAAACAAGGGTGTCAGGTGGCACTTAACAGTCAGAGGCTACAGTGAAGAACATGCTGAGGTGTGTTTGTGTGTGTGTGTGTGTGTGTGTGTGCTGTTGAACGGTGCACCTATCACATTGAGCATCTGGGAATTCAAAGACCTGATAAAATAGTCATTGCATGTTCACAAATGTGTGGAGAATTTATATGCAGTGGGAATATTGTGTGCGCGCGTGTGTGTGTGAGAGAGAGAGAGCGAGAGAGAGAGAGACACTGGTGGGGCCCAAATAAAAAGAGCCAAATTCATATGTTCTTGAAAATTTAATTTTAAAGTTGAAATATAATGAGAACATGTTTTCTTAATGCATGTAATTGGTCTTATTGTGAACAATTCATCAATACATTTTTTCCCCTTTTTATTAATACATTTAACTTTGTAATTTTTTTTAAAACAAAAAGTCATACCTCGATCTGCTGCTACCTTGTTTAAAAATTAAAATTAAAAACTAAAAAATGTAAATCTTGCAGGTATCTTGCAGTTACACTGTATAGGAAATGCATATACTGTGTTTGCATTATACACGGGATTGGACTTTCTATAACTAGTCATTTTCCAATCAAGGATTAGTTAGTGGCTTAGGGGCCAATGCTTCACCTGTGCACACCAGTGGAAATGGAAAAAGAGAAAGAGTAAAATAGGAGACAGTTCTTAGGCATTCTTAGGCATAAAAACAGGAAAATAGTTCCAAAGTGTGAACTGTTATATTGGATATCAATTGGATTTTTTTTTTTTTTTTAGTGTGAGAAAAGATTTCTATTTCAAATAATTGCTGTTTCCAATGTTCATCAACAAATCCTGAAAAAAAAAGTTTTCCACAAAAATATCTTTTGAACTTTGTATTCATCAAATCCTCAAAATTGTATCACTGTTTCCACAAAAATATTAAGCAGTACATCTGTTTTCTACATTGATAATAATAAGAAAGGTTTTATGAGCACCAAATCAGTATATTAGAATTATTTATAAAGGATCATGTGACACTGAAGACTGGAGTAAATGAATACAAATAAATCTTAAAATATACAGTTGTGGTCAGAATTATTGGAACCCTTGGTAAATATGATCAAAGAAGACTGTGAAAATTAACCTGCTTTGTTAATCCTTTTGATCTTTTATTAAAAAAATTCACAAAAAGCTAACCTTTCATTGGATAATAAGAATTTAAAATGGGGGGAAATATCATTATGAAATAAATGTTTTTCTCAAACACACGTTGGACACAATTATTGGCACCCCTAGAAATTCTTAAGAGTAAAATATCTCTGAAGTATACTCCCATTCATATTCACAATTTTGAGCACTCTAGGGTGATTATGAACATGAAATTATCCAGCCATGGCTTCCTGTTTCACAGAAATATAAATAGGAGGGAAAACAAAGCCCAAATTCCCTTAATCATCCATCACAATGAGAAAAAACAAAGAATATATTTCTGATGTGCAGCAAAAGATAATTGAGCTTCACAAAGTAGTGAAGTGGCTTTAAGAAAAGAGCTAGAGCAGTGAAAATCCCCATTTCCACCATCAGGGCAATAATTAAGAATTTCCAATCAACAGAAAATGTAATGAAACTGCCTGGAAGAGGACGTGTGTCTATATCGTCCTAATGCACGGTGAGAAGGAGAGTTTGAGTGGCTAAAGACTCTTCAAGGATCACAGCTGGAGAATTGCAGAAAATAGTTGAGTCTCGGGGTCAGAAAACCTTAAAACAAAATTGTCAAACAGCCCCTACATCCCCACATGTTGTTTGGGAGGATTTCAAGAAAAATTCTCCTAGCTCATCCAAAAACAAACTCCAGCATATTCAGTTATCAGACAGGACTGGCACTTCAAATGGGACTGGCTTCTATGGTCAGATGAAACTAAAAAATGAGCTTTTTAGCAGCAAACACTCAAGATGGGTTTGGTGAACACAGGGATAAAAAGTACCCCATGTGTACAATGAAATATACTGCTGTATTTTTGATGTTGTGGGCCTATATTTCTGCTGGAGGTCCTGGACATCTTGTTCAGACACATGGCATCATGGATTCTATCAAATACCAACAGATAAAAAATCAATAAGTGACTGATTCTATTAGAAATCTTATAATGGGCCATGTTTGGATCTTCCAACCGTACAATAATCCAAACACAAACCTCAAAAACAACACAAAAATGGGTCACTGAGCACAAAACCAAGCTTCTGCTGGCCTTTCCAGTCCTCTGACCTGAACCCTGTAGAAAATGAGTGAGGTGAACTGAAGAGAAGAAGCACCGTCATGGAGCTGTGAATCTGAAGGATCTGGAGTGATTCTGGATGAAGGAATGGTCTCTGATCTCTTGTAAGGTGTTCTCTAACCTCATCAGGCATTATAGGAGAAGATTTAGAGCTGTTAAACTGACAAATGGAGGTTTCAAAAAGTATTGAATAAAAAGGTGCCAATAATTGTGTCCAACGTGTGTTTGAGAAAAACATTTATTTCATAATGATATTTCCCCCCATTTTAAATTCTTATTATCCAATGAAAGGTTAGCTTTTTGTGAATTTTTTAAATAAAAGATCAAAAGGATTAACAAAGCAGGTTAATTTTCACAGTCTTCTTTGATCATATTTACCAAGGGTTCCAATAATTCTGACCACAACTGTAATAAAACAGAACAACTCTTAAGTTATAATAATATTTCACAATATTTCTATTTTTACTGTAGTTTGATCAAATACTTGCAGCCTTGGTGAGAATTGTTTTTGAATGTTAATATGTTTAACATCATACATAATGTGCACAATATTGTCTGAAACTGTGTCTGAATACTTTTCTTTTTGTTGACACTTTCCTTACATAATAAACTGTGTGATATTCACTATTTAGTGACCGAATCAGCAGTCCTGGACAAATATATGCATGAATGCGTAAAATGTCGCTTATGTTCTGGTCAGCAAAATGGCGTGGTAGACAGCAGAGGCTAAATTCCAGTTTCCCCGTCTTCTCTTTCCATGGCGACAGCTTGTTGTATGAGAAAGACTTTTAAAATCCTGCTGACACTAAAATGATGCTAAATGCTGAATCTTGACCGTCTGAAAAAACGAATCACATTTCATCAAAATAACAATCAGGCCCAAACATTGCATGTGAAACGAAATTGGATTTGTGTGCAGTGTGAAAAGAGCGTGTGATTAAAAACCTTTCCCTAGCATACATCATCCAAGACGACCAAAGGCAACACACACACACACAGACATATGCTCACTGCATTCCCTCAGCACAATGTCCAGCTGTTACATAAGACCCTGTTTGGCTGTGAGCTCTCCATGCACGCTAAACGCAGAGGTAATAATGCATAATACGTTTTTACACTCTCTCTCTTTCCCTCTCTTAACCCACTCAGATGCTTTGCCTGAGCCGATCTGATTTCAGAAAACACACTCTGTACCCGCACACACAGCCGTCAACCCTGTTACGCTGTCTATCCCTCAAATCTGTGGTTGCACTTCCTCCAAATTTAGATCCCAGTGGTTTTTACTCATTCTCCGCTTTGCATGCTGTCTCACTCCACCTCTTTCTCCCCTCCCTACACTCTCTCTGGCTTCATGCGTGTCGTGTGTGTGTGTGTGTGTGTGCGCGTGTCAGTGTGTGCACGGGAGACGTGCGGCATTCTTCTGTGTGTTGGGATAAAGCATGGTAAGCGCAGTCTTTCTTCGCTCTGATGCGTCACTCTGTTTTGTTCTACACGTGTCTGTTTGGATGTACGTGTGTGAGGGGTGTAGGTTGGTAGGGCTCCGCATAGACTCCAGGGGGGATTGGTGGGGCAGGAGGATTTCAGGGTGCATGATCTACGGCGTACAGAGCAGCCACTTGGTTTCATAACAGCTGCAGTGGTCTGATGTAGTAAAACTGTGGCTTTTCTGAATGGAGGCTCCATTAGGTGCCAGTGTTTGGAGATGTGGTTGATGACGTTTCAGTGCTGTTCCACATCTCCAGGTGCAGGTGCTTACAGGGAGAATCATGTTGTTTTGTTTATGACTTGTGAATTCATGTTTGTCTCATTCTGTATCTTATTTTGCATGTTGCATGTTGTGCAAGTGCATGTCTGTATGGTGGTGGTGGTGGTGTTGAGTACATGTGCACTCCTCTTCATAGTGTGTGTTTGTGTTAGAGGGGGAATCTGTATTATTTTACACACTTTAAATGTATCAATATGGGGATACAATATTCTTATGAGTTTACAACAGACATTTCATAATTTAGATTATATAGTTTCAATATGATATAATGGCTTTAAATAATAGAACTACATAATATAATATAATAATATAATATGATTCGTGCTGGGCAACGATTAATTGCGATTAATCGCATCCTAAATGAACGTTTTTGTGTACATAATATTTGCGTGTGTACTGTGTGTATTTATTATCTATATATAAATACACACACATGTATATATTTACAAAAAAAGTAATGTTTATATGAAGAGTTTATTTGCAAAAACAGATAACTCCGTTTTTTTATTTTTTTTGTTTGTTTTGTTTTATTGTGTTAGTTAGCTGTTTTTTAAAGTTATTTTTAACCTAATCAAAATAACCCACTTGCAATTTGATTGAGATTAATTGGAATGCACAATGAAAAAGCATCATTTCTGAGAATTGTTAAAAATGGAGTTATCAGTTTTTGCAAATGAACTCTTCATATATTAAATATATTTCTAAATGATATGAATATAAATATATACATGTAAATAAATTTAAATATTTTCAAAATATATACTGTATGTGTGTGTTTTTATAAATATACAGTTACACACACATATATTATATAAACAAAAGCTTTTATTTTGATGCGATTAGTCGCGATTAATCATTGCCCAGCTATAAATAAAATAAAATAAATTAAATTGTTATACAATAATAATAATTATAATATAGTCAAGTCAAATAAATACATTTTATTTATAGTCAAAACATGACATCTCTCTGCTAGACTATTTAGTCGTTGACATGTAAACAAATATTAATAGATGTCATCTATAGGTGCTGTAACTATATAATGTATTTTAGCACAGCTGGAATATATTGACCAATCAGAATTCAGGCCAGGAGCTTTAAGATTTATAACCGATGCTGTGAATGGAATGGTTCAATAATTAATACAATGATTTCAATATTTCCAACAACGTCTTTTGTGGCATGTCAAGTACTTAGCCTCAAAATGTAGCAAAGACATATCAGCCTTAGTGAAATAGTTAATTTAATTTGACCTGTTGATAAGAGTGATTGAATAAGGATGATCGCTAGAGAAACCATGTGGTTATTCCAGGTTGTGGCTATTTCAACTAAAAAGACAATGTGGCTATATTAAATCACAGTACTTCATTGTTCTCTATTCTATTCTATTCTATTCTATTCTATTCTATTCTATTCTATTCTATTGTTTACATTTGATGCAACACTTATTATAGAGTGACCCACAGTGTGTGACATATGATAATAAGCACAGCAGTATATAGTGCTTTGTGACACTGGTATCATGATAGGATCATTCCACTTGATCATTGGTGATTCCCTCCGTGTGTGATGTATAATACGAGATAACAGCAGTATGAGATATAGACAGAGAGATTCTTACTGAAGCTCACCCTGTGCTTCAGTGGCTGGAGTTGTGTGGATGCTCGGAGGGACTGTGTGTGTGTGTGTGTGTTCACTGAGGCGAGTGTGTGGTGTGTTCACTGGTGTGTGTTTGCGGGGTAGGGTTGGCTAAGGATACCGCCTGGAGGGGCTTTCAGCAATGGACAGATATGGAGGAGACAAAGAGAGAAAAAAGAAACTGCAATTAAACAGAAGCGTTTATACTGAATTACAGTCACACCTTTCACCTACGCAGGGCAAGAAAAACATGCACGATAGGATCATAAAATAAAATTTCTCTATTAACTCATTAATAGACTCACTAGAAGGAAATATTGTACTGTGATTGTTTTTTGTTTGTTTGGTTTTTGGGGGCCAGGTCCTTTTTTTTTTTTTACTCTGTTCGGGATTTTTCAGGATATTTAGGGTAAAAATAATATCAATCAAATTGTTTGTGACTTTTAACAGTTTTATGTTGGTTTGTTGAATACAAACCAGCGCTGTCAAACGATTAATCGTGATTAATCACATCCAAAATAAAAGTTTTTGTTTACATAATATGTGTGTATTGTGTATATTTATGTATATATAAATGCACACACATACGGCATATATTTTGAAAATATTTACATGTATTAACGTATATATTTATATTCATATAATTTATATCATATATAAATATATTTCATATATAAACGTAACATATTTTTCTTAAATATATACATGCATGTATGTGTATTCATATATACATAATAAATATATACATTACAGTACACACACATATTATGTAAACCAAAATTTTTATTTTGGATGCGATTAATCGTGATTAATCGTTTGGCAGCACTAAACATAGTGAGAAAAGTCTGGTCTGGTCATTTTTTTGTGGGAGGGGTTTGTTTCTGTTTTGTTTTGCGATCTAGTTAATACTGTTCTATGGGTTTTTTGTTTATTTATTTATTTATTTATTTATTTATTTATTTTTTTCTGTATCTGTTTTTTCCCAGATGTTTTTCAATTGAAAAAAATTGTCATTGTTTTGATGTGGAAAAGGTTTGGTGAATATTGTATGCTTTTATGTTACTTGCGTCATACTAAGTGTAAACAGGGCAGACCTTCTTTATGAATAATCAGAAGAAAAAGTGTCACCCAGAAATGTTTAAATATGCTACCGCTGGGAAACTGGTGTAACAGAAAGCAAGCACGTCAAGGTATATACATGCTGCAAGCATGTTTAGATTGCATGTGTTGGTTTGAGGGACATACCCTGGCTTACTCTGTCTGGAAGTGCAATAAATGGACATTGACGGTCCAATGACCCTTTACCCCTGAGCCCACTCCACCCCCTCCTCCTCTTTCTGTTCGATTGATGAATGGAGAAGAGATTGAAGATCAGGTGAAGGGGAGAACAGGCCCTTACGCTTGCTGTGGCGATTACTACACAGCCCTGTCATTGAATCTGACAGCTGTGACAGTTGTGGAAGAGATACATATTGTATCTGGCAGTGTCTCTGCATTTAATTTTTTCATTAATGTGTGTGTGTGTCTGTGAGGTTAAAGGCTGGTGCAAGACATCAAGGACAAATAGTGATGTATTATACTCTTGACCAGTTCTGTTTATTTCAAAATGTGTGTTTGTCCAGTTGTGCGTTTCCATTTACATGTTTTCAGATCTTCATATTCGCACATCAGTCTATCCTGTATGGTCATTCTTTAGGTTCTGTTAGTATAAACCACGTTATGTATATGTTAAACACACATATACAGGTTCTGTCACATACAACTACATTAGCAGTCTATTAAAGCCACCATATTCTAATTCTGTATGCAATCTGTATGTAATACACTGAAAGTTTACTTAGTGTAAGTCAATGTTTTTACATCAAAAGCAATTGAGATTAAACAGGCTGTTTTTGTTACTGTAATAAATATTAAAAGAGTTAATTATTTGACTTGTGTTATGAATAGCTAACTGTAAGTGAGAAATACCAGCCTAATTCACACCGTTGTTCATCAGAGAGGGCTGAGTTGCAGAATACTGAATGGGCGTTGATATGTAAATGTTGGC
This sequence comes from Barbus barbus, assembly GCF_936440315.1. Taxonomy (NCBI): domain Eukaryota; kingdom Metazoa; phylum Chordata; class Actinopteri; order Cypriniformes; family Cyprinidae; genus Barbus; species Barbus barbus. The sequence continues at coordinate 12,999,371 of NC_136748.1, read as the reverse complement.
AGTTATATATTAATGTGCTCATGGTTGTGATGTCATAACCATGGTGATTTCTCAGTGACCTTTTTGTAGCAGTTTAGTTGCTCTAAATTGAGGGAGGAAGCTGTCAGTTGGGCAGATTAAACAAGGAAAACGCATTTCCATTGTTTGTCCTATTTCAAAGTTGAAATGTAGGTGTTAAAAAATTCTACCAAAATATTCTACCATCATTTATTCACCCTCATATTGTTTAAAACCCACATGACTTTCTTCTTTCAATGTGCCACAACAGGGGAAATGCTGCAGAATGTACTGCCTATTTTCCATGTGGTAAATTGATAGTAGGTAAATTGGGATCTGGGTTGTCAAGCTGTAAAATGACCAAAAGCACAGTAAAAGTATCATTTAAGTGGTCTGTATGATTTGTGCCATGTTCCAAATCTTCTAAAACAATGCAAAAATTTAGACCAAAAGTGTTGTTATTTACTGGAAATCTTACCCTCCACTCCACCTTCATTATTATAATTATTTTTTTTTGAAACAGTCGTGGGAACAAATTTTTCATTCATTGCCATGGCTTCTGTTTTTTTGCTTTTGTTTTTTTTTTGGTCATATCTCGGACCCCGTTGTAATGTTTTTTTTTTTTTTTTCTGGTCGTTTTGCAGCTACACAAACTGCTCATTCACTTTCATAATATGGAAAAAAGTAGCCAACTCATTCTTCAACAGTTCTCCTTTTGTCTTCCACGGAAGAAAGAAAGTCATACAAGTTTGGAATGATATGCAGTTGTGTAAATAATGACAGCATTTCGATTTTTTTGGAGTGAGTGATCACTGTATATAATTTGTTGCATGTTTCTGTTTGAAGAGACTCTCTCTTTGGAGGACTTGACAAACTTGTACAGTTGTGTCCTGTCAAACTGGCAGTGGGGTTGCTGCGTTCTGGTGTCCTGAATGTGTTCTCTCCCTGTTTTGGCCAACACTTGCCCATGATCCGCTGTAATGACGGGAATGCTGTTTGTATGTGTTTCCCTTGCTTTTGTGGCTGCAGTGTTAACCCTCCTCTTCCCTGTTCCCTCTCTCCCTGCACCAGGCCCGGCTCACCTCCTGTTCATCCACTTATAGTGTCACAGAGGTACAGCATGTTTTACACAGCACCGTCCACCACCCTGCGACTAACCACACCCCTCTCAGAGACTCAATCATTGCTCACACACCTCACACGTGCACAACTCATCCCTGTAAAGCAAGTCTGTCTCATCGGTTCATTTATTTAACTCCAAAAAAGCCTTGTAGTTTGTTTTGTGTGTTTGTGTGTGTCCTTTAATTCATTAGTTTCTCATGAATTCTGAACTTTTCTGTGACCCAGAATCATTTGATAAGTTCATAACGTCATATGTTAGGGTGGTCATATGTGCCTTTCAGGATACGCATCCTGGCCAGGATTTCTATATTGCATAAAATATCTAAGATTTGGCTTTGTTTGCGTGTGCAGACCGATCGGTTCTTTATGTTTTCTAAATGCTCTCGAGCTACTTTGAATCAAAGCAATATAGAAATCCTGGCCAGGACGCATCCGGGAAAAATGGCACATATGTTCACCCTATCATATGTGCAGTATTTTTCATAATTTGATGTAAACATTTAAAGCTGCTGTAAGCAATATTTTGAAATACTGCATCAGCCCAAAATCAAATAGAAATAGTGTGAATAATTATATTATTAATAATAATAATATATATAATACATTATAATCATAAATAATACATATTTTATGATTATAAATTATAATTATAAAATGAATTATATTAAAATGAATTAAAACTCTAACATTATTATAAGTTGTTATTATTATTATTATTAGTATTCTCATTATTGTAATAGTCTTTAAAACATTAGTTTTTTTTTAATTTCATATAGCTAACAAATGCTTTCATGATTCATAAATACTGTTCATTTTACAACTTTTATAGATAATATAATACCATTTAAATTATACATCATCATTTTTCAAATTAGAGTAACGAAAATTCAGGGGTTTTTTTTACATTGGGGTTATGAAAATTATTGTATTTATTTATTTATTTATACATCTTTGAGTGAAATCAAGACCTGTTTTTGAAAGGTTTGATCAGATTCACATTTGGAGGGTGGGTTTTTGGAACGAGTGTTTGAAGGGATGGACGATGGTGGCAGAAGTTAGCACAAGCACGATGACTAAATTGCTTAGAGCAGCTTTAATGACCACCTAACACACTCTTGTTCCTCAAGACTTTTATTTGTTTTATAAAGTTGGAGGAGTTATAAAAATGAAGCCTCCTTTGTTCTTGGAAAACAGGTGAAAGATCAGCGTAACACACAAGAGACACGCTGCAGCTGCTTTGCTCCTCTTTGGTTGCGTAGTAGTAGTGGGATTATTTTGCTGTTATGACTTCGCTTGATTCCCCCTCATATTTTTCATATCAGTGTTAGATGATCCTTAGAGTGTGTGTTTGTGACAGTGTATATTGTGAAGTGTGTGTGTTTGTTGATGGGGAAGGCCGTATCAGGTGAGTTACTGTCCTGTGGCTTCCTCCAGGCCTCACGGAGAGAGTTCAGGGCTCACCTGGATGAGGTCATCACGCTCAAGTCAAGGTACTCTACCTTGGACCAGGTAAACAGATATCCCTTTCTCCCCTAATCTTCACATAAACCAACACTGTCAATCACACATACAAACATGCACTAAAGAGTGTTGCACGCGGCCCACAGCCTATTGATGCAGCATCAGGGCAGTTTGTTTTGTTATAGCTTTATCTTCTTGTCTTAAACAATCTCTGTCTCTCTCTCTCTAGCTCTGTTCCAAAACCTAGTCAGCTGCCTTGTTGTATGTCAACTACAGAAGTGACAAACTTCTTAGCACTTTGACTCAAATCAATTTTTTTTATTAGATACAATTTTTATCTATACCTTTTGGTATTAAATATATTTAGAATAAAAAATTTTCTTAACTTTTCAGCAATCTTGATTGAATTTTTCCCCAAAGAATTTGTTGCAGTACATTTTGGGATTGCTGCATTCTCTCTTCTTACAGTTTGGCCAAATTAAGTTATTTTTAATTATTAAGGCAGCATAATTATTAAACTCTTTTAGCTAATTTCATATGTAAAATTTAATTAATTTGTGTTTTCTTTCCTTAAAAACAGTGAACCCATAAAACTTATATAATATAATTAGTGCTGTCAAAAGATTAATCGTGATTAATCACATCCAAAATAAAAGTTCTTGTTTGCATAATATATGTATGTGTGCTGTGTATATTTATTATGTATATATAAATACACACATGCATGTATATATTTCAGAAAAATATATTTATATATTTAATACATTTATTTATAATATAAATTATATGAATATAAATATAGACATGTAAATATTTTCAAATATATACTGTATGTGTATTTATAGGGAAAGGGGGAAAGGGAAGTGGTGTGTGGCCAAGTATGCTGACCCATACTCTGAATTTGTGCTCTGCATTTAACCCATCCAAGGGTACACACAGTAGTGAACATACACCCGGAGCAGTGGGCAGCCAATGCTGCGGCGCCCGGAAAGCAGTTGGGGGTTCGGTGCCTTGCTCAAGGGTCTCACCTCAGTCGTGGTATTGAGGGTGGAGAGAGTGTTGGTTATTCACTCCCCCCCACCTACAATCCCTGCCAGACCTGAGACTCGAACCCACGACCTTCAGGTTGCAAGTCCAACTCTATCCATTAGGCCACGACTGCCCCATAATAAATATATACATAATAAATATACACAGAATACTCACATATATTACGCAAACAAAATTATTTATTTTAATTAGTGCTGTCAAACGATTAATCACATCCAAAATAATAAATATTTATGAGTATTTTATTCATCTTAATATTTAAAACATCTCATGATATTTTAATATGCATTTTTTGTTAACAACTGCTTATTGAGTTGTATTTTGTGGAACAGTAGTGCAAAACAAAAAGCAGCTGTACAAATTTAAAACCCATCCCAACCCATCCCACCCTTTGGTAGACTTAAAAATAATAAATAAATAAAATAACATAAATAATAATAATAAACACATAATTAATATTAATAGATAAACAAATAACAATAAAATAATTTTTACAAAGATTTTAGAAAAGAAGACAACATTTAAAAGATGAATGCCATGAATTTACAGTTTTCACGTTAGATCCATGTATACGAGAAGTAGAGAGATGATATTTTAATATGCATTTTAACTGTATTTTAATTTCTACTTCTTTATCTTCAGCTGTTTGTGATGCCGATATCTGTTCCTTATCTTTGTCAGATCATGATGGAAATTTGTGCAGATTATCTTTGATCCCTCGGCCATCTCAGTCCACTAGATGCCAATTTAACCCTAAATTGTTACAGGATGAAAACTTTTGCAGTCAATTCAGAAATAAATTTGCTGAGTTTATTGAAATTAAGGTTCAGTGGATGATCCTCGAACACTTTGGAATGCAGCTAAAGGATTTATAAGGAATAACTCAATTTCATATGCCTCTTTCCTTCAGAAAAACCGACACAAAAAGATAGTTGAACTGGAATCACAGCTCCAGAATCTGACTAGAGATAATCAGCGTTGTTTCTCAGACAATACACTCAGTAAAATCATGGCGGTTAGGTCCGAACTCAATTCATTACTGAGATCCAGGACAGAATTCCTGATCCAAAGATCCAGGCAGAATGACTATTTTCAAGGGAGTAGACCAAGCCACCTTTTAGCCCTAAGATTACGCAACAATGAAAAGTTTGCTAATATTTCAGCTGTGAAATCTCAATCTGGGCTCATTATGACAGACCCAAAAAATATTAATATCACCTTTCACTCTTTGTACTCTAACCTCTATACTTCTTCTGCTGATGGTGACCCTGACTCTTTTGCATCTGTCCAACCTTGATTAACCTAGGCAGTCAGATACAGATTCGATCTATGAACAAGGGGAAATCCCCAGGCATAGATGGCATTCCAATTGAATTGTATACTACTTTTTGGTCGGATTTAGGCCCCCTCCTTCGGATAACTTACGCAGGTTATATCATATTATTAATTCAAAGAATAGTTTGTCCTCTCCTTGCGCAGTATTATCTCTAGATGCGATGAAAGCTTTCGACCAGCTAGAATGGAACTATTTATGGGCGGTTCTACAGCATCTGGGTCTAGGATCGAGTTTCATAAATATGATAAAAGTTCTGTATGCCATTCCAGCAGCCTCTGTTCTTACAGGTGCTGTTCGCTCTAACCCATTCTTTATACATCGAGGTACTCGTTGGGGTTGCCCGCTGTCTCCTCTGTTATTTGCCCTATCCTTGGAAGCCTTAGCTCAAGCGGTCCGACAATCTGAAACTATTTCTCCCATAAATATATGGAATACTCACCATCATATTTCTTTGTTTGCTGATGATATCTTATTGTTTTTGGAGAAGCCGTCACATTCTGTTCCTCATGTGCTGAATTTATTTGACCATTTTGGATCTCTCTCAGGGTTTAAAATTAATTGGAGTAAGTCATGTTTACTTCCCCTCAATTTTAAAATTGATTCCATGTCCCTTTCTATATCTATTCCATTGGTTCAAAACTTTAAGTACTTGGGGATAGATGTTTCTCCTTCCCTGCAGGAAATCATCTCAAAAAACTATAATGGTATTCTAGCCAAAGTATCCTCAGATTTGGAAAATTGGTCTCGTCTTTTCAGGCCTGTATATCGGAGATTAAAATGAATGTTCTCCCACGTATCAATTTCTTTTCTTCCATGATTCCTCTCCATCCACCGGTTGGCTACTGGAATAAACTAGATGCATGTGTTTCACGGTCTATATGGGATGGGAAACGTTCTTGTATTAAACTGACTACCTTACAATGATGTAGATTACATGGAGGTCTTTCTTTCCCAAATTTTAGACTGTATGCTCAAGCCTTTTCCCTCCGCCCTTTAGCAGTTTGGTTTGATCCTGATGCTTCTGTGTCTTGGAGAGCAATTGAGGATCTATTGTTTATCCGTGTAAATTGAAGCATCTTGTTTTTTCGGGAGTTCCGCTTAAGCAGTGTAAATCTCGGTTTGGTCCCATTGTAACCCATCTCCTCTCCACATGGAGGGATGTTGAAAGACGTTCACAACTAGTTATAAAATGGCATAGGCATTCGCCTATTTTCCACAATAATAACCTTTTGTCAGGCAGTACTCCATTTCATTGTCCGCAATGGACTCATAATAAAGTAAACACTCTGGGAGATATCTATGATGATAGTGGTTTAAAATCCTTCCAGAATCTTAAAACTCAATATAATCTGCCAGGCACCTCCTTTTTTATGTATTTGAGCATTAGATCGGCCCTACGGGTGTATGGGGTGCCTTGGAGCTCTCAACTGCCTGTTCACCCTTTACACAAACTAATCCTTCCTTCTGAGGAATCTCCCTCCTCTGCTTCAGTCATCTATCTCTTTCTTCTTGAGCATTCATACAAACCTTTATCTATTACTACTGTTTGGGCTAAGGATCTTAATGAGGATGTACATGTTTTATTTTCCGATCAGGTATGGGGTATGTTTAAATTGTCTTCTAAAAACCCTAATCACCAAATGATTCATTGGAAATTGCTGCATAGAGTTTACTTGACTCCAGTGAAATGTTTTTATATGAATCTGTCGTCTTCTCCTAAGTGTAATCTCTGTTCCCAAGGAGTTTTAGGCACGTTTTTGCATTTTTTGGGGGGGAGTGCCCCTCTCTCTCACCTTTTTGGACTTATCTCTCACTGGACCTGTCATATTTGTTGGGTACTGAGATATGTTTGACTCCGCGCCATTTTTTCACGAATGCCTTCTGGGACTTCACCTTGTCCGTCCAACAAAGATCTTTACTGTTAGCTGCTCTCACAGCAGCAAAACAATTGCTTGTCAACCGTTGGAATCCTCCTCACACAATGGACAGATGAACCTGGACGGTGTATTTGTTGGACATTATCTCGATAGAACTCTCTACTTCTCGTATACATGGATCTAACGTGAAAACTGTTAATTCATGGCATTCAGCTTTTAATGTTGTCTACCAAGGAGTGGGATGGGTTGGGGTGGGTTTTAAATTTATACAGCTGCTTTTTGTTTTGTACTACTGTTCCACAGAATAAAATTCAATAAACAGTTGTTAACAAACAAACAAAAAAAAGCATTTTAACTTAAAATAATATAATACATTTCAGATTTAAGCAAGTTCAACATTTGATATGAATCATGTTATCTACAAAATTTATTGCAATTAATTATTTTAATCAACTAATATGATAGTTGTATCTTTATAATCATTCAGCCTAGCTTTTGGAGCGGCTTTCGTATTGAAAGTGACCTGGTTTTGGTCACAAGGTTTTGGAAAAGAGCCTCTCTCTCTTTTTTTCTCTTCATCCCTCATTCTGAGCTAATAAAATGGCTCACCAGCATTACAGCTGTTAGTTCCCATACGGTCTTATCTATAATTTCTGATTGGTTAATCACAGAGCGGAGTTCCTCTTATTGGGCCTGACACTCACTTGTTAATAATTCATTCCCCATTGCTGTTCCCCAATTACTCCATCTTCATTTCAGTGGTCAGGGATTAACTCTCATCTGCCTGTATAATGACACTTGGTTCCCCACCCCTTGTGTGTGTGAGGACGTCTCTGTTTGTGAGCATGTGTTTTCAGTCCACTGAATTCTTTGGTCCAGCTCTGATTTAAAGAGACGTCTTTGCATTGCTTTCATTGCCTCCGTCCATTACTTCAACTCCTCCTGTGATCACTGGTTACCTCTCATCTCCACTCTGAGCTCATTCTGTCTGTTGTTTGATGAAAAGAGGTTAGATGTACAAATAGGAGGAGGGGAAGAATAAAAAGTGCCAAGGATGTACAATTTTCCTTGCCTGTACTTACAGGACTGGGTAAAAAAAAGGCTGGTTAACAGCACACTACCAGTCTTAGATCTGCATGTCTGTGTTGTTGTGTTAAATCTAATGACAATGGTCTTTTTTTTTTTGGTTACACGCAATACTTGGTTTTTAAGACAAAACCATTTTTTTTTTATTTTAATAAAGTGTGTTCAGTTTTACTGCATTCATTACTTTTTGTAAGGAAAGAAAACAAATGAAACTGATTGAAACATGGGCTATGGCCTGATATTTGAGTATGCCTTTTAGCAGCAGTGTTTATATTTTCTCTAGAATCACCATTATTATAATCAAAATATTTAAACAGGACTATTTTTAGATTATATTTAATCATGGTTAATCTTATGGCATTTTTTTTAGTTAACATGAATAACCTCAATGTTTTGTATCGCCTCCATTTTATTTTATCTTACATTATTTAAGGTGATATTATACATAAGGGCTTTCAATAAATGAAATGTATCCTGAGTTATAAATTGTCTTAAACACGATTTTATTTCCAAATTTAGTTTTAATGCATTCAGTACTGTATTCAGAACAGTTTAAAGAAAGAAAACAAGTGCAACTAACTGAAACTCAAATAATGCATTAGATAATGTTTCGACGGCATTAAATTAGGAATAATTGGTATGGTAACCCAGATATTTGAATGTGTATCTGTCCATTTGTTTTCTTTGTCATTCATTCATTCATTTGCCCATATGTCCATTCCACATGTGCACTTCATTCAGTCCCCTCAGACTTCAAATTCAGTAATGTAACATACAAACTCTTCCCTGCTCTGGTGGCCATTAGCTCTTTATCACCAACACTGTCTTTTTCTGGTGTCTTCTAAAACCTCACTGGAACAGAAGTGCAGTATGTGTTGTGCGATTTCGCTAACTGTGCCGAGTGACATTGTGCCTCACCGCACCCCTCTTCCTCGCTAACCTGAGCTACCTTCCTGGCTGACCGGCATAACGCCCCCCCCAAACATTAGCAACAGGACCGAATGACGCCCAGTCAGATCTCTCTTCACCTCTCAGTGCTCATTCGTTGTCATCTCAGCTTGTTGTGTGTAAACCGAGCGAGCGCTGTCTCAGAAAGCCTTTAAAACTCATTTGGTTTTCTTTTTTTGGTCTCCCAAAGCTTCTCCTTTGCTCTGTCTGTTGTAAACCCTTTTGTTTCTGTTCATTGCCAAAGCTCCACTCTAGGCTGGAGGGGCTCAAAGATGATCGCAGGAACCATAGGACCTTCGACTCGCGAGTAACTATTCCCAACCCACGCAAAAAAAAAGGAGCTGCTTCCATCCGCAAACTCTGCTTTGCGTCAGGAGTCCAAACTCCTTGCTTTACACTCGTCTTCTCTCTCCTCGTCTCTGTTACTTTCCTTCTCTCTCATTATCTTGTCTGTAGACGTCGCTTTTTCTAATGCTCTCTTTGTTTTATTAGCCGTTTGGTGTGTTGGAGTCTCTTGTGGACATTGAGTTCTGTTTCTTAGATCTTTTTTCTCTCCTGTTTTTCTGTTCCTTTTAAGTTTTATCTCCATTTAGATGCAGTGTTTTATTGCTGTTTGCTGTATGTGAGCTGCGCCTCATCGTTTTCTTCTTCTTCCTGTCCTTTCCTAACTCTCTCTCTCTTTCTTTGCTCTGTGTCGATCATTGATTTGTCGTGTTGGTGCTAGTCTGTTGTAACTGGATCGTGAGTAGAAAGGATTTGGGACTTGCTTGTGTGTCTCCCCCTATAGGCCAGGGGCATTGCGTCTCAGCACGAAGGACACATAAAGGGCTGTTTTTAACGCTTTCATGCAGTAAATCAAAGACTTAATATCTATAAACTTGTGTCACTATAGCCTCAAGTCAATGTGTATTTTTGCATGGAATTCGATTGCCCTCTCACACCATTACTCTTGGCCTAAGGGAACTCCATACTTTATGATACGTTGTATTGGTAGATTCCACAGTTACAGCTGAATGTATAATCAAATGTGCTATTATTATTATTATCTTAAAACATTCAAGGCTCATTTGGAAAGAAATTCAGCTTAAAAGGGGTCAAAATGAAACTAGATGGGAGGGAGTGCTTGAATTGTGTTCCATCGTATGGAGCTTCTAGCTGTTAAAGTCAACATGAAATCATAATTGTCAAAAAAAAAACATTCAATATTTTTTATAGGCATCTATTTCTTTAAATAATTAATGTGTAATTTTTTTTTTTTTTAACCTCTGAACTGATTTATCCCGATGTCTATTTTGACATTGCTTTAGGCTGCTGTTGTAGTTAAAGAAACTTAAATAAGATTACATCAACAATATCAAATAAATTTGAAAACAATAAAAAAAAAGAATTCGAGATGCTTGACCTTTGACCTCCAAGTTTCAGTCAAAAAGCAGACAGAAACACCATTTTTGTATATAATACTCACTTTTCATGATAGTCAATTCATGATGGATAAAAGCAAGTTTTAAACTACATTTTTAAATTATTTAAGCAGTAATATGGCACAAAAAAACCACTATAAAAGAGGATTTCAAGTTTTCACAAGCTAAACTATTGTTTTGTGAGGAACATTATTTTGATATGAAATGCCTACATTTTTCTTTCTAAATGAATATTCACTGTGAGATACATCACAATACAGCATTAAAATGTTTCATGTTGACTTTAATGTCTGTTATATCTGGAATCGGGTTGTTTTGGTTGCTAGAATGCTACCATGAACCAACACTTTCCAGATTGCTACAACATTTTGTCAAGACCATGATGATGATAATGATAATAATGGCAGTAGGACTGAAAATGTTGTTTTCAGTTTGTTTGTTTTCAAGCTAGTTTCTTTTGGTTGTTTTGTCTGAATGTGTAGATGATCATCCTGATCTTTATGAATCCTGTCAGTGGAATGCTAACTCTCCTGGACAGAGGATGGGACTCCTTTTGTGCTCTAACTCATGTCTTTCTGTCTTTCTTTTCCCAATTCCTTTCTCTCTCTCTTCCTCATTCCCTCTCATTCTGTCTCTCTCTCTATATCTGTAGGTGCAGTCACGATGCAGCAGCAAGGAGAACATCCTGAGAGCAAGTGGGTGACCGATAGTGCATTATCATGATGATTGTTTGTGTGTGTTTAAGAGCGCGTTAAAATTCTCACTCTTTGTCTCAGGTCACAGTGCAGTGGATATCACCAAGGTAGCTCGGAGACACCGCATGTCCCCGTTTCCCCTCACTTCTATGGACAAGGCCTTCATCACTGTGCTGGAGATGACTCCTGTGCTGGGTACCGAAATCATCAACTACAGAGGTAACACCCTTGTTTGCTCATGCCAACTTAAATTAGACCAATGGCCTGTTTGCACCAAGGTAAACCACATGAACAAAAATATTCACAAACTAGGGATGTCAAAGGTACTTGATGATAAATGTTAAATGTAATCAAAGCAGTTTTAATAAAATATTTTAAAAGCTTGATCTTGGCAAGTTATTGGTGAACGCGAACAGCTGGAACAAAATTAAGATATGTCAAAATATGGGATATGTGCATTAGGACTTGTAATGTAAATTCAGCCTAATAGACCTGCAGCTGCCATTAATATTAATCAAACAACAATATTAACAAGAGTCTGTTCATGACTGAATAACTTTAGTTGCTGTAATGAATCCTCTACAATCAAACATGAACAAAATCAGTATTGATGTATTCAATTTAAAAACCATGCTATGAACACTATTTAAGTTTTTTTCTGAAAAAAAGACAGATTGCCTTAAAATTTGTACAGCTTCCAGTAAAAATGAATAAGTAGCAGAATTAAAAAAAAAATTAAACAAAACAAAATTCATTGCAATACTGTATTTGATACTCTGAATGGAGGAGTTCACAGAGTTGAATCATGCATGTTTTTTGTATTAAAAATGCAGACTCATTCACCCAAAAATCAGCATTACTGTCATCATTTATTCACCCTTATGTTGTTACAAATCCATATGACTTTCTTTCTTCCTTCTCGCTGGTTGGAGCAGCGTCTTTCCATACCAACAAATAAAAAAAGAAAAGAAAAATAAAGAGCCAAAAAAGAAAGAACAATAAAAACCATAAAAATACTCCATATGACTACTTGTGAAGAACATGGTGAAGAATATACTGATATAGGGACATATAAGACACATGCTATCATGAATAATTCCTTTTGTTCTACACGGAAGGAACGTCATATGGGTTTTGAAAGACACAAGGATGAGTGAATAATGATTTTTTGTGAACTATCCTTTTAACATGAAGTACTGTCCTTCTAATGGTACCAAAATGAGTTTTTGTTGGCTGTTGGACTGTGGTATATATAGGCCAGTAAGTGCTGAAGGCATCTAGACACCAAGCTCTTTGCTTTGCAGGCTTTCAGCTTTTGCTTTTTTCATCTTCCATGCCTGTTTCTTTCACTCCATCGTCTTTCCATCTTTCTTGCTTTAATCTTGTCGCTCGTTCCATCCAGCCGTCTTCTGTTGTTTTTTAACTCGCTGACATCTCTGAAGCTTTGATGCCATTGTGATCATCTGAAGACAGATCCTGTGGTCAGTTTCCATGCAAATTCAAACTTAAAGGCCTTCTTTCTGAATTTCGGGAAAAGCTCTGGAAGATTTTCAGTTACTCATAGTTGCTCAATCCACATGAACATCAGGAGTGGTCCAGTTCCACGGGCTAGATTACATCCCATAGTTTTTTATTTCCTGTATAGTTGGCACTCTGACACAGCCCATGCTATTCTTTTTGATGGCTCTTCTTTGGTTTTCATGGCCATCACTAACACAGGGAAGCCACCCTTGCATGTGGATGTGAATTGTGCCACTAAGACGCAGGCTGTGAGCTAGGCATTAATTTCGGTCCATGTGGTGGGGGATAGCAGGATTGCCCATGTGCTAGTTAAATGTGCCCAATGCATCTGGCAGGGCCCAATGCAGGTGACTTGGCCCCTCCAGCACGAAAAGGCGTCTGGCGCCAGAATGGCTCAAGTTGGCAGAAAATTCCTCTCTGCACTGGCGCCGAAGCAAAGGCAGAGAGGAGAGCCCTGGCCAGTGCCGCCCACACCACAAAGTATTCCACAGGTCAGTGTGCACCATTACCCAGCACGTTCATGTCCGGCGCACATCTTCGAGCATGCCCGATGCTCATCCGGCCCCAGTTATGTGTGGAATAGTCATCCATGCCACAGCGCCATTTCACCTCCAGACAAGCAGGGGGCGATTGAGAGTTGTTTGCAACCGTTGACGAGAGGGTGGAAAAATAACCTCATGTTATGGACTGATATAAGTATGGCTGAATCACAGTTTGCATACTTGTATGCAAAGTCAAGTGCGAAAAGTTGAACAAATTTAGCCGTCGATTGTAGGCAGGTACAAAATTGTGATGATAAATTGAATCTTGATATTGCATCAGTGAACCATCACAAACAAATCCACTTGCATTGGATTCAATTATCCATCCAATTAGATATAGTATACCATTCGAGTATCTTTTGACATATACATATTTTTTTTTACGCGACAAACTATTACGGATAGTATGTCGAATTGTGTTTCAGCTTATAAGAGGCGAGTGATTCACTGGAATCTTTTGTTTTCCTTGAGCTTGTTCCATTGATTTAAACATGTCATGGTTGTCATTAATAGTCAAAGAACAGAGTCATGTTCCATGTTTGGCTGTATCCATTTGGTTTATCCATGGAGAATGGCCTTGTTTGGAAGAGCTTTGTTGTCATTTTATGTTCCAGATCATTTGCCCACGACTGCTGCTATGGAAGCCAGTGAACTCATCAATCGTGATGCGTGACGCAATGGTTAGAGATGTCAGTGTGCTAGCGTACAAAAACCAACAACAACTCCCAACTTAAAGCAAACATTCAATACGCAAGCTTTTCCGACATCACCTCTTTTCACAGAACCCACCAGCACCTCAAACATTGTGCCTTTAATCTATAAGTAACCCTGTGTAGAGCTTCACTGTTTCCTGGCAGATAAAAATGATGGATTTTCAGCTCAGCGCGAGCACAAGGAGGGCAGGTCCAGATCAGCGTAAATAGAGGAAATATCCTCACCCAGCCAAGTAATGTCACTCATAAATTTTTGAAATGCGTTGTTCTTACAACTAGATGGGTGTAAGTTATGAGCGGCTGTCTGTTTTAAAACCTCTCTCTGTCACCTCGGTTAATAAAATGAATTTAAAATTTATAAATGGTCTCAGCCTTGGAGAAGATTGGCCATTTAGAGTATGCTGAGGTGGAACTGTCTGTTCTGCTGCATGTTGATGTACAAGTAAGAGTTTCCGATGCACCAATATAAATTACTAATAACCAATACTGTAGGCTTGCAGATATTGCAGTTTAAGAAGTCTCTTATGCTCATCGAGGCTGAATGTACTTGATCAAAAATCCATTAAAATCTGTAATACTGTAAAATATTATTATAATGTAAAATTTCTATTGTAAACTAATTCAAAATTATTTATTCTTAGGATGGTAAGATTAATTTCCAGCTGCCATTCCAACAAAATTTTTATTTTAATAATTGTAAATAATTTTTAACTGTTTTTTTGTTGTGTACTCTTTTTTTGGTTCCAGAGTGTTAAAATCTGGGAACATCTACATCATTTTTTCCCCTAAGAACTTATCCAATTCTCATATTATTATTTTTTTAGTTCTTTTTATAATATATTTATATGTACATTTTTTTTTTTTTTATAACTAATCACTGTCCTCGGCACTGCTGTCATTACTAAGCTCATTAGAAACAAGCAAGTTTTCCCCCAAAATGTTTGTTTAAACAATTGTTTAACCTTTATTGTTATAAGTTTAAAATGAATCGAGTGCTAGGTAACAGAAAGATTACATCACATTTAGAATTAGATTTAGGAGCCGTTTTAGCATTCATTTCAGACGAGACGGCAGCATTTGGTATGGACTTCAGGCTTACATGTGGTCTCTGTGCTTGGCTGTGTTGAGTAGATCTGGGCTTGTTGTATTGTAGCTGCAGGGAATCGTTGCAGTTTCACGGTGACTGGGTTGTCAGCGCTCTGTGATGCGCGCTTGTGTACTCATCGCTGTGTGTAGATAACACCGTACCCATCTGTTTGATCTCCCAATCCAGACACGCGCTATATTTAGAGCCTCGTCAGATGTGCTGTTTTAGAGAAATAAGTCTTTTCTAATCAGCCTCCAACCGAGGAGAGGCCTCATTAGCATCAGCTCGTTCTCTCTCTCTCATTCGCATGCTTTATCTCTACAAGAGCGCCTTTGCACTCTCTCGTTCTTTTCTTTTTCTGTCTCTCTTTATTCTATCTCTCGCTTTCCTTCTGGCCCTCCCTGATTCTTTATTCCTTCCCCTCTTTCTCTCTCTCTGTCTGTCATCTCTCTTTTCTCCTCTTCTATTCATGTGTGGGAGGGCGCTTGTTGCTCCCCCAAGAGATCTCAGGCTTTGTGTGCGAGTGTAAGTGTGTGTTCATGTTACACTGTGTGTTTGGTGCTGAGAGGAAATGGCACATCTGTGTTTCAGGGCACACTCTTATCCACCTTTCCTACCCCTTTATTTAGACTATATGCGAATTTCTACGCTTTCATATGGAAATATGAAATGTTTGAAATTCGACCACTGACATATGCTCTTTATAAATAATATAAATACATTCCTGGACATGCTACATTCTTCAAAACGGATTGGATCTTCTAGATAATGAAAATACAAAACAAAACAGATAATCAAAGATATCAATGGGGTTTCTTTTCGTACCAGTGCTAGCTACATAACACAAAGCAAATAATTTTGTAGTAACTTGCATGTATACAAGGTTAGCAGGTTTGTCAGTTAGCCATATGCTAAGCTAGCCAGCTAAATGACTACTGTATGCAAAGTTTGAGCTTCAAATGAGTTTTCTGCAAAGCCTCTAGTTGTAAAAGCCGCTAAAATTTAAATTCCCAAATAAATAGGATAACATTTGACAAGTGAGAATGTTGTTTTGTGTTTTTATGGTTTGTTTTGTGTTTCAATATGGCAGGTTTTTAAACTATGGTAACTTTTAAACGTTGTGTTAGATAATGCTGATAGATAAAATATTGTGTGAATTTAGCAAAATCATCTGCTGAAGTCTATTGCAGATATAGATATTCTTACAGTACATATAACCACGGTTGCAGACTATTCCAATATGGAGGACAGCTTACTTAGAAACAGCTGCTACTGAGGCATTTACGTATATATCTATGCCTTCTGCGAATAGCAGTATGCTAAGAGCTGGTTAGCGTGATATAATTCATTGATACAATGGCTAATTCCCCAATTAGAGGAATGAGAAAATATGCTTAAAAAAAACAAAAAAACAATCATTTTTGTTTTAAAGGATAGACAGCTTTAGAAAAAAAAAAGTGTATTTTTTTCTTTGTTTCCACATTTTTAAGGAATTGGGATGTTATTTCACTAAGAGTGTCAGAATTTCATTGTTATGGGTTATATCTTTTTCTGCAGATAATGGTGTATTAATTTGCTAATTTGTCCATAGCTTGAATGCAAGGTTAGCAGGCTTGTTAGTTAGCGGTATGCTAAGATACTTTACAAACATAGAACATGAAATAGCTTTTGATTGTATAATAAATGTGATTTTTTTTGTTAGTTAAGATAATGTATATCTTCATCTGCATCAACTCCTCCCTCACTTCTTTCGTTCTTACATTCCTCTTTTAATGTTGTATGGCTGCATGAGTGCATTTGCTTTCTCGTATAGCTTTTGCTGTCCTTTGATTTAGGCACATGTCCCGTTTTTGATTTTTAGACCGAAATTAACTTGTCTACTTTTGATGATTGTGTTTGTGTTTATCAGACTTTTTTCCTGTCCTTTTTCTGTGTTTGTAGATGGAATGGGTCGAGTTCTGGCTCAGGACGTCTACGCCAAAGACAACCTGCCTCCTTTCCCTGCATCAGTTAAAGATGGCTATGCTGTTCGAGGTGAATACCCATTACTGCAAAATTACTCACTTCGCTTACCACTCGTTTACCACTCTTCCATCAAAATGGTGCAGTGTTCTTGCTGAAACCGTGCTTGGCCCTCGAGAATTTTGTTCTGCGTTTAAGAGCAGACCAATCACATAACTAATTATATAACAGTATATCCTGCCCATAAACATACATTTGGACATCATTTTTTTTTTGTTTACAAGTCTTAGGGCTAGTTCACAATGCCCCAACAAATGCCAGCAAACACCAACATTTAGAGAATATTTAACATCAAGTCTAATAATTGTATTCCTGTGATGGCAAAAACAGTTTTGCTGTTTAATATTTTTACACAAACCATGATACTTTTTTTCCAGTATTCTTTGTGTGGATAGAAAGTTAAAAAGAACAGCATTTATTTGAAATAGAAGTTTGCATTTGTAAAATAGGAAATGTTTTACGGTCACTGACTCAATTTAATGAAAGTTTTCTGAAAAAGAGTAGTCATTCATTTTTATCATTTTAATAAACAAATAAAAAAATCTTATTTTATTTAATACTTGCTCATATTCAGCCTAACAAGATACAACAACCTTATTTTTAACTATAACTATGATCACAATCATCAAAACTGTAAACCCTTTGAAAATGACTAAATGAGTTATTCTTTTTACTGTTTTTCAGCTGCTGATGGTCCTGGTGATCGCTTCATCATTGGAGAGTCTCAGGCTGGGGAGCAGGTGAGTTAAACGAACAAAAATTAGAACTAGTCTTCTTACACTGTTGTGCCTTGAAAACCTGACATGAACATAGTCTCTCTCCCTCACACATACACAAGAAATGCCTGCTTTTGCACTGGCACCTTGTGTCTACAGGAGGCTCGTGTGATGGCAATAATACACACACACACACACACACACACACACACACACACACACACACACACACACACACACACACACACACACACACACACAGACAGAGAGAGAAAGAAAGAGGGGGAGATCCCCATGGGCTGTGTGCAGCAGAGTGCAGGCCAGCACTCCGGTGCTCATGGCTGATGTCCATACAGTGCTCTGTCTGGAGAGTGTTTTTGCATTGGAGTCATGGCTCATTCTCAGCTAATGCCATATGTCTTTGGTTAAAATAATAATGTATATGTATTTATATGACATTTTGTATGAAAAGTAACAATTTAACCCCGTGTCAGAAGGATGCAACATTAGTGTAGTTTTGCTTTCACACCACAGATTTCTGATACAGTGGTTAAAGATCTTTTTCTCTCTGTAGCCCACTCTTACAGTTATGCCAGGCCAAGTGATGAGGGTGACGACAGGCGCTCCTATCCCATGTGGTGCAGACGCTGTAGTGCAAGTAGAAGACACAGAACTGCTACGAGAGTCTGAAGATGTAAGTGGATCACATTCTTAACCACAAACTATTTTAAACTATTTTAATGTATGTAAAAAAAAAAACCCTCAGATTTCTAATAAATAACTTTAACATGAAATCAAGCACATCCCTAAAAGAACAAAGTATGTTTTTATAAATAATTTCTACCTTTGAGGATGCTCCCAATTTTGTTAGTTTTAGCTAGATTTCTGGGGAGATTTTTCATGCATTTTGTCCCAAAAGTGAAACATACATAGTTCAAAGTATAGGACAATTAAAAAGAAAAACAACCAAATATATTTAAAATTTAGAGAACAACACAAGGATTTTATGAATGCATAATTACAATAAATTATACAGCAGTACTTATTAATGTATTTTTTTTTATTTAATATGGAGGAAAACAAGAAACACACCACTTAAACATACTTCTAAACAGGGTCAAGCATACATTGTTCTTACATGTTGTTTTGTACATGTCTCAATCTGGTTGGTTATGAATCACAGGGTACAGAGGAGCTGGAGGTGAGGATCCTGGTTCAGGCTCGTCCAGGACAGGATATCAGGTGAGTGGGACTGAAGTTTGTCTCCTTTATAGACTTTTTATAACTGACCAAATATTTATATTTTATCATTACGGTGTATTTTCATCTCAATATCTATTCATACAAGTCCATTTCCCTAAAAGTATTCGCATCCACGTTTAAAGGATAATTTTCTTTGATTAAGGATTTTATGAATGATTTTTAAGAAAGTATCTTATGCTTACCAGGACTGCTTTTTATCTTATCAAAAATACAATTTAGTATTGTGAATATTATTACAATTTAAAATAACTTTGCTATTTTAATATATTTTAAAATGTAATTTATTTATGTGATGGCAATGCTAAATTTTCAGCAGCCGTTACTTCAGTCTTCAGTGTCACATGATCTTTCAGAAATCATTCTAATATGCTGATTTAATGCTCATTTCTTATTATCAATTTTAAAACAGTTGTGCTGCTTAATATTTTTGTGGAATTTCAGTGTTTCATGCTGTCTCTTGAATTCAATTCAATGCATCCTTGCTAAATAATATTATTCAGTGTACAAAAGTGTACACGTATCATGTTTTGATACTTGATGGGAATAAACATTATTCCACATTTCACCTTTTTCATGAGGAATTAATCAGTCTTTGAGTAATAAAAACTGGTATTATTATACACAGGCCTATAGGACATGATATCAAGCGTGGAGAGTGTGTGCTGGCTAAGGGCACTCACATGGGTCCATCTGAGATTGGCCTCCTGGCCACTGTAGGAGTCACAGAGGTGGAGGTGCAGAAATTTCCAGTTGTAGCAGTCATGTCCACTGGCAATGAGGTAGGACTTGTTTGTGTGTCGCTTTGTTACTTTGGTTTGCCCATGGTTATTTAAAACGTGTTTGACCGTGTTTATGTACGTTGTATGCAGTTGTTAAACCCCGAGGATGACCTTCACCCAGGCAAGATCAGGGACAGTAACCGATCCACACTGTTGGCCACCATTCAGGAACACGGCTATCCCACCATCAACCTCGGCATCGTTGGAGACAAGTCAGCATCCCTTCTTTACCACCCACACACACACAGACACAGACACACACACAGACACACACACAGAGTCAGCTCTGCACATGTCTAAATCTTTCCAACCTCAGCACTCCTCTGAAACTCATATATGAGAATCGATACAAGATCATGCAACGGCTCAGCAGAATTTACCGAAAGACAGCAGTTACTGCAGAGCTCTGAAGTATTTATTTATAAAGTCCACCTTTATTTGTATGTGCATACATATACTGTAGGGATGTATAGATGTATAATATTCATATGTATAATATATGTATAAGAAGCAAATGCAAATAGGTTAACAGTAAGTCGTCAGTGATAAGTAATTAACAACAAAATATGTATTGTTTCTTTTTCTGCATTCGTATGAAAAAACTTTAATGTTTTTCTTGAAGTCAGTAATGCTTTTTTGTGCTGTCCTCATTTTGTGGATATGAAATATTGAGTAAAGTACTTAATACATTTAGTATAAATATATAGTAAAACAATATATTGTGTATTTGGAAATAAATATTTATATGATTTAATGATTAATGATTTAATAATATACTAATTGTAATTATATTATTAAATCATAATATAATATAATGCAATGTAATATAATAAAATCACATACAAAAGTTTGTTTAGTGACATTTTTTAACATTTTTGAAAGGTGTATTTTATGCTAACCAACGCTGCAGCTGCATTTACAGTATTTGATGAAAAATACAGTAAAAACTGTTATTGTAATATTGTGAAATGTTATTGTAATTTAAAATAACCATTTTCTATTTTAATACATTTTAAAATGTAGTTATTCCTGTGATGGCATAGGTGAATTTTCAGCAGGCATTAACCCAGTCTTCAGTGTCATGTGACTGTTTGGTAATCATTATAATGTTCTGCTTTGGTGCTCAAATATTATTATCAATTTCTGTGGAAACTGCAATGATGTTTTTTTTTTTTCTTTTCTTTTTTTTTCTCCTCAGGATAAATAGAAGGTTTAAAAGAACAGCATTTATTTGAAATGGAAATATTTAGTAAACATGTAAAAGCCATTACATTTAATCAATTGAATGTGTCAGTAGTAGAAGCAAACATTTTACACTTTTTACTTCACCAATATGCAAGTAATGGATTTAACAAATAAAAAAAATTGCAAGTCAACAACAACAACGTTTATTTATATAGCACATTTAAACACAACCAAGGTTGACCAAAGTGCTTTACAAAGAATAAAACACAAATGAAATAAAAAGTCATTTGGCATGATCATGTTTTGTAACCCCCTACAGCCCAGACGACCTGCTGAATGCCCTGAACGAGGGCATTAGTCGTGCTGATGTCATCATCACCTCCGGGGGCGTGTCCATGGGTGAGAAGGTCAGTGTATTGGAGTTGTCTGGAAGTGCTGTAGTCTAATGAAAGGTCACATGCTTGAAATGTCTGAGCTTCTCAAAACAGGAATGTGGCCTCACAGATCAGTCTGCTTCATGTCAAGAAGAGGATTCCATTGTTTTACCCAGAGAGCACGATATCTTAAGAGCTTATGCCGCAGGTCACCGTATGTTTTACTGCCATCTAGTGTTTCTGCTTGCTTCTTGTCACAAAGCAGCATTTGTTAACCTGACCTTTTATTTTGGGTCTTTGCCCAGGCAGCAGTGCACTGCCCGCCTCTAGTTCTTGATTTTCCGCCCTATTAATTAAAGCTCTTTAATTACCCGATGTTTCACTTCACCAGGCACGGATAGATGTTGTTGTCCTACATGAGAGGAGAAATGCAAACACTCACGTTAACACGTCTGTGTTTTTTTTTTTTTTTTCTCAGGACTATCTGAAGCAAGTGCTGGATATAGACCTCCATGCCCAGATTCACTTTGGTCGAGTGTTTATGAAGCCGGGGTGAGTGAGAGAAGCAGTCTTAGTCATGCAGAGCCAGACTTGCGTAAAGTCTGGATGTGGCAGCACTGCCGTGAGGAGAGGCGTTTGGATGTTGGATTGAGGATATCTTGTTTTCTTGTGAACAAACTGCCTTAAAATTCTTTCAAGGATTTAATGCCATGACCTAAAAAATGTTGGCAACGCCAAAATATTGATAAGAACCAGTGCACCCTGACTCCCAAAAGTTGCAAAGTACCACACTAATCATTTTTCTTTAGCTTTTGCCTTTTTTTGTGTGCAGTTTGTGAACATTCAACTAAGAAAAAGCAATATAGACAGAAACTAAATATTATTATGTTTCAGTGCAAATTTAGTATTTATTTACTATTATAGTATTTATGAATATGAATACATTGTTTCCATTAATTTTAGTCATTTTATGTGCTTCTTCAGTTGTATTATTATTATTATTTTTTAATTGTTCGATTTAACTTTATTTTTATGTATGTTTTTGTTTTAGTAATTTTAGTACAACATTTCATCTAATACTCATATTTTATTCCAGCTTTATTTCAATCAACAAAAATATTTTTGGATTCAAGAGTTTTATTTGTCACATACACAATTATACAGAGTATAACCAGCAGTGAAATGTAGGTAATAATTTTTTAGTTAATGATTAATACACTGGTAGATACAGTGTTACAATAGTTGTAGCTTTTATTTTGACATGGCTCTCTGGAATTCTTGATTCTGATTGGTTGGTTGTGGCATTGATCTATCATTTTTGAATAATCACCCGCTCATTTAGGTAATTCTATAGAAATGACCACTCATACAAGCAACCAGTGACTTTATATATCTTGTAATACTCCTAAAACAATATTACAGTATTAAAACTGAAGTCCTCCGAGATCATTTTTAATACAGTTGTTAAATGAAATGAAAATTCTGTCATCATTTACTCACCCTCAAGTAGTTCCAATCCTGTATGAATGTCTTTGTTCTGCTGAACACAAAGGAAGATATTCTGAAGAGTGTGGGGAACAGAGCAGTTCTGGGGCACCATTGACTTCCATAGTATTTTTTTTTTCCTACTATGGAAGTCAATGGTGCCCAAAAACAGCATGATTACAAACTTTCTTCAAAATATCTTCCTTTGAAATTCATACAGGTTTGGAACTACTTGAGGGTGAGTAAATGATGACAGAATTTTCATTTTTGGGTGAACTATCCCTTTAATCCAGATACAAGATGGTGGCAGTTATGTTTGTATAAAACAAGAGAGCACGAGTCTGCAGTGACACAATAGAGTAGACAATAGAAAATGGCGCCAGGTTGACTTACCCAGATGAGCAGTTTGATATAAAGTATTGCTCAGATGACAGAAAATATTTGGATAAAATATTACTGCTTAATGCTGTGATTGACCAATCAGAATCAAGTATTCCAGAGAGCCTTGTAATAATTTGCGATAACAACTGGCTGACTGTAATGTGACCCTGGACCACAAAACCAGACATAAGTAGTGAAAGTGATGTGACATACGGCCATATATGGTGACCCATATTAGGAATTCATGCTCTGCATTTAACCCATCCAAAGTACACAGCAGTGAACACACACACACACCGTGAACACACACCCGGAGCAGTGGGCTGCCATTTATGCTGTGGCGGGCTCAAGGGCACCTCAGTCTTGGTTTTGAGGGTGGAGAGAGCGCTGTACATTCACTCCCCCCACCGACAATTTCTTCCGAACCTGAGACTCGAACCCACAACCTTTTGATTACGAGTCCGACTCTCTAACCATTAGGCCACGACTTCTTTTCTTTTATGGAAAGAATTATTAGGATATTAAATAAAGATGTTCCATGAAGATATTTAGCAAATTTCCTACTGTAAATATATCAAAACGTAATTTTTGATTAGTAATTTGAACTTCATTTGGACAAATTTAAAGATGATTTCCTGAGATTCCAGATTTTCAAATAGTTGTATCTCAGCCAAATATTGTCCTGTCCTAACAAACCATACATCAATGGAAAGCTTATTTATTTTTGATGCATAAATCTCGAAAAATAAAAAATATTGACCCTTATGACTGGTTTTGTGGTCCAAGGTCACATATTATCACTTATAAATTAGTCTGGTTGGACATCTGTTTAAAACATTATTTTGGTTGTTGCTGGGATGTAGAATATTGATGCTTTATTCTATTTCTATTTCAGTTTGCCTACTACGTTTGCCACCTTAGACACTGACGGTGCCAGAAAGCTGATCTTTGCCCTTCCAGGTACAATATGCTGTGTATTTGACATAGTAAGTGTGTATGTAAACAAATGGAGAAGTTTTGACAGGAAGAGTGTCTCAGAGTTGGAACTGTTTAGAATTTACTCAAATGAAAGCACATACATGCCCAAACCCATGTGACTGAGTTTCCTCTTTCTCCCACATACTGTACGTATTGCACTACTTACAGTACAACAACTTCTTTTATTCTCGCTATTTACATAAACTCACATATCTATATAATACTATCTCCAAACTAAATTGAATCAGCCCAAGGTTGTCCACCTGTGTACCTTTCTGCAAACCTGCTTCTCCCTGCTTGCCCAGCAGTCCGATCAGCTTTCCCAGGCTTGCCCCCACCCCGAGCCAACTGTACTCCCACCTTGTGCCTTCAGAAACCAGGTGGTCGAGGCAGTGGTGACAGTGGCGATTTCTATATTCCCCTTCAAAGGTAATTTCACCTACAGAGACACAGGGGCGACTCTTCTGGAGACTGTGCCCCTGAGTGACAGCGAGGCCAGCAGACTGCCTGTGCCTCCTACCCCAAGAGGAAGTAGGTGCTCTTAATTCAGGAAATAAGCCCTGTCTTCAGCCCGAGCTCAGAAAACGGAAATGGACTTGAAATTTTGACCCCAATCCCTAATGAACTGATTTTCGAAACCATGTAACACAAAATCTCTTTTTAGTGCACTTGGGCTCATTTGGGACCAGTATGTTATAATTATTACAGACATTACAAGATGAAAACCTGAAAAGGCCTTGTCTAATCTACAGTAACAACCACAATGAAATGAAACCTAGGAATAATATTTTTGTTCTGATTTTCCAATGTGACGCTTTCTGTTCTGTTTTCTGAGAGAAGCCTTGTGTTTTTGCTTTTTTGCGTCTGTGGCGCTCCTTGTAGCTGTTAGTTTTGTTGCAACCTCCCGAAACCCTTCTGTTTTGTGTACCGTGATGTGGCTTAGTGTCTTGAAACTGCTATTTGTCTGATGTAGTGCTGTCCTCCTTTTGCTTTCAATGCCCTTCTTCCCTTCCTGTTGATGTGGTGGAGGGCACCTCTGCATTTGATACACTCTTCTTTCTTAACTGGTTTCAGTAGTTGGTACACATTTGTCTTATCCGAGAGTATTGGGTTGTTTTCACACTTTATTTGATTGCTTTGGTACGAACCAGAGTTCAATTCCATCCCTAGTATTATTGGGCTTCGAAATGTACATGGACACAAATGTACATTTGCATCATCAATGTGAGTGCGACTTTAACCCCAACCAGACAAACTAAACTCTGATGTCAAAAAGACTCCTTAAAGGGGCAGTTGACCCAGAAATGAAAATTTTGTCACTATTTAATCACCCTTGTGTTGCTGCAAACCTTGTTTGACTTTCCTTTTTCCATAGAACACAAGCAAAATGTTAATGCTGCTATTTTTAATTTAATGATAATAAGGTATACAGAAAGAAAGTAATTAGTAGCTTAATTCATCAAGGATGCATTACATTGATCAAAAGTGGCCATAAAGACATTTATAATGTTGCAACGCTTTCTATTTTCAAATAAATGTCTCTTTTCAACTTTCTATTCATCAAAGAATCCTTGAATGTAGCGCAGTTTCCACAAAAAGTATTATGCAGCACATTTATTTTCAACATTGATAATAAGAAATGTTACTTGAATATTACAAATCAGCATATTAGAATGATTTCTGAAGCACCATGTGACAAGTTATTTTAAATTGTAATAATTTTTCACACTATTACTGTTTTTACTGTGATTTTGATCAAATAAATGCAGCTTTAGTGAGCATAAAAAACGTTGTTTGCAGAGACTAAACCTTTGAACAGTAGCGTACAAGAATGAGGTTTAAGATCTGTGAAAGATTTTCAGCAAGTTATAGTTTAAATTGCTGTCGGTTTCGTGATTTCAGGCAAATTTTGTGGTAATTTTATGCCGTTTTGTTGTTCTTGTAGCTGGATAGCCACTGATCACTGTGTACTTGAATTGTATATAAAAGAGCAGCGTAAACATTCTGCTAAATGTCTCCTTTTGTGTTCTCTGAAACACAAGATCGGACAATTTTGGAACAACATGAGGGTGAACAAATTACAGAATTCACATTTGAAAGTGAACTGTTGCTTTAAAGACATCAGGAAACAAACTGAATTCCTATCGACTACAGATGATCCACAGTTCTGAGAGTTTCTGCCCCAGACCTCCACCCTGACCCCAAAGCGTAAGCCATAGTCTTCACCTCAACACTCGTTTCTTCTTTCTGTCTCAGGTAACCCAGTGTCAGCTGTTGTAACCTGTAACCTCTTTGTTATCCCTGCATTAAGAAAGATGCAGGGGATCCTGGACCCACGGCCCACCATCATCAAAGCCAGGGTGAGTATAGCCAATAAAGCCCATGTTCTTGCAGTGATGGATAGTAACTGAGTATTTTTACTTAAAGTGAATTTTTCTTTTTTGTTGTTGTTGTTGAGGATTTTATTGCGGAAACCTTTCCAAAGCATTACATTTCATAAAAATTATCATTCCTTGTTTGTTAATTTGAACTGAAGAAATCATCACCTGCTCTGAGACGTGATAACGATGCCAGATTTGTGAACAAGCTGATTCTTTTCAATGAACCTGTTGAATAGGATCGCATATCGCAATTCATTCACAAATTGGACTAATCTGATAGAAGCTGTTTTCAAGTCAACAACTCACTGATTCAATGATCCAGTCAGAGTGAGTCTTCATGTCTAACTTAAAATGAGCCAAGAACAAGAAGATCCTTTGAGCTTGAGTGTGTACGCAGCTGATAGCTTTAAAAGGAAGCTACTAATACCAAATTTTAGGATTTTAGCTGGTCTGAGTATTTCAAAAACTGCTGATCTACTGGGATTTTCACACACAACTATCTCTAGGGTTTACAGAGAATGGTCCGAAAAAGAGAAAATATCCAGTGAGCGGCAGTTGTGTGGACGAAAATGCCTTGTTGATGTCAGAGGAGAATGGGCAGACTGGTTAGAGATGATAGAAAGACAACAGTAACTCAAATAACGATTCGTTACAACCAAGGTATGCAGAATACCATCTCTGAACACACAACACGTCGAACCCTGAAGCAGATGGGCTACAGCAGCAGAAGACCACACCGGGTGCCGCTCCTGTCAGCTAAGAACAGTAAACTGAGGCTACAGTTCGCACAGGCTCACCAAAATTGGACAATAGAAGATTGGAAAAAACGTTGCCTGGTCTGATGAGTCTCGATTTCTGCTGCGACATTCAGATGGTAGGGTCAGAATTTGGTGTAAAGAACATGAAAGCATGGATCCATCCTGCCTTGTCTCAACGGTTCAGGCTGCTGGTGGTGGTGTAATGTTTGGGGGATATTTTTTTGGCAAACTTTGACCAATTGAGCATCGTTTAAACGCCACAGCCTACCTGAGTATTGTTGCTGACCATGTCCATCCCTTTATGACTACAGTGTACCCATCTTCTTTTTTTGTTATCAACATTTTTTTATTTTTCATACATAACACAACATAAAAAAAACAACAATATATTAAGAAAATAAAATAAAATAATAAAATAAAACAACAGACATTTACTCAACATCTCAAAGTCCAGTCAAAAGGAGGGAGAAAAGGAAGGACAGAAAAAAGAAACCCACAGAAGTCACTCCTCCATACAGTCACGTATTTCAAAGAGAAAGCACTGCCAAGCATCAATGGTAGAAGGCTTGGCTCCATTGATTCGTGCTGTTGTAAGTGTACCCATCTTCTGATGGCTACTTCCAGCAGGATAATGCACCATGTCACAAAGCTCAAATCATCTCAGACTGGTTTCTTGAACATGACAATGAGTTCACTTTACTCAAATGGCCTCCACAGTTACCAGATCTCAATCCAATAGAGCACCTTTGAGATGTGGTGGAACGGGAGAGTCGCATCAGGGATGTGCAGCCGACAAATCTGCAGCAACTGTGTGATGATATCATGTCAATATGGACCAAAATCTTTGAGGAATGTTTCCAACACCTTGTTGAATCTATGCCATGAAGAATTAAGGCGGTTCTGCAGGCAAAAGGGAGTCCAACCCAGTACTAGCAAGGTGTACCTAATAAAGTGGCCAGTGAGTGTATATTTATATGTATCTGTATATGTATGAAATTCTTGAATTTGAATATGTCATGTATCACCATCTGAACCATGTAGGTTTTTTAGGTAAAAACTAAACATAATATTAAAATGAATTTTGCCATTAATCACTTACCCCCATGTCGTTCCAAACCCGTAAAAGGTTCGTTCGTCTTCAGAACACAATTTAAGATATTTTGGACGAAAACCGGGAGGCTTGTGACTGTCCCATTGGCCATTGACTGCCAAACAATTAACACTGTCTAGGCCCAGAAAAGTATAAAAAACATTGTCAGAATAGTCCATCTGCCATCAGTGGTTCAACCGTAACGTTATTAAGCTACTAGAATACTTTTTGTACGCAAAGAGCACAGAGGAGACGAATTGTTGAATAAAGTCTTTTTTTCTTTCTTTGTGTAAAAAAAATAAAAATTGTTTTTTGGGGTGGAGTAACCATTTAATTAAAATTGAAAAGGAATATACTTTTACTGGAGTAATGTAATATTATGGTATCTGTACTTTTAATCCAGTACTTGAGTCGTGTACTTCATCCACCACTGCTTTCTTGTGACTAACATTGTGTTTCTGCTGCGATGTCATCAGTATGTGTCCTTTTCTTGGCAGCTGTCCTGTGATGTAAAGTTGGATCCACGTCCAGAATATCATCGCTGTATACTAACATGGCACCACCAGGAACCACTTCCCTGGGCACAGAGCACAGGTATACATAATTAGTTATAACTAACTTATTTGTATGTAAAAAAGCAAGTAACACCCTGCTCTGCTCCACAGGAAACCAAATGAGCAGTCGGCTAATGAGCATGCGCAGTGCCAACGGCCTTCTGATGTTGCCTCCGAAAACAGAACAATACGTGGAGTTGCACAAGGGTGAAGTCGTGGACGTCATGGTCATAGGACGGCTATGATGTCATCTTAAGGGGACAGACCAAGTACAGAGCAAGAAAGTGGTGCATGTCCACATATCATTACTATTCTGTAATATGCAACGGCACAGCTAGTTTTTATTGATTTGGGAGAAGTTGATCCAGTATAATCAACATTTCGAACAAAGACGAATATGTGAAATTTCTGAAAATACGACTTCGAAGACATCATAGTATTTCAAAGACAGAAAATATTATACCTTTTAAAGTGAGAATATATATATGAAATATAAGAGATTTATTCTGTAATATATTGTTATAATTATTATGATTATTAATATAATGATGACTATTATCATATTAAGCAACTCTGTTCTCTTTCATTGCAATTGCTTTGTGTGTTCAATGCTAGAACTTATAGATAGCCGTAGCATTTTAATAGACAGCTGTTGGCGCTTGTCACACATACATCAGAAATCTTATTTTCTCATCGGTAGAAATTGTGTCACTGAGGAATGAAAAGCTCTTCAAAATGACAGGAGCTGGATCTTTTCATCTCTCCTCAAAGTGCACCAAGGTGACCCAGCTATCTTTCCCTTTAGTAGTATATGCTCCATAAAGACTTCATTATGCTTCATAAAGGGTTTACAAAACCGCTTTGCTTGTCGTTTATCTTGTGAGTCGTGTTTATGTGCGCTGTGCCAAAAGCCAGGGCTGTGGGGGAAGGTCTTGTGGTGGCGACGCCGAAAAGCAGCACGTTCTGCCGGGTGGCACAGCCTGTGTGCGGAAACGATGACTGGTGGGGGTCTGTGTAAATTCTGTGCTACTTTAGCGCGCCCCGAGGCATGTCCTGTGCTTCAGGCTATACCTCAGTCTGGAACATACTTCATAGTAAACTGGCCCTCATAGCTCTGCCCTTATTACTCTCTATTTTACCCACTACCCTTACATTTAAACTCGCCCGGCCTATTCCTAGAGGCTGAGCTCCCTGGAAACTTTTGTTGAACTTTGAAGATGAAGACACAGCTTATTTAAGTGCTGACAGCCTTTTTAAATGAATTACATAAAATGTACAGTCCAAAAAAAATGCAAGAGTGATATTGTACAGACAAGTGACCAGCACTCCTGAGGAATACACTATGGTACTGAAAAGATATTCAACAACTCTGTACTATAATATCATTTTCTGTAATACTGATCTAATGCGAGAATTAAAATTCTTGATCATTATGTAAAGATGTGGTTCAGTTTCATTTTTTAAATAAACACTGAAAGCTGATTGACTTGAGTTCTCCATATCTATTTATTTCCATGCATATATGAACAATGTTTATTATTTAATAATATACAATATTCACATTTTTATTAAATCAAATATAAAAAATACTTTGTTAATATTAAGTAATAAACAAAGAAAAATAAGAAAAAATCTTTTTCTTTCTTTCTTTCTTTCTTTCTTTCTTTCTTTCTTTCTTTCTTTCTTTCTTTCTTTCTTTCTTTCTTTCTTTCTTTCTTTCCCTGCACCTGAACCAAAATTTGGGTCTTCTGGACATTCATACCTTTTATTTATTGTTTTACTTATTTATTTTTGTATTGATAAGAGATACCATAGTCTTGAAATATAAGCTGTTTCCTTTAAGCATAAAGTTTTCTCTTGTATTTAATGGGACATCCTTAAAAAATAAATAAATAAATGAAATTTGCAGTTTGTCAAATTAGTTTAATATGTGAACATACACTATTCAAAGTTGACAATATTTTTGATTATTAACGTTCTAAAATACTGAAAGTGGCTAAAACTTTAAAACTGAACAAGCCTGAAAAATCCCAAACCGAAACTGACCGCTTCTCGTCGGCTCGACATTCTGAAGGAAAACCTCACCTGATTGGACGATGGTGTTAAATCGTGGTGGATCTGTCCAATCAGAAGCGTCGTCTCATGCGGTTACCGGAGGCGCTGTTGAGCCGCTCTCCGTCAGTCAGTCCCGAGACTCTGGAGCAGCGGTGACCCATCACACAACATGACAACAATCTCATGCGCTATTCTGTGAACAAAACCGCTTGTTTGGGAGTATTTAAACACTAACTGGACTAAAGGGACGGCATATCTAACTGAAGAGGTAAGCTAAGCGACTCTTTAAAGTTGTTTGGTCGTTTAAACGTGGTGTAAGTGTTTGCAACAGGTTGCCTGGGAAAGAAAGCAGCGCTGCACTTCGGGAAGTGACCAGCTAGCAGTGTTAGCAATGCAAATATATTTAGCAAAACACTAAAGCAAACTCTCATTTCTCTGAAATAAGACTCTATAAACATTGAAGAGACGGTTTATAGGATTCATACGTTCTGTGTTTTACTATTTTGGAGTTTTTAGGGCATACCAACCAAGCTCATACAACGGCTGTCTCAAAACCCAAAGAGCTGCCTACCTAGGCATCATAGGCGTTCATTGCTCAAAAAGTGGCAGCTCACTAGGTCGTGAGACAGTTACCCTGCTGCTTTAGATTAAGTTACTATGAATGTGAAGATACAGGCTGAAAATGGCCAAACTAAAGCTCCTCAAACAACCTGTTGAAAACTGCGTGGAAGTTTCTTTGATCGATACACGGACTGCCATTGTTCATCTACCTTCATTACAGCCATTAGGACACAAATGTCGCATTGTTTCCTTCGGGATCGTTCAGAAATCTGATATCACTGGCTCTTCATATTCTCTCTGGAGTGATTAAAAGCTGACATGTAAAGGGCGTTATCGTTTTATTTTATGGCTGAAATGCCTTGGGGAAGTAGCTAGAGGGAATATTTCACCAGTCAGACAGATATCTATCGTTTAAAAGTTGATCATTTTTGCATTATTATTAAGAGAGCGTGTGTCATTCATTAAAATGGTCTTGGATTCTAGACACGCTGGCCTGTGTTTACTAGGCATGTTAAACATGTGCATGTGCTTATAAAATTGAGTGTTAAGTGTTCTGGTTTATCTTATCAACCTCCTTTTTGCATATTCAAAGGACTCTGACAGTTTGATGTGCTAGTAAAGGAGAGGAGAGTAAGGTTTTTCAAGGTTGATCTATTCTTGTTACTCAGTGACTATAGTACATATCATTTATGGTCTCCAAAATTGTTACCTAACCTTTAGACTAGGGCTGAACGATTTTGGAAAATAATGTAATTGAGATTTTGTTTTTTACTAATATTGCGATTGCGATTTAATATGCGATTATTGTTTTAAAGCTTTTTATATTCTGTATTATTCAACAAAGACAAGTAATAAATCATTGTATTGTATTGTATGCAGTGTTGGGCACGTTACTTTAAACAAGTAATTAGTTATATTACTAGTTACTACTCACAAACAGTAACTGAGTTACATCATTATAAAATAAACTAATTACCAGGGAAAGTAGCAGTTACTTTTTTTTTTTTTAATGTTCAAATATGTCAAATAACTTGGATGCCTCCAATATTAAATATGTTAAATAAATGAAATGGTCACTAAATAGAATCAATTATTATTATAAAACATTGTACACTAATCTACACTATTTTAATGTTTCTGTGGGACAATGTGAGAGAAACCTATCAAATTCAATTGATTATTGTAAATATTATCAACCCTCTATTGACACCTTGGCAATAGAATATCCATGGGCTTGTCTTTTTTTTTTAGTTTACTCACCAGACTAATATTACTTATCTGATATATATATAAAGCATGTTTGGAAAATGGCACAGTTTTTTTTAAATATCTCACTTAGCATCAGTCAGTCAAACATTATTTGATATTCTGATAATTTAGCATTAAATGATGATAGCACTTTAGTAATTAGAATAACCATGTATGAATGCATATTTGTCATGTTGGCTGAACTTAGGTCTGGTGGTGGAGCTTAAGATATTGTTTGTCATTTAGTGTTTCTATAAAAAAAAAGGGGGGGGGGACTACAAATAATACTGATAAGATAAAACTACTACGAATTCTACTACTAATAAGAACAATATAAAGCACACTAAGGATTATTGAGCTGCTGGGTTCATGAATATTAATCAGGTTGTCTGCGTTCGCTTGAACTGATTCGCTGAAATCAAAACAGGGAGGATAATAGGTGAGCACCAGCCAATGAGATTGCCGTTTGCGCATTAGTCCCGCCCACTACCGGAAAACCCGGCAGTTCTTAAAAGCTGAAGAATTCCAAAGGAACTCCGTTATTTTGACAGGAAAATACAACAAAGGATATCATTTACATGTAGGTCGTCAATTCTGCATGATATGTAAGACCGCAAACTGTGGACTTGGCAACATAACGTGCCAACTTGATGCTTCCTCTGAAGACTGCTTAGATGTGTTCGACTTGAAGCAGCGCAGCTAGACCGATCGCTGTGTGTCAGATATATATAAGAGAGCGGACGTCTCCTTATGCTTTCTCCCGCCGTACTTTGATGTCATACACCGATCGATCTTCAAGTCGAGTACCACCTCTTTACTCTTGCGTGTCATGTGACAGAGTATAATCGTAGCCTCTGTGGTTGAAAAATCGCGTTTTTTCATATCGTGATATTATCGCAAATGCAATAAATCACTCAGCCCTATTTTAGACGTTAATTAATTGTGGAGTAATTTTATTTAAATGTAAATTCTTGATCAAACACAAACTAAGCTATGGACAATATTATGCGGTTAATTGTTTTTGTTTGTCTTATGATGTTTATTTTTATACCAAGTCACCAAAAAGTCCGTTCCCAGCAGGGTCTGGCTGTGATCCCTGTCTTCATTCCATTATTCGAAACACAATTGACAATCTAATCATTTCCTCAGATCACAAGCTGCGAGTCAGCTGGCTGCTTTGTGTTGTTTAAACATAAGTCATCACTGCATGTTGGGATATAATTCGGCTTCGGAGGTGGCCGAAGGTAACCTGTATCAGCACCGTCACAGAGATGGCCTTCCCTGCTCTTTATGCGCATGTTGAAGTCAAAGCTCATTTATTCCATAAAAGGATTCAGGGCTGTTGATGAAGATTATGATGATGGTAATGGGTTATGTATGGCAGTTTTGTTTGTTTGCTGCAGGTGTGGAGTTACTGCACAAATAAATGATGCTATAACAGATGATAGAGGTTTTTGGCTCTGAATCAGATGGGCTTTCTTTCAAGGTGACGGTATCTGTTTTCAGAGTGAGAGGTGTTAATGCCAGCACGTTCTCGAATCATATTACCTCACCGCCACGTTCCTTCAGTGATTCTGGCCTGTCAGACTGATGAAATCTGATGGCCTGATGGATATATTGTTGGATATAGCATACAGGGGACTCCCTTCATCATCAGTGGATTTAAATATAAATAATGATCATTTATATCTTAATATTTATATTCATGTAATAATTAAATATAATACTTTTCGTTTATAGTAATTTTAGTGATTGTGTAAAAAGAACTATTTGTATGCACTACCAAAAAGAGTTCAAAAGAGTTGTAAATTGTTTTTTTGTGTAGTTTTGTGTTTGATTTCTTTTATGCAGCATTTAGGCTATGTAATCAAATTTTTAAAAATATTATTATAGTTTAAAAAATGATTTTCTATTTGAATATATTTTAAAATTACATGTATTATGTAATTGCAGAGGTGAATTTTGTTTTCAGTGTCAAATCATCTTTCAGAGATCTAGTAGGAAAAAATTCTAATATGCTGATTTTGTGCTTACCAAACATTCATTATAATTATAAATGTTGAAAGCATTTGTGCTGCTTAATATTTTTGTGGAAACATGGTACGTTTTTTTTTCTCTAGAATTTGTTTTTTTGTGTTGAATAGAAAGAAAACAATTAAAAGAAAGAAAATAGTTATAATCTTTTGCAACATTATAAATGATTTTACTTTTGATTTTTATGATTTCACATGATCAATTTAATGCATCCTTGCTAAGTATTAAGAAATAAATATATTAAAAAAAATACTGACTTCAAATAAATGGTTGTGTATATTTAGCCACCCCTTCTCTAGATATTGTTTTGTTGCTTTGCCTTAATTATTGAAATGCCTACCTGTATTTGTCAAGCACAAGTTCATATCCACCACTATAGTGACAAACGCCAGCATTAAATGTAATCAGCAAGTATTTTATAGTTATGTGTGGCACTAGCAAGTAGGCTGATAGTCTCAAGTGTTTCATTCTCAGATGTGTGTGATGCATTGATGTGGGAAGAGGGTTATGAAGGTGTAGACAGGACTTTTTTATCACATGGGTGGTGGTGCGGGAAGGGACTGGGACCAGTGCCAGCAATGTACAGAACCGCTGTGACCCATCTGTGTCCCCTGAGGATTTCTCAATATTCTCTGCTGTCCTGATGGACCGCCACAGCTAGGAATTAACAAGCCACAAACTCTCCTAGAGAGCCCATCCAAAATGCCAGGGGGCTATTGTTATGTCTAGACCTGGGCTTTCCCACTAGCTTTCAGGAGGACTGTGAAGGACAATAACAACATGGCCCCTGAGTGTTCAAACTTACGACCCCCTGAAAGGATAGCATGCGGCTCTTGAATCACCGACTTGAAAAATGTTTCTTATCACTGTTTGTCACTTGGCTAATACTAGTTGTGAGGAATCCTTATTAATCTCTTGATTCCATTTGGGGTCTGTCAAATCTCTCAGTCATTGCAGGCTGTTCCTGGTGCAGCAACCAGTCAAGAGTGGATGAGCCACAGATCACCAGCACTGTGTCTAATAGGCTTCCAGTGCTATAAATTGCAACACATCAGCACACTTTAAAACATGCAGATATTTTTTAATGCTGCTTTTTTTTTTTTTTTTTTTTTGCACAACCATGCTGGTTAGTTCTTCCTCAGGGGTGCTTATTGTATAATTTTGGGAACTTGGTTAAAAAAAAAAAAAAGTTGCATACATTCAGCTTTAAAGGAATAGTCCACCCAAGAATAAACCATAAAATTGTCATAATTGTCTTACCCTCATGCCATTGCAAACCTGTATGACTTTATTTCTTCTGTGGAACAAAAAAGAAAAGAAAAGAAAGTTAGTAACTAGTGATGCTCCGATCAGCATTTTTGGGGCCGATCACCGATTACCGATCACCAAAATCATGATCTGCCGATTGCCGATCACTGCCGATCACAGAATGGCAGGGGGATGGGAATCTTTTATCAGTAGAAATATGCTAGAGTCAAGAAAATCTTAAAGAACCACCAATATTTATTTGATTGTAGTTAGAAAACAAGATAACATAAGGCTACTTACTGTATGCCATCTTTTCCAAATAAGGCAGATTAACATTTTTCAAAACATTGCGTGGATTTTCTCTTTTTGGATCCCCCATGACTGAAACATGCCGCTAAATGCGTTCACCAAAGCCTCCGCAGAATGTGACCCCGTGAAATCCTGACAGTGTAGCACAATGTTGTGTCTTTTGAAGTTTGAGTCAATAAAGTGCGCTGTTAAGCTTAGCAGGGACATTGGACAGGCGTCTGCACTCCATATATCGCTTGTGAAGCTAATATGTACGCTATCATTCAGAAGCTTGTCAATGTGTGTGTGCACGGATTTGTACAACGCGGGGAGACACACATCAGTTAGATATTTCCTGCCTGGGGGGTCGTATCGTGGCTCAAGGCAGGTTAGCAAGCGACGGAACCCTTTATCCTCCACAACGGATAGAGGTTGTTCGTCGAGGCAAATGAATTCCATCTCTTACTATCCCGGCTGTATGGTTCACGTCTTTTAAATGCATCACTCACAGTCGGCTGATTGAGGGATGGGGATGTTTGCGTCGGCTGGTTTAGTCTCTCATACTCTGCATATTCAGCTGTTGTATGGCGTGTTCGAAGATGCCTAATCATGTTGGTTGTATTAAAATGCCGTTGATGTATTCCACCTCGAGGGATTTCAGCACGACATGTATTGCATATGGCTAATTTTATGTCTTTGTCTGACACTTTGAAAAACCTCCAGACGGGAGAAGGAGAAGTCATTTTGCTGCTGTCTGGCCAGCTCTGCTCTGCTGTTGTGTTCCCGCGCGCCACATGCAGAAAAGTTGCGCAAGTTATTTACGTCACGTGATCGGCTTTTTTGATCGGCGCTTTTGGGGGTTGCCGATTAAGCTATTTTTAACCAATATCGACCGATCATGATCGGCGGCCGATCAATCGGAGCATCACTATTAGTAACGATGCTGTTTTGGTTCCCCTTGACTTCCATTGTATGGACAAAAATACAGTGGAAGGCAGTGGAAAATGAAACTGTTTGGTTATCAGCATTCTTCAAAATATTGTGTTTCACAGAAGAAAGAAAGTCATGCAGGTTTTTAATGACATGGTGGTGAGTAAATGATGACAGAATTTAAATTTTTTGGGTGGACTATCCTTGTAAGACCTGTTCACACCATGATTCATTTTTGGTGCAATTTTCATTCAAATTTAAATTTAATGAACAGCTGTTAATTCATCTGTTCAGATTGACACAAACAAGTGCTACAGAACAATTGTTGTCACTTTTAGTCAAATGCCCAGAGAACCTGCTTTTAAGTAAAACTATAGCTGTTACAAGCATTTTGTAAGTATTTTGCTAAGCACTAGTGAATAGCAAAGTTTTCAGAACTGGAATCTGTTTGTTGTTTTCGACAAAGTGGTCTACGAATACATATAGTCGACCTTTAGACTTGATAGGTGGAGCCTTACAGTGTTGTTTTCACACCTGCCGGTCTCTTGGGACATTTATTTTCCAAATATATTTGCATACATATGACTTTGTGAATGGCTTCTATGGAGGTTGTAAGTCAAGGGAAAGCAAGTAAAATGGTTTACTTATTAATAGCTTTGAAGGTCATGTGTTGGTTTTATTTTCTGTTCTGCACTGCAAAGGCCAAAAGGGATTCATCTCTGCGTGCTGGTGTAGTCTATACCATGCTCTTGCCACATATTTTCCCTCTCTCTATATCTTTCCCTTTCTTTTTCAGTCTCTTTTCAGCATTGCTCTCCCTCCTGGTACTAAGTGGTACGTGCCCGATTCTTAGGAGCCTGGAATCTGGAATTTGTTTTGGTACACAAACACTGGGTGTTGGAATGTTGAGCTGGAGCTTTGGGGAAGATAACGATCCTGGTCTGTTTCTCCTCTACAGTGACAGCAATGGAAGTGTCGGCCTGTCCAGATTCCCTCTATCCTGCATGATGTCTTTCCAGGCATTGCTTTTTCTTTTTGTGTATTTTCCAGTTCTCTGATGAGAGAGATTCATATCTGGGAGGTGTCAGTGCATAGTGTCTTTTTCACTGTAAAGGTGTGGTAGACACCAGAGCTTTGATATATTGTCATATAGTTACAAAACCTATTGAAGGCTGATGATGGGAAAAGAGCTTTGTTCTCACCCTGTCACAGCATTCAGGTACTGTTTTCCATACTAGCCACTCCTCAGGACGAGCCGTTTCATGTCTGTCAGCGTAACAGGTTCATCCTGTGCAGGGCTGAGGCTGTCAGGCCAAGGAATAAAACATCCTTCCTGTGAATAATGCATTTTATTCAGTGTGTTAAGTGGAGTTCTTTGTTGTTTGTTTAAGGTAACAGGCCATAAGAGCTGTGGTATTATGAATGTCGATTAAGATTATTGAAATTATTGTTTGACTGATTTATGTACATGTTTATTTTTAGAACTACATTCTGTAATTTGTTTTGTTGTAATTGTTGTTTTTTGCATTGCAATGCACTTCTGTTAATGGGCCAATCTTTTATGAACAGTGCCCGATAATCCTAAATTATAGCCAACAGAACTAGTGAAAATAACTGCTCATGTGTAAAGTGGAATATGAATATGTTTGGACTTGATTATTTTCACAACCCTTGTTTACTTTCTCATTTCGTTTGCGTTAGCGAAACTACTCTATTACAAAAGCTTGCCAGGAATGTGACCGGTGAGAGTCCACTGTGTGTGTTGCGTAGTGTGTGTTCACAGCCGCAGTATCTGTGAGGACCGTTTCCCAGGTGGAATGAAAAACAACAGGGTTGTTGACACAGTGCCCACTATTGCTCACGTCCTATTGGCTGGCACAGTGAGGACACACCCACAGCCTCTGGGCCAGCCGTGCTGCACCTGCTCTAGCTAGAAACACCTGCATGTACCACGAACGTGCTCTTCCTAATCTACCTCACCTCCTCCCTGCCTGGTCTTCCACACTGGGAAATATTAGCCTTCCCATTGGCATTAATCATAGATCAGCCTAATTATTTATCTAATAAAGGCTAAGATTCGGATTTGAGTTGATAGAGCTGATCCTACACCAGTGTAAAGGGACGATTCTATTAGTAAGCACCCAGATGTCCCTATTTCTTGTGTAAGAAGCCAGAGGCTTAGTGTGCTGAGCCGAGCTGTAGTTGAGTTGTGGCCAGCCCGCCGCTGAATGGAACAGGAGGGTTTGAAGTAGGTTACTTAAGCTCTTGAGCAGCAGATGGTTCGAGGCTCTATTTATATGTTTTTCAATCTTGGGGCTCTCCGCTGCGTGTTGTGTCATCCAGTAGTGGGGAAGGGGAAATATCCTGAAGACGGTCCATGTTGATGTGAACATGTTTGTGCTTATATGTGTGCAAGATCTGTAAAATGACATGAACTAAAGCCTCGTTACACAGCACCAGGGTACAAGAATGACCTTATTGGTTCACCTGTTATTGCCTGGAAAAGTATTGAATTTTCATATCCTGATATTTGCGGAGTCTGTTATCATAGCTTACAGGTTTAGAGATAAACAAACTTTGTTTATTGTGGTGTGTTTTTATGATTCTTTAGGGTCTTAATGAAAAGTCTATAACATACTTTGGTTAAAATTTCATCATTCATTCATTCAAGCTGGATCACGAATGATTCGCACAAACAGACTCATTTAGGCAGATCGGGGATCGGCGCATTCACTTCAAAGCGAAAGTAATGTTAATCCTCTGCTAGGGTTGTGCAATTAATCGAAATCGAATCGCAATCGCGATTTGAGATGTTGAGATTTGCTAATTGCAAAGAGCATATGCATGACTGAGTGGCAGTCTTACTAACCAATATAGTGAGCGCACCTCCGTTCTCCCCGATCAGCACTGCTCTAGCCAACTGCTTAAACGTCCACCATTTAAAAAGGGTCAGATCGAAAGTTAGGCAAATTAAAACTAAAGAAACACGTATGTAACTTCAGCTTCGCAATGACAGACAACGAACAAAAAAGGTAATTTGTAAGAGCTGCGTCACGAGCGCATCTGGCAATATGGACGAGGCCTGACGCATGTGCGCAACCTGTGTCAACTCGCGCCTGGCTCCGTGTTTAAAATGAATGTAAATTAAGTTTAACTGTTTGCCAATTTCACTTGGATGATATGAAACATTCAGCACATTTCCCACTTGTTCTTAAAATCCTAAATACTTAAAAATGAATAAATCAGCCCGTGTAACATGTAATACTTTAATAATTGACTAAAGAAATACAGTTCTTTTATTTATAAAAAATAAACAAATCTTTCCTATGAAATTCAGTAATTCTGTAAAAGTAGTAATACCATTATAATCTTCCCTGCGGGAAAAAAAAATACACACAAAAAACAAACAAACAGTAGAACCCCTCCCAAAACACAATAGAAAATTTAATGGATTTAAGGGTTATAATGGGAATTGTACTGTTTTAATGTAAACTATAATGGTGTCTACTGGTATTTGATGCATTCTATTGGTGGGATGTAATCTAGTAGATGGCAACCAATAGAACAACAGTAATTCCTATTGGAATAATGCCCACAAAAAAAGGAATTTTGTATTGTTTTTATGGAAACTATAAGAATTTCTGTGATGGTTTCTATTGTTTTTTTGTTTTGTTTTTTCAGCAGGGTAACGATACTCATATTGTGCTGCACATTATTGACAATATTGAGCTGAAGCTTGACTTTGCAAATTTATAATCGCAAATCAAATCGCAATCACAATATCTGTCAAAAAAATCGTAATTAGATATTTTCCCCAAATCGCACAGCCCTGTCCTCTGCGTCTTCAGCAGCTCAGATGTCGGGAGTAACTGACGACTGCTATATTCATTATTACATCCAACAACAAAACGCCTCAATCGCTTAATCTGAGATACAGCTCTCAGCTCACTCAGGGCGGGTCTAAGGTAAGACGGTCTTGTCAATCAACTATCATGGGGGGGTCTGTACAGAACTGCGTTATTCTGATAGGAACCTCAGAACAGCCTGATTTGAGAAAGGGGATTTTAAAAAAACACTGGGTGGATTTTTATCATTATAGGATGTATGTCTGCACACACTTCCAAAGCACATTTATGTTCAAACAACTTGAAAAGTGAATTTTGCATCCGATGACCCCTTTAAATAAAAATATTGTAAATAAAATAATATTAAATGAATATGTGCTTGCGAAGTGTGGTTTGGAACAGGGCTGGGATAGCAATGGAAGAGTGCCTCCCATCTCCTGACACTGCACACTTACAGTATGAAGAACCTGTTACGATATGTATTCAAAAATGATATAGAATAAGACAATTCTGTCTTAATCTGTTCAATTATATTGATATATAGTTTGTTGCAGGCGCATCTGAAAATTAGTGAAGGCACAGTGAGCTGCTGTGGGGAAAGTGCAAGATCCAGATTGTCCTAAACATTAGACATGCTTTAAACTAGCTCGTAAACATATAAATTAGGGCAGCTTGCCCTATCAGGTTCTCTGACAGATATGTGTGTTGACAGATACTTACCTGCTTGTGATATTTGTTGTTAGATGTTCTGTAAATTGTATTTTTATGAGAGCAGTTATAATCACAGTTTAGATGAGTGAATGTGTTCCCCTGACCTCATCCCTGGTTTCTTTTTCTTCTTTATGTTCATTTTTAATTTAGTGATTTTAAGTTCTAATTTAAAAAGCCATTTATTTTGTGTTTTAGAATGTAATGTTTATATTTTAACAGGCTAGCCTACATAGATATTGCAATTTATACATTTTTGGAGGACAACTGAGCATTGGGTAGGATGTGGAATAACATAATGTTGCTGTTGAAAAGCCATTACATCCCAAGTAGGCTTTTTTTCCTGTTAAAAATATTTTATTTTTATTTTTTGGCTTCCTGTCTAGATTCTAATGGTAATTCTTCTGATGTAAAACTTGTTGGAGGACAAACGACAGACGTAGAACAGCTCTATCTCTGATATGATCAGACCTTATTTGCTAACGTCACTGGCGCCAGATTAAATAGCAAAAGTCAGATATGTGTTGCTATTTAAAACCATATTGTATTTTCTAAACACAAATTATGGCCAGCTTTCCAGTAACTTCATACAAATTCTGGCCAGAACCAATTTTAACTTTAAATTGGCTCTTGTTGAGTGTTAATTTTGGACACTGGAAAGCACTATACCTCAGTTATCCATCTGAGCTGCTCTCATGAAAGATAGATGGCTGTTATGTAAATGTAAGGGGCTTTTTTAGCATTGTCAGTCAGGGGATTGTTTGATTTAGCTCAGTATTGCATATTGTCTCTGGTGTGTTGTAGTGGGCAGCAGTAAGATTGTTCTTATCTGCAGCCAACAGGGTGGAAACCACCTTAACAATGACATCAGCATGACTACCTGAATAATGTAGGGAGTGTGTGGACCTCACATGGATGTTGGCTACGCTCAAGCTACATCTGTGTGTAGGTGTAAGGCTACAATCCTCTTACCTTTTTATAGGAAAGATTAATTGGATTTTGTCCTGTCGATATCAGCACAGCTGCATCCCAAGAAACAGCAGTGGCTTAGAGGTCTTAATGAAATAAATCTGTTTACCACAGACCTTTTTTTTTTCATCTTTTGTCTTAATGTAACCTTGACTTTGGTTTACACTAGTAATCAGGTATTGAGGTTGCATGCGAAAGCGTACGCATGTAGGCGCTCACAATAGAGCCCTTATGTTGGTCTGGTCTGCTGAGGAATGTCGTTCCCAGGCTATTTTAATTCCTGCCTTGTGCATTATGAGATTGTTGCTCTGTCACTGCACAATGATAACATCAGAGATGGCTGTGTGAATTATAATGCAGGAAAAGCACTTTAGTATGTATACAGTTTACGTAAATCGGCTAAAAATGTGCATGCATATATATATATATATATATATATATATATATATATATATATATATATATATATATATATATATATATATATATATATATATATATATATATATATATATATATATATATATATATATATATATATATATATATATATATACAGGTCCTTCTCAAAAAATTAGCATATTGTGATAAAGTTAATTATTTTCTGTAATGTACTGATAAACATTAGACTTTCATATATTTTAGATTCATTACAACACAACTGAAGTAGTTCAAGCCTTTTATTGTTTTAATATTGATGATTTTGGCATACAGCTCATGAAAACCCAAAATTCCTATCTCAAAAAATTAGCATATTTCATCCGACCAATAAAAGAATGGCCATTATGTTCATTTATGCACTCAATACTTGGTCGGGAATCCTTTTGCAGAAATGACTGCTTCAATGCGGCGTGGCATGGAGGCAATCAGCCTGTGGCACTGCTGAGGTGTTATGGAGGCCCAGGATGCTTCGATAGCGGCCTTAACCTGTTAGCCTGCACCAGAGCGACCTCGCACTGAACGCTCTTTGTTTGCATGTGTCATTGTTTTCTAATAGAATAAATGAAACGGGACAAAGTTAATCTTGTCAAACTCTATATCATTCTGAGGGTCTA
Source organism: Barbus barbus (assembly GCF_936440315.1). Classification (NCBI taxonomy): domain Eukaryota; kingdom Metazoa; phylum Chordata; class Actinopteri; order Cypriniformes; family Cyprinidae; genus Barbus; species Barbus barbus. The sequence goes on along the minus strand of NC_136748.1, from coordinate 12,955,608 downwards.
AGCCTCAAGCATCGACGACAGATCGCTGTTTTTCGATGGAAAGCTTATAAGGAATGAGTGGCACAAATTTGCTACATTTGTGTAAGCAGTACACATCCAAACACGCAGAGTAAAAAAGCCGTACGTACCTTTATCATTGTAATAACGAGCCACAAACGCGTCCACTGCTGAAATCCCAGTTTAGTTAGAGAGGTAAGGGTCCACAGAAAAACATCCCAGCGAGCACTTTTAGTCCAGCGAAACAATAACGTTGTAATAAGGATGAATATTCCTTTGTTTACGTTTCATTTCTTCAGAGAGTTATTGTTCGCGTCCGTTATGGAATAAATTACGCTCAAAAACAGCGTCTTGGTGGTAAAAAAACAAAACGATTTTGTAGAATACGGTCTTACAAACATAATGAGACCGTCTACGGAAAAAAAAGTCTCAGAAAAGCGGAATATAGATTATTTGAATTTGGCGCTCCCTCCTGCCGGCAGTGACGCTTCTGTGACGCACGCTGTCATCTGAGCGGGGCATAACTTAGCGATCTGCTTTATCCATAAAAAACTGTTTTTTTTTTCTTCTACATTTTTTATATGTGTGTGTGTGTATTGTGTGGGGAATGTGGCCGTGTCTGCATGATTATAATCTGTATGGACGCACATCAGCGTGTTTATTAGCGACTCTATGACGGCTATCATTGTGATTCATTGATCAGCTATTATTGATTATATGGCCCATCTGTTTGATTATAATCTGAATGGAAGCACATCAGCGTGTGTTTACTGACTCTATGACCATGTCTGGCAATATCACTTCACGTCTGGCAGTGATATTTATCATTGTAATAACGAATAACGAAGAATACTTCAGTATACATACTATATACAAAGCATTTTTTTCTATTTTTTTTCCTTTTTTATTACTCAAATAATTATTTTTGTATTTTTTAGTGCTCAAATAAATCTGTCTATTATTTTATAATTGAAAAACTATGCAGGAACATGTATAATGACTAAAATAGCTTGTATAATTCTGCAATCCATTTGGTGGTTATTTTTCCTCAAACAGGGGGGTGGGGGGACTATAAATAGTTTCAGAAAAAATATTGCAGGAATCTCATTTTTCATGGTATCTTCTTCAAATTTGAAATATGAACTGATGAGACACATGGCTTTCGATCCATTACTTTTCTGGATTGCTCCAGGACTTATTTCATGTATTTGTATATGAAATAAAAAAACATTCAGTGTGGAAAAATATTTTTCAAGGCACGTCAGTGTCTATAACTTTTTATCTTTTTGAGCATTATCAACTCTGGATGATAGATAGTAAAGCCCAGAGTCTCTTCTTTCCAAAGATACCTAATTTGTTTGTGTAAGCACACTTTGTCACAAACTGTTACCATTTTAATTCAGGTAGGTTATTTTCACCTGCGAGGCCCTAAATGGGGTTGAAGGTTAAAGTGTTAAGCTCATCCAGAGTGTTGGGTCTTGCGTCTCTCAACTTTCTCTTCACAATATCCCACAGATTCTCTATGGGGTTCAGGTCAGGAGAGTTGGCAGGCCAATTGAGCACAGTAATACCATGGTCAGTAAACCATTTACCAGTGGTTTTGGCACTGTGAGCAGGTGCCAGGTCGTGCTGAAAAATGAAATCTTCATCTCCATAAAGCTTTTCAGCAGATGGAAGCATGAAGTGCTCCAAAATCTCCTGATAGCTAGCTGCATTGACCCTGCCCTTGATAAAACACAGTGGACCAACACCAGCATCACTGACTGTGGGTACTTGACACTGGACTTCAGGCATTTTGGCATTTCCCTCTCCCCAGTCTTCCTCCAGACTCTGGCACCTTGATTTCCGAATGACATGCAAAATTTGCTTTCATCTGAAAAAAGTACTTTGGACCACTGAGCAACAGTCCAGTGCTGCTTCTCTGTAGCCCAGGTCAGGCGCTTCTGCCGCTGTTTCTGGTTCAAAAGTGGCTTGACCTGGGGAATGCGGCACCTGTAGCCCATTTCCTGCACACGCCTGTACACGGTGGCTCTGGATGTTTCTACTCCAGACTCAGTCCACTGCTTCCGCGGGTCCTCCAAGGTCTGGAATCGGTCCTTCTCCACAATCTTCCTCAGGGTCCGGTCACCTCTTCTCGTTGTGCTGCGTTTTCTGCCACACTTTTTCCTTCCCACAGACTTCCCACTGAGGTGCCTTGATACAGCATTCTGGGAACAGCCTATTCGTTCAGAAATTTCTTTCTGTGTCTTACCCTCTTGCTTGAGGGTGTCAATGATGGCCTTCTGGACAGCAGTCAGGTCGGCAGTCTTACCCATGATTGCGGTTTTGAGTAATGAACCAGGCTGGGAGTTTTTAAAAGCCTCAGGAATCTTTTGCAGGTGTTTAGAGTTAATTAGTTGATTCAGATGATTAGGTTAATAGCTCGTTTAGAGAACCTTTTCATGATATGCTAATTTTTTGAGATAGGAATTTTGGGTTTTCATGAGCTGTATGCCAAAATCATCAATATTAAAACAATAAAAGGCTTGAACTACTTCAGTTGTGTTGTAATGAATCTAAAATATATGAAAGTCTAATGTTTATCAGTACATTACAGAAAATAATGAACTTTATCACAATATGCTAAATTTTTGAGAAGGCCCTGTGTGTGTGTGTGTGTATATATATATATATATATATATATATATATATATATATATATATATATATATATATATATATATATATATATATATATATATATACACACATGTACACATATACATATACACAGGTGCATCTGAAAAATTAGATTATCGTGGAAAAGTTATTTTTTTTTTATTGTAACTTATTTCAAAAAGTGAAACTTTCATATATTCTAGATTCATTACATGTAAAGTAAAACATTTCAAATTTTTTTTATTTTGATGATTAGAGTTTACAGCTCATGAAAGTCAAAAATCCAGTATCTCAAAATATTAGAATATTTCCTAAAATCAATCCAAAAAAGGATTTGCCAAACAGAAAAGTTAAAGTTCTTTAAAGTATGTTCATTAATGCACTCAATACTCAGTCGGGGCTCCTTTAGCACAAAAACTCCAGCATCAGTGAGGAATGGCATGGAAGCGATCAGCTTGTGGCACTGCTGAGGCACTTTTGAGCCTTCAGCTCGTCTGTATTGTTGGATCGACTGTTTCTCATCTTTCTCTTGAAAATATCCCACAGATTCCATATGGGGTTCAGGTCAGGCATGTTGGCTGGCCAATCAAGCACAGTAATATCATGGTCAGCAAACCACTTGGAAGTGGTTTTGGCAGTGTGGGCAGGTGCTAAAGTCCTGCTGGAAAAGGAAATCAGCATCTCCATAAAGCTTGTCAGCAGATGGTAGCATAAAGTGCTCTAAAATCTCCTGCTAGACGGCTGCATTGACTCCGGACTTGATAAAACACAATGGACCAACACCAGCAGATGTCAAGGCACCCCAAATCATCACTGACTGTGGAAACCTCACACTGGACTTCAAGCAGCTTGGATTCTGTGCCTCTCCAGTCTTCCTCCAAGACTATGTCTATGGTCACAGCAACCACAACTACCAGAGGAAGATCAACAAAACACTCCCAGAAGATTCACAAGGTTACAATATGCCCGGGATATGTTGTGGCACAACTGGCAGCTAACGTACGGCCAGAAAAGGATAATAAGAGACAATTGTGATTCTTTATAGGAGAACAAAGGACGCTAAAATATTTGTATTGAACCACATTGACTATGTCATTTGTATCTGCAGTTAAGTGTGTGTATGTGTATATACAGTGCCCTCCAAAAGTATTGGAACAGTAAGGCCAATTCCTTTATTTTTGCTGTAGACTATAAACATTTGGCATCAAAAGATGAGAGATTTAACATTTCAGCTTTTATTTAGAGGTATTTTCATCTGGATCTGATACACAACTTATATTAAGATGGCACCTTTTGTTTGAACCCACCCAATTTTCATGTTACCAAAAGTATTGGAACATGTGACTGACAGGTGTGTTTTGTGGCCCTGGTGTGTCCTATTAATTGATTATTCAAACAATAAATGGCACTGAATGTCTGCGCTCAGTTTCAGATCCGTGCAGACTGTGTTTATAGTTAGTTAGACGTGTAACCAACATGAAACCCAGAGAGGTGTCTATGGGTGAAAAACAAGCAATTGTGAAGCTGAGAGAAGATGAAAACTCAACTCAATCAAACCATTGCACAAACACTGGCCATAGCAAGTACAACCATTTGGAATCTCCTGAGGAAGAAAGAAACCACTGGTGTACTAACACACCTCAAACGGGTAGATCAAGGAAAACATCTGCAGTTGATGACAGAATCATTGTGACAGTTTTAAAGAAAGACCCTAAAACAACTGTTAGTGACATCAGCAACAACCTCCTGAGGGCAGGAGTGAAGGTATCACAATCTACTGTTCGCAGAAGACTTCATGAACAAAAGTACAGAGGCTACACCAGAAGATGCAAAGCACTCATTAGCAAGAAGAATAGGAGACAAGCCTCAAAAATTCTGGGACAAGGTTTTATGGACTGATTTTATGGACCAAAGTGATGGGAAGGCTAAAGTTTGGAGAAAGAAAGGATATGCTCATGATCCCAAACATACAAGCTCATCTGAAACACAGTGTACACAGGTGTACATTATAGTACACATTACACAAGTAATGTAATGGCTTGGGCTTTCATCACTTCTTCTGGGACAGGCTCATTAATCTTCATTAATGATGTAACACATGATGGTAGGGATGCAACGATTATAGATTTTGCTGGTACGATTATTGTCTGATGAATAATCACGGTTATTATGCATTTATTCATTTCCCAACATTAATAATGTATAAAATCACATGAACACTCTTTAGATGTTAAAGTGTTATTTATTGCTGGCTTTTGAAACAGAAATAACACAGTAACCAACAATACAGCACAAAATAATAATAAACAAACAACAAACAAAAGTCCATCTCTCCCATTAGAATTAAAAAAGGTGACCGCTGCTCTGTAAACATCCATGACAGTATTTCTCTTTTGAAAATAATGAACGAAAGAACAATAGGTAAGTAAGGTCCCATTTGTTAACATTAGTTAAAGCAGGTTAACATTAACTAAAAATGTGCAATAGCTAATTGTTGCAGTAGTTAATATTCTTTGTTAATGTTGATTAATAAAAAATACAACTATGTTAGTTAATGTTAGCTCCATTGAATTATATTAAGACAACTTTTGATTTTATAATGTATTATTAAAAGTTTAAATTAAGATAGCATTATTAATAAATGCAGTCATTGTTTTTTTTTCATGTTAACTAATGGAACTTGTGTTACTGAACAATAATAACGAATCAGTCGTTGATATATAGATAGGCCCACTGTTCTCTATTATAGATCAGTGGATGGGCCATGTTTTAGGTTAGAAAAAATGTTTGAAAATAAATAGCTCATTAAGTCTTTAAGTAAGAGTTATTTGATGCTATTGTGAAGACTAAAGCGAATATAAATATCTAAATGACTGCGAGTGTGAAACATTATTTACACAGTTTTAGGAAAGTAGCGCAGCTGATTTGTTTACTGGGTTACCGGGGTAACGGCAGCGCCCTCTAGTGGCGAATGTGCGTCATTCAGCGCGTCTTAACTTTAACGCGCTCCGCTTTTCTTCTCATCTGTGCTCATTTAAATTAAAACGTTGCCTTTTTAAAGTTCTAAAGTAATCATATGAGGCTGCATCGCAATTTGTCCATAAATAAACAGAATAAATTAATACGTTTGTTATAGGCTACTGTATAAGTTAGGCTGTTTTGTATTTTGTTTTGTATTCGCACTTGTGCTCCTAAATACATTTTCCAGTTCGCACACATCTATTTTTAGTCGCAAATGCAAGTGAAATGCTCGCACTGTGGAGCCCTGCACACTACTATCGACAGGCATTTCTTTGGTGGAAATAAAGCTTCGCTGTTTAGTCCCTCTGTCACTAATGTAATTAGTGTAGTAGCCTCCATGTCTCTGATAAGCAGCGCGTCATTTGAAGCTGGTGCACCACTAGTGTGACTTTGTTTTCATTTTGCACAAGCTGCAACAGTTGAGTTCTGTGCAACAGAAACACTCGGTTTTGTGGAACCTTTACGATTAATTAACCGTGACGTTTTAAAGCGCGGTTAATCGCTGCATCCCTACATGATGGCAGCAGCAAAATTAACTCTAAACTAAACTAAAAGTCTACAGAAATATTTACTTTTACTTTTAGTCATTTAGCAGACGCTTTTATCCAATGCGACTTACAAATAAGAAAAAGTAACTAAAACTAAAAGTTAACACTCTGTAAACACACCCATTTAAGAAAATACAGAAATTAAATAAAATTGACAACAACATTTCAATAGTAAACATATAAAGGAAAAAAATAAAATAAAAATAAAAAGCGATACTTATATCCTTTGCCGGTGTCCCAGCCCGGTGGAGTCGCACGGTAGAGTCGATGGTCTTTACACTCTTTGGTCTTCACACTAAGAAGGCTGCCGCGACCGCTGCCGCGGTATAATAACCTTTTTTTATACCTATCTAACAAATCACTGCTAGAATTCAGCTGAACCTACTTTCCTATTAATCACTAAAAATGGCCAAGCAAGTGCACACACTGACAAGATACGCGATACAGTATGAGACCAAACGCGATTTATTTTGTCTGACAATTTACAGAAAGATGCAACCAAACTGATTGGGAGATCCTTCATCATGCAGCAAGATAATGACCCAAAACATAGCACAAAACAACAAAGGATTTCATCAGGGGCAAGAAGTGGAAGGTTTTAGACTGGCCAAGTCAATCTCCACACTTAAACCCTGTAGAGTATGCATTTTACCTGCTAAAGAAGAGACTGAAGGGAGTAACCCTTGGAGTAACCCCCAAAACTGAAAGAGGCTGCGCTGAAAGCCTGGAAAAGCATCACAAAAGTTTGGTGATGTCAGTGGGTCACAGGCTTGATGCAATTATTGAAAGCAAAGGATTTGCAACTAAATATTAAGTCTTTTTCACTTTAATCTATGTTAATTCTATCTGTTCCAATACTTTTGGTAACATGAAAAATGGGTAGGTTCAAACAAAAGGTACTATCTTCTAAGTTGTGTATCAGATCCAGATGAAAATACCTGTAAATAAAAGCTGAAATGTTAATCTCTCATCTCATATTCATCTTTTGATGTCAAACCCAAATGTTTACAGTCTACAGCAAAAATAAATGAATTGGCCTCACTGTTCCAATACTTTTGGAGGGCACTGTATATATATATATATATATATATATAGAGAGAGAGAGAAAAGCTAATACTATAAATTACATGCATTATATTATCCTTGTCCTTTATTCTTGACTGTGTCAAATCAGGACAGATTAGCGTTTACTCTACAAATGCAGTGTGTGTGTGTTCACCTGCACTTGGTGTCATCCGCTTGTGATCTGATGAGGTGTAAATAAGGTCATGTTGTCACCTGCACTAACATTTTCTCTCTGTTTATTTCAGGAGGATCAAGAGGGAGAGATTTTTAGCATTCAGGGGAAGAGAGGAGGCAGGCGGGTTAGCACTGACGAGAGAGGAGATTCTGCTACAGTCTGGGGGGCTTATCCTGGGCTGACTGGCAAACTCGGGTGAGGACCCCCATATAGCTTCTCCCCTGTGTGTGTGTGTCTCTGTGTTTTCCCCCTTGTTTGGTTCTCAGGCCTTGGGACCTCCCACCCACAGACAAAGCTGTTGTCACAGCAACGCGTTAGGCAGTCGTGCGGCACAGGAATCTCAGAGCAGTCTTAAGGGAGGAGGGGAAACTGATGGAGGGCATGGCAGAAGTGAGGGGAGCAGTGCATTAGTGAGGAGTGAAGCTAGACTAAATGAGGGATAGTGTTAAAGATAAGAGAGGTTCTGTATCAGACAGAAGGCTCCGCTGAGGTCAGACGGAGAGGCAGAGCGAATCAAGAGTTTCCAGGAAACTACAGTGATTTTCATCTCATCCATCACTTGTGCTGCAACAACTTCTTTAATCAGCACAGCTTTACTTCCTGACTCCAACAATATGGGAGCTTAGATGAGGCATTTGGGCAGGCTGGACTTTGAAAGGTTATTAAATTGCCTTTAACACTCCCAAAATTAGCTTATGGCTTTTTTTTTTTTCAGGCTCATGTGAGGTGTGTGGGCTTTCAATTGATAGTTCACATAAAATACAGTATTACTGCTCTGCCATCATTTTCATGTATGTTGATCCAAAACTGTATGATTTTGTCTAGGGAGTAGACAAGGATAAATATGGATTTTATTTTATTTTATTTTATGTTTTATATTTTATTTTATTTTCACTCCAAAAAGAACAAAAATGCACTTTAGAAATAATTCAAAAAGTTGCCTCTGAAACCATGTGATGGCAATGTGTAAGGATGGCATTGTGTCACTTCAGTTCTGAGATTGTGATACCCCTATAGACCTGTACATTCATTTTGCTATATTTATGATCACAGCTTGGGCAGGTTCTCATATTTTGTGCCCATAGTAGAAGCAGTTAGAGAAGTGAAGAATGGGGAAAGTGGAATGGAGGAGGGGTAGATGGAGGGACAAGGGTTATCCATTATCCTCATTGTGTGGTCACATGTCTTTTCTTTATACTGTGGGATGGGTTTTCCTGGAAGAAGACGCCCATTTGATGTGGTATCACTGTCTAATGCATTATTCAGTGGTAGACCGTTGGCATTTCAAGTCAACAGCAAACACTTCAATCTTAAATCCTTTTTCTCATTACAAGAGCTTCCTCCAGCGTCTCCCTCAAACACACACCTCATCACCTGACTCACTGAGTGACAGAGCTGTGACTCAGGGCTTTTTGTTACTGAAAACTGTCTGAGAAGATTTAAGGAAAGGCTTGTGGGGTCAAGGGTCAGGCCTGCTCACATCTGCAAGGTTTTGTTGGGGGATGAGAAAGCGAGTTGGGTTTTCTGAAAGTGTCAGCTGTCAGAAACGGGTATGATAAAGGGGCAGATAACAGTGATCTGGCCTGTCTCTGACAGCTGACACAGCTCACAGTCACAAGGCCGCTGCAGTGGAGAAGAGCACTGTGTGGCTGTTTGTTTAGTCTAGGTCAGGGGTGGGGAACGTTGGATCCTGGAGGGCCGGTGTCCCTGCAGAGTTTAGCTCCAACCCTAATCAAACACACCTGAAATCAGCTAGTCTTCAGGATGCAGTTAGGTTTATTTGTATTTTTTTCAGGGTTTTTCAGGGTTGGAGCTAAGCTCTGCAGGAGGGTGGCCCTCCAGGATCAACGTTCCCCACCCCTGACCTAGATGGACAGCTTCACCAATTAACTAGACTGCAAAATATATTACGACAAAAGAAAAAAAAACTGTATTTTTACATTTTCTGAAAGAAATGAATGGTGCTTACTTAGGAAAAACCTGTTGCTATGATGCAAATGTGTTGTGAGTAGTAAGCAGGACATTCTTATGTGGTTTCTAAAGTGTTCTAAGTGCTTTATAGCATGATGCTATGAGGTATATTTTGGATGGTTACTGGCCCAAGTCCAAAGAATGTAACTAGGTCTGCATGATAGGGGAAATGTTTAAGATTTTTCAGAAAAATTTGTAAAAGTTGTTTTTCAAATTTTTCTTATTAGGTATTATTTTGGTGACAGGCTTTAAACGCTTCTAATTAGAAATCTGATGAAATGGGCTGTGCATGTTCAATTCCCAAATGCACGTATAAGCAACCCAGAGCAGATGCAGAGATCGAGTTTGTGTAAAGCAGCATTAACTGTGAACCCCTTGTGAGTCGTGAGACACTGACTACGTTTACATGAACATCAGTAATCTAATTACTAACATCATGATATCTATCAGCCATCGGCGATGGACCATGGCATCATCTATCGGCCCAACCCTATTAAGGTGTTTACATGACTTGCTTTTAGAATAATCCTTTCATGTTCCCGTTTTACATGTTATAGTACATACACTCACCTAAAGGATTATTAGGAACACCTGTTCAATTTTTCATTAATGCAATTATCTAATCAACCAATCACATGGCAGTTGCTTCAATGCATTTAGGGGTGTGGTCCTGGTCAAGACAATCTCCTGAACTCCAAACTGAATGTCAGAATGGGAAAGAAAGGTGATTTAAGCAATTTTGAGCGTGGCATTGTTGTTGGTGCCAGACGGGCCGGACTGAGTATTTCACAATCTGCTCAGTTACTTTTCACGCACAACCATTTCTAGGGTATACAAAGAATGGTGTGAAAAGGGAAAAACATCCAGTATGCGGCAGTCCTGTGGGCGAAAATGCCTTGTTGATGCTAGAGGTCAGAGGAGAATGGGCCGACTGATTCAAGCTGATAGAAGAGCAACTTTAACTGAAATAAACACTCGTTACAACCGAGGTATGCAGCAAAGCATTTGTGAAGCCACAACACGCACAACCTTGAGGCGGATGGGCTACAACAGCAGAAGACCCCACCGGGTACCACTCATCTCCACTACAAATAGGAAAAAGAGGCTACAATTTGCATGAGCTCACCAAAATTGGACGGTTGAAGACTGGAAAAATGTTGACTGGTCTGATGAGTCTCGATTTCTGTTGAGACATTCAGATGGTAGAGTCAGAATTTGGCGTAAACAGAATGAGAACATGGATCCATCATGCCTTGTTACCACTGTGCAGGCTGGTGGTGGTGGTGTAATGGTGTGGGGGATGTTTTCTTGGCACACTTTAGGCCCCTTAGTGCCAATTGGGCATCGTTTAAATGCCACGGCCTACCTGAGCATTGTTTCTGACCATGTCCATCCCTTTATGACCACCATGTACCCATCCTCTGATGGCTACTTCCAGCAGGATAATGCACCATGTCACAAAGCTCGAATCATTTCAAATTGGTTTCTTGAACATGACAATGAGTTCACTGTACTAAAATGGCCCCCACAGTCACCAGATCTCAACCCAATAGAGCATCTTTGGGATGTGGTGGAACGGGAGCTTCGTGCCCTGGATGTGCATCCCACAAATCTCCATCAACTGCAAGATGCTATCCTATCAATATGGGCCAACATTTCTAAAGAATGCTTTCAGCACCTTGTTGAATCAATGCCACGTAGAATTAAGGCAGTTCTGAAGGCGAAAGGGGGTCAAACACAGTATTAGTATGGTGTTCCTAATAATCCTTTAGGTGAGTGTAGATCGATTATAATAGCACACGTCATCTCCACGCCACGCCATCCCCTCCAGAATTTCACGCATAAACATACAGTTCGTCTTCGTTATGGTGCCATATACAGTTTTGGGTGTTTGATTTTTAATTTTATGAAAGCTTCAAGTGCAGTTAATTAATTGTCATTCTATACGTACAAACAGATGACAGTAGGGATGTTCATTTCGGTTATTTTTCCTAACCGACAACCGATGCTTGTTAACCAATTATTAACCATTAACCGACAAAATAATTTTAAATTAGAACTGAATTAAATTAGAAAGAATAAGTGTCTGTGACCCTAACATTTGTTTTCCGGGGATTCATTTTACATGTGCAAAAATCAGCAAACAACAGAACATGAGGATTCACATGGTCATCATAGCTATCACATCACGCACCTGCAGCGCTTCTGCGAGCGGAGAAGGACATAATAAAGCTATATATTATAACAAATAAATAGGCCTATACGAGAAATATATTTTCACTTAAATAATCATTTAAGAAAACTAAAGAAAACTGTGCAACAAGTAGCCTATGCAGAGTTTAGGTTCATTTTGTGCCGCGCAATAGGAAACCAGACGACAGAAAGTGTCATCCTATTTGTTTTTTTAAGGCTTATTTTACAAAAGCGCAAAGATTTGTTTTTATTGTGAATGTACACAAATAAAAGCAAACCTTTTACAATTCTGATTATCTTCATGACTAAAAGGAGTAGTTGCTTCCACAGTTAGAAGGGGGAAAAAAATCAAGTGATTGCACCAGCGCCGCATGCGCGCACACAGTTAAGCATTCTACCTTGACAATGCAGCCTGTTCATTATCATTATAAAAAACAATCAGTCAAACATATGGGAAAATAAACCACACTGCTCAGTTTAAATATGTAGTAAAATCTGTGCCGTAAAGCGTTATCACCATACCGCCGTGAAGTTATAGGGTTACATCATTAGATCGAGCCTATGACTAAAAATGTGTTATATGGGTGAGATTTTAAATAAAAATGTAATGTGGATAAATTTCATATGAATGAAAGTATTTTTTTTTTTCATATATAAAAACTTTCCTGGAAAACTCCTCTAACCGCTGCTCTCTCTTTTCCAGGTGTGGCTCTCTGTCTGGAGCTGCTACTGACCTCAGCCCTGCTGTCATGGCCTCAGCCCTCACACCATGCAGAAAGCACCCCTCCTAACCCTCATACCTCACACACACTCAAACCACACATCACCACACACACACACGCACAGCCATGATGACCACCTCCATGAATGGATATGTGACCGAGTCGGACGGTGGGGGAGGGAGCGTCGGAGGAACTGACTTTCTGGAGGAGGTGATGCAGAGGCACAGGGAGATGGCGGTGGACTGCCCCAGTGAACTGGGTGCCCGCACCCTGCCCGTCAGACGCAGCGCTCAGCTGGAAAGGATCCGTCAGCAGCAGGAGGACCGCAGGAGACGGGAAGAAGAAGGCCGCAACCGACAGGAACTCGACCTCAACTCGTCCATGCGACTCAAGAAACTCTCACAGAATCCCAAAGTGGGCATCGATAACCCCACCTTTGAGCAAATGGAAGGTCCAGGAGGCTCCATAGGTGGTCTACAAATTCTCACTGCACCACCAACTCTACTAGGTGGGTGTCATAAACTGCTAATGGACATTGTTTCCAAAGAATGCTGCAATAAACCCGCCCCTGACGTGTGCAGAGTAAGCAGCAGTATTGTGGGTGTTTAGTGTGTTAAGCCTACGTATTGGGTCATAGGTCTCATAGGGCATGTATGAGTTTGAATCTGGCTTGCAACGTTTTCATTCCCACTTTCTTCTCCACATTGTTTCTGTCCTCAATCCAATAGTGGTAGACTGATAAATCAGATACAATCAGTGTTGTTAACTAAAACTATTACAAATCAAATAGATAAAATATGTTTGTCAGAAATCTTAAAAATAACATGAAAATTGGAAACTTTTAGTTTAGTTAAGTTGTAGTACTAAAAGTAGAATTGAAATAAAACTGAATTAAAGGTAGAAACATTAAAAACTAATAAAAATGAGAGAAAAAAATGACCAAAACTTGCATTAAAATTAAAATATAAAAATAAAAGCTCATTTTAAAAATCTATAGTGTAAAATTTGATATAAATAACGGTGCAAAAGTGACCATATAGTGTCCAAAAAACCTAACAATTAACCATACACATTTCCACAATTGTGTGACACAAAATGGCACAAATGGTTATGGAAATGTGAGGATGAAACTGATTCAGAGGAACTGAAGGGCACTTGACTGCTAAAATCAGCATGCATGAGTGAAGTCATTCTTAGAGGAGGCAAAGAGCAGTGTTACTGATGACTAAGAGTGTTCAAGAGTCAAAGAACCACTGGACTTGAAACTAAATGAGGACAAAAGTCCATTTATATGCCCCATTATTTTAATATCTTTTTAGCTGATTTTTTAAAATCTGTTTTTCACCTTTCTTCGCTTTCCTCACACCACAACCTCTTTCTCTTTAGTTACCGTCAACAGGAAGCCTTTCACTAGAGTTTAATCCATTAGATTGGACAGACACACACATGCTCAGCTCCTCCAGTGAATTCTTGGTTTTGAATAGATCTCCATTAAGGGGAAATCCAGAATGCATGGCAAGGATGAACAAACTGAGTTACTGTGCAAATGAGAGGGGCTCTTGGAGTTGCTGCTGAAAGTCATGGCTGAAGGATGTGTGTGAGTGGAATTCCACAGGGAGGGAGAAGAGGACCCTCTGAGGGGGAGGTTAATTAAAAAGCCTTTTATGAAACATTCTGACTCAGACCACTCTTGCTGTACTGTGTTTTCCTCGGTTTTCCTTCTTTGTTTGTGCTCCAGTTCATCTCTCTGCATTTTGTCATACTCTCCCTATGCTGTTTTTGACAGTCTAAAACTCTTTGTAGCACTAAAGTGTGTGTAAAATGTATAGTCAAGAACAAAGCAAAGGCAACACTTAAGATATTTGATTTGTCCACTAATACCCCTATTAGCCACCCAATTAGACATTACACACCACACAAGGAAAACACACCCACATGTCTAACTCCTATTGTATCTCGCCCTTCTCTCGTTGTGTAGTTAGACACTATAAAGGAGAATTACAACATAGCTGAAACTTGGTTAGTCAAGGACAACGCTAGAATAGCGGAATTACATCTGTGATTTATGCAAATGTTGTGCGATGTGGATAACGAACAATAAAAATGCTCAGTGAGGGAGTCTTTGTGAGAGGCCATGTCGTCAGTTTTCTGGGTGAATGATTCAGAGGTATGTACTGTTGTTCCTCTGTGAAGTTGTTTTTGAGATACACGAGTGATCTGCAAGCATATTTATGGTTTGTGTTTGTGCTTTCAGAGCTGGAGGACCTGTTGATGTCCCTCAAGCAGGTGCAGCATAGTTTGAATGACTCTCAGAGTCAAGAGGACATAGAGCTGGTTCTACAGCTGGTCCAGAAGTCTGACTTCCAGAAAGCCTTCAACATTCACAACGCTGTGGCCCACTATATGAACAGGCCCAGCCCTCCCTACCCCCTGATGGACCACGCACAGAGCCTCGCACAAGAGGTGAGCGGCACTTGTTACATATGTGGATTGAGTAAAAGATGAGTAGGAAGTATGGATATAGAAGAAATGCTCAGACACACATAGTATCAAAATAGGCATATTAATTGTAAAAAGCAACCAGACACAGAAAAGTGGAGGGTTTTTCCCCTCTGAAGGCCAAGAGGGGTAGGTGCTTAAAAATGTTTTTAAAAAGAAAAGGCTCGCATCTGCTTCGTCAAATTAGTCATGGTTGAATTAAGCAGTGTTGGGCATAATGTCAGCATATGTGCAAAGAGTCACATGACTGTGCACCCTCCACCTGGTGAAGGAGTTTTTGAAAAAGTGTGTTTGTGGATTAATTGATTCATCACAAAACCATTTTAATTTGCCTCCACTTTATCAGTCATCTGGAGACATCTTAAAGGGGTCATCGGATGCTAAATTCCCTTTACAAGTTGTTTGAACATAAATGTATGTTGGAAGTGTGTGTACACATCCATCCTATAATGATAAAAATCCACCCAGTGAGTGATGTAGTTCTGTACAGGCCACTCCCATGATAGTTGATTGACACTAGCGTCTTACCTTAGACCCGCCCTGAGTGAGCTGTCATCAGTCTGCCATTGTGTTGACTCCGGTGCAGGGGAAGACAAGATATCTCCCATTAAGCGATTGAAGTGTTTAGTTGTTGGATGCAATAATGAATATAGCAGTCGTCATTTACTCCCGACATCTGAGCCGCTGAAGACGCAGAGGATTAACGTTACTTTCGTTTTAAAGAGAATGCGTTGATCCCCGATCTCCCCCGATTTGCTCTGTTCGTGTGAATCATTCGTGACCCAACTTCATCTACATAAGAAGCGAGTAAGGCAAGGCAAGGCAAGTTTATTTATATAGCACATTTCATACACAGTGGTAATTCAAAGTGCTTTTACATAAAAGAAAGTGAAATGGACATTAAAATCAATAAAAACATGGAAATAAAAATAATAAAAACAAGGAATTTTAAAATGATATAGAAAATGATTTAAAATAAATTTAAAGAAAATGATTATACCTAAAATTTATTGCAGTCAGTTCGGACATATAGCACAGTGCTCATTCAACAAATGCACAGTTAAACAGATGAGTTTTGAGTCTTGATTTAAATGTGGCTAATGTTTTAGCACATCTGATCTCTTCTGGAAGCTGGTTCCAACTGCGGGCCGCATAATAGCTAAAAGCAGACTCCCCTTGTTTTGTGTGAACCCTTGGTATTTCTAACTGACTCGATCCTAATGATCTGAGTGGTCTGTTCGGTTTATATTCAGTGAGCATATCAGCCATATATTTAGGTCCTAGGCCATTGAGTGACTTATAAACGAGTAAAAGTACTTTAAAGTCAATCCTAAATGTAACTGGAAGCCAGTGTAAGGACCTGAGGACTGGTGTGATATGCTCAGATTTTCTGGTTCTAGTCAGAATCCTGGCAGCAGCATTCTGGATGAGCTGCAGTTGTCTAATGGTCTTCTTGGGAAGGCCGGTGAGGAGACCATTACAGTAATCCACCCTGCTGGTGATAAAGGCATGAACAAGTTTCTCCAAGTCTTGATTGGAAACAAAACATCTAATTCTTGCAATATTTTTGAGATGATAGTATGCTGATTTAGTTACTGCTTTGACATGACTACTGAAACTAAGGTCTGTCTCTAGAATCACCCCAAGATTTCTGACTTTATTTTTAGTTGTTTGACCCCTAGAGTCAAGGTATGCATTCACCTTGAGAACTTCATCTTTGTTTCCAAATGCAATGATTTCAGTTTTCTCCTTGTTTAACTGAAGAAAGTTCTGACACATCCAACTGTTAATTTCATCAATGCATTGGCAGAGGGAGTCAATGGGGCTGTAGTCATTTTGAGATAAGGCTAGGTAAATCTGGGTATCATCAGCATAGCTGTGATAGGCAATTTGGTTCTTCCTCATTATCTGACTTAGTGGGAGCATATACAGGTTAAACAAGAGCGGTGCAAGAATTGAGCCTTGTGGGACTCCACATGTCATGGCCGTCCACTTAGACTTATGCTCTCCTATACTCACATAATAACCTCTCCCTTCTAAGTATGACCTGAACCATTTGAGTGCCATCCCAGAAAGCCCGACCCAGTTTTCCAGTCTCTCTAGAAGCATGTTATGATCGACAGTGTCAAACGCAGCACTAAGATCTAGTAGTACCAGCACTGATATTTTGCCAGAATCAGAATTGACGCGAATATCATTTATTATCTTAATGAGTGCTGTCTCTTTGCTGTGATGTGCTCATAAACCAGATTGAAAATTGTCCAGGTATCCATTTGACTTTAAGTAGTTGTTCAGCTGATTAGAAACTACCTTTTCAATAATCTTACCTATGAAAGGAAGATTTGATATGGGTCTGTAGTTGCTCAACATGGTGTTATCAAGATGTGCTTTTTCAGAAGGGGCTTAACAACTGCAATTTTAAGGGAGTTTGGAAAAGTCCCAGAAAGAAGTGAGGCATTCACCACTTCTAAAATATCAGCTTCTAAACAGTTAAGCACATTTTTGAAAAAGGATGTGGGAAGTGTGTCAAGATAGCAGGTTGAAGATTTAAGGTGCTGTACTATTTCTTCCAAAATTTTGTTATCAATTTCTTTAAAAACACACATAGTCACTTCTTTTTTAAATTGCGGTCGAATCTGTGTGACCTCTGCATAACTTGAGGATGTGCCAATCTCCTTTCTGATATTATTGATCTTCTCAGAAAAGAAGGAAGCAAACTCATTGCATTTGCTGTCGGAGAGCATTTCACTGGGAATCTGACTTGGGGGGTTTGTTAGTCTCTCAACAGTCGTAAAAAAGAGTGCGAGTGTTGTTTAAGTTACTGTTTATAAGGTTTGAAAAGAAAGTCTGTCTAGCTGTGGCTAGTTCCACATTGAAAGCATGAAGGCTGTCTTTATAGATGCTATAGTGGATTTCGAGTTTCGTCTTCCGCCACATCCGCTCAGCTTTTCTGCATTGTCTTTTCATGCTCTGAACTGCTGTTGATTTTCTCCAAATTGATTTCTGTTTCCCCGTCTTCTTGCTGACCTTTATCGGGGCAATATCATCAATAACATTCTTAACTTTTGAGTTAAATGACTCCAGGAGAAGATCAACAGAGTCTGCAGAAATGCTTGGTGTTAATGATATTGCCTCCATAAATACCGCACTAGTGTTCTCGTTAATGCATCTCTTTCTGATAGAGACAGATCTAGATTCAGTGGTGACCGAGATCAATATATCAAAGAAAATACAGAAGTGATCAGATAGTGCTACATCCTTGATTACAATGGATGAGATGTTTAGACCTCTACTGATGAGTAAATCTAGAGTGTGTCCACGATTGTGTGTGGGTCCATGCACATGCTGACTCAGGTCAAAAGTGTTTAAAACAGTTATAATTTCTTTTGTAGTTAATTTCTGCATTATCTATGTGAATATTAAAATCCCCTGCAATAGCAAAACAGTCAAACTCTAAGGAAATCATTGATAGCAGTTCAGTGAAATCATCAACAAAGGCTGGAGAATATTTTGGAGGCCTGTAAATAATGATAAACAGGGTGCGTGGAGCACCTTTCAGCACAATACCTAGGTATTCAAAAGACAAATACTGACCAAATGACATTTGCTTGCACTGATAAACATCTTTAAACAGAGCAGCTACACCTCCACCTCTCCTAACAGTCCTGCAGACACTTATAAAATTAAAGTTAGGAGGGGCTGTTTCATTGAGGACTGTTGCACTGCAGCCGTCTTCTAACCATGTTTCATTTAGAAACATAAAATCCAGGTTGTTTGTGGTTATTAAATCGTTGATCAGAAATGATTTATTTTTAAGTGAGCGAATGTTTAAAAATGCTAACTTGATGGATTTACATTTTGTCTCTACAGCAATCTTAGATTGATGCATTATAGGCCGCAGGTTAGATGGGTCAGCCATACGGCTTGAGAAGACCTTAGACTTTCTATCGCGTGATAAAACAGAAATAGAGGAGGCTACAGGCACACTGGGTTCCCGCTTGAGTATAAGGTATAAGGGTTTTTATGAATCTTTGCAAATCGGCTTTCCTAATAACGTGAAAACAGAGCTGATTTTGACAGAGTAAAGAAGGTGTTTTTTACTAGTGTTGTCCGATTCCACAATACCACAAAAAATTCTGGCATCGGTATTGGCGAGTACTTGAACCCATGTACCGATCCGATACCATTTTCTTAAACAAGACCTATAGTTATGCCCGCTAGATTTGCTTAACGCTGCAAATCGGAAATCAATTCTTCTTCGCTGCTCAGAATGCAAACATAGGAAGTTGTGCTGTGTTGCCACACAAGCAACCACTATTTAGAGCAGCAACAAAGAAATACAAACGTGCTAGCACATTGGCAGTAAATCACTTGCATATGCAACTAAATATTCACCCTGGGCGACTAAATGATGTCTAATATTAGCCACTGGCTAATAAATGTTCAGATTTTACTCGCCAGTGTGTGAGTTGGAGGCTATGTATAAGTTTAGCACAGATATATTTTCACTCTCTGAACACTCTGATTGAGCGCTTCAGATTTTCACTCTCCGTCAAGCGATCTGTGCTATTTTTCAGTTCATCTGATTGGATACGCAGCGCACCTGTATTTGATGTACCGTAACTTCTAGTGTGAAGGCGCACGACTCTCCATCGCTCTGCTTTTTTTCTCACACGCAAAGAGAGATAGAGAGCGAGAGAGTCTTACATACCGTGCAGAGTTGACACGCTACATGTAAACTATATTCTTTGTTGTATTTTCCTGTCAAAATAACATAGTTCCTTTGGAATTCTTCAGCTTTTAAGAACTGCCGGGTTTTCCGGTAGTAGGCGGAGCTAATGTGCAAACGACAATCTCATTGGCTGGCGCTCACCTATTATCGTCCCTGTTTTGATTTCAGCAAATCAGTTCGAGCGAACGCAGACAACCTGATTAATATTCATGAATCCAGCAGCTCGTTAATCCTTAGTGCGTTTTATATTGTTCTTATTAGAATTCATAGTATGATTACTATCTTATCAGTATTATTGATAGTTTTTTCCCCCCATTTTTTACAGAAACACTGAATGACCAAAAAAGCACCACCACCAGTCCTAAGTTCAGTTAAAATGACAAATATGCATTCACATATGGTTACCAAGTTTTAATTCTAATTAGTAAAGTTCTGTAATTAAATAATACTCGATTATCATAATATATTTATAATGCTTGTCTGACTGATGTTTAAAAAGCTGTGCACTTCAAATGCCTCTTTGGCGCTGACATTGTATATCTCCAGCAGCTACAGCAAGTAATCAGTAATGGTGGAGTCGGACTGCTGCTTCTCACTCAGGGCTGTGTCTATGCTCATAGGGCAGCATCACAAATGGGCAGGACTTTTTCCCCTCTGTGACGTGAACAGAGGGAGAATCTGAAGCTGCTCATTCTGAGAGACTGTTAATGGGTGGATTTTTACCATTATAGACTGGATGTTTTCACACACTGCGGCCACACAACTGTGTTCAAACACCTTATAAAAGTGATTTTTGCATAATAGGTCCCCTTTAAGACCCTAAAGAATCATATCAACTTGTGTAAAATGGGCATCCGATGACCACTTTAATGCTTTTGCTTTCATTTTAATTATGTTTAATGAAGGTCTTATGTGTTGACTGAGATGAACAGGATAGATGAAGAGGTACACTGTTGTTCAGCGAGATTTTTTTTTAAAGAAAGTAACAATTTTATTCAGGAAGGATGCATTAAATCGATCAAACATGACAAATACATTTAGAATGTTACAAAAGATTTTTATTTCAAATAAATGCTGTTCTTTTGAACTTGCTATTAATCAAAGATTCCAGAAAAAAACTAAATGTATTGTGGTTTTCACAAGCAGTACAACTGCTTTTAACATTGATGATATAAGAAATGAATAATAAGAAATGATTCTGGAGCACCAATGATCATGTGACTCTGAACACTGGAGTAATGGCTGACAAATTGGAATCTTGGTAAACCTAAGAAACTTAAAAAAAATAATAATAATAAATTAGAAACTGTAAACTTTTGAATCGAAGTGTGTTCTATATGTAACATGAAAATTAAAATGGATAATTTTCCTGAAGAGCTGTGAGACAGGAACTCTCTGTAGCTGTGAAGCACAACAACCTCAGACCTGATTTGATGTTTGTCGCTTGCACGTTGTTACTCTTATTAGAAGCACTGTTAGAGATGAAGTGACACTTTGCCATATGTGTCTTATTGACTATTCGTTTGTTGATACTGTTATTGCATTGTTTGAATATGTGAACCCAGGTAATACATAGCCTGGAAATCAGCAGCATCAAACAACAACTCGGGACAAGAGGATTCAGAGTATTCAGTGGTTAACAACAACAAAAGGGCAATTAGCAGACTGGCTAATAGGGGAGCATCTGTGTTTGTGGCAACTAATGGCACTAATAGCATTGGGCTGTTGAAACTGGAAGTGTGTTTGCATAGGAATAATACTTCATTTTCTTTTGAATAATTCTGTCAAGAACACAGTCAAATTCAAATTATAGTCATAAAGTCATTTGACAGTCACAAGCTGGCACTGCATTTCTGCATGTAGGTGCTTGTCTGTTGTGTGTATCAACAAGTGGTTGGTGAAGTTGACATTACTGAAGGAATTAATTATAGTTAACACACCCCACCCAGCTCTTTTCTCTGAAGAAAAAAAAAATCTGATGGGAGAAAAAAATACATCTCCTGATCCTCATTATTACCAACATACCTATAGTCAGAGTACAAAAATTAAGAACAGGTGCATTAACAACTTTTGTTTTAGTCTGTTTATTAAGATATAATCAAGTTCAATGCCATTTGACTAATCACAGGAAAATGACATCTTGACTTTGCTGGTTGGCTGATGGCACCATACATTTATAATCCTGAGTAAAGGAAGTTCAGAAGATCTGGCATTTTATAGCTGTCTAAATGATTGGCTGAATGAGTATGTAATTGAATGAGTAATCATTGGCACAAATGATGCTGATATTTGTTGAAAAGGCTCTTTAGTTGGACTCAGTGTTGTGTAAAGTGCTAATGAGTGCCTGATAAACTCATGGTTGTTGTTTCTCACTCGGTGCAGGACAATACAAGACAGAGTTGCTCTGTCCTCCGCATTCATTAAGACCCAGATCCACTGACCTGTGCTGTGCTCTCACAGTAATACACTCTCTCATGGGACAGGTTATCAGAGCCAGTGTTGACTGTCTTTTCAAATATGGGCATATCCCCTTATTTTCTCATAAATACTGTATTTCTCCAAAAATGTCTCTTTATACTGTATGTAAATCTAAATAATGTTCTCCATCTGTAACTGATTTGAACATGGTGGAATGCAATGACTTGTAACTGTAGGATCATTTCCAAAACCTCTCCAAATCCCCCATTGCTCTGACCCATTAATACAAAGCTGTACTTTGTGTTTACAAAAACCTAAAGGAATTTTGCTGAAATCCGGAGTCCTACTTTCAGTTACTGTGTTGTAACTTCACTGTGGTACAATGAAAGTAAACAACATCATTCTCTCTTAGTGTTGTGCAGAAGTCATATGGATCATTTCTCATTCCTTTGCCACAATGATTTTCTATGACTGTTATCATCCAAGATTGTATGCATGGTTAGCACAGTTTAATTTCCGTAAAAGTTTAATTTCTAATTAAAATTGAATATTTATACGGAAATAATGTAAAGCTGGGCTTGATTTCATCCATGAGGATTTCTTTAGATCTTAAAAGTAGGCTGTGATATTTTTGGTTAATATTTTTCCACATTTGTCAGCAGAAAAAAGGCACTTCAGCGGTCAAGAAAGTTGTTAAATTTTGATGACACTGTGAAATCTTTATTCAATTTTTTTGATGATTCATGCATAATAAGACCAGGGACATTTATTGAGAAAATGAGCACCAACAGTTTTAATTTCAATCACAAATATGAACTACCATTCAAAAGTTTGTGGTCTGCCATTTTTTTTTTTTTTTTTTGGAAAGGAAAAAAAAAACGTTTTGGGTTGTGAAGGCATATTATGCTTTTAATTAAGATTAATCTTATAGTAATGTAAATAGTTTTTTTTTTTAATCTGAAATATTTTGGTGGGTCTTGAAATAGATTCTACTCGTCTAGGTGGGTCGTGGAATGGAAAATTTTGGGAACCCCTGCTTTAAAGCATGATAAATGTAGTAGTGTTGTTGTATTGCAATAATGACTTAATGTTGTTGAATCTGTCCTCACAGGTGGAGGTCATGATGCACAACAGCTCGCAGAAGGAAGGACTTGAGCTAAGCATCCTACTCAAAACTCCTCACATGCAGGTCTGTTTAAATCACATGCACACACATCCCTCAATTCCCCCATGTCTCCTCTGTGTTGCTGTGCCGATGCTCACAGCTGTGATCACAATCCCTATCTCAGAGCCTGAGCTCTTTTGAACTCTATAACATGACGTTGAGGTCAGACTCATGTCTAGTTTGTAGAACTCAGTGGCTTTCATCCTGAATATAACCCATCATCTCTGGCTCTATATCCTCCAGGCACTTATGATGGCCCATGACAATGTGGCTGAACAGGAGATGCAGCTGGAGCCTCTTGTTCCTTCTGTCAATCAAAGTGAGACTCTCACCCAGTGGGGCGGGGAGACTGTCAAAATCGTGCGGATTGAAAAAGCAAAGGACATCCCATTGGTGAGGATGTTCTTTCATTGCTTTTCCCCAGAATATTATGCACTTCTTGACATTTGACCTGTATTTTAACTTAATGTGCACATGTGTATTTATGCAGGGAGCAACTGTTAGAAACGATATGGATAGCGTGGTCATCAGCCGCATTGTGAAAGGAGGAGCAGCAGAACACAGTGGCCTTCTGCATGAAGGAGATGAGATCCTAGAGATCAACGGTGTGGAAATCCGTGGCAAAGATGTCAACGAGGTCTTCGACATCCTGGTAATTCATTTTAAAGAAAGATGAGAGGAAGAAGTCTGTTAGGTTTTTGATTATAAAACACTTAAGTGTTACTCAAGTATCCAAAAATATTCTTAGGCCACTGAACACTGAATGTTGTTGTTTTTTGTTTTTTTATGTTCACAGGTGGACATGCATGGCGTACTGTCTTTTGTTCTCATTCCCAGTGTGCAGATCAAACCACCTCCTATTAAAGAGACTGTGGTGAGGCCTTCAGTCAGAACTATATTAATTACTGCTTTAGTAAAAAAATGCATAAATAGAAGTAATCAATGATTAAACCCATATCCTTGTATTCACCCAGATGCATGTGAAGGCACATTTTGACTACGACCCCTCAGATGACCCTTACGTTCCGTGTCGAGAGCTCGGCCTGTGCTTTCAGAAAGGAGATATCCTCCACATAATCAGTCAAGATGACCCTAACTGGTGGCAGGCTTACAGAGATGGGGATGAAGACAACCAGCCACTTGCTGGCCTGGTCCCTGGTACTGTGTCTCACATGCTATTCTGTGGATCCAGATTTGTGTTTAAATATTTCTGTCTAGTTTTTTACATTGACTTTGCATGTCTTTTTCTTACTGATTGCCCAGGCAAAAGTTTCCAGCAGCAGAGAGAGGCAATGAAGCAAACCATAGAGGAGGATAAAGAGCCTGAGAAATCAGGTTAGGGTCGCAGAACTCGTGCACACTCTTCAGCGCATACATGCACAGTTCTTAGTTCTCATTAACACTCATCTTCTTTTGACAGGAAAACTTTGGTGTGCAAAAAAGAACAAGAAGAAGCGAAAGAAGATGCAATACAATGCTAATAAAAATGATGGTGAGTCTCTTCATTTAATCACTGGAATGAAAATGTACATGATGAGGGGTCTCTACACACCTGTGAAGACTCAGATGAAACTTTTTATCATGTGCTTCATGTACAGAATTTAAAAGTAACAGCAAATACACCGCAAATCCTAAAGTACTTCAGTTCTGATGAACAGTGTAGCACATAGCCTTTCAAATGATGTACTATTTGATCGTGTGAACACAGGTGCTTGATATATGTGCCCTGGAAAGTTTCATCCTCATCCACTATCTGCGTGATTTCTCTCCATAAGTTATGACAGATAAAAATGTCTGTGTACTTAAATTAAAACTTTGTACTGAAACTAAGCCTTGTGTCTTGTGGCACTTATCAACATGGGCATCTATTGTTGTTGCGGTCTCCAGTATTTGTTCCATTTCATCGGTTTCTTTTTCGACTTTAAAACAGTGGCCCATGTTGACAAATGTGCAGTTACTCCTAAAAATTTCAAGGCATGTGCGAGCTGAATGTACAGAGTACAGAGAGTATGCGCGGTTAGAAAAATCAGGCAGTGTGTATACAATACACACGTGTTGTACTGTTGTTGAAATTTACATCACAAACACTTGACCGCATACCTTAGTATATGCATAAAAGCCAAAGTATACTTTGGGCTTAAAGTGTTTCCTCTTGCTCTGTAGACTTTGATAACGAGGAGATTCTCACATATGAAGAAATGGCACTATATCACCAGCCAGCCAATCGCAAGCGGCCCATCGCTCTCATTGGCCCACCAAACTGTGGTCAAAATGAGCTCCGACAAAGACTCCTCTCCAGTGAGCCGGACAGGTTTGCTGGCGCTGTTCCTCGTAAGTATCAGAAAACATACCGTTTATCAACCTGTGTTACTGAGTAATGTCCTAAGCAACTAACTCTGTTTTCCACAGACACTACACGAAGCCGTCGCGATATCGAGGTGAATGGCCGCGATTATCACTTCGTGTCTCGTCAGGCCTTTGAGATGGACTCTGCGGCAGGGAAGTTCATGGAGTCTGGAGAGTTTGAAAAGAACCTCTATGGAACCAGCACAGACTCAGTCCGACAAGTCATCAACACGGGCAAAATCTGCCTCCTCTGTGTACACACTCAGGTGAGATAGACCACTTTACTGCAGAGTTTAGCTTCAACACACCTGCCTGGAAGCTTGTAGTGATCTTTAAGACCTTGATTATCTGGTTCAGGTGTGTTTAATTAGGTTGGAGCTAAACTCTGCTGGAAGGTGGCCCTCCAGGAGCAGAATTGGACACCTCTGCCTTAGCATTTTAGCGGCTAATTTTGAAAATCAAGTACCACATGCTTGTTGGATTGTTATTATTCACTGTTTTTCCTACCTTTTTAGTCTTTGAAGGTATTGCGCAGCTCAGACCTCAAGCCCTACATTATCTTCATTGCTCCTCCATCCCAGGAGCGATTGAGAGCCCTCTTAGCCAAAGACAACAAAAACCCAAAGGTAAACATCGGCCCTGAAAGATCAACTCTCAGGAGCCATTCACAAAGAATGTTTTTGCATTCCACTCTGCTGATTTCCATTGTTTTTCTATGTAAACATTAGGGCTACGACAATAAATCAATGCAGAATCGATTCATGGATCGATTCTGAGATCTTCCGAATGCATCGCGATTCTCTCTGGAATCGATTCTGAGCTTAGATTTTAACAGCAGATGGCACTCTAATCTAGTTTTTATCCGCACATTCAAATGCTTATGAAGAAGAGTGCTGAAGAGTGCTTGTGCGTTCGGCTGAGTCGTGTAATTTCGCCTCTGCTCAGAATGCTTTTATGACACTTAATTTATTGATTAATGTAAACAGCCCACTGTGAACAATTTGCTTTAACCTTTTCCAATTTTATGAATAATTATTTTAGATTCAAGTGCGTTTAAGGATTTGGAAACAAGCAGAGTAAGGCTGTTTCTAAAGCATGCAGTGCCAGGCATCTGTTGTTCAAAACTAAGCTCAGAATCGACTCGAGAAAGAATCCCGATGCGATGCATTTGGAAAATCTCAGAATCGATGCTGAATCATTTCTTGATTTGCGATGCATCGATTTATTTTCCCAGCCCTAGTAAACATGCACTAAACAGACGTCTTACACCTGTGCGCCTGAGTCTCAAGCCTGTGCTTGAAATGGCACTCAAGCTTTTAACCCTTGTTCTGTGCCAACCTTTTTAAAAAACAATTTGGATTCAATCAGTTTGCAAACTTGTTTTACTTCTGTTGTGGTCGAAGGCCTCACTGATCTGAGCTTATGCACCTCAGTTTTTGAGTAAAAAAAACATTATTTGGGGTAATGTTCACTCAAAGACTGAGATGCATATGCTCATATTAATGAGTCCTACGAATAATCAGTAAATCTTAGTCCATTGCAATAAGATTAACAACTAGCATTTTAGGACTAGTTGTTAATCAGAACACAACATGACGGTTAATGAACGCATCTCGAGCCCTAACATTTTATTTCCATTCCCCTGCCTTCTATCTCTGTGTGAACCAGCCCTTTGGACTACTACTCCCGTTCTCATGGTTTCACACCCTTTTGGGGGTTTTTTTCTGTTTTTTTCAGCCCGAGGAGCTGAGAGACATCATCGAGAAGGCCCGTGAGATGGAGCAGAACTACGGCCACCTGTTTGATGCCGCCATCGTGAACACAGACCTGGATAAGGCCTACCAGGAGCTGCTGCGTCTCATCAATAAACTAGACACTGAACCTCAGTGGGTCCCCTCATCCTGGCTGCGCTGAGATGAAGCCCACTCACAGCGACCCCCCTCCACAGACGGGTGTAAATGAAGAGCAGACTGAATCACTCTCGGGTTCCATAGAGTTGACAGAAAGAAAGAAAGAAAGCCGCCGTTTTTACACTACAGGATTCAAAACTAGATAAGGACACTACGCCCCCTCAGACCTCGCCAGAAGTGTCTGTCTGCACTGCGCTGTCAGCAGGCTGAGGGAATGAGAGTTTTTATGTCAGAATTCGTTTGATTGTCATGGTGTGTTTTTGAGTCCGGTTACCCACATTCCAGTGAGAGAGTTACCAGCACTTGGTGCAGCAGTAGAATTAGGGCTTCTATACTGCTTTTGATAACTATTTATGATTGTAAATATTCTATATGTATTTTTAAAGAAGTTTTTGGACAAATGTGGAGGGTTCACGTTGTGGGAAAGTAACTGTCGCTGTCAGAAGTCAGTTTTAAAAGTCCAATGAGATATTCAGACTCCAGAATAGTTTGAGCTCCCTGACATTATTAGTGGAGAACGACATTCGTACGCTCTCTTCTCTCCTCTTTCACCCTGAAACTCTGATGTACAATGTTACATGAACATCAAGCAGTGAGTTCAGTGCCCATCTGAACAACTCTTTCAAGCTTACAAGACACTAAAAGGGATAAATGTCAAAGCGACTGATGCCTTCTATCCCTGTGGCACTGCCTCAGTGTTCCTATGGCAAGCAACACTGTCATTATGACAGAGGTTAGTAGTACACTTCAGGTTTTTTGAGAGTTTGCAAGGCAACATCTGAACACAGCTGCAAGATGGAAGTGGCTAAATGTAAGTCTATGCTCTCTGTCTCAGTATTCACATGCACTTCCAGCACTCAGAAGTGTAACCAGTATTGTAAACAGTATTTGACAGCAATACAGTGAGGTTCACCATCTGAGTGTCAGCACAGCCTAGTCTTAGTGAGTGCTTCTGCACAATTTAAAATTGTTTCATTTGTGATTTGTTTTTGATTGGATTTGAAGGTTCTGTGTTGTTTTTACCCATTTCAACATGAGCAAAGGGATTGTGTTTTAACTTGTGGTAATGCTCTACATTATTAGGATCTCATGAAACCTGCCTGTCCTAGTCTTATTTCGCCCTAAATCCCTTAAATAATCCTTTTCTTTTTTGTGTTCTTAAAATTACAGTATGAAACGGATGAGCATCATAAAATATTTGACCTTAATTTGCGCTTATAAAATTATATAATGTATAGGTTGTATTATTATAATAAAGTCAAAATGCTGTTCAATCATTAGAATCTAATCTGAATCACTTTTGAGAATAAAAACAAAAATACAATAAAAAGATAAGAAATGCTTAATTTTTGTGAAAAAATGTGGTCCAAACACAGGCTTCATTTTTTTTTTTTTTTTACAAAATATCTAAGTTTTTCTGTTTGGTTTTGGGCTGAAGTTTTACCTGGACATGTTTCATGAGATCTTCCCGTTGGTTTGAAACATCAGCTCCATGTTGAGGTGAGAGGTGTGTGCTGAGCGTATGCTTATGAACGCATGATTTTTGGGGAATGTTTAGCCCATGAGTGCAAATGCTGGAAGTGAGGAACACTTGATCTTGATGGACAGAAAAGCTGCGTGTGTGTGTGTGTGTGTGTATGTGTGTGCGCACATGATTGGTAACAACTCTTTTAAAAGAAGGACTGTCAGTTTTTGCAGACAAGTATTATCTCCATAGCTGATTCAAGCACACACTGGAACCAGCTTTACAGAGATTTGTTCTGCAGAACTGTTTTTTTTGTTTGTTTGTTTTTCCTTAAGATAATCAATGTGTATTTAGAGTACAACCTAAATATTTTTTTAATGTACAGAATAGCTAGGAAACACACCGTTGAGGTTTTTACTCTTGTGCACTACACTTTGGTTTGGTTGTGAGTGTGGACGGGAGCCAGTAACCCGCTGTGCAACACCTCAGTCTCATGTGATCTAGTTACATGCCAGTTAACTGGAAGTAGAATTAATGAATGTAAAAGAAGAATCACCTTTCCTTCTCAACTGTTTTTGTATGAATTATACAAGTGAATTAAAGCCCAGATTAATAGTGTTTTGTCTCCTTTTCTTTATAAGCAAATCATTACAGTTATGAGACTGCTCAGGAAATTATGCTTAATTACTGACATGACAATAAAACACAAATCTTAGCAATCCTAAAAATATGAACTTTTTTATTAAAATTAATATTTATTCAGTAATGATGCATTAAATTTGTCAAAAGTGCATTGTTAAAAAAAAATCAAACGCGGTACTTTTTAACCTTATTCAGCAAAACAATTAAGCAGCGCAATTGTTTTCAATATGTATGATAAGAAATATTTCTTTGGCACCAAATCAGCAGCATATTAGAATAATTTCTGAAGGATAATTTGACATTGAAGACTGGAGTAAAGGCTGCTGAAAATTCAGCTTTGCCATCACAGGAATAAATTACATGTCAAAATATTTTTATTTTATATATTTTTTTAATGCAGCCTTGGCGTTTACGTAAAGTAAATATTTATTGTGGGAATTTTAAAGAGCAAAAACGAACTCATATTTTGAGACTCCGAATCACTAGATGGCGGAACAGAGCATCTTAACACGCCACGAACTAAACAATGACTTCCTCTTCCGCCTGATTTTCGACATGCTGATGAAATAAACAGCAGAGAAACCGCTCTTCAGTTTTCCTTGCTTCTTATTTTGTACATATAACTTACACTTGGATTCTCATCATCAAATAAAGGACATTACGTAAACTCCAGTACACATATCGGTAAGTTAAGTGAAAGAGAGTAACTTAGTGGCAGAAAGTGGTGTTACTCTGTTTATGAGTTATAGTTTACCGTATTTTTGATGTCTCCATTCTTAACACTTTGCAGAAGTTTTCTATTAAAATAACAGTCGAACGTTACCTGACAAGGTTTTCTCAGTGTAAGTTACATGCTTTGGCTGTGTCTCAAACCCTAGTGCGCTTTCCACACAGACAGCATTAGTTTCCTCTGCCAGGATCAAGATGCCAGCACTCGGCTGTAGATTCTACCAGCACAGGTTCCCAGAGGTGGAAGATGTGGTGATGGTCAATGTCAGGTCGATAGCAGAGATGGGCGCCTATGTGAGTCTGCTGGAGTACAACAACATCGAGGGGATGATCCTCCTCAGCGAGCTCTCCAGACGACGAATCCGATCCATCAACAAACTCATCCGGATCGGCCGCAACGAGTGTGTGGTGGTGATTCGTGTGGATAAAGAAAAAGGCAGGACTTTGTTTGAAACTTATGTTTCTTGCTTTTTTCGATCCGTTCCTCCTTTTAACCCGCCATTTCCATATTTCCACAGGCTACATTGATTTATCCAAAAGAAGAGTATCTCCTGAAGAGGCCGTTAAATGCGAAGACAAGTTCACCAAATCTAAAACAGTGAGTGTGCCTCGTCTGTTTAATACACTTTGACCAGCTGATGATCACACAGCGAAATCCATGCATATTTCAGCTTGACTTCAGTTATCAAAAATTATGATGTAAGAGTAAGCAGCTAAACTTTTCACTGACGGTAATGCCATTTTCAGCATATTAGGCATAAATGTAAGAATAAATGTGTGTATATTGTGAATGAATTTTATGAACTTTGTTGCACCTTCTTGATAATCTTCAATAATCAGTAAATTAAGTTATAATCAGACCTACATGGTAAAAATGTGTCTTAATATTATTTAATGGATCTGAGTTAATATGAACTAACAATAAACAGTTGTATTTTTTACTAAATGTTAAGAAAGATTAATATATACTGTAACAGATGTATTGCTCATTGTTAGTTTATGCATTTGCTAATGTTAACTAATGGGCCCTTACTGAAAGACATTACTACATTTTGTCATTCTAAGCCCAAATGCCATTTTTCATGACTATGTTTTTGCCTTTTTTCACTGACAGATGAAAATTAAGTCTGACAGTGTTTGACAGCTATTGTTATCCTATCTGTGCCCTCCAGTCAATCCCACTTAGCAAGCTCAGTTCAGCCTCTCTATTTCTAAAACCCTGTATACGGTCATGATCTCATAGATTATCGATAGTTGAGTGTGTGTGTGTATATATATATATATATATATATGTGTGTGTATATTGTTATAGGTTTACAGCATTTTGAGGCATGTAGCTGAAGTCCTAGAGTACACCAAAGATGAGCAGCTAGAGAGTCTGTACCAGCGGACCGCCTGGGTGTTCGATGAGAAGTACAAGCGGCCTGGATATGGTGCCTATGACATCTTTAAGCAGGTTGTGTCGTAAGTATGCATTCATCAGTCAAGTATTGATTCTGAAATAGCTTGACTAAAATGTTTTTATATCACAATTGCGTAAATTGCATTCTTTGCAGAGATCCGTCCATTTTAGATGATCTGGATTTGACTGAGGAGGAAAGGGCTGTTCTGATTGATAACATCAACAGACGACTCACTCCACAGGCTGTTAAAATAAGAGCGGACATTGAGGTGGCCTGCTACGGCTATGAAGGCATCGATGCAGTGAAAGAATCTTTGAGGGCTGGACTGAAGTGTTCAACAGAGTGTATGCCAATCAAGGTAAGAACCCAATTTTTTTGCTCTGGTTATATAAATTTACTCAAAAAAAACATTAAAAATGCAATTCATACACGTAACATAACTTGAATACACTTTATGATGAACGTGTTTTTTTTTAAACTCCTGAATTAAAAAGCCTCATTAAAAGAATTCAGTTCTTGAAAAGAAAACCTTAAGTGGCATAAAATGTATTAAAAAAGTGAGGCAGTTATATATTTTGTAGTAACTGAAAATGTTTGTCAGTCACATTTTCAAGGTTAAAGAGACTTCAAATAAATAAATCAAATAATTTGACAGCTGTCGAAATACAAGGTTAGTTCAAGTTGTAAAATGACATGTGCAACTCCCCAAAAATTTAATGATATATTTATAAATGAGTTTAGAAACTAATTTTAAAATGTCAAATTATTAAAAGTAATTAAAACGATTGAAATTTAATTAAACTTTTAAAATAAATTTAATTCATACTAAACAAAAGATTAGAGAATGTTTGTACAATATATATTCTTTTTAAATAAATAAAAATTTGTGAACCTTTTAAGAATTTAAGAACTGAACCTTGAAAGTATAGTTAAACATTAAGATGTGTGTGCTTGCATGTCTTTAAGATGTAAGGAAGTATGTAGCTACTTTTTACTTGTTACACCACACAACATTTTTAGAATGATTAAATATGAAAATGTTCCATCTGAATGTCTGGAATCCATGGCAGCTTTCAGTGGCCAAGGCCCGCCCATGAGGCCGTTTGACCGACATGTCAAACCACCAATCACAGTTTGTTTTGTTCAGCGTCACGTTTCGAGGCATGGAAATGTCACCACAATAACAGACCGGTGTGTAAATCTCTCGGACGTATTTTAACAAACTTGGAATATTTCACATACTTTTGAAAATCCAGCGTTTAGTTGATCCTGATAAGCGTTCGGCGTCACGGTTGTAAACATGATGGCTTTCTTCTTCCGTGAGGGGGTTTGGCGCCACGACATCTTTGTTTCCAGGTGGAACGTTAAAGAACGCGACACACACATCTCCCGGAGATCCTGTATAATTCAACCTATCCGATGACGACTTTGAAACTCCTGAAGCGTTTCCACTTTTGTGTGCCATATGCATCAGACATTCAGCCAGCGGTCCGTGGGCCTGACGTCTGAGGCTGAGACTAACCATTTAGTAGTCGCTCCTAGTGATCCAGATTTGCTCACTATTTCATTGCTTTTGTTGCAGATCAACTTGATTTCCCCCCCGCGCTATGTTATGACCACAACCACTCTAGAGCGCACAGAGGGCCTTTCTGTGCTCAATCAGGCCATGGCTGTCATTAAAGAGAAGATCGAAGAGAAGAGAGGCGTCTTCAACATTCAGATGGAGGTGAGAAATGATCGTCATTTCCCATTTTTCTGGCATGGAGACATTGCAAACTGAAATTTCAGTTCAGTATGATGCTATAAATCTTGTTGTATTGAATAGCATTGACCTTGTTTCGATATCCCTGCAGCCAAAAGTGGTAACGGACACAGATGAGACAGAACTGGCTCGACAGTTAGAGCGGCTGGAGAGAGAGAATGCAGAGGTGGATGGAGACGATGATGCAGAGGAGATGGAGGCCAAGACTGATGACTAGCTAAAAGAAACACAATAAGCCAGCACTGCCATAATCGTTCAGGAGACTTGAGAGTTTCAGTCAATTATTTATCATACCACACAGACTGAAAAGCACTGCTTCCACAATATCAAGTAGATTATGGGTGAATTGTGGCAGGCAGTGAAAGTGGAACGTACATTCGTGGAGTTGTGGGAGGAATGCCTTCCATGAACACTAGAGTTTGGGGATTATTAATAATACAAATACCATTCAACAGTGTGGTTGTTTTAAGTGACCTTCTGTCTCCAGCCTCATTCAAGAAAAATGCAGTTTGTGGTGAAAAGACTTCTTTATAAAAGTTTACTTCTCTTTATCAAAGTCCTCTTTTGTGGATGCAGAACTAATAAAAACAACCATTTTTTTCCCAAAGCATTTGTCATGTATTTTTTTATATATATATATTTGCTGCCTGTTTTGTATAAGATGTTCGATATGTTATGGAATTTAACCACCTTCACTAAATTAATAGTATTTTAGCAGATACGCTACCGTTCGAGATTTTGGGGTCAGTGATGTATTAAATTTATCAGAAGTGATAGCAATGACATTTTTAATATTACAAAATTTGTGTTTCAAATAAATGACTTTTATATTCTTAATATATTATACTATATTCAAAGAGTTCTGAGCCATTGCAAGCATAAATTACATTTTAAAATATCGTCACCTTGGAATTATAAGGTTCTAGCTGACATTTTTGACAAAATTGAGTTATTCACATATTCTGTGACCACAAATTGAGATTTGTGTTGTGTACATGTTGGGACTTTTTATTACAAAAAAAAAAAAAAGGTCCTACCTACAAAGTATATGGAATGCGAAAAACTGAAGCTCAATCTCAAAACAGCTCTGAATGCAGATAAAACCATATTCTAAAATACATAACAGTTTTCTAAAAATTCTCACAATATTGGTATTTTTAGTGTATTTTTGATCTAATAAATGCAGCCTGCAATAAAAGACTGATCCCAAACTTCATATTTAATAATTTATTAGGAAATCTGTTTTTGTGCAGTTATGCCAATTATAGCTTCTAAGAGTTTATATTTATACATGCTATTACCCATGGTTACTATGGTATTGCCACAACTAAAATAAAGCAGTTAACAGTTTGCCATGGAAACTATAGTTTTCAACTAAACACTTGTTTGCTGTTATTGGGAATCGCACAATTACAGAAAATTTCAGATTCGTTATTCTTTTTTCAAATCCAGAGATATATTTTCTAAATAGTAAAAAAGGTGATAAATCAGAGGCCCATAGTCCTAATAATAATTTATTCTAGAAGATTGATACAACCAGACTCATATTTCCTCTTCTTGGTGTGTGTTTTACAATGTTGTTAAATGTGTTACACAAGAACAACTAGTTTGCATTAGCCATTTACAATACCGGTTTATTCACAGCTTAATGTTCCACTGCAGAGCAAAGTGGCATGTTTCAACAAAAATTGGAAACAGCTTTTTAAATGTAGCAATAGCCTCTGAAAATGAAGGTTTCACATAAAACATCACATCCAAAAAAGAAAAAGTGCCGTTCTCCAAGTGTGGAAGATTGCACATGTATTTGATAAACTCAGGTCAATCTGAATGTTTGAGTTATTTTTGCTGAGCATATAGGGCATTATGTTTATGGATGCATTGCATACAGCTGGTTTAATGCATTTGCAATAACTCAGGACTCAGGAGTCCTAATGTCCACACATACATTGTATTAGTGCAGGTGTGCACAGGTTTGTCTGGCTAAATGAGACACTGGACCCTGAGAGCAGCCAGTTTTGTGTTCACATGAGAATACTTATGGCAGGAAGCCTGGAATCGGCACATCCAATCACTCAGCCACTGTTCAGAGCGCTAAGATAAAGGCATTTTATGATTCTTTAAGTTTAGCCATTCATTCGGCTTGCCTGTTTCTATACAGGTGTGTTGTATATTTTCACGTGCTTTATATGTCTGCTTTTTCTTTAAAGAACTTTTGAAAGCATCTTAATTTATTATTTTAGTTTCACATTTAGTCTAGATTTTTGTATTGTATTTTGTTTGGAAACGTATAACGGGATTTAAAGGTTTTAAGATAAATGCGTCGTCTATCCTTTGATTGGTATTGTATATTTTCATCAGACTTTTTTTAGAGTAGTACATTAGGAATCTGAAGTTGAAAGAAACAAACAGGACTGCGAAGATGGTTTTAGGTGCGAGTTCTCTCATCTCATATTTTCATCTGTCCTAATGACTGAATTTACCATGCCATTGCAGGACTCTGGACTGTCCTTTGCATTCGTATCATCTCTGGAAGCGGTATTATGTTAGGAGGTTGAAGAAGTTCAGCTAAGAAACCATGGGAGAACTTTGACTTAAAGTTATTATAAGGATCATCACTATATTAACTACACCCTTTTAAAGTTTGGGGCAGTAACGTTTTTGTTCGTTTTTTGAAATAACTTTTATTTAGCAAATATACATTCAATTATTCAAAAGTAGTATTTATAATGTTACAAAAGATTTCTATTTTAAATAAAAGCGGTCTATATTCAAAGAATCGTAAAAATAAAAAGTATCCTGGTTTCCACAAAAATATTAAGCAGCACTAACATTGATAATATTATGAAATGTTAATGAATGATTTCTGAATGATCATGTGACACTGAAAACTGGAGCTTTCTAATCACAAAAATTAATTACATCCTAAAATATATTTAAAATAGCAAACATTTCCTTTAAATTGTAATAATATTTCACAGCATTACTGTTTTTAACTTTTTTCATCAGATAAATGCATAGATTATACACTTACTGGCCACTTTATTAGGTCCACCTTGCTTGTACCGGGTTGGACTCCCTTTTGCCTTCAGAACTGCCTTAATTCTTCATGGCATAGATTCAACAAGGTGTTGAATCTATGTTCAGGCAACGTTTTTCCAATCTTCTATTGTCCAATTTTGGTGAACCTGTGTGAATTGTAGCCTCCGTTTCTTGTTCTTAGCTGACAGGAGCGGCACCCGGTGTGGTCTTCTGCTGCTGTAGCCCATCTGCTTCAGGGTTTGACGTGTTGTGCGTTCAGAGATGGTATTCTGCATACCTTGGTTGTAACGAATGGTTATTTGAGTTACTGTTGTCTTTCTATCATCTCTAACCAGTCTGCCCATTCTCCTCTGACCTCTGACATCAACAAGGCATTTTCGTCCACACAACTGCCGCTCACTGGATATTTTATCTTTTTCGGACCATTCTCTGTAAACCCTAGAGATGGTTGTGTGTGAAAATCCCAGTAGATCAGCAGTTTTTGAAATACTCAGACCAGCCTGTCTGGCACCAACCATTCCACGTTCAAAGTCACTTAAATCCCCTTTCTTCCCCATTCTGATGCTCGGTTTGAACTTCAGCAAGTCGTCTTCACCACATCTAGATGCCTAAATGCATTGAGTTGCTGCCATGTGATTGGCTGATTAGCAATTTGTGTTACCAAGCAATTGAACAGGTGTACCTAATAAAGTGGTCAGTGAGTGTAAATTCAGATAAATCTTGAAATAAACCACAAACTTTGAATGGTGGTGTATATTTCTATGAGTTTTATGAGAACCTTTCTCCTTTAATTATCTTATATTTTTGTATCTGCTTTGTGCTAAGCTCTGATGAAAATCTAAAAGTGAAACTTTACTTTAAACTTCCTACTTTAATTTCTCATGTACTTTAATTAGTGTAAGACAGACACCGAAATGTGCACATCCTATTTGTTCACATTTTTATTTTTAGAAAATGGGAAAAGAATGAAAACGTGGCTATTTAGTGAAGTCTGTTTGAAATAAACTTGAGAGATTGTTCCGAACTCCTACTTTTGAAACTCTACATGCGTCTCACCTGTTCATTTAATTGTAAGAAATCAATATCTTGTTGCAAAATCGAGTTAGCTCTCCATCACTGCACACTCAGTCAGGTTAACATGATTAACTGCTAATGAGGGGTTATTTCTGTCACTGCTGCATCAAAGGCTGCTGTAAAGTGAGGGAGAGAGAGCACGTGTAATTAAGAGCCATTTGCTTATCGTCTTGGAAAAATAATCCCTTCATTATAACCTTTAATATTAATTAGCCATCAGTTTTCCTCCATTTTATAAGATGACGCACTTCTCAGGATAAAACATTTTTTTGGGTAATCTCGTATTTTTAATGTGGATTCTGCCTTATGTTGCTATGTTACAGGGTTCATATTGATTTTACTCATTTTTTAAGGAATTATCTTCTTTTGAGATGGCTTTGGAAAGTATAAAGCATAAATATGACACAAAGTAATGTTTCCTGTTCATGGGATGTTTGCATTTCACAAGTCGACCAAGTGAGGGAACCAAAGCATCAGTAACCATGATATTTCCTTTGCATATTTATACTGATAGAGCCTTTCAAAACAGTAGCAATATACACACATGTAGAATCAGAATCAGAATGAGCTTTAGAGCCAGGTATGTTTACACATACGAGGAATTTGTTTTGTAACTTTTAAGCAAATAAATAATACCAAATTATGCACAAATGAATACACTTGCTGAGAAAATAGATGTTCTTGACATGTCAGAGAACCTCAAGCAGTTTCAGAAGGGTTTTGGCTACAAAAGGATGAACTAAGCTCATAAGATATTAAACAAGTTTTCCATCCTTGTGTGAAATACCGTGTGAAAAAAACAAGCAAAGAAAGTTTTTGTTTTTCCCTGTCTGATGATTTGTAGGGGAAATACTAAATTATATTTCAGTTCTTTTAAATTAATGTTTTATAGTAGTGATTTTATACTTTAAATCTTAATATTTGACATTATAAATAAAAACTAAATTACATTTTATGTCATATTAAATAATACCATTACATTTCTGCCAGGTTGCCTGAACAAACAATTCATTTCGCCTAATATTTACCATGATATCTGTGTTTAAAGTTTGTCATAAGAGCCTAATCTGTTTAATCTACTGTATAATATTGTCAAATATTGTCTTTAATCTAATGTATCATCTGATATATCATGACTAGATGTATAAAACTGGGTGACTACTATTTTTCTAAAGTACAAACAAAAAAACTATATTTGGTAGATTGTGTTCATTTCTGCAGTTGCCCTTTATTGTGGGGAAAAAATATTCTCTTTGTTTAGCAAAATAGTGGTGAAGCAATTAAAAAGTCTCTTTTTAAAGAAGACTTGGCAGATAATTTCTGAAGTGAAACAAGTTTTTTTCAAAAGTGAAACTCAAAACAGTATTAGATGTTTAAGTTTATTATGAAAAATTCACAAAAATACTATTTTCAAATTTTACATTAAATATGTCATCCAAAACATGATTTACTTTAAAATTGTCAAAATCAAAACCATAAAATTAAACAAGTTGTGTTCCAAATTTGAGATATTTCAAAAAGTGAAAGCTTTTAGTAAGATTTTGTTTGGGCGCAGTACCAAACGTTTCCACTAGATTAAATGAATTTCTCATTTATTTCCAGTGTGGTCATTTTTTATTTTTATTTATTTATTTATTTATTTTTTTTTTCAGGAATGTTTAACCTTTTTAGTTGTTAAGTGTTGTGTAGTCTTGTGTTGTGTTGTTTTGTGGTGTGTGTGTGTGAGTGTGTTAACATAGCAAGTGCCAAAACCTTTACCACGTTTCATACTGTTCTGATGAAGTAAAAAGAAATCTAAAAAAAAAAAGAAAAATTATCAAAAAGAGGGTTACAAGAACCCTTGTAGATTCCCGTTCCCCCGTAGTACAAACAAACCCTTTGGCTGCCTCACAGAACCACTTTTATAAATGCATTGAACACGACCAATATGTCCAGCAAGGCCTCAACAGTCTCTTTGACACCTTCATTCATACCTGTGTGAAGCATAGATCACTGTGGGTTTGTCTATGATTGGATTGATTGGATGAGGGCATGTTGCAGCTGGGTTGTCTCCACAGGGGAGTAAGTTTAATTAGGAGATGATGATGAGATTGATGATGGATTGAGGTCTATAGTGCAATGTAGATGCATTCAGGCCTACAGATGACCCAACACATTCCCCTGACCTGCCCCGACTTCAGCTTACGCAAATAAACGTGCTGCCAGCGCTAATGCTGTTGGCCCGATTCAGCGGCACTAAACCACAATCCAGGTTTGAGTCGTTGTGCTCATGTTGCTTATAGTCCAGCGTTCCAAATGTGGCTTTCACTCACTTGTTTGTACAAAGCTGCCAACACATCAAGCCCTCTTGTATGTTATCTACAACAGCTGCAGCTAGATTATGTTCATTATGAAGAGGAACTGTCACGTCCGTCAATAGTAAAGGTCCGCTTCCAGGACCCTGGCGCTCATGTGCTGCTGATGCCTGGAGTGTTTCACCTGGGTTTATAAGCTTTCTCAGCTGCGCTCATGACATTTCTATTGGACTTGTAGGTGTTTCAGGTTAGAAATGTTTCAGGCGTATCCATATAAATCAATGGACACACCCTGGGACTAGAGTGGAGCTGAGGAATTTATTGCACATGCTATAGTGCTGGATCTTTTCTAAGAAGAAAAATAATCAGTGTGAACTTATCTTTATCTTTGAGCCTTCACACTTGTGAACTGAGCCTCTGCTAAGCCCCGCCTTCACATCATACTGACCAATCCAATGGCTATTGCTGTTCTGCCATTTTCGAGATTTCTAAACTAGCTCTTAGCTAGTCTGTTCATTGGTTTTATTTCACTTAGCCAAACAGCTAAGACCGGTTCAATCTGGTTTAAGCAGGTTCTATTAATAGAGGATTTGCTCTTTTTTTCA
Source organism: Barbus barbus (assembly GCF_936440315.1). Lineage (NCBI taxonomy): Eukaryota > Metazoa > Chordata > Actinopteri > Cypriniformes > Cyprinidae > Barbus > Barbus barbus. The sequence goes on along the minus strand of NC_136748.1, from coordinate 12,915,175 downwards.
CAGTTTTGAACACATTTCTTGGAATGATCAAAAAATGTGTCATCATGTTGTTAGGTAATTTAGAAAAGGTTCCTAGAGAAAATATAAGTGGTTATTTTACTTTTCTCTTTAAACAAGTCTTGAGAAGTTCATGTTGTAGGCTAAACTATATTGTGTGTTGCCTTTCATTCCTAAATGTACATCTAGAACATTATATCATATATTTGATCCAAAGTCAATAATGTTACTTATTTAATTCTATATTATGATTCAGGTCATCGTAGTGTGATAGTAATTAAAGTGTTCGCAGTACCATTTTTTTTGGAAAAAATTTCCCTTGAATGTACATCATTCACAATATAGAAAATAACATCTGTCGATGCTTCAGTTTTATTGCAACTTCAACAAGTTCTTCAAAGAAATGCAGCAGATAAAAATGCTTTGCAAAACCACAAATCAATCAAGTCAGTGTTGCCAAGTTTGTGGTTTTACCACGGAATTGGGATTCTCTTACGCTGTTGCCGTGGGTCCGCGGGTTAACACCATCCCCCCAGAACACAATTTTGTTGGGGACCCCCGACAGAAGAAAAAGCACGATTAGGCTAGTTTTGTTTTGCAGACCTGGCAACCCTGACTCTTACTCATGTAAGAATTGATTTTAATCACTTTATGAGTATGTTTCATGTTAATGAAAACCTCCACTTCCCATTACTTTGGGATGTTCTGTAAAGCTAGTCAACAGTAACCAGAGGCGGCAGAGCTTAACAAAGGGTTAATTGTCGCTGTTTGGCTTTATCAACTACATCAACTAAAAGCGTCACTTGATCTAAATGGTTCCTTCGAAGCAGAAAGGCTGTTTCTCTTTAAAGCAATCAACATTTCTCTGGTGTAATATTTCCTTTTTTGTATCATAGCTTTGATGAACTGCTTCATATCAAATCCAGCAGCGGTACATTATTTGAATACATTTATTGAGCGTTCCGAGCAATAAAACAGCACGAGCTTTCGCGAAACGTGTCAAACGGGCTCCCATAACCCTCAGCCGTGCACCTGTGTTGATGTTGCTTCATTTCTCTGATGATATGTGGCAATAATCTGAGGAGATCCTGAACACAGATATGTTCTCTCTTGGCTATTGAGCCATCCACCGCTTCCAGCCATGCACCTGTACCCCTCCTCGCTCCTGCAGCAGCCTGCCGTGTTTTGCTTGGCATTTCTCATTAAAAACTTGCTCAGCTTGACACCGTGGTTTCCTAAGTGAGGCTTTCACAAAGAATCTGTCAGTACAAACACCCGACAGCTTTTTAATAGCAGATTTCCACCACAACAATACGCCGCTGTTGTCGGAGCTCGGGTGAGACTCGATCTAAGAGACAAAGCAATAAAGTCAAGGCTCTCTGAGATCAACATTTATTCTGCACATTTGTGCCTAACTGGACATAAGGTGGATAAGGTCAGACTGACTTTGGAAAGACAGTGTGTGCCAGCGCGATCTGGACCGGATCGTGCTAACATGACCTCGATGTTCAAAAACACATTGAATTTATTACGTTTTTGGGACTTGATTTTCTAACAGCCTATTTTGGGGTGGCGTGACATACTGCTCTGAGCCATAAGTAGAGTCTATCCTCTTTAGCATAGGATTTAATGATGCTTGAATGTGCACTCTCTTACATGTGTGGCCCCTGCCACCAGAAAAGTTTTTGAGAGGCAAGTTAACAGACCGTGAAAAGGCGGCACAGATGGCAGCATCCTAGGTGGTAATTATCCAGCACCTCCTCTAGATAAAAGGCAAGAAAGTAGAAAGTAAAAACACAAGATGGGTGTTGCCATCAGGTCAGACTCTGACACCTCTTGCAAGTCAAATCAAATCAACGGGGTCCTGTGGGGACAGAGGCGGGACTGATGTCACAGGTCACATCGTCCAATAAGAGGATGATTTCTAGCTTCACTGCTTTGCATGCTTGAGAGGAATCGGCATTCGATACCAAGTTTTTTCCCTGGTTTTATGTATTCGATGAGCTGGGTAAGCCAACCATAATAGGAGCATTTATGCAACATTAAAGCTGTTGTGAAGAGCTTAAACATTTATTTTGGTGCAGATCTATTAAAATTAGAGGTGACGGTTAATTTGAATCCTTTTTGATTTTTGGGGTGGGGGGATTCGATGCACTACAAGGTGATGGCTGTTCCAATGTACAAGCGCCCATGCAAAAATATGTAAATGCTGCCCATATTAGAATCTTTGTCTGGTTGTCATTCTCACATGGGGCGCATCAAAGCCATATGACCTGATTTTGCACCTGCTGTTTAATTAAATTTACAAGACAGACACACTCTCCACTCCTGGTGATATACAAATCAGTTTTTATTACCCTGGCCCTGTAATTTACAAGGCAATTGACTGCTGTGTGGAGATGGTGCCTGCCAAAGTGGTCCCTCAGAAAAGATATAGAAACTCTCGACACTACTTCAGTTCTGCTTCTTACGAGAAAGCTTGAGCGGCGTAGATAATGAACTGTAGGGATATATCTGCCTTACTTTAGAGATATAGACTTTCCATGTAATGATGCAATATTTTTGGCACTAACGAAAAAAAGTGGTATGGTATTTTTTTCTGAAAATGTTCTTTGGTTTTATCATAGTTGCACTGATTTTTTTACGTATCCACATACTGTAAATACGAGTGTATTCATTTAGCACCAGGGTATATGTAAATTCATACATTAACTTGAATGCCTCTTCCATAATGAGCACATTTTTAATTTCCGAATTAAAACTCATTTTGATATTTTTGAGGAGTAAAAATATCATAGTTCAACTTAAAACCTTATTACATAAAAATAAAACCTATAGTTTGGCATAATGCTTTATTATTTTTTGTACAGGTACATCTAAAAAATTTAGAATATCGTGAAAAAGAAATTTTTTTCTTGTAACATTTAAAAAAGTGAAACTTTCATACATTTTAGATTCATTGCATGTAAAGTAAAACATTTAAAAAGTTTTATTGTTTTAATTTTGATGATTAGAGCTTACAGCTCATGAAAGTAAAAAATTAGTATCTCAAAATATTAGAATATTTACATTTGAGTTTCAATTAATGACCATCCCTAAAGTATAAATTCTGGGTATCTCTTGTTCTTTGAAAACACAATAATGGAGAAGACTGCTGACTTGGCAATGATCCAGAAGATGAACATTGATGCCCTCCACAAAGAGGGTAAGTCACAGAGGGTTATTACTGAAAGGTGTGGCCGTTCACAGAGTGCTGTATCAAAGCATATTAAATGCAAAGTTGACTGGAAGGAAGAATTTGAGTAGGAAAAGGTGCACAAGCAACAGGGATGACTGCAAGCTTGAGAATACTGTCAAGAAAAGCTGATTCAAACACTTGGGAGAGCTTCAGAAGGAGTGTACTGAACCTGGAGTCAGTGCATCAAGAGTCACCATGCTCAGATGTCTTCAAGAAAAGAGCTACCAACCCAGACAGCAACATAGTGTTGGCAAAGATCCGGCCCACATCTGGCCCACATGAATTTCACACGGATCTGGGCCAACACTGCTTGCTGTCTGGGAAGCCACTTCTGAACCAGAGACATCGTAAGAAGGATCTTACCTGGGCTGTGGAGAAAAAGAACTGGACTGTTGCTCAGTGGTCCAAAGTCCTCTTTTCAGATGAAAGTAAATTTTGCATTTCATTTGGAAATCAAGGTCCCAGAGTCTGGAGGAAGAGTGGAGAGGCACAGAATCCATGTTGCTTGAAGTCCAGTGTGAAGTTTCCACAGTCAGTGATGATTTGGGCTGCCATATCATCTGCTGGTGTTGGTCCACTGTGTTTTCTGAAGTCCACAGTCAACGCAGCCATCTACCAGGAAATTTTAGAGCACTTCATGCTTCCTTCTGCTGAAAAGCTTTATGGAGATGCTGATTTCATTTTCCAGCAGGACTTGGCACCTGCCCACACTGCCAAAGGTACCAAAAGCTGGTTCAGTGACCATGGTGTTACTGTGCTTGATTGGCCAGCAAACTCACCTGACCTGAACCCCATAGAGAATCTATGGGATATTGTCAAGAGGAAGATGAGAGACACCAGACACAACAATGCAGATGACCTTTTTTATTGATCTTATGTAATATTCTAATTTTCTGAGATACTGAATTTTGGGTTTTCATTATCTAATTCTAATTACTTTACTTTACTTTTGTCATTTAGCAGACGCTTTTGTCCAAAGCGACTTACAAATAAGAAAAAGTAACTAAAACTAAAAAGTTACAACTCTATAAATACTATCTACCCACATATTTAAGAAAATAAAGAAATTAAATAAAAGTGACACATGCATATAACAAAAACATTTCAATAATAAACATATCAATGAAAAAATTAAATAAAAAGCTACTACTATCCCTTGCCGGTGTCCCTGCCCGGTGGAGTCGCACGGTAGAGTCGATGGTCTTTACACTCTTTGGTCTTCACACTAAGAGGGCTTCACACGACGACTGCCGCGACCGCTGCCGCGGTATAATAACCTTTATTATACCAATCCAACAAATGATCATTTCAATTCAGCTGGACCCACTTTCCTGTTTATCAATTACAAATGGCCAAGCAAGTGCACACACTGACAAGATACACGATACAGTACGAGACCAAACACGATTTCAGCAACTCTCATCCCAGTAAACAAAATAAGCGTTTCCTAGCAACGGCTATATTAACGGCTATATAATAATTATAGATTATTATAGATTATTAGAATTATAGATAATTATATCTAATTATATCGATATTCAAATTTTTTGAGATGTACCTGTATATATATATAAAAAAGTTTTCTGCCAAATCAAAACCATGCGGTGCAACTAACATGCAGAACAAAACAATACAGGAAATTATATCATAGTGAGAAGCCCTGCAGACCCTGCATGACTGTGTGTGGGTCAAGATCAGTAAGTATATATGAAGAGTTCAGATGCAAAAGCATCTAAACGCTGTTTGAAATTTTCTTTTAAAATGAGCATTTTTATCAGGCTCCTATGTGTAAGTTCAGAAATTTCACATTAATGGCAATGAAGAGGTTCTTTTCATTGCTATTAAAGTGAAATAACTGAACAGAAACATAAGAGCCTGATAAAAATGCTAATTTTAGAAGAAAGATTTGTATTTATATACAAAAGCCACTTTATTAGGTACACCTGTTCAATTGCTTGGTAACACAAATTGCTAATCAGCCAATCACATGGCAGCAACTCAATGCATTTAGGCATCTAGATGTGGTGAAGACGACTTGCTGAAGTTCAAACCGAGCATCAGAATGGGGAAGAAAGGGGATTTAAGTGACTTTGAACATGGAATGGTTGTTGGTGCCAGACAGGCTGGTCTGAGTATTTCAAAAACTGCTGATCTACTAGGATTTTCATGCACAACCATCTCTAGGGTTTACAGAGAATGGTCTGAAAAAAAGAAATATCCAGTGAGCGGCAGTTGTGTGGACGAAAATGCCTTGTTGATGTCAGAGGTCAGAGGAGAATGGGCAGACTGGTTAGAGATGATAGAAAGACAACAGTAACTCAAATAACCATTCGTTACAACCTAGGTATGCAGAATACCATCTCTGAACGCACAACACGTCAAACCCTGAAGCAGATGGGCTACAGCAGCAGAAGACCACACCGGGTGCCGCTCCTGTCAGCTAAGAACAGGAAACGGAGGCTACAATTCGCACAGGCTCACCAAAATTGGACAATAGAAGATTGGAAAAACGTTGCCTGATCTGATGAGTCTTGATTTCTGCTGCGACATTCAGATGGTAGGGTCAGAATTTGGCGTAAAGAACATGAAAGCATGGATCCATCCTGCCTTGTCTCAACGGTTCAGGCTGCTGGTGGTGGTGTAATGGTGTGGGGGATATTTTCTTGGCACACTTTGGGCCCCTTAGTACCAATTGAGCATCGTTTAAACGCCACAGCCTACCTGACTATTGTTGCTGACCATGTCCATCCCTTTATGACTACAGTGTACCCATCTTCTGATGGCTACTTCCAGCAGGATAATGCACCATGTCACAAAGCTCAAATCATCTCAGACTGGTTTCTTGAACATGACAATGAGTTCACTTTACTCAAATGGCCTCCACAGTTACCAGATCTCAATCCAATAGAGCACCTTTGGGATGTGGTGGAACGGGAGATTCGCATCAGGGATGTGCAGCAGACAAATCTGCAGCAACTGCGTGATGATATCATGTCAATATGGACCAAAATCTCTGAGGTATTTTTCCAACACCTTGTTGAATCTATGCCACGAAGAATTAAGGCAGTTCTGAAGGCAAAAGGGGGTCCAACCCGGTACTAGCAAGGTGTACCTAATAAAGTGGCCAGTGAGTGTATATATTTACTGTATATATACACACACACAAACAAACTTATTTTACATGTTTATTTAATTATTTATTTGAGAAGGCATGTAATATGTTGTCTCCTCAAAAACTTGTTTACCTTGGAAAAAAAAATCTTATTTTTATTCTTAATGTGTGTTTAAGGTGTGAGGAAAATGTTATATACTTTTTACTTGATGGTTACTCTACATGTTATTAACTTCATATTATTTCTCAAAAATTAAATATCATTAAAAAATGTAATATTTTCGAATTCAGGTAAAACGGAATACCTTTCCGATAACGTAGCAAATGTTTTAAACTTTTTATTTTTTATTTTTTTGCACCTATTTGTCATTGATCATATATCTGTCATGTAAAAAGTATATAAAATATATGTATAAAAGTACCATGACTCATTATCTTCTGACATTACCAGTACTTTAAGGGTGCAAAGGACAGGCATATTTCTTTCTATTCAGGATTATAAAACAAAAAAGAAAAATGCTACATTGTGTATCATATTAATTCTGCTTTGTATCTTTTCAAAGTTGCTCAGAGCACAAATGTGTGGCCTGTTGTCAAGTTGGATTTGCGCTGATGCTTTTTATTATACTTTATAGTTTAATAAATTGATCAGATTTATCCTCTACTTATCATTCTGAGCAAACAGGCAATAAATCTCTCAGTAAGTCAGTAAATCCGTGTTATATCTGATTTGAAATTGCAGGGGTATTTCAATACAAGACATTTCAACCATCTAAATCCTTTAATTCTGTAGTAACATGTTAAATTCCATAAAGCCAGGCAGGCTCAGAGCACATCTCCAATATCTGTGTGCTCGGTGCAGATTTGCGATTGCATGTGATTCAGACATGCCCCCGGTCGCAGTGGAGTACGCTTCTCAGGCAAGCCATAATAGATGATGAAATTTGGCAAGCGGTCGAGCCTTATGGTCCATTCTTCCTCCCGCAGCTGCTTGTTTTCCCACAACTCATCTGTGCTGACCAAGTTGTGTGCCGGAGTACGTGTCTGGGTCCGTATTTCACCGGCTCTGCCTGCGAGCGCTCCTCCTGCAGCTTTCCATTATTCAACACGTCTGAGGAGAGTCAAGTCAAGTCACCTTTATTTATATAGCGCTTTTAACAATGTAAATTGTGTCAAAGCAACTCCACATTATCAAAAAAGGAAAATGGTGTGTCAATAATGTAAAATGAAAAGATAAAAAAAAAAACTTTCAGTTAAAGGCATTTCATTATTGAATTCAGTGATGTCATCCAGCTCAGTTCAGTTTAAATGGTGTCTTTGCAATCAGGTCGACGATATCGCTGGAAATGAAGTGTCCCCAAATAAGCAAGCCAGAGGCGACAGCGGCAAGGAACCAAAACTCCATCGGTGACAGAATGGAGAAAAAAACATTTGGAGAAACCAGGCTCAGTCGGGGGGCCAGTTCTCCTCTGGCCAAACAATCCAACTGCAGCAAAGTCAGATTGTAAGGGCTCAACTGATTCCAGTGGTCTTTCCTGATGGCTGTCTAAGTGGCGGGGTCCTCACTGGAGATCTGTCTCTGGCGTTCATCTCGGTGTCCTGGTCTCCGCTGACGTTCAGGGCTGTAGAGGTCATCTCTGGGTGCTGATCCACCATCTGATCTGGATACGGACTGGATCTGGGGACTGCAGTGGCCATCTGGGCTGGATACGGACCGGATCGGGTGGCTACGGTGACTGGGGATATGTCCCCAGGGCTCATCCAGGTGTTCGGCCTCCGCCGATGATCAGGGCCACACATACATCATCTCCCGGCGCCGATCCACCATCTGATCCAGACACGGATTGAGAAACAGAATAGAAACAGACAAATATTAACGTAGATGCCATTGTTCTTATGATGTAACGAATACGTCATGTGTTATGGGGAGTATTCCCGGTTCCGGTTGATCTAATTAATGCAGCCTAACAATCCTTTAACAGATTTGAATAATAGAAGTGTATTAGTGTGTTATGTGTAAGGCAGGTTAAAGAAATGTCTTTAATCTAGATTTAAACTGACAGAGTGTGTCTGCCTCCCAGACAGTATTAGGTAGATTGTTCCAGATTTTGGGTCATAATAGGAAAATGATCTGCCGCCCGCAGTCGATTTTGATATTCTAGGTATTATCAAATGGCCAGAGTTTTGAGAACGCAGCAGACGTGGAGGACTATAATGTGATAAGAGCTCGCTCAAGTACTGCGGAGCTAAGCCATTCAGGGCTTTATAAGTAATTAACAATATTTTAAAATCTAAAATCAGTGTTGAAAGAACCGGGCTAATATGGTCGTACTTCCTAGGTCGCAATTTAGATATGTTTTTGAGATGGAAAAACGCAGTTTTACAGATGCTAGAAACATGGCTTTCAAATGAAAGATTACTATCCAACAGCACACCTAGGTTCCTAACTGATGAAGAAGAATTGACAGAGCAGCCGTCAAGTGTTAGTGTTCTAGGTTATTACATGTGGGGTTTTTAGGTCTGATAATTAACACCTCTGTTTTTTCAGAATTTAGCATTAAGAAGTTACTCATCATCCAGTTTTTTTATATCGACTATGCATTCCGTTAGTTTCTCAATTTGGTGTGTTTCACTGGGCCACGACGAAATAGAAATATAGAGCTGAGTATCATCAGCATAACAGTGAAAACACAATGTCTCCTGATAATATCTCCCAAGGGTAACATGTAAAGTGTGAACAGTAACGGCCCTAGTACTGAGCCTTGAGGTACTCCGTACTGCACTTGTGATCGATATGATACCTCTTCATTCACTGCTACGAACTGATGGCGTTCAGATAAGTACCATGCTAATGCACTTCCACTAATGCCAACAAAGTGTTCTAGTCTATTTAGTAAAAGAATGTTGTGGCCAATAGTGTCGAACGCAGCGCTAAGATCCAGTAGAACTAATAAAGAGATACAACCACGATCAGATGATAGAAGCAGGTCATTTGTAATTCTAATGAGAGCAGTCTCAGTACTATGATACAGTCTAAATCCTGACTGGAATTCCTCACAAATACTTTTTTTCTCTAAGAAGGAACATAATTGCGAGGATACTACCTTTTCTAGTATCTTTGACAGAAAAGGGAGATTTGAGATCGGTCTGTAATTAACTAAATCTTTGGGGTCAAGTTGTGTTTTTTAATGAGAGGCTTAATAACAGCCAATTTGAAGGTTTTGGGGACATATCCTAATGACAGTAATGAATTAATAATAGCCAAAAGAGGATCTATGACTTCTGGAAGCAGCTCTTTCAGTAGTTTAGATGGAATAGGGTTTAACATACATGTTGGTTTAGATGATTTAACAAATTTATACAATTCTTCCTCTCCTATAGTAGAGAATGAGTGAAATTATTCCTCAGTGGATCTATAGTGCACTATCTGATGCGATATTGTAGCTGACGGCTGCATGGTTACAATTTTATCTCTGATAGAATCGATCTTGGAAGTAGTTCATAAAGTCATTACTGCTGTGCTTTTGGGAAATGCCAACACCTGTTGATGCTTTATTTTTCGTTAATTTAGTGACTGTATTGAATAAATACAGGGGGTTATGTTTGTTTTCTTCTAGAAGAGACGAAAAGTAATCAGATCTAGCAGTTTTTAATGCTTTTCTGTAGGATAGGGTATTTCACCGCCAGGCTATACGAAATACCTCTAGTTTTGTTTTCCTCCATCTGCGCTCCATTTTCCAGGCTGCTCTCTTTAAGGTGCGAGTGTGCTCATTATACCACGGAGTCGGACTGTTTTCTTTGATCTTCCTTAAGCGTAAAGGAGCAACTGTATCTAAAGTGCTAGAAAAGAGAGAGTCCATAGTTTCTGTTAAATCATCAAGTTTTTCTGCGCTGTTGGATATGCTGAGGAATTGAGATAAATCAGGAAGATTACTTACAAAGCAGTCTTTTGTGGTAGAAGTGATGGTTCTACCATACTTGTAACAAGGTGTAGAATTTACAGTTTTAGCTATATGGAGTTTACACAACACTAGGTAATGATCTGAGATATCATCGCTTTGCTGCAGAATTTCAACACCACTAACATCAATTCCATGTGACAGTATTAAATCTAGAGTATGATTTCGACAATGAGTAGGTCCGGAAACGTGTTGTCTAACCCCAATAGAGTTCAGAATGTCTATGAATTCTGATCCTAATGCATCTTTTTCATTATCGACATGGATATTAAAATCACCAACAATTAAGACTTTATCTGCAGCCAGTACTAACTCAAATAGAAAATCAGCAAATTCTTTAATAAAGTCTGTGTGGTGCCCTGGTGGCCTGTATACAGTAGCCAGTACAAACATCACAGGGGATTTATCACTAACACGTGTTTCTCTATAATGTTATACGCAGCACCATAACTTCAAACGAGTTATACTTAAAGCCTGCCCTCCGAGAAATACTAAGAATATTGCTAAATTGTAGCAACACCTTCCCCTTTACCTTTCGGACGTGGCTCATTTTTATAGCAGTAATCTTGGGGGGTGGACTCATTTAAAGTAATGTATTCATGTTTTAGCCATGTTTCTGTCAAACAGAGCAAATCTAGATTATTATCATTGATCAAATCCTTTACAAAAAGTGCTTTTGTAGAAAGGGACCTGATATTCAGTAAGCCAAGCTTTATCAATTGTTTCTCTGTATTGTAAACATTTTTTATTTGTTGAACATCAATTAAATTGTTAGTCTTAATTTGGTTTGGACGTTTCTGTATTTTCTAGTTCGGGGAACAGACACAGTCTCTATAGTGTGATATCTGGGTGAAGGAGTCTCTATGTGCTGAGAATTAACTGACTTCTGTGATGTAAGGTGGCTAGCAGACGGTCGTTTTAGCCAGTCTGTCTGCTTCCTGACCTGGGCCACAATTAGTCAAGTACGAACTCTAAGACTATGTGCCATATTTCTAGAGAGAAGAGCGGCACCACCCCAGGAGGGATGAACACCATCTCTTTTCAACAGGTCAGGTCTGCCCCAAAAACTCGTCCAATTGTCTATAAAGTCTATGCTATTCTGCGGGCACCACTTAGACATCCAACCATTGAGTGACGAGAGTCTGCTATGAATCTCATCGCCCCGGTAAGCAGGGAGCGGACCAGAGCATATTACAGTATCTGACACCGTACTTACAAGTTCACACACCTCTTTAACATTATTTTTAGTGATCTCTGACTGGCGAAGTCGAACATCATTAGCGCCGATGTGGATAACAATCTTACTGAATTTACGTTTAGCATTAGCCAGCACTTTTAAATTTGCCAAGATGTCAGGCGCTCTGGCTCCTGGTAAACAATGGACTATGGTGGCTGGTGTCTCTATTTTCACGTTCCGTACAATAGAATCGCCAATAACCTGAGCACTTTCATCAGGTTTCTCAGTGGGTGCCTCACTGAGTGGGGAGAACCTGTTTGATGTTCTGATCGGAACGGAATAGCGGTGTTTTGACCCGCGACTAGGCCGCCTCACAGTCACCCAGCTGCCCTGCTGCACGGGCTCAACTGGAACCGAACAATGTACAGGACTCCCTGAGCTAGTCGCATCCAAAGCAGTATCTATAGCCCTCACATTCTTACTATCCTCAATTAAAGTTTGGATGCATGTCTCTAATTCTGAAAACTTCTCTGTCAGCCTAACTATTTCCCTGCATTTATCACATGTGAATCCCTCATCACCGACAGAGAGAGATAAACTATACATGTGACATGAAGTGCAAACAACAATAGTAGGAGAAGAAGCCATTACTCACCATGACTGATGAATGATACCAACTTAACTTACCACTTACCACTGTTGTTTGATGAACTCGTGAAAAACGGAGCGAGAGAGAAATGAAAACGGAGCGAGAAAAAAGAAAACAGTAACAGGCACGAATGGAACCGCGAGTAACAAGCTAACCAGCTGATGTGCTGCACTCACGGTTTTAAAAAGCGAACGATCAAATTAGTTAGTTTGATAGATAATACCAGAAATATGGTGGGAATTAAATTATATATTATCACTTTAAACAACAGAGAGTGAAAGTAAGGTACATATTCAATAAAAAGGGCGGAGCTACAAACGCAAACCTCTCAGCAGCACAACAGACAGGGACAGACAGAGTAAAAACAGACAGACGTTTAGCAGGTTCCCTCTTTTAGAGACACTTGCACAGAGAACAGAAAGTTCTAAAGCACACGCAGATGGCACAACATGACTAGGAGTTGGTGACTGACTGCATCCCAATTCACATACCTAGACTACACACTAACAAAGTATGAACTTTTTTATTTTTTTATTTTTGTGACATACTATTTGTATTTACATGTAAGTCTTAGCATGCAGAATTCTTGGCTTTGTGTTTGGGGTTGTGGGCTATATCAGCCCATTCAGCATGAAGCTAGTCCACTTGCTTCCACTAGAAAAATTCACTAGAAATAATACACCATCCTGAGACCATTTCACATTATTTTTGACACACCATGATTTAAGATGCACTATCTCATATACTTTTTAATGTTGAGTGTATTGATAAAGTATTGATTAAAAAACTATTTAGTATAATTAACAATTGATGGTTTTCCAGTTATTAAACTAAAACTAAAACTGATAATTGAAAGAGAAAAATCTGGAATAAAATAAATTATAAATATTACATAAAAATAAATTCAAACAAAAAGTAGAAATGTTGCCTTGGCAACTAACTGAAATCAGTGAAATCATTGTTGAAGCATAAAAAGTCTTAATAATAATAATAAATAAATAAACCTAAATAGTGATATAAAAATAAAACCAATAAAAATTATAAAAGCAAAATAAAATTACAAAAATACTCTAAAAAATATAACAAATAAAAATAATACCGAAATTAAAAAAATAAATGGTAATTACGTGTGTGTATGTGTGCACATTTTATGAGGTACAAAGTTGCAGTTACTTGAATTATAAAGTTGCAGTTATAAGAAATAATATTGCGATAGTGAGATGTAGTCGTAATTGTAAGATATATTCATAATTGTGAAATATAAAGTGCATTTATGAGTTATAAGCCATATCTATGAGAGTTCAACTCCAAGAAGAAGTCACCATTGTGTGAAATAGTTACAATGATTAAATAAAGTCACATTGTGAGATGTAAAGATATACTGTATATACAGTATATATATCTTTTTCCTAGAAAGCAAAAATACGGGACAATAGAGTACATAAGGTAGAATATGCTAGTTACTTAACTGTAAAATGTTTTTTTCTCTATTTTACAACATTACAATAGTGAAAGACGACTTCCCTTATTGATCATGTCTCATGTAGATTGCACTTTTTTTGCGCGGCTGGATGTTAGACTCATGAAAAGTAATCACGTTGTTTGCATTTGCCAAAACTGAGTTACTCAAATACATTTAGTCAAAACACGGACGGAATTGGTGTTAGCGCGAGCGCCGCTTACTGTGAGGCGGAGCGAACAGCTGTCAGAGGATTCAATAGCCTTCCTCAAACAGTTATGTTTACGATTTCTGATTTACTTAACATATAGCCTACTGCGTGAGGGTGGCTGTGACTGGATGATGACAGGTGTCGGTGATCATTCTCAAGTGATCAGCATTCAGCACTGCTACTGTTGTATCAGTGATTAGCAGTCAAGAAACGGGCAAGGGAGGTCACGTACGGGACACAAAAAATAAGCCCAATATACGGAAGTCCCGGCTAATACAGGACGGTTGGCAACCCTATATATATATATATATTATTTTGGTCTGGTCCTACCAAACACGTCAACATGAGAGAACTGTACATCAAATGATTTCAAGGGGTCTTCAATATCAGTCATAAACTGAAACCAATCAAAACTGACATGAGTCTCATGTGAAAGTACACTGAGCACCTATGCCAAAACAAATGAGGTATTGCTCATTGCTCACTCTCTCTCTCTCTTTCACCCAGGAGGTGTTGGCTGATTGATGGCCTGGGTTGAGCCAGTATGGTAAGATGGCTGTGAGATGCTGATCAGCAGCTGTTTTCTCAAAGCGAGGGAAAGGGGGAAGAACTTTTCCTCTTGCGCTTCAGGCGGACCAGGTGTCTCTAACTCCTCGCTGTGTCATCCCCCAATCTTGGCACCGCGTTCCCAAATAGGTCCACTTCATTGTTGCGCTTCCTCAGGGACGGGCCCAAATTAACGCACGCACAGTACACCGAGCAGAAGAAACTCCCAAAAATGTCGCCCAGAGCCTGTGTGTAGGACAGAACGAGAGTTTTTGCTGAATAGAAATGAGAGATGGAGTCAGAGAAAGCCAGAGAGGCACACAGGAGAGCTCCATTTGTTAAGGTGCAGGTGCAAAATTTGAGTGAATGCCAGGTTGCGCTCCTCTTTTTGGTTCCATATTAACACTGTCAGCTTTTTTGTTCATATCTAAATCTTTTTTGACAATGCTGCCTGCTTTCAGTGCCTGCTGTGATTTGCTCATTTGCTGTGTCGTAAAAAGTTCATAGTTGTCTAGAAACTAGAAAATTAGCCAGTCATTATGGAAGTCAACTCTGAAAGCTTTTAGGAAGTCATGGCTGGTGCTTGTGCTCAACCATAGATGAGTGCATCAGTAAGTGCATTTGTATTGACTCTAAAAGTTCGACTTCAGTCGGACTGAAGCAATAATTTATGCTATTTTAGTTTAGTCCAAATGAAATCATACCAGTTTGGGCTGCATTTCCCAGAAGCATCATAAACCTACATTGTTTGTAGAGACCATCGGTGCCAACGGTTCTACCATTTACTTAGGCGTACAATGCTTTTGGCAAATGTAGCCCAGATCCAGACTAGACAGATTGCGACTGTGTCATCTATGAAACTTTGCAAGAACAATACTCAAAAACTGCCTTTGCAAGAAATTTTTTTTTCATAAAGTAGTGCATCTATCTATCTAATATAATGCGAGAACACAACAGAAGTTAACCGAGAGTCTCCAAAAAGTCTAATTGCTTTGGACTTTTGCAATTTTGATGATGACAGTTGGTATGGGAGGCGTATGGGCCGCAGTCAAAATTGAATAAAACACAAGGCGGGAGTTGGATGACAGCTTTAAACAGGGCAAGGCCATGAGTCTTCTTTTCTGTCTGCGGGAACAAATGCAGTCCTGCACCAAACATTGGCAACCGCAGACCACAGCTTGGAGGCAACGGGAGAAAAATAACTTCTGTCAAAAGCAAGAACAAAGGAGAAAACACTCATGCCTGCACTTTACTCCTCATTATTTTGTGATTTCATAATCAAGACAACGGGATCTGATCTGCAAAACCATGGACAGCTGGTCCATTTCCACCACCGAGCCTGTTGGGATTTGTAGTTCTTTCTCAAAGACATGTGCAAATCCCCACCGTCCCTCCCCTCGTTCTCGATAACGGCCGACTTTTTCAGGAAACAGAAGGGGTATTCTGTTGTGCCGGGCTCTTTATTTCCTTCCTCCGTCGGATAAATAAAACATTGGGCACACTTTGAAGGGCCGGGCAGGGGGAAGTGGGGATTCAAAGGGATTGTTAAGAATCTGGGCTGTGCCCTTGCATCGATTCCCTGTTTCGTTTGTGCGGCTTCGCTGATGCTGCATTGTGGGTCGCAGATTGTGCTGTTTTTTTCCATCCCTCAAGTGAGATGTAAAAGCAAGGCACCCATCTGCCGTGCAGACTCCTGCAGCCCCTGAAAGCTCTGGTGTGTGGAAAGATAAGGAGAAAGTAGAGAGGAAAGTGGAGGGGAAGATCGTTGCACTGAACCGCCACCAGACCTCCATGGTTAAAAACTGCCACGTCGGTAAAGGCCAAGACCCGCATAAGGCAGCTTGTGAAAGTTAGATAATACAATGCTATGTTAAACGTGTGATGATATTTTACATATTGCAATCATACTAGGCCCATCCGACAAGAAAAAAACAACAACAACAAAAAACGATAATCCGATTTCATCCGTAGCTATATGAAAAGTGTTCTCCAGCATGACATGAAGTGGCTTTAGCTGGAAATTATAATTTTTTTTTAAACTGCAACAGCAATACAATTAAAGATACCAAACGTAAACAAATAGTTACATTTACTAAAAACGATAATCAAAATCAACAGTTGTTATGCCAAGTAATTTGTATTGTATTGTAAATATAGTTGCAGTTATGATTTAAAAACTACCATTTGTAACAAAGTTGAACTTCTGAGAAATAGTCATAATTGTGAGATATAAAGTTGCAGTTATGCGAAAAAGTTTCAATTATTAAATATAGTCACATTGTCTTAATTGTAAGATGTAAAATCATAATTGCGAGGAACAAAGTTAAAAAATTGCCATTTTAAGTTGAAGTTACAAGAAATTATATAATGATAGTGAAGTTGTTATAGTTGCAAGAAATAATATAGCGAGTCAGATGTAAAGTTATAATTGTAAGTCACTAATATGAGACGTAAAGCCACATTAGTGAGAGTTCAATTCTAAGAAAAGGAGGTTTCGCCAGCGTTTTTGATCTCAGCAATAAATTATATTATCTTTGAAGCGTCTACTGTATAAGCAGTCCTCACTTGAACCTGAAGTTTAGACAAAATTGGTACCTTGCCGATGAAACTGTCTCTCCCCTATGGTATCCAGTTTTGGGATGTGAGGGGGTGGGACTGCTGGGCGGAGAGCAGGTTGGGCGGTACTTCCTGTTCACACCTCCCACTCTGCTGTGAGCTAGCTCAGGAGTGTCAGCACCCCCTCCCCCCACTCACAGCTGTCTGAACACACACACACACACACATACACACACACGCACACACACCACACACACCACACACACACACACACATACACACACACGCACACACACCACACACACACACACACACACACACACACGTTGGTTTTTGTGGTTTATGGGGACTCTCCATAGGCATAATGGTTTTTATACTGAACAAACTGTGTGTGCTATTGCCCTACACCAACCCTACAACTAAACTTAGCCCTCACAGGAGACTTTGTGCATTTTTAGATTTTCAAAAAAAACACCATTTAGTATGTTTTTTAAGCCTTTTGAATTACAGGGACATAGGCAGTGTCCTCATAAACCACTTTCATATTGTAATAACTCATTGTCATACCCATGTCATTATACAAATTTGTGTCCTCATAAACCACATAAACATGCACACACACACACACACAGGTGCTCAACTCACACCTCAAATATTCAATGACAGACAGAGACTGATATTCTTACAAATGCTTTAAACCTGTATTCTCAGCACAGACTGCAAGGCGACTACATAATATTTTCATGTAGATGTATGTGTTAAGAAGCTATGTAGGGTAGATAATAGGGGTAATATAATAGGGGTAAATAAATGTAGTAATAGTAAACATTCATAAATGCATACAGTAAATGTCACTTGGATAAAAGCATCCACTAAATGCATAAATTATTTCTTTATCATTATTCAAAATTTTGTAAATTATTGTAATTGACAGAAAGTGTTTAATTGATTCCATATAATTTCTTTAATTATTCTACACCACAAAATTTAGCCCATTCGGATACAAATATGTTAGAAATCTTAATGCACATTGATAATAACAATCATAGTTAAAAACCTCAAATCCTATTTCAATCACAAATGAAGAAAGCAGTTTTGCACCTATTTGTGTGGCTAATATTTCAACATAGACAAAATTCAATTAAACCACTTAAATCTAAAGCATTTGATATTAGTCTAATTCCCAAAATTTCATCTTCTCATTGTCCATTATTCAAATCAAGCAGTTTATTTTGTTCCATGTCCATATTATTTATTGTCTTGTATCACATTGAATGCATTAAGATAACTTTCTAATATTTTTTTTATTCCAAACAATATTCCTCAAATTAATTTGCTTAATTAAATATACACAATTAGTGCCTCTTAATAATAATAATAGTAATATCATACAAAATAATGATGTGTTTGCTGATCTTTTAGATTTGAGACCTTAAATAGCGCCCCCTACAGAGTTCATTGTGTAAATGACAGAATGGACAATGTAGAACAAACCGTTCCTCTTCCAAAATCAGATCTTCCTTCAGGCAACGAGGACCTAATTTACAGCTAACTATAAAAGCTAAAACTCGAGAATGTGGGATAAGAAAGACAAACTCTTTCCCAAAGGGAATTGTCTTCATCCATTCTGAAACTGGGAACATCCCACAAGGTCAGATCCATAGACTGAAACGGATCTGAGATAAAGAGACTGACTTTGACAAGAGGGCAAAAGAAATGGAGCGAAGAATCTGTCTCAAACAACTAAGAACAGTAAGAAGTCAGAAGTGCATATCATGGAGCCAAAAGAGACCTACTGCCGAATTAAAAAAAACACTTACGGCCCCTTCCAACTGGACATGTTTTGTTGTGTGATACAGTAGACAAGCAATAAAAAGAAAAACATTTAAGAAAATCAGGAAATCAACAGAAGCATGACACCTCCAGGGACATCTTCCCAAATCCCTCTAGGCTTGAACAGAGCTTCCAATATCTGAGACAAAGCGGTCCAGAGATATTTCCCATCAACATAAAAGAAGACCTGGATGAGCCAACTGTAGTATTATAAAATATGCTCAAACAAATACTTTAATTCAGGCAACATTAATAAACTGCAACAGTAGCCTTTTGTTCTATACACTTGAATGCCCATGTGGATGGTATTACGTTGGGAAAAGAAAAGTAAAGGAAAAGATAAAACAACAACAACAGAAAGGCCTTCCTATGTGTCAGATTAAAAAAGATTCACTCAAAATTATTGAAGTCTACATTTTATTCAATATTATTATAGCACCTTATTCTGTGATAATGCCATGAGGGTTATTTCATTTTTTATTTTTTGGATGTATTCCCAATAAAGGACTCATGTAACTTGTGACACAATAATGATGAAAGGATCGTATTTAGGAGACGAGCAAACATGAATGCCATTACAATGTCGTAATTATCAAATTCGAGATTTTCTTTGAGTTGGGGGCATGCCAATTAAAAAATCATTTCAGAAGCCAATTGGCATGGACCATAATTAAGTTTTAATTGTGAAAGTTAACTATACAGTTTAGTCTGTACTCATTTTTGAGTATTGTTAATGAAGAAAAGCTATTAAACCTGCCATAAAATTATTCTCATTTAGCAGATTTATGAGGCTACAGGTTTGTGCGCCAAAACCATATTTCCCATCACTGTCTGAGAATGGAAGTCAGTCAAAAATACCTACACTACCGTTCAAAAGTTTGGTGTTGGTAAGATTTTTATATCCAAGTAAGTATACTTTTATTCAGCAAGAATACACTAAATTGATCAAAAACAGTAAACAGTAAAAACATTTATATTATTACAAAGAAGGTTCTATTTAAAATACATGCTGCTCTTTTAAAACTTTATATTCATCAAAGCAGCCATACTTCTGCCATCAAAGCATGAATAATTGCAAAAGTGGGTCTCTAATGTTCAAAACATAAAAAAACTAGAATTTAGTACATAGCATTAGTTACAGATTAAATGTATATTATTTGCTCTTCATTTGCTTTATTAGTGTCAAAAAGCACAAATATTGTACTAAATATGGTGATTGCAAAACATGTTATAGATCAGCTTTATCATACTGTATGCATTTGCACTTTCATTTATAGTCAGCTCTTTAAAGACCCTTTAAACACTTTTAGAAGACTGTGTAGCCACAACATTTAGGTTCTAGCAAGGCTTTTAACTTTATATCCATCAAAAGTGCTTTGAAAAAACAAAATATAGTTCAGAAAGACAATGAAAAGTTGTCTGGTGAAATAACACTAGTGCTCACGGGAAAGAAAGAAAATGGAAGTTCTGTGAATATTACACTGCCTATCTGAGCTCAGCAGGATCCCAGACTGGGCCTGCGGGGAGCGAAAAAGAAACCTTGTAGTTATTGAAAAGTAATAATAAAAAGAAAAAATGCAGTGTGGCTCAGAGCGGGTACCCTTTATACGGGCATACAGGGAGGTCCAGGCCTCATTGTGAAGATAAATGTCATTTTCAGCACACACACAGGCCTGCAGTGAGAGTGTGTTGCGTGTACTCTTATCACTGCTTACACACACACACACACACACACACACACACACACACACACACACACATACACACACACACACAGCTTTCTCTGGAACAATTAGCTTTATTCTGGGACTGAGCTTCTGAAATGTTATTCAGTGAGGTGAACTGGTTATTATATCACAAAGACTGCAGCTGAGTCAATTATTCTATGTGAATAGAAGAGTGGGCAAAGAAAGAGAGAAGAAAGGTAGAAATACAGAATGAGTGTTGTTTTTCAAATTGATCAAAGTACTTTTAGAGGGATCCGTGTAGCTCAGGTTTTGAAAGAGGGAGCTTGAGATTTGTTTTATCAACATATTTTATTTTGCAGTGTTGCATTGGAGCAGCAGTGAGCAAAAATGAACCCAAAACAAAGAAGTAAAACTGCATGCGTTGTATCTGACATGACTATGGAAGCAGCATGGCTTCTAAATGAATCCTTGCATATGAAGGGAGGATATCAGCCTCATTTAGATTACATGGAGGGATGGAAAGTAAAACATTGGCATAAAGTCTGATCTTGTCCACTAAACAGCTAAGAACTGCATACTTAAGCAGGAAGAGACCATCTGACTAACATGTAAAACGAACAGCTACAACTAAAACGAAGTTCACCGTTTTTTAATGCACCATTAAATCTGAAATTAATATCATAATGAAGATGAATTAATAAAGTAATAGTTTCAATGGTTGTACGGATTAAACCGAGGACCCCCCCCCCCCAGATATAACATAGCAATAATATCAAACGATACTACTATTACTACTACTAGTATTTTTGATCAGTTAAATGCAGCCTTGGTGAGAATGGAGACTTCTTTTAAAATCATTAGATAATCTTACCCTTTTGAACGTTAGTATATTAATTGTATTGTACTGATATCTTACATCTCCTAACCAAGGCCGTGCTTTGGCAGTGCAACTGATGCTGTGGCACTGGACCCCGTGCTTTGAGGGGGCCCCGCGGCGAACGGACCAAGGGGGCCTTGCTCCCTACCTTGCACTGGGCCCTGCATAAGCTAAGGACGGCCGTGCTCCTAATTCTCTAAAATAATTTCTAAGGATTATCTGAGAATCTTTATAGTTTATGATGGCCAATTTCCTGGTGATCTGCAGCAATAATAATGATATCTTAGAAAACCAAGACATTACATTAAACATAAAAACTGTGTTTCTGGGTCAAAATGATAAAACAGGTTGCATATCCTGGCTACTAAATACTTTAAACTAAACTGTTTAATAGATTCAGGGTGAAGAAATTTTATGTTGAAATATGAAACCAGATGTAAATTCCTCATCAGAAGCGCAATTACTGATGGGCGAAACAAAGCTTTTCGAGATTTTAAATCAGTTGAACCAGTTGGTTCGCAAAATGATACAAGCTGATGATGCCTGCTGGTCAAAACAAAAACCAAAAATCAGCCCAAACATGAATAATATGTGTTATTTCATTAAATTGTATGGCTTGTTTATTTTATGGATAGCTTGGTTAATCAGACCAAACAGGAGACTTTTAACTAACTCTTCCTTTTTTCTTACACAAATGTGTCAATAAAAATTGATAAAAGTGATGCATGATCACCTAGCAGCAAACTATTGAAATTTCTAAACGTTTCAAAACAGTTCTGGCATAATGAAGCCTTGTTTACTGAAATCACGTGACTTTAGTTTGATACGTGCTCTGAAACATGGTTCAAAACAAATGATTCAAAAAGGTTTCAAAGCATCGCAAAGCAGTGTTTTAAAAGTTCCAATCAATACCGATTACATCAGCTCAGCATTTTTTTCTGCCGTATAAACCTGACTGCCAGAAAACACATAGACTAGATTGTTTGTGTGTGATACACACAACTTTGGCATCCAAAGTTGAGACTTTCTGTAAAACAGAAATACCTATAAAGTAATCTGGATGCTTATTAAACCCGGAGTGGCTCATTGCACACTTTTCTGTTCCAGACAGAAGAGCCAGATGGGGCTCTGTACACACTGTACAAATGCTACACCCTTTGGGACTACTGCCCAAACACATACACATACACCTTTTTTGGGCAGGTGATGGAGGAGTAGCTGCCCCCATACTCTCTCCTGCCGGGGGTCTCTACACCCCCTCCCTGCCAGGAGCCGGTCAAAATGCCAGCGCGGTCCCACCTGGGAGAAACCAACCCTGTGGCACCTGATGGGCCAGCGTCAGTGTCACGCCAGGCCCGAGGCGCTCACCCCTGACGAGAACACAATGGCATGCAGCCTGCCGGCAGACGCGGGCAGGTACAGATAATATTGTTAATCGTGCAGAATGGCAAACAGGCCTCTCAGGACAAAGAGGGATGGCGGCGCAGCGATTGGAGAATATCCCCTCTTCTATTTTTTCCTCCTTTCTCGCCGTTTAAGCACAGAAAATTTCATTTCGCTATTTTCCACCTCACAGCGTCTATCAGCCAAGGTGTTTGGTTCTGATATACTGGAATTGAGAGTTTTGCCTTTTACAGCGGGGTATGAATCACGGAAAAATACACCCCCCCCCCCCCCCCATCGGTTCTCATCCCCCTCTCATTTTTAATCTAACTCAGGCAACAATGAGTGCACATTGCTCCAAAATCTCGACATTGTTTCACTTCTGTTTCCATTCGTCTGGATACTAGAAGATATTCTACAGGAGTGCTTTGTAAAATGAGATAAGCACATTTCTTTCCCCTACAAGCATGTTTAATTTCTCATATATTTTAAAGAGGCTAAATGGCCCCATCTGGGTTTGCAGAGCATCATCTACTTATGTTTCATATTTTGTGTCGCATCCCATTAACATCGCATTAAAAAAGGAAAAGAAAGCTTCTTTTTCTAATCTTTTTATACACACAATAAATAGACGTCCGTATCCTCGGTGGTGATTCACAAAGCAATATAGAAAAAACTCCCAAAAAACCCCAAAGGGGTTATGGGTGAGATCAACTTCTGTAAACTGTGTTAAAATGGCTTTTCGAACTTTCGAGAGAGACATAAATTAGACGCTTAACTTATTCCAGAATTGTTGTGAAGGATGTTAGGAGGGGGAAAAAAACATCTTCAAGCAGAGAAGCGGCTTTCATAAGACTACAAATAATCAAGGTCAAGATAAGGTGACTGTGGAGTCAAATTATTATTACTTGCGCACAAAAAGAAAGGTGTTTTTGAGATCTCTCTGGGCAAATGTAAAATAACTTGAGTTCATAAATTGGATTTGATGAAAAGAGTCACAGCAGATGTGTTTAACTGTTAATGGGTTAGTGGTAAAAGAAAAGTGTACATTTGATAGATGTGTCTTGGTGGCTGTTGGTATTGAAGCCCGTTTTCACCTCAGATAAAGTTTAAAATATCAAATAGTTACATTTTTCAAGGATGTTAGGCAGACAAAAACTGCAAATAGAGAAGATTTCATAAGATTAAATAATGAAGGTCGTGATAAGGGGACTTTGGGACATGTGGAGTGAAAATGTTGTTACTTGTGCACAAAGCAGAAGGGCATCTTTTGAGATCCCTGCACTCAACAGTGAAAAAACTTCATAAATAGTTTTTGTTGCAAGGGTCACAGCAGGGTTGTTTAGATGTTAATCGGTAGCCAGTTTAACAAAAGTGTACATTTAAGTATTGAAGCTCATATCCACCACAGAGTAAAAATAAATGAATTTATTGTGAAATAAAGTTTAAAATGAGAAATAAAGTCACACTGGGAGATTCACACTTATCAGAAACAAATGTATAATTAAGTCAAAAGTTTTGAGAGATAAAATTGCAATTGTTTCTCTACAAATTTCTGAGAACATGACTTTATATATATCACATTATGGCTTCATATCTCAGATTTGCGACTTAATTGCAAGAACATTGTTAGTCACAGATTTGAGATATAATGTAATAATGTGAGATATAAAGTCACATTGCGAGACATAAATTGCAATTTTGATCAAGTCACAATTTTGAGATATAAAGTCATGGTTACAAGGAAGCAAAGTCCTTGTAAAATTGGAAATGGGATTAAATAATGTCGCAATTATGGAATTCAATCATAATATGAGGTAGAAAGTCACATTGCAAGATATAGTTCTAAAGTTGCAATTATGTTCTACCTTATCATTTTCTTAACTCTGAGACATAAACAGGCTTCTATACTTCTATACTTTATTCATATGTACATTATTCACACATATGAAGCTAACATTGGGATAATTCATGTCCTATCCACAAACTACAGCAATATGATCTTACATGTTACTTATATTGTATCCACAAACACTGAATGCTTTTTTTTTCATAATGACTGAAGCTTCATTTTATCAACATCCCCCACTAATTAATTTAAAAGGGGACCCCTGTAGCTCTTGGAAACCCAAACTGAGGACAGCTCTTTTGTGCCTTATTCTGTCAGAGCTGGGCGGTATGGGCTGAGGTTCCTGCTGCTGGCAGACACCATGGGCCGCAGATTGAGTGACAGCAGCAGCAGTCCTGGTACATCTGGGGTGTGATTGGAGCACGGAGCTGAGCAGAGGATGTGTCACAGACAGCACTGCATCACAGAGCCCCACTCTTTTACACCTGACAGCATCCATATTCATGCGCCTGGACTCCATCTTTTGCCAGACGTGGCGAGTGTAGCCTGCACTCCCCAATCAGAGATAAAGGCATGCTTGCTAAAAGGCTGAAATGCATTCTGCAGATGGCTGTTTTGCTGGGATATTTTAGGTGTGAGGAGGAGAAACACTGTCAAGAAAGGTTTTCTTTTCATGACAGTGTTTTAAAGGTATTTTCCTCCACTGAGTTATGAATAGATGGGTGAGCTGCAAAGATCTAGCCTTTTTAAAGCTGCTGTGTATAATGTTTTTTGATGTTAAAATGCTTTCTCCTGTTTCAGCTTAAAGGGACATTTCACCCAAAAATTTACATTCTGTCATTAATTTCTCACCCTCATGTTGTTCCAAACCCATAAGACCTTTGTTTATCTTTGGAACAAAAATTAAGATATTGTTGATGAAATCCGAGAGCTTTCTGACCCTGCATAGACAGCAAAGGAACTACCACGTTCAAGACCCAGAAAGGTAGTAAAGACATCGTTGAAATAGTCCATGTGACATCAGTGGCTCAACTGTAATATTATGAATCTACATTTTGTGTATAAATAATGATTTTATCCAATAATTTCTTCTCTTCCGTGTCAGTCTTTGACGCACGCTCACGAGAGTACCACGATGCATGTGTGTGATGCTGCTGATGCAGGAGCCGGCATTCTAATGGAGACTGAAATGGGAGAGAAGAAATTGTTGAATAAAGTCATTATTTTTTGTTTTCTTTGTGCTCAAAAAGTATTCTCGTAGCTTCATAACATTACGGTTGAACCAATAATATCACATGGACTATTTTAACGATGTGTTACATCGTTAAAATATTGTAAAAAAGATTGTAAAAAAGATCGTAAAAAAGATTGTGTTACATTGTGTGCTCAGTACACATGACTATGTTTGGCTGCAGTGTAGCGTTTAATCCTTTGATGCAACTGGAGTAGTTCTAAATATAATGATATAATCAACAGAAATTAGTTCTTGGCAGCTGTTATAGTAAAAATACAGTAAAAGTTTTCTAGAGAGTTCAACATGTTATGCTTATTTCATATGCAAGGTGATAGCCATCATAGTAATGAGCGCTTACATTGAAGTCTCACAGCGAATCAAAGGACTAAATTCAGAGTAGAAAATGACCATTTCTATCTACATTATGACTGTTTTTGATGACAACACCATACCAAGATTATAAGCGCACCTCTAAAATTCTACAATCATTTTAAAAAAAGGATTTCATGTCCCCTTTAAAAAAGCTTCTGACTAATAGCTCAGGATTGCATATGGTATAAATGCATTTCAAATGTGTAGGCATGACAACTGTTTCTATGATCAAGAGCAATTAATGACAGACATTGATGGGATGATGGGTTTGCATACTCTAATATGCACCATAGTTTCGCATCTGCTAGAATAGACATCAGATGGCTCTTCAGTCTCGACTCTTTTGCATTGAAATCTTACCCGTCTCTGACAAATACACGAGGCTAACAAGCCTACCAAACAAAGCAAGATGAGGAGTAAGGACCGCCATAGCACGTCTGCATTGACCTTAAAATGAAGAGCTTGATGCAACATCTGGTTCATCAGCTGGATCCTATGCATCAGCAGGCAGAGGGACACACTGGGACAGGTTTGGCGGCTGCCTTTGACAGCAACAGTTAATTTCCAACATAATCAATTTATGTGGAGCTCCATAATAACCATCTGTGTGCTGCAGTGGAGACTGAATTTCCGAGGAACGACGCGTTTCTTTTCAAATGTCTCGGCCAGAAGAAAGACAAGTCCAGCTTCACCATATGGAACTATACGCTCTCTGTGTGGGCTTTTCTATATGCAAAACTATGCCTGTGTCAACGGCTTGTGTTTTCATACAACAAATTTAACAGATGCAGCCAGAAATTTAAGTCCTCAAAATATTCTTGTTTTATAGTGCTACGCAATTCGAAGGCAAAAATAGAAACACCTCGCCAGTGTGGCTGTGGCCTCTAACAAGGTTACTCCTTATGGCAACTTGTGACACGCACCCTCTCCCTCACCTTTGATGTCAAAATGTAGCGAGGAACGTGCCACTCACACGATTATGGATTCACCTCCCTGAGCCAATTATACCAGGCCTGTCATGGCTGAATGCGAAGAGCAGCTCGCATACAGACACGGACAGACCCGGCTGTGCGATACGGGGTTTGAAAACTGAATCCCGCTCGCTGCCCTCTGACCCCAGCGCATGCTATTAAAATGGCAGGCGTAGCAGGGTAACGGCTAACATCCATGCACACTTCGACCTTTACCAGATATCCAAGGGTGAATAGGAACTTGGTTTGTATGGACTTTGGGAAACGTAGCCACTAAAATGAGTTTAATGCCGTAAGAATGTAACCAGGATTCAGTGCAATTTTCCCACCACTTTCTGTGCGTGAATTTAAAGTGCAATGAAGAAAGAAATTTTATCCACATAAGGTAACAAATGCAGTGTGCCCATTGTAGATGGGTTCACAAACACTCACATTCTTTCTGCATTAAACTTATTTCTTGGCTTGGTTTGCCTAAGTTTGTACAGCCAGGTCTGTTAGCATCTATATGTGGGAATATTTATTATTTTTATAAAGAAATTGTCACGAAAGTTTAAAATAAATGAAGGTCAGTGTCATAAAGAACAAGAAGTCGGATCCAAAGCCTGCATTTTTTGAGATTGCTGTCTGATTTCTGGAACGAAGCAAACAGAAATCCATTAGCTATCCACTCTGGATGCCTAGTATCTGAATTACATTTGCCAAACACCTTTATTAACATAGTTAAAGGGATTTGTCAGAGGAAAGGAGGTTTCTGTGTGCCCAGATATTCAGTAAGGTTTAAAGCTTGACTGGCAAAATGGCAGATAGCAGAAAGGCTTCTCAGCACAGTTATGTGTAAGGACCTCAAATAATTATTTAATTTGTTTTATTTTCTTGTTTATTGTAAAGATAATTTGCACTAATATAATGTAAAGGGGATTAATATTGAGGGCCTCGGAGAATATGTATACTGATGGGGGCGCTGTGAGAAAAAAAGATTAGTGGTTAAAAAGGAGAGAAGAAGTGCAGTTAACGCATGTTGTTGTTCATGTTAAAACTTTGAGCCCCAATATCTGTCACAGAAAACAAAAGAGAAAAACAACCGGGGCAAATAAATCTACAGAAAAGAAAAGCTGTCGTTGTTATTGTCCAAGGGGGCAACATAAAATTGGTGTTTCTGCTCGGTTTGTGACGGATTTCGGGAGGAAGAGAGCAGCAAGTGCGGAGCCGCGAACCGCGAGTGCAGCGCGAGCTGAGAACGAGCCGCGAATCACGGAGAGAGTAGACTTTGAAACGGGGGAAAAACAACTGCAAACGTGAGTTAATCTGTTCATTGAGTGGCCATAATGTTGCCTGTGTGGGAAGCTACGCTGGATGAAATAGAGGGTAAATTACTCGAGTTATCTGCTTCGCAAATGAGAGATTTGTGTGAAATGTTAATGCTAAATGTGAGGGAGGATGAGACACACACGCCTCGCGCGCTGAGAAGACGTATTCTGCAGTATTTAGAGGGAGATGATGTTGTTTCACTTGAAGATGAAGGACTATCTATATTGTTAGATACAAAGGAAAAAATTTACAGTTTGAGAAATGTTGACGAAGAGGAAATCGAGAGCTCATCTAGTGTAGAGGTTGAAGCAAACAACGAGGGGCAGCGGAAAGTTGACCTGGAGCACCACCCTGTGGGCGTTAGTGGAATTGCACCAGAAAAACCTGTGATAATCACTGCAACAGAATCACTATGTGCCAGAACAGACAGGAAAATGCAAAATTCATCAGTTTCAGGAGAAAATGTCACACTAGTGCATTCAGTGTATAAAAAAGAACTTAAAATAATTGGACAAATTGGTGAACCTGGCCAGAGAGACAAATTAAACTTTACCAGCTTGGACAGACAGATCCACAGAGCATGCAAAAGAGGTTATGATGAGGGAGAAATTGTTGAGGCAGTCATTCAAGCCATCGTCCCGGGTGTCAGTTTGAGAAGTTACCTGGAGAGCAGAACAGACTTAACATTGCCTGTCCTTAAACAGATTCTCAGAGCACATTTTATTGAAA
This sequence comes from Barbus barbus, assembly GCF_936440315.1. Classification (NCBI taxonomy): domain Eukaryota; kingdom Metazoa; phylum Chordata; class Actinopteri; order Cypriniformes; family Cyprinidae; genus Barbus; species Barbus barbus. Next base: position 12,886,027 of record NC_136748.1, on the reverse strand, counting down.
AGGATGCAACTGAATTGTATCATTCACTCACACGTGCAGTTCAAGAACCTAAAGAAACGCCTATCCAGTTCTTAGTTCGAGCCATGGATCTCAGACAGAGGGTTTTGTCAGCATCTGAAAATGTAAAGACAGGATTAAGATATAATCATGATCTAATCCAGAACCAGTTTTTGCAGACAGTTCTGACTGGCCTTCATGATGATAGCATACGCACAGATCTAAAACCCTACCTGGAAAACCCAAGGGTGGAAGATGAAGTGCTTTTGGAGAAAATGAATATGTCATATAGTCTGGAGCTTGAAAGAAAATCAAAGTTCTCAACCACTCGACCAAAAATAGCCAAGGTGGCCACAGTTAGGGAGGAGGAACAGGCACATGCTGAACAGGATAAAGATGTCAGTATGAAAAAAGAGAAAGCTCCAAAGCCTAACAACCTGATGGAAAAGCTGGATGCGCGAGACAAAGTGATCTGTGAAGCAATCCAGAGCCTTACGTCTCAAGTAGCGAGCCTTGCTCAAACATCACGGCCTCAGACAATCAGAAACAGTAACCAGAGATTCACTCGAAATCAATTTCCACCTGTTCGAGCAAACACAAGGCGCTGTACCCAATGTGAGCAGTCCAACCCAGAGGGAAGATGTGAACACTGCTACAAGTGTGGCAGCAGTGAGCACTGGGCAGCGGGTTGTCGGAAACGAACTGTGACCAATGTGACGTCAAGCAAGATTGAGATTACATCAGACATCATTGAAAGCTTACCAAGAGCTTGCTTATCTGAAGCACCATGGTCGAACAAACAGGAGAAAACAGCCAGTTTGGTGGGACGCAGATGCTTGGTGCAATGTTCTCTTGGAGGTGTTAATACATCAGTGCTTTGGGACACGGGGTCACAGGTTTCAATCGTGGGCTCGGAGTGGAAGAAGAGACATCTTCCTGACACAGAGGTGAGACCAGTGAGAGAGCTACTTGAGGAGGGAGAACTCAACCTTACAGCGGCGAATGGGACGAGCATCCCATATGAAGGCTGGATGGAAGTGGAGTTTTGTCTGTCTGGAAACACTGAGACTGAAGGAAGGGGCACACACCTGCTGGCACCAATTCTCATTGCATCCAGTGAATTGGAGAAACCCATAATCGGCTTTAATGTGATTGAGGAATTGGTCCAAGCTAATGCAGCCCAGCAGATTCCTTTGAGTTTTCTTGTGAACACACTGAGTTCATCTCTGGAAGTTAGCCCTAGGAAAGCAAAAGCCGTTCTGTCACTGCTGAAGAAACGCAAAAACAGCAGCAGCTGTCATATTGCAAGACTGGGACGAAAATCTATCATTCTTCCAAGGTGCGCGAGAGTGAACGTCAGTTGTGGCAAACTGAATAAGACGGTTACCCTTGGAACACATGTGATGCTGGAGCCCAATTCAGAAGTACCCTGGCCGGCAGGTATAAAGGTAAACAAACAGCTTATTCAGATGCCTCAAAATGATAATGACAACATTACAGTGATGGTGGAAAATACCACGGAAGAAGAGGTGGCACTGACAGCACGGACTGTCCTGGGGTGGCTGCATACAGTGGATGCCATCCATCAGCTGGAAGTGAAACCACCGCCTCCGTCGGAATCCCAATTTCAGGTATCACAATGTGACAATGACTCAACTCCAGAGACTCCGCTCAGGGTTCAGGAGAGTGAAGGATGGGACCCTCCAGTGGACCTCAGTCACTTACCTGGGGAACAACAGGAGCGTGTGAGACAGCTGTTGAGAGAGAATAGTGGAGTGTTTGCTAAGGATGACTGGGATACTGGATGTATTCAGGATCTTACAATGGACATTCGTTTGAAAGACAACATCCCTGTCCAAAAGACGTACAATGCAATACCACGACCCCTGTATCAAGAGGTGAAGACCCACATACAGAACTTGCTGAGTCAGGGGTGGATCCAAAAGTCGACATCCTCCTATTCCTCACCGGTTGTGTGTGTGAGAAAGAAGGATGGGAGCTTGCGTCTATGTGTGGACTACCGACTACTCAACGAGAAGACATACCCTGACAGGCATCCCATCCCACGAATTCAAGAGATCCTAGAAAATCTAGGGGGGAACTCCTGGTTCACTGTGCTGGACCAGGGTAAAGCCTATCATCAGGGCTTCATGAGTAAAGACAGTAGGGCATACACAGCATTTATAACACCCTGGGGACTCTATGAGTGGGTACGGATACCTTTTGGCCTCACAAATGCACCTGCCGCTTTTCAGAGGTACATGGAAGAGTGTCTAGGAGAGTTAAGGGATGATATCTGTGTTCCCTATCTTGACGACGTGTTAGTCTTCAGCAAGGACTTCGAACAGCACCTAGAGGACTTGAAGAAAGTGCTACAGCGACAGGAGCAGTGTGGTATCAAACTAAGGCCAAGGAAATGTGATTTTTTTAAGCGGGAAGTCTGTTATGTGGGCCGCATCATCTCTGAACAGGGGTACAGCATGAACCCCAAAGAAAAAGAGGCTGTGCAAGCACTAAAGTGGGAAACACCTAGCACTGTTCGTGAGGTGAGGAAGCTCATGGGTTTCCTTGGTTACTACAGATCATACATTGCTGACTTTGCCAGAATAGCCAAGCCTTTATATGAACTGTTGACAAAGCCCAGCATGTGCAAGACAAAAGGCTCAGGAAAAAGAGGGAGCTCTTCCTCGCAAGCACCTCCATCACAGCCAGTAGAGTGGACAGGGCGACATCAGGAAGCACTGGAGAAGCTGATCGCAGAGTTGTCAAACCCACCCATTATGGCATACCCAGATTTTGAAAAGCCATTTGTCCTTCATGTTGATGCGTCAGAAGAAGGGCTAGGAGCCGTACTGTACCAACGACAGGGAGGCAAACTCCGAGTAGTTGGTTATGGGTCTCGGACTCTGACCCCTGCCGAAAGGAACTACAAGCTGCATTCTGGGAAGTTGGAGTTCCTCGGACTCAAATGGGCGATCACAGAGCGTTTCCGGGATTTCCTGTTTCATGCACCACATTTCACTGTTTACAGTGATAATAACCCGTTGACATATGTCATGAAAACGGCAAAGCTCAATGCAGCGGGGCAACGGTGGGTTTCTGAGCTGGCAGACTACCGTTTCACTTTGAAATATAGACCAGGAACGGCAAATCGAGATGCAGACTTCTTATCACGGAGACCAGTGCCCATTGAAGTCACAGTCAGAGAGTGTACTCAAGAATGTGAGCCAGAAGTTCTGGGATCAATCGAGGAAGCCCTGAAAGCACAACGACGTGGAGAAGTGGACTGGATGTCTGCAATCACTTGCAACATAGATGTCTTACCGGAGGAGCTGAAGGGTGGATCAGAGATCAGTCAACGGCTAACACCGCAGGATATCAGGAGTGCCCAGCTGAGTGATCCAGTCATCAGCCGAGTACTTGATCTGAAACAGAAACAAATCAATCTCAAACACAAAGAAAAATTGAGGGAACCGGAAGCTGTGAGACGACTTCTACGAGAATGGCATCACCTGCAGATTAATGAGGAAGGTATTCTGCAAAGAAAAATAATGACCAGAACTCAGTTAGTTGTCCCAGAAAACTTGAAAAGTATGATATACAAGTACTTACATGAAGACATGGCCCACCTAGGTGCTGATCGCATGGTAGCAGCAGCTCGTGCACGTTTCTTCTGGCCGAAAATGAGAGAAGAGATGGAGCATTATGTCACGAGAGTGTGTCGATGCCTAAGACGAAAGAAACCAAACCGGATCACCAGAACTCCAATCCAGAGCATTGAGACAACAGCTCCATTTGAGATGATTTCGATTGATTACCTGCACCTGGAGAAAAGCAGAGGGGGCGCAGAGTATATCCTCGTGGTCATTGACCATTTTTCAAAGTTTGCTCAGGCTTACGCCACCAGAAACAAGTCTGGAAAGACAGCAGCCCGGAAAATCTTTGAAGATTTCATCATGCGCTTTGGTTATCCTGGAAAGATCCACCATGACCAGGGGAGGGAGTTTGAGAACAGTCTGTTCCAAAAGCTACAGAGTTACTGTGGGATTAGGCATTCACGTACAACTCCCTACCACCCCCAAGCTAACCCGGCAGAGAGGTTTAATAGGACATTGTTGGGGATGTTGAGGACCCTAGAGGAAACAGAGAAGACAAATTGGGCAGAACACCTGGACAAAGTTGTCCATGCCTATAATTCTACTGTGCACGAGTCAACCGGATTTTCTCCATTTTTTCTCCTTTTCGGTCGAGAGCCAGTTCTCCCAATTGATCTGGTGCTCCCCACAAAGCAAGTAAAGAACACTCAGTCTCACGCCGACTATGCTGAAAAGTGGAAAAGGTCAATGCAAGAAGCATATGAGATTGCAAAAAAGAACATGAAGAAGGCTGCTGCAAGGGGGCAAAGAAATTACAACCGGAAGGCATGGAGTTCTGTCCTGGAGCCAGGGGATCATGTATTGGTGAGGAACCTGTCAGAAAGAGGTGGCCCAGGAAAACTGCGAGCGTTCTGGGAAAAGCAAACATATGTGGTGAAAGAAAGGAGAGGCGATGGCCCGGTGTATGTAGTCGGACCGTTGGATGTGACTGGAAGGGAAAGAGTGCTGCACCGGAACCTTCTGTTACCTTGTCCTTACCTGGTTGATGAGCAGAGGACAGTTGATGTTCGTCTGGAAAGAAAAGGATGTCAGAGGAACAGGTCAAAACAGGGAGCACAACCACGACAAAATACTCACCATGAAAGCACAGACAGTTCTAGCGATGAGGAGGTTGACTTGTGGGTTCCAATGCAGAGAGCAGGAACATATCTGGATCCATGTGCAGCAGAATTTCACCCTGGAAGAGAGGAGAGAAACAGGAAACCTGAAAAGGAAACTGACATTGAAGAAATCGTTGACGAATCTGTAAACATACCTGACTCAGATAAGTCAGATGAAGAAGTGCTGGGAGGTCTTCAAGGGGAGCAGGAGCTGGAGGAAAGATTTGTTGGAGAAGCCGAGCATGAAGATAGTGATTTGGCATCGGAACCTATGAGGAGAACTTCTGTCAGAACCAGGCGACCTAGAAATCTATATACGTATGACACCCTGGGTGAGCCCACGCTTCGACCAGTGGACTGGAGTGTTTGTGGTGGAAACACTGACGTGATAACCTGCTGTGTACAACCCCAGCTGAGCATCGATCACCTGAATCTGTATCCTTCATTCTAAGTAACGCTAGTGAGAGTTGAAAAAGTAATGTTCAAAGCAATAATTTTGTTAAGTGAGTTATAAACAGTTAAGGGTTTTGTAAGTTTACAGTCGTAATAATGCTCTAAAGTAGAGTTATAGTTTGGTCAGCTAAAGGTATATTTGATAGGCTGGATGAAACACTAAGAGATTAATGCATTACTTAGGTGACATTTGAAATGTGTTAATACATTGTGGAGGTGTAGGTGGTTGTGTCCACTTGTCATTGCAGGATGTTCTGGGGGGCCCACCAGCGAGCCTAAAGACAAGACATCTCTCAACATGCAACAAATCTAAAAGTTTAGATCATTGTTATTATGTCACAGTTGTATAGAAGTAAACTATATTGTTAAGCTGTGAGAAAGCATGTACATTACACTGTAATTGGAACTTACATTTTCAGTATATACCCAGAGATAGTAAATTAAAAATGTTTTGTAACATTTTATTTTTTTTAGTGGGGGAGGGTGTAAGGACCTCAAATAATTATTTAATTTGTTTTATTTTCTTGTTTATTGTAAAGATAATTTGCACTAATATAATGTAAAGGGGATTAATATTGAGGGCCTCGGAGAATATGTATACTGATGGGGGCGCTGTGAGAAAAAAAGATTAGTGGTTAAAAAGGAGAGAAGAAGTGCAGTTAACGCATGTTGTTGTTCATGTTAAAACTTTGAGCCCCAATATCTGTCACAGAAAACAAAAGAGAAAAACAACCGGGGCAAATAAATCTACAGAAAAGAAAAGCTGTCGTTGTTATTGTCCAAGGGGGCAACATATGCGATTTGCTATTTGGGCTGTTAGTTATCTGTCGAAAGGTCAAATGCAACTTTGTTTCTCATAATTGTGACTTTGTTTCTCACAATTTACACTTAAGTGTTTTTTCATAACCACAACTTTATATCTTATATTGAAATTTTGTATCTTATGTCTTCTTGTCTCTTAGATCATTAAGTGAATCACTCAGAGACACAAGTGATTCCTTTGAGTTGGTCAAATAAATACTGTTCCATTGTTGCATGAACAGAATTCTGTAGGACACGTTGGATTGACCTCTTTTCTTTATCATCAAAGGTAAGTTTAATCATCGTTAAAACAGTAATCTAACTGAGCTTTCGCTAAAATAACTGTTGCCATTTCACCATTTTCTCATCTAAATACTTTTTTGCTTTTTTAAATGTAATTATGTGGAGGATTTGTATTTTTAAGCTTTATTTTATATAAATTATGCAAAAATGCTCACCAGCACGGGGTAAAAGGTACACGGTTTTAATACAAATACAAATGATTTTTAAATAATGTCTAAGTTAATACTTGTTCAAAACAATCACTTTAGCAAAGTTTGTACTATTTTCTGCTTATTTTGAAAAAAATTACAAAAAATTTGTTCAATAAATATACTGTCATTAAAATATATAAAAATATATATTTTAAAATACAGAAACAAAATAATTTTAATAAGTAAAGATTCTGAAACCATTGAAGGAGATCCAATAATAATTGAATATACATTTACAGTAGTAACAACAAATTATATTTTATTATATGATATGATAAATATCATGTTTTTAAATATGATGGTTTCATTCTAAACATGGTGATTATATCTAATATGGACACCCTGACCCAACATAATATATGATATTTACCATCTGAATCTAACCATGTCATGTCAACAAATGGAAAAGTCAGCGATCTATTAATTATAATGTTAATTACTGTGCGCCTTTAGCCCAAACAGCAGGGGTACTTTTTACCCCAAATACTACTTTTACATATTCTTTCGTTATTTAAAAACTGTTGCTTTAATTAATCTTAAACAAAACTGAAAATCATAAATATATGCTTTAATTTTAGCGATTCTCATTTGCTACTTAAATCTACAAGATTTTAAAAAACATAAAATATTAGATCAAGTAAGCACAGAATCAACTTTACCTGCTGTGCGCGATCGCGTCAAATATCAGATAAATATACACGTGCATCTTGAAAAGCGAATGTTTTGGAAAGTGCTAAACCATGTTTTTGTGCCATCTAGTGGTATGAAAATAATATCAAAGGCGCCCCGGAATATCCCCTCCATCCCCAGCTCCTCCTCTCGTCCAGTCAGGACTTGGCAGTGAATATATCATGGAGTCAGACCACTGAATCATGTTGTTAAAATAATCACGTAGAACATTAATGGTATCTGTTACATTTATCATTGATGTTGGTTCTGTTCTGTTACCCTGGGGAGGGGGAGGGGGGGTATTCTGCTCTTCCTGCTCCTATCAATGCTAGGCTGTGTGGATGGGCAGGGAGTGTTTGCCCAGAACAGAACCATTCCCCCAACCTGAAATGTATGCTAATCGCAAGTTATATTGACGATAGTGGTCCTGAAAGAAATGGTATTAATTGGTTGAATTTCTTAAAAAATGACAAAATTTGAAAACTGAGACCATGTTTCATACCAGAAGTAACGTGCTATGTCTTGTCTCTTGGCATGTTGTCAGTTTTCTCTTTGTTCCACAATGTATTTTTCACTGCGTGAGAACATGATGTGTGGTGTAAGAGCAGAAAGGCTTGTCGGACATTGCAACAGTAACAAAGGGGGGTGGGTCTATGCGAAGGGTCGATTGAGATTGAATTGTCCAATTTAGCAATGTGCAGGTATTTTAATATGACATGTCATGAAATTAAAAGTGTTGCATTCATGTTAACTATTCTGCAACTTCCAAGAGATCTGGCCACTGAATTCGACTTTTTTGTAGCCTTTTGCAGCCAGCTAATTCGCAAATTCAGCGATCCATCAGAAAATAGTGATACTTTCTGAGTGCCATTTCATAAAAAAAAAATCATGTTACCTATGTTACTTCCCATAGTTAGAGGATCACAATGGCAATTTTGTGCATTTTTGCCAAATGTGACACATGGAGTGCCGTGTGTCCTTGTGAAACCTGCAAACACACATTCCCTTTTTCCCTAATTGACATGCGAAGAATCCCAGCAGCTGGGAGGCTTTCTGTGAGCCCCGGCGCAACCCTGGCCACCTGGACATAATAGCCATCAGCTGCCACCATCACCAGAACGCTTTGTCGGCACCGCATTACAATATTTCCCCCCTTTATTTATCTCACAAGGACTGCTGCCATTGTCTGTCTGCTTCTGGCTGGGATGAAAGAGAAGAGACACAGACTTCCGATAAGCAAGACGTGTTTCTGAAAGTTTGATTACTTGTGTACCAACCGAATGCATTTGAATGCAAGATTCTCCATATCAGATTCTACGTGCATCATACATTGTCGCTCATAAATCTAATATTATGTCCAGAGGAATTACGGTCTCTGTTTGTGTGAAAACATATTGATTTCCTCTTTCTCATCTGGCATTTAGAACCTGACACATTTCCTCCTCATCTTTAAATCAGGAATCACTTTCGCTCCCTGCTTTCCAATCGCAATCCTTTGATTCTTCTCCTACTTCTCAATTCTTTATGGAGCTCTGAATTTCAAAGAGATCGCCTTCTTTTTCAGAGGCACAACGCAGGCCAAGTCTTCGAATGAGATTGCCCATCTGAGGTTATCTGGTTTCAGCAGGGATTTGCTCATCTCCAATTCAGGTCGTCCTCAACTGCACAAGGGGACATAAAAGCCAGCATGGGCGCATCTTGTGATCCCAGTAAGCCTGGCTGTTAAAAGGCTTGATCAGTCGGGCATCCACCTGGACTGCCTGACCCTGGCACAAGTGCCAGAGAGGCATATAAATGCCAAAGAAGAAAACATGAGGAGAAAACATGCGCACGAGCTCAGTGCTTAGTGTGGAGGAGAAAACGCAAGATCTGCTTTTGGGTCAGAGACAAGAGACACACACACACACACACATATACATATATATATATATATATATATATATATATATATATATATATATATATGTATACACTGAACAACATTATAAACGCAACACTTTTGTTTTTTACCCCCATTTTTCATGAGCTGAACTCAAAGATCTAAGACTTTTATGCACACAAAAGGCCCATTTCTCTCAAATATTGTTCACAAATCTGTCTAAATCTGTGTTAGCGAGCACTTCTCCTTTGCCGAGATAATCCATCCACCTCACAGGTGTGGCATATCAAGATGCTGATTAGACAGCATGATTATTGCACAGGTGTGCCTTAGGCTGGCCACAATAAAATGCCACTCTAAAATGTGCAGTTTTATCACACAGCACAATGCCACAGATGTCGCAAGTTTCGAGGGAGCGTGCAATTGGCATACTGACTACAGGAATGTCCACCAGAGCTGTTGCCTGTGAATTGAATGTTCATTTCTCTACCATAAGCCATCTCCAAAGGCATTTCAGAGAATTTGGCAGTACATCCAACTGTAACCACACCAGCCCAGGACTTCCACATCCAGCATCTTCACCTCCAAGATCATCTGAGACCAGCTGCTGCAACAATCGGTTTGCATAACCAAAGAATTTCTGCACAAACTGTCAGAAACCGTCTCAGGGAAGCTCCTCTGCAAGCTCGTCGTCCTCATCGGGGTCTCGACCTGACTGCAGTTCATCGTCGTAACCGACTTGAGTGGGCAAATGCTCACATTCGATGGTGTCTGGCACTTTGGAGAGGTGTTCTCTTCACGGATGAATCCCGGTTTTCATTGTACAGGGCAGATGGCAGACATCATGTATGGCGTCGTGTGGGTGAGCGGTTTCCTGATGTCAACATTGTGGATCGAGTGGCCCATGGTGGTGGTGGGGTTATGGTATGGGCAGGCGTATGTTTTGGAAAATGAACACAGGTGCATTTTATTGATGGCATTTTGAATGCACAGAGATACCGTGGCGAGATCCTGAGGCCCATTGTTGTGCCAGTTATCCACGACCATCACCTCATGTTGCAGCATGATAATGCACAGCCCCATGTTGCAAGGATCTGTACACAATTCCTGGAAGCTGAAAACATCCCAGTTCTTGCATGGCCAACATACTCACCGGACATACCACCCATTGAGCATGTTTGGGATGCTCTGGATCGGTGTATACGACAGCGTGTTCCAGTTCCTGCCAGTATCCAGCAACTTCGCACAGCCATTGAAGAGGAGTGGACCAACATTCCACAGGCCACAATCAACAACCTGATTAACTCTATTCGAAGGAGATGTGTTGCACTGCGAATGGTGGTCAAACCAGACTGGTTTTCGGACCCCCCAATACAGTAAAACTGCACATTTTAGAGTGGCCTTTTATTGTGGCCAGCCTAAGGCACACCTGTGCAATAATTATGTTGTCTAATCAGAATCTTGATATGCCACACCTGTGAGGTGGATGGATTATCTTGGCAAAGGAGAAGTGCTCACTAACACAAATTTAGACAGATTTGTGAACAATATTTGAGTGAAATAGGCCTTTTGTGTACATAGAAAAAGTCTTAGATCTTTGAGTTCAGCTCATGAAAAATGGTGGCAAAAATAAAAGTGTTGTGTTTATAATTTTGTTCAGTGTATATATATATTAGTGCTGTCAATCGATTAAAAAAATTAACTAATTAATCGCACATTTTTATAAAATTAATCGCGATTAATCCCACCTAACATTAAAGTTTTTAACTATACTTTTATAGTGCAATCATTTCACATTCAATCTTCAAATGTACAATGTACAAAAAACATAAAGACAGTATATTTTTCATATTTCTTTAATGGCATCTTTTTTTATGATTGAAGGCCAGCATCACTTATATCAATACTACTGATGTCTCTATAAAATAGTTTTTTCCCCTGAATATTTAATCATTGACTGTAGCCATTCAGCATTACAGTATAATTGAGAGCTATCAATTTTGACATTTATTAGACTTAACTTCTAATTTAAGTGAACTTAAAACAATCTTCACACGGACCCATTATAATAAATGACATATTTACCTACCTGTGCCCTTCAGCAGAAATATATAGAAAATGAATACACTAAACCAAACACTAAATTCTAAATTAAATATAGATGAACCTCTTAAAGCTATAAAAGTTATTGATAGACATCACAGCAGCTGGTTATTAGCTTATTTGCCTGCTATTGCTTTAAAAGCTGCTGCTGCTGAATGTGAAATAATACCATTGTATTATTATTATTATTGTTTAAAGATTTATTATTTTATTTCATTATTATTTATTGTTTTATTATTTATTCCATTCCTTTAATAAGTATTTTTTTCACTATGATATCAGATTAGTTGTGTCACCCTGACACTTTTTCATTATATTATTTACATTATTATATTTTCATAATTTACGTCATTTTATGTATGAATTGCATTATTTATGCATACATATTTTTAAAATAAATTTCTAGAGTCTGACAAAAAAAAAAAAATCATGTCATTGACTGTTTTACACAATGCAGCTTCTTAAAGATTTCTTTAAAGAAGCTTGAAAGATCCCTGCGCTTGAGTCGCTTCTCCAATAACCTCATTGTAATGGATGATTACCATTACAATTCATCTTTCTATTGCATACGATAGTCTCTCTGTATACCTTTAACATGTGTTGACCTAGAGGCCATGGTGTGCTGTGCACATCTGGTTGGAGCAGTGCCTGAATGGGATTTGCCTAGGGTGGGAGACCAGCTGGGGGTGCACATATGAAGCCGGGCTGTGGAAATGCATTGTGTATTATGAATAAGGTCTTTAATGGAGACACTGACAGCTGTACTTCTCCTGCGCACAAGGCCATGCACATTTCTACCTTTGGAACAGCTGAGCATAGACATCAGATGGATGAAAAGGGGGAAGTGATGTTTGCTCTCGATATTTCAAGCACAAGCGTAGTGAAAAGTACAGAGCACACTTGAAAAAGCTAGTCCTACTGGTAAAGCATAAGATAATGGGATAAGAAACATGTACCATATGCAGATGTGTTTTTGAGTGAGGTAATCAAAATACACTTTAGAATAGATAGTCTATTGTAGGGTGTATAAAACTTCTCAATGCCACATTGGCTATTGTGTAGATTTGACAGCTAAAGTGTTGTTTTACCTTCTTTTCATATTCAATCAATGTACAATCTGGCACACTATGTTCTCGAACATGTCACAAATCAAGCTGGAGACACCAGGTAAGTGAAAGACATGCAATGAGGAGAACAACCTCGAATCAGGAATCTGGAGGTAAGTAAAGACAGGCAAGTAGCATAAAGAGAACCTCAAAGTTCTGGGTAGTGAACGATACACCGGATGGTGAGTGACTGGAAGGAGCGTGCTTATCAATGGTGACTTAATTGTTGATTACAGGTGCAGGGAATCAGAACAGAAGTGATGGTGATTGTGAATGAGAACAGGTGTGAGCCAGGGAGGATTCTGGGACATGGAGTCCAGAGCTGGTGACTGGTGACAGAGACTCCCTGACAGAACAGTGATTTTCAAATGTTTTAATACCAAGGACGCTTAAATGATGATAGTGTGTGGATGTTATATATTTTCAAGTAAACCCATTTATACTATGTGAGAAAAATATTTAGTGTAATATAATAAATATGAATAAGTAAATAAATAAATAAACGTTTCCAAAATTAAATAATTAGATTGTCAGTGTACAAAAGAAAATCAAACTATTATCTAGAAAATACTTCTGAAAGCACATCTGAGAGTAAAACTTAGAAAAATTCTTTTTTTTTTTCCACACCAAAAAATAAATAAATAAATAAAATTATTTATGAACATAAGCACTAAAAGTCAAGGTTAAATGTATTAATTTTTCCTCAATGACGCAGGTATTATATAGTTATGTAGTTTTATATAGTTATGAGCTGTACAGGAAGCACTTTGTGCTGTCAAAATAATAATTTTTATAAGATGTTACCATGAGCAGTGTTTTAAAACAAAGATGATGCATGTAATAATGAATCAAGATATTCACCTTTTGAATATCTACAAACTACAATGACTGATGCTAAAGATCACATAATTTAGGGAAGAAATGCACTCACAGTTATCACCGAAAGCCATAAAAATAGCATATGCAAATAATTAACTAAATATTAATTAACAAGATCAATGAACAAGACAAATTAATCAATGCCTTGTCGAAAAAGGTTGCTCTATGGTTTCCAAGGGAAGATTTCCTAATCTTAACCAAAAGCAGTCATGACAAGATCTGCAGTAATCTATGCATAGTGAACGCATAGCAACACGAGGCGCGCTACCCGCCGCAAATAAGAGCCCACAGACACGAAGAGGCAGCCGGCATTTGCTGTGTTTGAGGAATTTGGGGATTTGATAATTTCCTGTTCTCTGAAAGGGATGGCAGCACCTGGTCGGCACAGCTGTACTTCATTTGGAGAGCAATTTGAACAGCGGAGAGGGAGGCAAGAGGAGCGCCTGCCTTGTCATTAAGGGCTGTAGAATGGCCTCTGTTTGTTAGACACATGGCACAGAGTTAATGCTTTTGAATGGGGAGACGGCCGCTGTTGATGCTGCCGTGAATTTCTCCTAAGTGCTGGCAACATCTAAAAAGCCACTCCAACAAAAAGAGAAAAGTCACATTTCCAATTTTTTCTCGTAAGCAAATGTTTTAGACGTTAATTATGAAATAATGTTACACGTGGAAATAGTTTTTCAACGGTAGTTTTTTTTTATTGCTCACCGCAATGCGTGTTTTGTCTCTTTCTCTCTCCACTTTGACATACAAAAAAGCTCTCAGCATTGATCAGAAGCAAAACTTGCCTTTTCTCACAATGACAAAAATGAGGGGAAACGATTTCAAAGCTACACCAGGACAGAAATCCTGTCAATTTGGTGGTTAGCTTCCTGTCTCTCGGTATATGATGTAACTGACTTTGACATGCACATGTGCGTGGTGGCGGGGGGAGGCAAAGTACGATCAAAGGGGAGCGCTTTATCGCCACATCAGAGCTCCCCACTGCATTTTGTATTCTACCAATCTGTCCAAACAGTCTGACAAATTCCTGTGATAGAGAGTTTAGTTATTTCCTCCTCTTTTATTCAGCCACAGATGGGACCAGAAGTACTAAAGTGCAGCATGAAAACACAGACCCACAAAGGTGAAAAGAGCTCCTGCAATATTGAGAGATTTCGGAGGGAAGTAGCAGCCTCAGAGGGAGACAGAAAAAAAGATGGTGTAACTTTAGAAAAAGTTAGATATTAAAAAGACACAATAAAACGTATTTCTGAAAAAGAGAGACGTGCTTTTGAAAACTGGCATGCATTTGTCATGAATCATGTCTTTAGAGAAATATGCAGAGTGTTGTGTTTTGATGTTTGGTGTAGTATTTTCACATGTCTGATTTGTTTGAGTTGGACTTCAAAATTAATTTTCTTCCAGGACTTTTGTCTTGCCATTTTTCAAATAAGATGATTTTTTTGAGAATCAAATAAGAAAATATTTGGATATAGTTTATTGTTCTTACCCCATTAAAAAATTTTTTTAAGCTTTTACCCAAAAATTACATTTTATGTTAAAATTAAAAAGAAAATTTTTTTTTGTTTTAAATGTAAAAAAAAAGTATGACTTTTTCAAAATTATATATATATATATATATATATATATATATATAAGGGGTGGCAAATTATTTATTTGTACCGAACCGTCACGGTACGGGCATCTCGGTTCGGTGCATTAGCCTTACAACGAATACAGGCAATTCACCCTCAATCCAGAAGGGGGCGCCTGCAGAAATGCAACGCTGCTTGATAACCGCCAGGAGAAGAACAGCGAATGCCATGAGTTGCGCACTTGAAAACAAAGCCCACTAAACAGTGACCATGTGCTGCTTCTGAACGCGTCTCTCACATAGACTGACAAAGAAGTATACTTTAGTTTAAAGGCTTGCGCACTCAACTGTTTGCGAAATGGAGCTTTGTGCTCATGTATCCTACCTCTCTCATTCGGCACAAATCCAAATATTCCATAATATCTCCATATTTGCGATGTAATGTATCTGAATGCTAAACTATTATTTATGTAAATTATAAGCTTTTAAATTATAGGTTTTGAGTGCGCTGATGTTTGTATTTTATTTTGATAAAGTATCAACTTTAGCAATGCTAGAACTGATGTGTTTTTTGTGTGCGTGATGCGATCACTTCAACTGTTTCCTTATACCAGCAGAATCAACTTTTAACACTTATCGTCTTAATAATGGATCACTGTATAAAGGTCTGCTTTTATTTGTATACACTCACAATGAAAACAAAACCATTTGAGTTTCCTTTCTGTGAACAAATTAAGCGCGTCACAAAAATGAACTGAAGCTCAGCATATATAGGCTGTTACGTGTCGCACTGTTTTTCCCCCTTGTTTATCTCTTAACTAAATCAAATATATTTCAAGAATGTATTCCTTGTATGTATATATGTACTGCAGATTATATATATAATGTAATAGAATATTTAGTATTACTACTGTACTACTCTCTGTTCAAAATAAATTAAAAGAAACCGAGCATAGAATATATATATTTTTTTCCTGTTGTACCGAAATCGTATCGAACCGTGACCCCCGAACCGAGGTACCGAACCGTGATATCTGTGTACTGTGCCACCCCTAATATATATATATATATATATATATATATATATATATATTTAAAATGATGAATATTTTTACTGAAAAGTGAGACAAAAATACAGATTAAGAAAATTATTTGAAAATGATGTGACTTGAATCTGAATTTATGCATATAATGACAATGACAATGAAAATGTATTTATATAGCACAAGTAATTTAAACTTCTGTCGACCAATGTGCTTTCCAGTAAGACAGAAAAACACACACAATGAACAAACAGTAAAATTATGACATCATTTAACTATGCCATCAGCCATACGCTTTAGAAAATAAAAATGTCTTTAGCCTGGACTTGAAGATATTAACAGAAGAAGCTTGTCTAATGGAGAGTGGCAAGGCGTTCCAAAGCCTGGGGGCAGCAATACAAAAGGCACGATCTCCCCTGCACTTAAGGCTCGACCTAGGTGTAAACAATAGATCCTGGTTGGAAGACCGAAGGGATCTAATGGGTTGATATTCAGTCAGTAACTCACAAAGATAGGTAGGAGCCAAACCATTTCGAGATTTATAAACGAGGAGCAAAACTTTAAAATCCACTCTAAAACAAACATGCAACCAATGTAATGAGCGTAAAATAGGAGTAATATGCTCCCTCTTCTTGACCCCGCTCAAAAGTCGAGCCGCAGCGTTTTGAACAACCTGCAAGCGGGATATAGCTGTCTGGCTAATTCGAAAATAAAGTGAGTTACAGTAGTCCAGCCTAGATAAAATAAAAGCGTGAATTACTTTTTCAAAATCTTTAAAAGAAAGAAAAGGCTTTGCTTTAGAGAGTAAACGCAGCTGAAAAAAGCAAGCTTTGACTACTGAATTTATTTGCCCCGATAAAGGTCAGCAAGAAGACGGGGAAACAGAAATCCATTTGGAGAAAATCAACAGCAGTTCAGAGCATGAAAAGACAATGCAGAAAAGCTGAGCGGATGTGGCGGAAGACGAAACTCGAAATTCACTATAGCATCTATAAAGACAGCCTTCATGCTTTCAATGTGGAACTAGCCACAGCTAGACAGACTTTCTTTTCAAACCTTATAAACAGTAACTTAAACAACACCCGCACTCTTTTTGCAACTGTTGAGAAACTGACAAACCCCCCAAGTCAGATTCCCAGTGAAATGCTTTAAAGAAATTGATAACAAAATTTTGGAAGAAATAGTACAGCACCTTAAATCTTCAACATGCTATCTTGACACACTTCCCACATCCTTTTTCAAAAATGTGCTTAACTGTTTAGAGGCTGATCTCTTAGAAGTGGTGAACGCCTCACTTCTTTCTGGGACTTTTCCAAACTCCCTTAAAATTGCAGTTGTTAAGCTCCTTCTGAAAAAGCACATCTTGATAACACCATGTTGAGCAACTATAGACCCATATCAAATCTTCCTTTCATAGGTAAGATTATTGAAAAGGTAGTTTCTAATCAGCTGAACAACTACTTAAAGTCAAATGGATACCTGGACAATTTTCAATCTGGTTTCCGAGCACATCACAGCACAGAGACAGCACTCATTAAGATAATAAATGATATTCGCGTCAATTCTGATTCTGGCAAAATATCAGTGCTGGTACTACTAGATCTTAGTGCTGCGTTTGACACTGTCGATCATAACATACTTCTAGAGAGACTGGAAAACTGGGTCGGGTTTTCTGGGATGGCACTCAAATGGTTCAGGTCATACTTAGAAGGGAGAGGTTATTATGTGAGTATAGGAGAGCATAAGTCTAAGTGGACGGCCATGACATGTGGAGTCCCACAAGGCTCAATTCTTGCACCGCTCTTGTTTAACCTGTATATGCTCCCACTAAGTCAGATAATGAGAAAGAACCAAATTGCCTATCACAGCTATGCTGATGATACCCAGATTTACCTAGCCTTATCTCCAAATGACTACAGCCCCATTGACTCCCTCTGCCAATGCATTGATGAAATTAACAGTTGGATGTGTCAGAACTTTCTTCAGTTAAACAAGGAGAAAACTGAAGTCATTGCATTTGGAAACAAAGATGAAGTTCTCAAGGTGAATGCATACCTTGACTCTAGGGGTCAAACAACTAAAAATTAAGTCAGAAATCTTGGGGTGATTCTGGAGACAGACCTTAGTTTCAGTAGTCATGTCAAAGCAGTAACTAAATCAGCATACTATCATCTCAAAAATATTGCAAGAATTAGATGTTTTGTTTCCAGTCAAGACTTGGAGAAACTTGTTCATGCCTTTATCACCAGCAGGGTGGATTACTGTAATGGTCTCCTCACCGGCCTTCCCAAGAAGACCATTAGACAGCTGCAGCTCATCCAGAATGCTGCTGCCAGGATTCTGACTAGAACCAGAAAATCTGAGCATATCACACCAGTCCTCAGGTCCTTACACTGGCTTCCAGTTACATTTAGGATTGATTTTAAAGTACTTTTACTCGTTTATAAGTCACTCAATGGCCTAGGACCTAAATATATTGCTGATATGCTCACTGAATATAAACCAAACAGACCACTCAGATCATTAGGATCGAGTCAGTTAGAAATACCAAGGGTTCACACAAAACAAGGGGAGTCTGCTTTTAGCTATTATGCGGCCCGCAGTTGGAACCAGCTTCCAGAAGAGATCAGATGTGCTAAAACATTAGCCACATTTAAATCAAGACTCAAAACTCATCTGTTTAACTGTGCATTTGTTGAATGAGCACTGTGCTATATGTCCGAACTGACTGCAATACAATCATTTTCTTTAAATTTATTTTAAATCATTTTCTATATCTTTTAAAATTCCTTGTTTTTATTATTTTTATTTCCATGTTTTTATTGATTTTAATGTCTATTTCACTTTCTTTTATGTAAAGCACTTTGAATTACCACTGTGTATGAAATGTGCTATATAAATAAACTTGCCTTGCCTTGAATTTATTTGACGGTCAAACTTTAAGCCATCATCAAAAATGAATCCCAGGTTTTTTACCCATGGTTTCAGACATGGAGACATCTCACCCAGATCCAATTTTGGGGAATCTAAAGATTCAGAAGGGCTAAAAACAATCATTTCAGTTTTCTTTTCATTAAAAATTAAGAAATTTTACGAAAGCCAAGCCTTCACATCCGCCAAACATGCCATAAGAGACTCAAAACGCACAGAATTCCGTTTAACAGGCAGATAAACCTGAGTGTCATCCGCATAGCAGTGAAATGATAATCCATGTTTTCTAAAAATCGAGCCAAGAGGGAGCATATAAAGAGAAAAAAGCAGAGGAGCCAGAATGGAACCCTGGGGAACCCCACAAGGCAAAGAAGCATTTCTCGAGTAATGTTCACCCATCTTGACTGAAAAACTCCTATTTGCAAAATACGATTTAAACCAATCTAGAGCTATACCTCTTAAACCAATGCAATGTTCTAATCGATCAATGAGAATAGCATGGTCAACTGTATTGAAAGCGGCCGTCAAATCTAAGAGCACAAGAACTGCAAAATACCCAGAATCACGTGATATTAAAATATCATTAAGAACCTTCAAAAGCGCAGTCTCAGTGGAATGGCATTTACGAAAACCTGACTGAAATGTTTCAAACACTAAGTTATCAGCTAAAAAACTTTGTAGCTGTGAAAACACAATTTTTTCCAGAATCTTGGAAATGAAAGGCAAATTAGAAATAGGCCTAAACTTCGTTAAAACTGATGAGTCCAGATTCTGTTTTTTGAGCAATGGATAAACTACTGCATGCTTTAAGCAATCAGGCATAATACCAGATTCTAAACTGCGATTAATTATAATCAAGAGATACGGGGCAACATCAGTAAAAATTTGCTTAAATGAAAAAGGGGGAATTATATCCAAAGACGAGCCCGAAGGTTTAAGCTGCTCAACTATTTTCAGCAAATCTGAACGTGAGACCAGTTCAAACTGACTAAAAAAGGTAGTAGAGATAGAGGGGTTTGATGGATTAGAAAACGAGGGAGTTATCCCCAGCCGGAGATCCCTAATTTTCCTATCAAAAAATAATAAAAATTCTTCACATGATGGAGAAGAAACCCCAGGGGCTAGACCGGCCGAAGGATTGAGAGTAGCATTAATAATATTAAAGAGAGTCTTTGGACTAGAGCAGTTCTTATTAATAATATCTGTCAGATATCTGCATTTTGCTTTTTTCACTGCTTTCTGATATTTGAATAGAGTGTCCTTTAAAATCTCAAAAGAAACATGAAGCCTGTCCTTTTTCCATTTCCGTTCTGCTCTTCTACAACATCGCCTAAGAGAACGAATGGAATCGTCAATCCAGGGTTCAGAACGAGTTTTAGACTGAAAACTCCTAAAAGGAGCCACAGCATTTAAAACGTTTGAACAGGTGAAATTAAACCTGGAGAGGAGCTCCTCAACACCAGCATCACAGGAAAAATTGACAATAGATGGCATCACTTCATGAAAAATGGATAAAAAAAGAGTCTTTAGTAGTGAGAGTAATACACCGAGAAAGGCGGCCACAAAATGAGACTGTAGGTGCAACAGCAGAACATGAGACAGTAAACATAACAGTATTATGGTCAGAAAAGCCATTTTCGCATATTTCTAAATCAGTGATACTAAGTCCATGCAGAAGCACCAAGTCAAGTACATGGCCACCCTTATGAGTGGGAGCATTAACCCCGATAGAAAAATCAAAAGCATTTAGTAAATGGGTAAACTCCTTAGCTACGTGATCATTCATGCAACAAACATGAACATTAAAATCGCCGAGTACAAGAAGCTTATCATATTTCGGAGTCACATCACCCAGGAACTCAGCAAACCCCGTTAAAAAGTTTGTATTAGATTTTGGCGGTCGATAAATTACCGCTATCAAAAGCGGATCCAAAAAGTTCCAAAACAAACAACTGAAGTTCAAAGCTGCTGTAGTTACTACTCGCCACTGAGCGACAGATGAAATGATCTTTAAAAATAGAGACAAGTCCGCCACCCCGACCAGTTGTGTGTGGGGAATTAAAAAACAAACATTTAGGTGGCAGAAGTTCAGAGAAAGGGCTCAAATCATCTGGACAGAGCCAGGTTTCAGTAACAAAAATAACATATAAGCATAAATTATGCTTATAAGATATGCATAACCTACAGGAAAGACATACTGTAACAAGATAATGCATTTTTTTATGAAGACGTGTAATTTATGTGTCATTAAATTCAATTGTCAAAATATTTTTATGAAATAGGATTCCCCAACAATCCCACTGTCTACCATTGGTCCTCAAACAGACAACCCCGCCCCCAAACTTACACCATTGGTTGAGCCAGTTATGCTGCATTTGGGTGATCAAACAAGCAGAGCAATATTTTGATGGTACCAAAACATAGAAATTAACATACAAATAACTTATAATTTCTCTGCAATCAACTGGATTTTAACACCGAAAACCTTTAAATACTGTGTTATGCAAATTCCAACAAATAATACAAAATGCTGGGTTTTACGCACACATGCAGCTGCCTTTATAGATAATAGCATTGGGACATCCTGGATCCTCATCATGGGTTTGCGGCCCCCTGAGGAAGCCGGTACAGCATGCTCATTGTTAATGGGGATGTTAGTGTGTCTGCAGGCAGTGTGGGGAGAGCGATCAGAGTCAGACAGAGAGGGGGGAGTTTGCACCTGCCAGGTGGAGAAGTGTTGTGAAGCTCCATCACCAGCATCCATGAGCCCCACAATCCTGTGCTTCACAGATGAATTAGATGACTTACATCTGCATTGTATTACTGGAAAACACACATGCATCATCAAATTCATCTCTACTATTCTGCTTATCCATAACCATTTCCATGCAGGTATCAGACTATAAAGAGATAGTTCACTTAAAAATATAAATTTGGTCATCATGTACTCACCCTTGTGGATTAAAACATTCTTTTATTGAACACAAAACAATAACCAGAATGTTTTATCCATAAAATGAGAATGAATAGGGACTGAGGTCTCAAGCTCCAAAAAACTACCATAAAAGTATGCCAGTGTTTCCCAAAAAACACCTGAAAAAACTCATCAGCTGACACTAGCAGAGATTCTAAGAACTGAAATGGATGGGTCAGATAATGAAGACATCCAAAACATACAATGCCTGTTCCTCTAGGAACAGAGTTGGGAAACACTGGTCTATATGACTTGTGATCTGTATTTCAGGTCTTCTAAGGAAGAAATGGCTCCATGTAGACCCATGACCTCTGTTTATGTGCGTTTGTGGAGTCCAGAAGACCACAGGGTGTCACATTTGTTATTTTAGGGTGTTCACAAGTGACCTTGTTGCAGCCACTATACGCCCTTTGGCTGAGCCTGTCTAACTGATCCTACTCGCATCACTTGAACCAACTAATTGTGCTAACAAGAATGCTAATGACCACAACCTCTAACATCAGTTGCTAGTGCTCTGTAAGGCCAGGGTAGTGAGGTTTACCTGCAAAACACTTACTAGCTGACTTCTGTTACATTAACCCCTTAAACGTTACTCCATCCGGGTTATGGCACCATTGTGACTGGTCCTACTCGCACCTCTCTGAGTGGGATTCGAACCAGCTAATTATGCTAGCAAGGACTCTAATGACCATAACCTCAAGCTTCGGTGCCTAGAGCACCCTGTGAGGCCAGGGTTGTGAGGTTTACCTGCAAAACACTTACTAGCTGGTTTCCGTTACATTAATCCCCCAAAACCTCACTCCCATCCGGGTGACGGCACCAATGTGATTGGTCCTACTCGAACCAGTGTCAACGAGCATGCTATGTCGACTCGCTAAGGATACTAAAGCCCCTTGTATCAGTTGCTAGCAATTTTTAGCTGCCCTCCATTACACCTGTATTGGTGCAGACTTCACAGTGGACATTGTGTTTTGATATAGGGTCTAAAGCCATTCAGTAGTTTTTGGTCTCAAAAATTAAGTGGCTTTTGTTCTGTTAACTGACCTTGTTGTATTCTCTTTATTTCCTTTAGCTCAAACAGTATCCAGTAACACTAGCAAACCCAATGTCATGGATTTGATTCATAACATACCTTGGTTGCTTTGGATAAAAGTGCTTTCAAAATGCATAAAATTAAACTTCTTTTTATGCATACAGCTGAAAGTGTATTGTGAACAAGAATAGAGAGCTGTTTTGATTTTTGGTTGAACTAGTTTTACCAACGCACATGCTAACTAAACAACAAGCCAAACAAACAATACTATCTCACAACTGTGTGGTAACTTCCCCGTGTTTAGGTGGTATGGCGCACACAGGCTGGGTAGGCGTCGAGAGGTGCAAAGGAGATGTTTTGGGTCACAGAGGGCGTTTGGCTGCTCTTCTCCTCACGTCAGATGCTCGCACCCAGACCGTGGATGTATGTGTGTGTGTGTGGCATGGCTGCGGCCCGTCTGCAGCAGATGCGAGGCCCTCATGTCAGAATCAGGCAATGGCACGGCGGCGCTGCGGAGCCCGATCATACCTCATTGAGCCGTTTCCCCCTTAGCAGATGGTGCGCTGCTGCAGGCGCTCCTCTTCCCGATAATTACCAGCCTTCGCCACAGATGGAAACGTCAGTCAGCCCTCACAGGTCCCGGTTCCTGCCATTGCCTCCGTCCACCGCCCCTCTCTACCTAGGCAAGGCACTGCCAACCCTCACCATGTGTTTTGTGACTGCTGACTAGGCAGGCAACAAAAGGAAGAGGGCGCCTCATGAATATGCATTTGGAGATCGTAGGTACGCTGAGAGGCCTCTGTGCGCTTGAGCCATTTTGGACACCGACTTACTTTTTCGATCTCTTCAGCGACGCTCAGCCTTTTAGGCTTACTTGAAACAGTACAAAACAACGTAAAAAGAGCAATACTTGTGCATTGCTGATGTGCAAAGGGGCATATTTAGGAGATTAGGATAACTGTGTTTGCAAAATGGATTAATTCTAACAGATGCTGGGACAAACCCCCACTTATCTGTGATAAGGTGAGCAGATGTCCCAACTTGGCACAGGCACGCTAAGAGTTTTATTACTCTGCCTCCAAAGTATCCCAGGAGACGCTCCACACATCAGTCGCACATAATCCACCTTAGCTGAGAACAAGACTTCAGGGTTTGCGTAATTATTTGTCTTGCCAGTGTAAGTATTTGAGTGAAAATTTTTATAGTATTTGAAAGTTCAAGTAGATAAGCCTAACTAATGCCATAGTGCTGAATTGATATGGAAATGCAGTCTTAGGCAGTGCGACAGTTGCTACAGAGAAGCTACTGCTTAGACAGTATCTTCTAGGATTTTTATCTATTCATTCTCAGTAAAATTGGTAGCTGAGAATTGATTGCAAGTTCAGCAAAGGCCTGTGGTGTTCATCCACTGTAAATAAATAAATAAATAATGGTAAAAGACTGTAAAAATATGTTAAAAACTTGTTAATTGGTCAACAGCATGTCCCATTAAAAATTGTACTAGATCTATCAGGACACATAACGTAATTTTACAGTAAAGTACAGACAAAAATTGTCATTCCTAGAAATGCCTGTATGACTCTTTACATTTACCCATTTAGCAGACGCTTGTATCGAAAGCGACTTACATTGCATTCAAGTTACAGTTTTTTTTACATTTTTATCAGCTTTTGCGTTCCCTGGGAATCGAACCCATGATCTTGGCGTTGCTAGCACCATGCTCTACTACTTGAGCTACAGGAAAACATTTAATGTTAAGTTATATACATTAGGGTTAAATTAATGTTTCTTGCATTATTTTAGTGTTGTGTGTTACCATGATAGTGTTTTGCATTTGTGTGTATGACTATGTGCACCTTTTATATTAGCATTTCCCTCAGCTTCTGGAAAATCTACTTGTGATTAACTTTTATTCTTCATGTGACTTTCTCCTTACCACCATTATGGTGTTATGGTGGTTGTCAGTATATGTTAAAGGTCTAAAGCAAAGTTTAGTTGCAGCATGGGTTTGCTAATTCAGCATTCAAAAGGACTGTTGGATTTACTTTGGTTATTTGTTAATTACAGTTAAACTGTGAATGTTGATCTGTAAATCTTATTTCCCCCAGAAATATTCTGGCATTTATGTATGTATGTATGTATATATGTATGTATGTATTCATTTATTCATTCATTAATTTTAGTGTATTTTAGGGGAGTATAATTTTTTATGTGCATATTATCCATTCATGAATTCATAACCAACATAATAATTAAAAGCAGTACCGCCACTCTCTATACGCAGAGTACACAGTTTGATTTCACCATCCCAGTTGCTCAAAAAAAACAAAAAACACTTTCGTTCTATATTAGTATTAAAATGAACATAAACATTAAAGGGGTCCTATTATGCTTTTTCACTTTTTAAATTTTAGTCAGTGTGTAGTGTGTATGTTTGGGCATAAAACGATCTACAGTTACAAGTCTCAAAGTCTACTCCAAAGGGAGATATTTCGTTTTTAAAAAATATCCCTTTTCAAGAACTACAACGAACGGCTCGTTTGGACTACAAAGTTGTTTTCCTGTATTTATGACATCACAAATTGTAAATCCCGCCTACAGAAATTTGAATGGTTGAATGGTTGAGGAGCACTGCACGTTTCAAAATCGAAACCCAGTGCAGGTGTTTTTATATCACTGTATTTCTGATGGAAACCAACTATTTTCAGAAAATTTTCTATGTCATTTTCATTGAATCTTGCATATAATGTCTGATAAAGCAGCGTTTGTGAGCGGAGCTCTGTTTTGTGTACAGCGTTACCGGGAAACCTCGCACTCTCCCACTCCAACCACTGGCAGAGAATTAATGTACATATATATGCGGCCACAAATAGTGTAAGTCTGTGGTCACAAAGTCACAAATTGTGTAACAACAACAACTATAACATTACCACTTTAATACGTCTTGCAATATCCGTCCATGCAAAGGTTCTGCACGATCCTCTTGTTCAATATTCTCGGGGTCTGAATTGCTAGGGCAATATTGACAAACTTGCTGTTTTGGCAAGGGGCGGGGCAATACTGAAACGCCGTCTAAGCTGTGCTAAACTGCAAACAGTCAACAAACACTTCCTCATCCCATAATGCACAGCGCAGCTGACTACGGCAGCTGGTTTAGTCCAAAAAAGCAACTCTTTTTGCAGTTGGGTCTGCTTGAGGTTGGATCGCGTTCTCACCACAAACGAACCGCTCCAGGGAGGTGGTCTCGGTACGCTTGTTTGGTCCGCTTTTGGTGCGCACCTGAGTGCAATTGCTGCATTCTCACCTGCCCAAACGAACCGCACCAAGAGGGAAAACGAACTCTAGTGCGATTCAACCGAACTAAATGAGGCAGGTGTGAAAGCACCCAAAGAGATTTGACTGAATGGTTCTTTGTGGAAGCAAAAACGGTTCTTCTATGGCATCGCTTGAAGAACCTTTTGAAGCACCTTTATTTTTAAGAGTGTACATACATACCATTCCCGCATCTAAACCATGGGACTGTTGCCCACTTGAGGGCCTCGGCAAACTTCCAAGGAGGATGCAGGATGAAAGTATTTAAATACTTAATACATTATTATTAATGTATTAAAATACTCTAACTCTGATCTTAATTAATATTCTAAATAAAAACAAGATTTAAAATGAAGATGTAAATTAAACCAAATTAAAACAAAGCTTACAGTATAAATACACTGAAATCGCAACGCAAACAAAGGAACGTTGAGTTGCCTCATTGAAAATGTATTGTAGTAGTAAAAGCTTGTATTATGTAGAGTATTATGAGAAAGAGATGGACTGAGCGACTGTGATTACCTGCATCTGATACAGGATCTCCTACAGACATTAAAACATAAGTCTAAATGTACACTGAGGAAAGCGTTATCTTTGCCTTATCGTCAATATCCTTTCATCCGTTAAGCGTGATTTGTGATGATCAGCACTGCTCATTTGTTAGCCGTGTCCTTGCTGAAAGTAAAAATAACTAGGTCACAAAAGCATTTATTTTTCAAAGTAAAAGTCTTTACTGCAGCGCTGACTCTGTCGCCATCTATTGGTGGAACTAAAATCACCATCACGAACACGCACCATGCCTCGGTACTACACTATTATTAAGTATATAAAATATTATTTATTGAATAATCATATTTACTGTAATAAACAACAGCCATCATAAAAGTTGCTAGGCAATTCAGCCAACCATACAAAGACAGTGCAAAACAGCAATGAATAAACATGATAATATTTTACCAAAACTATTTGCTCTGGAACAAATTTAAAAAGACTGGCCGTTAGATTGACCCAACACGAATTATATTTCGTGTTTAGCCACTATATAGAGATATCAGAGCCAGCGGTAAAGTCCAGAAGATTTGGCCGCGGTGAAGCTGCTCTCAGCGGGTGTAATGAGCTCTGAACGGCCGCTGAACCAATGGATTTCCCGTCTCCGAAAACGTTGAAGCAAATTTTGAAATAGACCTTATCTTTATTAACAAACCGCATATCTGAAATCCAAGCAAGCACATTCGCGCCTAAAAAAACTCTTAAAACTGCATTCCGTGAAACAAAACAGTATTATTTTTAAAATTATAGTGGATTTGGCCGTCGGCCATGACACTCGCTGTGAGAAATACGGCAACTTTGGCAAGCGGAGTGATACAAACGGTGAAGAGGACGAGGAGCTCTGTTGGACTCCAATATCGCATACCTATCAGCCAATCAGATTCGAGAACCAGAAATAACTGTTTTATAAATAGTTTTGAACTACCAAATTATAATTTCCTTCAAATGTAAGAGAACCGTGGACAGAAATTCATTAAATACCAAAATGATGTACTTGTACACTATATATTGTATATGATATTTTTGGCAGCCACCTGGCGTCTCAAGTGATTCAACACAATGAGAAAAAGTGAATACCACAGCTCTGAATTTATGAGGTGTTCTCGATGTAAGCTTCATGGAGAGCCACAGGAACGGCAGAAATGACACATAGGTGGTATGTAAGAAGAAAATTCACAGTGAGCTCAGGTGACGCTCTCTGCGTCGTGTCATTGTTGCAGTCTGGTTGCAGCACATAGGTGTTGATGCAACCGCCGCAGGAAAACCATTAGCATCATACTAGGACTGAGTCACCGATACAGTGAAGACAGACTCAGACTCTTCTAGATATGCCAGCATTCAACAAGATGCAGATAAAGTCGAGTCTGTGTTGATGAAAACCTCTTCTAAGGCCTTTTGATAGCTTATGAATAGCTACTTTTTATTTTTTCCATTATTAAATAAGTATTAAACTGGATGAAGCTCAAAAATTCTTTCTCTCCACACCCACCCAAAAGTTTCAACATTACAAGAATGTAGCATAATACAGATCACATGGAAACAAAACACTTTATAAGTACACAGCTACTTCAGCTCTCAAAAACAACACAGCAATTCTAGTTATTTCTAATTCATAAAAGGGCTGGACTACCATAACATGTTTTTGAGACTGAATCTGCTTTTTGGTCTGAACTACTAAACAAACAACATGAGCTCATGCATAATTTCATTCAGTAGAATTTCAACAAGGTACAAATCCTGCTTAAAAACAGTTTTGCAAACAAACCTGCGCAGTGACAACTGATGCAACACATTAGCAACACACATTAAAGACAGAACACCGCACGTCGTTAGTAGAACCTTTCATTCATGTGCCTCCTCAAAGACATAACATTATTATTTCAAATATCCTGGGGCATCACGTTCATTCAAATTTCAGAGATAGCTACGTTTGTTCCCCGCCTTTCTCTGTGAAACTTTCTAAGCTACACCAGAGAGTTAGCATCAGGACTTCCATACACTATTAATCTATGAACTGAAACTGATATCATTGGTGAGCAGCAGTTTATTTATATAGCAGTCTTTGTTTATTCGGGTAATATGTTCATCATTTGTAGTTGTCAACTGTCAGCTGATGCATTTAGCCTCACAAATGACACAACATTGCAACTGGATTGGAAAATGACTCAAGCCAGAACAGAAGTCAAATGTAGGAGCTCATGCACTACAGGCCATGCATTAATCCAGTTTTAAGAACTAATCTTACCACTGTATTATTCATCACACCAAAGTGAAAAGATGAACACATTTTTTAAAGAAATTAATACCATGCACAAAGGACACATTCAATTGATCAAAAGTGACAGGAAAGACAGACACTTATAATGTTACAAAAGATTTATATTTCAAATAAATGCCATTCTTTTGAACTTTCAAACTATTTTTACACAAAATCCTGAAAAAAAAGTATCAGTTTTTTTTTCACACAAAATTATTAAGCAGCACAAATTTTTTCAACATTGCGAATAATAAATGTTTCTTGAACAGCAAATCTGCATATTAGAATGATATTAAAACAGATATATTAAAACAGAAAACAGTTATTTTAAAATTTAGTAATATTTCACAATATTACTGTATTTTTGATCCTATAAATTCAGTCTCCTTTCAAAAATATAAAAAAAATCTTACTGACCCCAAACCTTTGAACAACTGTAATGCATAAACCATGGCAGCAATCTAGTGCATTTTGGTATAAATTTGCATTGTGTGATCCAGTAGTGCGTGTTTTCTGCGTATTCCATACATACAGAAACTCACATACTGCAAAAAATACATACACCTAAAGTAGTGCAATTAGTATGGTAATGTGTTATATAAAAAAACGAGAAAACTGCCAACTATTGGTTCTTTTAAATAGAAAGGCAGGACTTCATTTCCCACAGCCATGTTGTGTTTTATAATTTGTGACCCTGGACCACAAAACCAGTCTTAAGTAGCTGCAATGCAAAAATACATTGCATGGATCAAAACGATTGATTTTTTGTTTTATGCCAAAAATCATTAGGATATTAAGTAAAGATCATGTTCCATGAAGACACTGTGTAAATTTTCTACTGTAAATATATCAAAACTTAATTTTTGATTAGTAATATGCATTGCTAAGAACTTCATTTTGACAACTTTAAAGGCGATTTTCTCAATATTTTTTATTTTTTTTGCACCCTCAGATTCCAGATTTTCAAATAGTTGTACCTCGTCCAAATATTGTCCTATCCCAACAAACCATACATCAATGGAACACTTATTTATTCAGCTTTCAGATGATGTATAAATCTCAATTTCAAAATATTGACCCTTATGACTGGTTTTGTGGTCCAGGGTCACATTTCTTCCATGCAGTTTTACCAACATTATGCTGTCTCTGCCAATATGGTTTCCTGTATTGTTATCTATGGCCAAAAACATATATATCATTACTTAAATTTTATTTAACCTTTAAATTTGAATAGACAGACAAAGTTTAGTTCACCCCAACAACAATTGAAGAATTGAAAAAAAATCAATTATTTACTAACCTGTTCAATGCAAAACATCAATTGTCCACAAAATACCAATTCTTATGGTTTGTTAAAGGTGCTTCTTGTCCTTTTAATAGATGCTGACAGTATAAAACACCATCCAACATCAATGAATGGAAAAACAGCTCAGAGATTCTGCAAAGTAAGATGAAAGAAAGTCAGTAATTTGGCTTTGAATAATGTACAAGAAAAAAGTGTACATTTTTGGGCAAACTATTAATTTAACATTAACTGTCTAATGCATATATGGTTGAAATAAGAGTGTGGAAACAGATGTAGCATGTATGGCAGTGAGTGTTTGAGGATGGGATGATGTGTCATTGTGGAGCCTCATTTTGATTCCCACCCCATTATGCAGATTGTATGAGTTCAGATGGGGAATATAAGTGCAAAGGCCACAGCCCTCCTTTAAGCCTGGCAGAAATTTGCACTTAAAAGCCATTTGTTGCAGACAATAGCACAGGTGCAGTGTCCTTGACAGCGCTTCATTTTCTCCTGTGAGGCAGAAAGTTGGAGTCACACCTGTTTGGTCTTGTGTTCCCTCTCACTGTCTTTCTCTTGGTGTGTCACTCGCTTTCCATCGCTTACAAAAAGCACTGTGGTCATACCATGGTGGTATTAATTGGTAGTATTATGCTACACATGGTAAATGATTACCATTTATGTACCACGGTAATTATTGTACTCCAAGGAAATGCAGAGAATTTTCTTTTGGGTTCACTATCTGTCTACTTGCATAATGTGGTCTGTGTACATATATTAACATCTAGAAGAGTTAATTATATCTTACAATGCCTTTTGTCCATGGTCATTTATACTCTCTAAAATATTCCTCCAAACAGCTCTCATTCAAATCCAGGTGCTAAATAGTCATTTTCTTCATAAATTCAGACTCTGTGTTTACATTAGTTCAAGTGCTGCTGTTTGACTGTTTGCCACCAGACCAGCAGGATTGACCTCTGCTTTAATCTGCTGTCCGTTAAAATCATCATTTGATTTAAAACCATATTTTTACGATGTTGATTAATCGCTCCCCAGTATGTTTGCAGAATCTTGCACTTGACAGATTAATAGCTGTCCATATGCTATTTGTGGCTTATGGAGGCTGTGATGTGATTTTCATTATGACACTTTACAAAGCAGAACTCACTCACATTGATTAAAATCCATCAATTCATGCACTTTAGAAGAGATTATGACTAGAGTTAATCTTAAAATAATCAACAATGGAGATATGTTCATATGCTGAGAGGATTATTGGAAGCAAATCCTTGCACTTGTTTTGAGGGCTCTCAGGACTTTGGCCAAGTGACAGTTGTTTTTGTTCACTTTCAGGGTCACAACTTTGCTTGTGCTCATGAAACGTTTATTTAAACTACAAACTTTGTTTTCAATAAACTTTTAAAAAGCCTTATTAATAAAATTGTTTTAAAATTGTGTTATCAAGTTTTAGGTCTGTCAAAGTTAACAAATTAAAGCATGCAATTAATAAAATATTTTTAAAGCATTTTTTAATTATTATTTGACATCACTGTCAAATAAACAGTTTTATATTGTTCTATAAAAGTCCCTTGCACCTGTTTCTCATTGTAAATGATGGAGAAAGTCCAACTTTACAGGTTATTTATTTAGACAAACCTAGACAAAGTATTTAACAAAAGGATAGGACACAATATTGTGTAGTGTGATTAGTAGTGTAATAATTTAATCATTCATTAGAGTAAATTATCACCCATGATTAAAACACCATAATTCATAGACATTTACAGTACCATTCAACATTTGGGGTCAGTAAGTGTTTTGTTTTTAATACTATGAAGCAAGGACATTATATTGATCAAAATTGACAGTAAGGACAGACAGTTATAATATTACAAAATATAGTTTTAGTTTAAATTAATGTTGTTCTTTTCAAACTTTCAAAATATTAATCAACGAATCTTGAAAAAACGTATCTGTTTCCACAAAAACATTAAGCAGCACAACTGTTTTCAACATTAATAATAATAAATGTTTCCTTAATCAGCAAATCTGCATATTAGAATGATTTCTGAAAGATCATGTGACACTAAAGACTGAAGCTGCTAAAAATTCAGCTTTGTCTTTAGAGGAATGTTTCAAAAATATTGTTTTAAATATATTAAAATTGGAAACAATTACTTTATATTGTAGTAATATTATACCATATTACTGTTTATACTGTATTTTTCACCATATAAATGCAGCCTTCTTCCAAAAACGTTTAAAAATCTTACTGATCCAAAACCTTTGAACAGTTGGGTACAAGGCCGCTGCTGGCCGAATGGGTGCCCTAAACAGGATTGCATTGTTGTGCCCCCTCCCTTAAATATTATGGAAGTAAAAAAAAAAAAAAAAAAACCTACTATAGAACATGGTTAATGTTTGTAAGGGTTGTGATGTCCACATGTTTTTTTGTTGAAGATATTATAGAGGCTGTGTCATCTATAGCAAAAAGGTGGCCGAAAATGAAAGATTAAGTGGATATTTGAATTAAGTGTTTGGTCAATAGCCTATTAAACAAGGATATGATCGTCCTGTAAGTGTAACAGCAGCAATGACCAGGCCTTTGTAATGGGATTTGTGATTCATATTACAATTTTCTGTGATGGTTCTATAGTTTTTTTCAGCAGGGTTGCCTCATTGTTTTTATATAATGCATTTTAAGTCATTTTAAAGGCTGTTGTTGGCTTAGGTTTGTTTTTATAACCACAAAAAATATTGTCTTAATACTTCTTTGTATATTATTATTATTTGAAGGAACAAACCCATGGTTAATTTGTGGTTACCATGGCTTCAAGAACCATGATTTACTATTTATTATTATTATTGTTTGTGTTAAAACCATGGTTAACTTTCGTAAGAGAACATGGAAACTCAGAGAGAATATTACATGCGTTGTTGGTGGTGAAATTATTACCGACATTAAAACACGTTATTAACCTCAACACCCAAAAAAGTTTCACATGATTATGAATGTAGCCTACCTGAAAGTGACCCACGGGCTTCGTTTTCATCTCTTTTTTTTTCCGCTCTTGGCAGATTCCTGATGTCTTTTCACAGGCATAGTTATCCACGATCATTTGCATTCAACCGCAAACATGGTGCGAGCGGTCATGGGTGCGGGAATGGCCCGTCACATTTTTTTTTTTTTAGAAGCAACTGGGATGGTGCCCCCCTGGGAGTTGGTGCCCTACGCAAACTGCATACTATTCCATACATACAAACTGGTGCAAACAATACATACTGCTGAAATAGTGTGATTAGTAGGCCTAAGGTCATGTATTATCAAAATTCAGCTTTGCCATGACAGGAATAAATTACATTAAAAAAATATTAAAAATAAAAAGTTTTCTTGGAGCTAAACTCATCGGTGTTCTAACTAGAAAAGTATTACGAGATTAATTGCAATTATACATTTCAATAGCTTGACAGTCTCCTTTTTTTTTTAAGTTTCCATATTTAAGTTTATCATATTTAACTTAATCTAATGCAACCATTTCTGTCGAAGAAATAGATTTAAAGCTCCTGTGCCTCTCTGACCTGATAACTAGGCAGTGAAGCAATAGTTAACAACATTTACACAGCGAGAAAAAGTGAGATAGACAGTGAGAGAAAGAGAAAAAAAAGATAGGTGACCTTGTTACCAGTCGGGCTGAGTTGGACAGGCTGGTAGGAGGTTCGTGTCTACGGGGAAGGACAGACAGATGCTCACTCTTTTTCCCAGGGTGAGACATCTCGCCCGGCACAGGCAGCAGACAATCTGGCCCTAGCAGCTGTAACCCTAATGATCACTGGTGGCGCTGCACCTGACCAGCTTAACGCTCGCCCAGCCCGCCTGCACCCCCGGCCCGCCAGTCTCCTCTTTGACCTACAGCAGCTCCAAACTCTGTGATAACACACACACACACACACACACACACACACAGACAGATGAGCCCTATAGTATGGAGCTCCGGTGCTCAGGCAAGTGGAGAGAGGATAGAAATAGAAACGGAATCGAGTCCTTTCCCCACGGTTCACCCATGATCCTGTCTGAGCTGTTTATCTGAACGCTCCCATACTGCTCTCCGGTGGCCCAGGGGCCCCGACTGCATCTGCATCCCAGCAGGCCGCTCTCTAAAGTGGATCCCAGCGAGCGGACTGATAGCTGCCGTGCTCCTACCCTGATCCCAGACCCTCGGAGAGAAGGGTTATGAGTGTTTGTGCGGGATTAATTACACGCTGTCCGCTGAGGAGGTACGCCCATAGGGACGCTATCTGACCACCCAATGTGCTGAACTGGGGTGTAAGTGTGCGCTGATGAAATTAGCTGTTGTTTCACTTCCTCCACAAAGGAAAGACAGAACATTTTATGCTTTATTTAGAGGTGAAATTCATTTTTTTTAAACAAATAAAGTGTTGATTGTTATGCTAAATGACAGAAATATTGGCTTTTTATAAATGGATATTTTCAAAGATCACAATCACAGGAAAAGCATCATGTTTGGACTCGTTCCCCATGCTCAGACGCTCAGCAGCTAAGACCAGATGCGATCACTTCAAAAGGGGGTGCTAGTTAGCTGCTGTCAGATCTGCCTGTTGGCTTTGTGGAGAGCGAGCAGAGATCAGTGTGTAGATTAGCCAGTGCACGCCACATGTCTTTACCAGGCTAATTCTAAAACTTCAAACCTTTCAGTGGCAAATCAGAAGCGGATGTTACAACAGGTACCTTTCCTCACCCCTTTTTCAGCCATCCTGATCATTTGGCTGAATAATCGGGATGTGTTTTGATGAAACTACACTGCATTGCTAATTTAAAGTCTCATCTGCCTGATAGTGGATACCCATGATCGGCTTGCGCTGATGAAAAGATCTCGAGACTTACTCGCTCTTTGATTTCCAATGTATTAATTCTCGAACAGACTGAAGGGAATGACTGAAAGAAATGTCTGCTGTTGTGTGCCGGCCAAGTCTGAAGCCTGACTGCTGCTCTGTGTATCTGTCTGCTTTGGATAGCACATGTGACACAGGCATTTCCCAGTCATTGTGTCGGGTGACTTTTCCAACAGTTTTTATTTAGGCGTATTTACATCGAGACAGGCCGGCCTCTTTCAGCCGTAAGAGCGGGGTTGTGAATTGTTGTCGGGTAATGTCAATCTGTCACCCTTGACAACCGTGGTATTTACATAATGCCTTCTCCTTTTGTGGGTTAAACAGGCAATGTGAACATATGGTACAATAATCCAAAATATAAATCATTATCATGGTTTGTTGCGCTGTGACGGGAGCAAACCTAAAATGAACCTCAATGCAAAGAAATAATAAGTAAGAAAAAAAATTATATATATATATATATATATATATATATATATATATATATATATATATATATATATATATATAAACACACACACACACACACACAGTATATATCGGGAGAAAGAGGGCTCGTGGTTCCATGTGTGCTTAGTTAACTGTAAGATTGTTCACTTGAGAGGCTCTCAGCTCAAGGGCCTTAATTTAAATGGTAATAACACTGTCCAGAGTCCAGATGCTGTTATTATTATCCCTGTATATTTCCAAACTCTCACTCTTCCAGCAGTATCATTTATTAACATAATACTTTTCCTGGCTCTGGATGCAAAGACTGCCTATCAGTAACAAATTCAGATGCCTCTGCAAATGAACACACTGCAAGTAAGCACATTCACAGTGATTCAATTTTAGAATCAAAAAATTTTGGGAAAAAATATTTTAAAAAATGTTACTACAACCAGCTTGTTGGAATTTGTTTTGTTGTATTTATTTAGTGGAGTCAAAATGCAATTAATATCATTATCATCTTATAATATTTATTAATATATATATAATTTTTTTGCCCTTTCTTTTTTATTATTATTATAGGCGCAAGAGCACTGTTTTGATCTCTTTGAAATCTCCTCTTAAAACGTCTGAAGATCTGGTGAGTCTTGTCAATGTTTAGAGACATCAATGACCAATCCCGAGATAGGTTTATAAATGGCCACCCTGTCTGTGGACAGACATACACACGCATCCACTTCACAAAAACACGACCAGCATCCCAAGGAGGATTC
This sequence comes from Barbus barbus, assembly GCF_936440315.1. NCBI lineage: Eukaryota > Metazoa > Chordata > Actinopteri > Cypriniformes > Cyprinidae > Barbus > Barbus barbus. Next base: position 12,849,817 of record NC_136748.1, on the reverse strand, counting down.
ATCTCTGCTGGCATGCTTTTTATCAGCGGCACCACCAGCCCGCAACTCACGTCATCCAGTGGTACAGCACATTACCAAATTAGTCCCAGTATCAGCTGTTATCTGTTCCTGCTAAGGCTGCCAGGGCTGGGCCGCTCTCTCCTCCTTCACCCCTCCACCAGCTGCAGCTCGCTGAAGGATCCCAGGCGGTCATGATCTTCAAATGAGCCTCTACAGACTTTCACTCCACAGGCCCGAAGAAAAAACCCTTTCTTCCTTTAAAGGCTGCAAACGTAGCCACAATGTTTAAAAACATACCAGTATAAATTATACATATATATATCAAATGCCAAGTTGGAATGATCTGGGATGGGTAACACTGGAACATGCTCTCATGCACTTTATTTTCAACCAATAACAGATGTGTCTACTTGACCCTTCCCGCACCGTATGACAGGAATGATACGTTTATCGCCCTGGCAGGCGTCTGAACAAGCTACACAGAGGAGGCGAAAGCAGACCAGACACGAGAAAGAAAAGGAAAAATGGAGCCAGAGAAGTTATCGGATGACTCACGCATTTCCTTCTTGTGACGTCGTGACCGAATACCTTCTCTGACTTTGTCGAGTCCATGCTTCATATTTCAGATGTTAGTTCATGATTGGCTTTTGGAGCATGGGGCGAGAGTTAACAGGCCTCGTCCTGCTTTCCAGACTCTGAGCAGGAGGTGAGGGCGCACCATGGGGACATGGTGGCGGGTGGAAGAAGCCAACGAGTGCGGCTGACAATCTGTGCCAACCTGAACTGAGCACTGCCATTCAAACATAAATAAAGTCGTTTTGGCAGTATACATCCACATGCGCTAATTGCGCTTGCCAAGGATTTTCCCTCTCCATACAGTAGCCCCCCGTCCACCTCCTCCTTCACGCAGTGTGTCTGACAAGAAATACTAAGGTTTATCTTTAGTACAGTAAAGATTTAATCAAGGTTGGAAAATCTCATGATCGGCAAATGTCATCAACATTCCTGTCGTACTAAATTTATTTCACTCGCTAATATGATTATATAATAGGAACCATTAAACAACAAACTGGTTGATGCTTTTTTAACGATTTGAAAATTATAAACGTCCCCTCCGATTCTGTCCTGTCAGGTCCAGTAAATTATTAATGGAGCTGCTGAATGGAACATATTTATGTGCTCTGGCCATGTCTTTGGCGGTCCTCACAGCTGTATTTCCTGATTTCTTGTTGTGCAGCCTGAGGGGGACTTTGCAGAGCCCAGAAATAAATGGCGATTAGAGGCTGAACTGCGCTGCTTTTTAAGCAACATTCACACTGCTGATGGTGCCCTAACCCCGGGACACTGGGAAAGAAAATCTCCCGTCGCTATGGCAACGCAGCACTTTCTTCGCCAAGAACTTGACCTGCTCCTTCTACGAGCAGCTAGACTGCCAAACAGCCCCCCCCCCCCCCCCCCCACAACCCACCACCGAAGCAGCCCCAGCTCTCGTGGCTTCTGTCTCTGCTTAGATAGCCCTCTTGCTTGTAATGCAAGAATCCTCCATAAGCTCCTGTTAAATTTGCTATCGCATTTGGCCAGCATTGGTGCTAATGCTCTAAGATGAAAGTTGCAGCAAATGTGTGGGGAAAACCGCCATTCTGTTGCGCTAGCAATAGTCTCCTTCCGAATTAGAAAAGTGCTTGTGCGTGAATAAGAAGAAATAATGTCCAATTTATTGGTTGGATAATCTAATTAAGGATTAGTGCAGGAACAGTATCCAAAACCTCGGCTTTTCAGGAACAGTACATTCCGGTTTCCCTGGCACACGCCCTTCGATCCTGAGAGTCAGGCTAATGTTTCCACTGAAGTGTGGAATTTTTCCGGCTGTGGCCATCTAACCCCCTGCCCTGAGAGGAGAGTGCAACAGGAAGTGACACATTAGAGGAACAAGCTCCTGCCTTGTTAGTTAATGTAATGAAAGGCAAACAAATCCTGGCCATTAACACCAGTGGGGATTTGTCTATTGATAAGGCCTGACAAGAACGACTGTTTGGTGACCCTTTTCCCATGGCCTTTGATAATAGATGTGAGTGGCGACTCGCTCTCTCTCTCTCTCAGTGCTCAGATACGCCCTTGGTAAGCAATTAAAGCCAGATACAACCTTCAGGCAACATCCTCACAACCCGGTCCCACGGAAAACAAACTGTATTCCACTCTATTACCTCACAGTGGGAATCAACAGCATGTCTCTGATGAGTTCTTCAAATATATTTATTATATTGCTGAGTGAATTAATAATCTTCTAATACATCAATAGTGTGGGTGAGGATAACTGCTATTCGCTGTCCATGTGACTGCTGTAAGCATTCATTCGGTGATGCCAGAGAAATACTTGCGCATGTAGAGCCGTAGCTACGATTCACGGATCCATGAAAGCTGATGAAAAACAATGACCTCAGCGGTACAACCGCGCCAGCCCTAACTGGGTTTGTTTTCATTGATATCATTGTAACATGCTGATTGAAACATAATATCCTCATGTTCGTCGACTTGCACTGTCTGTTTCTCTGGTCTTCGCTGAAGTCATGTGCTAATTAGCAATCAGTGTAACATCTCAAAACAAAGCCCTGCGAGTTTGGCTCACGCATTCTTGCCTCAGACTTGGCAAAAAGCTTTCAGTCGTCAGGTGAGATGTAGGTCACTTCTATTCTCTTCTTCAAAGTGTAGCTACATCAGATTTGTAATGTTCTCGGAGACTACATGAGCTGGGACGCTTCATTTGAGCTATTTGACTGAATAAGAACAACACTGTGGACTTTCTTGTGGTGGGTGATAATTACATTAATGCACAATAGACCTCATAGTCTCTGTTCCAAAACGTAACCTCACTGCTTACTGCCTACATTGCTAACTACCTTATAAGACGCCATGCTGATGGAAATAAAACCTCATAACCAACTTTTTTATAATGCTATACGTAGGTATCAAATCTGCCACATAAATAGCATTGCTGTTGTATCATAGCATGTTAATAAGCTAACAATGCAATACTTTAATAATCTTAAACAATGCAAAACTCATGTTAATATTGTGTGACATATTAGTAAGATATACAATTAAAGGGATAGTTCACCAAAAAATTTAAATTCTGTCATTAATTGCTCACCCTCATGTCTATCCAAACCTGTAAGACCTTTGTTCATCTTCTGTGACCCTGCATAGACAGCAAAGCAACTACCATATTCAAGGCCCAGAAAGGTAGTAAGGACATAATTAAAATAGTCCATGTGACATCAGTGGTGAGCAAAAAAATAATAAATAAATAAATAAAGACTTTATTCAACAATTTCTTCTCTTCCATATCAGTCACCGCGTACATGATATTACACGGTGAATAATTATGGATAGGATTTTTATTTTGGGGTAAACGATAAAATACCATATAAATATATAAATTATTTCATCACAATTTTAAACAACAGTTTTCTATTTTACATACATATATTTAATTATTTAATATATTTTAATATATCTTTTGTGATGGGAGAGCTGAATTTTCAGCAGTGTTCCTTCAGAAATGAAAACACTGTAACAAAAAAGTCTTTACTGTCACTTATTTTTCTTTGCTTAATAAAATTATTTTCTTTTTAAAAAATTATCTTATTGTTATTTTGTTATATTCTACAATGCATTCTTGTGTTTTCTATGAAGGATATAATGCTGGGCCAAATGAGATATTAATAAAAGCATACTTTTGCAACCTACTGTTTGGAGCCATCTTTACCTTAGGACCATATATATGACAGCTAAAATTATATCTAGGTAGGCAGCAGTAAGTTTCGGACCAGAGCTAATTTGTATTCATCTGCCTGTCTATAACATCATCAGCCTTTAGCGAAGTCCTTATTTTCCCACTGATAAATCAACATACTATGTTTTGTTAGTGAAAAATCAGAATGCTACACATTCAAATATTTACTTCAAACTCATTCTCTCATTTTAATAACAAGTATGAAACAAACCATTCAAAAGTCCATTGCACTCTGTGCATTAGTCAGGGCCAGTGAGGCCTGATACATGGCAGGTGCACTTCCTGTTTTTGTAATTAGAAACAAATTAGGTTAGAGTGCTTTTTCAGGCTGTGCACCGAGGGCCAATGCTCTCTGCCCCTCCAGGCACACTCACACTCACACTCACACACACACACACACACACACACACACACACACACACACACACACACACAGAGACACACAAACACATACAGAATTACACATGACACCACGCTGACAGCCAAATGGTGAAAACCTCCACCGCGGCTGCTCGCGAAAAGAGCTGCACCTGGAAAATTCATACAACTATTTTTTCATAATTAAAGTTAGCTCCATTTGTCTCCGGCACAAAGAGACGGATGAAGTGAAAGGCGGCCTGTGTTCGCACAAAGAAAGGGGCTGCCGTTGGTTTGGAGCAGGATGCTCTTCCCCCCTTCTTGTTTTGTGTGTAGGCCTAATTGAACACTGATGGATTTACATTAATTTCCTGCCCACACCTGCTTCCTTTATTTCGCTTCAAGATAGCGCAGGAGAGCGATGTGCCTCCATGCCATTATGACTAATGGACGACCACGGTGAGCAGGTTTCTGTAGGAGAGAGGAGCCTGTCACCATAGCGAACACCTCCCTACCTCTCGATATGCAGCTAAAGCCTGGCAACACATGGACCTGGGAATTTCAGACATGTGAAGGCTCTTTGCCTGGGCCGCAAATACAGAACAACAACAACGTGTTACCAAGGACTTATCAGACCTATTTGTGAGGGGTAAAAAAGGGTAAGGCTGTTAAGTCAAAGCAGAAGGTATTTTCAAATGTTAATAAGATGAAACCCTTTTTGTGGGATTTTTTTTTCACATGCACTCCATTAATCTTTCAAAAATAACAAACAACTGAACTGGCAAAACTGCACTGAGAAGCCTGCAAATACAGCATCTTTGGTGTGAAATTCCTACATTGTGCGACTCACATAACCAAGGGGTCAAGTTTAGCATGTTAGCATGCTAATTAGCCACTGCTAATAGAGGCTGTAATATTTCTCCATTGGCAGCCACTCAAAATGAGCTGTGAAATACATATATTGGCCCTAGACCACAAAACCAGTCTTAAGTCGCTGGGGTATATTTGTAGCAATAGCCAACAATACAGTGTATGAGTCAAAATTACAGATTTTTCTTTTATGCCAAAAATCATTAGGATGTTAAGTAAAGATCATGTTCCATGAAGATAATTTGGAAATTTCCTACCGTTAATATATCAAAACATAATTTTTGATTAGTAATATGCATTGCTAAGGATTTCATTTGAACAACTTTAAAGGCGATTTTCTCAATATTTAGATTTCTTTGCACCTTCAGATTTTCAAATAGTTGTAACTCGGCCAAATATTGTCTTCTCTTAACAAACCATACATCAATGGAAAGCTTATTTATTCAGTTTTCAGATGATATATAAATCTTCAACTTCTCAAAAAATTGACCCTTATGACTAGTTTTGTGGTCCAGGGTCACATGTAAGCATATATAACTAACATATCATTATAGTATAATATATGAAATAGGAATGCTAACTGATACCATCATGCCTGGAAAGAGGATCAACCAATCAGATTTCATCTACAATTTACCTATTGTGTTCGCCCACTTTCTCAGCAGCACTGGTTTTGGAAGTATTTTTCCAATTTTTGTATTTTATATTATTATTTTTTTTTTTTAAATGACATGAACCAAAGCTACGTGTTGAATCACAACATTATAAACTTTTTCTTTTTTTTTTTAACTAAAAAAGTATTTGAAATAAAAAAGACAAAGGTACAAGACTGTAAGGCAGTCATTTTGCAAGGACTTAATGGCTTTAGTGAGGGAAAGAACTGCAATCCCATGAAGCAATGCAAATGACATGATAAATTTAAACGTCCCGAAAAATTAATACTGTATAACAACTATTCTTTTAAAGTTGTTGATTATATAGAAATAATATATTTTAAGTTTATTGCAAATTATAAGTATTTATTCACCACAACTCACTGATTGGTGAAGTTTCTTTATAGCATTATGGGTAATGTAGTTTTTCAACACAAATTCAGCTGTTATAATTACTTTAAAAACAATCTGAAATAATGTAAATGGATGGCTACAGCATCGATTAACAACCTCAGAGCTCACAACAGGTCTGTCGTAAATGGTTTAAATAAATTATCATAAAAAAATCCCTATGGATTTACTTCTTACTGTTGCACTCCATTGAGGTTCTGGTTATTGTTAGGGTTTGGAATAGTGTTATGGCTTTGATTATTAAACAGAAATGAAGTCAAAAACAATGGATGTTGTTCCAGGAACATGTCCTACTTGGCTAAATCATGTAATACCAGGGGAATATGCTGTATTCAGTTCATAATTCACAATAGGAACAGCTAATTTATGCTTGAAGTAGTTATGTTAAGAGTAGACCATCTCTTAGAATTTTGTCATTTTGTGATTCTCTCGCACATGTGACGGGTGGCTGTAATGGGTAACTGCACCAGGGGGAGGTGATAGCAGGCTTCTATACCGGGACGGGGCAGCTCCCAGCAGCTGGAGCCTAATTGCAAACACTGAAAGAGAATGAGCTCTATCATTGATGATCATAATTGCACACAAAATCTCCAGGGTATTGTTCTATTCCTCTCACAGTTCCTTTTTGTTCAATAATGTGTTTAAAAGCTTCGGATAGTACAAATGTTACCTTTCAGGATCAGAGCGCTATTGTCATTTACATTTTAAAGTGCTTTACGAGAGCACAGATGATCCATTGAATATTCCCCAAACATGCTCATGCCTAAATCACTCAACAAATGGTTTACAAACACTTAAGTGCTCTGACAAACGATGACCCCATGGTAAAGATATAGGGGATGTTCTTTGAATCGCTAAAAAGAAGTTATTAGTTTTTAATGGCACTGCAAAGTCACACCATAAAAAATAAGCACATTTTTGGTATCAGAGATTTTTGCTTTCTGTATTTTTCTTTAAAATAAATATAGTTTTTATTACATTAATAATAACAAAAATACTACTATCACTACTAATACTACAACTACTATTACTTATTATTAATATTATTGAGTCTTGAGTCTTCGCTATATTATACAAATATAATTTAAATGACTTGTATTGGAAGTACAATAGAAAGCATACCAATCATAAAATAATTGTTTTCCTTACCAACTTCAAGTCTCTGCAGAATGCCCAAAAAAATCTTACTTATGTACCTGAGGTGAATATTAACAAAAGACAGATGCCAATGGAATCTGTTCAGGAGTGAAATTAATACTCTTCTATTTATCCACAACATGACCTTCAAGACTGCACTGTAAAACATTGAAATGGCATGTGGAGCAGTTGTAGCTGTAGCAGTTGAACAAATTATTTGTTTAAAGAAAGAATGTTTAAATGCATCATTCCAGAACTGTGTTCTGTTTCACTGTAAATAGTGAATGTGAGAGGCAAAACAATGATGTGCAAACAAGCCAACAAGTAATGATGTCATTGCTATGTTGCATGAATATTGTAAAATACTTTTCTCTGTACTTTTGTTATGGCCAAAAATTACCTCATGTTCCAGAGACTGTCTAAATCTTTGTCCTCAAGCCCCCAAATATATATGTATCAAAATTTGGGGTCTGTATTCTGAGTAAAAAGAGTAATATTGTGAAATATTATTACAATTTAAAATAACTTTTTTTGTTTTAATATTTAAAAATGTTATTTATTTCTGTGATGGCAAAGCTGAATTTCCAGCATCAATACTCCAGTCTTCAGTGTCACATGATCCTTCAGAAGTCATTCTAATATAATGATTTGGTGCTCAAGAAACATTTCGTAGTATTATCAATGCTGAGCATACTGATCCCCTTTGAAAGGTAGTGTATTTTTTTTTTTTTTTTACTTTGAAGTGACGTGTGGCCAAGTATGGTGACCCATACTCGGAATTTGTGTGCTGCATTTAACCCATCCTAAGTGCACACACACAGTAGTGCTTGAAGGTGGAGAAAGCGCTTGTTATTCACTCCCCCCACCGACAATTCCTGCCAGACCCGAGACTTGAACCCACAACCTTGGGTTACAAGTCCAACGCTCTATCCATTAGGCCACGACTGCCCGTATTGTGTAGTCTATATATGGTAATATTTCTATTATATACACACACACACACACAGATATTAAAACCCGTGCAGAGGTGTGTTTTGACATCTTTCAGGCTATGGTGGGATACAGGGGGGACGTGACCTCTGAACAGCACGAGCAACGCCTCTCTGCAGGTCACAGGGTTGACCTTTGACGTGTCTCCACAGGGAGAAGAGCGGTGAGGAGTCATAGGAAATACAGGCGACAGCAGGGGCCATGTCTTTAACCAGATGGCAGACTTAGATTAGTCATGTCCGCCCCACATGACAAAAAGACAAGCACAGCCATATCAAATCTTTCATTTCTTACACACAGCATCTAAAGGTGAGTGATACAGATGCAAAAAGCATCATGGCATATTCTACAAAGTGACAGTGCGGTGGGTTGTTGTTCCGATCAATGATGTCTTCATCTGCCTTTCCAGCAGCGTGCAAGATAATTAGCAGAGTTTTGTGTTGACGACGACAAAATTTGCCCTCATTAAGGAAGGATGGTGAATCATTTTGGAAATGAAATTCAGATGCATTAATATTGTAGATGCATCAGATTGGCTTCCGAGAATGTTCTGAATGTTTGGACCGTTATAAAGCAACGCATAAAAACATCTACACTCTAAAATCATTGTTTGGCTTAACTTGAGTCAAATGTGGACAGTTAAGCGCAGATGCTGCCCCACACTGTTTCTTCATTGTTTTTTTTTTCAATCATTCACAGTGTTGATTGTTTGCACAATGCAAAAACTGACCTCCAACCTGCATTGGTAACATCCTGATAGCATTACTCTTTGTCCCGATCGGATTCCATTCATGAGTTTTATGATTTATTATGAACTGAACCCATGATTTTTTTCTTGACAGTTGACTGTGATGGAGTTGACCAATGAAATCAGTGGTGGGTCAGAGTTTGTGCTTAACTGGTTTGGGAAAAAATCAGTATGTTATGTTTTCTGAACATAAAATGATCATGTAGAGTCAACTCAAATGCCTTGTGTAATAAAAACCTAACTGAACTAAGCAACTCCCACTAAAATTAAATATGTAAAATTATACAAATACTAGAACACTGAACACTAATATTTTTCAAAAACGAAAACGAATTGCCAAAATGCTCATATTTTATGTTTTTGAAGTCTCTATGTCATTTATTTGATCTTATGAAAATCTGAAAACCTTTTTTCTAAATGAACTTTTAAATTCACAAATTTTAAAACCTCTATTTTCTAATATAACAATTAATTTCCACAATTCCTCTCCTAATCAACACAATTTGTTTTACTGATGTGGTCCCAGCACAAATTGACTGTTAACTACCATTTTACATATTTAAAGGGACAGTCCACTCAACAAATGACAATTCAGACAATGCATTTATTCACCCTCAATGTCATTCCAAATGTTGTTCTATGATTTTCTTTTGTGGAATGTAAAATAATCTATTTTGAAGAATGCTGCTAACCAAACAGTTTTAGTTCCCATTGATTTGCACTGTATTTTTGTCAATGGGAACCAAAACTGGTTACCAACTTTCTTCAAAATATCTTTTTACATTCCACAAAAGAAAGGTTTGGAACGAGGGTGAGTAAATTGTGAAAAAATTTCCATTTTTGGGTGAACTATACCATTAAATGGATTGAATGCAATGAAACAGAATGTTCAAGTTGTGACAGAATGTTCAAGAACTGTGTTCCATAAGCTCATTTTAATTAAGTAAACTGAACAAGCAGCAAAAATAATTTAGTTAAGTGTAAAATGGGCTAAACTTTTCTGACCTTTCTGCCGTAAGGGACAGATGGAGCATGACAGATTGCCAGGGAATGCGAGGAACATTTTAGAAGCGGGAAGGGGAGCAAGAGAGAAGGAGAAAGACCATGGCCCCTCCAGCCCTAGAGAGAGCAGAAAACAGGACAAGGTTAATGTACTATGACAGACAGGAGCCAACAACTCTTTTTAATGTTGTCCCGTTAGGACGCCCCCGGTGCAAGCATCTTTCGCATCCTTTAGGAGCCTCTCTGCCAACAACTGGTGGGGGAGAGAGCTGCGGACCAGCTGCCAAACATGACATTTGCTGGCGAGGGCCACTGAACCCCAGCAGGTGACATCTGTGGAACAGCCTTTGCAGCCTTTCATCCCCCGTGCCTGGCAGTGGAAGGGTACCTGCGCGAGGCCCCGGAGAGGGATAGATGAATGTGCTGCGTCTCTCTCCCCCAGTTGGGGCTCCGCATAGCCACAGGGCCGGGGCAGCCCATGCTCCCCGGCTTCCAGAGGCAACATCTGCACCCACTGTTGCCTTTGTCCCCATCAGCAACCGATAACACGTACCGTCGCGGCCTTCCAGCGCAATTTAAACAGGGGCTGATCATTACAGGGATGAATAAATACTATCATCATGAGAGGTTATTGCTTCATATCAGCTGTTTGATCAAATATGTATAACCGAGCCGAGCGGCTATGAGACGAATATCAAGAGCTGCCCGATCGTGTGCTGCCACGGTGATTTGTAGAGAAAGTTGGCAGCGGATCAGAAAAAATGTAATTTAACAGTCAGCTGCTGACATTGAAGAGGATGTTAAGAGCTAAATATCAAGGTGCTTTGCAACTTCGTGTCTTGTAGGAAAAACTAAGTAATGCCTTATATCATACACATTTTTGATTAATTGCAGCCACTTACCATCATATTAAAGTCACGTTAAAGTCAAGTTACATTTATTTTTTATAACGTTTTATACAATACAGATTGTTTCAAAGAAGTTTCAGGAGCTTAACAGTGTTAATCTTTGTAAAAATTCCTCAATTGTGAAACAAATTCCTCTATTAAGCATTTTGTCAGCATACTATTCTGCTCAGTTTAATTCAAGTGCTTTTTCAGGTGCCAATGTTGCTGCAAGTTCAGCTGCAAAAAAAACAGTTATACAGCAGACAATAGTGTCGTTATGCAGATTAAGTCACTTCAGTGTTGATTCAATTCAGTTCAGTAATCTTGCTGTTGTAAAGTTAGAGCCTTTGGATATTAAAGACTACATCAGATTTATGAAAATATATATTAAATTAAAATTTGCATTATAAGGCATTATGAAAAAGCTTTAGAATGGAATAAGTCATGATATAGTCATGTGTTATAGTGATTTTATGGGCAAGGGATGTTCTTTTAAGCAATGTGGGCACATATAAGGTTTTATAAAACATCTGGAATGTGATAAAAGACCAATGTTATATTTTATATTAATAATCAGAATTTATCTACGGAAGCGTATTGCATTCACTTGAGGAAAAAAAATCTACTCTGTTTTTCTGAATTAATGACTTAATTATCTCAGAATTACGAGATAATTTTTAATGAAAAAAAAAGTTTTTGCTCTGTTTTTCTGAATTAATGACTTAATTATCTCGTAATTCTGAGATAATTAACTCGTTAATTCAGAAAAACAGAGCAAAAACTTTTTTCATGAAAAATTATCTCGTAATTCTGAGATAATTAAGTCATTAATTCAGAAAAACAGAGCAAAAACTTTTTTTAATGAAAAATTATCTCGTAATTCTGAGATAATTAACTCGTTAATTCAGAAAAACAGAGCAAAAACTTTTTTTCATGAAAAATTATCTCGTAATTCTGAGATAATTAAGTCATTAATTCAGAAAAACAGAGCAAAAACTTTTTTTAATGAAAAATTATCTCGTAATTCTGAGATAATTAACTCGTTAATTCAGAAAAACAGAGCAAAAACTTTTTTTCATGAAAAATTATCTCGTAATTCTGAGATAATTAACTAGTTAATTCAGAAAAACAGAGCAAAAACTTTTTTTTATGAAAAATTATCTCGTAATTCTGAGATAATTAACTCGTTAATTCAGAAAAACAGAGTAGATTTTTTTTCCTCAAGTGAATGCAATACGCTTCCGTATTTATCCACAAATATAGTTAATTAGCCTAACAGTAGGTTGTATATGGTTGCTAACAAATATAGCAAAATGGTGCATTAAAATAAAATGTGCAGTTAACATAGCTTATGCATATTATAACAACATTGAACAAGCATCACATAAGTGTTTACCAAAAATTATTTTGTGTGTGTGAGTGTGTGTATTTGCTGGGGGGTGGGTGGTCTGTAATCAGTAATAAATTAAATCAAGTCTAACATTAATTGTACTTGCTTCCATTCTGGTGTAATTGTCTTTGCTCAGCAACTTTAAATGAATGCTAATTACTCTGACACTGGTGCTCTGGCCCCGTGTCTCTGATGTCACTCAGTCTCCATGAGTTCTTGACAGCATTTCTTCCAAATGTGCTCATAATTGGCAACCCATGGTGAACTGACACACACAATTAAATCCCATTCTCATCATGCAGCCTTTACATTGGGTCAAGTTTAGAAACCATTATACAAATTGAGGGCAGACGTTTACTAAGCGTTTCATAGTCCTTGAGGGTCTTTGTAAAAAAAAGAAAAAAGAAAAGAAAAAGTCTGTCTGCATGGCATTTAGGTAATATGGCAATCAATTATCTTATTTCTGAAGTGTAAATTTAATAATAAATGTAATACATTTTTGCAGTCAATGCTTGAATCTGATTGGCTGATGAACGTTCTAAGGTGTGCAGTTAATTTCAGGGAAACGCATGGCGAACGTAGTTCCAGGTACCATATCACTTCCCAAATGAGTTGCGTTATTTCAAAGGTCCTTACAGCCTAAAACGGCAAAAGAACCAAAACCCACAACGACACTGGCCAAACAAATAAATATAGTAAACATAAGGATACAAACGACAGATTATATTCGTGTTTTTGCCACAAAATTACGTTATATTATGTACGGAAAGCACATACGCTATCTCTCCCTCACAGACAGTTTTCACACACGTTAACAGATGCGCTAATGTTGTTAGCACTACTCTGACGATTTTATCAGTAACATAATTTAACAACTTAAAAAGTACATGACTTCTTACAAGCGAGGTAACAACAACGGCGCTGTTCGTGAAGAAAGTTAACTTTAAGTTTCACTATAACTAGAGACATTGCTGCCAAACACTTTTGAGAGATGCACAGACTCACAGAAGAGGTAATCACTCTCTCCTCTCATAATTTAGTTATTAACTGTCATAACTGCACTAGTCTGCTATCAACGGTTCAAGCCTCCATTACGGTTTAAAATGACATTTTGGAATTAGCAAGGGAGGCGTTGGATGAGATGCGGAAGACATGACGGTCATCTTGAGGTGCTGTGGTCAGATGTTGTTTGTGCAAACATGGGGTTGATGGGGCAGACAGTGAACAGGCTTCCCAATGCTCTGCTTTCATCTTCATTGTCAGTTTTGACCCGGGCCAACGCCTCCCGATGTTTCCACACGGGTGGGCCGCTGTACACCCGCAAGTGCCATGTTTAAAAAGGGCTCCTGCCTGCTGTTCCCCTTCCTCTGCCACCTCACTGGGTGTGAACCTCACCGTGTTGGCTGGCAAACAAAGCCCAACATGAGGCGTGCTCGAAATGAAAGAAGGCAAAGAAGATGAAAAGAGCAGAGAAGAGAGGAGCGCAGAGCCCTCCAAGAGATCCACACATGTGCAGAATCTGTGCAGAAGGGTGAGACCGTCATGCTAAAGATAGTGGTGCTTTGACAGCTCCCAGCATCTTGAGTTAAAGTGTGCCATGTGCTGAGTGTCTCAACTTCTTCAGTCAGGTTTGCAGTCTTCCTCTCGGGTTTCATTCTGAGTGAAAAAGTAAAATAGGAAATATGCAATTTCATCATTAATTTTAAAGCGACTGTAACCTCCTGTCTTTTGCACAAAGACCTGATGATACTCTTGCAAGTGTGATTTACTACCAGCTTCCAGAAGTCTGCTTGGAGGTGTGTCAGGTTGCATATGAATATACCAGAACTATTGTTAGTAACACATCTTCCTACACATTTACAAATACATAAACTATTAACTGCGGGCATGTAAATTGAATATAGTACATAGCGTTTCCATCCAAATTTGTTTTCACACCGACGACCTGCCAAGAGGCTGTTAGTTTCTTAAGAAGGAAGGGCAAAGGATTAAAAATATTTCAAGAAACAACCAAAAGAAAAAAGCATAACCGTAAATTAAAAATATAAATGTGCGAAAAACAAGTCACGAAAACAGTGAAATTCATGCCAGTGTCATGCAAATGTGTTATGAAGTCTTATGAGGTCAGTAGAATATATTTTGATGTTGTGCTTGATCTGTAAAGGTCAATGCCAATTTCTTTCCATCTATTAATTTATTTAAAAATACATCAGAAATGCAATTCAACACATAAAAGATCTTTACTGTGTTAAGCATGTTTTTAGTATCTGAATTAAAATTAATTTTGAAAGCCTGATAGCATATTACAGTAAATGCTCATTAAAAGAGAAATTCTCAAAAATAACCCTTTTTAAGTAGCTTGGGATGCTTTTATCATTACTATTTCATAGATAAAATAAATATTTTACCAAAACTGTTTCAGTAATTATTTATAAAAAATGGTCAAATGGTGCAACCAACCAACCAACCAGCCAACAATGCAGAATAAAAAAAAAAAAAAAAAAAAAAAAAAAGGACCCCCGCAGATCATCACGACTTTGTCAAGTTCAAAATATCAGATAATTTTACATCTTTACGACAAGGCAACATTAATAGTTTAGGGTGTAATGTCATGTGGTGCAACTCCTCAAAAAGAAGAATATGTTATTATTTTTAAATAATGGTTACACATGACATCATTAAATTGCTTTTTAAATAGTTCAATAAAATAAAAAAATACTAACACAAATACAAATATGATGATGCTGATGTTTATTGTTGTTGTGTTATTATTATTATTATTATTATTTCAATTAATTTATGATATTTATTCTAAACTTTCAGTAAATGTAAATGTTTTCTGATTGCTAAAGTTGGAGGATCATACCTATCACTTAATAATGTGATGAACTGCACCGTTGTGTGACATTGAGGGTCACTGACATCATACAGCCACCAAAAACCACCAGATGGTTAAAACCATAAGACAAAATTGCTCCGAAAACTACTTGCCACGCTGGGATAATTTATTACCTAATTCAAAACCTTCATACAAAGTATGACTTAAATATCCAAACACATTTCCGGGGCAGTGTACCTGCATCTACTTGCTCTGAGAAACTGACCTACAGCTTTCACTTCCATCAGTATTCGTCTTTCCTCCTCCACCAGATACTGTGCATCAAGCTGAGCTGCCATTTGACCCTCAAACAGCTCATGAGGGTCACGCGTGAGAAGAGAGCAGCCGAGACAGAACACTCACAGAAGACAAACCACCGCTAATCCACGGTGAAAAAGGGCAGGCACGGGGGAGATATGTGTGTGTGCATATTAATTTACTATGACATAGATCTTTATGTTCTCAGAGCTGGTGTTTCAGTCAATGCTGGTGGTGGAGAGGAGATGGAGGAGATATGTCTGGTGCCTCTGGGGAGAGACTGCAGACCATGCTGGGCATCCTTATCTCTGGGTACTACAGTGGGGTTTTGTACCGCATGTCGGGGCAAGACCTTCGAGAGCGGGGTCCTAAGTACGAGTGAGAGGAGAATGCTCTGTGGAGAACCTTTTGGCTGGCGTCCCTGTGAATCTGCCTGCTAAATGACTCTTGTTATTGTTAACTAAATAGCACAGAGGATACCAGGAGTGAATGTAACATAGGAAGGGCATCCAAAACACAGAGCAGACCCAGGTGAACAGAGACAGAGCGTGTTTAATCAGCTCTTTAATGGAACTGTGACTTAAGAATGATAAACAATCTGATGCAGGTTGTTAGAATCAAAATGATTAATGACAAACGAAGCATGATAGTTATTGTTGCTGGCTCTGAAGCTTATTGCTAATGCTTATATTAAGGTTAGAGATTTGAACAAACCTCTAAGCTTAAAGGAATAGATAATACACACAAAAACATATGATATTTTTAATAATGTGGGCAACCAAACAGTTGAGGTAGCCATTGACTTCCATAGTTTGGAAAAAATATATACTATGGGAAAGAATGGTTAACGACAACTGTTTGGTTTACAACATTAAAATATATTCTTTTGTGTTCAGCAGAACAAAGAAACTCATACAGGCTTCAAACAACTTGAGGGTGAGTAAATGACAGAATTTTCTAAAACGTCAGTCTCTTGCTATTAACTTATTGTTTATTGAACTGTTGAATAAAATCAATATCACATTTGTAACCATGCTGATTTTTAAAGGGGTCGTATGATGCAATTTAAAGTTTTCCTTTCTCTTTGGAGTGCTACTAGCTGTTGATGCATAGATAAGATCCCTGAAGTTGCAAAGACTTAAGTCTCAAATCCAAAGAGATATTCTTTATAAAAGTTAAGACTTGTCCACACCCCCCTAAAACGGCTCATTCAAACACGCCCCCACACGTCTACGTCACTGTGGGGGGAGATTTTCATGACACCGCCCAAATGTTTACGCAAAGAAAGGGGGCCTGATTTTTATTCTCGCTGTAGCATTGTTGCTGCCGCCGGCACCATGTCCTGTAGACGCTGTGTTTGGTTGTGAAAGCGAAACTACTTTGTTTGGGCTTCCAAAAGAGGACACAACTAAAAATCAGTGGTTAAGTTGTATTTACAACACTATTCCAGAAGAGTTCAACCCAAGTATTAGAGTGTGGACTAATTCCTGAACCAGGAAGGAGAGTAGTCTTGCTTGCAGGCTTGCACAAAGGCTGTTTCTATAAAGTGGGGCAATTCCAACTTTGCAAGGACAGTCTGACGCTTCTGACTCACAGCCTGTAAGTACGTTTCTGCTACTGACGATTCAAACCCGAGTTTTGAGCTGTGTAGAGTAGTGCTTGTTGTTTGTTGTTTCTCCAATCACAAATGCAGACATGGTAATGTTTACGTAAAAAGACAGTATAGGCCAATCACAACGCACTGGATAGCTGGCCAATCTGAGCACGCCTCACTTCTCAGAACGATGAGCTTTGTAAAAATCGACGCGTTTCAGAAAGGCGGGGCATAGAGGAGCAACAATAATGTACAGTATGTGGAAAATAATGTGTTTTTTGAACCACAAACCACGTAAGCACATTGCATTACACCAAATACACAAAATAATGTTCTTTTTAGCAACGTCATATAACCCCTTTAAGAAAAAACGTCACTCTTCGTGTGATATTGATTAACTATATGAATTGATATAAATATATACATTTTCATGATCATGAATTTGATCATTCTTAATGCATATTAATAGACTGAATCATGCAGTGAAAGAACGCACTCTAAATGAGCACGCGCACTTGTTAGTCTAACCAGACTTCATCACATAGTCGCGTATGCGTGCACTCTGTGGGTGCGTTTTGTTTGGTTTTTCCAATATACTTGATAATGTCATGATGTCTCACGAGTTCAGGATTTACGCTAAACCTGCGCAGATTTTGCTTACATGAACTTCCCCAAGAAATTAATGAGTGAACATAACTTACGAAAAGTAACCCGCCAAATTGGCTAGTGATTTGACAGCGTTACCCACCACAGCTGACTTTTACCCGCATTTGGCAGGTTGGCGGGCATTCATTTTAAACCCTGCATATAACTGGTTCTACACTGTTAGAGTTATAGATAATTTTCTCTGAGAGTTTCACATGGTAATGTACAGGAAAATGTTGTTTGGTCTTGGTGGAATAGATCTGCTACGCTGCTGCCGCGACAGAGCAAATACCGAGACTTGCTACTGCCAATATATCCACAGACACGCTGCTGTGAGCATGTAAGAAATACTGCTGCTGCACCTGCATATATAACATATATGAAATAACCCCCATATGTAACATACATGATATTACCCCATAGCAGATCTATACAGGTGGAGCTGGGGAAGGTGGAGGGTTTCTGAAACATGCTGCAACTGCTAGAGCAAGAACTAGCCACATCATTGAATTTTTTTTTTTCTCAAGTTTATTAGCTACTGATGTGAAAAGAAACCAATCAGCTTTGCCATGTGAAAAAAGATGTGATTATGTCAGATTGAGTTAGAACCTATGGGCCTGCGCCATCTAGAGTTTCATGACAGATTTTTGTATAAATTATACTAGTGCTGACAAACGATTAATCACATCCAAAATAAAAGTTTTGGTTTACGTAATATATGTGTGTGTACTGTGTATATGTATTATATAAATACACACACATGCACGAATATATTTAAGATAAATGTTATGTTTAAATACTAATATTATTTTATACTAAAATTATATGAATATAAATATATACATGTAAATATTTTCAAAATATATTCTGTATATGTGTGTATTTATATATACATAATAAATATACACAGTACACACACATTTATTATGTAAACAAAAACTTTTATTTTAGATGCGATTAATCGTTTGACAGTACAAAATTATACCCAAAGTCATGTGGCTTGGTGAGGAGAAGTGCAGAATGAAAAAAAAAAATAAAAAAATAAAATAAAATAAACTTAACATGTTAATCACATATCATGTTAAAACCTTAGAAACTGTATAAAAGCAATATACTATAGCACGTGTGTATCCAAGATATCTTTTAAAGAGTGCTGCAACTGGAAAACATCGGTGGTGTACAAATATCTGATAAACATCTTTAAATTATATTTTTTAAAACATACAATTTAAATCATCAACATCTTAAAGACATTTCCTAAATGTCTATTTAACATCTGACATGAAACATCTTATGAAATTACTGATAATAAAGTCACCTGTTATCTTTATTCCTTTGTCTGAGGGTCATTCCGTGACAGTATGTGTCACAGTGCACACACAAAGAGGATACAGGAACACGCAGACGATGAGTAAACTCAAAATAACAGTCTTTAATGACTCCAAACAGGGCAGGGCAAGACAAGGCAAGGCTGACACAGACAGGAACACCGGGGAGTAAAAAGTAGACTAGATGAAATCAACCAGAATAGACATGACTATAAACACACAGGATAATCATAGATAATTACACAAACACAGCTGGACAAGATTAAACTAATCACACTTAACAAGGACAGAAAACAAACCAAATAAGGACACAAGAGGCGGGAACACATGACACACGACAGATGACTGACAGTATGTGTGTAACTTTTGGACAGGATAGCATCACTCACAGAATATGTAAAAATCCACCAAAAGTCTGCAGAATTTATATATACAGTATATATAAATAAAATGTAAAACCTGTTACACAAAACTGATGTTACACTCATATTTTTCATTGAAATGATTAACAGTTCTACTTAATGGAACTTTCCGTGCAATAATCCTACGAGCTCTAATCCTCTCACAGTAAAAGAGCTCTGCTTTGATTGGGATCCTCATGAATCTTTGTGAGAGCTCTTATGACCCTCATCTTTGGTGGGCTGAGAGCAGTGCCCTGCTGTACACCCCTGAGAGAGTAAACATACAGAGAGAGGCTCCAGTCTCAGAGGCAGATGCCCTCAGATGGCTTACATACCCAATTAGCTCACTGGATCAATATTGGGCCCTATTTCAGCCCTAATATACAACAACGTGATAGATAAAAAAAAAAAAAAAAAAAGACAAAAGCATGGTAGCATTGCTGGATCAAACATCAGTCAGCTGGTATACTGTATGTTTATATATATATATATATATATATATATATATATATATATATATATATATATATATATATATATATATATATGTATATGTATATATATATATATATATATATATATATATATATATATATATATATATATAAACATACAGTATACCAGCTGACTGATGTTTGATCCAGCAATGTATATATATATACATATACATATATATATATAGTGCCTTGCGAAAGTATTCATACCCCTTCATTTTTTTCATGTTTTGTTATATTGCTGCTAGTCTCAGCCTTAGACTTAGCCCATGGACTGCTGGCTGAACATCTGATGCATATGGCACACAAAAGTGGAAACACTTCAGGAGTTTCGAATCTGTCATCAGATTGGTTGAATTATACAGGATTATCAGGATCAATTAAACGCTGGATTTTCAAAACTATGTGAAACTATGTGTCTGCTAAATGAAAAAAGTAAAAAGCAAAGAGTGTAAAGACCATCAACTCTACCGGGCAGGTGGAGTCGCACGGGATAGAAGTATCGCTTTTTATTTTAGTTTTTTCATTTATATGTTTATTATTGAAATGTTGTTATATGCATGTGTCAATTTTATTTAATTTATTTCTTTTCTTAAATATGTGGGTATATAGTATTTATAGAGTTGTAACTTTTAGTTTTAGTTACTTTTTCTTATTTGTAAGTCGCTTTGGACAAAAGCATCTGCTAAATGACAAAAGTAAGTAAGTAAGTAAATATTTAAAGTTCACAGCATATAATCTTTAAAATATGTCCAAGAGTTGATTAACAGTCAGTCTGAAGGTCTGGGTACATGAGACTATGTTGCTGTCTTATGCTAAATTGCTTTAAATTTAGCATAACAGTTGATAATTTAGCTCAGTTTCAACAGTTGAAATTTAGCTCAGGAGCATTCATATTGCTTGTAGATGTTACTACACTTCAGGTGAAGTTAACCTGTGGCAAATTCAATTGAATGGGTATGATTTGGAACGGCACACATATCTTAATAAAAGGTCTATTATCAGAGCAAAAACCAAGCCCTAAGTTCAAAAGAACTGCCTGTAGAGCTCAGAAACAGGTTTGCGTTAAGCCACACATCTGGGGAAGAGTTCAGAAAAAATTCTGCTTCATTGAAGGTTCACAGAATCATGTAGCCTTCATTATCCATAATGGAAGACGTTTGAAATAACTAGAACTCTTCCTAGAGTTGGCGTCCTGGCCAAACTGAGCAACTGATGGAGAAGGGCCTTGTCTAGACTGGTGACCAGGAACCTGATGGTCACTCTAGTTGAGCTACATGATCATACAGTATATGCAGATGGGAGAAACCTACAGAAGGACAAACATCACTGCAACACTCCATCGATCTGGGCTTTACGTCGGTGTGGCCAGACTCAATATTCTCCTCAGTGAAGACACAAAAGCTCATTTGGAATTAACTAAAAAGCACCTAAAAGACCTTTAGACTGTGAGAAACAAGATTCTCTGGTTTGATGAACCTCAATTCCAAGCATAATGTTTGAAGGAAATCAGGCACTGGTCATCACCTGCAGAGTGCCATCCCAAAAGTAAAGCTGATGTCCTTGTGTGGCCCAGCCACAGCCTGGGATTGAACCCAATTAAATATTTCTGGAGAAACCTGAAAATGTGCGTCTGCCCCCATCCAACCTGACAAAGCTTGAGATGTGAAGAGGCGAGGAGAAGAACGACAGATAATTACCAAATGCTGATGTGCAAAGCTTGTCGCATCATACCCAAAAAGACTTAAGGCTGTTAAGGTGCTTCAGCTAAGTAATGAGTTAAGGGTTTGAATACTTGTTATTATATGTATATAATATCTTAATATATAGAATATCTTTTCAATAAAATATTCTAAAAGGGTTTTACTTTTTACAATTTCAAAATAATCATATAATCAACTCAAGAACTAAATGGTCTTAGATATGTGATATATAAAGATATATAAAGGGTGTTCGCTAAACTCTAAACCTAAGGTGCTTCGTAAAACCACTGAGTGGAAGCCAGCTCATAAAATCACATAACCAAGTGCTAGGAGAAACTTCTGAGACAAAACCAATATTTCAAAACTTCCAAATAACACAAAATGTCCTCTCGGAACTGTTAATCATAACAGGTCATCAGTAACGTCATGGACAGCCATCCCTTTGAGGTCATTGGTGTGCATCATCAATGTATAATGACCCATATGAAGAATATGACTGTATAGAATGAAATACACGCCCTATGAAGTAAACTTGACAACACCCCCTTATAAACAAATTCAAGACTCAACAGCAAGGTCAAACACCTCCCATAGCTTCTAAAAACAAAGACCTAAGCATGAAAGAATATTAAGGGTGTACAGTAGACCACCTCCATCGCTTACATAGCTGCAGGATTAAGGTCTTATATAACAGAGTTTTAAGAAGGACTGCAGCATTTCCAAAGGCTAAGAGTTGGGCTACTCCTTATTAGGTCATTGATATTAATACACTGAAGTTATTTAGGCACTTCTTAAATGTGCATGTGATCAATAGACTGCTTGCAAGGGACCATGAGCAATTCCAACTGTCTGCTCATGCAACAACAAACAGGTGCTGGACAGGTAGTGGAAAACCCTGACCACAAGTGTTTGGATTTTTACGTTTTATCAGCACATTTCATCCTGAAGTACTATAAATGTTTAATTCATTGACTTAGAAGTTAAAAGGCAACATTCCTTCCACCTAAACCAAAGGCAAGATCTGTTTTATTCTATTCATAATTCAGCCCATTATGTTAACTTCTTGAGAAATAGTGGGGCTGTAATTTTGCCCGGTGTGTACATTGTGTCTGCTCTGCATACAGATGTAAATCAGAAGTGGTGACCCCCTGAAAGAGTCCAGTAAAGCCAGTGAAGACTCCCAGTGAAGTAGATACTTTATACAGGCCCACCGGAGCTGACCGGCTGGTTGAGCAACTGAAGCAAATTCATTAGGATTTGTCACTCCAACTAACCTGCAAGCCTTATATCACATGAACACACACAAACATATTAATTAAAACAAACAGCACCAGCATGGCTGCCACCTCTTAAGACGACTGTTAATACAATAAATGTATGAAAGAGATAGATGGGAATGAATGGTTAGAATTTATGGTCAAAGTGTGTTTGGTTATGATTGCACTCTCTTGGGCGGGCGGCAGGGATTAAGTGGCTACAGAAGGCCTCCCACAATCTCCTTCTCATGTTTGGATTTATGCTGTGCTAGACTATTTTCTCATCATTAACCCAAGGCCCTTTAATACATCAAAATACATAAGTAACATTGTTCATTTTGGATAATAGTTACATTTATGAAGGACTGAATACATTTTATTATATCCACCAAGTATTGTGTGAGCATCAAAAACAATCTGCTACTCATTATAATAAGAAACGTATTACATTATATTGGTAATATTAATAAAAATTAATGCCTTAAGCTACTTTTTTAGGTTTTTATGCAATAAATTCATAATAATGCACAAAATAGTCATACACTGAAAAATATATTCATTGAATTGACTAAATTTAAGTAAGTTTAGTTTACTAAAAGGTAAGTGGTTGCAATCAATTCATTTTAGCTACATTTAAATAGACAAATTTAGTTGACTAACTTTCAACATGTTTTTTTTTTGTGGGTTCAAATGGGTGGGTTCAAACAAAAGGTGCTATCTTCTAAATTGTGTATCAGATCCAGATGAAAATACCTGTAATTAAAAGCTGAAATGTTAATCTCTCATCTCATATTCATCTTTTGATGTCAAACCCAAATGTTTTCAGTCTACAGCAAAAATAAAGGAATTGGCCTTACTGTTCCAATACTTTTGGAGGGCACTGTATATATATATATATATATATATATATTTATATGTATGTAATTGTATTTATTTATATTACTATTTCACTATATTACTATTAAAATGCTCAATTCCACTGATAAGCATGATATGCACAAACTCTCAAGAACTACAATACCCATAATACTCATACATACAACAACTTAAATAGGCCTCCTATTTCTGTCAACAAAGAGGAAACAAGGTTTTTCAATTGCATTTGTCAGTAAATATAAAATAATATATTTTTTACATATAAAGAAGATATTGTGGTATACATTTAGCCTAATAAAGAATTATGAGGGGAAATAAAATGAAAAAGGGGAAATAAAAAAGGGTTACTTTTTCCTTTTTTTTTTTTTTTTAAATAAACAGACCCCAAACATCAAGAAGTACAGTCAGTCACACCAAAACATGAGGGTTGAGCTGGTTCCAGATCAGAGCAGCTTTTACAGGCACAGACCGCTGGTCTCTCAGAGGGGGCAGAGGGAGTTGAGGCAAGAGACAGACTAAGAGAGCAATACATCTGAACATTCAAACAAATTATAGTTTTGTGCCACCTATGTAAACAGCACTGGGCTCTTGGCCTGATGCAGCCGAGAGATATGGCCCTGCCCACAGAGCCACTGAGTCTAGACTCCAGATGTGCTCACACACACACACACACACACGCACGCACGCACGCACGCACACGCACACACGTCTGCATCATACCCAGTTCAGTGTACTAGGTCACAGACAAGGTAAAAATCCATTTAAAGAAGTGGCACATATTCTGTTAATGAGGACAGTTTTCAGCTGGGCAGATTGAAGGACATGCTGTGCCTTACATGTGTGAAAACGGGGAGAAAAAACTGTTGAGCGCTGAGCAGTGAAACATGTTATCTTCTGTAATGCAGTCTGGGGAACACTTGCGACACTACTGGGACACTTGAAGAAAAGAGAAGCAAATTAGAAAAACGTTGATTACTAATTACATATTCATTTTTATAATCGTTTGGAGAGATACTATGATCAAGTCAATTACGTATCATAAGACTATTATGATTTTTAGTTGATGAGGATGCACACTGAGTGGCAACAATTTGAACTTTGAAAACCCATCGAATGTGTGAAGTGACGATAAAAGTGTTCTCGTAAAGCATAACAGCAGCTCTCGTCGTGTCAGTCTCAATGCGTTCTCTCTTTCTCCGGTGCCTACGTGAGCAGCGTCACACTAGCTATTCTTGTAGGTTTGTTAATTGTTTGTCACCCACCAGGTTCCATCTGTCGGAGTCCCTCAGTCCCTGAGCCATGTGTGCCGGCGCTGCATCCCGCTCCCGCGTCACTGACCTGCACTGCTCTCTTCCCTCCCTTACACTCATACCATCCTACTAACATAATATCCTTAAACCTCCTTATTGAAACCTTTGAGGGCTCTTATCTAATTGAGGGCAAAAGCAATTAGAATGTATGTGGTTTTCAGTTGGCAGCCTGGAAAATCTGCCTCCACCTTCTATGTGTGAAGATTCACATTTCGTGTGATGTTAGCGTCGTGTCCAGCCAAGCTCTACAGGACTATTGTGATGTACATCTTTGAATTCTTGCACCATTTACAGTACTTTCACATTTTCTTTAGTGCATTTTTCTTAGTGATGTTATATTACTATAAAGAGATGGATAGCAGTTGTTGGAGTGTGGGTAACCTTCACCTGGGCGATGTGATAGGGCCGTCTGACTTCGTGCCATGACAAATGAGAGGTGGCACTGCGGTGTAGTGGGGAATCATACAGGCTGAGCTGGGCTAATGTACCACCACTGGAAACAGGTGGCTGGGGGTCCCAAGGAATTCTGGGTCACCTTCACACATGGGGGTCAAGGTTTGCCTTGTTAGCTTCAGAAGTGTTTTCTACAATAATATGCCAAAAACATGTTTCAAAAGCAGCTGTGTGTGTTTTTTTGTTTTAAACTTGTGTATGTATTTACATATAATATATATAAGGTGTTTTTTTGGGGTGGGTGGGGGCTATTTTATTCAGCAAGGATGCATTCAATTGATTAAAAGTTACAGTAAAGACATACATTTTTATTGACAATGCTGTTCTTTTGATCTTTCTGTGCATCCAATATTTCTGAAAAAAATATGTATCAAAGTAAATTATAAATATGTAATATCAATGGCTGCTGAAAATAAATATAATTATAAACTGCATTCATATATACTGTATATAATGTAAAATATTCATAATGTAATGTTTAATGAACTTCATGTTGTTAATTACTACAAATGGAATATATTTTCTTTGTATTTTTATATCAATATGGTACAAGATTATCTTATTTAAATTAATGTGATAAACAAGGTAGGTCAAAAGTAATCTAAAAGTAATCAAAAAGTAGTCTGATTATATTAGCTAAAATGTATAATGTAATGGATTATGTTACTAACTACAATTTTTGTCATGCAATTTGGAATCAGTAACAGATTACAAATATATATAAATATATATGCTATTCCTTTCCTACCTATATATCTTTTCAGTTTCTAACCGCATATAGAAAATAAAACATATATTCAGCTGCTTTGAAAATAGACCAATGAATAACAGAACAATCATAAATTCGTAAAAGAAGCCTCCATCTAATATCTTTTCTCCCAAGAGTAAATGCAAACTTTCCCACTCATCAGAGTTTTAGGACTAGGGCCACTATTGATGGGCTCGAAATCTCTTGCCATCGTAAACAAAGAATAGATTTCCTCATATTGATTTAGAAGCAATATTTCCTCAATCCTAGAAGCTGTGGCTTCCTAAACCACTGGGATTTCCAAACTGCATGCTATTTGTACCAGAGGTATAGCAGCAGACATGCTTCGCCCGTCTTTACAGTGATTGCTTTTGGAAGAACACTATTATAATCTATAGCTTGCCTAATCATGTGTCATTTTGGCTTAATTTACTTTTTCCTGAATAGAAACACATTAGCGTGAATAACAAATTATTGATAAGAATTGATAAGAAAGGATGACAGAAAAGTGTGAGATAATATACAATAAATAAAAACATAGGTTTACATATTGGTAAGTAATAGGAATTTGGTTAACGACATAAGGTTGAGTAAATAAGTATTTAAATTTTGGGGTGAACTATCCCTTTAACAAATAATGGCTATATTCACATATACTTATATTGTATCAAGCCAAGCGCACATGAATCTTGGGACCCTTCATGTTGTATGTACCAGAAAGCCCTAAATCGCATCCAATTTCCAACAAATTTTAAACTAGCTGGATACCTGACCAACCAATTTGATCTAAGTTTTGCAGTGAGCAAAAACCCTTCCATTGTACGCAGCTATTTTTTAAATAAACACGGCATGCTTTAACTCTCTAAAGGTATTAACCATCATGATTTTAGGCTCCAGTCCTATTGGAAAGCCAAACTGTTGTTAGGTTCCCCTGATTTCTAAAGGATGATGAATAATTTAGAAACGTTTGTTGTCATTCGGTCCACTCAGAACTGCCCAAATCTCCTGTAGGGTCTGCTACAGATGCTGGCAGATCTGGACTGAAATGATTATCAACTCCGAATTGTGCTTGCCAGCTTTCCAGTAACACTGTTTCACAAAAACGTGTCAGAGAGTGCCAGGGAATGCAAGCCAATAGGCACCAGAAATTAATACCAGCAACGGGGCCCTCTTAAGGTCTAGATTCCTTTGGACGCTTAACGTTAGCGTGTACAAGTGACTGGAAATGATTTCAAGGGTTTTCGTTGTGCGTACACAGAGTGTGAGTGAGCGCCGTCAGTATGTGTCTCTGATGCAATAAGCCCGATTCCTCTCTGCCGCCATCTGAAAGTTCTTAGCATAATCTCTTACCCCCCTGTTTGCACAGGGCTCTGAACAATAACATTTACTTAGAGTGGGATCTATGTAATTCAACCTATAATTATCTCTAGCCTCTTTTCCCAATAGTCATGGCTCCTTTTTTCATTCAGATTGAATTATTAACATATGCAGGGAGTTGGAAGAGAACGCTGTTGTAATGGAAGATGTTTCTCTAGCAGTCAGGAATCGCTGTGGTCTGCAGAGATACGTGCATAAAACTCATCCAAAAGTACTATTAAAATAATAATGAATATTTAAACAATTTAAAATACATTTTATGAAGATTTTAATGTTTTATTGTGTCCTTAAATAAATAAAATATTAACTTAATACAATATGAGGTCAACAATGAGGTCACTGAGGTCAGGGCACATGAAAAAAATGTCTTACATTTTTGACTAACTTTAATTTTGTGGGAAAGTATACCATTTATGGTCTGTTACTTCATTTTTCTTTTTCATTTAGCTTTTCTTAAATGTATACTGTATAACAACAACAACAATTACTATTATTATTATTGGAAAGGCCATTAACCATGTGCGCAATTCATTTAAAAATAAAATAATAAAAACAACAACAACATTACTTAAATGTATACTGTATAACAACAACAGCAACTATTATTATTATTATTATTATAGGCAAGGCCATTAACCATGTAATTTCAAAGTAATAATAATAATAACATTATTATTATTATTATTATTTAAACCAACGATATTGTGATTTACTATGAGTTTACCAAATGTAAGAAGTGTTTACAGTGTAAAAATTACCAACACCTATATGATACAAGACAGCAAGGTTAAACGAATAGCTACTGTATTAAATATATCAATATTTATAATTACAATAAACAATTGCTCCACAAAGTTAAGTGGTTTTAACACACACACTATATACAGTATATACAGTATATATATATATATTAGTGCACTATACAGTACATCATACTAAGTATTCTCTCAGCTTGGTAATCATATATCTTACAAAATCAAATTCTCAATGGGACAAATGAATTAGGAAAGCATTAGTCTCTGAAATACGATATAAAGCCAATGCTCTCCAGATTTGTTAAAACACATTATTAACCTTTGATCTGCCATACAGAGATCTCTGTCAGGTCATCTGAACAAACACAACGGCATTATTGTGAGAATGTGTGCTTCTGCCAAGTTGCTTTATTAACTAGACGCGTGACCACACTTTCAGTGACAACACACGTTGGCAAGCCACAGGAGTAGACACAGAACAAGTTTGGCTTTTATTTGGTTGTCCTCTTTTTTGTCTCTTAATCCTTCAGACATTACATACATGCCCATTGTTCAAAATCCCACCAAGTTGGAAACGTGACAGCTTTAATGTACTTACAACAGCGCTGACCTGGCTCACATTACAAGAGTAATAATATTCTTGACAGGCCTATAGCTCCGGCGACCCACAAGCACAGCAAACAAAACACTGCTACTACAGATGAAAATAAGAAGAAACCAGGGAGGTGGTGGTCTAAGGAGAGGCCACAAGGGGAAAGAATGAACACTAGTGCTGAGCAAACGACAATGAAGCTGTCAATTTACAAGCTACTTGTAACTGACTACATGCTAGTCTTTTGACAGAGAAATGTCTGTTTCTTTATATAAAACATTGCAAAGAGTGTAATATTTATATCAAGCACAAAACAATATGTGTGACAGAATTAGTTAGACCAATTTAAATACCACTAAAACACATTTATATTTAGCATTTTTTACTAAATTAAAATAGCCTAATTTACTAAAATACTACATTATTTTGTAAAAAGTAGATTAGTGTAGTAGAGTAGAATTTGTTATATCAAAAAAGCTGATACATCTAGTGCACAGGGAGTCAAACCAGTCATTGAAACGTCTGTATGTAAATGAACTATCCGAATTAACCAATTGACTCAACACTAAACGGAATATTATTGACAAATAAAACATTTCTGAGTGTTTTCTCAAAATTGCAGCAGGCTTTTATTTCTCATGCCTCATATATAGCTTAGAAATGCTTCATTTAAACGAAACATCTAAATGAAAAAAACCAATAAACAATAAAAAATAAATAAAAAATCTCACTTAGCTGAAATTATTGGTACAAACATGACTCTACAATACAATTTGTTACATCAAAAAAGCATGTAAAAGGAGTCAAATAAACTAGTGAATAATTTTTGAACTGCTTGATTGAAATGAATCATCCAACTGAAGATGCATCCAAATTTGTTATTTTTTATTTTATATATAAATAAAGCTGTTTAACAGACAAGGTTATGCATGGTAACTCCATATTTTAAGTGAATGTGTTTTATTTTATTTATAAAAGAAATGAATCAGTGAAACATCTAAAGAATCACCTGAATGAATCAATGCACTCAACACTCTGTTCTAAACAGAATATTATTGACAAATTAAACATTTGGAAGAGAGCAAGTGAATGTGTTTCATTATTACCCCATTTTCGCTCAGTTGTAAAGCTGTAAATATCAATACACTGTAGCGTTTTTGGTAACACTTTATCCTTCTTACATGTTACATGTACTTACTATTACAATAACAATAAATTATGCATAAGTAACCTAATCCTAACCATATAGTAAGTACATGTAGTAAATTAAGATTACTCAGTACTTAAATGTATAATTACACTGTGACAAGGACAACTTAAAATAAAGTGTAACCATTTTTTTACGCTACTGAAAAAGTAGCTATTAGTAAAATAATACCTTACTTCCCAACACATAATAAAGTGCTTTTCTCCTCAGCTTTGAGTTACTCTGGATGTGTTGAACTGCCAGTCTGCAGGGTACAGGCAGGGACAAATGGCCTGGCTTCTACCGCCGTGTGAAGGAACAAGCAGCGCTACCGTGGGTGGGCTGAAGAGAAGGAGAGGAGCGGCCTCGCACTGTCCCCGACCTGCCATGTTTGGATAAGGCCAGCAGAACATGTGGAGGAATCAGCATGAGGCATCACACCTGGAGGAAAAGACAACTAAACCCAAGCCCTGCTCCACGGCTCCGGCTCCACCGAGTCTAGCCGGCATCTGGAAGTGATATCAGGAGACACACGGCCTCCAACCTTCATTGCTGCTGGGCCGTGCCTTACCTTCATAACGTGAGAATTGGGAGTGCAAAACAAAACAAAAAAGTGGGAACGTGTCAACATAAACCTCAACACTCCCTTCTAAACAGACGATTTGCAAGTAAAATAAAACAAGCGTGACTGTTTTTGTTTTGGCAAAATTGCAGCAGGCTTTCGCTCGTGCCGCAGCCAGACTTCATAAAGATGTCACAGAGATGTCAACAGATTCCAGAGGATCTGCACACCTGAAATCATATCTAACCATGTCCATGTCCTTTCTGCTTGAGTTAACTCCGGTATAAGCCAGAAGAGAACAGCTGTCTGGCTGTATTTTCTTAACCCAATACAAGGTAGGTTTAACCGAGCGAGGGTCCTTAAGTGATAAGGCTGGAACAGGCCATGTTGTGACTGCTAAGATCGCCGCTCCTTTGTTTATTTACATGGAAGCCATTTACCCAAATACTCACTTTCCATATCTGTTGTGTTTTCTGTGGAGTTTTGTCATTTGTTAAGTTTTGTTATTTAAATGTTTAATGTTTAAATCTACTTTAAACTAGAGCTACCAATGTTGCAATTTACACTTTAGCAGCCAAATAGTGCAGTGCCTCTTTAAGAAAGGAGTGTGCTGTGAGCACATGTGACCGGTATTTACTACGTGAAAAGGAAGCGTGAGATTCATTCAGTTTGTAATCATTTTCAACCCGGTGTGCAGCCACTTGGTAAACTCTCTTAATCTCAAATGTTTTCTTGTCTACTTTAATGATGTATGTTTCATGTTGTTTGCTGTCACCATGTTATGTTGTTGTACTGCGTTTATGTCCGTTGCACTTTAAAGATAACACTATTCCGCT
Source organism: Barbus barbus (assembly GCF_936440315.1). Taxonomy (NCBI): domain Eukaryota; kingdom Metazoa; phylum Chordata; class Actinopteri; order Cypriniformes; family Cyprinidae; genus Barbus; species Barbus barbus. The sequence goes on along the minus strand of NC_136748.1, from coordinate 12,818,327 downwards.
ATTCTCCGGTAGATCAAAGCAGATTAGTTTACTGATAGAGATAACGCTATGCGCTGTATGAGTTATAAATTGACGAGGTGGCGAAGCCGTGGGATTAACATTTAGATTCATAACATTATTATACTATACGTGTTCATTTGTATTTACTTTATTTAGTTTTATAATGTTTGATGAAGTAGGAATCGCGGACTTCCTGGTTTGCCGCGGGGCATTTTGGGAGCTGTAGTTTCCTGCTTACAGAAAAGATTGCATGCATTTTGCATAGAGTTGTGGTAGGACTTGAGTATGATGCATAATGTTTGAAGTGTAAATTGTGTACATTTAAATTATGAAATTATTATTATTATAGTATATTAATGTTATTTATATTGTATTTTGATTAATGTTATTTATTGTTGCTTATTGTTATTGGGCTGTTGAGGTAAAGAACTGGGGCTGGTTGTAGTATGCACATGGAAATTGAAACGTTGTATTTCTTGTTATTTCAGGTTTATTACCTGGTTATCCTTTTGAACTAAAAATAAACAAACAAATGTGGAATACCGAGTAATATCCTCTTTGTACACTGGGTTGCCCTTTCCGTGGGAAGAAAACGGAACAGTAATAAACCAACTGCCCAAGAGAGTTAAGCCAAGTTTGCCACTGCCATATCAGCATTGACCAGTGAAGGAGCACCAAGGGAAGAGGAATAGGCCAAATTAGAGCCCTCTGTCAACAGCGCCTTGGTCAGTGCAGAGAGAAAGAAGATGGATTTGGCAGAATTAGTGGCCTTAAAAGGAAAGCGCTCAACAGCACAGAGCTCTTTCAGCAAGAGAGCCAAAAAGCTGTTCCTCACTGTCGACCTCCTAGAAAAAAAGGTGCTCATCGACGAGATCAGAGCACTTGGTGTGGACTTTGGAAAGCTGCACGACACTGGACTCGAATATGTTGATGTTCTAGGAGAAGTGGGAAGTGAGGAAGAAAAAGCAGAAAAAGAAGCGGCTCATGTAGAGGAGAAATTGGCGACGTGCCTTGCTACCTATACAGAAACGCTCCGGCTCGCTAAAGAGACGTTATGGTCCAAATTCGCCTATGTTGACCTTAAATTGTACGCCGACGGTGCAGAGGAGAAATGTGCTGAAGTGGAGAACACTGATCTGAAGGAGATGGTAGATGAAGACTTTCAAGTCCTGAGAGAGGGCCTGGTGGAGAGAATCAAAATGCTTGAGCAGAAGGTGCTTGAATGGGAAGGTCTTGTCCCTGGAGCCAAGACAACAGTGTATAAGCAGCAGCAATACAAGCTGGTCAACAGACTGCATGACTGGGTGCGGAGCTGGCAAAAGTTGAAGCGGACAGAAGAGGTTGAAGAAGCTAATGAAGAGCATAGCGAGTCCGACAAGGGGCCCACTAGAGCTGGCACGCAGCCTCAAATCCCCAGTGTAACACCTGTATCCAGTACTGGAGCAGCTGCGTTTCCATATGCACCACCACAAAGCATCCCTGGCCTGCATCCCGGAGCATACGGCTTCAGACCACAGATCAGTCTTGAAAGAACACGCCTGCCCACGTTCTCGGGAGACATGACCGATTACTATCGGTGGAAGGTTGAGTGGGAAGAGCTGGAACAGCTGGGAAACCCACAGAGAACGGCTGGTGTTACAAGGTTCCACCTCCTGGCAAGTCTCGGCGATAGGGTAAAGAAAGACTTGGTTCTGTCTAGCTGTGCGTCGGCGGATGAAATGTTCAGGCGTCTCGACAACCGTTTCGGGAACAAGGCGAAAATCGTCCTGAAGATATCCGAGGAGGTTCAGGGCCTACCCCCCGTAAAGGGTGATAACCCTAGGAAAGCAATTGAGCTGATCCAAGCAGTGGAGCGGGCTCTTAGTAACCTTGTGATCCTGGGAGAAGAGGAGGTTATAAAGAACCGTTGGGTAGCACAGTCCCTTGAAAGCAAGCTACCAAGCTCTCTGAAGGAGAAATGGATTGCACATAAGACTGAGGCTGTGAATGGGTTTGTTCCACATAATCATTTCGACTGCTTACTGCGCTTCCTGAAGAAACAGGAGGCAATCCTGGAGGAGCTGGATCAGCTGGAGGTAAGCCCTAGAGAGGGAAGCTCCTCAGTGAAAGGCCTGGTAGACAAACCAGAAAGAGGAGTCAAGAAAGCATTCTCCAAAGCTACCTCAGGCCGTAGAGAGGCTCAGTTGAAGCTACGCTTGGGCTCGTGCACTGCCTGTGCTGATGAGACTCACGCTGGCAGGCTATTTGCTTGCAAAGCCTTCAGGGAGATGGATCTCCAGAGGAGAAAGACCCATCTAAATACCCATGGGATTTGCAATCGTTGCCTGTGTCTCCACCTAAAGGATGGCCGTTGCAACCCGAAGTTCCTCTGCAGTAAAATGGACTGCCGCAAAGAAGAGCCTCACCACTATTTGCTCTGCCCCAAGTCTATCGCTCAAGAAAAAGACACTGGCAGAGAGGTGCAAGGTACCAAAAGGGTGGAGAGAAAAGGCCTCGGACTGACCAGCAAGCAAGAAGAGCTCCTGGCGAAAGTCACTCCGGAATTAAGAGCAGAATTTAGGAAGGCATTTTCCAACAAAGCCTCAACCACGATCTGCACTGCTGGAGGTGGACTGAAAGAGTATCCAGTTATAATGATGTTACTGGAAGTGACAACTAACTCAGGCCAGCTGATAGGCACTCTTATTGATCTTGCCTCTGATACCAACTACATAACAAACAACGCTGCCCAGCGCCTTGGACTGATTGGTGAGTGCATCAAGTTAATTGTCCATGGAATAGGAGGGATGAGAACGACAGTTACAACCAAGAGGTACTCCCTGCGACTAAGAGTGAAGACCATCAAGGGGACGGTAATGGAACACAAATTGCTCTGCTACGGCCTGGAGAGTATTGCGGAGATAAGTCAGCTTGTCACTCCGCAACAACTGCAAAAGATCTTTCCTGACGTCGCTATTGAAGAGCTGGTCCGCCCTGAGAACATCGATCTTCTGATCAGCCACAGGGAAGGTCGTCTAGTTCCACAGCCGTTCAAGTTGGAGGGAGATCTAGTCCTCTGGGACGGCCCATTGGGCAAAACTGTTGGTGGTACTCACCCTGACCTCTTCGAGGTAGTCGATCTAACGCTGCACCAGTCTGAAACTCACTTTGCAAGGTCTATGAGAACATCCTCAAGGGTGTACAAGGAGGTTGTTGTAGACACCAAAGACCTGAGTGAGAACCCAATGAGGATGGAAGAAGTGACCCTCAGCAGCACCACTACTACGAATAAGGAGGTGTTTGATTGGTTCAAGTGGGATAGTATTGGAGCAGCATGTGACCCGAAATGCGGGAGCTGTAAGTGCAGCAAGTGCCCTCCTGGAGGCAAAGAGATGACCCTTGGAGAAGAAAGGGACTTAGAAAAGATAAAGGACTGCCTCTTTTATGTGCTAGCGGACAAACATAGTGACGCCCCACATTGGGATGCGGCCTACCCATGGAAAGTAAGCCCAGCGATTCTGCCAGATAACCGCCGAGCAGTGGAAGCAACCTTCCTGAACACAGAGGCTCGGCTGGCTAGAGAACCTGTGTGGAAAGCGGCATATGGAGAGCAGATCCGCGAGATGGTATCAAGAGGAGCAGCCATTGAGTTCACGAAAGAAAAGATCAAGGGCTGGAACGGCCCAATCTGGTACATCAGCCATTTGGTTGCCCCAAATCCCCATTCTAGCTCAACGCCAGTAAGGATAGTCTGGAACAGTAGCCAGGAGTTTAAAGGGTTGAGTTTGAACAACCTCCTGCATAAAGGCCCTGATGTCCTCAATCCAATCCGAGGTGTTTTGCTGAGATTCAGAAGCAGATTGTATGCTGCCCTTGGCGATGTTAACAAAATGTATAATTCAGTGTGGCTGAAGGACGAGGAGGTCCACCTCCATCGATTCCTTTGGAGGGATAACCCCGAAGATGAAATCGGTGTGTTTGCCGTCGTCAGGGTCAACATCGGCGACAAGCCTGCCGGATGCATCGCTCAGGTTGCCATGAGAGAGACGGCAAACCTGCCTCAGTTTACATCTATGGTTGAAGAGCGCCGGATCCTGACAGAGGATTGCTATGTGGACGACATCTTGACATCGCATGATGATCTCCAAACTCTGATCAGGATGACCGAAGGAGTAGAAGAGATCCTAAAAGCAGGTGGCTTCTCTCTCAAGCCCTGGATCCTGACAGGCCAAAGTGGGAGGAGTGGAAAACCCACTGACCCCAGCAACGTCAGGTCAACAGAACCCAAGACCCTAATACTCCCCAACCAGATGCGGGATGAGGAGAATAAGGCATTGGGATTGGGATATGAACCCGAATCTGACAAACTCCGTGTGCTGACGTCGGTGAACTTCTCAAGGAGGCGAGGAAAGATGAGGATAGGCCTGGATCTACGAGAGGATGAGATCAGAGGCTGCACTCCCGACCCTCTCACCCGACGCATGCTGCTGAGTCAGATCGCAGGGTTCTATGATCCCATTGGCCTGGCCTCACCTGCCAAGCAACGAGGAGCGATGCTCATAAGAGAGTCTTTTCAGGAAGCAGGAAGAGACCATTCCTCCAAGGACACCTGGGACGATCCTCTTTCACCACGTCTTCGAGAGGCTGCAATAAAACTCTTTGAGCAATATGTGAGGCTAGGCCAACTAAGATTCAACAGGAGTCTTACACCCCTTGGAGCTATAGGTCACCCGATGGGGATTACGTTTTCTGATGGTAGTGAAGCTTCCTATGGAGCCGTTCTTTACTTACGGTGGCAGACAGAAGATGGAGTCGTAGTGAAGTTGGTTGAGTCTAAGGCCAAGCTCACCCCTCTAGACCAGAAAGGTGATGTCATTAAAGCAGAGCTGTGTGGGGCTGTCTTTGCATCCCGCCTGAAGACATACTTCGAGAAGCACTGTTACATTAAGATTGATCAGTGGATCCATTTTGTCGATAGTCAGACAATCCTGGGAGCTATCCAGAAGGATAGCTATGGTTATCAGACATTTTTTGCAAACCGGATTGGAGAAATCCAAAAGGCCGGATCAGTAGAGAGCTGGAGGTGGGTCGAAGGAAGACAGAATGTCGCCGACCTCATCACAAGGGGGGCATTCCCTGAGGAGCTTGCTGAAGGATCAGTCTGGCAGGAAGGCCCAGAATTTTTGAAGTTGCCTGAATCAGATTGGCCTGTGAAAACTGCCAGAGAGATCAACCCCTCTGTTGTTGAAGAGATAGGGGGACTTCGGAGGAAGGCGTTCTCGGCACTGGTTACAGCAGGAGCCCAGCCCAGGAAATGGTCAGGCCCAACTAGTGTTGCGCTTGTGCGCCTTGTGGACCCCCGAAGGTTCAGTTCACTGGCACGGTTATGCGGGACCATCGCCTGGATGAGACAAGCAGTAGAAATATGGCTGGGCAGCAGCCAGGCCCCAGTTCGGTCAAAGTGGGAGGCAAGACCATATCTGTCTGTGGAAGAAAGAGCAACAGCTTTTAAAGATCTAGCTCTTGCAGCTCAAGATGGTGTTGAGTTCCGGGATACAACCCTGGATCGCCTGGTTGTTCAGAAAGAGGAAAAGACAGGACTTTTGTTCTGCGGAGGGAGAATCCAACGCTGGAATGAGGATAGAGTGGCTGTACCGCTAATCCCATGCCAGTCGTGGCTCGCAACCCTACTGGCCAGGGAGGCACATGAAGAAAACCATGAAGGTGTTGCTTCTACCCTTCTACGGACAAGAGGGAAAGCCTGGATCATACAGGGACGAAGGATAGTTAAGAAGGTGCTGAACAACTGTGTCACCTGCAGAAAGCAAAGAGCCAAGATGTGCCAGCAAGTAATGAGTGATCTCCCTCAAGAGCGTACCAAAAGGGCAGGTCCATTCGAGTATACAACACTCGATCTTTTTGGTCCCTTTGAGGTGAAGGACGCTGTTAAAAGAAGGACAAGCAAGAAGGTCTGGGGCATTGTTTTCTGCTGTATGTCCTCGAGAGCTGTCTATGCGGACCTCACTGATGACCAGTCGGCAGAAAGCTTCCTCCAAGCATACTCCCGCTTTGTTGCTCTGAGGGGGCATCCAAGGAAACTATGGTCCGACAGAGGCACCAACTTCGTTGGTGCTAAGTTGGCTCTGTGTGAGCTGCATAAACATCTGGCTTGCCTGCAGGCTGCGTCCATAGGAGATGTAGCCGCCAAGAACGGGACTGAGTGGAAGTGGGACTTTCACCCAGCAGATGCACCCCACAGGAATGGAGCTGCGGAGGCTGCAGTGAAGCTTTTGAAGAGGGCGCTCATGAGCCTCGGAGGAACTACAGGATCTCTCACATGGGGGGAGCTCCAAACTCTGTTCTATCAGGCAGCCAACCTGACAAACGAGCGCCCAATCGATGCCAGAGCTCAAGAACAGGAGGATTCGGTTGAGTACTTAACACCCAACTCCCTCATACTGGGTCGAGCATCGCTTGGAGGAGACACCAGCGGGCTTGACCTAGAGACCCATCCCTGGCGTCGTCTAAGGGCTATTCAAATCGGAGTTGACCGGTTCTGGGCAAAGTGGAGGGAACTAGCTGGCCCAAATCTGTTCATTCGACATAAGTGGCACCGGACAGAGAGGAACGTCAAAGTCGGCGACCTCGTCTGGATTGCTGACCCAAATGCTTTGAGAGGTCAGTTTCGTCTGGGCCGGATTTTGACAGTTTATCCTGACAGTAAAGGAATTGTCAGGGATGCTGATATTGTAACATGTACTGGCCTTCCTGTTTCCTTGGTGGATGGCAAAAAGAAGAGGAGTTCTTCACTGCCAATGACAGTTATTAGAAGAGACGTGAGAAGATTGGTGGTTCTTCTCCCGGTGGATGAAACTCATCCACCCTAGCCACCTTGACACCTGCCTCTTCCTGAATCCCTCTTATCCTGTACACCGCCCTATCCCCCTGGCCCAAACCCATCTCATTTACTGTCCAAACCCCTTTCACCTTGTCACCGCCCTTGCCCTTGTTGGCTGGTTGGTGCAAGCCTAGCGCTGCCACCATGCCCATCACATTTGCACATACATGAAGAAGTTAGAGCATGCATATCCCATACCTCGCATACCCGGGCAGTATACCACACGCCTGCCATAGGGATGTGATTGACTTGGACATTGGACTAAGCTGCTGCTCTTCCATTGGTTGTGCCTTTATCAGCCACTTATACATAGACATTGTGCAAAGCTGTGCAAAAAAAAAAAAAAAAAAAAAAAAAAAAAAAAAGTGTATATATACACACATGTATAATTTGTGGAAAGGGGAACCAAAAGAGGGTGTCATTAAGAGGGGTCCGTTGAGTGATTTTGGTAAATTCCCTGGATTATAAAATCAGGAACTTAAGTGGGAGGTGTTGTGTTTTCTGTGGAGTTTTGTCATTTGTTAAGTTTTGTTATTTAAATGTTTAATGTTTAAATCTACTTTAAACTAGAGCTACCAATGTTGCAATTTACACTTTAGCAGCCAAATAGTGCAGTGCCTCTTTAAGAAAGGAGTGTGCTGTGAGCACATGTGACCGGTATTTACTACGTGAAAAGGAAGCGTGAGATTCATTCAGTTTGTAATCATTTTCAACCCGGTGTGCAGCCACTTGGTAAACTCTCTTAATCTCAAATGTTTTCTTGTCTACTTTAATGATGTATGTTTCATGTTGTTTGCTGTCACCATGTTATGTTGTTGTACTGCGTTTATGTCCGTTGCACTTTAAAGATAACACTATTCCGCTATTCTCCGGTAGATCAAAGCAGATTAGTTTACTGATAGAGATAACGCTATGCGCTGTATGAGTTATAAATTGACGAGGTGGCGAAGCCGTGGGATTAACATTTAGATTCATAACATTATTATACTATACGTGTTCATTTGTATTTACTTTATTTAGTTTTATAATGTTTGATGAAGTAGGAATCGCGGACTTCCTGGTTTGCCGCGGGGCATTTTGGGAGCTGTAGTTTCCTGCTTACAGAAAAGATTGCATGTTGTGTTTTCTGTGGAGTTTTGTCATTTGTTAAGTTTTGTTATTTAAATGTTTAATGTTTAAATCTACTTTAAACTAGAGCTACCAATGTTGCAATTTACACTTTAGCAGCCAAATAGTGCAGTGCCTCTTTAAGAAAGGAGTGTGCTGTGAGCACATGTGACCGGTATTTACTACGTGAAAAGGAAGCGTGAGATTCATTCAGTTTGTAATCATTTTCAACCCGGTGTGCAGCCACTTGGTAAACTCTCTTAATCTCAAATGTTTTCTTGTCTACTTTAATGATGTATGTTTCATGTTGTTTGCTGTCACCATGTTATGTTGTTGTACTGCGTTTATGTCCGTTGCACTTTAAAGATAACACTATTCCGCTATTCTCCGGTAGATCAAAGCAGATTAGTTTACTGATAGAGATAACGCTATGCGCTGTATGAGTTATAAATTGACGAGGTGGCGAAGCCGTGGGATTAACATTTAGATTCATAACATTATTATACTATACGTGTTCATTTGTATTTACTTTATTTAGTTTTATAATGTTTGATGAAGTAGGAATCGCGGACTTCCTGGTTTGCCGCGGGGCATTTTGGGAGCTGTAGTTTCCTGCTTACAGAAAAGATTGCATGCATTTTGCATAGAGTTGTGGTAGGACTTGAGTATGATGCATAATGTTTGAAGTGTAAATTGTGTACATTTAAATTATGAAATTATTATTATTATAGTATATTAATGTTATTTATATTGTATTTTGATTAATGTTATTTATTGTTGCTTATTGTTATTGGGCTGTTGAGGTAAAGAACTGGGGCTGGTTGTAGTATGCACATGGAAATTGAAACGTTGTATTTCTTGTTATTTCAGGTTTATTACCTGGTTATCCTTTTGAACTAAAAATAAACAAACAAATGTGGAATACCGAGTAATATCCTCTTTGTACACTGGGTTGCCCTTTCCGTGGGAAGAAAACGGAACAGTAATAAACCAACTGCCCAAGAGAGTTAAGCCAAGTTTGCCACTGCCATATCAGCATTGACCAGTGAAGGAGCACCAAGGGAAGAGGAATAGGCCAAATTAGAGCCCTCTGTCAACAGCGCCTTGGTCAGTGCAGAGAGAAAGAAGATGGATTTGGCAGAATTAGTGGCCTTAAAAGGAAAGCGCTCAACAGCACAGAGCTCTTTCAGCAAGAGAGCCAAAAAGCTGTTCCTCACTGTCGACCTCCTAGAAAAAAAGGTGCTCATCGACGAGATCAGAGCACTTGGTGTGGACTTTGGAAAGCTGCACGACACTGGACTCGAATATGTTGATGTTCTAGGAGAAGTGGGAAGTGAGGAAGAAAAAGCAGAAAAAGAAGCGGCTCATGTAGAGGAGAAATTGGCGACGTGCCTTGCTACCTATACAGAAACGCTCCGGCTCGCTAAAGAGACGTTATGGTCCAAATTCGCCTATGTTGACCTTAAATTGTACGCCGACGGTGCAGAGGAGAAATGTGCTGAAGTGGAGAACACTGATCTGAAGGAGATGGTAGATGAAGACTTTCAAGTCCTGAGAGAGGGCCTGGTGGAGAGAATCAAAATGCTTGAGCAGAAGGTGCTTGAATGGGAAGGTCTTGTCCCTGGAGCCAAGACAACAGTGTATAAGCAGCAGCAATACAAGCTGGTCAACAGACTGCATGACTGGGTGCGGAGCTGGCAAAAGTTGAAGCGGACAGAAGAGGTTGAAGAAGCTAATGAAGAGCATAGCGAGTCCGACAAGGGGCCCACTAGAGCTGGCACGCAGCCTCAAATCCCCAGTGTAACACCTGTATCCAGTACTGGAGCAGCTGCGTTTCCATATGCACCACCACAAAGCATCCCTGGCCTGCATCCCGGAGCATACGGCTTCAGACCACAGATCAGTCTTGAAAGAACACGCCTGCCCACGTTCTCGGGAGACATGACCGATTACTATCGGTGGAAGGTTGAGTGGGAAGAGCTGGAACAGCTGGGAAACCCACAGAGAACGGCTGGTGTTACAAGGTTCCACCTCCTGGCAAGTCTCGGCGATAGGGTAAAGAAAGACTTGGTTCTGTCTAGCTGTGCGTCGGCGGATGAAATGTTCAGGCGTCTCGACAACCGTTTCGGGAACAAGGCGAAAATCGTCCTGAAGATATCCGAGGAGGTTCAGGGCCTACCCCCCGTAAAGGGTGATAACCCTAGGAAAGCAATTGAGCTGATCCAAGCAGTGGAGCGGGCTCTTAGTAACCTTGTGATCCTGGGAGAAGAGGAGGTTATAAAGAACCGTTGGGTAGCACAGTCCCTTGAAAGCAAGCTACCAAGCTCTCTGAAGGAGAAATGGATTGCACATAAGACTGAGGCTGTGAATGGGTTTGTTCCACATAATCATTTCGACTGCTTACTGCGCTTCCTGAAGAAACAGGAGGCAATCCTGGAGGAGCTGGATCAGCTGGAGGTAAGCCCTAGAGAGGGAAGCTCCTCAGTGAAAGGCCTGGTAGACAAACCAGAAAGAGGAGTCAAGAAAGCATTCTCCAAAGCTACCTCAGGCCGTAGAGAGGCTCAGTTGAAGCTACGCTTGGGCTCGTGCACTGCCTGTGCTGATGAGACTCACGCTGGCAGGCTATTTGCTTGCAAAGCCTTCAGGGAGATGGATCTCCAGAGGAGAAAGACCCATCTAAATACCCATGGGATTTGCAATCGTTGCCTGTGTCTCCACCTAAAGGATGGCCGTTGCAACCCGAAGTTCCTCTGCAGTAAAATGGACTGCCGCAAAGAAGAGCCTCACCACTATTTGCTCTGCCCCAAGTCTATCGCTCAAGAAAAAGACACTGGCAGAGAGGTGCAAGGTACCAAAAGGGTGGAGAGAAAAGGCCTCGGACTGACCAGCAAGCAAGAAGAGCTCCTGGCGAAAGTCACTCCGGAATTAAGAGCAGAATTTAGGAAGGCATTTTCCAACAAAGCCTCAACCACGATCTGCACTGCTGGAGGTGGACTGAAAGAGTATCCAGTTATAATGATGTTACTGGAAGTGACAACTAACTCAGGCCAGCTGATAGGCACTCTTATTGATCTTGCCTCTGATACCAACTACATAACAAACAACGCTGCCCAGCGCCTTGGACTGATTGGTGAGTGCATCAAGTTAATTGTCCATGGAATAGGAGGGATGAGAACGACAGTTACAACCAAGAGGTACTCCCTGCGACTAAGAGTGAAGACCATCAAGGGGACGGTAATGGAACACAAATTGCTCTGCTACGGCCTGGAGAGTATTGCGGAGATAAGTCAGCTTGTCACTCCGCAACAACTGCAAAAGATCTTTCCTGACGTCGCTATTGAAGAGCTGGTCCGCCCTGAGAACATCGATCTTCTGATCAGCCACAGGGAAGGTCGTCTAGTTCCACAGCCGTTCAAGTTGGAGGGAGATCTAGTCCTCTGGGACGGCCCATTGGGCAAAACTGTTGGTGGTACTCACCCTGACCTCTTCGAGGTAGTCGATCTAACGCTGCACCAGTCTGAAACTCACTTTGCAAGGTCTATGAGAACATCCTCAAGGGTGTACAAGGAGGTTGTTGTAGACACCAAAGACCTGAGTGAGAACCCAATGAGGATGGAAGAAGTGACCCTCAGCAGCACCACTACTACGAATAAGGAGGTGTTTGATTGGTTCAAGTGGGATAGTATTGGAGCAGCATGTGACCCGAAATGCGGGAGCTGTAAGTGCAGCAAGTGCCCTCCTGGAGGCAAAGAGATGACCCTTGGAGAAGAAAGGGACTTAGAAAAGATAAAGGACTGCCTCTTTTATGTGCTAGCGGACAAACATAGTGACGCCCCACATTGGGATGCGGCCTACCCATGGAAAGTAAGCCCAGCGATTCTGCCAGATAACCGCCGAGCAGTGGAAGCAACCTTCCTGAACACAGAGGCTCGGCTGGCTAGAGAACCTGTGTGGAAAGCGGCATATGGAGAGCAGATCCGCGAGATGGTATCAAGAGGAGCAGCCATTGAGTTCACGAAAGAAAAGATCAAGGGCTGGAACGGCCCAATCTGGTACATCAGCCATTTGGTTGCCCCAAATCCCCATTCTAGCTCAACGCCAGTAAGGATAGTCTGGAACAGTAGCCAGGAGTTTAAAGGGTTGAGTTTGAACAACCTCCTGCATAAAGGCCCTGATGTCCTCAATCCAATCCGAGGTGTTTTGCTGAGATTCAGAAGCAGATTGTATGCTGCCCTTGGCGATGTTAACAAAATGTATAATTCAGTGTGGCTGAAGGACGAGGAGGTCCACCTCCATCGATTCCTTTGGAGGGATAACCCCGAAGATGAAATCGGTGTGTTTGCCGTCGTCAGGGTCAACATCGGCGACAAGCCTGCCGGATGCATCGCTCAGGTTGCCATGAGAGAGACGGCAAACCTGCCTCAGTTTACATCTATGGTTGAAGAGCGCCGGATCCTGACAGAGGATTGCTATGTGGACGACATCTTGACATCGCATGATGATCTCCAAACTCTGATCAGGATGACCGAAGGAGTAGAAGAGATCCTAAAAGCAGGTGGCTTCTCTCTCAAGCCCTGGATCCTGACAGGCCAAAGTGGGAGGAGTGGAAAACCCACTGACCCCAGCAACGTCAGGTCAACAGAACCCAAGACCCTAATACTCCCCAACCAGATGCGGGATGAGGAGAATAAGGCATTGGGATTGGGATATGAACCCGAATCTGACAAACTCCGTGTGCTGACGTCGGTGAACTTCTCAAGGAGGCGAGGAAAGATGAGGATAGGCCTGGATCTACGAGAGGATGAGATCAGAGGCTGCACTCCCGACCCTCTCACCCGACGCATGCTGCTGAGTCAGATCGCAGGGTTCTATGATCCCATTGGCCTGGCCTCACCTGCCAAGCAACGAGGAGCGATGCTCATAAGAGAGTCTTTTCAGGAAGCAGGAAGAGACCATTCCTCCAAGGACACCTGGGACGATCCTCTTTCACCACGTCTTCGAGAGGCTGCAATAAAACTCTTTGAGCAATATGTGAGGCTAGGCCAACTAAGATTCAACAGGAGTCTTACACCCCTTGGAGCTATAGGTCACCCGATGGGGATTACGTTTTCTGATGGTAGTGAAGCTTCCTATGGAGCCGTTCTTTACTTACGGTGGCAGACAGAAGATGGAGTCGTAGTGAAGTTGGTTGAGTCTAAGGCCAAGCTCACCCCTCTAGACCAGAAAGGTGATGTCATTAAAGCAGAGCTGTGTGGGGCTGTCTTTGCATCCCGCCTGAAGACATACTTCGAGAAGCACTGTTACATTAAGATTGATCAGTGGATCCATTTTGTCGATAGTCAGACAATCCTGGGAGCTATCCAGAAGGATAGCTATGGTTATCAGACATTTTTTGCAAACCGGATTGGAGAAATCCAAAAGGCCGGATCAGTAGAGAGCTGGAGGTGGGTCGAAGGAAGACAGAATGTCGCCGACCTCATCACAAGGGGGGCATTCCCTGAGGAGCTTGCTGAAGGATCAGTCTGGCAGGAAGGCCCAGAATTTTTGAAGTTGCCTGAATCAGATTGGCCTGTGAAAACTGCCAGAGAGATCAACCCCTCTGTTGTTGAAGAGATAGGGGGACTTCGGAGGAAGGCGTTCTCGGCACTGGTTACAGCAGGAGCCCAGCCCAGGAAATGGTCAGGCCCAACTAGTGTTGCGCTTGTGCGCCTTGTGGACCCCCGAAGGTTCAGTTCACTGGCACGGTTATGCGGGACCATCGCCTGGATGAGACAAGCAGTAGAAATATGGCTGGGCAGCAGCCAGGCCCCAGTTCGGTCAAAGTGGGAGGCAAGACCATATCTGTCTGTGGAAGAAAGAGCAACAGCTTTTAAAGATCTAGCTCTTGCAGCTCAAGATGGTGTTGAGTTCCGGGATACAACCCTGGATCGCCTGGTTGTTCAGAAAGAGGAAAAGACAGGACTTTTGTTCTGCGGAGGGAGAATCCAACGCTGGAATGAGGATAGAGTGGCTGTACCGCTAATCCCATGCCAGTCGTGGCTCGCAACCCTACTGGCCAGGGAGGCACATGAAGAAAACCATGAAGGTGTTGCTTCTACCCTTCTACGGACAAGAGGGAAAGCCTGGATCATACAGGGACGAAGGATAGTTAAGAAGGTGCTGAACAACTGTGTCACCTGCAGAAAGCAAAGAGCCAAGATGTGCCAGCAAGTAATGAGTGATCTCCCTCAAGAGCGTACCAAAAGGGCAGGTCCATTCGAGTATACAACACTCGATCTTTTTGGTCCCTTTGAGGTGAAGGACGCTGTTAAAAGAAGGACAAGCAAGAAGGTCTGGGGCATTGTTTTCTGCTGTATGTCCTCGAGAGCTGTCTATGCGGACCTCACTGATGACCAGTCGGCAGAAAGCTTCCTCCAAGCATACTCCCGCTTTGTTGCTCTGAGGGGGCATCCAAGGAAACTATGGTCCGACAGAGGCACCAACTTCGTTGGTGCTAAGTTGGCTCTGTGTGAGCTGCATAAACATCTGGCTTGCCTGCAGGCTGCGTCCATAGGAGATGTAGCCGCCAAGAACGGGACTGAGTGGAAGTGGGACTTTCACCCAGCAGATGCACCCCACAGGAATGGAGCTGCGGAGGCTGCAGTGAAGCTTTTGAAGAGGGCGCTCATGAGCCTCGGAGGAACTACAGGATCTCTCACATGGGGGGAGCTCCAAACTCTGTTCTATCAGGCAGCCAACCTGACAAACGAGCGCCCAATCGATGCCAGAGCTCAAGAACAGGAGGATTCGGTTGAGTACTTAACACCCAACTCCCTCATACTGGGTCGAGCATCGCTTGGAGGAGACACCAGCGGGCTTGACCTAGAGACCCATCCCTGGCGTCGTCTAAGGGCTATTCAAATCGGAGTTGACCGGTTCTGGGCAAAGTGGAGGGAACTAGCTGGCCCAAATCTGTTCATTCGACATAAGTGGCACCGGACAGAGAGGAACGTCAAAGTCGGCGACCTCGTCTGGATTGCTGACCCAAATGCTTTGAGAGGTCAGTTTCGTCTGGGCCGGATTTTGACAGTTTATCCTGACAGTAAAGGAATTGTCAGGGATGCTGATATTGTAACATGTACTGGCCTTCCTGTTTCCTTGGTGGATGGCAAAAAGAAGAGGAGTTCTTCACTGCCAATGACAGTTATTAGAAGAGACGTGAGAAGATTGGTGGTTCTTCTCCCGGTGGATGAAACTCATCCACCCTAGCCACCTTGACACCTGCCTCTTCCTGAATCCCTCTTATCCTGTACACCGCCCTATCCCCCTGGCCCAAACCCATCTCATTTACTGTCCAAACCCCTTTCACCTTGTCACCGCCCTTGCCCTTGTTGGCTGGTTGGTGCAAGCCTAGCGCTGCCACCATGCCCATCACATTTGCACATACATGAAGAAGTTAGAGCATGCATATCCCATACCTCGCATACCCGGGCAGTATACCACACGCCTGCCATAGGGATGTGATTGACTTGGACATTGGACTAAGCTGCTGCTCTTCCATTGGTTGTGCCTTTATCAGCCACTTATACATAGACATTGTGCAAAGCTGTGCAAAAAAAAAAAAAAAAAAAAAAAAAAAAAAAAAGTGTATATATACACACATGTATAATTTGTGGAAAGGGGAACCAAAAGAGGGTGTCATTAAGAGGGGTCCGTTGAGTGATTTTGGTAAATTCCCTGGATTATAAAATCAGGAACTTAAGTGGGAGGTGTTGTGTTTTCTGTGGAGTTTTGTCATTTGTTAAGTTTTGTTATTTAAATGTTTAATGTTTAAATCTACTTTAAACTAGAGCTACCAATGTTGCAATTTACACTTTAGCAGCCAAATAGTGCAGTGCCTCTTTAAGAAAGGAGTGTGCTGTGAGCACATGTGACCGGTATTTACTACGTGAAAAGGAAGCGTGAGATTCATTCAGTTTGTAATCATTTTCAACCCGGTGTGCAGCCACTTGGTAAACTCTCTTAATCTCAAATGTTTTCTTGTCTACTTTAATGATGTATGTTTCATGTTGTTTGCTGTCACCATGTTATGTTGTTGTACTGCGTTTATGTCCGTTGCACTTTAAAGATAACACTATTCCGCTATTCTCCGGTAGATCAAAGCAGATTAGTTTACTGATAGAGATAACGCTATGCGCTGTATGAGTTATAAATTGACGAGGTGGCGAAGCCGTGGGATTAACATTTAGATTCATAACATTATTATACTATACGTGTTCATTTGTATTTACTTTATTTAGTTTTATAATGTTTGATGAAGTAGGAATCGCGGACTTCCTGGTTTGCCGCGGGGCATTTTGGGAGCTGTAGTTTCCTGCTTACAGAAAAGATTGCATGCATTTTGCATAGAGTTGTGGTAGGACTTGAGTATGATGCATAATGTTTGAAGTGTAAATTGTGTACATTTAAATTATGAAATTATTATTATTATAGTATATTAATGTTATTTATATTGTATTTTGATTAATGTTATTTATTGTTGCTTATTGTTATTGGGCTGTTGAGGTAAAGAACTGGGGCTGGTTGTAGTATGCACATGGAAATTGAAACGTTGTATTTCTTGTTATTTCAGGTTTATTACCTGGTTATCCTTTTGAACTAAAAATAAACAAACAAATGTGGAATACCGAGTAATATCCTCTTTGTACACTGGGTTGCCCTTTCCGTGGGAAGAAAACGGAACAATATCCCACATAGGCTTCAGTCAGTGACCCTGCTGATAAGATGCTCAAACATACATCTGTTTAGTCCTCTTCACACAATCCCAAGCATATCTTCTTGCATTATTCTTTGTACTAGGGTTCATGGGTTGCTTGAACAAAGCCTTGTACAATATTCTACCTGCATGTTTTTATTACATTTGTACGAGGCGAGCCAGGGCTTCTTCTGTCATATTTTTTGTTGTTGTTGTATTTTAATGTCAGAGTATATTTTCACACCATAGAAACTGTACTGTTGCCATGCAAGACTTTTACCAGTTTAAAAGGAGAAATAACTTCATTAAAATTCTAGCCGTGACCTTGGTATCATCTCTACAAAGAAGGAATGTGCATTTGATTTTCAAACATTACAGTTTGTGGGAGGATTGGAACAGTTGAAAAGAAAAAAATTGGTACAAAGAAAAGCACAATGTATGAATATATTTAATAATTTAATCTCTTCCCACTGCTTTTCAATAGAATGTAACAAGGGAAACATGAACAAAATTGATACAGAGTTATATAAATAATACTAAATAAACTAAACTAATTAAGCAGACAAACTGGATGATTATCAAAAAACTATTTCTAAAATAAAAGAAGATTTTTTTGCATGCATAGCTAATTAATTATAGAACTGGAAAAACGAATTTTCTTAATTACTATTTTTTGCCTAGTTTTTCAGTAAAATATATAAACGTTGTCCAAACGATATAACAAACAAAGTCAGTGCTTGAAGTGGGCCGGTACGCACTTCTATATTTTAGTCTTTAGAGTACCTGCACGTTTTTGTGCGTACTGGCACTTCTGACATGTTGCCGGTACTCAAAGTAAAATGTACCGGCACTTCTTTTTTTCCACTTCAAGTACTGTATTTAGTAGAGAATCAAATTTAAGATATTAAGACTTCTATGTGTGTTTTAGAAAATATATCTTGAATTGTTTTTTTTTTGTTTTTTTTTACTTAGTTAATACTGTTAGATCTAAACTTAAAAACAAGAAAAAATCCAATTGAGGTAAACAAAAAAAAAACTATTTTTTTGTATTTTTATTTTGTATTTCATTTTATTTCTTATTTCCTGAGCTAAATTCAGACCAAAAATTTCCAGTCAATTTATAATTTTCTATGATCTATTCACTAGTTTTCAATTGTGATCCGGGAGACCCACAGCTCTGCACATTTTCTATATCTTTATTATTTAAGACACCTGATTTAGATCATCAGCTCATTAGCAGCAAGCCCCATCAACTGAAATGTGTCAGATAAGAGAGACACGAAATGTGCAGTTCTGTGGGTCCCCAGGATCTATTCACTGGTTTACAAAGTCATTATTTGAAAGACGACTTCAAAAGGGGCTTTGTGACTCTTGCGGGTCAATATCTCATTATCGCAGTCACACTAAGCATAAAGTGGTGGAGAACTATGTCAAAGTCAATGCGGTACTTTTTCTCTCCACTTGATGGTGCAGCAGATGATTCTGTCAGAACAAGTTCATCATCACGTCTACTGCCACATGAGTCTGTCAGCAGATGCGATGATCAATATATGATGGAATCTCATCTCTGAATCCTCAAAATATGTACTCCAACAGTCAGCGATAAGTTTGTCCATTCACATATTGTTCAGGAAGCTGGAAGATATTGAGATTAAATAAACAAATGCAATACAAACATAAAATTATCATTATTAAGAGGAAAAGAAAAGCAAACCTGAGCATAAACATTGTGTGTGCTTTCAAATCTAAACACAGAACAATTATTTGCAATTAGATTACAAACAGTGTAATCTATCTGATGCAAACAGATGTGAATTTGTTCACAAGCTTATAGAGATTTATTTATTTGAGCATTATTATGTTTCTAAGAGAGTGCCAGTGCCTAACCACCTTATTTTCATTTAATGTAGAAACGTTGATAATTTACAATATCTACACTATGTACATATGAAATAATATATCCATAAAATTATAGATACATTATATTTCATAATTAAACACTAACGTTACATTTTAGAATAAAATGCTACTTATTAATGCATTATATTTAAAAACTAAATACTGCAATATTATTATTTATCATATATATATATATATATATATATATATATATATATATATATATATTATTATATATAAGTATTTATAACTTAATTGTACTTATTTTCCATCCCATTGTTTCCTGCATTTTAGATTCCCCAAATTTTTATTTTCACTGAAGCAGACAGTGAAAATTAAATGACCAAAAAAAGAGAGAAAATTAAAAGAGAGAAAATTCTCTTTCCTGTCCAGTATAACAAGCCTTATGCAAAATCAGAGTTTACCCCTACATATTGTACTCAAGGACAGTAACAAAGCATCAAGTGCGCACACACACACAATAACCCATTATTTTGAAAAACTGAAGCATCTGAATTGGCCTCTATGATAAAACTGTGACCTGTCGTGACCTCAGACAGTTTGCCATCCTGCCACTCAACACAACACAATAATAACTACAATAAAAACTCAACTGAGCAGCAGAGCTGTCGTTTAATAGCATTAGAAACAATGGCATGAGTGTTCAGATATCTAGTCCACTTGGGGTTAAATAGAACATTACTAGCTGTTCTTGTTACATACTGTATGGTGCATAAATTACATGCACATTTGTATAAACGTATAAGTGTATTAGGAAATGTGGAAAGTATTCCATCCTTGGTTTATTTTACTCTTCATTACACTGACTGTGTCCTACTAACAATGACTTTGCCCATTTGGTCTATGACCCTCAGAAGACAGAGTCTCTCAGGGAGATGCACAAGGAGAAATGCTATCCAGAGTGACATCCAAAACCCGCTGGTGTATTTGTTCCTTCCTGTTTGCTCACATCTGTGTGTTCTCAGTTATGATGTTATCAGAGCCCTGCACCTGCTGCTCAGGTGGAGTTCACCAGCAACATAAACAAAGAGTTATTAATATCTATCGCAGCATTTTTGTAAAACTTGATACCCAGCTGTCACGTCAGCTGAAAGCGGCTGTTCTTCATCCTTTTGAAGGGCAAAGCTGGGCTGTAAAACATGATAGGATCAGAGCAGGTAAGGGAGGATAGGAAAATAACAAACAGATTTTTTAACCCTTTGTTTTGCTCATACGTTTGCAGTTTAGAGTGTTAATGTGGTCCCGGAGGACTTATATAATGAAGAAAAAGTGCACAGACACACCCCTAGTGAAGACTCTCACGCGCACACAGTAAGATCATTCAGTCATACAATACTGGGGTGTTTGAGGTCAAGTGTATGTTGTATCTGAGAGGACAGATAGAAACAGAATAGGATTCTTTCTTCAGGGAGGATCTACAAATACTTTTTATATTGTGGTTCATCGGTAACCAGAAGCCGGGTGCTTCTTCTGACACTTTTATGTCACAAATTATGTTGTGGCGTCGTTTCCATCACAACAACAGTTTTACAAAAGTTACTTGTTACCAAGGGAAACATTACATGCTTACCAGTAAATAGCTTGAGATGAAATATGAGAAAGGTGAATATTACCCATGTTGTCATTACAAATTAAAATATAACTTAAATTACAAAAAGCCTGAAAATGTTATTTGTGTATATTTAGGATATGCAAAATACCAGCTATGAAATTAGCCTTATCTAGACAAAAAAAATATCCATTTTATCAGAAATGTTTAAAGTGTAATTTTCACACTGTAAAAAAGAAAATAAATTTACAGTTCAAAAATGTCAGCTGTGGTTGTCAGAACTTTATCCAAAAAAATAAATAAATAAAAAGGTGCCAACATTTCAGATTTTACAGACTGAACTTAAATCTACTGTAAAACAAGACAAGACAAGACAAAAAAAAAACAAAACAAACAAAAAACCCAAACAAACAACAACAAAAAACAAGACAAGACTAAACAAAACAAACAAAAACCCAAACAAACAACAACAAAAAACAAGACAAGACAAAACAAACAACAACAACATAATCATTACTGGTTTAATGTTAGTTGTTAATATTCCAACCTACTGTAGTACTAAAATTTTAGATTTATTACATTTTTTCACCAGACACAGAAAGGATATTGTTTCTTACCATTTAACAGATTTTTGTTGTTTTATTGTCTTTTAAAATTCAAATTAATTACTATTAAACAAATATTTCTTAAACACATTATTTTGGACAATGTTAGACAAATTAAACCAGTGAGTGTGTAAAAAGTGCCCATAGTCAAAGAAACACCCATCTATTTTACAATAAATTACATTTTTAAAAATTGCTGTCACATTAAACTGGGCTGCTTGAAAATAAATCAATAAAAGCAGCTATAAGCATCCACATTGCTTCCATCTCCTCTTGTATCCTACTCCAGCATTTGACTCTTTGACTGTGTAAATCGCCTTTCCCCTGCAGGTTGTGTGATCATGTCAATGGGAGACAAAAGCAGTCATCCTGAATGGCACATTAATTTCCCTCTGCTCATCCAACTGCGTCCCTGCCTCCTCGCCGCCGGAGGAGTAGCAGCCTTGGCAGCCCCGGCACCAGCCAGTAAACATGATCACACTAAACACACTCTGAACTAATGGGCTGTTTACAAACAGGAGAGAGAGGGTGAGCGCCCCACACTAATGACGACTGCGTTCAGAATAACGACCCCGCACCTCCCAACCAAGACCGGTGTTTGTGGAGAAATTAGTCTGTGGTTCTGCCCTGATTTGATAATTTACATTACCACACAGTCGTTGATGATGTCTCGATATACACACGGAATTGTACTCGGCATGTGTATAGACTAATGAATAGCAAAGAAATAAGATTGAATAACAATGTCAGTTATCGTTCAATATTCAGATGACACTTGTAATGGGATGATGTTCAATTATCTTTCAATTATCAATTAATTCCCTCTAATCCTGTGAGAATGGCAATAATATGAGATCAGTGAACTATCAGACTGTAAGACTAAACTGGTCATCAACTGAAATCAATACTAGTCCTTTATATAAAAAAAGTTTTTTTTTTTTTATCTTTGCTCCATTAGCTCATTGCAGGGAAAGGCCTTACACTGTATTTTTTCCCTACACTACATTTCTTCCTTACTAAATATTTTTTTTTGTCTTTTTTTTTCTATTTTTTTTTATTTTCACCTATTTTAAATCACCAGATAAAATGTAAAACTGTGTAAATGACTGTTTTCAATGATATTGGTCAGGCAAAGATATAGTCCCACCCCTCACTCAGGCATTGGTTGAGTCATTTGTTAAAGGTGGAGCCTTCACCTCAAATAACTGTACATCATTTTAAACCTGTTAAAAGCATTTATTCCTTTAGCTTTAAATAAACTGTAATGCTGCAGAAAATTCAGCTTACACTAAATGATATTTTAAAATAATTTTAAATCAAAAACAGTTTTCTTAAATAGTAATAATATTACTGCTTTGTGTAACAGCACGGCCAGGCTCCCCCGTCACTCAACTCCCAAGATCTGCCTCACCTGACTTCTAATCATGCACACCTGCACCTCGTCATCACCCTCATCACAGACACTTCATAAGCACTCACCCCAGCCACCACAGTTGTCCGATCTCGTTGCTACCTGCCGGACTCTACTCTGAAGCTCTCCAGTCGATGAGTATTACCTCTGATTATTTACCTTGTGTACTAACCTGCTGTTCTCCGTCCCGTCTTCCTCTCAGTCTTCAGACCCGTCTGTGTGTGATCATCTGTCTGGGATCCGACTCCTCTCCGATCACGCTCCACCCGCCTGCTAGGCAGAAAGACCCGATTAGCACTATCACCCAACACCTGCAAGATTCACGACCAAGAAGCTACTCACCTTGTCTCACGATCACCAGCACCCAAGTCCTGTAAATAAAGACACATTATTGCACTTACCTTCTGAGTCCGTCTGCATCTGTGACAGAAGATCGGACCAAGACCGTTAACAACATGAGCACGCCTGATCCCTTCCAAGAGCTAGTCGACTTAGTGAAGAGGCTCCTCACACAAGCTACCACCTCTTCACCACCTCCCGTTCCACCGAATCCACCAGCCATCAGCTCTCCTTCTCCGGTAATGTTCGCCAGTCCCATGGCCAGACCAGCGCCCTACTCAGGTGAACCAGAAGAATGCAATGGTTTCATTTTGCAGTGTAATTTCACTATCGATCTTCACCCACAAATGTTCACCTCAGATAAGTCCAAGATAGCGTTCATCATCTCCTCACTCACCGGTCCAGCGCTCAAGTGGGCAGAAACTATTATGTCTCAAGCTGGTCCCGCGACTCACTCCTTCTCCCAGTTTATGAGCCATTTTCGCGAAGTTTTCAGCCACTCACCAGGAGACTCCACAGTTGGCGAACAGCTGTATCGGCTGCGGCAGGGCTCTTTATCCACCCGTGAGTATTCCCTCAAGTTCCGTACCCTCGCGGCTGCGAGCGGATGGAACGAGCCCTCGCTTCTGACTGCCTTCCGCCAGGGCTTAAACCCCTCGGTACGCTTACAACTTGCAGCTTACGATGACAATTTCGGCCTGGAGAAATTTATCCAGCTGGCAGTACGCTGCTCTAACAGAATGCGAGCCTGCAGCCCTGAGTCCCACCAGACCAATAACCCCCGCACTACATCCACGCTGCCCTCGTCGGAAAGTAACCCACCTGAGCCTATGATCACTGACTCCTATCACCTCACTCCCGGAGAACGCCGAAGACGTCTACAAGGGGGTTTGTGCCTATATTGTGGAAGCAACTCTCACCTCATCCTGGATTGCCCTCTTCGTCCCTCACGGCTGACGGTGAGTGGACTCCGACCTACCTTCCCGAAGATGCAACCTCTTACCACTCAGGCTCAGCTAATCACCGATTCCTTTTCCCTGTCAGTCACCGTCCTCCTCGACACCGGCTCTTCGGGGAACTTCATCTCTGGTCTCCTCTGCAAGCAGCTCCAGCTCCAGACCATCAACACCGAGACAACTTACCAAATCGAAACCATAACAGGTAAAGCCCTTTCCCGTCGTCTGGTGAAACACTGTGTGGGGCCCTTACTACTACAAGTGGGCAGCCTGCATCAGGAAGAAATTCATTTGCTGGTGATAGAGGAGTCACGGGTGGACATCATCTTGGGTCTCCCCTGGTTCATTCAACATAACCCGACGTTGTCCTGGAGTACCGGTGAGGTTTTAAAATGGGGTAGTTGCTGTTTCCCAAGATGTTTCCCATCATTGCCGTCGCCCACCGCTGAGACCCAAGTTTCTCTTCCCCTCTACTCCACCTCCATAGAGAGCCCTGTCGCCCAGCAGTCTGTCGACATCCCAGCCGAATACAGCCAATTTCAGGACGTCTTCTGCCCAAAAAGGGCTTCTCAGCTACCACCGCATCGGCCATGGGACTGTGCAATTGATCTGCTACCGGGTGAGTCAGTACCGCGGGGAAGGATTTATCCTTTGTCACTACCAGAGCAGAAGGCCATGGAGGAGTACATCGAGGAGGCGTTGCGACAAGGTTACATCACACCATCTACCTCCCCTGCTGCGTCCAGCTTTTTCTTCGTGGCCAAGAAGGATGGTGGCCTTCGCCCATGCATCGACTACCGTAAGCTCAATGACATCACAGTCAAGTATCGGTACCCTCTTCCTCTTGTCCCTACGGCCCTGGAACAACTCCGCGGCGCAACTATCTTTACCAAGCTGGACCTCCGCAGCGCCTACAATCTCATTCGGATCCGAGAGGGAGACGAATGGAAGACCGCTTTTGTCACGCCCACCGGCCACTATGAATATAGGGTTATGCCCTATGGACTCGTCAACGCTCCCTCGGTCTTCCAGGGATTCATGAATGAGGTGCTCCGGGAGTACCTCCATCGTTTCGTCATCGTCTATATTGACGATATTTTGATTTACTCCCGGAGCCTGGCCGAACACCGCCAACACGTTGCGGAGGTCCTTCAACAGCTGCGGAGGTTCCATCTCTACCTCAAGGCCGAAAAATGTACCTTTCACCAACCCCGCGTCCACTTCCTGGGCTATATTATAGAAAGGGGTGGTGTCCGCATGGACAGAAAGAAGGTGGAGGCCATCACCTCTTGGCCACAACCGTGTACCATCAAGGAACTGCAACGCTTTCTCGGGTTTTCAAATTTCTACCGTCGTTTCATTGCTCAGTACAGTACCATCACCAGCCCTCTCACAGACCTCCTCAAAGGGGGAACCAAAACTCTTGCATGGAACTCCAGCGCCACAACAGCTTTCCTGAACCTAAAGAAAGCCTTCACAACCGCACCACTCCTAGTTCACCCTGACCCGAATCTGCCATTCGTCGTGGAGGTAGATGCCTCCACCACAGGTGTTGGTGCGGTTTTGTCCCAGCAGCAGGGGACGCCTCCCAAGCTCCATCCATGTGCCTTCTTTTCCCGGAAACTCAGCCCGGCGGAGAGGAACTATGATATCGGGAATCGAGAATTGTTAGCTATCAAGCTCGCCCTGGAGGAATGGAGGCACTGGTTGGAAGGGGCCCTTCATCCCTTCCTGGTTCTGACGGACCACAAAAATCTTCAGTACTTGCGTGAGGCCAAACGGCTGAACCCCCGCCAAGCCAGATGGGCTCTATTCTTTACCCGGTTTAACTTCAAGATTTCCTATCGCCCAGGGCCCCGTAATTTGAAAGCAGACGCTCTCTCTCGAGTCCATGCCCCTGAGGAAGGTCCGGAGGAGCCAGAGGGCATTCTGCCGACGGAGATGTTAATCAGTCCCATCCAATGGTCCTCCCCACCAGTCGCCTCAGAGAACCCTCCTGCCAATCCGCCGGGCTGCCCTCCAGATCGCCAGTATGTACCTAGAACTCAACGAACCCCGCTCATCTTCTCGTCTCATACCTCCCTCGGTACTGGCCACCCCGGGGCCAACGCCACCCTCTCGCTGCTACAAGATCGCTTCTGGTGGCCCAATATGGCCAGGGACGTACGAAGGTTCGTTCAGGGCTGTCCGGACTGTGCCATCTCCAAAACCTCCCGTCACCTCCCCACTGGCAAACTCGTTCCACTTCCCACACCTAACCGCCCATGGTCACACCTAGGAGTGGATTTCATCACCGACCTGCCCGTCTCGGACACTTTCACCTGCATCCTTGTCATCATAGATCGATTTTCCAAGTTCTGCCGCCTAATCCCGCTCACAGGCCTACCCACGGCTCTCCAGACTGCCGAACTACTCTTCAATCATGTATTCCGCCACTATGGCATACCAGAAGATATTGTGTCCGATAGGGGACCCCAGTTCATATCACGTGTGTGGAAGGCCTTCTTCACGCTCCTAGGTGTGACCGTCAGCTTGACATCCGGCTACCATCCGCAGTCTAACGGACAGACTGAACGAAAAATTCAAGACATCAGCCGTTTCCTAAGAACCTTCTGCCATAGCCACCAGAACTCTTGGAACCAGTTCTTGGGCTGGGCCGAGTACGCGCAGAACTCCCTACGCCAAAGCTCTACAGGTCTTACACCCTTCCAGTGCGTACTCGGCTACCAGCCCCCATTGTTCCCGTGGACGGGTATTCCCTCGGATGTTCCTGCAGTAGACCACTGGTTCCGGGAGAGCGAGAGGGTCTGGGACGCGGCACACCACCAGCTGCAGCAGGCAGTGCGCAGGCAGAAGATCCAAGCCGATGCCCGCCGCGCTGCCACACCCTCCTACCGCCCCGGACAAAAGGTATGGCTGTCCACTCGGGACATCCGCCTGCGCCTGCCTTGCCGGAAATTGAGTCCCAGATTCGTTGGCCCCTTTACCATCCTAGAGCAGATCAACCCAGTAACATACAAACTTCAACTACCCCCTCAGTATAAAATTCACCCTGTTTTTCACGTGTCCCTGCTAAAACCCTTCTACCCTTCTGTCTCCCCAGAGCCTGGTCCGGTCGAGGAACCCCCTCTCCCTCTCATCGTAGACGAAGGCGCCATCTACAGGGTGCGAGAGATCCTACATTCCCGGCGCCGTGGTGGCAGGTTGGAGTACCTTGTAGATTGGGAGGGCTATGGCCCCGAGGAGCGCTCTTGGGTACCCAGAGAGGATGTTCTCGATCCAACCCTTCTTTCGGACTTCCATGCCGCTCACCCGGAGCTCCCAGCCCCACGTGGTCGGGGTAGGCCACCACGACGCCGGGGTCGGCCTTCAGGAGCAGGCCGTGGAGAGGGGGGTACTGTAACAGCACGGCCAGGCTCCCCCGTCACTCAACTCCCAAGATCTGCCTCACCTGACTTCTAATCATGCACACCTGCACCTCGTCATCACCCTCATCACAGACACTTCATAAGCACTCACCCCAGCCACCACAGTTGTCCGATCTCGTTGCTACCTGCCGGACTCTACTCTGAAGCTCTCCAGTCGATGAGTATTACCTCTGATTATTTACCTTGTGTACTAACCTGCTGTTCTCCGTCCCGTCTTCCTCTCAGTCTTCAGACCCGTCTGTGTGTGATCATCTGTCTGGGATCCGACTCCTCTCCGATCACGCTCCACCCGCCTGCTAGGCAGAAAGACCCGATTAGCACTATCACCCAACACCTGCAAGATTCACGACCAAGAAGCTACTCACCTTGTCTCACGATCACCAGCACCCAAGTCCTGTAAATAAAGACACATTATTGCACTTACCTTCTGAGTCCGTCTGCATCTGTGACACTTTGTAGCTGTACACTACATTGTTGTCATATCACTTTATATAATTCAGCAAGTAATTCAGCAAGTAGCATTGTTATCACCACAGAAATAATAATAATAATAAAATAAAAAAAAAAATATATATATATATTATTTTTGTATAAAAAGTTTTATAAACGAGTTTAAAAAATAGTTTTAGAAATCTGCAGGAAATTGAAAGTGAAGTTGAACACTGTATTCGACTGTATACTGCACAATTTTGATATAATAATATGTAGTTGATAATTAGAATATTCTATACATATATAAAATGTGCACTGTATGCAAAGTATATACTACAAAAATAGGTGTATGTATAATAAAAGTAGCATAATACTATGCTATAGCCATTGTCTCCAGAGGTCCCCAACCACCGGTTTGCAAGAATATTTTTTAAATGTAACTGGTCCGTGGTGTAAAAAAGGTTGGAGACCCCTGGTCTATAAGAATGAAGTGACATTTCTGAACATGAGGCTGTATTCAACCAGCAGTGGTGTTAAAAAATATAGCATGTCAGCCATTTAGCCATGCTGTGTTAAAAACCTCATGCAGAAAAGCAAAAATCAAACTTTTCTCATTACATTTTTTTTTTATAGCTGATTAGATTACTATTCATCCTGGCCTGCTTCAGCTTTTGAAGCGATATACTCCACTCTAAACACCATTCGTCCTCTCTGCGAGTATTTAATGAAATATAAACAAACTGAGTCTCCAACAAGGGAACAACTGCTATAGGAAAGCTGTCAGACTAATTCAAACCATTGATCATCACCGGGCAGGTGTTCTCCTTGTGTCCCACAGTCATCCATTGTTTATGAACTCTTAGCGATGCAAAACCTGGGAGGAAAAGAACCGAAAACATTGTGGAAGAAGATTTTCAGCCCTATCCTTCCCAGAATCTCCGCTTTCCGCGCCGAAGATCGATGATACCACATTAGATGCTTGAGTACAACAAATGAGCTTATAGTAATGAGAGCCGAATCTGGAAGCTATTGGGAAGGAACGAGTTTGATCTGTTATTTTCTTTCTTCGTTCTCATGTTCTCCGCAGAGTAGAAACGTCTGCAGCTGTAATGAGTTATCATACGCCAGCAATTTCAACACTTATTATGTGCGTTTGCGTGAGGGTCAATATGACAGCGCGAGTCGTGAATTCTGATGAAGGAAGTTGAACATAAACTCCCCGTGCTAATCTACAGTTCTTCTGGGGTGATGTTTACCTTTATGGAGGTTATAGATACAGCTCTACACAAGCAGGATTTAGCTAATCCTCTCATATGTGCACTTACAATCCATTATCATTCACATTTAAATGAACACGCGGCCCAAACCCAAAACCCCACGGATGGGAGGATATATATTCTCAGGCTTTCTATGAAGAGCTTAGATTGGTATAATTCGCCTCAAATGAGCCAAAGCTGAAATCCTCAGAGCGGGTGTAATGGAGAAGAATAGTCATTTTCAGGTACAGCTTTATCTCTGTAAATTTCTCTCATTTGAATCTATAAGCTGAGTTGGCGTGTTGTGGATTGACGGCGTGTGCGGACTCAGTGAAGTCTCATTCGCTCCTGCCGTCCAGATTAGGCATCCGAGGACATGGCGCTGGTGGCTGATAAGGCTCCTTCTGCTGTCGTGGTCATCTGCGGATGGCCGTCTGGCTGGCGCCTGCCGCTGCGATCTCTGACCAGGCTCTGGGTCTGTCTCAGACCTGTCTGAAGCCAGCTGGTGACAGCTGGCTTTCAACCGGCTCTGGGCCTTCTCTCCTCCCAGAGATCTTCCTTATCATCACTGATTTCCCTTTCCACCCAGCACAGAAATGAAAGAATACAGCAGGGAAAAGTGGATGTATGGGGAAAGGTCAGTCGGTCTGTTTTTCAGGTATAAGGATTGGTCACCTTTGTTTTTTTTGTAAAGCAGTAATAGCTGTTATTGTTTTTCTTTTTTTCCAGATTTTCCTGTTTTTTATTTTTATTATTGATTTAAAACACAAAGAATATAAACAATGACACAAAGCAGTAATAGCTGTCATTGTTTAGTCTAATGAAAATAATAAAATGCAGTAATATAAAAAATTAGTCTTTTCAATTGTTTTGATAATATTTTAAACATTATATATTCTATGACTTACACTGTTCACACACTGGGTTAGTATTTGATGAATAAAAAGATTTAAACATTTTTATTTGCCTTTTTATGAGGTTAGTGATTGAACCATTGTTTCGTTTGTGGATTTGAAATAAAAATATATAATAAACTTTTTATTATAATACAAAAGTACAATATAATGAAATAATAATAAATATATTAATAAAATAATAATAATTAAAATAATTAAAAATATAATCAAATAGTTTTCTTTATTATAAATTTTACTTAATATTTACTTTTGATATTGTAATTAAATGCAATCAAATTAAAAATATTAAACATATTACATCATTGTCATCCACCATGTGACATCAGAATATAAAGAAAATGTAATGAAATGAATACTAAAATAAACTTTAAAATATTATACATTTTTACTAAATATTTAAATTCAATATTTTATATTAAAATTAAAATAGTAATATTTAAAGAAATATTAAAAAAATATTTTGTTTAATATATAAAAGTTTTCAGTATGCATTACTTAACTTTACTATTTAACTGAATTAATAAAAATGAACTAAATAAAAAACGAATACAAAAATATGAAACTTTAAAATTTTACTTAATATTTAAATGTAATATTTAATTAAAAATAAAACAAACTATAACAAATCAATTAAAATATTCTATTGTATTGGATTTTATTTAATATTTAAACTTATTATTATTTTTTTTTAATTTAATTAATAAGAGACTAATTAATAAGTTATATAAACACCTTTTCAAAACTACACTTGAAAAACATTCTGATTCAAACTGATCTCCTGCTCAGTGTGTCTGCATCTGAGTTATCATTCGCTGCAACTTTTTTTCTTATCTTAACATATTATTGGAACATATAATTTAGATGTATTATTTCAAATGTGTGTTGAGTTCATGTGTGAACCAGTACACCACAGTTCCAGCATGAATATTTTTATTCCACCAGGACTCCTTTCAGCCCCTCATCCATTTCTCCTCACAGACGCAGCCCAGTGTGTCCTCCACCATGTGACATCAGAATTGATTTCACCCAAGAACACACAAACACACTAACATGACTGATTCTCACCAACCGTGCCAGCAAAAAGAGGCCAATATGCAGGATTTCAGAAAAAGATAAAGATATTTTTTTTTTGGTCCAGGGCAGTTGAGGAGAGGTCACTCAGTGTTACTGGTAATCCGAGCAACATCTGTTTGCCATCATCTGTGCGGTCCCGTTTTAGAGCAGCGTCAGAGAGGACTGAGAGCTTCAGGAGCCACAGCACACGCCTGTTCCCAGGCTTTTAGTACGAGCAGTCACTTCTGCACTTATCACATCTGGGCCAAACTGAAGGCTTCTCTCACCACAGCTACCGTTAACCCCTTTTTGTCTCTCCTACTTTGATTCCAGCACAAAAGCATCTTCTCTGCCTCACACAAGAGACATCTAAAACACACCCGCAGACAGAGGTCTCCTTTCTTACAGACGCTATAATTTTCGAACGAGACACATTCATGCAAAGCAGACATACTGACTTCACCATCATTGCAAAATCTCAGTGCCATTCAAATTACAGTGTTGTCAGAAGACAGTCTGTTTTGGTGGAGGAATGAGGCTGTGAACAGATGCACATATGTGGATGAGAGAGGCTGGGAGAGACAGATTAAGATGGGTTTATACGTGCACGATTCCTCCAATCCCCTACATTTCAGATTGACAATGGACAGCCCGTGAGATAAACCTGCAGATTTTCATATGAAAAGATGTTTTCTCTCCGGGCTTATGGAATGTTATTTACTTATGTTTTTCTATTTTTAGTCTAAGCGGCCAGATAGACGCTGTCTGTTTAGCTGGCTACTTCAACCTTCCTTGTTGTTAAGACAAATGCAAAGCTACAGATGCATATGCATAAACAATACAGATGCATATGAAAAAAACAATAAATTCAACAAGCATGGAACGTATTTGCACATGCATTGTTTTTTTTGTTTTTTTTTTTATATAAACACACTGTAAAGAAAAACATGCAGAGTCTGCACAAATACAGCAAGATCAAAAATCTTCCATATTTAATACCTGGGATTTTTTTTAACAAGCAAACCTAATTTAAAACTTATTGCAAAAAATAAAAATAAATAACTTTACAACATGAACCAATAAAATAAAATAAAATAAAAATAAAATGTAACAACTTTGAAACATTAAGTACAAGGTGCAAATGTTATCATTTAGATGAAATAAAATACTAAAATAAAATAAATTATAAACACAAATTTTAAATACGAACTAAATGTAGCAAATGCTAAAAATGTCATAATAATAATAATATTATTATAAAATAAAAATAAATTAAAAAGAACAAAAAAGGCCGTTATCAAAAAAAAAAAAAACAACAACAACAACAACTTTGAAACATGAACTACACGGTGCGATTGCTATAAAAGTTAAAATGCAATGAAATATATATATATGTATGTATGTATGTGTATATATATATATATATATATATATATATATATATTACTCTTCCTTCTCTAAAGCAAAATAAATAAGTTTATAATGAAAAATGTATCAAATTAGAAAAAATAAATAAATAAATAAGCACTTTTACTGGTGGGCTCAGACTTGTATGGATCCCACCATACCTTTGTGCCTTATTTTGATTAGAATCTTCCTAAATGCTGAACAAAATATGGCTATAAGCCATCTGAATCTTACTTGATGATTTTGCTGTTCTTGTACTCCGCAATTACTCATTTTGCCAGGAAATTGTAGGAAAATGCGCACGTCTCCCTTCTGACGATCTCAGCATCCATCTTCCGTTTTCTACGGCACTCTGTGTTATAACCTGACAGGCTCAAATAAATGTCAAATCGCATTCAAACTGCCCCCATTTCCTTAATCCCACTGACACCATTCGATTCGTTCTGCTTTTTACGGAGCAGGCAAAGTAATTATATTAGCAGGCTGAGATATACTTTATGGGTCCCTGCGCATTAACATACACTCTAATTATAGGAAACACAGCCCCTGGTGGAGTCGGTCCCCGCTGATCGAAGAAGGGGCCATTAAAATCAGAGGGCCGGAACACCTCTGGCTATCGATCGCAGCTCACAGCCATGCAAATGCACTCTGCACAACACCAGTACAGGCACAGAGAGGAAACATCCCACAGGGTGAATCAATAGGCTGCCTTTGGATAATGGAGGCCCTGTACTAACAGCTGTGTCCTGCCTGCCTGCTGGAGACACGCTCTCTCTCTCTCACTTTCTCCTTTTTCAGCCACCCCACACCTGCCAGAGAGAACAGGCGCAGCGCGCTGGTCAATGGGCAGCTCCCACTTACAGCTCAATTCACACAATTATCATTGCACACACTGCTGCCGTCCCTGTGGTACAGTAGCCCTGCCAAGATGGAAGCAAGCCTTCTGAATCGCACTCCAACTGAGCACATGTTCACGTACACACACATCCATACTTTTGCATCTGTTTGTTCTGGACATACATTAAGCAGTCGTCACGCACACACACACATACACATACATATGGACGGACGTGCCATGGGTTTTCATGTGCTGCTGCAGCTATAGAAACTCATGCATGTGCAAATAATGCAGCGTCTTTATAAAACATATCTGGGCTTTTTTAATTTTATTACATTTTTTGCCTCAAAAATAATAAAAATGCACCAATTTCAAAAACACATGCTCTACAAACAGTAAAATGTAACCATTTAGTGTGTGTCCATTACATTTTATTATATTTATATAATATCAAATGAATATTTTATATGCTACACACCGACGCGCTTTTAATTTATATTAAAAATATGTACATTTATATATTTTTTCATTTTCTTTTTTCAATATATAATGAAATCTGATGCTATCAAAAATATCAAAAATTAAACAAAAGGAAAAAAAAGAAGAAAAGGAAATATATTTGGATGAAAAATGCTAAATGCTAAAAACTTTATGACTTTTAACAATTAATAAAAGTATCCGCTTCTAAACCACCCACTTACAATATATCTTTAAACTCATCTCTGAACATTTATTTCAGTTTTACATCTAACAGCTGAAATCATGTATTTTTAATCAAAAGACTCATTTGAATATATTAAATCTCGATGACTTCATTAAACTATGGGCACATTTACATGATGAGTAAGACGCACAAAAAACTTCAACTATAATTCAAACAGCAAACGCTGTCTTGTCTATTAGCAGACCAATCACCGGACACTCTGATAACTCACATTCCTTCCATTAGTTCTTGTGCCATAACAAAAAGCTAACAAAATATGCTTTGAACTACTAACTAATTAGACACTCATAAGCAATCATTTGCATTCATGAAGCTGCAGTACAGAAGGGCCTGGTGTACACTAATCTATAATGAGGATTGAAAGTGGGCCCCAGTTAAAACACCATCAATATTTTAATATGAAAATCAGTATTCAAATGAGACCTTAATATCTAGGGTATTTGCATACTTAAAGCTGTGGCATATTTGAGTCGCCTAAGGCAGATGTGGTGAGCCGCTGAAGAAGATTAGAATGAAACACAGACACTTTCTACTTCAGTATCCTCTTACAATGACATGAATACTGTGGGAACTTTAACCTACACGATCTCAGAACTATGTCAATAACCTTCAATGAGCTCTGACTGAATTAAGCTGTGTGTGGCCATTCACTATTCATGAACGAGGCATTCAATGTATCTGCATTCTAGATCATTCTTTTAGACATGTTCGGATCCACTTCAAATGGAGCAATTAATGCTTTTTGGTAAATCTGAAAAATGCGTAACCTTGCCTGTTTGCGTCGGTTCCTTTTTTTAATTAGACGGCAGTTCGTTCTCATGTGCGGTGGCAGGGGAATAGGACAACTGGAAAGTCAATATACTGTCCTGCAACATGACCATGCTTTTGCTGAACCATACCACATTTGAATATGTGGAAACCCTACACGTTTTCAACAGGTTATCCATGCATACATGCTCTGTATGTTTGCTATGCATATTACATTAGGTCATACACACATGGCCTATACTGCAGTTGTTCATGTCACAGCAGCTCATGCTTAAAACGCTATGAATGTAGGTGTGTGTTCGTTGTACAGGGTTGGCCTGTTTAACTAATTGATTATGTTACAGCACATGGTGACACTGAATGAAAAATTTATGTCATTAATAATATTTATGTAATGCTTAACAGCTCAGGTCAAGGATGTGAGCATGTATCCAGAATTGGGGGAAGTGACATATTGGTCGACTAATAATCTGAATATTCTGTGGACATTTCCTGCTCATTGTTTGTGGTGGTTCAAGCACATAAATATAAGTGTTTCATGATTCCACAACTTTTTGAATGGACTAATATTATCATTAACTATCGATATTGTCTTATATATTCATTATAATATGTATCATAAGTATTACCTACATTTCATAAAAATACTGCATATGACAGTATTGTTGTGACCAACTCTTGCTGAACATGTTTTCTATAAATACTGCAATGCATCTTATGTATTTCATGCCATTGTACTCAGGGACGGACAGTTTTTCAAATACATGTATTTAAAATACGTATTTGAAATACAAAATACTATTTTGTATTTAAATACTTTTGAAAATCAAATCAAATGTATTTTGTATTTAAATGCATTTACTCTTAGTATTTTTTATTTTCAAAATAAATCAAATACTTTTTGCCAATCAACCTCTTTATTAGACTGCTGGTTTCCTGTATCAACTAGTTCAGACATGCCACTTTCATGCATGTGAGCTGCAGCTGTATGACTCTCATCTAGAACTGGGTAACGAAATTTTCTGGATTCCTGTAAGGAAGCAAGGAATAACACTGCCTATGTGTGCTATCAAAATGTCCTACTTCCAATTTCAGAAGTCCTGATTACAAGCATGTCGCATTCAAATGCTTTGCTGTTGGAAAGAATAGGAATTGTGGGGGACGCCAGGTTTCCTGGGAAAATCTTATTAAAGTCAAAATCGTAGATATTTAAGATATTTAATTTTGAATAATATATAGCATGCCATTTGTTGACAACTATGTCATCATTCACAGTGCTATCTTTATAGTTAGCTTGTTGATGATTCTGGATTTTCAGTTAAATACATGCTGTTTTGCTGTGTATAAACCATACAAAATGCTTGAAATGGTTATTGTATTACTATGTGCATGACTTTAACACATGGTGATCTTGCTTTTGTGGGAAAAAAGCATACCTGTCTCAGCAGGTAAAAAAATGAAAACCCTAGCAAGGAGAACATTAGCACTAGTCAGTCTTTATAGGTTTTTTTTTTTTTTTTTTTGGTTTGGTTTTATCTACTAGTCAAATGTGTTCATTAGACTTTAATCATTACTGCTTGCTATGGCGATATGACAATATAAATGTCGGCGATGATATAAAGTGTAAATCGATTTAACTTTTTCTATATCGTCGTGGTATGAAAATATATCTGTGTAGCTTTTATTGGGCAGGACCTATTGACTCGTCAAAGCGATAAATAAATATGGATAAATGAGTAAAACGCAGCTTTCTGTGTGTGTGTACCCCAAGACAAAGATAACTATACTGTTAATAATAAAGAAATTTTTTTTTTATTATTATTATTGTTCTAAGAGCATACTTTCACTAGGCACAGCTGACTTGTACTAAAGCCCAAGCGCGATTGTCCTTTCGCTAACAGACAGATATCACAGGATTATTACAGAGGCAACTTAGGTCAATGGTGGAATTTGCAGCTTTACTCGCAAACTACAATACCTGCTCATCAATAAGATGAGAACCGGACCAATTGTAAATCTAAATGTACTCGAATTAAATTAATTGAAATGTGTGATATCGAAGTAGTTATAAAGATTTTTGCTGTCATAATGATAACAATAGCGCAAACAAAAATAGTACATTAACTGTTCCATGCTCCAGCGCGGTTAGCGGTCTACATGCGTACCGCACCCGAGCCATTCTGCTCTCCCTTCTCCTATCCATGCTAGGCTGCGTGGATGGGTAGGGAGTGTTTGCCCAGAACAGAACCATTCCCCCAACCTAAAATGTATGCTAATCATAAATTATATTGACGATAGTGGTCCTGACAGAACGATAATTATAAAGTTAACTATATTAGTGCATTCTTGGTGTAAACAGGCCTTAATAGTGTTACTTCACTGGATGGGCAATTTCAAATGTATTTTGTGTATTTTCAAAATACAAAATACCGTATTTGCATTTAAATACATTTTCCCACACAGTATTTTTATTTTAAATACATTTTGATGTATTTGTGCCCATCTCTGATTGTACTGAAAAGAAGAAAAAATCTTCACACCTGCAGCAAATGGCATTTCCCCTTGGTCATCTTATGTATAGCTGTAATATGAGAGGACAGTTCCTGCTTTGTCTAATTCAGTGACTTGACCTACTGAGCTCTTCTTTCATATGTGTGCACATGAAAGAGAGAGAGAGAGAGAAAGCATGCACATTCTAGATGTCTGCTTTGCACAGTTAATGACATCCTGACAGCTCCTTGTCAGTTAACTTCATGGTAATCACCATTAAAAATTAATGCATCCTTCTTGATTACAGTTTTTCTCAATTGCTTTGGCACATTTTTCGAAACAGTCTTAACATTCTCTAAACTGTGAGTGCAAATGTCACAACTGTTTGCTGGAACGTCAGAACTTTATTGCATGTCTGCAAAATGGAGTTACTCACCCAAAACATTTCATTCATGCTTCAAAGCCTAGGTATCGTGTCAGTAATTTGGCCACGACCACCAAAATATAAAGTATTTTTGTCATCTTGGGAGCCACACTGGTCAAAATGTTTAGTT
Source organism: Barbus barbus (assembly GCF_936440315.1). Classification (NCBI taxonomy): domain Eukaryota; kingdom Metazoa; phylum Chordata; class Actinopteri; order Cypriniformes; family Cyprinidae; genus Barbus; species Barbus barbus. Next base: position 12,780,962 of record NC_136748.1, on the reverse strand, counting down.
GTTTTTTCACCATGACAGTCAACCATGGAAATTAAAGTTTTATATAAAACAAAAAATTAGATATTTGTTGAGAAGAGTCAATAGTACATAGAAAAAAGTATATGAACATTTGTATTTATACAGTACATTTATTTTTGTACGAAAGTATTACATGTAAAGTAGTGTGAAGTGTAACAGTGCACTCTGTTACAGTAGTATTATCTGATGTAAACTATGACAACAGTTTGGATGACAGTTACTGTACTGAAATGCAGAAGGCTGCACTTCTTATGTATGCCATATTTCCTTTCAAAAGTACAAATTTACACATTACTGTATGTGGGATATTGATTGAAAGAGACTGTTTCAAAATGTTTGAATTATTGAGGATATGGTCGATCTCCCAATTTTTAGCTGCAGCCTTCAGCCATTGTAAGGTCATGATTGACAACATTATTTCATCTGATATGCGTCTTCTTCCTCTTCCTCTGTTTTGCCTCTGTACACTTCCATGCATCCTTACTCCTCTTGGCTGTTATCCCTAATCGTTTTCTGGATGTTCATCCATCGTCAGAATTTGTAACTTTTGTGTTGTCCTCTGTCTATATATGCTTTCCAATTGAAGGGTCATGAAATGCACCTTTGAGCTATTTCAGAGAATTGGTTTATAATTGGTTGAACTGTATTCTCTTCATAATTGAGAGTCAAGATTCACTTGCACAATTCATGGCAAATTTCCGAAAAGTCTAATAGAGATGTGTAGAAAATATGCTTGACAGTTTATGACTAGATCAACCATTTTGCATTTAATGACTTATACGATGAACTAATGACTAGATGTTTTGAGGGGTAAGACAATAGCACAGAGAACTACATAATAAATTTTGAGCAACATGACAATAGCAACTGATAATATAGGAAACAGCAGACAAATGTACATAATCAGTTGCATGAATGTACCAAAGCAATCGCAACTTGTTCAAAAGAATGAGAAACTGCTTTTATGATGTGCACAAGTGACTAGAGGATGTGGAGGTTGAACAAGTAGTTTTGAAAATGTAATTTCTGTTCTGAGAAATGCACCAAAGTAACTGAGAAAAACTGTAATACAGGTGCCCAAGTATAGCATCCAGTCTGACAGACAGACCGACGGACGGACGGAATGATAGATAGATAGATAGATAGATAGATAGATAGATAGATAGATAGATAGATAGATAGATAGATAGATAGATAGATAGATAGAGTGACATAGAACAATAGATAGGACGATAGATAGATAGATAGATAGATAGATAGATAGATAGATAGATAGATAGATAGATAGATAGATATCAGAGACTGAATAAGAAAAATTTAAGATGCATCAGAACATTGAAACCTGAGAAGCTGAGATTCCAGAAAGAGGGGGGGGGGGGGGGGGGGGGGTCTCAAAGCTGTAGCAGGACAACGTCATAAATCGGATTCTGGCTCCAACTAACCAGCAAGCCTCTTTCACAAAACAGCTTTCAACATTGAGACAAAAGAACACTTATTGATAATTCCAATTCAGGAAAGAGACCGTCAAATTTGTTGCAAGTAATCAAGACTGATGGACACATGTGATAGAAAATCATGAGCTACAGATTCTCTTGGGCGGGTCTCCACACATAGAAGACAGACCAAACCAAAATTCCTTTGTCTAAAAGAACATGCCTTCGGTCTCCATAGAACTACATAAAAGACTTTAATTTTAAATTTTTAATGAAACTAATCATTTCTATGCATAACTGCATATTATGTATGTAACACACACATTTGAATATCCTTGTTTTAATCACTCATTGTGTATGTCTTGCTTTTAATAAGTATTGAATAGCTGAAGGATTAACATTCATGTTTGGTATGTATGAGTTTGAAAATTCATGCTTTAAATGTTTCTTCCAATTAATTCTTTGTAAAATGTATCATATTCTGGTTATAGAAATCACATTCAAAAGTATGCTTTGCAAGAGCTTGTAAAGTTCAGACCTCTGACTGAACAGATAACAACGATTTATTAGTGAGGTGGAGAAACAAAGCAATACCCCAAGCAAGGACAGTATCTAATTGGTCAAGACGTCCAGATGGGTCGGTCTGGAAGCCGAGTTTAAAAACTCAGGACACCATCAAACACCCTCTTACTTTCTCTTACTCTTCTTCGTAAAAATGCTCTCTTACGCTCTTACTCTCTTGGTCACCCTTCTCCTCTTTTGCCACCGCGTTTTGACGCTGCTCTTTGAGCGTGCTCTGGCCCACGTGCCAGCTGCTACCATAATGAGAAGGGAAACAACTTAGTCTCATTACCTCCTTTTATTTTTATTTTTTTACTTTAGTTTCTTTTCTTTCCGTGGAGTTTCGTGTTCTAATGTAAGTTTGCTACAAAGTCCAGCTCCGACTGCACTCGCTTCAAACTTCAACCAGACCAACTCCGCATCCTCAGCCAATGCCCAAGACCTCACTTCAAAGACTATTGAACTTCCAGTCAATCAGCAACTTCGGGGAACCCCCTGTCTGCAACGATGACACAAAGGAAACCACTTAACACAGGCAAAGCAAGCAAATACACCTCCAGGTTCTAACTGAATCAGGTGCATTTAATACCAATTTTAGCCTCATTGAGAAACTCAAAGCGAGGGTTAAATAAGTGATTGATGGTTGTTAAGGTCTATGCAATTGAACATATTGCTGTAAACTTGGAATATCACATTTCCATTCTCTTAAACTCATCCTTTCCTCACTTTCTCTCTTTCTGCAACGTGTGAATGCTTGTGTTCATGTGTTAGATTAGTTTATGTCTTAGGTTTATATAAATAAAATCTTATGTATATTGAAAAGAGAAGTATCTTGTGTTTTGTGTTTACAAGTTAATGTCTTAATCTGCAGATTTGGTTACTGTGCTATTAAATAGTGTTTTCACTATATTTTGGATTTTAATATCCAGTGCAGAGTTTGTTATACGGCTCGTTCAGTGAATCACCGTAACAGTGATTCTGTTCAAATCCCTATAAAATCATAAATGATTCCCTTTGAGATAAATTAAACTATTTCTTTAAATTACATATTAATATTACTTTTATTACATTACAATAGATAGATAGATAGATAGATAGATAGATAGATAGATAGATAGATAGATAGATAGATAGATAGATAGATAGATAGATAGATAGATAGATGAAAGTAATATTTAGCAAAACCATGAGTGAAAACGACTGAGAGAGAGAGAGAGAGAGAGAGAGAGAGAGAGAGAAATAATATGTTCCATATCCAACTCAAGCCACCTGCTCAGTAGCAGCACTGGCAGCAGTGGAACTGTAATTGTCTTCACCACACAAAACAAAAATCTCCTGGTGTGTTTACAAAATGCTATTTCCCCACTAACTCCAACTGTACAGAAAGCACAATCATTCCAGCTTGTAAACTCAGAAGTGGCCAGTCTGTCCACTGTGCTACTGAGCTTTTCCAGGACATAAAGGAAGATCTCAGTCATCCATAGATGCTAAGCACATGACTGTATTCCAACACAGCAAAAAGGTATTACTGCATATGCTCAAGATTTCACTGCCAGCTATTTTCCCAGTCTTTTCCAACATAGAGGACATATGTATCTTTATTGAATAGTATTATAAAGTGTAATGGATAAACAGCAGCTGTGGACAGGTGCGTCATATTTGCACAGACATCCCAATTAAGCATTTAAAATGGATTTCTTTCAATTTTAATACTCATAATTAAAGAAAGTTTGAACATGTATACAGCAAAAATGCTACTTTTAAAGACAATACTACCTTTTTTTTGAGTAGTCACTGTTTCCCATTTACATTCACTGTATGGAAAAGAGCAGCCTTTTTTGACATTTTACAAGGAACAAAAAAAAAAAACGAGTTTGAAGCTATATGAATAGATGAAAGGTTGTACTCTCTCTTGAATTAATCAGAACCCATACTGTTTGGAAGGGAATTTTGAAATATGCTCTCTACCTGTCTTTAACATTAGCACAGGCCAAGTTATTTATGAGCAAGCTAGCTTCACTGTACACTGCTAACTGACTCTAATCTACAAGCTTAGCCTGAACATGATGGATTCCATTGAAGGGGCAGGTGCAGTGATACATCTCCCCATCTCGGTCTCTTTCTCTTCCTCTCATGTCCCCTCCATCTTCTCAAGGCATTGTTCTGCGGGGAACCGCGAGCATACTCGGCTAACAGGGCTAATAGCATCCCAGGGCTATTCAGGGTCCCTAAATGGAGGCTGCGCTCTACTGCTCCGGAGTGCTGTTTGTGAATCGAGGCTAATGCTGCCGGTGCTCACAATGTGGTCTCTGAACTACAAAGGACAGGTGTGTACGCACAGTAAATTGTCCTCCCCTCTTGTCTGGGTTTCCAAGTGGCAGGCCTCGTCCATTAGGCACAATTTAGCAGGATGATCGCAGTGCTTGAAAGGGCCAGATCAAACAGTCTAGAGAATCCCAGGTGTCCGTCGCAGATTCAGACCCCTGCAATAACCACGAACCCACTTAGAGCTAATGTATTCTGTGTGGGAAATGAAGATGGCCTTTTGTTCTGCCCTTATGCAGGGTGTATTATTTAAGTTTCTTCTCAGATAGAGTTGAAAGCATGTTTGGATTCTGAAAGGTACGTACACTGTATACTTGTTTAGGTAAAAGGTGAGTGTAGACTACACAGGTAGAGGATTTGTAATTAAGTCTATGCTTGAGATTGTGTATGATTCCACCCATTTCCACAGCTCATGTACCGCCCCATTAGTGATGCAATACAGTGGCAATCACAACTTTTCATGTTAATTTGTAATTTGTTTTTGTCATAATCAATGACAACCAAAACTAGGCTACTAGGCTAAGTGTTATGACCTTTGACCTCAATGGGTGTTATAGGATCCTCAGACTTACAGAGCAGATATTTAGATAGATGATACAAACATACATGATATACAGACAAACAAACAGACAGACAGACAGACAGACAGACAAGATAGATAGATAGATAGATAGATAGATAGATAGATAGATAGATAGATAGATAGATAGATAGATAGATAGATAGATAGATAGATAGATTACCAGAAAATTACCAAAAATTACCAGAGCAAATGTTTGCTATGGCATAGGACATAGCACACCTGCTTGCCACAAATAAAAGCTGTTGGCACAAGGGGACCCAGGGACAAATGTCTTACTGGACTATTCTGTAAATAAAAGGTAAATAAAAAAGTTGTCAAATCACAACTAGGCCAAAGTTTCATGACCTCTGACCTCAGTGGATGCTATAGCATTCTCAGACCAGCTATAGTAGATGTCGCCTACCAATGGAGAAATCATAGGAAGTGATCCAACTTTGTCTTTGAAACTTCGTCCTGACCTTTCATTGGACACCTAATGGCACTTAAATGTGGCTGTGGGGAAGTTGCTATGAGTTGATATTTCATATCCTCTCTCTTCGTATCTGGGACAAGGCCCAGGGAGGACAGGCAAGGAGCAAAGGACACCATGTCCCATGTTCCTCCAGGTGATTTATGACCAGGCGCAGTGCCCTCGTCCTGACCTCTTATTTGTGTCACCTGTGCAGGGACAGTCTCAGCTGAAAATGACAAAGCTCCTGTCCTGGGGTCATGACCTGCTTCAAAGACCCACATTCTGGAACTCATCACTGTTCTGGACAGCATCACTGAACTATAATCTTATAAAAATACCAACCAGTCCTTCCTTAATTGGTTATACTGGACAATAAACATTTCAAGGAGACACTGTTTTGATGGTTTATTTTTTTCACCTCTGTATGATGCATTTAAAATGACAGTTCAATATAAAATATATATATATTTTAATTTTTTTATTGTAGCTTGCTTTCAGATAAGTCTTTCGCCAATGCAAAGTCAATAGTAAACATCAAATGCTAATAGTTTACATATGACTGAAAATATGTGAATGGTGACATTACCTTGTCACAGAGAACAGGGACCACAAAGGGGAGCAAGGTGTCCACAATCAATCAGTCAGTCAGTCAGTCAATAACTAAATCAATGAAATGTTTCTTATGAAAAACAATAAACAAATTATTATTAATTAATAACTATATTTATATTATTTTTTACATAGTATCAATGGGTCTTAAAATACATGGCTGACTATAAAACTTAGGAAGAGATCACTTTAACTCACTAAGGGATCATCATATTTGAGGTCAGAAATTTTGAAAAACCCTGATCAGCTTATCTGTATGATAAACAATACAAATATATTGTTACTTAACATGACACGCAACAATCATGAAGGCTTTTTTTTGGCACAGTGTGCACTATGTAGGAGAGTCTGCTGACTGGTGTCAAAGTGTGTTTTGAAAGATAGATCTACCCAAACCACTACGATTTGTATTAAACTCACATTGTTTGCCCTATTAGCAAGTCCTGATGACTTCCTGGTATGAAAACTTTGTGTCAAATTAGCATAATCAAATGATCTGTGTAATGAACGCTTGAATTTGTATGATTAAATGCAACATACACAATCAAAATCTCGATTCGAATGATTCTGAATTGAACAGCACACTGTTGACCATTTCAAAAAGCTAATGTGGCTTCACATCACGATGCTATGGACTCATCCAAGTCACATCAAAACAGATGACATTGAACAAAGGATCTTAACTTCGACAGGTAAGTCATACCACTGACTCACCCGTTTTAAAAGGCATTCATTTCCCTAGCAACCAAGCGGCAGATAGTGTTAGCGAGGCAGTTTGGAGCAGATGGCTCAGTAAATACCTTGCCATGTGTTCCTGGGGAGGAAAAAGAATGTATCTCGAAAACAGACAGACAAAGAGAAGAGGGCAAACATGCACATTTTCATCACTGTGTATTCCTCTTTTTCATTTTATCTCTGATAGGAACATTTACTCTGAGCTTGATCAGTGCTCTCTGAACATCACAACAGGCCAGTTTCACTGAACAGCAGAGACCAGAACACATTTGCCATCATATGCATTACAAATGAGTAATCTTAGAAGACAGAGAATACATGTGAACAGTATTGTGAATTATCTAACTTCCTATGTTACAGTGGGTGATAAGTATGTGAATTCTTCAGCAATTAGGAACAACTAGATAACCCCTACAAAATTTGCCATGGTAACTATATTTTCTATAAAAGTACTATTACAGTTATTATTATTAGGACTTTGAATTAGCCACAACTATCATTGAGATCCAGCAGCCAAGACATACAATATTAATGTATTATAATTTTACACTATTAAATATGACTAATAACTATGCATGGCAGAAAATATGGTTAACATGGTACATTTTTTGTGAAAGACAGCTCTCTCTTTTACATATTTATTCCAAGCTACCAAAAAAACTATGGTACTACTATTACTAAACAAAGGTTTTAATAAACACTCTAAATATATGAGAATAGGAAAAGTCCAGACCACAACTATGGCGATAACTACACAGATGAAATTTTCATTGGTTTTACTTTCAGAAATTTTTTTAACCAATCAGACTCCACCCGACTTTAAAGAGCTTGAGTATTTAAAGTGGCAGATGCATAATTGCACTGCACACTTATTATAAACAGAAATCGCTCTTGGTGTGAACGGCCTTTCTACAGCTAAAAAAATAAAAAATTATAAATTGGGCAACATACATAGTTTAACATGTTTTAACGAGCACCATGATATTTCATGTAACACATTCGTCAGTGTTCTTAGGTTATTTGCCAGCACAGCCAAAACAAGCAAGCACTCACATTGTCAGTGTGACTGTCCTTTACACAAAGTGTATTTCAACTGGCTGTTCGGTAAACAAGACTCTCTCCTCCCTCTGAGCTGCTTGTGCAGATGTGAGTGTGGACCAGACCAGCTGGCCTGCTGAGTCAGAACGCTTTCTACAGTACACAGCTCCTGGATCCTCTCTCACACCAGCAGTGACCACAGACTGCAATTCAACAAACACCTGCACAAACTGACCACGGCAACATGTGCACTTATGAATTTTCACAACTGCTCGAAAGTGCTTGCATGGAACATATAATTCATTCTGAGCAGAACGTTTTCCTTGTGCAGGGCTGAGCTCCATGGTGTGCTTTTCTAGAAAAGAAGACAGTGGACTAGAGTTTTAAAGTAATTTAAATTCAAATTTAAACATCACTTGCTCACCAGTGGATCCTGTGCAGTGAATGGGTGCCGCCAGAATGAGAGTTCAAACAGCTGATAAAAACATTACAATAATCCACAACACGACTCAAGTCCATCAATTAATATTTTGTGAGTGTTTGTAAGAAACAAATACATTATTAAGACATTTTCACTTTAAACTGCCACATCTTGCCAAAATACGTATGACTCCATTATCCATAAAAAAGCTTCCTCGAGTCAAAAAGACCATCATATGTTGTCCTCTCACATCAAAATCCACCAACACATTAGTTTTCACTGGAGAAAGCAATATTATGTGTAGAGGACTTTGGTAACACTTTATTTTAGGGTCTCTTAACTAGTTTCTTATTAGCATGCACATTACTAGAATATTAGCCATTTATAAGTACTAATTAAACACATATTAATGCCTTATTCTACATGACCTTATTCTAAATCCCTAATCCTACCCAATACCTAAATTTAACAACTACCTTACTAACTATTAAATTAGGACTTTATTGAGGGAAAAGTCGTAGTTATTAGTGGATTAGTGTTCCTTATTCTAAAGTGTCACCAGTACTTTTAGCCAGAAGCAAAATTTTGAAGCTAAAAACATCTTGATGGATCTTCGCTGCACAGAACATTAATTGATGGTCTGGAGTTGTGTGGATTTTCTTTTTTGGGTGAACTATTCATTTAAAGAATTATTAAATAGTTATTTACTTAACCTAATGTTGTTTAAAACCTCTACGCTACATCTGCCTAAGCTCAAATCAATATTTTAAAAATGCCACATTACGGAGAGTAAATAATGCAAATAACTCAAGCATATCTTTGCCTACATTTTGACTTCCTTGGTATTATTCAAGCACTTCAACTGCCTGCATATATTCTACAATGCTATGAAACTTGGATCCATTTTGTCTTCAAGAATCATCCGTTAAAAAGCAAACCTCAGTTTGCAAAGCTGCATAAGCCATTTTCATATTCTGTATGACAAACGTAGGCTCTGTACATACGGAGTCATTCACATAACTTATTTCGCAGCATTTGCTGCCACCCGTACCCTGTCTGCTAATGTTCTTCAGCAGAGCTGAGTTTCCTGCCCGTTTGTGTTCTCTGTTCAGAGTCCAGATGCTTCTCTCCTCTCCTCGCCTCTTCTCAGCCAAGCGGTGGCATGATTAAGCTTGATTTGTCACCAAATTATATACACAAAGTTTACATGCTTTGTGTGCCACTCCAGCTGTTGCAGATTTGTACGATGGAATAAATCCTTAAGCACTCAATTTTGTGTGCACACACCACAGACTCTCCTGGTGATGAGAGAGAAGAAGAACGAAGGGAAGGGAATGACTCAAAATATTTATTACAGGTTAAACATAACAGTATTTGTAGCATTGTCTGGATCTATTAACTTTAAGGGTTAGTTCATCCAAAAATGAAAATTAGCCTGTTTTTTTTTACTCACCCTTGAGGCATCCTAGGTGTATATGACTTTCTTCTTTCAGACGAATCCAGCCAGAGTTATATAAAAAATTGCCCTGGCTTTTCCAAGCGTCATCATTGCAGTGGGTGGGTGCTTTTTGTTCTACAGTCAACAAGACGTCAAATAAAAAGCACGCATCCATAATAAAACGTGCATCATACGGCTCCGGGGCGTGAATAAAGGCCTCCTGTAGCAAATCCATGCGTTTTTGTAAGAAAAATATTCATATTTCAAACATAAACACTTTTCTGTCACTTCATCTAACTGTCATACGTGAAAGCCATTCTGGACATCGGTTTTGCGTGATTAGTGACGAATAGAGAGAGAACAAAACAAAATGCCGGTCATGAAATAGAAGTACAAACCGAGGATTTGTAAAGAAAAATGGAGGATTTCGATATAAGCCAAGAGGAGACTGGTTTTCCTTTAGCGGCTTCCGCGTATAACAGTTAGCGGAAGTGATAGAAAAGTGTTTATTACGTTTGAAAAATGTATATTTTTCTTACAAAAATGCATGGATTTGCAACAGGAGGCCTTTGTTCACGCCCCGGAGCCATGTGATGCACGTTTTATAACGGATGCGCGCTTTTTATTCGGCGTATTGTGGACTGTAGAATAAAAAACACCCACCCACTGCAATGATAACGATTGGAAGAGCCAGGACAATTTTTAATATACAAACCCGATTCCAAAAAAGTTGGGACACTGTACAAATTGTGAATAAAAACAGAATGCAATGATGTGGAAGTTTAAAATTTCAATATTTTATTCAGAATACAACATAGATGACATATCAAATGTTTAAACTGAGAAAATGTATAATTTTAAGGGAAAAATAAGTTGATTTTAAATTTCATGGCATCAACACATCTCAAAAAAGTTGGGACAAGGCCATGTTTACCACTGTGTGGCATCCCCTCTTCTTTTTATAACAGTCTGCAAACGTCTGGGGACTGAGGAGACAAGTTGCTCAAGTTTAGGAATAGGAATGTTGTCCCATTCTTGTCTAATACAGGCTTCTAGTTGCTCAACTGTCTTAGGTCTTCTTTGTCGCATCTTCCTCTTTATGATGCGCCAAATGTTTTCTATGGGTGAAAGATCTGGACTGCAGGCTGGCCATTTCAGTACCCGGTTCCTCCTTCTACGCAGCCATGATGTTGTAATTGATGCAGTACGTGGTCTGGCATTGTCATGTTGGAAAATGCAAGGTCTTCCCTGAAAGAGACAACGTCTGGATGGGAGCATATGTTGTTCTAGAACTTGGATATACCTTTCAGCATTGATGGTGCCTTTCCAGATGTGTAAGCTGCCCATGCCACACGCACTCATGCAACCCCATACCATCAGAGATGCAGGCTTCTGAACTGAGCGCTGATAAAAACTTGGTTTGTCCTTGTCCTCTTTAGTCCGGATTACATGGCGTCCCAATTTTCCAAAAAGAACTTCAAATTTTGATTCATCTGACCACAGAACAGTTTTCCACTTTGCCACAGTCCATTTTAAATAAGCCTTGGCCCAGAGAAAACGCCTGCGCTTCTGGATCATGTTTAGATATGGCTTCTTTTTTGACCTATAGAGTTTTAGCCGGCAACGGCGAATGGCACGGTGGATTGTGTTCACCAACAATGTTTTCTGGAAGTATTCCTGAGCCCATGTTGTGATTTCCATTACAGTAGCATTCCTGTATGTGATGCAGTGCCGTCTAAGGGCCTGAAGATCACTGGCATCCAGTATGGTTTTCCGGCCTTGACCCTTACGCACAGAGATTGTTCCAGATTCTCTGAATCTTTGGATGATATTATGCACTGTAGATGATGATAACTTCAAACTCTTTGCAATTTTTCTCTGAGAAACTCCTTTCTGATATTGCTCCAATATTTTTCGCCGCAGCATTGGGGGAATTGGTGATCCTCTTGCCATCTTGACTTCTGAGAGACACTGCCACTCTGAGAGGCTCTTTTTATACCCAATCATGTTGCCAATTGACCTAATAAGTTGCAAATTGGTCCTCCAGCTGTTCCTTATATGTACATTTAACTTTTCCGGCCTCTTATTGCTACCTGTCCCAACTTTTTTGGAATGTGTAGCTCTCATGAAATCCAAAATGAGCCAATATTTGGCATGACATTTCAAAATGTCTCACTTGCAACATTTGATATGTTATCTATATTCTATTGTGAATAAAATATAAGTTTATGAGATTTGTAAATTATTGCATTCCTTTTTTATTCGTAATTTGTACAGTGTCCCAACTTTTTTGGAATCGGGTTTGTAAATCCGATTGGATTTGTGTGAAAGAAGAAAGTCATACACCTAGGATGCTTCGAGGGGGGGGAGTAAAAAACAGGCTAATGTTCATTTTTGGGAGAACTAATACTTTAATAGATTTAAAAATGTAATTAATGCATACTTCTACAAAGATTTTTTAAATTTCTGATTTAATGAACTTTATGAATACTAATTCATATTTGTCAATATGTAAATATATACACTAACATTAAAAAGTTTGGGATAATTTTTAAAGAAGTCAATGCTGTCAGCAGATAGACACAGGACTCAGAGCAAAGTGCAAAACAATCAACAGGTTTATTGAGTAGTAGCAGAGGGGAATGAGATGAGCAGAATGTCCAGGTAAGCAGGCGGGGAATGGAAACGACTCTAGGGGCTTATCTGAGTATGAATGTCCTTTTTCCTTTTCCAGGGGATCCGGAAGTAACAGTGGAGCGTGGAGACGGTGGAGAACTGGAGCGGAGGAGAACAGGGATAGGAACATTGGAGCAACTGGTAAGTAGACAAAAGGTAAGTGGGTCAGTTAGTCAACATGGAATGTTTGAGACCAGACAGTGAGTGAACGGGAGGAGTGCAGGGATATAGTGCTGCCAGGTAGTGGTGATCAGAAATCAGGGGATTGGGATCTGGTGAGTGTCGTTAGTGGCGACTGCGGTGACTGTGGTGACTGTCTGACAAATGCTATATGATCAAAATGAATTAAAACTCTATGCTATATAATCAAAATGAAGTAAAACAGGAATATTGTGAAATATTATAACTGATCATTTGTAAGTCGCTTTGGATAAAAGCATCTGCTAAATGACTAAATGTAAATGTAAATATGTAAATGTTTTCTATTTTAATATATTTTAAAATGCAATTTATTACTGTGATGGTAAATCTGAAATTTATTCCAGTTTTCAATATCAAATAATATTTCAGAAATCATTCTAAGATGCTGATTTGGTGCTCAGGAAGCATTTCTTACTATTATCAATGTTGAAAATAGTTGTGCAGGTTATTATTTTTGTTTAAAGATTTTTTTTATTTTGTTTGTAACAATGTAAAAACATTTTTTTAAAAGTGCGTTACCATCACTTTCAATCAATGTAATGCATCCTGGCTGAATACGCATTTCTTTAAATATTAACCTCACTAATGCCTTAGTCTATCTGTAATTTTTAGAAAACAACACCATGAAACAAATGCTATCAATTGAGCTAAACTTCTATTGAACCTGGAAACATAATGGTGGATCTGAACAAGGGAGCTCTAAACATTATGCAGGACCTAATGGACGCGTGTTTTCACTAAAGCACATTCATGCTGCAATGCTTCATTTTTCCATTGTCTAGGTATCATTCCTACGATGAATCAGATAAATGGGACGAGCAATAATTGCTTTGTGGGCATCATTACGCGAGAAACTGTGAAGAAGAGGTCGTAATTAGAGCAGACCCCAGAGCTCAGTAGACCTTGATCAATACCATTAAAAATGAACACTTTCCTTAGCCTGCATTAGAGCAAAATCTAAACAGGGATTTTTTTTTACTCCTAATGATTCTGAACTGCACCTCCATTACCACATATGAGAGAATGCTTTATTAACATAATCAAATCAGTTTCTCTTGCACATACTGATAATATGGAAAAACAAAGTGCAGATTCTCTGTGCAATTAAGAGCTTGTTATAATGACCTTCGCAATCTCAGGATCAACAATACATTTCTCATTTATTTCTCAAACCCATTCTCATTTAGTACACATCCATACCCCTGAGCCATTGTGTACAGACAAAATGATTTATAACAGCAAACTACAACAGAAACAGGGTGTGCAGTCTACAACTAACGGTAGTCCAAAGTCAATGCTAATGTTCATCAGTCATTAGCACAAAGCTATCTGCCTCCCTCGGGTAAAATTAGCACAACCATCTTGGTTCATTTCCACTTCCTGTGACTTTAAAGGTCATCTTTAAGGAGAAAGAGATCTAAAACTTGTGTCACCTTTCTCGTAGAGTGTTTGTAATTGTTTCTTAAGGACATGGGCCCTGCCAAAAGACAAGAAGGCAGAAGGTTTGCGCAGAAAAATCGTAATGATCAGCTAGTGTAATTACAGAAATCTAAATTTGCATCTTGGGTTTTAATTCATCAAATCCATCTTTCCTACAAGCTCTTTAGTTCGCTCCATCTGCTTCCTAAACAAATGGCGGAAAAGACCGGGAGGCTGTTAGCTAATTTTTTCTGCCGCAATTATGCGGATGCTAATGGCTACTGTATTGATTGTTATTGCAGCGCAGAAGGTCAAGGTTGCATGAAAATGTAATCGAAATAACTTTTAATGACACCAAGGAGCTGAGTTGTGCAGCCAGAAACGCATTTAAACACAATAAACAATTACCAGAAAGTCCATCTATACGTGTCACATCCTCTGGCTCGATTCTCAATATCTGTAGCAGCTTGAATGGCAGATTTAGCTGAGCCTCCACCGCGGATCGCTCCTCGGAACAAGTTCACAATTTTCTTCACAACTTGACAGTATGCTTGGGCGTTCGCTAATTTCGCTATTGTGCGATTTGGCTCGCGTATCTGTGAAGTTTGATATTTTGGATGCTACTTGTGTAAAAGTGTGAAAAAGTCACAGCTTTCCGGGAGCTTCATTCAGCTGCGTAAGATTAGCGACCTGTGATACTGCCACTAATGATGAATTAGTTTGGAGTGCAACCACAGATACTGTATCTGTCATTACTTAATCAACTTCAGTTCTAGCAGGCATTGCAATCAAACAACTCCGAGTTGTGTGCTACGGGGGCAGAGAGACATAACGCATGGCTGGATCCGCACTACTCTAATTTCCCTCCAGATAATGAGTTACATTCACTAATGTGATGTCAAAGGCATAGCCAGAGTTAATAGAATGATTGATAGGGCTCAGTAATAGCTCGGTACTACAAAACAGACTCTCCAAAAAACACTGAGCAATAATTAATCCACATTACTGACTGTATTGTGCCGAGGAATCCGCTATGTGTGCTTGAAACCTTTATCTCCTATTCTCTGAGAGCAGACGTTGGGCGAAAAACAGATTTCAAATTATTTACTCACCTCCTGTCTAGGTAAATTATAGGCAGCGCTAACACTTTCAGCACTGGGAAGTGATTATGAAACCAAGACTTTGCATCAAAATGCTGCAATGTTAGTGTAAATGGCATCATTACATTTGAATTTCTTTATGACACCGATGCAAAACGGTGCAAAACATTTGTTGTCAAAGACAATTTACCCAATATTTTTGGAACTCCCCATGAGGCCTGCACATAAGAGGTAAAGAAATCATAAACTTGCAACATACAGCGCAGGAGAATAAGACTTTCTCATCACAAACAACCTAATTTCTTTCAGTGGCCCTGCTGACCTCTACCATTTTTCCGCAGATCCCTGAGAGCTCACTTCGTAATTTCAGTAACACCAGCAAAACTAAATCTGAACTAAACGTAAATAGTCATATTTAAATAAATAAATAAAATAAATAAAAAGTGATAAAAGCACATAACTAAAAATGAAACAGATTCTATAAAAATAAAAGCCAATTCAAAATATTAATAAAACATAAATTGTAAAAAAAATAATAATACTAAAATAACACTGAACCTGGCCATTTTTTTTTTTCCATATAATGAAAGTTAATGAATACTGAATCCCAAAAAACAACAACAAAAAAAACAACATAAAATTATCAAAGAAATTGGTCAATATGCCTCCTGCACTCTAAGGCTAAGCCTAATTTGTGATCAAATTGTTCACTTGAGGTCTTTTTTAATGAATCAGAGCAAAATATTGACAATATCAGTTCACAATATTGGTCTGAATGAAATAAAAGTTTGAATGCCTGGCTCAATATTTGGTTGCATCAGATTGCTGTAATGTTAGTGTAAATTGCATCATTACATTTGATGCAAAATGGTGCAAAACATTTGATGTCATTTCTTTCCAAGACAATTTACCTATTATTTTTTTAACTCTCCATTAGGCCCACAGATAACAGGTAAAGAATGCATGCATTTGAAACGTAAAGTGCAGGGAAATAAGACTTTCACTTGCTTCTCCCTCTTCAGACAATTTTCTTCTTTTCCATCACAAACAGACCCATTTCTTTCGGTAACCCTGCAGAACTCTGCCATTTCTCCGCAGAGCCCTGAAAGCACACGTCGCAATTTCATCAACACCAGCCGAACGGTGCAGCAAAACTCCCTCATAGGTTAATCCCGATATCACACTTCACCACCAGTTCACTAAGCTGCTTAAAAGGACACATTATAACTATGACAATGACCTGCTAATGGTTTTACATTTCTCTGAAGCATCATGAGCTATCTTTGTCATTTTTATCTCATAATGAGATCTGTCAATTGCACGAGGGAGAAGGAGATCCAGCGGCCAAGGACGCTGATATTTCACCCGCCAAGGCAGAATAAATAATAGCCTGAAAAACGCAGGGGACAAAACAAACCTTGATCCCCTCCACTGCTCTGTTTTCGTAGCAGGCGACTGCTTGGTCTCCTCCCCAGGGGTGCTTGTGTTCTGTGTCGCTATTAGCTGCTTTGCTGCTGTGGGCAGGCTAGTCCTCAGGGCCACGGCGCTGGACTCAACGCTGGCCTGTGATCGATGACTGGCTGCTCCCATGGGCGTCTTCCAATATTTCCTCAAGCAAAGTCGCCTGAAGAAAATGGGACATAATTTGTCATGTTATTACTGTATTAAGGCCAAATTTGAATTTTCTTTCTTGTCGTGAAGCATTCTCCTCTCTTGTCCTCGAAGAGCAATTTATGATATAGGGCTATCAAACTTGAAAACAGATGGTTAGTGTTGGTTTTTGTCTTCTTCAGAGGGGAGGTTTATTGTGAAGTGTCAGTTGCACACGTTACAAAGACTATCGGATGATCATATTCTGGTAAATCTGTTACATTGCACTTATACTGCCAAAAAATAAAAATCTTGAAAGCATGGGTCCAGATGTAGACTAAATGAACCATTTGCATTTTTTTTTTGTTTGTTAAAAGATATATCTGAGGAATTCAAGGAAGAATGGATGACTAACTACAATACGTGGGCAGAGGGTGCATCAACAATGAACCGCAAAATGCAAATGAACAACAACAATATAAAACAAGGTAGAACAATAACCATCAAAACTTAGTTTTAGAGCTTTAGTCACACTTTCTATTCTTTTAATTAAACAAAGGCTTGGTTAAGCCAAAAACAGTCAATTCTTGGAATATTTAAATGGATAGTTAAAAAAAAAACAAAAGAATATTCTGTCATCATTTACTCAAAAGTTAATTTGTAAAGAATGTCCTGTCTGGGTTAGTATCATTAACTAACACTAAAACTATTAAAATAGTTGTGTTAATTCAAATAAAGCTGAAACAAAGTATTAATATTGGTTAGAAAAAATAAACAAAGGTGAGAAATCTTTCATTGGCAACTAACTGAAATACTCAACATTGTAAATGCATACAAAAACGAAATAAATTAAAAAAATACATTAGCAATATTTTAATAAAGATCAAAATGACTAAAAATAAACTAAAATTAAAATGAAAACTGCAAATACAAAAGTAAAAGCTACTATAATACTAAAATAACACTGATTCTGGACACTATTTTCATATAAATATCATAAAAGCGGCCAATATGGAGGTAAAGCTTTATACTGCTAAGCTCCAGTATAAAAAATCTATCATATGAGTTCAGAAGTTGTATGAACCATATTTATGGTGGTACTTCTGTCCTTTTGGAGCTTGGCTGCCCCAGTAAAATGTGTTAAATGGGAAAAGAACTACCTGGATATTCTTCAAAAAAATTTTTTTTTGTACACAAAAATCAGTCAGTTATACGGGTTTGCTACAACATTGGGGTGAGTAAATGATGAGAGAATTTTAGGTATAATATCCATTTAACTATTCATTAAAAATATATATGGTAATGATGCATCCTACGGCAAAAGAAGTAAATGCTTTATTATCATGTTTTTATATTCTAGCAACCAGCAATTTTAATATTACCAGAAGATAATGTAGCAACTTTCTTTCTTTTTTTCTTCTTTTTTTGTATTATTTATGAGAGCAATATTTCTTGAGGAAAAGCTATCCTTGAATAACTTTTTCAAGATCTTCTGTGTACAAAATAAATAAATAAAAATATTAGGTCACCGCTCACCCTAAGGCCTCTTTGCATTATGCATTTCCTCTCCAGAGGACAAAATTCTGATACATCATAAAACAAGATTCACACCTTTGAAAATCCTACAGCAAAATGCCCAAAGCCTTTCACAGTCCACATTTGGAAACAGCCCCTGCCAATTCTAATATCATTCAATCTCTGGACCAACTGTTTCCAGCCCGACAGTATCAATGTCTGACACGCTAATCCAATGACTGCAGGCTCTATTACTTTCAATTAGCTCTGACAGCTCGGGGCTTAATCTATACTGGGCACGTGCGTTCACTCTGTCGCGAGGGCAAGGTGCTTGGAATTCGTTTTGTTGTTGCTGTTTTCATTTTTTATTCTGAGGTGAAACAGACGTGGCTTTCGTGACCCGGCTCGTGCATCATGAGCGGGAATAACGTTTGATAGCAGCCGTGAACTGAAGATGAGTGTTTGTTTATCACTGCAGTCATTTTAAGCACATGCACGTTCATACATGAGCAAGGTCACCCTCAGACACATGGCCTTGCTCTCTGAAAACATTCAACCCTATCAAGTGCACTAAACATGTAAATAGTTTTTGTTTACCTGGTATTATAGAAAACATACAGTGGGGTCAAAAGGTCAGGCACCACTTTGAAAATCTGGGATTTATTTTTTTATTTAGATAAAAATAAATAAAAAGATATGCATATCTGATTATATAAATGCAACCTTGGAAAGCTTTCAAAAACATGAAAATATTACAACCTTAATCTCAAAACGGTAGTATAAAATATATATATATAATCTAATTGTAATAAAATAAAAAATACAGTAAAACAGTAATCTGTGAAAATATTCTTAAAATTAAAAACAGAACTTTATTTACTGTTTTTGATCAATTTAACGTGGCTTTGCTGAACAATTTACAGCCCGTCCCCTTTTTTACAGTTACCATAAGGCATGGCATATTTATAGATCATAAAGCCATGTAGCCACAAATGAGTTAAGTTTTATGCATGTTTTTTCCTTATAATGCCGATAACATATGTATCACACATATGCCCATGCATGTATACGTCTTAAGCCTATAATGTATTCATGATGTTGAAATTCCCCAGCTCAGAGACTGAGCCCTACAAAAGTAGCTCTCCGCCAGCCCCCTGAAGTTCTACTGTAATCCCAACATTGTTAATTCAAATCTTGAATGTCCCTAGGAGATGCAGCGATGACCTGTACATTTGATGCAGTGATGCACAACAAATACATGCAAATATTTGCGGTGTTGGAGCTCAATGCAATGCACTGCATTCATGGTGGCTGCTGTTTGATTTAGAAGTCTAACATTCAGGAATCAGTATTTGATGAGACACACTACTGCACGATCAAAAGTTTGAAATCATAAAGATTTTTTTAATGTTTTTAAAAGAAGTCTCTTATGTTCACCAAGACTGTATTTTGATCAAAACTAAAGAATCATGAACATATTACTTTGTCATCACAGGAATATATTACATTTTACAAAAATACAAAACAGTTCTTTTAAATTGTAATAATATTTCACAATATTAGTGCTTCGACTGTATTTTTATTAAATAAATGCAGCTTTGGTGAGCATAAGAGAGTTATTTCAAAAACATTTAAAAAATTTTGACTGATAATGTATATTGGATATTTAAGAGTTGGGAAATAGAGCCACTACATGATCGTGAATGATCTAAGTGAGCCATATAAATAAAACCGAATGTACTCTCTGTACAATATGGCCTACATCTTTTAGATTTATATATTATATCCAAAATAAATCTTTTGCAATTGCTAAAATTAGTCTCAGATGGCAATATTGTGGGCAAATTCGTACTATGTCAACCAGGTCTTAAATATTTTAATTCTAATTTTATTTGACATTTTTAGGCATCTTCCAGAAAATCGCCTGCAGTGCCTCAATTAATCATAAATGCACCACAAAACAGGTGTCTTTCTGCTCCATTTTACCTGGATGCAAATACTGAAATACACCAAATAATGTATTTGTATTGGAAATGTTGAAGCACATGGTTTATTGAGAGACATGACTGTTTTGGCTTGGAATTTCTGTCTGGTCACGACCAGAAAAGACAGCTTGGACAAAGCCATTTGGCTTCAACCATAGAGTTAATCTTCTGTCCAAAAACCTGAAGAAAAAAAAGCTCTGCTGAGGAAATGAGAGACATTAACTAAACTAATAGCAGTTTCTGTCAAATAAAAGCATTCATCTGTTTGTCACTTTTCATATTGTAAAAGCCACATACATAATTTTCAACCAACCTATTCCAACTAACCTATTACATTAATGCTGTTGTTCATTCAGTTTACAATCATAATCCTTTCACACACTCCTACAGAAAAACAGCAAATGTATTCCATGGCCAAAGCTTCAGGTCTCAGGGACACAAAGAAACTATGTTCACCCTCAGGTTGTCTTGAATATATGCACATCACACATACCCTACAGGACCATTTGCACGGCAAACCCTTCAAGGCCAAAAACTCAAGGACCATGAAAAAATAAACTGTAGTCTAAATACCAGTTATTTGTTGTACTTCCATCAAGGTCTCAAACATCAGGGACCCAAAAATAGGAAAGTTGAGAAAAAAAGAGAAACAACCTGTCAAAACCAACTTAGGAATGACAAAACTGTACATAGTTAGGGTATAAGAATAGATTTACAGCATGATTATGAATATAACTAAGAACTTTGAACACTTTATAAATTAAAATAATATACTATACTGTAGGGTCTAGTCATGATGGGCAACCAGTTGACTAATGATCCAACAAGTTACTCAATTAATCAATTCATTTATCCATTTCTGAGAAAGCAAAATTCTAAAAGGACTCTAAAAGGAGCAATGGTTTGAAGTTACAAATATCTTAATGATGTATTTGTTTATTACAAACGCACAGCTTTTCACTTCACAAGATGTTAATATGAACTGGAATTACTAGTGGAATACTGTGATGTTTTTATCAGCTGTTAGGACTCTTATTCTGACGGCACCCATTCAATGAAGAGGATCCATTGGTGAACAAGTGATCTGTTCAGAAGAAGAAACAAACTGCATCTTGGATGGCCTGAGGGTTCATTTTTGGGAGAACTATTTATTTAATGCAACCCTGCTACAACTCCACAAATTCAGATGGACATCTTTTGTTTTATGAGAATCCCGCCATAAATGTTGGATTTTAAAACAATGTGTCAAGTTAAAACCAGTAAAACGCATGTCTCAAGACCACTGTTTTTGAACACAAGAACGCATCTGATATTAAAACACCCTAAGAAACATTAGAGTCCGCTGAACACATAACTGTTCTCATCATGAAGGGTTTCCTAAATCACCCAAAATGCCTTCTTTTCCTTGTTCCAAAAATGTATGGATTGCTTTATTGTGTAGGGGATTTTTTGAGAAATGTCTATACAACAGAAGTCAACGGTCACCAAAACGGATGGATTACTAACAATAACATAATTGTAATATTTGGGAGAACTGTCACTTTAAAATAGAATATTTGACCAGTACCTTAGGCAAACCAACTGCAAGTCGAATTTAAAAACACATTATCAAAACCATAAAACTGATGGCAATTCTGAATTTCAAAAATAAAAGTACACATCATAAATCATGTTAAACCCACACAAAGACCTCCTGAGTCGCACGTTCATATGCTGTGGCTTTCTCTGGCACAGGAACATGAGCCGCCACATGTGTGGGAGCCGAGGAACAGCGCACCATTAAAAGGTCCTGACTCACCTTGTTTTAAGAGCAAGGCCTAATTGCTACCATCTTTTACAGCAGCCAATGCGGCAGCTGGCATTTGCATAGATCTACAGGGACTGTCATTACCTCAAAATGAAGCATAGCTCTGGCTCCTTCACACTCACTGCCTTCAGTGTACCTTGAACAAGTTGAGGGAATAGTGCGCGCGTGTGTGTGTGGTAGGGGAGCTATTAGAATTCATCTCCTTTGACTCACAACCTACCGTTTGACTTACAAAAAGGGGTCCATTATTTAAGTTCGGGATCTGCAGAGAGGAAGAGAGCATGAGGAATGAAAGTGTTTATACTGTGCTTTATTGTAGCACACCACGGGGGCGGCTTATTTATGATGAAACAACAGGACGCTTTTAAAGTAACGATTAAATTCTTACTGACCTGTCATGACTCACAAATGCACATCTTTTAGAAAAGTGAGACACTAAAGAAGAGATTTATTTTAATAAAAAGATGACGACAACTTGGCTTAGCACATAGCTGGGTGGAATCAAACCGACAGATAAACTCATTTCCCCAGGTGCTGAGAGAACAGGTCAAAAAGGACAAACTATCACTGTCTGATCTTAATAACTGAAAATTACTGTATTAAAAAAACATATAGCTATTCAAAAATAAATTGTTATCTTAGAAAAACAAAAATATATTCATTACCATTTTTTCATGTTTTTGGAGGAAGTCTCTATGCTCACCAAGTCTGCAATTATTTTATAAAATAACTAAATAAATAATGTTTGTAAAAATTCAGTAAATAAACACAAATTATTTAATTTATTAAAAAAGTATTTAATAATTTAATTTATATTTTAAAAATGTATTTAATTAGGGCCCGAGCACCGGTGGTGCGAGGAACCTATTGGAATTGTTCAGATTCTTCTTATTATTATTCTTCTCCAAAATGAAAGTGAAAAGTGAAAGTGAAGTGACATGTGGCCAAGTATGGTAACCCATAGTCGGAATTAGTACGCCGCATTTAACCCATCCAAAGTGCACAAACACAGCAGTGAACACACACACACACCGTGAACACACACCCAGAGCAGTGGGCAGCCATTTATGCTGTGGCACCCAGGGAGCAGTTGGGGGTTCAGTGCCTTGCTCAAGGGCACCTCAGTCATAGTATTGAGGTGGAGAGAGCGCTGTACATTCACTCCCCCCACCTACAATTTCTGCCGGACTTGAGACTCAAACCCACAACCTTTTGGGTTACAAGTCCGACTCTCTAACCATTAAGCCACGACTTACCCTGAATTGCATTTTCAAGGTTCTAAACATGCTCAAAAACTCATGAAACTTTGCACACATACCAGAAGTGGTGAAAATTTACATCTGATATAGGTTTCAGAAGTGGGTGTGGCAAAATGGCTCGATAGCGTCACCTATAAAATGTCAACGAAGGGCCTCTAGAGCTATGTTTCACATACTTGTACGAAATTCAGTAGACACATGTAACACACCAATACCTGCAAAAACGTACTAAGTACGAAGTCCGAAACCCAACAGGAAGTCTGTTATTTTGAATTTTCTCGGCAAGTTTGTGCCGTTTTTGCCATTTTCAGGCATTGTATTTAAGCAAACTCCTCCTACACATTTGATCAGATGAACACCAAATTTGGTCAGTGCAATCTAAAGCCCTTTTTGACATTAAATTGCGAAGATCTTGAATTTTCGTTGAAGGGCGTGTCCGTGACGGCCTGACAAACATGGATGTTTCGCCATGAAAAAGGAAGTTGTTATAATCCGGGCATACAACGTCCGATCTGCACCAAAATTCACATCTTTGATGAGAGTCCTGTCCTGAACACATGGCCATGACCATATTCAGTTATAGTTAGAGCTCCACCTGCTGGCAACAGGAAGTGACATGTTTTACACTCTAACAAAATCCTCATAGAGATTTACATCAACACTATATTTGGTCAGTCTAATCTAAAGGCCTTTGTGATGTTAAATTGCAAAAATCTTGAGTTTTCATGAAGGGCGTATCCATGGCAGCTTGACAAAATTTGATGTCTTGCCATGGGAATATAAGTTGTTTTAGCTCAGCCATACAATGTCTGATCTGCCTCAAACTTCACATGCCCGATAAAGCCCGGAACACACCAAGCCAACACCGATGAACTACTGGCGACAAAAGCAACCTGCGGGGTCATCTCACGTCGGCAGTGTCTGGGTCCAAAGTTGCCCTAACACACCGCTCGACACCCAATAACACGTCCATTCTGCGCCTGCGTAAGAAGAAATGCCTTTCCGTACCAGCAGGGAGCACTCGTGCACTGGTTTGCCAGCTGAACAGCCAATCAGAATGATCAGATGGCCCGACTGACCAACAAGTTGAATCGGCCAAAAAAAAAGCAGACGAGGACCAACTTCAGCCGATGGTGCGCAACACACTGAGAAAACTGACTGTCGGCTCGGTGTGTTCCGGGCTTAAAAGTCATGGCCTGAACACATCTAAAGGCCAATATTCTGTTATAATCATAGTGCCACCTGCTGACAACAGGAAATTACTTGTTTTACTTTAACTTAATCATGCAATGTCCAATCTGCACCAGAATTCACGTTTGGTAAGAGTCCAGTCCTCAAGACATCTAAAGGCCAATATTCAGTTATAATCATAGCACCACCTGTTGGAAACAGGATACATCATGTTTTGCACTAACTCAAACATACCATGTTCAATCCGCACCAAACTTCATATGTTTTATAAAAGTGGTGGCCTGAAGACCACATGCCAATATTCAGTAATAGTCATAGCGTCACCACCTGGTAGCTGGAAATTTGGCACGTATAAATGACTTTGACCTATACTTTCTATATTTACCACTTTAAATACATATTCTTAAAGTCACCGGGTGGTGGTGAGCATGGGTGCGAGTGCCCTTTCAATGCTGCTTGCAGCTTTAATTTAATCTTGTGATGGCAAAGTTGAAATAGAAATATTTCAATATATATTGTATACATCTATCTAGTATCTATACACTGTGTATGTATGGGTAAACAAGGTAAATCTATTTCTGTCATTTGTTAGCATTTCTGCCAAGGACAAATATTTCATAATCGTCCGATTTAAATACCTGGAGGTCTTGCTAAACCAAAAGTCTATTTCTGGAGAGCTGTAGTAAATATTTTGACACTTACATTGCTGATGGAAATAAAAGAAAAACAACTCATAACATCGTTTTGGCCCAAAGACTGAAAGGCTCATTTGGAAATGTGCAGGTGTTCTTAGCCCCCTCAGTCTTCCCACAATCCACTCAGTCCTGCTGCCCAAAGCAGCGGCTGACCACAGAAACGTCACCGGCTGTGTTCAGTCCAGCTGACATGCTGCACACTGACGCTTTTCTTCACACAGCCTCCTGTTTGCTGCTATAGAAAGCCTCACAGATTGGCATTCTCACACCCCTTGCTCAACTAACTACACTTCTAATGGATGCATCAAACAAATGTGCTATTCGGATGTTCAGTTAAGACTGTTTATGTCATTCAGGTTCAATTTTTAAATAATGACTAGCCTGCCAAGCTATGCATAATTTAAAGTAGTTAAAATTAGGACTGCACACTATATGGAAATAAAATAAATATTGTTATATGGTTGCAATCTAAATAAATAAATATATTTGCGCTGCCAGTTTCAGCAGGATTTTTGGGACTGTATCCCTTGCAGTTCATGATATAGAGCCATTCTAGACACTGAGACACCTTATAATCAGCTGCACATGTGTAAATGAACACAGTGCTGCGCTTCGCGCTCAAACCAGCAGAACATATATTTATTTACTGGGCCAAAATAAAACCTTGTTTGTTTATTGTTTGAAAATTAAGAAATGAAGACGTAAATACACAACAGAAATTTTGCAGTGTACTATATTTTTTTTCATTATTTGGATTAAATATTATATTTTTGTTTTTATAGCACATTACTTTTGCAATATATTTCTTATTTTTAATATTTTTAATAATAATCTCTATAAATAGCTTATATTACTTTATAGTCATACTGAATTGATCAAATAGTGTAAATGTGGCCTATGAAATCTCAAGTGCAAAGAGATGTGCCGAAGACCCCGGGCGTCCAACAAAGGTCTTCGGCCTTGTCCCTTACGCACAGAGATTTCTCCAGTTTCTCTGAATCTTTTGATGATGTTATGCTCTGTAGATGATTAGATTTGCAAAGCCTTTGCAGTTTGACATTGAGGAATGTTGTTTTTAAAGTATTCCACAATCTTTGTACGCACTCTTTCACAGATTGGAGAGCCTCTACCCATCTTTACTTCTGAGAGACTCTGCCTCTCTAAGACATCCCTTTTATAGCTAATCATGTTAGAGACCTGATGTCAATTAACTTAATTAGTTGCTAGATGTTCTCCCAGCTGAATATTTTAAAAATGTCTTGCTTTTTGCCCTTTGGTGCCCCCGTGACAACTTTTTTGAGACCTGTAGCAAGCATCAAATTTGAAATTAGCTCATTTAATGGATACAAGTGTAAACTATTTTATTTAAACATTTGTTATGTTATCTATGTTCTATTGTGAATAAAATATTGGCTCATGTGATTTGAAAGTCTTTTAGTTTTCATTTTATTCAAATGAAAAAAATGTCCCAACATTTCCGCAATTCGGATTGTACATTCAAATTCGTGGTATTCATATAGGCACAAAGTACATGGATGACCTGCTGTTTCCGCCTATATTTTTAAGTGTGCATCTGGCGCACACTTTACTATGCGGTTAAGCCATGGGACAGGGGTTGAATGCAATAAGTCTCAAGACAATGACAACATGGCTGGTGTTGTACATCCAGCTATTCATAATAAACACATTCATACTAAACAGAACACATGTTTTTTTTAATGATGTGAAGTTCTTTCCTCATCAGATGTAGACAGGATGCAATTTCAGACGCACCTAATGACTACAAGAAATGCTATATTAGCTAACTATAGCATCAAAATCAAGCAAACAGATAAATGAAGTTAAGAGGTGCCAGAATCCCTGCAAGGAAAGTTTGGATAGTCGTGCTGAGTTCGGGTGCGGCGGTTTGCTGTAAGTCAACGGGATGAGAGCAGGGACAAGGCCATTTGTCATGCCGTCAGCGGATTCAATAATTAATGGGCCATATCACATCTCAGCCTGCCGTAGCCCAGTTCACCGGTCTCCCCGCGCAGAAAACATATTGTCCCCACAGTGTGGTCCGCGCAGGCTTTTTTAAATTCCTCATCATTAAGGAACATCCGCGTGCACTCCCAGCCATTTATTTGCTCTGTGTGACAAAGTGGCGGCCCCCTCAAGTTCACGCTCTCTTTCCCACGTCCCCGTGCGCTGTTTTAAATCATCTGCCCCGCGAGGGACGAGACCCTCTCGGGCTGCTGAGATATCTAATTACCCACAGTCCAGTGCGGAGATGATGACAAAAGAATGGAAAAAAGAGATAGCATTAATGTATTGTATCATCACCTCACTGTGAAGGTGGCATTTAGACTAATGCCCCATCTCTTTTTTGCTAACATTTAAAAAAATCTGCAGCAAAAACTGTATCTGTGTGTGCATGGAGTGAGATTTTGTGGTGCCAGCGATCCTTTCCCATGGCCGTGTCCTTGTTTTAGAGCGCCGAGAGGTGACTCTTGTTCCTAAACACATAGGAAAGTCAGGCAGCATTTGAACAGCTGTAGGAGGCCAGTATTTACTCGTCGGGGGAACAATGACAGTGGCTGAAACTGGCAGACTAAAGGACCCTGTCTCAATACAGCTGCCACTAGGAAGCACAGAGGTGAACTGGGAAACATGGGCTGCTCTTTTGACAGATATGTGTGAGCGTGGGAGCGTGTGTGACCATACTATTCACATACACAGCCCGGTAATGGAATGAATTCACAGACATCTCAAAAATGCTATTAAAACAGAAGAGTCTGATGTTCACATTCACACTGAAACTGAGCTGTAGCTCAATAATGCCGGCTTCTATGACTGATAAGTTCCTATAATAAAGGAGTAGCTCACAAATCATGGAATCATGAAGCATTGTGTGTTAATAATTGTCCAAAACAACACAATACTGTTTTGCTCATTTGAATTTGTCTGTTCATTTACTGCAAAGTGCCACAAACAGCCAAATAATTCTTGTCAAGATTTCTTCTTTAGCAAATTTTGAAATAGTAATCCACTTTAATCCCACTGTATATTAGTTGTCCTTAACTACTATGTACTTCCATAAAAAAATAAGTACAATGTACTTATTGCGTTCACATTGTATTGCATTTGCAAAACACTTTTGCTGCTTTTGAGGTGGGTACGGTTAAGGACATGTTTGGTGGAATGGGTAGGTTTAAAGGTGGGTTAAGGTGTTGGGAATGGGTCAGCAGTCTAATTCTAAATCTAATTATAGATGCAATTTGCAGGTTTTTTTTAATACAAGTACAATGCAAAAACATGTATGTACACAATAAATGCACTGTATCAAATAATTAAAATGTAAGTATATAGTTGTTAAGGCCACCTAATATAAAGTGGGACCCAATTTTGTAGTATTATAGACTGATATAGTGTGGTAACAATCAGAAAATGTAAAAAGATTCATTCTTAATATCACCACATAACCAAATAACTACAAATAATGACAAAATCAACAACAGTAAAAGTCAGTAAATAAGCAAATTAGTAATCCTATTACATAAAATAATGTTACCATTTCTATATATAATATAATATAATATTATTATATTATATTATACAAATTCATGTATTTCTATCTATGTCTATGATTTGAAAGGTCAAGCTAGATTTATACAATACAATTTTTACAGATTTTTTTTAACACTAAACCCCAACTTTCTTTCTTGACTGCAACACATTTTTCAGAATATATAAGATGTTCTTTTCCATACAACAAATACAGCATATTGGGACACAAACACAAAAGGCATCATAAAGATTTTTTAGTGAATAACAATTTGCATTTTAATCTGTTCCTCACACAAAACCATGACAATACGGTTAGGATTAGGGTGAACACACATAATGACAATTTTTATTTTTGGGTGAACAATCCCTTTTTCTAATTATTAAAGCATTAAGTCAAGATAATACCTGTCTATGGGGTCAAATTTATTAAATAAAAGGGGAAAATACATTAATATACAGGACATCACAGTTATAGCTCATCTTAAGAGAGGCCATTTCAAACCACCTAGAGTTCTGTTTCAGCAGCCTTACCATTAAATATATGCTCATTTTTTCTCTCTTCTGTCTTTTTCTCTCTCCATGACTTCAGGTATGAAAAAGGATGTGTGACGCTTTCTGATGAAAATCGCATAGTGTGAAAATGTCAGCATCTTCTTTCTCCTATTGCTTTGTTTATGTTGACATTTATCAAAAGAAGAAAAATACTCCATATCAGCTCTATTTCTAAGCAACAATAAATGTCACCTCGCATCCTGCGCTGAACTAAAACGTTCCCACAATCTCCACGACTCAATATCATATCAATCGTAAAACGGGGCAATAAAACAGGTTTATGTTTTTCATCTGCAGCATGTTGACATGGCGACTGGAATTCCTCCAGCTACTGTATTTCTTCATTTCTGTCAAGAAATGGTTTCCGACGGTGTTAACCCATAGGGCAAAGCAGACTAGTGACCTTTTCATCACAGCAAAATGACCTGAAGGTAACTTCACCACTCTTTATTGGGTTGGTTCTACTATATAGCAATGAGCTTCAATTGAGAGCTAATGGAGACATGTCCTGCTTCCTTCTTTTCCCTGAGAAAACGTCACCAGTGATCTCACATCTTTCTTCACTAGTTTCGGAAAAGATCTCATCAATGTCCTCAGCACAAACTGTGCTCAGATTTACTATAAGATACTAAAGTATTCAATGCCAGCAATTTTAATATGAACTCAAATATTTTTTATCAAAATCCTCCAAAAGCTTTTCTATCGTCACTACTGAGAAACCCTAGACTTGCAAGAAATATCTGAGATAAAGTTCATACTTCAGGAATTAGGTAAGCAAGGCTTGCTTCAGGACACAGGTTTGAGATACCAACATAGTTCCAATAAAAGAATGAATGAACGAATCAATCAATAAATTTATTTACCCAACATAGTAAATAAAAAAATAAATAAAAAAAATTCATGCAAAATTGATTTTTGATGGTTTTGTGCCATTCACATTACATAATCCATTGCAGAAAACACAAGGTGAACCCATATTTAATTCAGTCTGGGTCATGTTTTCTATTATTTTGCTTAGTTTTGTTCATGGTTTTTGTTGAGGATGAGAATGTCATGCAATCTGTTCACACGTTGATGTCTGTCTCTGGCTAATAAGGCTACCAAGTAACAAGAATTTGTGCTAAAATAAAGTTTACTCGCAACCCTCTATGTCAACAACAAAATAAATGCTTCCTTTGCCTTTTTAAAAGCTATTTATTTTGTTATTCTAACTATGCATGATTAATTGGTCATTTGCACTTTGTATATTTTTAGCACTGCATTTAGCATTATGACCCATGTCTGGGCTCTTCAACTGAGAACCACTGCCTTGAAACACTTTACAAACTCTTCCACTGGGATTTAACACATGGCTGGATAGACAAGCTGTCCTTTAACACACTGATTTAAGGCTGCTCCATTAATGTCTCGGCTACTATAAATGAAGCTATCACAATGTAAGTGTAGAGTTTCCATCATTTCCCAGAGTTCAGTTGAGAGGCTTCCTCTACACTTCCTCATTTCCTCCTGTGATCCGCACCCCCCACCTTTTTTCTCTCCCAGGTGGCTCCGGGGCTGCGGCCGGCAGAAATGTGATAGGCCTAATCCCATTTAGCCTAATTGCATCTGCAGTATGAGTGCTTTCCCTGTGTTCAGTCACGTGCCTGCCTGCCTGTCCTTCCAAAGCAACAGAAAAGCCTCTCACACACACACACACACACACACACACACACACACACACAGAAAGGCCTTTCACACACACAAACACACTTTCTCCCTGTCACTCTGTCCTGAAAGCATGCAGTCTGAAAAAAGTGGGAGAGAATGACACATCTACACTCCGGACATCTTCTCAAGAGTAAAGCAGCAAGTCAGGCTGGAATATTCTCTCTCCCAGAGGGTTGGACCGAAGCATGGAGGATAATGAGAGAGAGACTGGGCTATTGTCAGATATTTCTCACTCATTATCCTGGTGCATTCTGGGAAAGGCTGCATTAGACAGGCAGACAGGAGCAGGGTGAGACTGGAGTGGTCAATAATCTTAGACAGTGACTTCATCACCCTCAGAAACCCTTTCATCATCCTGCTATTCTTTCCCTCCATCGTTCACACACTTACATGGGCACACTGACACACTCACACCTTCCCACACTATCAGCCCATAGGGAAATAAATTGTTAGTGGTGATACGACCAACTAAAAATTCACCTGCCGGCCAGGATATCTAAAGTCTAAGACTCTGAATCTCTCTGACAGCTCATCTAAAGGCCTCAGTCTGTTGAGAAACATCTTGAGAAACAATTAAAATAGTAAAATAACATGGGCAATAAACAAGAACGTTTCTTCGCAGTATTGCGTACAAATAAATACAAACTTAATGTATTAACAAGGCTCTCTCAAATATACAACAATAAAACTAAATAAAATAAAATAATAAATAAAACAAAACAAAAAATACTACATACAACAAATATACAACAATAAAACTAATACAATAAATAATTAAGGATGTATGTCATATGCACAAATAAATTACAAATTTATAAAAATAAATAAAAAATAAATAAATAAAAACAAAAACAACAAATTTAACTGGTTTGTCATCTTTACAGTGAAGCAGAATACTACTAGACTAGAAATGTCCAGGCTTCAATTTGATGCAAATTACTGGAGGGAAAAAAATTATCATAACATTATTCATAGTGTTCTTGTTATGATGAGAAAACATCTTTTAAAATATGTAGAAAAAATAAGTAAACCTCTCTCACACTCCTAGATGGCCATGGACAGGTACGTCGGGCACAATAAACTGAATGGAAAAATAAAATAGAAAAAATGTCCTGCTCATATAGCTTGCAAATTGTTATTGAATAATACAGCATTTCAATCAGAAACCTTCAACAGGCTTTTCTGAAGAATGAAACATACTTGATGAAGGTCTCTGAGTGAAATGTTGTATTATTTAATAAAGATTTTCAATCTATACAACAGTGTGCAGGATATATTTACAGAAAAAAAGATGAAAACTACCCACAGAAAAAAACTAAAAAGGATTGCAGGATGCCTGTGGGATGATAATAAGACCAAATTATAGACAACCTGATTTTTCTCTCTCCCCCTTCCTAAAACGATCCACCCTATGTAGGTTTAAACGTGTTACATCTCCCAAACTTGAAGCAATTTCCTGCAAGTTAAAAACAGCCCTTGTCTGCTGTGTTCAGGTGAGTCGCCTGCAGACAGCACACTGAAATCTGTCACCTTAAAGCAGCAGCTACAAATTCAATTAATATGCAAATTTACCCAACTTGATGAGGTGTCTTAACAAATAACCCTGAATAAAGATAAGCTTGTTTAAGGTTGTTTTGTTAAACAGGCGCCCACCCAATGTCAAATCACTAGGTGACAGGTTCTTTAAAGACCAGCGTTGGCATATTCAAGCTCATACATAACAATGCCTCTGCGCTCAGCTATATCTTCTGCTATCAAAATAACTGTCGCAACATTCACTGTATAATCCAACTGTAGATGGAGATGGAGCCAATTTACAAGCTCTGTCTGGGCTTGTTTTCCCTCTGTAAAGAGGGTTGGAGGAGAAAAGAGGCCCGGGTAATGGGACTAGGGACAGGGTAGATTGATTTGGTTCTCTTAGGAGTGAACGCTGCAACCAGCATCGCATCTCCCATCATGCCTCTGGGCTAAACCTAACGCTTCTGCTTAACAGCATTCATCTCTCATCAGAAGGGTATATGAGCTGAAACCGGTGACTGATTACTTAGGACGGGACGGTCTAACTCAGCAGTTTTACAAGATTTCAGCTCGGGTTCCTTCATCTCACACACGGGTGCTTTTGATTGGCGCACACTTGAAGGTGGTGTTTAAAATCCTTGAATGTTTACAAGTAATTACTAAGGGGGAATTAAGTGAAGGAGAAATGTCCTCCCGGAGCAGGACGCTATAAAGCGGGGCAAATTAAAATCAGGATGATAATAAACCTTAGCGGCATCCTCAAGAATTTAGAGGGTGATTCTACAATATAATCTCATTAGTAGTCATAGGTATTAGCAGGTTGTAGCACACACTCTCAGAAAAAGGGTACAAAAGCTGTCACTAGGACAGTACCCTTTGAAAAGATACTTATATATACCATTTCGGTACAAATGACTAATATGTACTTTTAAGGTACTAATATGCACCCTTTAGAGGTAAATAAGGTACAAAGGTGTACCTTTTAAAAAGTTACTGCGTCAGTGACAGCATTTGTGAGAGTGCACTGGCATTTTCATATGTGTTCAGAGATAGTGAAATGTACTTGTTTATCATATTGAAAGAATCTAAAACAATATATTATCCTTTTAGTTTTGTAGAATATATAATTGAATAGTTGATATGATTTTATTGTATTTATTGTATAAACGTAATTTATTAAATATGCTGTACCATTACATTGAACACATTTACCTATTTTAAGATTAAGAATGACAAAATGATAAAACAAAAACACACACAAAAAGACCACATATATATGGGATTTCAAAGCACTTACATGATGCAAACGTGAAGTAGCAGCAATGTTGTATTGTCACATGTATATAGACACACACACACACACTCTGACACAAAAGGGGAATTATTGGCCAAGGACTGATCATGATTAAAGTGTCCTGCGCTCACCTGCCCAAGTCTAATCAAGGCAAGAGCTGTGATTGAACTGGTAAAGTGACTGTGTGTGTGTGTGTGTGCATGTTGGCCGGGCAGCTGGAGCCCTATGAGAGCCTCCCCCACCCCTTGTGCTTCAGTCAGAGGTGAATCAATCATGTCCAAAGATGTCAGCATCTGCCCAAGCAATTTTATATGGGAATAAATGGCAGATGGGGATGTTGTTCTCTGTTTAATCAGTTCCACCAAACACGGTTTTATCTCGTATAAAATGAAACCATCTGTACCACAGAGAGGTGTAAAGGTTCAAGCGCGGATACACAGGAGGAGAAACAGAGGATATGCTGAGCTAAAAATGCTAACTGTCAAAACGAGGGCAAATCTCAACGTCTTACAAGCTGAGAAATATTCAGTAGAAATGATTTTGTCCTGCTCTATCATTCTCTCACTCCCTCTCACAGGAATATTACCCATGGGCTGCAACCATTATATCCAGACCCATTTATTTCCAGCACCTCCAGTCATGCCGTAATTTGGTCTCCGGGAACGGTTCAGTAGTGAGGGGGAGACAGGCCTGATGAATCTCCTTTGTTTTAAGTGGATATGATGGCTCCCAGTGTGCACAAACTGCATTTAAGGGGCCAGCTTAAGGGAGGAGGATGAGTAGCGGAGGAAGATTAAGGTGGGTAACCGAGAGAAAAACGAACCCCGAGTTACACAGACCAAGAGCCTGACAGACACCATTAATACTCCTCTGTCCCTGAAAGACACTAGAGACAGTAAAACACAGGCAGGGAGTGGCACACTTTCAGCCCATTTCGTATTAGGCAAGTCATTATGCAGGACATTTGTCATTTGGACACTTTCCTTCATAATTCATAGAGCATACCTGCCAACTTTCAGTTTTACAACACATATCTGTAACAAGAACAGGGTCAGAAATGAACTTTTCCACTAAGGGTCGATGTTTGCCTCAAGGGCATTTTTACTTTTGTAAGCTGAGTTTTTATAACTACCTTAACTGTGTTGTCTTTTAAGTTGAATACTTATATTTGGCGAGTTGCTTCAATCACTTAGAATGCTATAGACTGTTAGCCTTCCAATCAAATCTTATAAACTTCTGCAAAAGGCATCTTAACACTGCAAAGTGGAACAAGCTGCATCTGATATGGCATTTATGTTTACTTACACAAAGTGTTAATGCTGAACAAAAGGTGTCATACAGAACAATTGCATTAAATAAAAAAACAAGAACTCATTACATGGCAGGGCTGCAATATCATATTGCACTTGACATTGTAATAATGATTATGAATGTTGATAGAATACACATAAAATGCTTTTTGTATTTGGGAAAATGGCACATCATATTCTGGCTACACACAAAACAATATGCATTGTTGCTTTACATGCAAGTCAGATTTGTCTCTTCCTATTTAAGTCGTTCATTAGCAGCTGCATCCTCAATCAAAAGAAAAAACATCTACAGTAAAACATGTTTTACAGTGAGCCACTTACAATAGAAGCGCATGGGCTCAATCTGTAAACTTAGAAATACTTATTGTTTCATTAGTATAGCTACAAGATGGAACCTAAATGCTAATATGATTTTAGTAACTTTTTGTGTTGGCAACATACTACCTAAAATGTCCATATCATTGGTCAAATTTTTAGCCCACACAGACGTATTAACAGATGAACTACTGTAAATGCTTTTATAAAAGTATAAGCTTCACACTTCTGCTATCAAATCATCAAAATTGACTTCAGTCACTATTTATTTATTTACTTATTTATTTATTTTAAATAAAGAAAACAATAAACCAGTTGATTTTTTTTTTGTGGTGACTGACATTATGCCACAAAGGTTGTTGACTGAATTTGAACTTGTATGAATATTCTTGAACTTGAACAGTGAACAATGTCTGTATTTTTTGTTTTTATTTATCTGATATTACAGAACATATTTCAAACTCCTTTTTAACTTAACATTTTCTTAAATGTCAAAAACTCATGTTAGAGGATATACCACTCAATCAGCAAAAAACATGATGGTAGATTAGAGAGCTTTTCATTGTAAAATCAATTTATGATGTCCATTGTGGTTCTGATGTCTGCCTGAATATTACTATATAATATTTTTTCCCCAAAAAAATTGAATTGAAGAACAGTTGCTAAGACAGTATCACAACAGAGCAGATGCAATACAGTCAATTTAATAAATGAGTATATGAATAATGAATTAGCATTTATAGAGATAGAAAAAAAAAGCTAATTAGCAGATATTTGCCTTGTGTTTATGCACATGCGGCAGTAAAGGCAGCAGGCTACTGCTGATAGGACAGACCCCTCTTGTTACATGAAAGTCATCTTCCCCCTCACCCCATATCAGGGGTTTTAATTAAATTTTCTGCTTGGTTTAAAGATGAGAGCTGCTGACCTGACTTCAGGAGCTTTTTCTCCTCCTCCAAGTGGCTCACTCCCATCATCCACCCTAATGTGACTGATATATTGTGACACAAGTTAGATATGTAATTTGTTCCAGAAAATGACTTAGCGTCATGCACCGTGCTAAATCGAAACAATGAGGGGGCCGGGGAACCGTGGGACGGCGATATCTCCAGCCCACAGCAGCCTTCACTCCTGTCTGCCTTTATCTAGCCAGCATATGAATATTTAATATCGGCACAGACCAAAATAGCTCTAAATAAGTGGTGCTGATGAGAGATTGCCCGCTAGCAAGATGCAGTGAGTCAAACGACACAGAAAAAAGCTCAGTAGTTTACGGTCAGGAAGGATTTTGAGCAAATAAGCATATCATACAAACAAAGCAACATGCTCGCACGGGGAGGCTGCTGGAATAAGAGACTGCTTGTGACAAAATAATCACACAATAATATGTGTGACCAGGCCTCAGAACGGCGATCGGCGCTTACTGGCCTCTTCTGAAAAAAATATGTCATTAATGGTATTAACAGTAAATGCATTTTTGAGATTAGCTGCTAGTTCACATTAGCTTACAGTAGGAAAATGAATGGCAAAATGAATCTTTGAAAATGTAAACCAATATTTCCTACTGACACACTACAGCAAACGATAGAAATAACTGACTTAAAACCAATTTTAGCTGGTGAAAATACTAGTGTTTTAATCATTTTGGCCACCGCTGTATAATCTTTGAGATAAAGATATAGGCTCGGTTTCATAGACAGGGCTTAGAGTAAACCAGGATTAGATCAAAGTTCAATTTAAGCAATTTTTATAAACATGCCTTAGAAAAAACATTACTGGTGTGCATTTTGAGACAAAATAAAGGCACTGATTTATTTTAAGATCAGTCAGAGCAAGTTTCTTGCAGTTGAAACAGCTCAGACTTAGATTTTAGTCTAGGAATAGGCTTAAGCCTTGTCTGTGAAACCGGGGGCTATTGTTTTTGGCTTGATGGTGGACCCGTTCATGAGACTTGACTCTAAATCTCCCCCCATGGACTACTTTATTAATACAAACTGCGTATGTTTTTACATAAAAGAAGAGCATAGACATAGAGGTGGAGTGGTGGGATACTGGAGGAATTGTGACAAGAGTGAGATTGCTGCATTGACTGACAGTATTAAATGAACATGCTCCTCCTGAACTCTCGTTTGGAGCTCCATTTATGTTGTCTAGACAGTGTCAAGCAGAATTATATAGGTGGCAATTAGCAGGTCACGCGGATGCTGCATGATCATTATGCAGAGAGTTAGTTGGAGAACATAGCATGAGTCAGCTGTTTATTTATCTCATTGTCTCTCTCTTGTTTACAAAGCAAAAAATATTTTTCTGAATTAGTATTCGTGTTACTATTTAAACATCCTTAAAACATGTTAAAATAAGATTAAGGATGTACCAGAATAAAAAAAATTTACACTATTTTACAAATTGAAAACTAAAATCAAAAATGATTTCAATCCAACATTGTTTGATAAATCTCCAATATGGAATAATATTGCTTTTGTTAAATAATAATAATAAAAATAATATATATTTATATAAGGGTGTATTTGCTGATACCTCAAACAATGATACAATATGATTCAGGAGTATATCAACTGATATATAAATTTTATGATATTATATGCCTATTTTACACAACCAGCTATTTTTATTAACAATTGCCACCAAACCATATAACATGTATCTGAAATTTTTACATCGTGGTAACCCAATTGGGACATTCACAACAAAAAATAGGCCTACACTTTTTATTTTTTTAAATTAAGAAAAATAAATCATTTGGAGGGTGGGGGGGGGGGGGGGGGGGGTGGTGTCAAGTCACATGTAAGATTCAATATATATTCTCTAAAA
This sequence comes from Barbus barbus, assembly GCF_936440315.1. NCBI lineage: Eukaryota > Metazoa > Chordata > Actinopteri > Cypriniformes > Cyprinidae > Barbus > Barbus barbus. The sequence goes on along the minus strand of NC_136748.1, from coordinate 12,742,835 downwards.
ACTATTTTCACTAAAGTGTGGCCAGAATATAATTTCAAACACCCTATTTTCTATCTTAGAAAATAATAAATACATTAAAAAAAACAAAAAAACAGACACAATGGCAATATAAAGGTAGAAAATATTTGCAGATAGCCACTGTTCCTGCTCAAAAGCAAAGAAAAGTAAAGGCCATTTCCAGTGAGCTGCTGGGTTTTGGTGATACATATGGATGTTTTCATGTCAGCCCTGCATTATGCTTCTCCCTCCGGAATGTAAAGCAGTGTAACCGGGCAGAGGAGCTCCTGAGGGAAATCAACACATCAGCAACAGCTAGTCTGCTTCAGCCCTCTTTGACATCTCCATTAGCAACACTGCCACCACTATTTCTGACTGTATATTCAGTGTGTGTCCCACTACACACTACAGTACATAGATAGTATATATATATATATATATATATATATATATATATATATATATATATATATAAACATAACAAAATAACTAAAACTGAAATTAAAATGAAAAGTGAAAATATAGTAAAAACTAAATCAAAATATGAATGAAAACTATAATACTAGCTCAAAGATAGTAAAACAACAGCTGCATTTCCACTCTATGTCTATAGGAACAAATCACTCTCTGGTGACTTTGCTTTGTCTCTGAGAGCTTGGAGCACGCAGGTCATCTGTGATCATGACCCCATGTGCGCACTGACCCCGGAGCAGCATTAAAAGCTGTGTCTCATCTGGAGGAGTGGCAACACGAGGCGATTACAGCTGGTCTGTTACCATTCACTCAGGCTTTCACTCACACTTCTAAAACGCATGCTTTCAATCAGGGCTGGGTGATATATGGACTATTCATAATATGTTTGAATGGATATTAAGTTTTAAAGGACATTACGTTTTTTAAAGGCTGCACCATTAGACTACTTTGACAGTCCCTCCTTATCTTGTGAATTCAAGTATGAAAATCTTGAGAAAGAGATGTTTTAAGAGCATGCAATTCAGCAATGCAATATTGTGGAAAACACCATTTCTATTTATTTAAAACAACATTTTAAATGATTTTTGACTAGATTTTCACTGTATATTTTTTGTTTTCTTTAAAACATATTGAATCTAGTTGGGAACAATGGCTGCCTGCTGGAAATTATGGTTCCTCTAATTGAAAACATTACTTTTTAAGCTATTTAAGAGTGAATATACTGAATAATCATCAAAATCCCTAAACGCATTGAGATTTTTTTGCTACAGTTTATTGCCTCATGGTAACTAATCCACATCTGCTCTCTAGAGAGACAATTGTTAGGCCCTTTTGAGGTCTGATTTATAAGAGGCAATTTGATCAGTATGTAATCACTGGATTTTTATATCACCCTAAGAATTTCTGTTGTTTTTACCTTCACAAATTTCCATCAATATCCTCTTAAAATCTACTTAAATCGTCGTTGGCCAAGACAGCGGTTAGCTTGCTCTGATTCGACCAAATCAAGGCTTAAACCCCATCTCATCATCTTTCCCTGACCTCTCTTACCGCAATGGCTTGCTAAACAGTGCACTGTCTCTTCAAGCGAGCGGTACACAAATGCAAAGCGATGTAAGGACATTTCAGTGGTTTGGTAGACAAGAGAGAGTTCACTGACACAGCCGTTTTGGTTCGGCTCAGCAAAAAAAATGAACACTACACTCTAGTGATGAAAACAAAGAGCTATGTGTGTATTTGTTCGACTCACCCCAAAGACCCACTCACACCAAAGCAATGACATGTGTGAATGAGGGTCCGCAGTCGCGCTGACACACGCCCTCTTCTCTCGCCCGCTCGTGTGAAGCCAGCAAAGCGGCAATGCCGCAAACAGGCACTAGAGAAGAGAGAAGTCGTACATCTCGAGACCTCCAGAATGCCAACTATGTGTCTGTCATCTACATGACAAGAGAGCAGTGACCTAGCATTGACGCACACCCTCCCTCCCACACACATACACACACATACACACACACACACACACACACACACATCCAGTGTGTCTTGGAAGAGATTAGCTGAAAATTAGCCCCCACTGGCACAGATAGAAGGAAAAAATTTAGACCAGCATTTATAAGTGAAATGTGTATTATATTGTACATGATTAAATATTTCAAGGCCTGCCAAATGTGGTGGTTTGAATCCATTTTAGGCCTTTTCTGTCGGAACGGCTTGTGCCAGCAAGATGGTGAAGTACAAATATTGCAGTGTTGAGCTATGAACCTTATTTGAACATGCTGTGAAAACACCTTGCTCCTTTTTAGGGTTATTTTTCTAGGGGCCCTTGTCAAAAGTCTACAATTAACCCAATGACAGATAAGATCCTATTATAATCAGCCAAACATAATTATATTACACTGATAAATTTTTATTTTGCCATTTATCAAACAGATAGAATTGCCAAAACAGTCTACATAGCACATGTGTTTCTAGGGTATCTACGGTGGTCGAGAGAGCTCAACGCACTGCAACTTCAGAAAACACATGCAAATAGAAAAAGCACCAGCAAATCAACAAAACATCTTCATCATTTGTTTTGGTTGTGTTGTGAGCATTTGCAGCGCATGTGTTTTCAAATTTACGAAAGTTGTTTTCTTAATTTGCAGGCGTTTGGTGAACAAATTCAAACGAAATGTTGCAAATGTATACCAAAGATTGTATATACACAAAGACAGCTCAGAATACTATGAATGGGAGACAAAATGGTGGAATAAGTCCCGATTATTCCCCCATTATAATTTCTGGTTCTCTTGAAAATGCAACCCGATCTCACGGCAATTCATAATTTTTTACGAGGTGGCTAATTCGTAGGAATTCACACGAATGACTATCCCTAACCCTGCCCCTAAACCTACCCCTCACAGAAAATTTACAAAATCGTACGTGTGAGGTCAAATGAGCCACCTCGTAATATACATATGAATTGGTCGTGAGATAGCCTTGGAAAATTAGACTCGAACTTAGGACTGAATATGCACATTCAGATAGCCCTGAAATTTAGACTTCTTGAAACATGTTATTTAATACCATCAATGCAGACTCAGTGGAAACATGGTCTGTGGCGACATTTCTACAAAATTATCTTACGTTGCTTCTTACACATTTCCTGACACTTTAAAGTGAAATATCCAGGGAGTGGCACCAAGAGTGCATTCAGTTTTATTTTAAACAGATAAATGTGAATCTGGCAACCTTTATTATTATAACACTGGTTGTTGTATGTACACTGAAAAAACGATTCATTGAATTTACAATCTTTTTTAAGGTAAGTGGATGCAATCAATTTATTTTAGCTACATTTAAATAAATTTAGTTGACTAACTTTCAACTTTTCAATTTTTTTTTTTAGCTAAAATAAATTGTTTGCAACCACTCACCTTAAAAAAATTATGAAATTCAATGAATTATTTTTTTCAGTGTAGTGTGGCAGTTCAGTGAATTAAATGTCCTGTGAGTGGCACTAAAAGGTTAATGCTCTGTTGCGTTTAAAAAATAAAATACCACCTACAATAAAGCCTACTCTAAACCTAACCGATAAAGCAAATCTGAGGTTAAAAGCAACCATGCCATTTTAGTCTTTGAGTTCTTTTATTGGGACTCATGTTTCAGGCAAATGCAATGCTGTACCAGGTGAGCTAACAAGCAAGTTTACTACGTCATACAAATGGAGCTCGTTATGTGATGCAAATGTCAAAACGCATTAGTATATAAATCATGCGCTATGGTAAAAGTTAGGGCATAACATACTGTAGTATTTTGCAAGGAACCATGTGCATAGCAGTCTTTATTAAAACGATTACCTGCCCCCGTTTTTGTAATTTGTCTACAAAGTAATAAAAGTTGTTGGTGTTTTACTGCCACAAGTGTTCATTTCAGCTGAAAACTGTAGTGTATCGTAAGTGTATGTACTTTTTTATTTGATATTTCGGTATTTCCCCCAATTAAATAGACAGAAGATGGTTTTTGCGTAATATCGCTGCAGGGTGAAACGACTTTCATTGAAAGGGACTTTGTTTATACTTTCATTTCATTCAACACTGAATTATATTACATTTGAATTTTTTTATCTCAATAAGAAAATGACTATTCTATCCCATATTTTTACTGTATATCCTTTGCCTGCTTTGTATTTATGCTTATAAGACTAATTCATAGTTATTCTAGCAACATGCAAACATCAAACTCCATTGAAAACATCTCGTTGTTGTGATATACAATGTTGCTGCCTAACTAAATTGTTCCAAATCGCTCACTTGATATTCTGTTTCAAAAGGTAGCTACCTATGTAGCCAGGCAATAAGGCAGCTTACTGTGTTTTAGAAGTGTCAAAGTTTTCATTACCATGATGACTGTAACATGATGTATAATCATAATGTCCTCACACTTGTTTTACAGTTGTTAAAATGCAATTTCACAGGATTTTAGCAAGTGAAAATAAAGAGGTTCTGACAAATCTCATTATCCGTCTCATCTGGAAGAGATATGCCAGCTGTAGACCACACGCTCATACAGACAGAGAGAAAATACACTTCTGTTTTGACTAGTGGTACATTTCTGATGAGTATCATACAGAAGTGTCCATCTCTCTTCCTCTGTCACTCACTCGATAACCATTCATCTCTAGCAATGCTGCTCCTGCACTGTTTGTATTGTAATGCAGTGTGTGTTGGAGAGAGAGAGGGAGAGAGAGAGAGAGAGAGTAGTGGTGTGGCGGCCGTTTGGTGATTTATAACCCCTGCAGTGTGCTCGTAAATCACACCTGAGTCTGTGCGCTTCTTAAACGCCCACGTCCTGACAGCGTTTACCTTTTATAAATGATCGGGCTTTACCTCCCATTGAGATCCAGCCATGGTTACTCCCTCTCTCTCGCACTGCCTGCTCTCTTCTCAGTTCTCATCTGCCTCATTCTTTTACTGCCACTTCCTCTTATTGTCCATCTCTCTCTTTCAACTCCCTCTTTTTAGTCCTCTCCACATGAACCAGAGCAGCATTTAAGCAGAAGCATAATATCAGAAAATATTACAATACTATAATATAAATATATAATATAAAATATTTATTTATTTTTGCTGTAAATAATCAAGCGTTTATGTACAACTGAGTAACACAAACCTAGTTAGAGGTAGTTATGCTGCTGTATTGTTCACAGGGAAACCCCTTTCATTTCTCCTAATCTATCTCTCCATTTTCTGTCTCATTTAAATGCAAAGCTAAGTAATATATGTGTGTTTGTATGTGTGACTGAATCTGGATTTTTCTGTTTGGCTACTTGTTTGCTTGTGTGTTTGTTCATGGCACACCTGTGTGCTGTATATTGTGCCAGCGTGGGGTAAAAGACCAGAGGCACAGCTGCAGGCTGTGCTGCCAGATAAAGGTGAGGTCCTGTGCACTGTGATGGTGGATATAATGCTGCCGACTCCATATAATAGCCTTGAATAGAGTCGGCTAGAATAGATCTCTCTCGCTCTCCTCTTAAAACACACACACGGCAAATAATCACACTGCCTCACATAAAAATTGTAGTTTCTTTCACCAGTGTTGGACAAAGAGTAGCAGAAACCCAAACACACCTATAGGCCAGCTTGCACACACAACTGCAAAGACCATTCTCGTAATCAATATTTTTGTCCTGTTTTTCAGGACAAAAAAAGTAAAAGTAAATACCATGACAACCAGTTTTCACCTCCAACAGTACATATATATATATAGTATATATACATATACATATGAGATATTTTAGTTTATTTAGTTTATTTATCTCGTTATCTTTTTCTAGGCAGAAACAGGCTTCAAATTTACTCAAAAATTACATATTTTTGTTACATAGGACTGAATCACATATTTTGATGAGAAACGCATAAATAGCATAACTTTAACTAAAGTTTTAGTTTAAAACTGTCTACCAAAAATAAGCTTGTTTTTGGTAATATACCTTGAAATAAGTCTTATTATTACACAAATCTTGTTTATAGAATGTTATACTAAAAAACAAAAATACTGATTAAGATAATAATGTTTCACGATGTTCATGCCCATGCGTACACACTTCTGTGGAGTTTATGTAACTCAATTCAAACATGAAATTGATACATAACAAATGGCGTAATTAAAATTGCATGCCTAATTTCACATGGATGCAGCATCCCTAATGCAAACAGAGGCATTCATGTATAACTTTGTTCTTTTCTTGTGAAGTATCTTTCAGCAGGATTCATCAGAATGCAGCACAATCAGACCTCTGGAAGTGCTATCTACTGTAATTTATTCCTCCTTCCAGTCAGGTCTGACCCTAACCTAACCCTAACCCTAACCCTAACCCTAACTGTGAAATAGTAATATGCAACTCAGCTCACGTCAAACACAAGCGGCTATTCTGAATCATGTAACACTGTGTGTGGGTGTATGTTCAAAAACCTTCAAATTATTGCCACAAAACAGTTTATTTATTTTCCTTTTTATACTCTCTCTCTCTCGCTCAAAAATCTGTTAAGCCTGTAACGCAGCCTTTTTTTTTCAATTTCATACAGAGATTTAAAAGTCTGAGACCACTACTGAAATTCTATTTAATTTTGTATTTTACTAATCAATGTCACTTACTTTGAAGTGCATTTATAAAAATAAAAAAAAAGTTTATTTGCTTTACAACAAATTATGGTTTTTCAATGTGGTCTCATACTTTGGAACCAACTATATGTGAACAACAATGAACCGATTGCTACAACGTTTTGCAATTTTATGTAAGTAATCCACTTCATTTAATGTTGTCGTTAAATGCATCATTGCATAGCCAGATAAATGCTGCTTAAACCTAAAGCAATAAATACGTACAGCCTTTTTGCACAACGAGACAATATCATAAAACTGTTCCTACTTATTTTTGCATGATATACAATATTGCTTAGGGTTTAAATATATATAACACTGCAGAGGTGATTCTCATCCAAAAATATTTTTATACAAATTATATCTCAAATAACAGAAAACACTTCATCTAACTGGCCACGATGTATAAATACTATCTATGTATCAGCTGCTCATTTAGTCAGCTATCCATCTGTTAGATCGTTACACACTTGATCTTTCCTCAAAAGCGTCATTTCTTATTCAGTTCCAACTTTTCGTGGCATGATATGAAACGGAACATGCGAGATGAACCAGAAAGACAGACATTTCTTCTTCTTCCTTTTTTCCACATTTTTAACGTGACAGTTGCTCTTTGTGTTTGTGTTGGCTAGGCTACAGTGGAATTGAGAAATGCAGTAGAGATGCAAAATTGTCCACCAGCCAGCCTGATGGGTAGTTCAGTTTGTTTCGAGAAAGAGTGGAAGACAACGCACTCCTCGTGTGCACGACATCAGGTGTTTCCTCAACTCCAAAATCAACTTGTGTACTCATGGAATGCATTGCATTTTTCACAAGACATGCATGGTGTTACGGCTGCAGTTGTATGTTTGGTAACACCTTAGAATAGGGAACACTTACTCACTATTAACTACAACTTTTCCCTCAATAAATTCCTATTTTTCTGCTTATTAATAGTTAGTAAGGAAGCTGTTAAGTTTAGGTATTGGGTAGGATTAGGGATGTAGAATAAGGTCATGTAGAATAAGTAATTAATATGTGCTTAATTACTACTAATAAATGGCTAATATTCTAGTAATGTGCATGCTAATAAGCAACTAGTTAAGAGACCCTAAAATAAAGTGTTACCGTATGTTTTTGTCCCAGGTTTAATGAAACATTACTCAGTATTAATTAGTTTCTCATCTAGTAAAATTAAAAGAATTTAAACAAAATAAATGTACTTGAAATTTATATAGAAATTATTTTAAATAAAAAACATTGTATAGATAGATAGCTATAGAACGATAGAACAATAAATAGAACAAAAGATAGACAGACAGACAGACAGACAGACAGACAGACAGACAGACAGACAGACAGATAGATAGATAGATGTACAAAACAGAAAACATTTTTGCATCAACTCTCCTTTTACAGAAACCTTTTTATTTATACATAATTACATCTTGGGCTGTACGTTTAACAGTAAGTAGAGTATGCTGATGTTTGCTTCAGTCTGAACCCTGGTGTTAGAAACATGCTGACCCTTGTCTTACAAACACCAAGCATCACTGAGGTCATCACTCCTCATCACATAATACACTGAAGCCAAGGGCAATGTTATTCAGTTATTCAAACCCCCAGCTGCTAATGTAGACGCTGTGCTCACATGTTATTAATTAATTATGAAACGGGGTGAGATCCAGGCAAGGCCATGGCAGGTTCCTCAATGTATCACAAATATAACACCCATTCTTTGAGCTCAACATGTAAGTATTTAGTTTAAGCATGATGGCCAAAAACATGTTTTTAAAAGCGGTTCAATGCTCAAAAATCGCTCAAAAATATCTACGGAGACATAGAAATACAGTCACAGGAAAAGTATTTGGCTTACTGAGCCGTCTGCACCTATGATATAACAGCGAACAGAATACTGCTCCAAAAAACAAGAGGACACGTGGAAATGATCTCATACAGTAAAATATAGTTCACCCATACATGAAAATTCATGAAATCATTCACTCACCCTCAGTTCATTACAAACCTGTGTGACTTTTTCTTTAGTGGAAGTCCAAAAAAGATATTTTGAAGAATATACTGGTCCCTTGTTTATGCAATTACAAGAAAGGGGAACTGATGCCTTCAAGCCTCAAAAAGCACCATAACAGTTAATAAACTATCGTAAAAGTTATTCATACGTGCAATATATTCCAGGATTAAACAAATCAGTTTTAAAACTCAAAAGAACAAATTCATTCACATATCAGACATCACTATTCCATCATGAACTGTAAAGTTGCAGCCACATTTACCACTGTTAAGTGATTTTTCATGTTCAAAATGAAGTCATTTCAATATTAATCTGCGTGATCAGAAATTTTTTTTGTCAAGTCAAGTCAATATTATTTGTACAGCGCTTTTAACAATACAAATTGTGCCAAAGCAGCTTTACATCTGGGTGGTTTTATATCAGCTTTACAGTATTTAGACGGGGTAATAGTTTGTCGAAATAGTGTCATTCTCCTCTGGCCAGACAAAAGTTATATATTATCACTTTAAACGACAGAGAGTGAAAGTAAGATAGAGATTCAACAGAAAAGCAAAGCTACACGGAGCTACAATCGCAAACCTCTCAGCAGCATGACAGACAGGGACAGACAGAAGCCTTCGTAAGGCTAAACATTCCCCCACATCAGATTCAAGGGTCATGCAAATTTACCATGTTGACCAACAAAAAGCTGCTTGGTTCAAAAGTGACTTCTCTGTGAGCTGAGATTCATAGACCAAGCTATTGACAGTAGACAATGGACTTTTTTTAAAATATAAAATATCTCTAATGTGTCCACATCTTAATACTTGACCCAAAGAGTAGGCTACTAGTACAGATTTTCAGTGAATGTCAACAAACTAGTTCATTTTTCACACAATGTTATCACATGACTTTAGAAAACTTGAACTACAGTGTATGGACCAATTTTATTGTCATTTTGTGTCCATTTTGAAGCTTTAAATATTTCAGCAGATTACAGAAAAGTCAAAGATGTTATAATCCAATAAAAAAAGCCCATACATACCCAAAACATACATTAGAGATCCCATCAATACCACTATTTTACTCCTAATACAAGCCTTCATTTGTGATTTCACTGACTGTGGGAATTGTCTGTAGGGGTGTAGACATAAAAATCATATTGATTTAATTATCCATACACACAAATAAAGATACAATAGCTGGCACAGGGTACTATCGTTAAATCTTTCAAAGGGTACTGATTTGTGCAATTTGGGTGCTATTATGTAGCTTTAAAGTACTAATCTGCACACTTTAGGGGTAAATAAGGTACAAAGGTGTACCATTTGAAAGGGTACAACCCCAGTGACAGCTTTTGTATCTTTTTTACCTGGTTTTTTTTTCTGTGTAACACACACACACACAAATTCATCAGAATTTCTCCTTTTCCGTTCCACAGAAAAAAATTGAAGTCAAACAAGTTCACAGTGAGGATAACTAAATGATTGGGTTATGAGAACTGGGGTTTTTTCCTTGAAAAGAAAACAAGTAAAAACACTGCATGTAGTGAACAAGCAAGACATTTTTGATGGGAATGTTTGGAGATAATGCAGCGTAATACCAAAGAAATGCTGAATTTAATGAGTTGGATCACCTTGAGATTGCACAACAGCTCTCTATGGCGGCACACTGGCCAAGCGATACTCAGGTGAGGTGATTAGAACGGGCCGCCTCTGCTGATGAGTGTTTTACGGGTCTCTGTTTTCAGGGAGTGCTGTAAACTCCTTTGAGTGGGTAATTTATCTCATTTTTAAAAACACATTCATTTTCGTTCCAACTGGTGCTTTAGAACGTCAGGTCACTCCAACCTTGATTTTTTTCTGTCAGGCGAGTATTCTCAGTAAACATCATTAAACGCAGCAGACGGTTGGTTATGAGCAGATCTAGCACTGGTTCTGCTCGAAACAATCACATATTTTTAATTATATAAAATTATATAATTATATTTTTATACAGTATATTTTTAATTACGTAATTACAAAATCCTGCAACAACAACTGAAAGGTACTAATCTAAGTCTGACTCAGGGATAATTGGAAGGACGCCGTAACCATCTGTGTCTTATACCTGCCCGGGAACCGTATCGCAGCTGGAAACACTACAGGAAAATATCAAACCTTGTTCTTTCAAAATACCAGATTTCCCTTCCTCTCTTTGCACCTGCAATAATTGCACCACAATGGAGGTACTGTACGTAGCACAACATTTTGCTGTAAAAATAAATAAATAACGGTAAACAGCAGCTTTCAGCTAGTTTTTTTTTTTTTTTTTGCTTTTTCTCAGTACATGCACGAGTAATGAGGGGCTACCTGTAATTACATCCAGCTGCTGTCTTCCCTGACGAACGCTAATTGCCAGTAATGATTTTGGAGTGCTGTAAAATTCACAGGCTGGGCTCTGGCATCGTGGTGGGGAGCCCTTTTACCACTGAGAAACAGCGTTAATCTCAGCCACTGACTTATCGAGAATCTGCACTCACCTGTTTGCCATCACTTTCATGAGCTGATAACAGGTTTATTGGAGTTATAATGCACAGGTGGGGGTTTAAAGGTCCCATTCGGGCGTGAGGCCTTGCGAAAGCTTCGGTTTGGGAATAAAAGAAGGGATTAGCTGGGATGATAACGGAGGACACTGTAATTAAAAGGCAACTGTAACTGGTAATTAATAAATTGTTGTGTTGAAAGTGTGTGTGGTAACGTTCCATAAGACTGTCTTACATGGAAGAGAGGAAAAACATGTCTCGATTTGAAGAGCGTAAGGCTTTTAGGAATCTGGCAATATCTGAGTTCGTGTTTAGTTAAAATTTACACACACACACAAAAGTTGGTACAGAATTTGACTAATTGCTGGTATGACAACTCATAATAGCACCAACTGGCACTTTTGTTGCTCAGTGGATTTGGAATAACTAGTCCATGAATGACATCTTGACTATTGTAACTGCCATTGGCCTACCCACAAAACCATCGCCAGATTACAATACATCCAAAATTAAGCAGCTAGAGTTCTCACAAAAACCAAACGGTTTTTACTCTCATACAGTTTTCCCTTCAAAAAAATTATCTTAACTATTAGTATTTTAGATATTGTTATATAACTTCAAATTAACCTAGCACAAAAAAAGTAACTATGGTTTTAAACGCATCAAATAAACATATCAAAGTTGATTTATCAAGCTCAAGCATTTAACCCAACTCGATCTCATTAGAAAATTGTACAATTTTACAAGTTGGTGATTTTGTATGAATTTGTATGATTTGATTTGTAAAATAACAAAAACAAAAAAAGTCTAATGAACAGATGAATGTATGAATGAGATTGTAAAAACTGCCAAAACATTAAACAGTTACAAATTACCACAAGAATATTGTTACAGAGGAGGTTCCTGCACTGCCTCCCTCGCACCACCAGAGGAATCCATCTCCCGAGTATTAACTCTCTCATTTGAACTCAATTTCCCATCATGCCTCTTACCTGGGACTGATTGCACTCTACACCTGCATCTCATTTACACACACACATATAAGCCACTCTCACACACCACTTCCCTTCGAAGTCTTGATTTGCCCAGGCTATCACTACTGAGCGTTATTACCCGTGTTTGACTTATACCTCTCGACCTTGGACTGTTTACCTTGCTGATTGTTCTCTACCTGCCCCGACCCAGATTGTTTATTGGACTCTGATTCTTGCTGCCTGCCTCGACTCTCTGCCTGACTCTTGACTCTGTCTCTGTCTCTGCCCTGCCTCTATTGCTCTGTTTGCTGGTATTTGACTCTGCCTGTTTGACCATTCTTAATAAAAGCTGCAAATGGATGCAACCCAGTCTGGTCCGTCACAACAGAAGACTTCGCCAGCAAGGGATCCAGCAGCTCTCATGCAATTGTCCACCGAATTATCTGCCCAAGCCTCACAGTTGGCATTGTATCAACATCAGTTGCAGCGACTGACAACCTTAACAGAGGAACTTGTTCAGGCATTGCAAAGCCTCCGTTTGCCAGTTTGTTCATTACTCACCGAGAAAGCGTTGGAGTGGGCTACAGCAGTCTGGAGGACGGATGGGTCCTAATTTCCCACCTTTGACTCTCTCTCAAGGAAGAAGATCGGCCGCTGAGTTTGCTCTCTCTTTCCGCACTCTCACTGCTCAAACCACCTGGGTAGAGGACATTCTGAAACTTCCGTTTCGAAAAGGATTAACCACGGAATTGCAATACGAACTCGCATGCTTGGATGAGGGGAAAAGTTAGAATTAATTCATCGATCTCGCCATTCAGATTGATAACTTAATCCGTTCACGACGCTCGAACCGAGCCATGCCCCACTATTCTTATGAAACTGCCACCGTTCACGAACCCATGCAACTAGGAGTCACGCACCTCACTCCTGAAGAACGTGAGCGCCGTATGCAAGATCATTTGTGTCTTTATTGTGGCCAACCAGGACATATGAAGACTTCTTGTCCAACTCGTCCATCGCCAAAATCTCAGGTGGTGAGTGTTCAAGCCAAGAATATAACCTCTATGTCCTGTTTGAAATTGCCTGGTCAGTTAGTTGTCCAAGATCAAGTAATCTCTACCACAGCTTTTATAGATTCCGGGGCAGCTGGGAACTTTATTTCAAGCGAATTTGCCTCCCAATGCAAGCTTAAACTAATTCCCTGTAACTTCCCCTTGACAGTGGAGGCATTAGACGGCCAACCCCTCGGAGAGGGAAAAATTCTCAGACTCACCGAAGAAGTTACACTACGTATTGGAACCTTGTATTCGGAAACCATCCAATTTTATGTCATCCAGTCACCCAATCACTCACTAATTCTTGGACTACCCTGGCTGCGAACCCACAACCCCACATCTCCTGGAGAGAGGGCCAGATCATCCAATGGGACTCCACCTGTCAAAGTCAGTGTCTGTCTAAAATTTCCTGACCTCACCGTTATACCCCTGACTCCTCTGTTCCAGATCCTGATAAATTAAACGTGCCTACTGAGTACTCTGACTACATCGAAGCCTTCAGCAAGAGAAAAGCATCACAACTACCTGAACATCGCTCAGTTGATTGTGCCATTGAACTTATGCCCGGTTCCACACATCCAAAGGGAAGAATCTTCCCTCTGTCTCAACCTGAATCCGAAGCTATGAAACTACATTGAAGAGGAATTAGCCAAAGGATTCATTAGACCGTCAACCTCTCCAGCATCTGCCGGTTTCTTCTTTGTTAAGAAAAAAGATTGAGGCCTGCGGCCATGTATTGATTATCGCGGCCTGAACGACATCACTGTCAAATTTCGATACCCATTGCCTTTAGTTCCAGCCGCCTTAGAACAGCTTCGTCGGGCTAAGTATTATACAAAGTTAGACCTGCGCAACGCCTATAACCTGATTCGCATTCGAGAGGGTGACGAATGAAAGACCGCATTCTCCACAACCAGCGGGCACTACGAGTACTTAGTTATGCCCTTCGGCCTAGCCAACAGTCCTTCAGTATTCCAATCCTTAATGAACGACATCTTCAGAGACATGTTAGATAGATGGGTAATCGTGTACATCGATGACATCTTGATCTACTCAAACACATGGAAGAACACATTCACCACGTCCGGTTTCTTCTCCCGCAAACTGACGGCAGCTGAACGCAACTATGACGTAGGAAACCGCAAACTTCTAGCCATGAAACTGGCTCTCGAAGAGTGGCGACACTGGCTGGAGGGATCAACGCATCCATTCATTGTTCTCACAGACCACAAGAATCTTGAATATCTCCGTTCTGCCAAATGCCTAAATCCTTTTCAGGCCAGATGGGCCTTGTTCTTCATGAGATTTCGCTTCTTGGTTACATACAGACCAGGTTCCAAGAACACTAAAGCCAATGCTCTCTCCCGCCAAACAGAGGAGTCAATTCACACATCTACATCCAAAAACATTATCCCTGAGAATCTGCTTGTGGCCCCGGTACAGTGGGATATCATGACAGAAATCGAGCAATTGAATCTTCAGGAACCACCTCCCGCCAAATGTCCGGCCAACCTCACTTATGTTCCAGAAACTCTTCGTCAACATCTCATCACTCGGGTACACACAACACCCAGCTCAGGTCATCCCGGAATCACGGCCACAACACAGCTCCTCAGAAACCGTTTCTTCGGAACTGCATCAACTGCAACACCTCCAAATCCCCCAGACAACTACCAGCTGGTCTATTAACCCGATTACCCACATCACGCCGACCTTGGTCGTACATCGCCATCGACTTCATCACAGATCTGCCCAACTCACAAGGTAACACCACTATACTCACCATCGTCGACCGATTCTCCAAGGCCTGCCGTCTGATCCCTTTACCCAAGCTTCCCACGTCTTTTGAGACAGCCGAACTGCTCTGCAATCATGTGTTCTGATTCTACGGCTTACCTGAGGATATTGTATCAGACCGAGGACCACAATTCACTTCCAGGGTATGGACTGCTTTCTTCCGACACCTCAACGTAAATATCAGCCTCACATCCAGGTATCATCCACAATCCAATGGGCAAACTGAACGTTTAAACCAAGAGGTAATTTGATTCCTTCGTGCATACGGTCAACAGCAGCAATCTGAATGGAGCAGATATTTGTTTTGGGCCGAGTACGCACAAAATTCCCTTACCAAACCCGCTACAGGAATGACTCCCTTCAAATGTGTCCTGGGTTTTCAACCACCACTATTCCCCTGGTCTGGCGAGCCCACTGACTTGCCTTCAGTAACAGAATGGCTGCAGAAGAGCGAAGCAGTTTGGGATTGTGCTCATATCCACCTACTTCATGCAGTCCGACGTCAAGAGCATCAAGCCAACCACCATCGTCACCCCGCTCCTGAGTATGCCCCCGGCCAGTGGGTTTGGCTCTCCACCAAGGATCTACGACTCAGACTCCCTTGCAAAAAGCTCAGTCCCTGGTATGTTGGTACATTCAAAATTATTAGACAAATTTCTCCTGTATCATTTAGATTGGAACTGCCCACTAATTATCGCATTTCTCCCACATTCCATGTTTCTCTCCTGAAACCCGCTGGTGGTCCGAGAGGAGTGACGGAGGAGGGAACCATACCCCAGACCCCCCCGCCCATCCTGATTGATGGCGAGGAGGCGTATCGTGTTCACGAGCTACTTAACTCCAGATGCCGGGGGGGTACACTCCAGTACCTGGTTGACTGGGAGGGGTTCGGTCCGGAGGAGCGGCCATGGGTCAACTCAGGGGATATCCTAGACCCCACACTCACTGAGGAATTTCACCGGACCTACACGGAGAAGCCGGCCCCTCGACCTCGAGGAAGACCCCGGCGCTGCTTGCCTCCTCGCGTCAGGAGCCGCTCGCAGGGGGAGGGCTCTGTTACAGAGGAGGTTCCTGCACCGCCTCCCTCGCACCACCAGAGGGATCCGTCTCCCGAGTATTAACTCTCTCATTTGAACTCAATTTCCCATCATGCCTCTTACCTGGGACTGATTGCACTCTACACCTGCATCTCATTTACACACACACATATAAGCCACTCTCACACACCACTTCCCTGCGACGTCTTGGTTTGCCCCGGCTGTCACTACTGAGCGTTATTACCCGTGTTTGATTTATACCTCTTGACCTTGGACTGTTTACCTTGCTGATTGTTCTCTACCTGCCCCGACCCGGATTGTTTATTGGACTCTGATTCTTGCTGCCTGCCTCGACTCTCTGCCTTGCCTCTATTGTTCTGTTTGCTGGTATTTGACTCTGCCTGTTTGACCATTCTTAATAAAAGCTGCAAATGGATCCAACCCAGTCTGGTCCGTCACAACAAATATGTTGGTTAACCCTTAGAATATATTTATTAGAAAATTATATATATAGATATATAGGTTCAGCAAAATTCATAAACCAACACTTTCTCAAACTAACCTTTACTAAGTAATTGTTTAATTTATGCTAAATATGTCAAATGTGGCATTTTGTACTATTTAATAATGGTTTTCTATTTAAATTTTATATTAATTTAATTTTTAAATGCTAGAAATATATTAAACACAAACAAGAATTTCAAACTGTACTGAGACATGTCCCAAACAT
Organism: Barbus barbus; assembly: GCF_936440315.1. Taxonomy (NCBI): domain Eukaryota; kingdom Metazoa; phylum Chordata; class Actinopteri; order Cypriniformes; family Cyprinidae; genus Barbus; species Barbus barbus. Next base: position 12,726,116 of record NC_136748.1, on the reverse strand, counting down.
CGGTAGAAGGGTTGCTAAAATTTCTCATATACAACAACTCATATAATATTTCTCAGATTAACCATCAACATTTTCTGTATGGTAAGAATCTCATTCCAAATATTTATTGGGGAATAACCTTCATTTCAGACCCTAATTTCTTCTCTTTTTATACAAAGTGTCAGTAACTTTCCTTTTATTTGACCTCCCCGAAACTTGCAACTGATAGCCATAACAAGGATTTAACCGCTCATTTACTATCAGTCCGTCTCTGTCCAATGACCTTGTGACATGAGGCACCCAGTGGGAGAAAATCGCTCTGAACAGCTTTCATCTTTATCTGCTGCTCTATTGATTATTCTCTTCAGAGCTTTTGCTTGTCAGTGAGATAACTCTGGAGAACATGAGCACACAATAATGCAGTGCTGTACGCACCAAAGGTCTGCTTATAAGAAACCTTGCAAAGCAGTTTGTGAAGGCGTCCTTGTTGCTATCTCAAAGCGGCAGTTAGAATCATTGAGTAATTATAACCCATCATTACTGCCATGCCTTTGCCACCGAGACCTTGCACAGGATGAGACTTAAACCCGCTTACATGGAGCTGCCATCAGATATTATATTTCTGATCCAACCAATCACATGAAACAGTGTGTTCAATCTATGGCCTTCCAAAAGTTAAATCCAGTTTTCTTCATAACTGCGTGGTAGGTATTACCAGGGCCAGGGGTGTAACAGGTACAGATAATTTACTTATGTACAGATAATTTACTTAATGTACGCTACAGCAAAGCTATCCCATGATGAAAAGAAATAATAAATAATATAAATATTAAAGATAAATGTCACATATAACTTTAAGCCATTTTCGATTAATTTCTTAACCCAGCCCTTCTGTTTTGCACTCACATAAAAAACATCTGCCACTAGTACAGTATGTCCAAATTATACTACTTTTAGCCAAAAACAGAGTGAAAGAGGAAAAAATCTGCACAATTAATTGTGCATAATTATTACTAATTGCGGAAATAACTATTGAAATCTGGAGATAGAAGAGATTATTAAGTAACTTTGATTAACAAACTTTTGAAAGTGACCCATTTAATCTCAATTTCTCATAAGGTGTAGGACACACCAGATGCTGAAATTATTATTTCAATATAATATTTTTAATTATAAAGCATTATTATAAGAGGAAAGAAATCATGAAGAGCTAAAAAATAAATATTTACTTTTTAAGAACTAAATTGAAGAGTCAAAATGTAAAACTACCTTCAGTTATTCGATATTACTTGGGTAAAAAAGTCTGCAAAATACATAAATATAATAACACCCTTAACATTCCTCAACATTACGAAAAAGGAAGTATATACATATAAATGTCAGTAATCAGGAAGGACCTGGCACATGTCACTGATATGAAATAAAACCTGACTTTAATAATGTGTATCTCACGCTAGTCACACAGCAACCCAATGACTTTTATGAAGTTATGATGTTTAAGACGGTGGACCTTTGAACATGAGGGTCTGTGGGAACCTTTTGAAATAACATCCTGTAAAGTAAGTTATCTTATCTACACTACCATGCATTTCAAAGGTTTATATGTTTATTGTTGCGTGCCCAGAGAGCAGTAAACTGCGTGGGCTTGCGTGATTATAAAGGAATAATTGCAATTGTGCCAGCCCAACTGCCGCCTTTGCTAACATATCAAACATTCCTTAGCGCCTCTGCTTATCACTTTTGGCCTCTTTCAACTTATAAATATGACAGTTTTATCAAAGGCAAATATGTTTTAGACATATTGCAAAAGTTACAAGTGATCTATACTGTGAGAAGTGAAGGAGAAAGCCTTTGAGGTGTGTTTTAAATAAAGTGCAAAAAACACTGGCCAGAGTTGTAATACTTTCAGGGTCACCGTCAGAAGTGGGATGTTTTAGGGATATAATCTTTGTCTTTATATGTGTTTTTATTAAATATTTATAAATGCTATTTATGTATATTTTATACTTACAAAATTAAAAAGGAATAGTTCACCCAAGATGCCATCATTTACTCACCCTCAAGTTGTTCCAAATCAGTATGAGTTTCTTTCTTTTGTTGAAAACGAAAGAAGATATTTTGAAGAATGTTGTAACCAAACAGCTGATGGTACCCATTGTATGGAAAAAATACAATCGATACTGTCCACTGTTTGGTCACCAACATTCTTCAAAATATCTTGTATATAGGTATGCAGACTCGTAACTCACCAATACTGACAGTTTTAATGCCAGTTAATTTCAGGTTACTTCAGAATCAGAGAATCAGAATTATTGCCAGGTATGTTTGCACATACAAGGAATTTGCTTTAGTAACAAAGCTCCACTAACATTTGTAAACTTTCAAAGTTTATAACCTTAAGGGGATAGTTCACCAAAAAATTAAAATGTGTCGTGGTACTGTCATGAACGCACAGCAGAGAATGTCGCAGAAGAGAAGGATTGTTGAAGTCATTATTTTTGTTTCCTTCACACACAAAAAGGTATTCTCGTAGCTTCATAAAATTACGTTTGAACCACTGATGTCACATGGACTATTTTAACAATGTCCTTACTACCTTTCTGGGCCTTGAAGATGGTAGTTGCATTGCTGTCTATGGAGGGCCAGAAAGCTCTCGGATTTCATAAAAAATATCTTAATTTGTGCTCCGAAGATGAACAAAGCGCTTGCGGGTTTGGAATGACATCAGGGTGAGTAATTCATGTCAGAATTTTCATTTCTGGGTAGGGATGGCTTGATACCATAATTTTGGCCTCGGTACGATACCAGAATGTAATACCCCGCTATCGATACTAAATCGATTCCATAGGTGACAAATAACCAGCCTCAAAAGATAAGAATTTAAAACAATTTTATTAATAATAATAATATTCCTCCCGAAGCGTTTGACCAGAGTTACAGCTCTGCCAACTACAATGTCCAGCAAAACGTCAGAGTAGTCAAAATCCAGTAAAAGATTTTGTGGTGTGTTCTGCTGAATGTTCAGCAGGTCATCCCTGGTAAAATTGATCGTATTTGAGTAACAAAAAACAGGCAAAACAAACAAAAACAGTACAAACACTGAAGAGCAATGCACAGTAGCTGCCATCTGTGACACCATCTCGTAATTAAAGGTGAGGTAGATGAGTTTGATCAGGGTTGGAGCTAAACTCTGCAGCAGATTCGACCTCCAGGGTAAGATTTGAGGAACCCTGCTCTATCGTGTTGGAAATATGCCCTACACCAAACCCAACCCTAAACCTACCCGATAGTGTTGACAAATGCAAAACTGATATAAAAACGCATTTGTTGATGCAACCATGCTATTTGAACTTCCTTATATGTAGATTTTAACTGTTTTGTCGAACCGTAGTTACACAGGATTCAAACCGGAGATCCTCACCTCTCAAGTACGTCTCCGTACTCCGTGAGTTATCGAACAAACCTACCGTCTATGAAAACCCGTAGATATTAAGCTGGATATGTGTGAAGCAAACATTCAAAAGCATCAGTTTTCAAATCGCCCAGCATATTAATATTGTTTTGAAGTCATAACATGATATTCTTCAAGTAATTGTGCGAAAATTAAGCGTTATTAATCGAAACTGTAAATTTGTGTGAAAAGGAATAAAAGGCGTCAGAGTTTTACTGCCTCTAGTGTTCATTTCTTTTAGAAACTGCAGTGATATGTACTTATTGATATGTATTTCGCGTTTCGCTAAAAGGTGCCCCTAGGTACGTTTATGCCATGAAACCAGGTAGTAATTTTCTGTATGCTGTCCAAATAACAACATCTCCATCCTCATCGGAGCCGCGGTTCTCTTTCCTCATCTCTAACCTGCTTGGAGACTCAAGTGAAACGGCCTTGGATTCTAAATCTTGGCAGGCACTCAGGAAATTAAATTTAATATGGGGATGTGCACAGTGGGGAAAAAAACATCAGTGGTAATTGGAACGGAAGGATCTGGGTGGGGGTTTGTAGAAATTGAGATGTTGTCACCCAGTCGTCCCTATCATCGCCTGGGCACTGAGGAAAAGCAATTAGGGAGTCAGGGGAGGATGTCAGGGATTTTTACACAATCCATGGGAGCAGAACGTGGGGCGACCAGGAGGCCGTGACTGTTAGTGAGGTGCGGAGTAATTGGGACTGGGGTTGACAGATTGAAATCATTAAGGCTTCGTGTTTGTTTGACTGTGCTTTTGCGTTTAATGAGTAGACCTGCCTATTAATTTCCACTGTAAATCAAGATTCCTCGCCTCCGTGATCGCACTGGCGCTATCGCTTGCGTAAAAAATATAATTGATCATTAATACTGTTAGAGCTGTTAGGGATCAAAAGCGTTTATGGGAATCTTGGACTTGCCATACGGGTCCTGTTACAATGCGAACATTACAATAGGCCTAATGGCAGTCGTGAGCCACTACGTGCTGGTTTTCAAGGACATCCCCGGCACAAAACAATGAGATTAATACCAGTCTTTCTCTCATTCTAATGAAGGCGTGTGGAGGCAGAGAGCTATGGAAAATTAAAAACTTCCGACAATTTGGGGGTTAACGCATTTGGAGTCCATTCATCAGTCCCTTTTTCCCCGTGTCCAATAAAGTTGGCCATATCTCTCCATGGCGCTGGCCTCCCAACCATCATGGCCTGAATCAGATGGTAGATTACGTTCCACTGAAAACCATCGTCCCAGAGACTCCGCTCCCGCTATTGAGAAAAGAGGGGACAAAAAAAAGAGGGGAGTGAAAATGACTGTGGCTCAGCAGGGGGGCCCATGCTAATGAACAGGTGGTGTGGGAGAGGGAAGGTTAAGCCCATTTGGGTGGGTGTCTCTGGAACCCCGTGCTGCGTGGACAGATGTGCGGACGGGCGCTCCTCATCCCCCGCCTGTTCTGCCAAGCCAGTAGCCTGTGTTCAAAATGCTCTCATTTATCCCTTTTTGTTCTTTGTTATTTTTGGACTGGCTTGCGGGCAGCCAAATTGTGTCTCTCCAAGGAAAATCACGTCTTCTCCTCTCTATCGCATTTGTTCTCCTCCATGTGTATTGCGGAACAATGTTGCAGAATTTTGCGGAGAAAGAACCCAATATAGTCTTTTGTTTCCATTACCAAGAAGTTAAGAAAGCCACGCACAGCACGATTGCGTTCAAAACAAGGGATGTCACGTGAAGACTTTGACCTCATGGATGAGAACAGGAAGTGGAGACTAAACCGGAGCAGCTAAACTTGTTACGGTTGGGATGGTTAACTAGATGATTAGCAAGATCTAGATTTAGTTTTGATGTTTGTAGCAGTAGTGCAATGCTAATGCTTAGATATTAGAGAGCATTTCATGCTAACACTTTCGGAAAAGCTGTATCTTTGAATTAATTTCATAGTACCACCACTAAAGCTGTACACATTCAGACAGACAATATACTTATTTTTTTTCATCCTGCCACGTGTTGTGTTTTTGAGAAGCTACATTAAGTAAAAGTTGGCATCAAATTGAAATTGTAACAGGCCTTTTTTTCCATACTGTGACATATACCTGAGTGAAAAGGTAGCTTTTCGGAGGCAATTTCGGAGAGGATAGCAATAGCAAGCAAGCTTTGAAAGCATAAGATCCCAGCCTATCTGCAAATCACTCTCCACAGCCACACCTCCTCCAAAACACATGAACACACACAGGCAGACCAGAGGCTAACAAGTGACATGATGAGAGACAGTGTCAATGCTGCCAAATTACCTCTTGTCTCATTCACTGGTGAGAAAACATTACAGTACAAAGCGCAGAATATTATGCATAATATAATAACGCCTTCCATTCTCGCCCAGTCTACAATACTGTAATGGAACGCGCTGATGACATATGTCTGCGCAAACATGGCGAGGAGGTATGTAAATACATACGTTGACAGGCAGGTAGGACAACCTATCATAGCCCTCAGACCGATGGATACGATTGAATGAACATTTTATGGTCCTACTCCTTTGACAGACGATATAAATACAGACAAATACATTTAGACCATTTAGTTATTGCTATCAGGATGTGAAGAGACTTTCAACCAGCATAACAAAAAAATATTTTGAACCAAATCACCTACCCTGCCTTTTGATGGGGGGAATGTAGGACAAGACTTCATTGTATCCATCGGGAATTGTTTGGATGGTTGGATCATTGGTGTTTGCTAATTGTTGTAATATCATGTGAGTGACAAGTTGCTTGAGGATAGAGATTATCTAAATAAAAATAATGTGCACAGACAAATCATTTATGATAAACACTGCTGTATTCCAATTCTTTTTTTTTTAATTCCACGTCCATTGTGACTTTAAAAATAGTCCAACTTTTAAATAACTTTGTTCACCTTTCACCTTGTTCAAATGAAACAAATCCAATTGGGGATAGCTGAACCCAAAAATGGATGTCCTTTAAGGGATTTAAATTATATTTTGAAAAGTGTCTGTTTTTTGCCCATACCATTTAAAGTCAGTGGGGTCCAGTGTTGCTCTGAACAAAGTCAGTCATACATGTTTAAAACGACATGAGGTGAGTAACTGACAGAATTGTATTACCCTGTAAGCCCGACTAGCCAAACCAGTCATTCAGGCAACCCACCAACTATGCGATTCTGAAAACATGTAGTTTCACATGTAACTGATCAGTGTTGGACAGTTAGAAACTTCAGCAGGTGTCACTTCAAATATATTCAGTCTGTAGTTTGTGATTGATTAATCAAAATGCTAAAGTATTGTGGTGAAGTGGCGGTTGCCTCAGCTGCGGAAAAAACAACTGCAGTCTGAACAATGAGAGATACCGTGATCAGATGGGGAATCAGACAGCGCGATTGTGAGTCAGGGTGGAAATCACCTGCTTACTGCTGCTGATGTCTCTTTAGCTGCACCTGCCACCACGACGGAGGAGGAAAAATCAGTTAACAGAGTTACAACTCCTCTCCTCTCCCACCACTGCTCCTCACATTACATTCTGAGTCCGGCTACTGGCCCGGGCCTGCGAGTTTCACTTTGACACACACACACACACAAAAACTCCGGCTCGCTACAACAAGCTGAGCAAATGACAACTCATACTTGTGTCGCACAATACGCCGTCGCATAAAAAGCGAAAGAAAAAGCATTCGACCCAAAACTGCTGTCGCCGTTTTTTGGCGAGCACAGGCAAGGCTGGAGGTCAGCGGGGATTTTTGGAATTTTTTTCTGCCGCCTGACACCCACTCAGCGTGCCCGTTCTTTGAGCGAGGCGGTACGGCCACCTGCTTGCATTGTGGCAGGCAGCTTTGGAGCGCGGCAGGGGGGCCTGCAGGGACGGCCGAGCGTGCAACATGTTCCGGCGAGTTTGTTTGGAAACCGGCGGGCTGGGCCAGCGTGCTGATCAGGGGGAGGACGGAGCCAAGCACAGCTGACAGACACGACACACCCACTCTCTCACTCACAGTCACTCTATCGTCACCGCCTGCCTCGCTCTACATCAGCTTTTCCCTCCCGTCTTTTTTTCCCCTGTTTTGCTCCCCATGCACTCCCTTCCTCCCCGCAGGGGTCTGAAATCACACTTTAATTGCCCATTCTTTGCCTCCTGACCGTCACCGCTTCGGGGGTTTTTTTTGTGTCCCACAGGTGTGATGTCATCACTAATGGCCCAGGCAGAGAGTGCAGGTGAATCTTTATGGTCTCATTATCTTTGTGGTTTAACTGACAGGAACGGCCCACCTGAACAAGATTCTGTACTCCCCTATGACTAATTTACAGTCGGCTATATATTACCATGCCACTGCTAAACGCTTCACTGTGGGAGCGACATGACCAGATATTCAAAACAGCTCTCATGTGCCACAGTGTCACATAATTACGTTAGCCATAGTGATGCGTCTCATTTTGATAATTTATTGGACCATGCAGTTATCTTGTTCCAGTGGTCCATGAGAATGTTTTACTTATTTATAAAGTACTATCCACGCATAATTGATATCTGAATAGGAACTTGCAATTGTCCAAAACACAAGATATAAAATAAAATGCAAAGTATCTCTGTTCTGAAACGCAGCAAGCTGCTAGACAACATTTCAAAGAAGTATCTTATGCAGCCTTCTATTCAGTGTTAGTTTGGTATTATTGAGATACCTTTATAGTTTTTATTAATATTTTAAATTAGTTTTTATTTTTATGTTTTCTGTTCGCATTTTAATTTTGGTTGAAGTTTTAACACTTTGTTGTTTTTGTCATTTTTATTAGTTTTTTTTATGTTAAATTTTATTTCAGTTATTTTAGTACATTAAGTTAAACTAAATGAACATGAGAACTGTTGCTTTGGCATCTAGATAAAATTAGTTTTTAATTTATTTATTTTATATTTCAGTTATTTTTTAAGTTAAATTATTTAAGCTGCTTCTAAGACATGTTTTAATATTTTAAGGCAGCACTGCATGTTTAGAGATAAAAAAAATCCAGAATTCATGAAAAAAAACAATAATAATTAAAAAATAAATAAATAAATAAATCATCCAAGATAGCAGAATTTTTTTATATATATTATTTTTTTGAGTAAATATACAATATGCTTCTTTCCTGAAAGATACAGTTAAAATGGTTCATTCCAAATAAAATTTACTATTTTTCCTTATAATCATGTGAGCTAGGTCCCACTTTATATTAGGTGGTTGTGGTCTTATATGATGACATGACACCACACCGATTGGCCTCATTCAGGACGGTGACGAGTCTGCTTACAGACAGGAGGTTAAGGAGCTGGTTGTCTGGTGCAGTCTTAACAACCTGGAGCTCGACACGCTCAAAACAGTGGAGATGATCATGGACTTCAGGAGAAACCCCCCTGCACTCCCCTCACTCACCATCATGAACAGCACTGTAACAACAGTGGAGTCATTCAGATTCCTGGGCACCACTATTTCTCAGGACCTGAAGTGGGATATTCACATTGACTCTATTGAGAAAAAGGCCCAGCAGAGGTTATACTTTCCAAAATCTGAAATCTGAACTTAGAAGAATACGGAGGGTAGTCCGGACTGCTAAGCGAATCTTTGGTAGACCCCTCCCCAGTCTCCAAGAATGTACTTATCCAGAGTGAGCAAAAGGGCTGGTAAAATCACTCTGGACCCCTCACATCCAGCACACTCCCTCTTTGAACTGTTACCGTCTGGTCAATGCTACATTTTGTATATTGTTTGCGTTATTTTGCATATTGTCCATTTTGTATATTTGTACATTATTTTTTTTATTATCTGTGTTCTGTCACTGTCATTCTGTTGCACTGTGGAGCTACTGTCACTAAAACAAATTCCTTGTGTGTGCAAACATACCTGGCAATAAAGCTCATTCTGGTTCTGATTCTGATTCTTAACTGCTATGTACTTGCATTTAAATTAATCATTTGACACAATGCGCTTATTGTGTGCATACAAGTTATATCTATATTATTTAAAATACCTTTATGTAATTAAATCTGTAATTAATTTCTGTAATTACATTTATAATTACACTGTAGGCCCATCCCTTACACCTTAACCACCCTTAAACCTACCCATACCACCAAACCTGTCCCTAACCTTAAGCGTATCCCACCTCAATCGCTGCGTGTTTTGCAATAGAATATGAACACAATAAGTACACTGTACTTGTTTTTTGTTGTAAATAGTAAATAGTAGTTAAGGCCACCTAATATAAAGTGGAACCCAAAACAAAACATCAAAAACAGCCAAAGCTGGTTTGCTAGTCTCCAAGCATCTCAGGTTGGTTGCTTCAAAGAGATTTTGTCTAGGCTAAGAAACCACACTTGGCCAGTTTATCCAGGCTGCAGACTATTGACCAGATTGGGCTGGTGTAAGCTGGTTTGCTGGTTTTAGCTGTTCAAGCTGCTCTCTCAGCCAGCCAAGCTATTAGCTGGTTTAGATGGGTGGCTAGCTGGTCTCCCACCCTGACTAGCTAAAAAAAAAAAAAAAAATTGAATCCCCCTTAAACCAGCCAACAGACCAGCCTGGCCAGATATTTATGTATACTGCATAGAGGTTGCTGTTTATGAAGAGCATCTCTTTTGAGGTTTCATTTCAGTTAGGATCCTGCCGTTAAAAACAGTACGCAGCAATGCAGCTCACTTGGTATCTCTCGAATATATCTTATTTAAAACATGGTGAATGCAAGCAAACACCCCATACAGACTTTCTGATGCTTTGAACAGACAAGCTGACTTTGCATCTGATCTCCAGTCACAACCTTGAAACGGAAACTTTCCATCCTGCATTATGTAAAGAGTGACATTCAAACCATCACTCTTCAAATGTCATTGCTGATGCTCCCTGATACACATGCAGGATTGTCAGTGCAGGTATTTATGATACATCATCCTCTCATGTCATATCAATCATTCTGTCATTTCTCAAAACATGATCAAGCATTGCTTTTAAATGCCACCTGATTCCACCCACGCCAAAGTTGTGATTTCTCTTGCCATAACAATCAGTGTGCAAACACACATGCATGTCTATACATAGACTATACTGTCATTTTGAGAATCAAACCTGGTGCTGTAAGGACAGTGAAATGAGAGAGAGTGAGAGAGAGATTAGAGAAAGCCCTCTAGGGAAAAACACCTGGCCAGCAGAGGCACGGGCCAGAGGAGATGAAAGAGTGTGAGAGCAGCTTTTTGATACTCCTCTTCAAAGCCGTAACAGAAGAGAAAGTCTCCCGGAAGACTGCTCTCACCTGCTATATCTGGCGCAGCAGGCTTCCGGAGTGTTCTGCACCACACAACTTTTTTTTTTTTTTTGGTAGAGCAAGGTCTTCCTCTTCCTCTACTTTTTCTTTCTCTTTTTTCCTCCACAGCAAGGGAAATCACCCTTTTTTCTGCTTTTCAAATGAATGCTTAAAATAGTTCAAGCATTCGAGGTACGTGAGACAGTCATGCTACATAGCTATTTTTCAAAATTTCTAAAAAGTAATTAATTTTAAGAGTACTTTCATCTTGTCAAAAAAATTAATAATTGTTAAAAAAAAAATAGCCTTTTCTCTCTACATATTTTAGGGATACAGACTATTATAGGCCAGTGATTTGTGCTCAGTGATAAGCAAAAGAACAACATTTAGATTTTGTTGACCTTTTTGTAATGTTTATTCAATATTTGTGGTATATTAATGTTTATTGTATATTTAATTATATTTAGAAAAATAACAAATATAAAATATAAATAATAAAATAAAAAATATTATATACTCTCTCTCTCTCTCTCTCTCTCTATATATATATAAAACATTCATTTATTTCTTTAAAATAGAAATTAAAGATAAATGACAAGACTCTGAGTTTTAATTAATTTTATCATTTTAGAACAACACACACAAACACACACAAAACAAATTGAAACAAAAACACAAAACAAAACCATACAAAACAAAATGAAACAAAAATACAACCAAACACAAAATAAAACAAACACAACAAAACCTTAACAAAACAAACATCATCTCAAAACATTATTATATTTCATATCTCATCAATATGTTTCCCATCTTAACATCACCCCTGCTTTCCCTAAACCCCAAAATACCACCCCAAATATGATTCTCCCCAACCACCCTGAACCACCGCCCAAAAAACACATTATTGCACACACGACCCAAGCTTGTTAAACACTGAATCTACTTTTGTGTCTCATAAGTGATAAAGCTTTAAAGCGGCAGGGGGTGTGCGGGGAAATGGAGGGTAACATCTATTATTGCTTTTTTTTCTTTCCTTTTCCTTTTCCTTTTTTTCCCCATTTGTAAGCCTGCGAGGCAAGCCAATTATTGCACAATCTCACTTTTTTATTGTTCCCAGCTGCTGAAATGATTTCTAAATGTCAGTAAGATGCAACATTTCCTGTGGAGTTACTGACAGTAATCACTTCCCCTCCCAGCGTTGCAGTCTTTAATATGAATACACTACAGAGCAGCCCGCCCTCTACACTTTACACAAGGCCTTCTCCATTTTCTTTATTGGATTCCTCTCTCTCTCTAAACCCAATCACGCTAAACACACACACTGCATCATTTTCTCATTGAGTGACTGCACCTCCTGGCACATTCTGTAATAATAAAGCTTCCTGTCTAGATCTGTTTCTACATTACATTTGTGTTCGGCGAGACCCCCGTATCATGGCGGGGGGCTCTTAGGATTGATTACAGCCCTTCGCTGATGGACGCCCACTCTTTGTAACTCTTCCTTTATTTGGTTGTCATCAAAAAAGTTGGACATAAAACCGCAGTTATAGAGCATTCATGAAGTTGTAAGTTAATTGGTGAAAAGGGAACCCTCTGATGGATGTAAACTCCGTAGTGCATGTAATACAGTGGTTGGTTGTCTCCGGCAGTGCAGCCTGGGAATGTGCCCAGCGGATGGAAGTGGGAAAGGGGAGGAAGAGGATTATTTTAGTGAGACGTCGGTGTCTAGGTAACAAGTGAGAAACAGACAAAGAGAGAGAGGTAAAAGTGATCCTATTTAAAAGCTTCAGACTTAAAAGACTAGTTTGTCCAAAAATTAAAATTGAGTCATCAATAACTTACTCTCAGTGGCATGATATTCATTGTTTTATTCAATAAATAAACTAAAAATGCAGCTCATACTTAACAACTCATAATGATTTAAATAAATCTCTTCTATGATTTCCATGTTTGTTTGTTTTTATTAAAATACTGATATTTTTGTTTGATATTTCGTTTGAAATATCAAAATTCTGATGTTTTTACGGGGACATAAAGTACAAAATGTGTTACAAATGTCCTAATATAATAATAAAAGGAAGATATCCTAATTAAAATAATAAAATTATTGAAAGGAAAACCATAATACAAATGATTTTAAAAAACTTTTATACCAAAAATAAAATAAAATCCAACATGCAGAATTTTTTTAAAACATTTTAGAATAGATTGCATCTCTCAAACTACATTGTAAAAAGATGTTTTCTTTATCATGGACATACTTGTCAATGTCACATGTCATTGACCCTCATTTCATTCCAAAGGTTAATTTTTTAATTGAATCAAGTGGAGAAAAAATCTGAATGAAAAAGCACCATCCTAAAGTATTCAATCCAATGAATTTTTAGTTATCTTTTGCATTCAAAAGAATAAAGGAAGCCAAACACTTTTGGAACAATATGAGGGTAAATAAACGATAACAGAATTATCATCTTAAGGCAAAAAAGATCCCTTAAATGTTAATTCTTTTCGAAAAACGTTTTTGCATATATGGCAAAGTACGTATTTAAATTTACTGGCAAGCGTATCACATTCATTGTAAACACAGAGACAAAATGTATTCCATCAAAGCAGACATACTGACAAATATCCAAGCGTCAGACAAATAGAGGATGTTTATCCGGGATAAGAAACAAGACGCCTTACAAGAGACACAGCTGTCACTTACCGGGGAACCAAACAAATGTGCGCACACACAGAAACAGACACACAAACACAACCTTAGAGAGAGGTTGAGGATGTCTAAGTAGGGCTGGGTATGCAAACAAACATTCTTGCGATTTTCTGCCTTTGTGCCGGTACCTTGTTAGTCAGGGTGATCATAAAGAGCTTGCAGGGCTGTTTGATCTGGCGAACACATAATACTCTTGCCGTTTTCTCTCCCCATTTCACACCCACATGTGGCATAAAGAGAATTATTCATTGTTTTCCACCAAGCAACAAAGGTCTGGCAGCTCAAAGAGCATCTGCCTTCAACGTAGTTGGTTTACTGCTCATCTGGATCCACATTCATTGAGGATTTAAGGAAAATGTCCTTTTTTGCTGTAAAAATTTGTTTTTCTGTCATAGATTAATATGTAACTAAAACGAAGGCATTTGTAAATTGATTTCTTCAAAAATAATGTGGCTCTGTGGGACTACCAAAAATAAATAAATAACTTTTTTTTTTTTTTTTTTTTTGACTTGCCCGACAACAGCAACATTACCTCAACAAATGAGATGAATTTGTGGGCGGGGCTATCTGTTTGGCCAACCAATGGTAGTTGAGATTGTTTCAGAAACCTGTTTGAAAACAGTTTTTATGTTTGAATCTCCATTTATTGATGATATTGGCACAGGAATCACACATTTCAACTTTGAGAAAAGGAAGTGAGAGGGGTCTTTTTATTTAGTTTTCATTTCAGCGCTTTTTTCAGCAATCAATGTGAGTCACTACTCTTGTAAAAATATGTTGTGGGTCATTAATTTGCGTTTTGGAACAGAAAGTCTCACCTGAATGTTTTATGAGGTATTCTCATGAAACCAAACTCGCTTCCTCACTTCCTTGTTTATTTTTGAGACGCTTTCAGCTGGATGCCCTACAGTTAACAGCCTTTTGTCTGCGTTTCTGCTTGTTAACATTTGGAAACATCATGCTTTGTTAACTGTTTCTTGTCAGGCTATGAGACGATGAGCATAGATGATTATAGGAAATCAATTTTGATGTCTACTAAGGGACATTTCCCTATGAAACAACACCCAAAAAGTCCCCCATCTTGTTTGAGTCACCTTCATACTAAATCATAAACAAGATGGCAAAATATCAGGGGATTTCTTAGGACAACTACTTGAAACATAATAATAAAATCTTGAATGTCTTGTTCATCCATTCAAAACCTTTAGGCATTACTCTTTGCATCCTGAGTATCAGGTATAAGTCAAAGGCAGGCCTTGACAGGCCTTGACAAACCTCATCACTAAAAGTCACACACAGTTTATTATAATACACACCTCGAGTTCTGTGGAGTCGAGTGTATAGCAGCCCTGTCTGAGAGTGTCTGGCTTTGACTTTGCCACCAGGCTGAGCGCACTGGCCATAACCCTTTACTCAGCACACTGAGCTTTGGTCACTGCTAGGGATTCACACCAGCAGTCCCATTAGCCGGAGACAGATGATGGTGCTCAAACCAACAATGAGGCAGAATAGCTCTGGTCTCACATCACCGTGTTACCGTGATGTTATTGCTTTTATTTGAAGAATGAGGACTATTTGGATGTCTAGATCAGTGTTTCCCAATATTTATTACATACCCCCACAACCCCTTTAAGCACTGACTGAATACGGCCATAAATGTGCTCCTTTTAACTTGCATTACATTTTCTATTTTTGATATCATTACTACTGCTACTGCTGCTACTATTGCTGCTGCTACTGCTACTACTTCTAATACTACTACTAATAATAAGACCATTCTAGGAATTATTATTATTATTACTTTTAAGATACAATACAGTCATAATAATAGTAACAGTTTAATAACTGTAACAATAATACATTCTTGAAAGTTTATTATTTTAAAATTAACATTCTAAAATATATTATTGTTGTAATTAATAATAATAATAATAATAGATTACAACAACAATAATAAATTAGCTTCCTATAATAATAATAATAATAATTATTATTATTATTATCATCATCATCATTATTACATGGGAACTTTCGAGAATTAAAATGAGCTTAAAAGAAAACATTGTGAAGAGCAATTAATTACAGAAAATTGACAAATCAATAGAAGATAAAAAGAAACATCATGGGAACAACATGAGACAGAAGGGAAAAACAAACAAAAAAGCAAATGCAAAGTGGTGAGAAAACAGGAAACACACGAAAAAACTGAATAATTCAGTAAATCAACAGCAGAAGGAGAGGATCATTGAACTGCTATGTGAGAGTAGCGGTGGGAAAAGAGACTGAAGAGTTTGACGAAAGAGAGGGAAGAGACTTCACAGAGGTACTGAAGCTCCAAACCATGGGAGAACGGACAGGTGTGGAGTAGCTCAGATAAATATTGCGGATAAAGGATGAGGATTGTACGCGGTAAGGAATAGGTAAGCAGCGCAGGTGACAAGAATGGGAATGATGAGAACAGATCTTTTAGTGCGAGTGAGGAGGCGGGCAACTTTACATTGGCAAAGTTCGCCTGGAGAAGAAATGTCTTTTGATTGCACTTATTTTTTCTTTTTTTCTTCTTTTTGGTCCTTTGCCAGGCTGTGTTTCTGGCCAAGACAGAAAAAAAACAGGAGAGTTGTCTAAACCTGGTAGACAGCACAGAATGTGTGAATTGACAGGTATTCCAATGGCTGCCAAAATCAGCTGTCTGAATCTTCCGCCATCACAAGATCTGCCTTAAATAATTCAGTGCGCGTATATTCACAGTCTCTCTCTCTCCCTCTAGGCTGTAAAGCAGAGATAAGTGTATAAACTCTGGAAAAAGCTGAAAAGTCAATTACTTTGACAAAACTTTCTATTCCAAGGAGAGCGGAGAAACCAAACCGATCAGAAAATTCTTGTTATCATAGCTATATGAATTAATGGCAGTCCTTTCAGTCGTCAAACTCGGACTGAAATTCTGTTGAAATTATTTTGAAATAATATTTCATATTAATGCTAATTATTCTGACCTTGTAGCTGTCACAACCACACAGCGATAAATGAGGTGTCATTAAACTTAAATTAAAAACAAAACTTAAGTTAAATGAATAAATGTTAACTGAAATAAAATATAAAAATAGTTATGTTAATGTAATAAAATAAATAAAACTGAAATAATAGCTAATAAAACTATATACATCAAAAACAAAAACTACTAAAAATGACAACCTGATTCAAAATATACCTAGTTAGATTAGATTATTAAATACCATTTTAAAAGGTTGTTTTAAATCTAACAATGTTTGTTATTCATCTCATGTTTTAGATGAGAAACGTATAGAATTTTGAGCATTTTAATTAACCATTTGCCATTACATACTGGGAGGCCTATTATTTTTAATCAACTGTTTATTCAACTATTCAAAAATATGAGTACATCTTCAAAATGCATTACTTGTGTTCCTAAAATTATGTGACAGTAAATAAACAAACACAATAACAATAATACGTAAAAATACTATAATAATAATACAGTAACTCTTCATCTAAGATTCAGTTTTATAAAACCACAGGCGTAACACAAACGCCATTAATTAATTTGGATGATCTTCTATTCACCTTTACAGTGGGCCAAATTACAAGCAGATGACAAAGGATGAGCTCTAACTGTACTGCCTTAATATAATAAACATATATTCAGTCCTGATGTCAGTCCTAGTAAAACAAGGCAAGAAAAAAAATGATCTGGTAAACCGTGTGAGATCTGCTTAACTATTCTTGGATAGACTGTTGATGTGTAGTGTTCACACAGCCCACCTGCCTGTTTTCTCTCAGGACTCACACTGGAAACAGATGAGAGCGCTCTCAGGCAAAAGCCAATAGATGAAAGAAACTCCACCATTGGATTAGCAGAATCCGTTCTGCATGCCTTGATGAGACTTTGGAATGTTCCACCTCCAAGTTTGCAATCTTTAAGGTCTTTCAGAGACTGTGACCAAAAATAGGCTTGTGCTGTATGTGGCCATGTGGTGTTTGTATTTGGATGAAATCTGTTAAAGGGACACCCAGCTCAGTATGCATTGGCTTTGAAATATGGAGCGACAGTTTCGGGAAGCGTTCCACACAATGATAAATATGCTAACAAAATGCTTCAAACACAACAGGACAGACTGATGGTTTAGACTGAAACACGAGGAGAGCGCTTTTAGCTCCACGGCTATTTAACACTCAAATTGTGTTTTTAAGAGGCCCAACAACACTTTTAATATCTGAAAAACATACTTAATTGTGAAGTACTAGGTATCCTAATTTTACAAACCTTCAACAAAAAATTATATGCAGTGAACCGTTTTAATCCATGTTTCTGTGAAGTGTTTTTGTTGCTGTTAAATTAACTCCAAAATGAAACAATATTACCATAGTAGGTCTATAGAGGGTTAACATTTCAATTTCTTTTTACTGACTAAAATAATTAAGTATTTTATTGTTTTTATTTGATTTCTCTGATACCTAAAAAAGTAAAGTGAATCTCAACAGAGCATGAGGGTTAAAACATGAGGTCAGCACAATTTCTGTGAATATGACAAATGAAGGACATAGCCAATGTTCCCAGGTTTCCATTAGGGTATATAATCTTTGCTGACTTTCCATTTTCCACACACCAAAGAAAGAGGTAGAGAGTTATTTCCACTTCATGAGATACACCACCTGCACCCTTAGAAAATAAATTAATAAATGAAAATCGCAACAGCTATCACTATCTTTAGACAACTAGATTTCCAAATCAGTTTGGCATCTTTATGGAAAATGTAAGTTATTTTATTTATGCATATATATACATATAGATTGATAGTTAGACAGACAGATAGAAAAAATATACAAAATATAGTTTACTCAGTGTGACTTGAACTATCCAGAAGAGCCATCACTCCGTATGCTAACTATATCGTATGTTAGCAAAATGTGCTAGAGGTAAACTGGTATTATGGGGTCGGACTGTAAACAGTGGGCCCGTGGGAAGCTGTAAACAAAGCAAGAGCTTGATTATCAGAGTCGATTAAGATGCAGACACAGGACTATGCTAATTTTACCCTATATCCTACAGAAGTAAAACAACAAGAGCATGCTTCATTAAGAAAGGCCATGCATTATTCAGATAACACACGGCCGGAGAAACGACTTCAGGCCAATTAAAGGACTGCGCTGGAATTCTCTGTAGCCTGCACTTTCCTTTGAAACACATACACATACACAGAAACAGATAAGCCATTCATTTTTAAAGAGCCAGATCTCTTATTATCATTATAAATGACCAATACTGCTGAAAGGTCTCAGACAGGGCAGGGAGACACTGCAAAATAGATGAAAATGGTGTGTCCTGGAGTGGTGGGAAGGAGAAAAAGAGTGTGTATCAGCTATTAGAATGCAAACTGTGCAGGTTTCCCCAGGGTAAAATGGTTGACCTATTTCTCTAATGCCAAGGTTCAGTGCTGCTCTTGAACGCGCACACACACACACACACACACACGCATGTACACACACACACACAATCAAAAGTAAACTTAAGGGTAAAGTGTCTAAATTTTAAAATATTAAAATTCTTTTCATATCCTAAATTGATATTCAAAGATAACCCAAACCCTGTGGAGCTAACAAAACAAGTCCAAGTATCTCAACCAGTGCATCTGACAGACACTTTACTACTGCATGAGGCCACAGAAGATGGCCAGATTGAAACTGTCATAAGTATCTAGCAAGTTGTTAAATGGTCACTGTTTTAACACAAGAGACAATTCTTTTTACATTTGGTTGTATTTTAAAGGTCAAAGAACATCCAGGTCAAATGCCAAAATGGCAGATGTTAGTATGTCCAGGAATATATTCATACTACAAACCTGAATGCATAGAGAACACAGTTTATCAACAGTAGATAAGCTCTTCACTGATTATCGTAGATTGAAAATAAAAATAAATTAAAATTTATATTTCAGATGCGGTTAGTCATTATTTTTTACAATAGTCACCAAGAAATACTACACTTCCCCTTTCAACCCCATCATTACGTAAAAAATCTGGGTACGTGCGTATGACAGTTAGTGGAAGCAAGAGATTAGAGTTTATTTAGTTGTAAATATAGATATTTTTCTGACAAAAATGCATCGATTTGCTTCAGAAGGCGGCTTTTATCAACCCCTTGGAGCCGTGTGGAGCACTTTTTATGATGGATTTATGCACTTTTATTGGACTTTAAAATCTTACACCCCATTAACCGCAATTATATAGCTTAGAAGAGCCAGGATATATATATATATATATATTTAACATAACTCCGACTGTATTCGTCTGAAAGAAGGAAGTCATATACACCTAGGATGGCTTGAGGGTGAGTAAATCATGGGGTAATTTTCATTTTTGGGTGAACTATCCTTTTAACAACGTTTTGTTGTTTTTAATCTGTGAATAGTATAAATAGTATTGTAACTTTAACATTTACATAAAAAGTAGAAGTGTAAAAAAACACCTTCCATGTGCTTTCCTGAGGCACAAACAGTACAGCTTGGCACTACTAGCAACGCCAAGACCATGGGTTTAATTCCCAGCATGCTGAACATGCAGAAACTAATAAAAATGTACGTCTTTAATAATGCAGTCTAAATTTCTTTGGATAAAAGTGTTTGCCTAATGTCATTGTATATGGGCTGTGCAGCTGCCTTTAACAATATAATAGATTAAAGAAAAGCTAGCATCAACACAAGTAAACATTAACGTTTTGGGTAATATAATCACTGTTCTACGCTTTTAAAAAATATGCATGTGCATATACGTATGCCATATAAACTCATGTCTTTTTAAGTGTGCATTGTGTCTGTGTGATTTTTAGGTAAAAAATTAGCTAGTTATCAGCAAGTTGATTGTTTGACTGTGTGAACGTGACCCTAGCTGACTAAATGAATCATAATACCTCTATCAGCATTCACTCTCACACATTGTGTCTTTCTGTCTCTTTCTTTTTAACAAACGCCCTTCATTTAAAGTCACTGTTAACATAGCCTCCGGAAAGTGCTGTCCTACCTCAGTACAAAGCCTCACAAACCTTACTTTAAAGCGTTTAAAAGTTCCCAATAACACACATAAACAGATGTGGAACTGAAGCTAACACAATAGTGCTATGCTAACGGTTTTTCACAGGTACACTGTGAAGAGCAATACCATAAATTTGCGTTTAGCCACAGTCCTATTACAAATGATGCTCATGTTGTTAATACTGAATGAAAGAAATGGGGAAAGGTCACAGGAACACCATGTTTTCAGCATGATTCTCCTGTTCTGTGTTCAGCAGCAGCTGGCAGGATGAGTGGGGCGCAACTCACACCAACAGTAGGAAGTGATGAGGGCTGCTGACAGGAAGCCTGGAGTTCAGGCCCGCGCTAAGCTAACACCAGTCCACTGGCGATGCAGTCACATGCCCTGCGGAGACTGCGGTTGTCAGAAAGTGGAGGCCCAGCTGTTGGGGTGTGATGAGGTAACAGCGGGGGAAATGCAGGGCAACATGTGGCATGTGGCAACAGCCCTCAGCCCTCGACTGTTAGTGACGAACAGCAACTCATCCTGTCACAAGATTCACCACAACTTTGTGAGATCCATTGACATTGAATTCTGTTTCAGAACACGGGATCATCTCGGGTAGTCCGGGACAGAATTGGTATTATTTGGATGTTAAAGGAATATTCTGGGTTCGGTTCACTTGATCAACAGCACTTGCAGCATAAACACACACACAAAAATGGACTAATCTCTCCTTTTCAGGAAAAAAAAAAAACAGAAAGCTGGGTTACAATGAGGCACTTATAATAGAAGTGAATGGGTTTAATCCATAAACAATAAAATATTCAGTTTCAATAGTATAGCCACAAGGCATAAACAATGTGTTAAAAAAGGACAAAAACAACTTTCAGGTCAAACGTATTTAACAGATAAAATGTATTACAGTTTAAAGTTTTAACCCCCCCTCCCCCCAAATGTTTTGCAGTTTAACTGAAGAATTATTTTAATGTTTTTATAAAATTATGTTATTTCAGCTTTTAAATCCTTCAACATTTTCCATTTACTTTCAATGTGCCCTTTTTTGTGGTAATCAACATCATGCTGTACATGCTATAATTTGATCTGGTTTTAAAACAGGAATAATCCTTGAAGTGACATTAAACAGTGTTTGCAACCCGTTTACTTCCTTATTATCATGTATTTCATGAAAAGTACATGATAATTGTATTTCAAGTGAAACAGAATATTCAATAAGAAACACTTTCATAAATTTTCTTTCGAGAAGTCATTTGATTTAAAAAAATATATATTATAAAAATTATAAATAAAAAAAAAAGATATTATGTACCAAAATAGAGCCATATGGTTACAAATAAGAGGGATTGGTGACATTAGTCGAAACATGAAGTAATTCCAGAAGTCTTGATGCAAGATTTACATTTATATTTAATATCCATTGATAATGCACAATAAAACCAGAAATGGTTTATCAAGGAAGTAAATTTGGTAAATCTTGATTTCATGTTGATTTTAATAACCAAATATAACTGCAAGCAGTGATGCAGAGCCAAGCCTGTCTAAGGGTTCCGTGACTTCTATAAGTATTCTACAAGAAACCAACTTACAAATAGTACTTTAGAATTTCTGTATATTTATCAAAATCAATTTAGAGTATATCCAAGTTGTCCACTTTTATTTGTCAGTACATATGTTTCCTGGGATCAAATCCATGACTGTTGCATTGCTAACAAAACACTGTACCAATTGAGCAAAAGGAACGTGAAACGTGCGCAACTGTGAACCTTTGTGACTGTGAACCTGTGAATGTGAAGCCATGTGACTGTGATTTAAGTACACAAGGGGTGACAAACTCTCCAGTTTAATTATAGATTCATGAGTTTCCTATTCAGTGTTAATGGCAAACAAACATCTTGTCTTCAAAGGTGGCTCAACTTGAGACCAGACTTGCACACCGTGGTCAATGGGTAGTGAAGTGACGTGTGGCCAAGTATGGTGACCCATACTCGGAATTTGCTCTCTGCATTTAACCCATCCAAGTGCACACACACAGTAGTGAACACGCACCCAGAACAGTGGGCAGCCATTTATGCTGCAGCGCCCAGGGAACAGTTGGGGGTTCGGTGCCTGAGTTGCTCAAGGGCAACATATTACAAGTATTTCAGATGACTAACAATTGTAAAGCCATGAAAGCTCAAGGGCAACTCAGTCGTGGTATTGAGGTTGGATAAGAGCACTGGTCATTCACTTCCCCCTCCTCCAACAACTCCTGCCGGACCTGAGACTCAAACCTACAACCTTTGGGTTACAAGTCCAACTCTCTATCCATTAGACCATGACTGCCCCACTAGATACTGCTTCAATTTGGATCCAGCATATTATAAGTATTTCAGATGACTAACAGTTGTAAAGCCATGACGGCTCTGTATTGATGTACAAAACTAAAACCATTTATTTTTCATATATTGTTCTTTTGGTTCAAACAAGTATGTGATGCAAGGTAATCACATGATTTGGATTACTTCATGTAAACCAATTTGACAGTCACTGTATAGTACAAATGATGAGTATTGTAGAAACATGCATTTTCTATACAGCTACTTTGAAACAATGCATTATGTGAAAAGTGATAAGATATATGAAGTATATGAATTAAATCGTTCAGTTTTTTTTTTGGACCATCCTTGATAGAGCAAATTGGATAAAATGAGCAAATAAGGGGCAGTTTCAGTTCTAATGTTATGTGTACATGCAGTTTTGTTATGGACCAGCTGCTTCAGCTGAAATTGGTTTCATGTTTCTCATTGCTTGAAAGCAGTTAGCAGGACGTGCAATTTATATCATGTAGAATCAAGAATTGCATAGCCAGCAGTACGTAATTAACAATTAAGAGACAATTTAATTTACCAATTAGGGTGGTTGTAGGAATATATTCATCAAATGTTAATTATTTAGAATTGGTAGCTTAAGTTTAGTAGGGGTCATGAACTATGAATTGTATACATTGCTGGAGACTTGATTTGTTGGAGGTAGAACTGCAGCAATTGGCTCCAAATGACACACCATTACACACAGTTACATAAAGCACCACACAGGATCTGAACCCACAATTCATGGATCAGGTGCCTGTCACTCATCCCATTGCACCACTGAGTAGACATGGGGGTATGTAGATCCCAAAGCTCCATAATTCAAGTGACAATCAACTCAAAATTATTATTATTTTTTAAATAAATTCACCACATGTAGTATTTAATGAGCTCAGATGAGATCATACCTAAAAAGCACAACATCTAGAAAAGAAGCATCATTTCTCGCCACAGTAAATGTGCAACACCAGATTCAAATCCCACAATCTGAAAGGTTTGGGGCCAGTGGCTTAGCCGAGTGCGCCACTCAGTTGACACACATGCAACAGGCTCCAGAAGAGAAGTTTAGGTGTGAGAATGAACGATTTACAATGCTACAACATAATGCTGATCTAGATAATATATGAATCAAAACAACACAACATTACACACAATTTTATAAAACTGCACCACACTGGACTCCAACCCATAATCTCTGGGTTGGTTCATGCAACCGTCACCGATCCTGTTACACCACTGGGAAGATGGGTGTTCACACAGATGCTGAAGTTCAGAAGTTGTACTAAGAATCAATTAAAAGGAATTCATTTGTTTTTAAATGCACTGTCATATTTTTAATAGATTGACATGAGACCATCCTTGGAAAGGCACAAAGCCTGCAACAATTTCTGCATCATTTCTTGCCACAGTACCTCTTGCGGTCTGGGCATGCATCACACTGAGTGGCAAACCCACAACATATAGCATGCGGGATTCGTGATGTAACACATTGAGCTAGTCACTCATGCTTGTTCACCAGATTACTGATTCAAGATTCAAGATTTTTATTTGTCACATACACAATTATACAGAGTATAACCAGCAGTGAAATGTAGGTCAGGTCCGCTCCAAGGACAGTGCAATTATAAAGTATACAAATATTAAGAAAAAGAAAAGTAGAAAAAAATAAAATAATAAAATAAAATATAAAAAAATATATAAATATAAATGTGCAGGTCAGTATGTTGTTGACTTAGTAATAAGAGGAATGTGCAAAAACAATGTGCAAAAAGTTGTACAGGGTATTTAAATAGCTGCAATATGAGGTAGAAAAAAATACTGAATAGCTTATTGATATGGTGATATTTACATGGAGTCATGTGATGTTATGACACAGAGTTAGAGTTTAGGAGCCTGATGGCCTGGGGGAAGAAGCTCCTTTTAAGTCTCACAGTCTTTGCCATCAGGCTACGGAAGCGCTTACCAGATGGAAGCAAAGTGAATAGATGGTTACCAGGGTGATTTGAGTCCTTGATGATTTTAACAGCTCTACTTTTGCAGCGTTTGAGGTAGATGTCCTGCAGAGAGGGGAGAGCAGACCCTGAGATGCGCTCAGCTAAGCGCACAACTCTCTGTAGTGCTTTGCAGTCCTGATTGGAGCTGTTTCCATTCCACACTGAGATGCACTGAGTCAATACACTTTCTATGGTCCCTGAATAGAAAATTTTCAGGATTGCTGGTGAGACCCTGAATTTCCTCAGCTGTCGCAGATGGTACAGTCTTTGCCTGGCTTTCTTAACCTGTGTTTGGATGTGTGTAGTCCAAGTCAGGTTCTCGGAGATGTTTACACCGAGGTACTTGAAGTTACTCACCCTCTCCACAGGGGTCCCACTGATCATAAGAGGAGTGTAGGGCTGCTGCTGTCTCTTCCTAAAGTCCGTGATCAGCTCTTTAGTTTTGCTCACATTCAGAGAGAGACAGTTGTCCTGGCACCATGATGTGAGTCTCTCTACCTCGTCCAAGTATGCGGTCTCATCGTTGTTGGAGATGAGGCCCAGAACCACATTATCATCAGCGAATTTGACAATAGATGTGGAGCTGTGAGAGGACACGCAGTCATGCGTGTAGAGAGAGTAGAGCAGGAGACTCAGGACACAGCCCTGTGGGGCTCCTACGTTGAGGGTGATGGAGTTTGAGGTGAACTGGCCAACTTTCACCACTTGAGGTCTGCCGGTGAGGAAGTCTTGAATCCAGTCACAGAGTGAGGAGTTTAGGCCGAGGTCTGTGAGTTTAGAAGCCAGCTTGATGGGTACTATAGTGTTGAAAGCTGAGCTATAGTCAATGAATAGCAGCCTTACATAATTCCCATTGTTGCTGTCCAAGTGTGTGAGGGAAGAGTGGAGGACGTGAGAGATGGCATCATCAGTGGATCTGTTTGGGCGATAGGCAAACTGAAGAGGGTCCAAAGTATCAGAGATGGAGGAGCAGATGTGGCTCTTTACAAGTCTCTCAAAAACCTTCATGACTATTGATGTGAGGGCAACTGGGCGATAGTCGTTCAGGCAAGAGGGTTTATTGTTCTTAGGCACAGGGATAATGACAGATTTTTTAAATGCGGTGGGAACCACGGAGGTAGCAAGGGACTCATTATCGATGGAAGTGAACAAACCAGCGAGCTGATCGGCGCAGGACCTCAGAACACGGCCGGTTATCCCATCAGGTCCGGCTGCTTTCCTGACATTCACTTTCTTTAGCGCCCTCAGAACCTCATCCTCTGACACGGTGATTACAGGATCATCGCTGCTCTACCTGCTGCTTCCTGACGCGCTGGACGGCAGAGACGCGCCGCCGCCGTTGCAATCGAAGCGGCCGTAGAAGTTGTTTAACTCATCGGCCAGCAACGGATCTGCTCTCACCTCCGCGGAGGATTTGTTTCCAAAGGCACAGATGGTCCTCAGTCCCTGCCACATCCGTCGAGAGTCATTGAGCTGGAAATGAGACTCAATTCTCTCTCTGTATCTGTGTTTAGCGGCTCTTACTGCGCGTCGGAGAGCATAGCACGATGCTTTGTACTCGCTCATATTCCCGGTCAGAAGAGCCTCGTTGTAAGCGGCAGTGTGTGTGTTAACCGCAGCACGGATAGTTCTGTCCACCCACGGTTTCTGGTTGGAGAATATCCTTATAGTTATTGTTTCTGTAGCTTGCTCGGTTAGCGTGTTTACAAAGCTTAATGCTACATCCGTGAACTCGCTGACGTCAGACGAACGAGGAGAGGAGAGGTTTCAGTATGAGAATGAGCTCACAAAAAAGTTATTTAGCATTTTAACCAAAGTTAAGTTAATTGTAACACAGCTTATAGTTAACTTGATAGCTGAAGAGTCACATTAAACAGTATGGTAACTGGTTAGCCTGTAACTTATTAGCATGTTAAGCTTTCTAGTATAAGACAACAAACACAGGCACGGTCAACTTCCGAGAGGTATTTCTCGAGAACGGAAGCAAATATCAAAAATCTGTTCAGTCATGTCTGTACGGCTCAGTCTAAACATCATCTGATCAGATTTTGGACAAAATTTAACAAAATTTGTAGGAAGACTAGCAAAAACACTGTTTTTAATTTACTTCAATATGGCTGACAGGCACATTCATGGAAAATGACAAATGAGACATTGTCAGAATCGGCATAACCCAGGGAACAAAACGACATAAAAATGACACATTTTGGATAACATTTTAAAAAGTTATAAGTGTTTTTGCAAGAATCGTTATATCTCTGGAACACTAGGTAGCGTTGTCTTCATTCTTCCGGGGTATCTCCAGGACATTGTGTTCATGATCCCTACCGATTCTTGTACAGATATGTCAAATGGTTCAAAAGATATTGCAATTTATGACTAATTTCAAAATGGCAGACACATGGTTCAGCCAATCCTGGCAACTGTTCAAAAGTCATAAGCGAAAATGTGAATTTTTGGTATCTCACGACCCATAGGTGGCAATGTTCCCAACTTTGGCATGGACCCTCAGATCATGGTGTTGATGAAGCGTACCAAGTTTCATTTCGATTGCTCAAAGTTTGGCCGAGATACAGCCTCTGAACCAATTTTGGGTCGACCTCATTAACTTTTGAGGAAAGATAAATTAAAAAACATCTGTTTAGTCATTTCTGTTCAGCTCAGTCCAAAGATCATCATAGACAATTTCGGGAAGAATTGGATTCATTTTGAAGGATTATTAGTGACAAGACAGAATACTGTACTTTACAAAATGGGTATATAATATATGTATGTAAACATAACATACTGTAATGGGTGGAGTCTTAATGTAAGCTATTGAATGTGATCATCATGAAGAGAGTAATCAGGTGTACTAAATTTCATTTTTCTAGAACAAGGGGTTCAGGAGTTATTACCATTTCAATGTTGACTTTTTTAAACTGGTTGTGGCACTATAGAGTTGGTCCTAGAGACCCCAAAGTTGGTCAGATCACTATTCATGGCCATCTCTACAAGTGTGCCAATTTTCATAATTTTCCTATGTTCCCTTCATAGGGCTGCCATAGATTCCCATGGGCCAAAAATAAAACAATAGGGGCTACAGCCCTTTGGGCTTGGCCCCTAATGATTTGTCTGTAAGTTATGGCTATAAAAAGTCTCCACTCACCAATTGTAAGCCATAATATTCCAAGCGTCTAGTATTAATTTGAAATAAACAAAAATGGAAGCCCATAATCGTGCAAACAACTAGAAACAAGATTCAAGATTTTTATTCGTCACATACACAATTATACACAGTATAACCAGCAGTGAAATGTAAGTAAACACTTACATATTCTTTGCTCCAACCAGGTACATCTAGTGTTTCGGACCATATAAATAAGCTCACTGCCCTGCATCTGCAGCAGGTCTCAAAAATGAGCTCATCTCATCTGTAAGTCTAACTCTACCCGGTCTACATATATGTCTCCTGCCCCATCCTGACCTGCCCTGCTGTGCCCAGCTGGCCTCACCTTGTGCAGATCTCATTACAGCGAGATGCTGTAGACCAGGACCGTGGCTGTGAATTCTCTCTCCTCACCAATACAGTCAACACACAGTCCCACACGCCGCCTCCAAAAGTCCCTAAGGTCAGCACCCCATCTGCTACAGAGACAAGGCTGCGTCTTGACGGACGTGTCATCAGGTGTTCAGCGGCACTCCGAATGGGACTAATGCTGGAGATCTCAGTCTATGCACAACAGCAAATAAGGAGCCTCACCTGGCGATTTACACAAGGGCTGATTAGGTGAGCCAGGCTTCAGGGGATGAGGCCGTACCCGGCGTAGGCACACAAGAACTGGGCTAAACATAGCAGCAGCGCCCGCTGTGATCTCTACCCTCTACAGGAGGCCAACACACACCACAGTCAATACAAGAACATGTAGTACGGTGTCTAGCTGATGGCTGAAGGTACTTTTAAAGGGGGTTGTGGAAATGATAGACTACAGTTTTGCCAACATCCTCTTCTTTGCAACTTACTCTATCAAATCTACCGTAGATCAAGTCTAGGACTATCTGGTCTTCCTGATAAGTTTGCTCAGGAGTTTTGACATGGCCAATGATGAAATAGAACTGGGTCAATGACAAAATAAGAGTGTACAAGATAAAAATTTTTTTGAAAGAATCTTTTAGAAATCTACTTTAAAACATATGTACCAAGTTCCTATAATTGAAATCCTTGTATTCAAGGTGGATTTATATGGTTTTAAGACCCTTTATCCCATTTTCAAGAAATGTTTAATGTCATGTTGTAATGTCATGTATCATAATCAAAAGATGTTCTTATAATTAGGTTTTGCAGGAGTCAAACATGGCATTTTACAACCTGAAGTAATCTTGCATTGCCTTATCATAAAAATGTCAAATTATCTGAAATTTTAAGAGACTTACTGACCTTGACACTCAGTCATGAGGGTCTACTTAATTACATAATTTCCTCTTATATGTTTATTTTATGTCTGTTTGTTTTCTCTGCATATTAGTTTAACCACATGATTTTTAATGTATTAATAGGTAAAAGATATAACAAAGCACTTGTTATCATAAGCACAGATAGCAAAAATATCTTTATTTTCTAAGAAATTTTAATAAATAGAATTTGAAGCTGTTCTCTTCATGATATAAGGATGCACGTCCTGATTTTGCTGAGTTAGATGTGTTCCTAGGTCAACATATTTTGTTGACCCTGGAATAACATTTTAATCCAAAAATATAGTCTTGACCCCAGACACCCAGTGTTGGGGGTAACGCGAGTTACGTAATAATATTACTTTTTTCAAGTACCTAGTAAAGTAACACATTACTTTTTAATTTACAAGAAAATATATTTTTTCCCATTTACTGACTGACAGTGCACTGTGTGAACATGCTGTTACTGTAGTTCTAGACTAAATGTGAATGTGCATTAATTCATCCCACTCGCAAAAAACAGATTTAGTATTCATTAAAATGAATTAAAACAGTGAAATGCAAACTCAGAATATGACGCAAACTGCAATAATTAAATGTTAAACAACACAAATGTATCTAATCCCATTTTATTAACCAATGTCTTTGCTGCTGACCTTTGATGATCCAGTTCAACCATACTAATAATCAAAAATGACTTTAGATAAACTAACAATTGTACTTCATTGTTTTTTATTGCTGAAGAGTGTTAAACCTTCTTATTCTGAGTTCTACTTTACAGATGTGAATTTACTTTTCCTTCAGCCTGAGGTTTATTCACTACACTTTTTGGTGTGAAAGGGCTTTTACATTTGCTATGATTAGAACTTCTTGTATTAAAAACAATCAAGCCCTGCTCATATTTAAAAAGTAATGCAAAAGTAACGTAACACACTACTTTCCATAAAAAGTAGCTAAGTAATGTAATTAGTTACTTTTTTTAACACAATATTGTAATGCATTTCTTTTAAAAGTAACTTTCCCCAACACTGGCTACACCTAAACCTAACCTTAACCATGAGTAATCCCTAAAATCAGAGGAAATCATAGATGAATGACACTGATGTACAAGAACCAAACACTGATTGTAAGCCTAAACCTCATAAAAGCTATAAACTGGTTCTTCAGATCTGATTGGTTAATCACAATGTTGTTCCAGGGTCAACAAAGATGTTGATCCAGGAACATGTTGCACTTGGTAAAATCAAGTTCTGCATATAAGGAAAGTTACATCCTGATATTTTATGCCAAAACTATTTTTTTTTTTTTTTTATAAATTCAGAACTTAAAAACATCCTTGTCACAGAATAGGTGCATTAAAGTAATATATATATATATATATATATATATATATATATATATATATATATATATGTATATATATATATGAAAATTGACTCCATTAAATCTAAATCAAGCTTAGTATTGTCACTGGTGATGCTTCCTCCTCATCTGGTGATGGCATAAAAAAAAACGTCTTAGGTTACTTGTGTAACCCTAGTTCCTCGAGGGAACGAGACGCTGCGTCAACGACGCTTTGGGGGGGCGCCAATAGCGTAACCGGCTCTGAATACCAATCAAATCTGTCCAGAAATGGGAAGGGATGTCACGGGCGAGGTGACGTAATGACCAGCTGGTACAAAAGCACGTGCGGTGAAACCGGCATCAGCTTATAGAATGAAGCAAGCGCTGGCAGGGATGCCGGAAGTGTGGCTCCGTGACGCAGCGTCTCGTTCCCTCGAGGAACTAGGGTTACACAAGTAACCTAAGACGTTCCTCTTCAGGAACTCGAGCTGCGTCAACGACGCTTTGGGGAACGAGATACCAACGGCTCCAGACTTCCGCACCCCTGCCCTGTGTGTCCAAAAGAGGCGCACAGCTAGGGCAAGAGAACGGAAGAGACTGGAGTGGCTCACATGTCCAGGCCAAGGATCTGACTAAGGTCAGAGGCGTGGACCAACCCGCAGCGTTGCAGATGTCCTGAATAGGAACAACTGCGAGAAAGGCCTTGGAGGCCGCCACACTCCTAGTGGAATGAGCCCTGACTCCCATCGGCGAGGGGAGGTCAGAAGACTCATAAGCCATGTGAATGGCATCCACAATCCACCGACTGAGGGTCTGCTTGGAAGCAGGCAGACCCCTCTTAGAAGGACCGTAGCACACTAGCAACTGGTCCGTCCTTCTCCACATGGCAGCTCTGTGGACGTGCTCGCACCTGGTCAGGCTCCCGAAAGGGAGGAGGACTAAGCCTCAGTGCACCACGGAGGAAACATGTAACTAGGGGTTGTGCGCCCACTGTCAATCCAGCAAGAGGGGTGTGGTAAGCAGAAATTGCCGCCACATAGACCTTCAAGGTGGAGTGGGCTAACCCTGCGGAGAGTCGAGCCTGCAGGAACTCCAGCACTGTACCTACTGGGCAGTTAACTGGGTCGAGCTGGCGATCTCCGCACCATGAAGTGAAGAGTCTCCACTTCAGGGCATACAGTTTCCTCGTAGAGGGAGCTCTGGATTGGAGAATGGTCTCAACAACCTCGGTTGAGAGACCAGAGGCTATCAGCTGTGCCCCCTCAGGGGCCACACCCACAGCTTCTATAACTCCAGGCAGGGGTGCACAAGGGTGCCTCCTGCCTGTGAGAGGAGATCCCTCCTGACTGGAATCTCCCAGGGAGAGCCGTCAAGGAGGAAAATCAGGTCCGAGAACCATACTCGGCCCGGCCAGAACGGGGCTACCAATAGCTGCCGGTGTCCGTCCCGGCGCACTCTCTCCAGAACTCCGGGGAGCAGAGCAATCGGGGGAAAGGCATAAAGACGAAGCCTCGGCCACGTCTGTACCACAGCATCCAGCCCCTCGGAGCTGGATGACGTAGAGAGTACCAGAGGGGACATTGCGCTGCCCGAGTAGCGAAGAGGTCCACCTGGGCCTGGCCAAACACTCTCTAGATCTGCTTCCCCACCTCGGTGTGAAGCATTCCCGGATAACAGCCCCTGCCTCGACAGGGTGTCGGCTCCCCATGAGGTACTAACTCAGATGCTCAGAAGGGAGCGGCATGCTCAAGGTGACCCTCTAAGTTGAGGGGAGCAATGCTAGCTCTACCAAGGCAGATCTCTGGAGAGCGGAGCACTTAACTCTCTGCATGAGAGGGAGCTCAAGACACTCAGAAGGGAGCGGCATGCTCAAAGGTGACCCTCAAAGTTGAGGGGAGCAATGCCAGCTCGACCAACCAGGAGAGCTAGGCCTCATAGCCCACACAAGGATCTGGTGTGCCAGCCTGTACAGGGGGCGCGAACCGCAGACCTCCTTGGTGGTTGCTATAAGAGACCACCGATGTGTTGTCGCTTGCGAACTAACACATGGCAACCTCTTAGGTCTAGGAGAAGTACTGAAATACGGCCAGCATCTCGAGCCTGTTGATGTGCCAGGCGAGATGATGACCCCTCCACCGACCGTGGGCAGGGTGGCCACTCATGACCGCTCCCCAACCGGTGAGGGATGCGTCCGTCGCTAGCATACGCGGCGACAAGGAGCTTCCAACACCAGGCCCTGGGACAAGAACCAAGGTTGTCTCCACATGTCCAAGGCACGTAGGCACCGCCGCGTGACCTTGATCATGCGAAGCGGGTTTCCCCTCGGGGAGAACCCCTTGGTCTTGAGTCACCACTGTAGGGGTCTCATGTACAGCAGGCCAAAAGGTATCCCGTTGGACGCAGCTGCCACCAGACCCAGCAGTATCTAAACCGCTTGACAGTGAGTGACTGGCCTTCTTTCACCCTCCTGACTTTCGTGAGGATTGACTCGATCCGAGCAGGAGACATACGTGCCTGCACCGTGGTCAAATCCCCACCACCCCCAGATAAGTGGTTCTCTGTAATGGAGAACGCACACTTTCCTTGGGGTTCAGTCTTAACCCCAACACTTTTAAGTGAGCGAGAACAACACCTCAATGTTGAGCCGCCCTCCGCTCTGATAGAGCAAGAATCAACCAAAGGCCGATGTAATTGAGTATGCGGGCGCCCCGTAGCTAACGTGGCGCCCACACACTCGTAAAAGTGTGGGGTGAGAGTGCTAGGCCGAAGGGAAGTACCCGATATTGGTAAGCTTTTGCCCCCAAAAGCAAACCTCAGGAACTTCCTGTGAGTGGGAAGGACGGAGACATGGAAGTATGCGTCTTTTAGATCTACGTGTCAAACCAGTCCTCGGACTTGATCTGAGATACTTACCTGCTATCAGACCAGTCCTCGGACTTGATCTGAGTACTTACCTGAGCATCTTGAACTTCAGTCTTGCAGACTGAGCGGTTCAATTGATGCAGATCTAAAAAAGGGACGCAAACCTCCATCCTCCTTGGAACTATGAAGTACCGGCTGTAGTACCCGGACTCTCTTCGGAAGGAAGACCCACCTCGATGGTATCTTTCCTTAAGAGTATCTACCTCTTGTTCCATTACCAGAGCCTGCTCGGGGCCCACAACGTGGAATTCACCCCATTGAATTGAGGCGGACGAGAATCAAACTGGATTCTGTAGCCTCTCTCTACAGTGCGCAGGACCCATCGAGACACATTTGGCAGTAGTATCCACGCTGCAAAATAGTCTACTAAGGGAACCAGTCTCTCGAGACTGGCCTCTGGTGTAACCCGGAGCGGCTAGTTCGGTGCCCTGAAGCGGACCCCGGCAGGGAACGGCCGAACTAGCTGCTCCAGAGACCCCCGAAGGGGTGGCGAGCATCTCAGCTCCGCTACGATACCGGGCGGAAGAGACTGAGATATGCGCTCGCTGGAGACCGCTGCGCCCTGAAGCACCATAGGTGGCAGGGTTGGCAGAACGATCTCCTGAGGGCGCTGGGGGGAGTGACGATCGCCGTGCGATCGTCGCTCTACCGCAGCGGGGGCTACCCTCATAAGCCCTGATCCCACTCACATCAGGGCTTCTTGGCCGAAGACGTCTTCGCCTGCTTGGCTGGGAGGTCTTTGACCGCGCACCCTTCTTACCGCCCCAATCCGCTCCTGCGGGGGCACGCTTGCCTATACGAGGAGCCAGCACGCGGCAGGGGCTGCTCTCGCCCAGCAGCCCCATGAGCTAGAGAGCGGCGAGGGAGAAACCGCTGGAACTCCGCCACCTGCCTCCTGAACCAAAAAAGGCCAGGCGGCAAAGTGGGGCGTCCAGAAGGAAGGCCCTGTCACGATTGCTTACCATAAATCCGACAGGGTCCACCAAAGATGCCTCTCCGCCGCCACCAGGGCTGCCATAGATCGCCTTGACGGTCTCCCTGGCGGCGCGGAGAGACAAATCAACGGTTTTGCGGAGCACACAGATGTGCTCCGCATTAATCCCCCGCCCTCATCCAACTCCTTGAGCAGGTCAGCCTGGCATGCCACCATGATGTGCAAACATAAGCCAGACCGACCTGCTGACGCGTACCCTTTGCCTTCAGAGACGACGCAGCGTCAGGGGACAGATAGCTCGCAAGCGTCTGTTCCACCCGCGGCATCGCTCTGTAACCGCGCTCACTCGTCCCCATGACACTACCGAAATAACAGAATGAGGGGACGAAGAGGCGGGCCGAAATATTTTCCCTACAACCTCGACACCTCAGTGTGGAGGTCGGGGAAAAAAAGGGCAGGCTCAGATGTGGAGGTGAGTCTGAAACCGCAGAGAACGCAGTATAACCCTCTCTGCGGTTCGACAAAACACTCCACAGGCTCCTCATATGGGACGACAGAGTGGGTGCAACATGCTCGACGCCTCCCATGTCAACCTCCTCGGAGGAAGACGCGAGAAGCGCCGATGCTGCTGCCCGAGGGGAAGAAACCGCCACGCGTGCTTCCGGACTCGGGGAGCGGTCGCGGGATCCGGCAGGTGCGGATGGAGAAAGAGCTCGCTCGTCTCCGATCCCTCTGCCAGATCCCGTTGCGAACCCCACGAACGCCGTCTCCGCTCCGCCTTAGCGGAAGCGGGTCAGTGCCGCGGGGAACGCTAGTGAAAGAGCCCTCTCCGGAGAAAAGAGCCTTTCGGGAGCGAAGCACACGCAGAGGAAAACCCTCGCAGTGCGGACAATCAGCCCCCTCGAGGGCTGCCTCCGCATGCCTCGCTCCCAAGCAAAGCACACACAGACTGTGTGTATCCTCCGTACACAAACAGCGTTTTGCACGGAGGAACACACAGCCCGTATTGCGCCTCACTCCTCTCCCCACTTCGCTTTGACATGTTTTACAAACAGACAGACAACGGTAAATAGGACTCACCAGTCACAGAGCGCTTCGCTGAATGACAAAAAGCTGATGCCGGTTTCACCGCACGTGCTTTTGTACCAGCTGGTCATTACGTCACCTCGCCCGTGACATCCCTTCCCATTTCTGGACAGATTTGATTGGTATTCAGAGCCGGTTACGCTATTGGCGCCCCCCCAAAGCGTCGTTGACGCAGCTCGAGTTCCTGAAGAGGAACTATAAACTACAGTGGTCCACCAGATGCTTGTGATGGTGGAAGAACATAGAGTCAGGCACAGATAGCTTAGTCAAAAAAACAGACAGCTTGGTCAAACCAAAGCAAACTGATGGTTATTTATAGGTCCTCTTACAGAAAGAATGGCATGCCAATCCAAAGTTTACTCAGTTTAACAGAAAGATCCTCAAAGCATTCAATAAATTAGCATGTCTAATTTGTAGTTTTGTACAAGAGTCCCACTCCAGGTACTCAAGGTGAAAATTCAGTCCAGTGCTTAGGCAGGATTATGATGCCGATGGCAGAATTGAGCCACCCTGCTTCTGCACAGGGACCCACTGAGTGTGCTGGCTTTTGTTCCAACAGAGCTTCTAATTACCTCAGTTAATTGAGCTGTTAATTGAACTGTTGTCTTAATTAAATATCTCCTGACGCTTCTTTGCTCCTAGTCCCTGCCAACAGAGATGAGTGGCCATTGCCACACAAACAGGAAAGAGCCCAGAAAATCCGGTCAGCTAATCAACCTCCTTCTGCAGCCTAAACAGCAGCAATTAAAGATTAGCTATGACTACACTGAGATACAAATCAGAAATCTGAGAAATTAATAACAGGTGAAATTAAACCAAAATGGCCTGTTCGTCGCACTGAAATTAAAAAGTAACAAAAGTGATCAAACTGAAATCATTGTCATTTATCATAATTTAGCATCTAATAAAAAGTACAAAACTCCCAATCAAACACGTGTCCTCACCAAGGTCAAAGCAGCAAGCCAAAAAAAATTCTGAGTCTTAATCTGAGTTTTTTTTTCCTAATTAGCTACACCCAAATTTGATTTTTTTTAGGTTTTTTATTTTTGTGTTAAATCGTTTTGTTAACATAACATTTGTTTTTTCGAGAGTCAAACCACAAGACATTTTACAACACAATCTTACGTTGCCTTGTCATAAAATCTCAGATTATCGAAAATTTTATGACTTGCTGACCTTGACACACAGTCATAACACTAGTTGGGACAGAGTTACGTAACACTTGAAAGTTTTTTTAAAAAGTTTAAAAAACAAAACTCGAGCCCTCTGCCATGCAAGCCTGTGATAGTCAACCACCTGCAACCACAATACATCCCTTCACCCATCCTCTGATTTCTCCCCCTGTTTCCCCTCCCACAAGGCCCTCATGGGAGCCAAGTCTGGTCAGCCACACTCAGCTGGACGTCTGACTCACACACACTTCCTGGAAGAGGCCAGCACTGAAAAGGAGGAGGATGCAGTGGGACGAAGACGCTAGCGATGATCATGCTAACTTTATCATCCGCTCCCAGGCTGGTGGCAGATGGTGCCAAGTTGCATTTGCAACATACACCAGCATTTCCCACGAGCTTGAGACCACATGAAAGGAAAGCTTTGTCACAGCCCTCCAAATGTCAACAGGAACAGCAAGAAGTTAGAGGCATGGCATGCAGGAGGGGTGGGAGTGACTTCTTCTGTTTAACATTTACTCATGATAATGATTGACTTTTGTAAAGGAAATGCTTCACCAGCATAAACCCTCAGTGTTTTCTGCTTGAAAGGCTCTTTGGACTAGCGGATGAGGTTCCACATATGGAGAAAGTGAGAAAGCGTGAGAATGAGAGAGAATGAGGCAGGAAGAAGAACTGCTGAGGAATGTGTCGCTCTTTGGTCTGAGCGGCAAGTAGCCTGCAGATTTTAAAAGAACTATTATAAGTGTTTCCATGGCAGCAGTACACGGTCAACAAAAGATAAATGTCTTGCTGAAGACAACAAGAAAACACATGAGAAAAGTGACTAAAATCCAGTTCCAGAAAGACTTGTGCTTAAAAAGCAGTATTTCACTAGTGTGCAAGTAGCTACAAATGAAAAAAATTAAAAATGTAAGCATAAGATTAATAAGTATATCTGATATGGAAAAATAAGGGGGCATTCAAACAGAATGCGTTTTTGTATTCCACCCGCTGTTTTTCTATGTAAACATGCTAGACGGACATGTTTGACCATCACATTCGCATCTCTTGTGTCTCATGCATTGACACACCATTCTTAACACACTCAAGTTAAAACCAACGCATCTCTAGACCTTGTTTTTTTTTTCAATGCACTACTTCAATATCACAAATTTTAAACACAAAAACATGTTTTGTGTGAATGGCCCCTAAGTGGCTTTACACAAAACACCATGCAAAATGATAAAAAGGAATTCTGTAATACCTGGTGAAAAGTTAAATTTTATATTAAATTATAAATATTTACATTTATTTAACTAATTGGAATATTGTGAAAGTTGGCATATGTTTTTTGCATGCAGAATATAGTTATGGCATCTACCAGCTAGGGTAAATTGGAACGTGCTAACTAGTCAAACCTTGACCTCATGTGTCTCTGTCATGGCAATTTGACTAGCTTAACTAGCTGGACTTTTGCAAGTTAATCTTGCTCAAGTATGTTGGTCCATTAGCTAGACGACCACAAGAACAGAACTGGCATAACTGGACAAAAGTGGAAATTCATGCTAGTCTGAGTTGGTCTGAGAAAGTATTTTGTGGCCAAAATTGTGATGTAAAGCATGACATGAATGTTCATATGGGAGTTTAACAGTTAAACATTAACTTCTTACCCCTGAAGGATAGTGTAGTTGATGTGAAGAATTAACTTCTTAACGGGTAAAGGTTGTCAAAACAAGACCAACTGTAAAACTGGCTTCAGATTATTGTATAAAGATTAATTGGGTTGTTCAATATTGTGGCTATACATTCAACAACGAGTTATACATCATGCTTGGCGTCATAAGAGAGGAAGGCCTGCATTGATGTGATTTATAACTTCTGTAAGTGCTGTATTTCAATGGTGAGGAAGTTCACTACAGATAGGGTTTCTGCTGATACTGATAAAGCAGGCTATCCTGTCACAGTATTTAATGTATGTGGGAACAGTGGACGATTGCAATATTTATTACAACACACAGACTGTTGCGAAAGGCTGGTACTGTATGTACTCATGCTATGGTAAAAACAATATTACAATTATTTTGTCTTGATAATACACACTAGTATTTCCAGCAAAGCCCACTCCTTGTTACAAATATGGTAGAACCATCACTTCTACCACAAAAGACTACTTTATAAATAATCTTCCTGACTTATCTCAATTCGTCAGGATATCCAATAGCTCAGAACAACTTGATGTAACAGAAACTATTGACTTTTCTAGCACTTTAGATACGGTTGCAACAACCTGTATTTTAGACCCTGTCCATCTAAGCTCCTAAAACAGGTGCTTCCAGAAGTAATAGATCCTCTTCTGAATATTATTAACTCATCATTGTCATTAGGATATGTCCCAAAAACCTTCAAACTGGCTGTTATTAAACCTCTCATTAAAAAAACACAACTTGACCCCAAAGAATTAATTAATTACAGACCAATCTCGAATCCCCTTTTCTGTCAAAGATATTAGAAAAGGTAGTATCATCACAACTATGTTCCTTCTTAGAGAAAATGTATATATGTGAGGATTTCCAGTCAGGTTTTAGACCATATGATAGTACTGAGACTGCTCTCATTAGAGTTGCAAACGACCTGCTTTTATCATCTGATCGTGGTTGTATCTCTCTATTAGTGCTACTGGATTTTAGCGCCGTGTTTGACACTATCGACCACAACATTCTTTTAAATAGACTAGAAAATTATGTTGGCATTAGAGAAAGTGCACTGGCATGGTTCAAATCGTACTTATCTGCATTTCGACAAACTATTTCCCCGTCTAAATACTGTAAAGCTGATATAAAGCCACCCAGCTTTATATCAAGCCGATGTATAACTACTTTAACACAATTTGCATTGTTAAAAGCGCTATACAAATAATATCGACTTGACGAGTGCAGGGATATAGTGCTGCTGATTAGTGCTGACAGGTGGTGGTGATCAGAAATCAGGGGATTGGGATCTGGTGAGTGTCGTTGGTGGAGACTGTGGCGTCTGTGGTGAC
Source organism: Barbus barbus (assembly GCF_936440315.1). NCBI lineage: Eukaryota > Metazoa > Chordata > Actinopteri > Cypriniformes > Cyprinidae > Barbus > Barbus barbus. The sequence continues at coordinate 12,686,396 of NC_136748.1, read as the reverse complement.
TCTCTGACAGTAATGGCTGCTGAAAATATATTAAAATAAAGTAATGAAAAAAAATGTAAACAGTTTTAGAGAGACTTCTTTAAAAAAAAATTGTAATCATAAATTTGTTAGTATTTAAACGGTGGTATATTCCTAATTAATTTTTTTGTCATCCCGTTCATTTCCCCATGATCACACAAATAAACTGACAAAGAAGGAAAATCAATGGCAATATTAACATTAGCTTTGCATGTGTCTGACTGTCAACAACATGCTAAATGAGTTAGCATTTGTTCTGCAGATGCACAGTTGTCAACAGGTGATCATTTACCATGCAGGTTTTGCTAAACATTTGCTAAACAGGTTTTATTATGCCGGAATGCCTGAACTTTGACTCAGGTATCTAATGCCAACCAAAACATGTTGTGTTTTGGTTTTTCTGAAAGTGAATATCATAGCAACAAACATCTCCCTGGGTAATGATATGTTGTGACATCATACACCTGAATCCTGGCAGTTGTGGATTTCCATACACATTTCTAAACTGGAACCTCAAATGGGTTTCAATCAGAGTCAGTTCTGACTTTCTGATTTGACTGGAATACAGCATAAGTGCAACAACCCTCGTAAGGTTTGAGTGTTTGTGTTGCGCTGAGTGGACTCACACATCAGTGCTTGTCTTGTTTTCCTGACACAACAGTGGGAAATTAAATGCTGGAAAAATCTGGATTTAACTTCCAGCTGCACTGTCATCCCACTTTACAACAATGGGAAACTGCAGCGTCAGAGGGTAAAAGATCAGAATCAGAATCAGAATGAGCTTTATTGGCCAAGTATGTTTACACATACAAGGAATTTGTTGTAGTGACAGAAGCTCCACATTGGACAGGACACAGATAATATAAGAATAATATCCAAATATCCAAATAGGCAATGTACAAAGCAGCAAAAACAGAATATATAATATAGACAACTATGTATGTACAGGTCAAGTATGTGCAAATTAGAAATTATAAAATAAAAATAAAATAAGTGAGTGTGGTGAATGGATAATGTATTATAGTTGTATGTTCCACATTTATTGTTGAGTGTTCATGAGATGGATTGCCTGAGGGAAGAAATTGTTTCTGTGTCTGGTCGTTCTGGTGATCAGAGCTCTGTAACATCGACTAGACGGTAACAGTTCAAAGAGGGAGTGTGCTGGATGTGAGGGGTCCAGAGTGATTTTACCAACCCTTTTGCTCACTCTGGATAAGTACAGCTCTTGGAGAGCGGGGAGGGTTGTACCAATGATTCGCTCAGCAGTCCGGAGTACTCTCCGTAGTCTTCTGAGGTCAGATTTGGTAGCAGAGGATGGATTCAATGATGGCGGCGTAGAACTGTTTCAGCAGCTCCTGTGGTAGGTTGAACTTCCTCAGCTGGTGAAGAAAGTACAACCTCTGCTGGGCTTTTCTGACAATGGAGTCTATGTGAATATCCCACTTCAGGTCCTGGGAGATCGTGGTGCCCAGGAATCTGAATGACTCCACTGCAGTCACAGTTCTGTTCATGATGGTGAGTGGGGGGAGAGCAGGGGGTTTCTCCTGAAGTCCACAATCATCTCCAGAGTTTTGAGCGTGTTAAGCTCCAGGTTGTTAAGACTGCACCAGACAGCCAGCTCCTTAACCTCCTGTCTGTAAGCAGACTCGTCACCGTCCTGGATGAGGCCGATCAGTGTGGTGTTGTCTGCAAACTTCAGGAGCTTGACAGAGGGGTCTTTAGAATTGCAGTCGTTGGTGTAGAGGGAGAAGAGCAGTGGGGAGAGTACGCAGCCCTGAGGAGCTCCAGTGCTGATGGTACGAGTACTGGATGTGAATTTACTAAGCTTTAATAACTGCTGTCTGTCTGTCAGGAAGCTGTTGATCCACTGACAGACGGAGGTGGGGACAGAGAGCTGGGTTAATTTATTCTGAAGGGTTTGCGTGAGGATGGTGTTAAAAGCGGAGCTGAAGTCCACAAACAGGATCCTCACATAAGTCCCTGGTCTATCCAGATGCTTCAGGATGACGTGCAGTCCCATGTTGAGTGCATCATCCACAGACCTGTTTGCTATGTAGGCAAACTGCAGGGGGTCCAGTAAGGGACCAGTGATTTCCTTCAGATAAGCCAAAACCAGTCTTTCAAATGATTTAATGGCTACAGACATTAGGGCCACAGGTCTGTAGTCATTAAGTCCAGTAATTTTGGGTTTCTTTGGGACGGGGATGATGGTGGAGCGTTTGAAGCATGAGGGGACTTCACACAGCTCCAGTGATCTGTTGAATATCTATGTGAAGATGGGGGTCAGCTGGTCAGCACCGATTTTCAGACATGCTGGTGACACACCGTCTGGGCCTGTGCTTTCCTTCTTTTGTTCTTCCTGAAGACCTGGCACACATCTTCTTCGCTGATTTGAATTCTAGGTGTGGGGGTGAGGAGGGTTGCTGGAGGTGTTAATGGTTGTGTGGAGTGGTGTTCAGGGTGGGTGTGGGGTGATTTTTTCAAAACGACAATAAAACTTGTTCAAGTCGTCTGCCAGGTGTTGATTCTCCAGAGCGCTGGGGGATGGTGACTTGTAACTGGTTATATCCTTCATTCCTTTCCACAGTGAAGCAGGATCACTGGAAGATAATTTTTTCCTTAGCTTGTCAGAATAATTCCTCTTTGCCACTCTGATCTCCTTTTCCAGTGTGTATTTGGCCTGTTTGTACAAGACTTTATCCCCTTTTCTGTAAGCATCTTCTTTGGCCTGACGGAGCTGTCTGAGTTTTGCAGTGAACCATGGTTTGTCATTGTTGTAGATTAGATGAGTCCTGTTAGGAATGCACATATCCTCACAGAAACTGATATAACATGTTACAGTCTCTGTGAGCTCGTCCAGATCGATGGCAGCGGCTTCAAAAACAGACCAATCAGTGAGAGAGAAACAGGCTTGTAAGTCCCACTCTGTTTCATTAGTCCATCTTTTAAGAGATCTTAATTCAGGCTTTACAGATTTAAGTTTCTGCCTGTAGGTCGGAATAAGATGAACCAAACAGTGATCAGAGATTCCTAAAGCTGCTCGTGGAACCGAGTGATATCATCCTTTATTGTTGTGTAACAGTGATCCAATATATTACTGTCTCTGGTGGGACATGTAATGTGCTGTCTGTATTTTGGCAGTTCGCGGGAGAGATTTGCTTTATTGAAGTCCCCGAGAATTATTAAAACAGAGTCCGGGTGTTGTTGTTCACTCTCTGTGATCATATCAGCGAGTTTCTGTAGAGCTGTGCTCACGTGCGCTTGCGGTGGAATGTAGACACTCACGAGTATGAACGAGCTTGCAGTTAATGAAGAGCGTTTCTAGATCTAAACAGCACATCTTCTTTAACACAGTTACATCTGTACACCACCTCTGATGTAAAAGCATGTCCCGCCGCCGCGCGATTTCCCCATTGATTCTGCGCCCCGATCTGCTCTGATCAGCTGGTAATTAGACAGATGTAGTACGCTGTCTGGTATGTTGTCATTTAGCCAGGTTTCCGTGAAACACAGAGCAGCAGAGTTAGAAAAATCCTTGTTTGTCCGGGAGAGCAGAAGGAGTTTGTCCGTTTTGTTGGGTAGAGAGCGGAGATTCGCCAGATGGATGCTAGGCAAAGCCGTTCGAAGTCCGTGCTGACGAAGCTTCATCCGGCTCGCTTCCCCCGTCTACGCCTCCTATAGCGTTTGACCAGAGCTACGGCTCCGCCAACTACAATGTCCAGCAAAACGTCCAAAAAATCTAAATCCGGTAAAAGATTTTCTGGTGTGTTCTGCCGAATGTTCAGCAGGTCATCCCTGGTAAAACTGATTGTATTTGAAAAACAAAAAAACAGGAAAAACAAACAAAAACAGTACAAACACTGTAGAGCAACACACAATAGTTGCCATCAGTGGGGCCATCTTGGTCCAAAGATTACACCCAACTCAACAACCATTTCTCGAAGCACATGTGACTGCATTTGGGACATGTACTTAGAATAGTGTTACCGAGTCTGCGAAAAAGGGATGGGAAAGAGAGAGAGTACGTAAAAGAGAGCGAAGGAGAGAGAGCGCAAGGCGATCGTGGGGAACTTTTGACAGTTTTGTGTGTTTGTTCCAGAGTTGCGAGAGAGCAGCAGATGGCTTCACTCCGTATGAGTCTGCTGTGGAGTGTGACTTTGCCTCTGGTTGTGCCACTGATGTTGCTATCCACCAAGTCAACAGCCAAACGGTGAAGTCAGTCTGTTCAGTCATCCCACCCTCTGACAGAAACACAGTCTGTGCCTTTGTGAAGACACAAACATAAATAAATACATTGGTACAAAGTTCTAGAAAAGATCAAATGATGCAAAAGTCCAAGTCACAAAACATTATAATGTTGATATTCCTCTCTTAGATCTTAAAGCTACTGTGTGCGTGGGGTTCTTTTTTTTACAGTTTCTCTGGTCCCAGCTTAAAAGATTAGTTCTCCCAAAAATAAAATTCCCTCATCATTCACTCACCCTCATGCCATTCCAAACTTGCCTTCTTTTCTTCAGCGGAACACAAAAGTGATCTTCTAAAGAATATTCCAGCCAATCAATATATAACTGCTGATGTCAAACTCCAAAATGACAAATAAGCATCAAAAAATATATCATAAACACTGGTGCATATGACTTTTGAAAATTTCAGTCGTCGTTCTCAGAAAATCTTAATCATTTTAGTATTTCTTAGCACATTCTTGGGAAAAATAGCAACATAAGATTTGATCATGAATCAGTCCAATGCATGAAAAAATTATTAATTTGGATCAGATTTTTAAACAAATCAGCTAATCCAGTTGACAAACAGACAGACAGACAGACAGACAGACAGACAGACAGACAGACAGATAGATAGATAGATAGATAGATAGATAGATAGATAGATAGATAGATAGATAGATAGATAGATAGATAGATAGATAGATAGATAGATAGATAGATAGATTGATTGATTTTTGGAGATGAAGGTAAATATATTTGTATTTATTAATTTAATACCGTGCACATTATTTTGGAAAAATGTCAGTTTTGGAGATAAAGGTAAATACATTTCTTTCTTTCTTTCTTTCTTTCTTTCTTTCTTTCTTTCTTTCTTTCTTTCTTTCTTCTATCTATCTATCTATCTATCTATCTATCTATCTATCTATCTATCTATCTATCTATCCATTTATTTATTTGTTTATTTTTGAACTGCTTATTATTTGTCTGCTGTTTATAATTTGTTTCAGTCTAAAAATTGTTTCCTTAATACTGCAAACCAAGTAGTTAATTTCCATATAAATTGATGCTGATAATCTGGGAAAGCTAGAAATACCAAATAATCATACCGCTGGTTTGATTCCCAGGAAACACACAAGAAATGAGACCCTTGAAATCAAATGTAAAGCATCTCTGCCAATTGAACACATGTACTATACTGTTGTCCTGAACCAGATTTGTCTTTCCTAAGTTCTGTAAATGCAACATCGAACCCAGGAATGGGTAAACTGCACAGCTGTACCCAAATAAAGGCCCCGTAACAACAAAAGAGCAGCATTATGACCACAAACTCAGGTGTTTTGTCAACTAGCAGTGCCAGCACAACTCAACACACTCCCTTTATCTTCACACACTCCTTCACGAGACGTGTTCCTCTTTAATGGAACATCTGTTTTCCGTCCTTTCATCTCATGGGATTTTCATTTAGCCAAGTTAATTACCCTATCAAACCAGGTTGATTATCATATTCCTCGACTTAAAATAAATAAATTAATAAATAAAAAATTGGTGGCACGGTCTTGCGGCGACGGTTCAAATCCCACACAGACTCTATTGCAAGTACGGCCCACCGCAGCACAAACAACAGCTGTGTCTGGACCCGGTCCCCTGGGTGGATCCAGTACTATGTGCTAAATCAGAGTCTGGTGCAGGTTTGTTGAACAATCTCACAGTAAACATCATTCCCGGACGTGCCTCTAGAGAATATAAGGAAATGTGTTAATGGTGATGAAAAGCAATTTATTGAATCGGGAAATAATCCTAGTGCCCTAGTCTTAATCCAAACGGCTCCCTTAGCGTAATTAATAAAACATTTTTCTTTTCCCATCAACCTCTATTGACCTTCATATCTAGACATAATTGAAATGTCTAGGTATTCTTATTTCAACCCTTCGATTGAAGCAATTAGGCTTTAGAGGCATCCGTTTCTTGTCAAAACTGACAGATCTTTATAATTTGGGTCTTTGTCCTTTACACATCAGTTGATTAATGTAAAACAGGCCATATTTTCACTCTGTAATATCTGAAGGAACCATCCCCCACGAGCTTTTGAACACCCACAATAAACTACAGTATGTGGACTGTCAGAAAGCTTTATACAGTTACACAGGGATCATTACTTTAAATAGGTACCTGCACTTGAAATGACCTTTCACACACTGTTGTTATTGTATTAATCTATTCTAAAGATAATCTGTTAAATGAATTATACATAGCGTATTTCTGCCGAGCAGCGAGGCACAGGAGACCAGATGGCTCAGGGTGGAGCACTAACTGCTGTAAATTGTCAAGACGAAAATGGATGCTCTAAATATGGTCGTCATGCTGCTTGTAGGTAAAGAGGAAAGAAGCAACGGATGGAGAAACAAATGTGTCCAAAAACGTCACTATAAACTATATCTTAGAACATATGATTATACTCTAAATGAGACTGTCAATAAATTAGTGGGGTATGATGTCCGAAAAAGACTTGGTGTAGGATTTACTTTGAAACAATTAAAAAAAATTGCTACTTTACAAAAACAGCGAGTAATGCATTGAATATGATTTTTCTAAGTTGTAAATAGAGCAAAGATGATTGGAGTACATTTTACAAGAAAGTAGGGTAGAGTGGGGGAAAATGCCCCCCTTAAGGATTGTGTCATTTTTTTTCAGTGAAACAAAAGTTAAATGTGTTCAGAGAAGTTATCATAGTTTAAGTGACAATGGCATAAATTATAAACCAAGTAAGAAATATGTCCAGAGTTTTCATGTTATTAGATTTTTAACAAAAAATTTATTTGTGCCAAGGGGGCATTTTACCCCACCTATGGGGCAAAACGTGCCCCTGGGTGGAGTTAAACAACCCCCTTTAAACATTTAAAGCAAAATCAGAGTACATGTACTTTTAGCTTAATATGAAAAATAAATATGATCAATAATTATGAATTACAAAATGATAATAATCTATTTGAAAAACAAAAATGTTAGCTGATGATAACTGGCTAGCTAACTAGCTACCTGATGCTAACTTGAGGTCATTTTTAAATATAAAGCCCAAATATTTTTATTTAACCAATTCGAATACATTTGATGGAAAAACAAAGGATTTGATGTTCAGAACAGAATAATTACAGTAATTGCCCATTGCCCCCTGGGGGGTGTTTTACCCCACCTGGCGGGGGTGCGTTTTATCCCCCACACTATGTTTGAGAAAAAAATGATGGCATTCTGAAAATACAATTATATATAGATAGTCTCTATCTACAGGCCCTTCTGTTCTCACGTCATATATAACTGTAATGTTCTACAAAACAACAAGCTTTAAAACACTTTTTTTCTTACTGCTGAAAATTAGATTTATTTACTGTGAAATATGTTTTCTCTCCAATACATCACCAGTGTAAGCTTCATCGTAAAAACTTCTACATCACTCTCATCTACATAGTCCATAGTTACAATAAAAAATTATCTTGACTTTATCTTGTGGTTATTTTGGGAAAAAAAGTAAGGGGGCATTTTCTCCCACTCTACCCTAATATTTTAGTCTATCCACTTCAAAATGTCATTCTGTATATGGGCTAAGCTGTCATATTGGATACATATTATAGGCTATTTAACTAAAATAAAACAGTAGAACAATAATAAAACAGTAAGAACATAAAAGGTATAATAATAATAGCAAAACATTGTTTTGGCAATAACAAATCTACCCTAGA